>NC_065535.1:36782862-38158100 GCF_932294415.1 Quercus robur | reverse complement strand
CCTTTTTGCCACGAAGACTTCTTCCTCCTTTTCTTTTTCTCGTGTCTGCATGACCTTTAGGGATGGTGTCATTATTTCTGCCGGGCTCACTACCTCAGTTTCGTAGACTAAGGAAAATGGTGAAAAGCCTGTGGCTGACTTTGGTGATTTTCTGTAAGCCCAGAGAGCATCTGGCAGGTGCGTCACCCATCCTCCCGTATACTCTTAGCTCATTTTACATATGATCTTTATGAGAGTTTTGTTTGTTGCCTCTGCTTGCCCATTCCTTTGAGGGTAATAAGGTGATGACCTGTGGTGCTTGACTTGGTAGAACTCTAGCATCCTCCTTACATCACTGTTGACAAATGGCGTGCCGTTGTCACTGATGATCCTGTGAGGCGTCCCAAGCCTCACAATTATATTTTCTTTGATGAAGTTTGCCACTGCTCCCCTTGTGGCCTTACGGAGTGGCACTGTTTCTGCCCACTTAGTAAAATACTCTGTAGTCACTAATATCCATATGTATCCACGTGATGGTGGGTTGATTGGCCCTACTAAATCTAGCCCCCAAGTGTGGAAGGGCCATGGGGTGACCATGCTATGTAAGCCCTGCGGATGGGTATGAATCAAGTTGGCTTGTACTTGACAACTGTGACACATTTTTACAAATTCTGCCGCATCTCTTTTCATGGTTGGCCAGTAGTAGCCCATCTGCAGCAGGCATCTGTAAAGCTTTTTCTTCCCCTGGTGTTCACTACATTCCCCTGAATGTACTTCCTTTATCATTTCTTTTGCTTCTTCAGGGCCCAAACACCTCAAAGGGTCCCCATCATATCCCTTTTTGAAAAGGATCATGTTATCCAAGAAGTAACATGTTTCCAACCTCTTAAGCTTGTATTTTTCACTGTGCTTTTGTGGCAGGATGCCTTCTGCCAAGTACTGCATGAAAGGGCTTCTCCAATCCTTGCTAACGAATACAGCGTAACTTTCCTCTCTATCTGCCACAAGCTAGCAGGTCCTATACTAGGTTTGGACTTGATTTGCATCTTTACCCATACTTGGCCAATAGAAGCCTGCCCTCTGAAGTCTGCGGTAAAGACTGACTTCTCCGTAGGACCCATAAGTCTTTTCGTGTATTTCTTTCAATTTTCTTTGGGCTTCTTCCTGCCCCACGCATCTGGATAAGACCCCATCTGGCATCCTGCGGTACAACTCCTCTCTTACCAAGGCGTAGTCTTTTAGTATCTTTAATTCTGCTGCATCGTCTCCCTTTATCAAGATTTCCTTTATGGGGATTCGCCAATCCCCTTCACCCTGTTCCTCCCGGAACTTTTCTTTCAATACCTCAATGATGGATTCTTCCCTCCTGCTGGTTCTATCCTGGTACTATCCCCTTTGAAGATTATTTGCGAACCCAGTGCAGCTAATGCGTCCGCAAACCGGTTTTCGTTTCTTGGAGCATGCTCTATTTCGAAGGTTGAAAATTTTTCTTCCATTCTCTGGGCCATCGCTCTGTATGGAGCTAGGCTAGGCTCCTTTAAGGAAAAGCTTCCCTTGACCTGGCAAACAACCAAGTTCGAATCTCCCAATACCCTCAAATGTTTGACTCCCATTTCGAGAGCCATGGCAAGCCCGGTTAGGTAGGCTTCGTACTCGGCCGTGTTGTTTGAACAGGGGAATTCCAGCTTAAATGACAGCGCCACTGCCTTGTCTTCTTCATGATACAAAACTACTCCCACCCCTCCGGAATGGGTAGTAGAAGACCCATCGAATTTCATTACCCATTGTTCCCTGACCTCTTATGCCATGGCTACTTCCCCTGGAACTTCATCATCTAGCGGGAATTCTTCCTCTCCTGGAAACTGTGCCAATAAATCTGCTATAGCCTGACTTTTCACTGCCCTAGGTGTCCCCATTCTCAAGTCGTATTGTGATAACTGTAGCAACCACTGGGATATTCTACCAGAGAGGATTGGCTATTGTAACAGAGCTTTAATGGCATGGGACTTAGTCATCAGCCATACTTCGTAGGCCAAGAAATAGTGACGCAACCTCTGCGAAGCATATACAATGGCCAGGCATGCTTTCTCTGCCCTTGGGTAACGAGTTTCTGCATCTTTTAAGGCGCGGCTGATGTAGTATATTGGCTGCTTGGCACCACTTCCATCTTCCTGAGCGATTAGTGCACTGATGACATACGAGTTGGTGGCCAAATAAAGTAGCAGTGGTCTTTTGTGGATAGGGGCCTGCACTGTGGGGAGGTTCATCATTATCTGTTATAGCCTTTTAAAGGCCGTCTGTTGCACTTCCCCTCACTCAAAACTTTGCCCCTTTTTGAGTAACTTGGTGAAGGCAGAGGTGATTGATGCCAATCCAGGGATGAATCTCTGGATATATGAGACTTTTTCTAAGAAGCTTTTCAACTCTTTTACTGTGACCGGAGGTCTCATAGTTGCTATGGCCGTGGCTTTGGCCGGGTCCACGTCTATGCCCTTGCTGTGAACCAGGAAACCCAAGAATTTCCTAGAGGACACTCCGAATGCGCACTTGAGGGGATTCATCCTTAACTTAAAAGCTCTGCATCTTTCGAATACCCTTTTTAACACGCAAAAGTGTTCTTCTTTCTTCATTGATTTAACCACTATGTCATCCATATAGTCTTCTAGCTCCTGGTGCATCATATCGTGAAATATGGCCATCATTGCTCGTTGATAAGTTGCACCTGTATTTTTTAACCCGAAGGGCATCACAGTATAGTAGAAATTGCCCATTGGTGTTCTGAAAGCAGTTTTCTCTACATCCTTTGGTGCCATCTTGATCTGATTGTATCTGCTGAAACCGTCCATGAACGAAAACATGGCGCTTCTTGTCGCAGAATCTATTAGTAAATCCATGTTTGGCAATGGGAACTCGTCCTTTGGACAGACTTTGTTGAGATTTCTGAAATCTACACAGCATCTTATTTGACCGTTTTTCTTCTTTACTGGTACTATGTTGGATAGCCAGCGAGGATGCTGAATAGGCTTGATGAATCCTGCGGCCAGCAACTTCTGCACCTTTTTGACTATCTGCCCTTCTATTTCTGTGTGAAATATCCTGGCAGGCTGGGCCACCGACTTGGCCTCTAGGTCTACATTTAATGTATACGCAACTAGCCCGTGATCCAGTCCTGGCATTTCACTGTAGTCTCAAGCAAAAATGTCTTTGAATTCTTTCAACAGTAGTATCAGTTCTGACTTCTCCTTTTCTGTCAGGCTTGCACTAATTGAGATAGGCCTTGGTTCTCGTGAATCAGACCCTAGGTCAACTTCTTCCAATTTTTCCTCTGCTATAACCTGTGTGTCATTTTCTGCCGCAACTTCCCCATCCTTCTCTTCTTCTTTTCCCAAACTTTCTTCAGTGATGCAACACGCCAAACTCTTGTGTTGCCCTTTTTGGGTGGGACCCACTTGCATCTCACTCATGGGCCCCACGTGCCTTCATAATTTATACACAATCTTACCATCAAGGCCTCAGACCCTGATGCACTGAGGTGTTTCGTCTGGCTCTGCGGCAAACGCTTCTTTTCTCCTCTTCTTTCACGCTAGTAGCTCTCTTAGATCGGGTTCTGGGTCACCTTGGACATCTTCCTACCTAGGCACGAAGGTTCCTCGTGGCTTTGAAACCGAGTTTTCCCTAGATGGAGCCCATTGGTCATAAAACATGGTTTCCACTAAATGGGCTTCTACCTGCTTGAATGGCGAGGGGTTTGCAGCTATGCGTATCATCCTGCCATTTAATCTTCCTTTCACACGTTGGTGGTAGGTGGATGGGACCTGTCGGTATTTGTGTAACCAGGGCCTTCCCAAAAGCACATGATAGGATATTTCCGTTCTGACCACATGGAAATGAGTTAAAGAAGCTATAGGGCCTACTTTCAACCACAACTGAATGTGGCTTGCGGTGTACTCACCTCTTCCGCCGAACCTCGTTACTTCTATCGGGCATCCTTGGATCTTTCTTTCTGAAATTCCTGCTGCTTGCAAGGTGCTCAACGGAATGAGGTTTACAGAAGCACCTGTATTCACCAAGGCCCTCTTGATGGGGATTTGATTTATGGATGCTGCTAAATAGAGAGGCCTCCTGTGATCCGGGTGTCCCACCTTCATATCTTCACTTCTGAACGTGATTTCTGTTAATTCCTGTAGGAGGGATCTGTCTTCTGGTATTTCTGCTGACAAGCACTCCACCCCTGCCCCGGAGGCGATACTCACTAAAGCCTCCGTGGCTATTTTCCTTTCCTTTGCTGTAAGTCCCAACTAGTCAAATAGATTTTTGAACTTGGCACTCTGCTGTAGAGTGGTAATCGTCGCGGCAGGCAGGGCCAAGTTTTCTTCCTCGTCCACTCCTGGGTCTGCACATATTACCACTGCTGCTATACCCTTTCCCTTATGGTTCGGGAGTGGGTTTCTCTGGACTTCTTGCTGGGTTAACTCCAATGTGCCTTTTTTAATCCTGCGGTGCACCAACCTGCGAAGCACCCAGCATTCTACGGTGGGATGTTGTACATAGTTATGCAGGCGGTAGAAGCAAGGATCTCTCATTTCTTCCTTCGTGGGCTCTTTGGAAACCTGGTTGGGTTTAAAGATCCCGTCCGCTATCCATTTGTCTAGTAGCACATCCTGCTCCTTAGGAGTACATGGTAAGGGTGGGGGCGTATCATACTCCTTCCCCTCTGTTTTCCTTCTCTACTCTCCAGTGGACACTGCCAAAGCCTGCGGTGCATTTCTTTTGTCTGAACTGGGTTTTACAAACTAAGCCGTCTTTCTAGCTTTCTGCAATAGTTGTGCGAACTGGGAAATTTCTAGATTTTCCAGGACAGCTCTGAATTCCCGAATCATGTTGGTCATGCACATTTCTACTAATGTCCTTTCTTCACAGTGGTCGTAGCAGTCAAGTGCTATGTCCCTGAACCGCTTGATGTATTCCATCAAATCCTCGCCATTTCTTTGCTTGGTTGCTTGCAGGGTTACGAGTGTTACTGTTTCCTCTCCGTGGAAGTACTTAGTGCAAAATACATCCACCATGTCATCCCAAGTTGGGATCGATCCTGGTTTTAAGCCGATCTACCAGGTGTATGCCCGGTTACATAGTGACTTTGAAAACTCCCGTAGATATAAGTCTTCGTCTGTTGAGTATGGGCCAAGGGTATCAATAAATTTGCTCACGTGTTCAACCGCACTTCCGTTCCTGCATCGTATTGTGCAAAGGCCCTTGGCTTATACCTCTCGGGGTATGGTTTGCTGAGTACCTTTAGAGGGTAAGGAAGTCTTCGTGCGTAAAACCTCTCCTTTGGTGTTCTGGCTCTCTCTTGCTCCAGAAGAGCCACCACTTCAGCCATAGTAATGAAGCGCTATTCTGCATTCTGCGGGACACCTCCTGCCAGTGTCTCCTCTCTATCTGTCGCATGCTCTGGGTCATGCTGGCTGCTTTTCTCCTTTGTTTTATCTGCCTTTAGTTGACAGATCTCTTCCATCATTTGTTGCTGCGAGTGCTGCAATGATTGCAATACTTCAATAAAGGTGTTGACATTGTCCGCGGGGACTCTTGTCTGTGGTCGAGGATCAGCCCCCGTTCTGTTGGCACCTTCCGTTTGGTTAAGTTGCTATTGGTGGGGCGTTGTTGGCCTAGATTCTGCTTGCGAAGGTACGACACTCATATTTCGTGTCGTCCTGGACTTTGGTGGCATTGTTTGCGAGGGGCTCTATTTTTTTTTTTTTTTTTTTTTTTACCCTTATCTGCTTCCTAACTCCCTAGTGAAGTCGCCAATTGTAAGGGGGTGGGTTGTGCTAGTGGTGTTGGGTTGCCTCCTGCTGCACTAAGCCCGAGTTTTCTGGATAAGAGAGTCGGGACCAACCCAGTTTCAGCTTAAATTGGTCCGGCTTGTGCGCAAACTAGGCCAAATCTGCCAGGGACGTGTTCACGGCATGCGAAACTGTTTCAGAAAAATCGTGGCAGGCAGACATAATAATAATAAAATAAACAGAAAATATCTAGCCATTTAATGGGGAATTGACTAAATAGCCCCTAAAATCAATTACAACAGCAATACTAATTGTTTTCTTTTTACAGAAGAGAAAAAAAAGCATAACAGAGGACATCAAATGTTAATACGCATGGGTTAGTCAGAATATTAGAGGAAATCGACCGAAAATCCAATCCGCAGGAGCAGAACCACAAAGGGAAGAATGTTCCTCCTCAAAGCAGTCAATCTCTCAGGAAAAAATCCTACCGTAGAGGTCAACCGCCCTGAGGGAAACGGGTCTGAATGGTTTTCTGCGTAGATACTCTCGAGTTTTCTTACAGAGGGCCGGATTTCATGAGGGAGAGAAGGGACCAATCTACCAGTGAATGCCCACCTTTCTAAGTCTCACTATTTCTTTCTTTCTTCTCACTTCGTTTTCTTTACTATTTCTTTTAAGTTTTCTATTTCTTAGTCCAAGTTCCCGTTGTTCCCCTCCTCTGTTCACGGCAAGACCCTCCTTTTATAGTGCCTGCCGTGACTCGATTTTATTATTTTAACCCTTAACTCCTTTTGTTTGGTCTGGGTGTACTGGCCGACCATCACTGTTTCGTCTGTGTGTCGCCCTCCCATCGCCAGACAAGGAAGAGTATTTTGTTTGCTAGTCTGCCGTGATACCCTTTCCTGCTACAATCTGGGTTATTTCTCTCCCCCTATCCCTTATGGCATGCACCTAATGATTCCAACTCAGCTTGCCTCTTTTGGGCAGTAAGCCATCCCAACAGGACACCTCCCCGAAAGAGCCTGAGTCGGAACCTTCAAAATAGATTTTTCCCCACCACGAAACCATGCCCTTTGATTCTCTGACCCCTCGACCTCACCATGCTCTGTATTGGTTGGGTACAGACTGGTGGTGCCTGGGCCTTGCGCGTGCCTTCATTCCATATGTGTCTAAAACTTGCCTGCTGCCCATTCGTCTGCCGTGGTCTGGAGGCTCATCGTCCGTGTTTCTTGACCCCTTATGTGGGCTGCCTTTTGTTTTCCCGCTCCTCTCAAGAGCTGGGCTTTATTTGATGATGGGTCTTACATTTCTTTGGCCCATTTCTTGGTTTCCCTTATTTCTTGCAATGTCGTTTTGTTATTCCTGCTGTAATAACTTAATCCTGCTGAGGCTCTTTTAGACCAGTCGTTTATTCCTTCTCTCAATGGCTTGGCATGGCCACTGGTTTGCTTTTATTTATGGGCTCCTATGTCCCTTTTGGCTTTCCCTTGGGCATCCTCGGCTCGTTTGCTTTCTTTGGGCTTCCTCGGCCCTTTTGTTAATTCTACACTCTCATGGGATTTTTACTAACTTCATTGGGCTTCCTTGACCCAATAACCTTATTCTCATCCTTGGGGTTTATGGGCCTGCCATAAACCTCTTACTTTCTTAGTTTGCATTACTTTGGGCCTACGGCGGCCCTTTCTCGCTTTTCTACTTCATACACTGCCCATGGAATACTATTTCTCTCTTTTCGGACTTCTTTGAGCCCACTTGCCTTTTCAAGACCCATTTGTTTATTTCTTGGGCCTATGATCCATTATTCCTACCGCTTGAGCTTAATGGTTTTGCTGTCTGCTTTGTCAATTATTTGTTGCCCTTGTTATTGGGCTTTCTTTCTTTCCACCTGGATTCTCACAAATGGCCCTCAACATCTTTTTATTTTTATTTTTATGAAATTATTATCTTTTTTTTTTTTTTTTTTTGATGAGAAAAAGGGAGGCGGGGGTGACCATGTGTAACTCACCCCTTTGGGCGTGACCATAGGGGCACCTCCCGCTAGGGAATGTTAGATTGAGCCATTATGATTAAGGTGCCATAGACCTCACCCTAACACCTCAAGAGAGCTAGCAGTAAGGCGCATGAGTGGTCCCACCTCCCATCCCCAGTACTCGCCAAGTTTCAAACGAGGAATCATTGCGCATGCATGCAGGATCCTCACCACTTGGCCACCCCTCCTAGGACATGAAATTATTATCTTATATTATCCCTTTCTATATTCCTTCTTATATTTCTAAAAATAAAGATCATTTTGAAATATAGAGAATTATTAGTTTACATGTATAATGCCATGTAAAGTTTTCATTGTAGGAAAAAATGTGGCTAATATTTGCCTTTGAAATATATAAGTAAAGATTTTGAAATTTTTTATATTCTCTCCTTTGACATCCCATCTTACGTTTCAAAGGATAGGGGGCGTTGTTTCTGAAAAAAGAAAAAGGATAAAAGACTAGGGGTCATTTTGAAACATATGGTAGAATACTAAACGTTTAATTAGAGGATTCTGGCATTTTACCCCTAATTTTTTTAAAAAATTAGCAATATGTTTCTGTTTGCAAACTATATAGAAGTGTGCCCCTGTTTCGATACTTGATTATCCTAAAATCGAGTTCAATTAAATACTCGATTGGTAGAAAATCGAGTTATGCCCGATCAAACTTAAAAAAAATATAAAAAAAAAAAATTTCCATGGAACTCGAGTTTCAGGAAATCGAGTTTCATGCAAAAAAAATTTTTGTAAGTGTGATTGCCCTATATTCAGGAAGCCCTATAGTGGCGTTTTTAAGCTCTATAGTGACGTTTTAAAGCCCTATAGCGGCGTTTTCCTGCAAATTTTTTGTAAGTGTGATTGGCCTATATTCAGGGTGCCCTATAGTGGCGTTTTTAAGGCCCTATAGCGGCGTTTTCCTGCAAAAATTTTTTATAAGTGTAATCGCCTTGTTCTTGGTGCCCTATAGTGGTGTTTTAGGCCCTATAGTGACGTTTTTAAGCCCTATAGCGGCGTTTTCCTGCAAAAATTTTTTATAAGTCCCCATACCAAGTTCAATGGGCCTTATAGTGGCGTTTTTAAGCCCTATAGTGACGTTTTAAAGCCATATAGCGGCGTTTTGGAACTCGACTTCTCTAAAATCGAGTTCCATGTTTTTTTTTTTTTTTTTTTTTTTTTTTTTTTTTTTTTTTTTTTTAGTTTTAGTTTTATTCGGCATAACTTGATTTTCTACGAATTGAGTATTTCATTGAAACTCGATTTTAAGGCAATCGAGTATCGAAACAGGGACATATCCCTATATAGTTTCGAAATAGGGGCATATTGCTAAATTTTTTAAAAATAAAGGGCAAAAGGCTAGAATCTCCCGTTTAATTAAACCAAAAAAAAAAAAAATCTTCTTGTTCTTTCCTCCTTACAAAACACCAGGAAGAGAAGGTTAGCCAAAAAAAAAAAAACATCAGGAAGAGAAACGAAATTCATTATAAAACAAATGAATTTATATGTATATATATATATATATATATATATTAGAATTTTGTATATAAAAAAGTAGGTAATGGATTAGTACGTCGGATTTATATATGATGCGGGTAAGTAGTTGAACCCTTGATAGACTCCCCTTTGCCAAATTGCCACAAGAAATGACTAAATCTAATCAGATAGACAGAACCAAAATCAACGGTACATGATTAATCAGACTTCCATCGAAGTCCGCACAGAAACATTCACCGGTCCAGTAGTTGACTCTTCTTCGCCACAAAAACAACAACAACAACTACTACAAGGGTTTGAAGAAGACTTTTAATTGTTTGTTGAACCAAACAAAGACCACAGAAACACAGACCCATCTTCCTTGAAACCACACACACTTTTCCACCCCCACCCAGTTGGCTTCTTATGACTTTTTAGCACAACACGTTTTAGATCTAAATTTTGTTCAGAGTCTAACCAATCAACAACAAATTAGTGCTTCATCTTTCTTGTGTGTTGAATCCTAGCTCCTCTCTTGTTGTTTTTTCATGGATCACGCTTACCAAGCACTCGTTGCAGCCACCGCAAGCTTCTTCGTCGTGACCCTGATCTTCGCTGTCTTGGTGATTCTATGTCGAAAACCCAAGAAACCCACACCCACAACATCCGCCCAGCGCCCTGGACGAGTTCATAACCCTGTCAATAACATGACCGAGCTATCCTCGGTCACAGCCGATGAGAGCGCTTCCTTCGACCCTAACCTCCGAATCTCCATGCAGGAGCTGAGGAAGGCCACCAAAGATTTCTCCACAGACTTGATCATCGGTGACGGCAGCTTCGGCCTCGTCTACAAGGCACAGCTCTCCAGCGGCGTCACCGTCGCCATAAAAAAACTCGACCCAGATGCTTTCCAAGGTTTTCGTGAGTTTCGAGCTGAGATGGAGACTTTAGGTAAGCTTCGACACCCAAACATCGTCAAAATTCTTGGCTGGTGCGTGTCCGGCAATGAAAGGCTTCTCATATACGAGTTTGTTCAGAAAGGTAGTTTGGATCAGTGGTTACAGCAAGAACAGGATGTGCCCACTTTATCTTGGGGGACTCGAGTTAAGATTGTCAAGGGTGTGGCTAAAGGACTCTCTTTTTTGCATAATTTGGAAAAACCCATTGTTCATCGAGATATTAAGGCCAGCAATGTGCTTATAGACTCTGATTTTGAGGCCCATATTGCTGATTTTGGTCTCGCAAGGAGGATCGACACCTCGAATTCACATGTGTCCACTCAATTTGCAGGCACAATGGGGTACATGCCCCCTGAGTACAAAGAGGGCCTCACTGCAGCTACTCTCGAGGCTGATGTTTACAGTTTTGGGATCTTAATGTTTGAAATTGCTACTGGGAAACGACCCAATTTGCCTACCCTTTTGGATGGGAAAGAGGTTGGATTAGTCCAATGGGCAAGGAAAATGCTGGCCCAAAATCAGCATATGGAAATGGTGGATGCTAGTTTGTCGAGGGAGGATGGCCTAATAGAAGCCCATGTGAAAGAGTATTTTGAAATTGCAGGTATGTGTACTAGTGAGATACGAAAAGAAAGGCCAGCTATGGCTAAGATTGTTGAATTGTTAGATCAAATTCCTGTCTGAACTTGCATTGCAACAATGTTGTTATTGTTAAACTTCTTTGTGGGATGAGCTCACTTCATGACAGGAATGTAAATAGCTTGTTGAGTAGGAATGTTTAGTGTTATTCTTAAAGCAGGGCTGTTAGTGATGGACAGTGCATAAGCCAAGTCCTTGAAATGTTGTAAGAATTCATGGCTTGTTTAAGGCCATCACATTATCCTTTTCGCTTAGAGGGCGTTGTAATTGGTCTTTTGAGAAAGGGAATTGCTCAAAAAAAAAATCCTTCTTTGTTACACTTGTTTGTTATGATCAAAGTTAGTAATATATGGAATTCTTTGTTGTAATCTGTTTATGTCTTTTGAAGGACTTTCTAAAAATTCAACATAATAAAAAAAAAAAAAAAGGATAAATAATAATAGTAATAAACAATGAGTAGAAGCATGCAAGAGAATTGGTAGCGACTTTCCAATTTTTTCACCTTATATTAGTATAAGAATGTATTTTTCCTATTTTAGTTAACTACATTTTTTCAAAACACCCCTATCAAATTCCCTATTATATACCCTATTTCATTTTAATATTATTTCCTCTCATTTATTCTCTCTCTCTCTCCTCATTTTCACGATTTTAGGTTGTCGATCTAGTGATTTTGGGTTTGTTGTGTTGGTGGGTGTGGGCGTGATTTTGGGTCACCAATCTAGGGATTTTAGTGAAGAGAAATCGTTGTTAATAGTGGTGGCGAGTGGTGGAGCATGGAAGCTTTGTTTGGATCAGTGAGAGAAAGTTGGGTTAGTGGAGAGAAAGAAAGCCACCTTTGGTGATGGCGGGGGCGGTTACAAGTTAATAACATGGTTATATTGGTTTAAAATAATAAGATATCATACAAAAAACGCTCCAAATTAGGATACAAATTAAGTAATTACTATGTTTGATTTTAGTATCACTCAAAACTTTAACCAATATTTAATATCCTATTCTCTATTTTTATCTTAACTCACTCCCAATTTGTTAAGCTAAAAAATTGGTTTTAACTCACTCCCACATGTTTGATTGGGTTAGAGCGGTCCTCCTTCATTACTCGTGTGAGCATTCCCCCTCCCTAGTTGAGACAACCCTCTAAGGAACCGAAGAAGCCAAACCCAACACTCAGCTAAAAAAACCTAGCCACCCTGCCTCCTACCACAATTGACAACACACAAACCTACCAATCGCAACCCTAAAAAACCCGCCAATTGCAATCGTAAAAAACTAACCCATTGTCGTTGTTTTTCATCCACCATCGCACAAATCACAACAAATCAAACCCATCCACCATAGAAGATCGACTCACACCACCACCTCCTTCAACACCACAACAAATTACCTTATAAAACCCATAAACTCTAAACAACAAATTCCAAGCCCAGAAAGCACATCTCAACTTGATTTAAACGCAAATCACAACCAAAATTGGAGATCTAATCTACTTATTGGGCCTTTGCCATCATCATCAACGAAGTCCAATCTTTCTTTTTATGTTGCAAGACTGCAAGAGAGAACCACAAAGTTTTGAGAGAGAGAGAGAGAGAGAGAGAGAGAGAGAGAGAGAGAGAGAGAAGCAAGTGTGAAGAAGAAAGAAAGAAAAAAGAAGAAGAAGTTGAGAGAAGATCTAGCGTGAAGAAGAAAGAAGGAAAGAGAGGGAAAAGAAGAAAGAGAAGAAGCATATAAATTGAAAAAGAAATAAAGAGAATAGAAAGAAAAGAGAAAAGAAGAAAGAGAATAAGAGTATAAACTGAAGAAAGAAAGAGAGGAAAAAAAAGAAGAAGAAAGAGGGTGTTGGGTGTCTAACTTGATGTTGACTTGACACTGAGATGGGTCTCATGCGTTTGCATAAATTTACAAAAATTCTATTATAACTCATAACTCATCACTTGAAAATATAAAAAAACTTGTTCTCAATTTATAGAACCCAAACTCACTTTTTTAAGTATTGAGTTATGGAAACTAACCCAAACAAACTAAATTGTGGTGGGGCTACAAAATTTGAGAATTGAGTTATGAAGACTGAGATTTGGATGATGGAAACTAGCAAACCAAACATAGCCTAAGTTTACAACCAAAAAAAAAAAAAGAAAAAGAAAAAAGAAAAAATTGACTTGAGGGTATGTGGTGTATGCCTTGTTTAATGACTTGAGGGTTTTAGTTTCTCGAAACTTTTCATTAAGAAAAAATTGATATATGAGAGTTGCAAATTGCAACATCAACTTTGACTGAGAAATAGCAAGTACATAAGGTGGCAATGGGGTAAGACATGCCTAACTCATGGGTGTCCCACCCTTACCCTTGAAAAGGTTACTCTCCAAACTAGTTTGGAGAAAAATCCTTCAAACTTCTCCTATATCTTTTTATTGGACGTGAATTTTGAAAATCTAATCATTGGATTACATGTTCTTATTATATTCTCTGTACTTGCAAAAGTTTAGGAAGATCAAATATTAATAGCTATGTCATTAATGACATGTTTAAATATCAAGTTTTTGTAGTAAAAAATTATGCATAAAAAATAAGTTAATTGATCAAATAGTAAATAATATCCGATTTGAACAAAATTTGACATGCATGTTAAGAACATAAAGAACATACAATCAAACAATTAAATTTCCAAAATTCACATTCAATAAAAAGATATAAAAGGAGTTTGAAAGGTTTCTCTCCAAACTAGTTTGGAAAGAAATCTTGTCTCCCTTGCCCCATATGTGATTTTCTTATCCTGCCACCCACCATGCCCTATCCCTACCTTGATCTAAGGACCCTACCTCACTTGCCTCTCCTTGTTTTAGGAGTTTTATTTGTTGATGATGATGGCATGAGGAAGGATGGTGCTTAAGCAACATTGGGCCAGTCATATGGCTTTATGTCTCCCCTACACACCAATGTCTCGTCAAGCCAGATTCTAAATGCTCTTAAGCGTTCTTTAAGGGGGAATATGCCCAATTCCCCAACTTGAGTTGGATCAATGAGCTATGGATGGAGGTAGCATGTAGAGGCACCTTGCTCCACATGGTGCCCCAAGGCCATAACATGGGAGGGCCATGGTGGGCAAAGTTGGTTTCATGATGGGTGACAGTAGGTGGTGTCAACCTTTGAGTGGTGGTGCATGACATTGGTGGCTTGATGGCTGGTTGCTTGTGTATGGGCTTGGTGGCTTGTGTGCAAGGCAAGGTTGGGCTGCCATGATGATGTGCAATCAGATGCTGTGTGCAAGGCATGGGTTGGTGGGTTTTGCTTTAGTGCATGGATAGATGTTAGTGGGCTGATGGGTAGTTACCTTGTGTGTGTGTTGCATATGAGTAGGCTATATAGGCTGTGTGGCTAATGGGGGGTGGCTTAGGCATAGGCCAAGCCTCCCAAAACGTGGATGGACATGCTGTGTAGGCTGTTAGGTGATGGACAGAAGTCCCATGATATGTTGAGACATGGGCTATGACATGTGCTGATGTGCAGTAGCAGTTACAAGCAATTCCTGGTGTTCCTGATGTTTTGGCCTGCTGTGTAAGGGTTGGAAACGTGGAGAATAAGCTAATACAACAATAGTTGATGGTGTCTTAAGTCAAACCCAAGTGACAAATTGTCCAAAGTTCAGGCAGTTACT
This sequence comes from Quercus robur, assembly GCF_932294415.1. Taxonomy (NCBI): domain Eukaryota; kingdom Viridiplantae; phylum Streptophyta; class Magnoliopsida; order Fagales; family Fagaceae; genus Quercus; species Quercus robur. Next base: position 38,143,586 of record NC_065535.1, on the reverse strand, counting down.
TAGTAGTAACTGTCATGACAGTTATTTCTGTATATTTGACCCTTATGTTGTTGGGAGTGTCAACAACAAATTGTGTATTTTGCCTTAGAGAGAATTCTAGTATTTATCCAACCTTTGTAACTTGTAAAGGTTTCCTTTGTATTTGAGATTGAGTAATAAAGGTTAAGGGTGGTTCCCTATAAACATAGTGTGTGTACTGTGTGAGTGTGTATTGTTAATACCGTATTTTGTCCACCCTCGATTTGCGTGCTGAACCCCGAAAAATCCAAAAATATTATTTTCTCCACATGGGGCCACAAGAACATCCAGAATGACTTGGCGCAACCTGTTCGGGCATCAGAGCGACTGAAGTACCTCTTTCAACTAAAATGACCAAAATACCCCTAGTCAACCCTAGGTTTGACCAAAGTTCAAACGAGGTCAAAACCCTCACAAGACAACGTTTTCCATAGTTTTACATCAAACCCGAGCTTCTCGGAGATTTTTAACAACTTTGACCAAGTTTGACTAAAAGTCGATCCTAAGTGGGCCCAAAAACCCTAATTTTGATCCGATTGTTAGAACGGGTTGAAACCAATACCATTGCGAAGTTTATCAAATTCTTATTCAAACAACTATTCATGGGTTGAAATCGAAGTTAGAACGGTTGAGTTGTCATGAAAACCGGGATAACGCACCGATCGATCCAACACTAACTTCTGGGAGCCATAACTTTTGATCCAACCATTGAATTTTCAAGTTTCATACCTTTTCAGAAACAAGAAGTCAAGATATTTTCAAGGGTGTCAAGATCAACCCGATCAGAGACTGTTTGAAGGGGCGGCCCTATAAGGGCCGCTGCCTTGAAATTTATGCTAGGGCTATAAAAAGCCCCAGGCACCCTTTAGACTAAGAGGAGACCATCTTTTTGCTAAGTTTTGCTCTCTGCTTGGTTTTTCTACGCATTTTCCCCTTCTTCCAAACACAACAAACGCACAAAAAACACCCAAAAAAACACATCAAAGTTTCTTGATTCTTCTTTCTTCAACAAAAACGCAAGGTATTGTTCTTATACCCAATCTTATTTTCCTTAGTTCTACACTTTGGATTTGGGGTTTAGGGGTGTGGATGTAACTTTTTTTAGCTACCATCCACACCCCTAACCTTCTAAATCTTTTTCTAGCTTTTTATCCTTTCTTTTTGCTTGAATAACATAATTTATTGCTTTCTTTAGCATGTTTCTTGCTTTTTTTTGTGTTTCTAGCTTAAATCTCTTTGCTTTTATGCCTTATGCCATGTTTTATGCTTAGATCTACATCCTTACATGCTTATATGTTTAGATCTACATGCTTTAGGCTTTATGCCATGTTTTCCTATGTTTTGTGCCTCTTTTGTTCTAGGTTAATGTTAGGGTTACATGCTCACATGCTTGTATGATGTTGTTGGCTATGCCTTGCTTGGATCCATGTTCTTCCATGTCTATGTGCTAAGTTTCTACATGTTTACATGTATGTAGTGTAAAGAGCTGGATAAAGTTATCATAGGGTTAGATGAGGGCAAGTACTTTTAGATTGGGACCTAGTTGCCCCCAACTGAGAAAGAAGAATTGCTAGTATTCTTGAGGGACAATCTAGATGTCTTTGCATGAAGTGCGTATAAGGTGCCTAGAGTAGACCCAAATTTCATATGACATCATCTTAATGTGAACCCAGTTGTCGTGCCAAAAAGGCAGCCTCCTCAGCACTCTTCCAAGGAGCACGTCGAGGCAGTGGAGGAGGAAATGAACAAGCTCAAGCAAGCTGGAGCAATCAAAGAGGCATTTTATACCGAATGGCTGGCCAACATAGTGGTTGTTAAGAAGAAGTCAAGAAAGTGGAGGGTTTGTGTGGACTTCACTAATTTGAACAAAGTTTGCCCCCAAAACCCCTTCCCAATTCCCTGGATTGATCAGTTGGAAGATGCAATGGTTGGCCATCCTCAGATGAGTTTTTTGGATGCCTTCCAAGGCTATCATCAAATACTATTAGCCTTGTTTGGCCAAGAAAAAACTGCATTTCTGACCCCTACTAGAAATTACCATTACCGAGTAATGCCCTTTGGCTTAAAGAATGCCGGATCTACCTATTAGAGAATGGTGACGAGGATGTTTGAATGACAACTGGGTCAAAATGTCGAGGCATATATTGATGATATGGTTTTAAAGAGTAAGTAGGTGTCTAAGTACTTAAATGATTTGGGAAGTGTATTTTTAGTACTCGGAAAGTATAAATTACGCCTTAATGCTTCCAAATGTTCTTTCGGTGTCAATTTTGGGAAGTTCCTAGGTTACATGATCACCCATCGAGGGATAGAAGTTAACCTTGATCAATTCAGAGCCATCAATGATTTTCACCCACCTTAGAATCCAAAAGAAGTGCAGAGGCTAATCGAAATGATCGCAGCCTTGAATAGGTTTATTTCTCGGTCGGCCGATTGCTGTAGACCCTTTTTCTAGTTTCTTCATAAGTGGGAAGATTTCATGTGGACCGAGGAGTGTAACATTGCTTTTGAGGAATTGAAGAAATACTTAGTGCATCCTTCCATCCTGTCCAGGCCTGAAAAGGAAGAGTTCTTGTACGTTTACATAGCTATCACAAACCATGCAGTGAGCCTAGTCCCAGTTCAAACAGACTTTGGGGTGCAAAGACCTGTCTATTATGTAAGCAAATCCCTTCAAGAGGTAGAAACCATATATCTATCCCTCTAGAAGACAATTTTAGCTATCATACATGCCACAAGGAAGCTTCCCCATTACTTCCAAGCCCATATCGTTGTTGTCCTCACCTAGCTTCCTTTACAAGCATTGCTTCGGAAGTCGAACTATAAGGAAGAATAGCTAAGTAGGGAACTATGTTAGGAGCATTTGACATCAGGTATTTACCCCAAACAGCCATAAAGGGGCAAGTTCTAGCTGATTTGGAGGTGGAATTCACTGAGGGGGCCGAAGGGTCTAGAGCCGAGGAGGACGGGATACCTGGCATGGAGGTTTTATTGGTCTCCACTCCCTACCTACCATTGTGGAAGCTTTACATGGATGGGGTGGCCAACCAAAAAAGTTTTGGGATTGGAATCGTTCTAGTATCCCCCAAGAAAATAACCATGGAGAAGTCTCTAAGACTTGGTTTTCTAGCCACAAATAATGAAGCAGAGTATGAAGCCTTCCTAGCCGGAATGATTATGGTGAAAAAAATCGAAGGCAAATCTTTGGAGGTTTTCTCTGACTCAAGGCTAATTGTGGAGAAAGTGAAAGGTGAATTTGAAGCTAGGGATCAAAGGATGCAATGGTACCTTGGCAAAATCAGGCAACTACAGTCTAGTTTTAAAGTTTTCTCCATAAAACAAGTTCCCAGAAGTAAGAATTCCCATACCAATTCGTTAGCAACCTTGGCCACCTCCTTGGGATAAGGCCTTCCTTAGGTCATAATCGTTGAAGATCTTGTAGCGCCTAGTTGTGATAGTCAAGCTTCGATCAGTGTAAGCAACATACATGTCGGCTCGAGTTGGATGGATCAAGTGGTCTCATTTTTGAAGGATGGGGCATTGCCTGAGGATAGATCCGAGGCTGAGAAGATTCGGAGGAAGGCACCACAGTACTAGCTTTCAAAGGAATAGAAGCTGTACAAGCGATCGTTCTCTGGGCCATATCTGCTTTATGTCCATCTGGAAGTAGTTGAGCCACTATTGGAAGAGCTTCATGAAGGAATTTGTGGTAGTCACACAAGAAGAAGGTCCTTGTCACACAGGAAGAAGGTCCTTGTCACACAGAGCTTTCACCCAGGGGTATTGGTGAACTAGCATGCAAAAATCTGCCCAAGAATATGTCAAAAAGTGTGACCAATGCCAGAGGTATGCCCCGAACATCCATCAACTAGGAGGAGCCTTGAATACCCTCTCCAGCCCATGGCCATTTGCACAATGGGGCTTAGATATAGTTGGTCCATTCCTAAGGGCAACGGGAAACAAAAGATGGCTCTTCGTTGGAACTGATTACTTTACAAAATGGGTCAAGGCCGAGCCCTTCTCTAATATTAGAGATCAAGATGCAAAGAAGTTTATCTAAAAAAACATTGTCACCAGATTTAGAGTTCCTCACTCACTGACCTCGGACAACGGGCTTTAGTTCAATAGTAAAGCTTTCCGAAGATATTGTTACGAGCTGGGCATTAGGAATAGATATTCCATTTCGGCCTACCCTTAAGGTAATGGACAGGCTAAAGCTGTCAACAAGGTCATAGTTAATGGGATAAAAAAAAGGTTGGATGAGACCAAGGGAAGGTGGGTAGACAAATTGCCACATGTGTTATGGACATACCATACCACGCCTAAGAGATCAACAAGAGAGACCCGTTCTTAATGATGTATGGCTCCGAAGCAGTCATCCCTCTAGAGATAGGGTTCCCAACGTTAAGGACAAGCTAGTTCAATACTGATGAAAACGACTGACTACTCTTGGCAAGCCTAGATTTGGCCGAGGAAAGAAGGGTAGTGGCCACGGTCCAATTGGCTCATTTTCAGCAGAAGCTTAATCAGGGATATGATAAGGGCATCAAAGCAAAAGTGTCAGTGCCTAGAGATTTGGTCCTAAGGAAAGTCGTGGGAAATGCCAAGAACCTAGCCTTGGGAAAACTAGGGCTTAATTGGGAGGGACCTTATCGTATAACCTTAGTGGCAGGGATAAAGGGTTACTATTTGGAAGATTTAGATGAAATTATTGTCCCGCATCCTTGGAATGTAAATAACCTATGAAGATACTATTATTAATGAAAGGTTCTGAAGTTATTCACTTTTCCTTCTTTATCAACTAAATTCTATTCCTTTTATCAAAAAAAGAAAAGAAAAAAAAAAGTTGAATTCTATTCCTAGCTAGTGCCTTTGCATTTTAACTCTTTTTAAATTTGTTAAGTGTTAAACAGAACCTCAGCCATGTTCGACTCCTCGGGTCATATACCTTGGGTAAATTAACTCTTTTTGAATTGGTTAGGTGTTAAATAGAACCTCGGCCATGCTCGACTCCTCGGGTCACATGTCTTGGGTAAATTAACTCTTTTTGAATTGGTTAAGTGTTAAATAGAACCTCAGCCATGTTCAACTCCTCGAGTCACATGCCTCTGGTAAATTAACTCTTTTTAAATTGGTTAAGTGTTAAATGGAACCTCGGCCATGTTTGACTCCTTGGGTCACATGCCATGGGTAAATTAAATCTTTTTGAATCGGTTAAGTGTTAAACAGAACCTCAGCCATGTTTGACTCCTCAAGTCACATGCCATAGGTAAATCAACTCTTTTTAAATTGGTTAAGTGTTAAATAGAACCTTGGCTATGTTCGACTCCTCAAGTTACATGCCTTGGGTAAATTAACTCTTTTTGAATCGATTAAGTGTTAAACAAAACCTTGGCCATGTTCGACTTCTCAGGTCACATGCCTTGGGTGAATTAACTCTTTTTAAATTGGTTAAGTGTTAAATAGAACATCGGCCATGTTTGCCTTTTTGAGTCACATGCCTTGGGGTAAATTAACTCCTTTTTAAATTTGTTAAGTGTTAAATGAAACCTCAGCAATGTTAGACTCCTCGGGTCACATGCCTTGGGTAAATTAGCTCTTTCTAAATTGGTTAAGTGTTAAATAGAACCTTGGCCATGTTCAACTTCTCAGGTCACATGCCTTGATTAAATTAACTCCTTTTAGTTGATTAAGTGCTTAATGGACCCTTGGCCATTTTTGGCTCCTCGAGTCAGAAACTAAGGATAAGTCAACTCTTATCGGAATAGATTAAATGTCTAGGATGAACTATGGCATATTAAAAAAAAAAAAAAAAAAAAAAAAAAACAACAACAACAACAACAACAAACAAACAAATATATAACTGATAAAGGGAAATAAGGCATAGGAGAGAGGGAACAAAACCATGCACATGAACTTGACAAAACTAAACTTCTTTTTCTAATAGATAGAAGAAGAATTACAGGGTACAACTAATAAAAATAAAAAGAAGCTAGACTATGCTTAAACAAAAAAAAAAAAAAAAAAAGGGAATGAAAAGAAAAAAGTGCTCTCTTTATGAGGTAGCCTTTGGATTGGCTTTGATAATGTAAAAAATCAACAATTGAACTCCTCATCATAATGGATGGACGATGCTGTGAATGGGGTCGACTCTGTAGATGGAGAACCTGCAAAATGAACTAGGTGGAAGACTAACACGCCGATGTGGCGTCAGCCAAACCACCTCCGATGCTTAAGTTAGTAGGAGAGAAAGATTTTTGAGAGAAATAGACTAGAGAGTGATTTCTGTAGAGTGTTTGTGTGTAACTGATCCTACCTTGGGTTTCTGGTGCTTTCTTTTTTATATTTGAATGCCTAATCAATAGGCAATGAATCGCTGTATTTATGTTTAACAACTATTGTGTTACAGAATCTTTGTCTGAAGTTCACAGCTCATTCTGTGACTATTGCTCCGTCCATTACGTTTTGTCATCAATGATCGTAATAAATGTGTAACGTCTTCTCTGTGTAAATGACAATCTTCATGTAGTGACGACCATAAATTTCTGACTCATCAGCTGCCCCTTATTCGAATTGTCGTCTGTTAGACGAGATAAGAACAAATTCATCTAATGCTTTGTATTCTGTGTACTGCGCATTTATGACAGTTTTGATGTTCGAGCAGTTGAATGCCACGTGTACAGCCAAGATGCATTCATCGTGCGGACATATCTCGGTTTTCCCACGCATGTTTTGGCCACTTGTTTTGCATTTTCCCCTCCTTTTTTCCTTTCTTCTGTATTGTTTCCTTATTCAATTTTCGTTCTATGGTTTGTTTCTTTTGCAAGCTTCCTTTCTCTATCCTACGTTTCCTGGTAAGTTCTTCATGCTATTTCTTCTTTTCTGATTCTTCCATGGTAGATTATTTTGCTGTTAGAGTAAATTGTCCTTCGATAGCTTTCTTTTCCACTCATTTAGGTAGTTTACTTGAGTCCGTAGAGGGGGAGTGCCTTCAGAGGATTAGTTTCTTTGTAGGAGAGGACTACCCGTATACCTCTATCCTTTCTTTGTTATTTCCTCTAGTTTCCTATTCTTCTAGGGTGGCTAGGTCATTGAAAATGTTTGAGGTGAGGTCTAGCGATCTGGAGACAGGGCTATCCTCGTCTGATGATCGCATGGTCTCGGAGGCCACTTCTGTGTCCACCCCCTATAAAGCCTGGAACATCTCGTGTTCCTTTACGGGAAAGGACGAACAGTGAATCAGGGATTGGTTTCAGTTCCCTAATTTTGTGAAAATTAGGATCCTGAGTGACGAAGAGAGGGCTTGTCACTCTTATGCTGATGAGGTTTGTTTTTACGAGGCCGATTTTGTTGGTGGCCTTCGTTTCCCTATTCATCCCTTTGTTAGGGAACTTTTTTCCTATTTGCATCTTGCTCCGGCACTAAAGTTCCCTATTTGCATCTTACTCCGGCACAGTTAGTGCCTAACTCTTGGTAGATTCTCGTTTCTTGCATGGTGGTATGGATGTCCATCAATGATGGCGATATCATCAAGAGGGACGAATTCCACCATTTTTATCGTTTGAGGAAATCTAAGGACCCCAGCTATTATGAGTTTAAGTCGTGGAATAGGGCTTCTAGGCTAATCCTTGATTACCCCTCGTCTCTCCAAAATTGGAAGCCAAATTTCTTTTTTATCTCTAGAAGTGGTTAGGAGTTCGTCCTTGGTGAGGACTTAGACGAAGCCTCTATGTTTTTTCGTAGTTGGGGAGTTCCCATGTCTGGTGCATCTTTCTCGTCTTTTCAGTTGCTTTTCCCTTCTTTTATGAGTGATGATGATAGGTGACTTATTTGTATTCTTGTTTCGTCTAAAGAAGAGGTACCAGCGTCGTGCTAAGAAATTAAAGGAGTATCTTTAGTCTGTCAAGGATTTTGACGAACTCGTTTCTCCTCAGTCTTTGTTTTTACACTTTTTGGGTCCGAAACTGTCTACTAAGGTTTGGAAGAATTTGGAAGTTGTGAGAAAGAGTACGTGTTTCTACCTTCTTCTTTCTTTTCTTCTTCTTCTTCTTTTTTATTTTTTATTTTTTATTTTATTTTATTTTTTTACTTTTGCCTTGTTCTTTCAGGAATGACGACTAGGTTTAGCAAGTAGAAATTAGCTAAGGCCCAAGAGAAGAAGGCCAAGGGTGGCACCGTCAGTGGTTTTTTGTCCAAGAAAAAGGCTGGTGACGTTGTTAAGAAAGATCCTGTGATAATGCCTTCTCCTACCCACTCACTTGCCAAGCGCCTTGCTTTTCCCACTTTGTCATTGGAGATGATTGTCTCTGGTGGAGAGGAGATTAGGAAGAAGAAAAAGGTTGGTGGTAAATCTTTCCTTCCTACCTTCTGGGATGATGCTGACGCAATAGCTTTGAAGGCTCATAAGGCACTTTCTGTGGATGATCTTGGTCCTCTGATGGTGAAGTCATCTAGCGAGGTGATGTCATCCCATATCCACAAGCTTGTGCAAGTAAGCTGTTTTTAGCTTTTTCTTTTTCTTTGTTTTGCATCTACTAAGGGGAAATTTCTTTGTAGGCTTTGGGGGAGTCTCTATTCATCTCTGGGAAGCTCTTGAACTTAGAAAAGAAGGTGGCCACATCTGAGCCCTTGGTCAATTCTTTATCTGCTGAGAATGAGACGCTAAAGAATAAGGTTGCTATTCTTACTGCCAAGGCTAAAAATGACAAGGAGCGTGTGGCAACCTTGAAGAAAAGCCTACAAGTGGAGAAGGACTTCTGCAAGTTGAAGGACAAGTAGATCGGTGACCTGGAGCTGAAATTGTAGAACGTTGGGGCCACAACGGTACAAGACTTCAAAGACTTTGACGAGTATTTAGACGACTTGTGCAAGTACTACGTGGAGGGCTTCGATCACCTTATGAAGTGGATGGCGAAGCATCATCCTGGCTTGGACCTCTTTAGCTTGGCTGTGGACGACGTCGAGAAGGAACTTATGTCTGATCGTCCCTTTAAGGCTACATCGGAGAATGTGATGGAGGAAGCCATAGACGTTGCTGAAGTGATGAAGGAGGCCCCTGTAGACCCTATCCCTGATGAGAAGTAATCTTTTTTTTTCTTTCTTTGCAAGGCAAGAACAATATTTCTCTTTGGGCTCGTTGTTTTGGGCAACTATACAATTCCTTTGACGATGATAGTTAGGTTCATGGATTTCCTGCTTTAGCTGTAGTAAACAACTTTTTTATGCTTGGACATCCTTTTATGATGATGTTAGTTGTGTTGAGACAACTTTTATGTTCAGCTTGCATTTGAATAGATTTTTCATACTTAGCTTGTATACAAATAACTTTTTACCTTCAACCGTGTTGGAATGATTTTTCATTGGCATCTTAGTCCTATTAAGAAACCAAGAAACGAGAGAAAGAGGGTGTAAGAAAATTATGGAAACTGGTTAATAAGATATATTACTAGGAACATATAAAAGATAACATGAAAATATGGGATAGAACATAGCACAAGATACAACAAGCTAAGAGATATTATTAGATTCAACAGCTTTTTTACATTAGACACAAGAAACACAAAGGAACATCTTACTACAAGGGCTTTGTTTTCTCTCTTCACTCTACTCTTTATAAAGACACCAAAAGCCTATGTATAGGCAAAATGTTACAGAAATAATTTACATTCAGAGTACAATGAGCTTCTGGAGAGGATAGTAGGGGTTGTCTTCATGTTGACAATTGTCTAGGGGAGCAAAGGTCTTAGCTGGCCATTGTTGGGCTGATCAGCAGGTGTCAATCTAGGTAGGGGCCCTGGCTTCATAGTTGTACTTATGTAGATACACTTCTGAAAAGTGGATTTTTGGAGATAAGGATGCTACATTCGAAGATGTTTCTAGGACCTTTTTTTTTTTTTTTTTTTTTTTTTGTTTTTAAGTGCTAAAGATATCTACTCCCATCCATCTCTTCCTTGAAACCATTCTTCATCAACATCTGCATCTAGATCATGGTTATTATAATAAGGGTTATCATATCCTATAAGAGGATTGGGCATGGGCATTTTCCAATGATCTTCATATGGCCATTGTTGTCTATAGACTTCTGGATCAATTGGAACTATTTCAGATAAGGTTCCCTTATTAAGCGGTTTGTAGTGTAAATGAGAGCATGGTGACAAGATACCCAAGAAGTGTCCATATGTGTGTGGAGAGTGCCATTTGGATTAGTAACCCAATGTGTCTCTGCTGGGTGAAAGATTCCTTTTGCACGGATATCATTTTTGGAATTGAGTTTTGCAACCAAACATGCTGAGGTAATCTTACAACCAAATTTTGGATGTTCTGCTTTAGGGTACTTTATCCATTCTCCTTCATGAGCATCATTTTTCAAAATTTAAAGCCAAAATTTACAAAAATATATATTTCCACATGGGAAAATATATCTGTAAAATTTTGGCTCAAAGTGAAGACACAAGTAATACTCATTGAGTAAATACCACATGTAGAGATAATGTGCAACAATCCATTGGGTTATCCAAAAGGAAAAAGGGGTTTTCCATGGTTGATCTATATCAGGAAAGATAGCAAGGAAGAGTCTGTGGTGGTCTTGGAGATAATTATGAAGGATTCTAATGATTCTTTTGGATCTGGCTTCTAGGGTCAAGGTCTTTATTTGTTCTTTAATTTCTGGGGGAAGGTTTTCTATCATCTTAAGGATATCATCAGGATTTGCAGAAGAAGATCCTGAGGAAGAGGATGGATCTGTAATAGGGTATACACATAGAGGTGGAGGAATGATTGTAGTGTTTAGAACTGGAGGTTTTCGGGAAAGGTAATCAATGAAAAAATTTTCTTTTCCTTTAATGTGCTTGACTTGGAAAGACCATTGTGAAAACCAATTTGCCCATCTGAGTAACTGAGGATGTGGGAGCATTTTCCTTTTGAACTGGAGCATCTTATGAAAGGAAGACATGTCCATTTCCACTAAAAAATTATGCCCAAGGAGATGGAACTGGAATTTTTCAATACTATTTTTTACTGCAAGGATTTCATTTTGAGGCAGTAAGGCTAGCATTAACTTTCCATGGAAGAAAGGGACTCCCTGTAGTCTCTAGAATTTCACTTCTTGATTCCAGATTCTCGGAATACCAAAATGCTGTCATAGGAACAGTCCAGACCACTTTAAATGCGGGAACAGTTTTTGTTACACTTTTTCCTAACTTCAATATGTCTCTCAAAGATCCTCATCTTTGTGATGCTCTTAAAGTACAAGTCCAGATTACAGGAGCCTCTCAAGTCCAAGACACATTTGCTGCCACACTTCACTACCAGCTTACTTATAGACTTCATAATCATGCTTTTGACATGGCGCTTCCAGACATAGCTCAATCCAATGATGCTTAGTTGATTCAGGTTGATCGTGGAATGACACCTATGTGTATGATTGTTCCAAGACAAGTCAACAGAGACCAGATAACTTCTCTCTTTTCAGAATCATGGATTACGAAATATGAGGTGCTTCATTAGGTGACTAAACCGATCTAGTCAAATGACCCTCTCTTTATCAGAAAAGCAAACGGTGAAGTTGAGACAAGATTCTTAACAGCTCCACCAGAGAAGAAAGATGTGATGATTTTCCCAACTCAAATTGCTATGCTTCAACCGGTGTCCTATGTTTGTGAGGAAGCCCTTAAAATCAAAGCATTTCGAGAATACGGAAAGCCCTGTTATGAAGGAAAATCACCTTCTGGTCACATATGGTGGGATGTTTGTGATTGTGTTGATTGCCAAAAAGAAGGAGCTTTTGAAGAAGATTACTCTAGAAGGAAAAAAAAAAAAAAAAAAAATCTTCCTAGCACAAACTCAAAGAAAGATAAGAAGTAGGAGATCCACAAATTGACCTCCTCAGAGAACCCTCGGGAAAATTTAAATTTTATGTTCTTTATCCTAGAACCAAAAAGCAAAAACCCCCTCCTACCCCATCATGTGAAGGAAATTATGATCAGAATTTGAAACCTTCATTGATCCCATATTTGCAAAAAGTCCTTTCCCAAATACCAAAACACTAATCCATTTCAACCAGTCAAACCTAAACACAAAAGCCCTTACCTTGTTATATGTTTGACCATACATCAACCTCTCACTCACAGAATTTCCCTTCTCTTGAAAGTTTTGATCATCCATAAACCAATTTGCTCGAATGACAATCCTAGCTGTGTTTGAATAACTTAGTATTTTTTTTTTCTTTTTAGCTGTGTTCGGATAGCTTTTTATTGAGTCATGTTTGAATGACGATCTTAGTTGTGTTTGAACAACTTAGTATTTTTAGCTGTGTTTGAACAACTTTTTATTGACTCAGGCATGAATGACGATTTTAGTTGTATTTGAACAAATTACAATGTCTTTTAGCTATGATTAAACAGCTTTTTATTAAGTCATGCTTGAATGACGATTTTAGTTGTGTTTGAACAACTTAGAATGTTTTTTAGCTGTGTTTGAACATATGTTTATTGAGTCATGTTTGAATGACAATCTTAGTTGTGTTTGAACAACTCAATATTTTTAGTTGTGTTTGAACAACATTTTATTGAGTCAGGCTTGAATGACGATTTTAGTTGCGTTTGAACAACTTTAGATTGTCTTTTAGCTATGTTTAAAAAGCTTTTTATTGAGTTATGTTTGAATGACAATCGTAGTTATGTTTGAACAACTTAGTATTTTTAGCTGTGTTTGATCAGCTTTTTATTGAGTCATGCTTGAACGAGGATTTTAGTTGTATTTGAACAACTTAGAAAGTTTCTTAGCCATGTTTGAACAACTTTTTATTGAGTCTTGTTTGAATGAAGATCTTAGTTATGTTTGAATGACTTAATATTTTTAGCTGTGTTTGAACAACTTTTTATTGAGTCATGCTTAAATGATGATTTTAGTTGTGTTTGAAAAACTTTCAATGCTTTTTAGCTGTGTTTGAACATCTGTTCATTGAGTCATGTTTGAATGACGATCTTGGTTGTGTTTGAACAACTTAGTAATTTTAGCTGTGTTTGAACAGTTTTTTATTGAGTCAAGCTTGAATGACAATTTTAGTTGTGTTTGAACAACTTAGAATGTTTTTTAGCTTTGTTTGAACAGTTTTTTATTGAGTCATGTTTGAATGACAATCATAGTTGCGTTTGAACAACTTAGTATTTTTAGCTGTGTTTGAACAACTTTTTATTGAGTCATGCTTGAATGACGATTTTAGTTGTGTTTGAACAACATAGAATGTTTTTTAGCTGTGTTCGAACATCTGTTTATTGAGTCATGTTTGAATGACGATCTTAGTTGTATTTGAACAACTTAGTATCTTTAGCTATGTTTGATCAGCTTTTTATTGAGTCAGGCTTGAATGACGATTTTAGTTTTGTTTAAACAACTTAGAATGTTTTTTAGCCGTGTTTGAACAGCTTTTTATTGAGTCATGTTTGAATGACAATCTTAGTTGTGTTTAAAGACATTGTTTTTTCCGCTGTATTTGAATAGCTTTTTATTGAGTCATGCTTGAATGACGATTTTAGTTGTGTTTGAACAACTTAGAATGCTTTTTACCTGTGTTTGAACATCTATTTATTGAGTCATGTTTGAATGACGATCTTAGTTGTGTTCGAACAAATTGGTGTTTTTAGCTGTGTTTGAACAGCTTTTTATTAAGTCAAGCTTGAATGAAAATTTTAGTTGTATTTGAACAACTTACAATGTCTTCTAGCTATGCTTGAACAGCTTTTTATTAAGTCACGTTTGACTAACAATCTTAGTTTTGTTTAACCAACTTAGTATTTTTAGTTGTATTTCAACAGCATTTTATTGAGTCAGGATTGAATGATGATTTTAGTTGTGTTTGAACAACTTTGAATGTTTCTTAGCTGTGTTTGAACAACTTTTTATTGAGTCTTGTTTGAATGATGATCTTAGTTGTGTTTGAACGACTTAGTATTTTTAGCTATGTTTGAACAACTTTTATTGAGTCATGCATGAATGGCGATCTTAATTGTGTTTGAACAAGTTAGTATTTTTTTAGTTGTGCTTTAATAGCATTTTACTGAGTCATGTTTGAATGATGATCTTAGTTGTGTTTGAACAACTTAGTATTTTTAGTTGTTTTTGAGCAGCTACTTATTGAGTCATGCTTGACTGATGATTTTAGTTGTGTTTGAACAACTTAGAATGTTTTTTACCTATGTTTGAACATGTCTTTATTGATTCATGTTTGAATGACGATCTTAGTTGTGTTTGAACAACTTAGTATTTTTAATTGTGTTTGAACAGATTTTAATTGAGTCTGGCTTGAATGACAATTTTAGTTGTGTTTGAAAAACTTAGAATATTTTTTAGCTGTGTTTGAACAGCTTTTTATTGAGTTATGTTTGAATGACAATCATAGTTGTGTTTGAACAACTTAGTATTTTTAGTTGTGTTTGAACAGTTTTTTATTGAGTCATGCTTGAATGACGATTTTAGTTGATTTTGAACAACTTAGAATGTTTTTTAGCTGTGTTTGAACATTGGTTTATTGAGTTATGTTTGATTGACGATCTTAGTTGTGTTTGAACAACTAAGTATTCTTTGAACAGTTTTTTATAGAGTCAGGCTTGAATGACGATTTTATTTATGTTTAAACAACTTAGAATGTTTCTTAGCTATGTTTGATTAACTTTTTATTGAGTCTTGTTTGAACGACGATCTTAGTTGTGTTTGAACAACTTAGTATTTATTAGTTTTGTTTGAACAGGTTTATACTGAGTCATGTTTGAATGACGATCTTAGTTGTGTTTGAACAACTTAGTATTTTAAGTTGTTTTTGAACAGCTTCTTATTGAGTCATGCTTTAATGATGATTTTTGTTGTGTTTGAACAACTTAGAATGTTTTTTAGTTATGTTTAAACAACATTTTATTAAGTCATATTTGAATGACGATCTTAGTTGTGTTTGAACAAGTTAGTATTTTTTGCTGTGTTTGAGCAGTTTTTTATTGAGTCAGGCTTGAATGACAATTTTAATTATGTTTGAACAACTTAGAAGGTTTTTTAGCTGTGTTTGAACATCTTTTAATTGAGTCATGTTTGAATGACAATCTTAGTTTTTTTAGCTGTGTTTGAACAGTTTTTTATTGAGTCATGCTTGAATGACAATTTTAGTTGTGTTTGAACAACGTAGAATGTTTTTTACATATGTTTGAAAAGATTTTTATTGAGTCATGTTTGAAAAACGATCTTAGTTGTGTTTGAACAACTTAGTATTTTTAATCGTGTTAGAATAGTTTTTTATTGAGTCAGGCTTGAATGACAATTTTCGTTGTGTTTCAGCAATTTAGAATGTTTTATAGCTGTGTTTGAACAGTTTTTTATTGAGTCATGTTTGAATGACAATCTTAGTTGTGTTTGAACAACATAGTATTTTTAGCTCTGTTTGATCAGCTTTTTATTGAGTCAGGCTTGAACGATGATTTTAGTTGTGTTTGAACAACTTAGAAAGTTTTTTAGCCGTGTTTGAACAACTTTTTATTTAGGCTTATTTGAATGATGATCTTAGTTGTGTTTGAATGACTTAGTATTTTTAGCTATGTTTGAACAACTTTTTATTGAGTCATGCTTAAATGACGATTTTAGTTTTGCTTGAACAACTTAGAATGTTTTTTAGCTGTGTTTGAACATCTGTTCATTGAATCATGTTTGAAAGACGATCTTGGTTGTGTTTGAACAACTTAGTAATTTTAGCTGTGTTTGAACAGTTTTTTATTGAGTCAAGCTTGAATGACAATTTTAGTTGTGTTTGAACAACTTAGAATGTTTTTTAGCTGTGTTTGAACAGCTTTTTATTGAGTCATGTTTGAATGACAATCATAGTTGTGTTTGAACAACTTAGTATTTTTAGCTGTGTTTGAACAATTTTTTATTGAGTCCTGCTTGAATGACGATTTTAGTTATGTTTGAACAACATAGAATGTTTTTTAGCTATGTTCGAACATCTATTTATTGAGTCATGTTTGAATGACGATCTTAGTTGTGTTTGAACAACTTAGTATTTTTAGCTGTGTTTGAACAGTTTTTTATTGAGTTAGGCTTGAAGGACGATTTTATTTGTGTTTAAACAACTTAGAATGTTTCTTAGCTATGTTTGATCAACTTTTTATTGAGTCTTGTTTGAATGACGATCTTCGTTGTGTTTGAACAACTTAGTATTTTTTAGTTCTGTTTGAACAGGTATATACTGAGTCATGTTTGAATGACGATCTTAGTTGTGTTTGAACAACTTAGTGTTTTTAGTTGTTTTTGAACAGCTTCTTATTGAGTCATCCTTTAATGATGATTTTTGTTGTGTTTGAACAACTTAGAATGTTTTTTAGTTATGTTTGAACAACTTTTTATTAAGTCATATTTGAATGACGATCTTAGTTGTGTTTGAACAACTTAGTATTTTTTGCTGTGTTTGAGCAGTTTTTTATTGAGTCAGGCTTGAATGACAATTTTAATTATGTTTGAACAACTTAGAATGTTTTTTAGCTGTGTTTGAACATCTTTTTATTGAGTCATGTTTGAATGACAATCTTAGTTTTGTTTGAACAACTTAGTTTTTTTAGCTGTGTTTGAACAGTTTTTTATTGAGTCATGCTTGAATGACGATTTTAGTTGTGTTTGAACAACGTAAAATGTTTTTTTATCTATGTTTGAAAAGATTTTTATTGAGTCATGTTTGAAAGACGATCTTAGTTGTGTTTGAACAACTTGGTATTTTTAATTGTGTTAGAATAGTCTTTTATTGAGTCAGGCTTGAATGACAATTTTCGTTGTGTTTCAGCAATTTAGAATTTTTTATAGCTGTGTTTGAACAGTTTTTTATTGAGTCATGTTTGAATGACAATCTTAGTTGTGTTTGAACAACATAATATTTTTAGCTGTGTTTGATCAGCTTTTTATTGAGTCAGGCTTGAACGATGATTTTAGTTGTGTTTGAAGAACTTAGAAAGTTTCTTAGCTGTGTTTGAACAACTTTTTATTTAGGCTTGTTTGAATGACGATCTTAGTTGTGTTTGAATGACTTAGTATTTTTAGCTATGTTTGAACAACTTTTTATTGAGTCATGCTTAAATGACGATTTTAGTTTTGTTTGAACAACTTAGAATGTTTTTTAGCTGTGTTTGAACATCTGTTCATTGAGTAATGTTTGAAAGACGATCTTGGTTGTGTTTGAACAACTTAGTAATTTTAGCTGTGTTTGAACAGTTTTTTATTGAGTCAAGCTTGAATGACAATTTTAGTTGTGTTTGAACAATTTAGAATGTTTTTTAGCTGTGTTTGAACAGCTTTTTATTGATTCATGTTTGAATGACAATCATAGTTGTGTTTGAACAACTTAGTATTTTTAGCTGTGTTTGAACAGTTTTTTATTAAGTCATGCTTGAATGATGATTTTAGTTGTGTTTGAACAACATAGAATGTTTTTTAGCTATGTTCGAACATCTGTTTATTGAGTCATGTTTGAATGACGATCTTAGTTGTGTTTGAACAATTTAGTATTTTTAGCTGTGTTTGAACAGTTTTTTATTGAGTCAGGCTTGAATGGCGATTTTATTTGTGTTTAAACAACTTAGAATGTTTCTTAGCTATGTTTGATCAACTTTTTATTGAGTCTTGTTTGAATGACGATCTTAGTTGTGTTTGAACAACTTAGTATTTTTTAGTTCTGTTTGAATAGGTTTATACTGAGTTATGTTTGAATGACGATCTTAGTTTTGTTTGAACAACTTAGTATTTTTTGTTGTTTTTGAACAGCTTCTTATTGAGTTTTGCTTTAATGATGATTTTTGTTGTGTTTGAACAACTTAGAATGTTTTTTAGTTATGTTTGAACAACTTTTTATTGAGTCATATTTGAATGATGATCTTAATTGTGTTTGAACAACTTAGTATTTTTTGCTGTGTTTGAACAGTTTTTTATTGAGTCAAGCTTGAATGACAATTTTAATTATGTTTGAAAAACTGAGAATGTTTTTTAGTTGTGTTTAAACATCTTTTTATTGAGTCATGTTTGAATGACAATGCTAGTTGTGTTTGAACAACTTAGAAAGTTTCTTAGCCGTGTTTGAACAACTTTTTATTTAGGCTTGTTTGAATGACGATCTTAGTTGTGTTTGAATGACTTAGTTTTTTTAGCTATGTTTGAACAACTTTTTATTGAGTCATGCTTAAATGACGATTTTAGTTTTGTTTGAACAACTTAGACTGTTTTTTAGCTGTGTTTGAACATCTGTTCATTGAGTCATGTTTGAAAGACGATCTTGGTTGTGTTTGAACAACTTAGTAATTTTAGCTGTGTTTGAACAGTGTTTTATTGAGTTAAGCTTGAATGACAATTTTAGTTGTGTTTGACCAACTTAGAATGTTTTTTAGCTGTGTTTGAACAGCTTTTTATTGAGTCATGTTTGAATGACAATCATAATTGTGTTTGAACAACTTAGTATTTTTAGCTGTGTTTGAACAGTATTTTATTGAGTCATGCTTGAATGACGATTTTACTTGTGTTTGAACAACTTAGAATGTTTTTTAGCTGTGTTTGAACATTAGTTTATTGAGTCATGTTTGAATGATGATGTTAGTTGTGTTTGAACAACTTTGTATTTTTTGCTGTGTTTGATCAGCTTTTTATTGAGTCAAGCTTGAATGACGATTTTAGTTGTGTTTAAACAACTTAGAATGTTTTTTAGCTGTGTTTGAACAGCTTTTTATTGAGTCATGTTTGAATGACAATCTTAGTTGTGTTTAAACAACTTAGCATTTTTAGCTGTGTTTGAACAGCTTCTTATTGAGTCATGCTTGAATGACGATTTTTAGCTGTGTTTGAACAATTTCTTATTGAGTCATGCTTGAATGACGATTTTAGTTGTGTTTGTACAACTTAGAATGTTTTTTAGCTGTGTTTGAATAGCTTTCTCATGAGTCATGTTTGAATGACTATCTTAGTTGTGTTTGAACAATTTAGTATTTTTAGATGTGTTTGATCAGCTTTTTATTGAGTCAGGCTTGAATGACTATTTTAGTTGTGTTTGAACAACATAGAATGTTTTTTATTTGTGTTTGAACAGCTTTTTATTTAGTCATGTTTGAATGACAATCTTAGTTGTGTATGAACAACTTGGTATTTTTAGTTGTGTTTGAAAAGCTTTTTATTGAGTCATGCTTGAATAACGATTTTAGTTTTGTTTGAACAACTTAGAATGTTTTTTAGTTGTGTTTGAACATCTGTTTATTGCGTCATGTTTGAATGACGATCTTAGTTGTGTTTGAATAACTTTGTATTTTTAGCTGTATTTGATCAGCTATTTATTGAGTCGGGCTTGAATGACGATTTTAGTTGTGTTTGAACAAGTTAGAATGTTTCTTTGCTGTGTTTGAACAACTTTTTATTGAATCTTGTTTGAATGGCGAACTTAGTTGTGTTTGAACGACTTTGTATTTTTAGCTGTGTTTGAACAACTTTTTATTTAGTCATGTTTGAATGACGATTTTTGTTGTGTTTGAACAACTTAGTTTTTTTTAGTTGTGTTTGAATAGCTTTATACTGAGTCATCTTTGAATGACGATCTTAGTTGTGTTTGAACAACTTAGTATTTTTAGTTGTTTTTGAACAGCTTCTTATTGAGTCATGCTTGAATGATGATTTTAGTTGTGTTTGAACAACTTAGAATGTTTTTTAGCTATGTTTGAACAACTTTTTATTGAGTCATGTTTGAATGATGATCTGAGTTGTGTTTGAACAACTTAGTATTTTTAGTTGTGTTTGAACAGTTTTTTATTGAGTCAAGCTTGAATGACAATTTTAGTTGTGTTTGAAAAACCTAGAATGTTTTTTAGCTGTTTTTGAACAGCTTTTTATTTAGTCATGTTTGAATGACATTCTTTGTTTTGTTTGAACAACTTAGTATTTTTAGTTGTGTTTGAAAAGCTTTTTATTGAGTCTTGCTTGAATGACAATTTTAGTTGAGTTTGAACAACTTAGAATGTTTTTTAGCTGTGTTTGAACATTTGTTTATTGAGTCATGTTTGAATGACAATCTTTGTTGTGTTTGAACAACTTAGTATTTTTAGCTGTGTTTGATCAGCTTCTTATTGAGTCAGGCTTGAATGACAATTTTGGTTGTGTTTTAACAACGTAGAATGTTTTTTAGCTGTGTTTGAACAGTTTTTTATTGAGTCATGTTTGAATGACAATCTTAGTTGTGTTTAAACAACTTAGTATTTTTAGCTGTGTTGGAACAGCTTTTTATTTACTCATTCTTGAATGACGATTTTAATTGTGTATGAACAGCTTGGAATGTTTTTTAGCTGTGTTTGAACATCTGTTTATTGAGTCATGTTTGATTGACGATCTTAGTTTTGTTTGAACAACTTAGTATTTTTAGCTGTGTTTGATCAGCTTTTTATTGAGTCAGTCTTGAATGACGATTTTAGTTGTGTTTGAATAACTTAAAATGTTTTTTAGCTGTGTTTGAACAGCTTTTTATTGAGTCATGTTTGAATGACGAACTTAGTTGTGTTTGAACAACTTAGTATTTTTAGCTGTGTTTGAACAGTTTTTTATTGAGTCCGACTTGAATAACAATTTTTGTTGTGTTTGAACAACTTAGAATGTTTTTTAGTTGTGTTTGAACAACTTTTTATTGAGTCATGTTTGAATGATGGGTTGTATTTGAACAACTTAGTATTTTTAGTTGTGTTTGAACAGTTTTTTGTTGAGTCATGTTTAAATGATGATGTTGCGCTGTACTTGTGACTTAAAGCCTTGGTATTGGAGCGTCTTTATGTTAACCATATTTTATGCGTTGTTTATTTATGAATGATGATCATATTGGTTGTGTATAAACAACTCTAATTTAGTCGACTTTAGTTGTTGTGTGTGAACAGATTTTGATTTAGAATTTTGTTGACGGAGATCCTTGAAAGGTGTCCCAAGGATGATTCGTGAGTTTTTCACATATTTTCATTAACAAATAACTTATGAGTAATCATTGATAAATATGCATGGATCATGCTTTCATGTATTATTGATCTTTGAATGGCGAAAGTAATAATTGTCGTACATACTGATATGAAGATTTGGCAACTTGAAATGTAAAGCATTCCTTACCGGTAGTATTTCTTCAAGTGTTTTATGATCCATGGTCGAGGCAATTCTTGGCCGTCTAGAGACTTCAGGTAGTAGGAGCCTTCTCTGGAATGACGGATTACTTTGTAAGGGCCTTCCTAGGCTGGTCCCAGTTTTTCTTGGGATCGGTCCTTTGTTGCCTATGATACCTTTCTAAGGATGAGGTCTCCTGTGTTGAACCTTCTTACCTTGACCTTTCTGTTATAATATCTGGCCATTGCTTCCTTATGTTTGGCCATTCACTTCATTGCTTCTTCTCTAACTTCATCAATTAGGTCCAAGTTGCTGTTAAGCTCCTGCTGGTTCTTCTGGTCTTCATAAGTTTTGACTCGGAAGCTCGTCAGTCCCACTTCCACTGGTGTGACGGCCTCAGTGCCAAATGTCAACTTGAATGGTGTTTCTCCCATTAGAACTCTTGTGGTCATCCTATATGCCTAAAAGACATTTTGTAATTCTCAGGCCACGACCTTGTTGCCCCATCAAGCCTAGTTTTGATAATTTTGAGCAAGCTTTTGTTTATCACTTCTGTCTTGCCGTTGGCCTGAGGATGTGTTGGAGAAGAGTAGTGGTTTTTTACTCCTAAGTCTTGGCAAATTTTTTGAAACTTGGGGTTGTCAAAATGGATTCCATTGTCTAACATTATGACGCATGGGACTCCAAACCTGCACATGATGTTTTTCCACATAAAGCTTGTGACTTTAGCCTTTGTGATCGTCATCACTGGCTCTGCTTCTACCCATTTTGTGAAGTAATCGATTGCCACAATCAAGAATTTGAGTTGTTTCTTCCCTAAAGGGAATGAATCCATAATATCAATTCCTCATTGGGTGAAGGGCCATGGTTAGGATATGGGTGTCATTGTCTCCACTGGTCTCGTCTGGACATTTGCGAAGCGTTGGCACTTCTCGTATGCTTTGACGATGTCGTATGCGTCTTTTTGTAGGGTTGGCCAGTAATATCCTGCTCTGAGCTCCTTTCCTGCTAAGGATTTTGCTCTAGCATGGTTTCTGCAAACTCCTTCGTGTATCTCGTGGAGCACATAGTCTGCCTCTTCTAAGTTTGCGCATCTTAGATATAGGAGTGAGTATCCTCATCTGTACAGCACGTCGTCAATAATGACGAAGTGAGCTACTCTGATCTGTATCTTCCTTGCTTCTGCCTTATCTTCAGGGAGCCATCCTTCTTTCAAATAACGGACGATTGGAGTCATCCACTCGTCTTGCTTTTTCATTTTCAGAACTTGCTCACCTTTTGTGCTTGGCTGCCCCCTTATCTCTATACATAGTTTCGAGGTTGCATTGTAGTCGTATGATGAGGCCAATCTTGCTAGGAAATCAACTATTGCATTTTTGGCTCTTGGGATTTGCACAAAGTCTAGGCTGTCAAAGTGCTGTGAGAGTTGTTGGACGATCTTCAAGTACTTCTGCATCCTTTCTTCTTTGGCTTCATAATCTCCCTTCACTTTTCTTATTATTAACTGAGAATCAGCTTGGATGATGAGACTTTTTGCTCCTAGAGCTTTTGCTAGGCTTAGCCCTGTTAGCAATGCCTTGTACTCTGCCTCGTTATTTGTTGCTGGGAACTACAATCTAACTGCATATTTCGACGTTTCTCCTTCTGGAGGTATAAGAACTACTCCTGCTCCTCCCACTTTCTTCGTGGCTGACCTATCTATTTGGACCGTCCATATTTCCATGGGGGGTTCTTCTTCCTTATAGGGGTAAGTGAATTCTGCAATGAAGTTCGCTAGTACTTGGGCTTTGAATGTTGCTCGAGGCCGATATTCGATGTCAAACTGGCCTAATTCAATTGCCCATTGAATGAGTCATCCTGTTGCATCTATCTTGTTTATCGTCTTTCTTATGGGCTGGTCTATCATGACGACGATGGGGTGTGCTTGGAAATAAGGACAGAGCTTTCTGGAGGTGACTAATAATGCGAAAGCTATCTTTTCCATCCCTGGGTAACTTGCTTCTGCTCATTGGAATGCCTGAGTGGTAAAATAAATCGGCTTCTGAATATTCCCTTCTTCTCTGATTAGTGCCAAACTTACTGTAGTGTTGGATACTACTAAGTAGAGGAACAGCTTCTCTCCCATCAGTGAGGGGCTTAATAAAGGTGGCTTCGTCAAGTACTCCTTAACATGGCAAGGGCTTCCTCGCACTTGTCATTTCACTGAAAGGCTTTTTTCAATACCTTGAAGAATGGCATGCATTTGTCTGTTGCCTTAGAGACGAATCTATTTAGGGCTGTAACTTTTCCTGTCAAGCTCTGCACCTCCTTTACTGTTTTTGGTGATTTGACCTTGATTATTGCTTTTACTTTTTTTGGATTTACCTCTATTCTTCGTTGGGACACCATGAATCCCAAGAATTTTCTTGAAGCAACAACAAAAACACATTTGGCAAGGTTTAATTTCATATTGTATTCACGTAGTGTGCTGAAGGTCTCTTTGAGATCGTCCAAGTGGTTGGCTTTGTCCTTACTTTTCACCAGCATATTGTCCACATACACCTCCACATTCCTTCCAATCTGGTGAGAGAACATGCGGTTCACCAGTCTTTGGTAGGTGGCTCCTACGTTCTTCAGTTCAAAGGGCATAAATTTGTAGCAGTACAACCCTTGGCTGGTAACAAATGAGGACTTCTTTTGATCGTCTTCGTCCATAAGAATCTGGTTGTATTCAGAAAATGCGTCCATGAAACTCAAGAGCTTGTGTCCAGTAGTTGAGTTTACCAGCTAATTAATCCTTAGTAAGGGGAAGCTATCTTTTGGGCAGTCTTTATTCAAGTCTGTGAAATCAATGCACATTCTCCACTTGCCATTACTCTTCTTTACCATGACCACGTTTGTTAGCCAATCTGAGTAAAAGAACTCCCTAATGAAATCGGCTTCTAATAGCTTCTCTACTTCTTCAGTTATAGTTTTATTGTGCTTTGGTGCAAATATTCTCCGCTTCTACTATATGGGCTTGCATTTTGGGTTGATGTTGAGACGATGTTGTATGATCTTCCTATCAATCCCGAGCATATCCTCGTGTTTCCAAGCGAAGACATCTTGGTTTGCCCTTAAGAAGGAGATCATCTTCTCTTTCTTTGAAGTTGGGAGTGCAATTCCTATCTTCAATACCTTCGTCGAATCTCCTGGGATGATCTTAACTTCTTGTGGTGTTTCTGATGGTTCGGGGATGGGCTTTGGTTCATTGATCACCCACGTCTAATTCTCTCCCGATTCTAAGGCAGCTTGATAGCATTCTTTTACCAGAACTTGGTCTCCTCTAATTTCTCCTACTCCATGGGCTGTTGGAAACTTCACCTTTAAGTAATATGTTGACATTAATGCTCTTTATCTATTGAGTGCAAGTCTTCCCAAAATGATGTTGTATGCTGAAGGGCAATCAACTATGAGGAAATCACTTTCCTTGGTAACCTGCGCTGGGTAAGTTCCTACAATCACAGTTAGAGTGATGATGCCTCTACGGATGATTCTGTCCCCTGTGAAGCTTACTAGAGGTGAGGTGGAAGGCTTGATCCTTTTCTTATCTAGCTTTATATGCTGAAATGTGGGCAAGTAGATGATATTTGCCAAGCTTCTGTTGTCAATGAGCACCCGGTGAATGTTGAACTCTTCTACTCTGAGCATGATTACTAATGGATCGTCATGGGGTTGCCTGATGCCACGACTATCTCTTTCTGAGAAGATGATGTCAGGCTTGTGATTCTTTGGCATCTTCATTGGAGGGAGCCACAAATGGATGCTATATATTTCTCTCCCTTGTGCTTTTCTTAAGGACTTCAGCGTTCCGCTTGCCGTTAGTCCTCCTGAGATCATCTTTATCTCTCCTGCAAGGCGTTTGCTATCCCCTACCTCCAAAGTTCTATCCTAGTCGTCCTTTTGTTGGTATCTATGGGGCTTTGTCTTTTTGACATACTTCTGTAACTTCCCTTGTCGGATCAAAGTCTCCACCTAGTCTTTCAAATGTCTACATTCATCACTACAATGCCCGTGGTCCTGGTGGAACCAATAGTACTTTTGTATATTCTTTCTACTAGAATGCTAATTGGCTTTGGCCATCACAGGGAGGGATCATCTTTTATCTGCATAAGGACCTGCTCAATTGACATTATTATAGGAGTAAAGTTAGTGAACTTGGGTTTCCTCTCTAAAAGTTCCTTCTTTTTCCTTGTGGTCTGCTCAACACTTCGTGTCTCCTTCTTTTTATCGCGATTACTACTTGTTCCTTCGTCTCTTTCCTTTTTCCTTTCATTTCTTTTGCGAGCACTACATCTTCTACATTCATGTAATTTTGAGCTTTATGGAGCAACTCTGCGACTGTTTTCGGTGGACATTTAGTGATTGAGAAGAAGAAATCTTCTGGCAGCAATCCCGCTTGGAAGGTTGTTAGGATAACTTGATCTTTAGCTTCATCTACTTGTAGCAGCTCCTTATTGAATCGGGTGACGTATGGTCTTAGTGATTCTCATTATGCTTGTTGAATGTTGAAAAGATGGCCAGTTGGCTTTTTGTGTCTTTGCCCCCCAATAAAATGATGAATAAAACCCTTGTTGAGGTGTTCAAAGTCTGCAATAGGTATCTTGTTGAACCATACTCTGGCTGCTTCTTTCAGTGTTGTTGGGAATGCCCTACACATCACCTCGTTTGGGGTCATCTACAATAGCGTCAGCATTGAATGATTTGATGTGATCCGAGGGATCCTTGGAACCGTCATATGACTCCAACTGTGGGAGATGGAATTTTGGTGGGAGGGGATGGTTTAGTACTTCAGTAGTGAATGGTGAGTCCATCCTTCGAATTACCCCATCTAGATTCTCTTCGCCTTTGTCCTTCATAGCACTTTTCAGTTCGTCCATCTCCTTCCTTATGTTGCGAAGTTCGTTCTCCATCTTGGTGGAATCTTCTCCTAAGGTCCTGTCTTGTCTGTTGGCTTGAGAGTTTGACTCTTCTTCATTTTGGTTTTCACCTGTTCGCTGACGTTTTGCGTTTTGGGATTTCATTGTCTTTCGCAATTCTTCATTCTAGCGAGTTAGTTCTTCCACATTGGCCAAAAGGGCTTGGATTTGTTGTTGTTGCACAACATCTGGCTGAGTTGTGTTCTCTACTTCCATCTCGTACTCCAAGGAACTCTTTTGTCACTAGGAAAGATGGCTTGAATGATTATCATTTCCCACAGACGGCGCCAAATTAATGATGCATAAAATCAACAGTTGAGCTTCTCGTCGTAGCGGATGGACGATGCTATGAATGGGGTCGTCTTTGTAGATAGAGAACTTAAGTTAATAGGGAAGAAAGATTTTTTAGAGAAACAAACTGGAGAGTGATTTCTGTAGAGTGTTTGTGTGTAAGTGATCGTACCTTGGGTTTTTTGTGCTTTCTCTTTTATAGTTGAATGCCTAATCAATGGGCAATGAATCACTATATTTATGCTCAACAGCTAGTGCGTTACAGAATCTTTATCTGAAGTTCACAGCTCATTCTGTGACTATTGCCTTGTCTATTACGTTTCGTTATCAATGATCATAATAAATGTGTAACGTCTTCTCTGAGTAAATGACGATCTTTGCGTAGTGATGACCATAAATTTCTTACTCATCAAGCTTCATCACTCCCCTTTTCACCCTTTTTAGTAGGTTGGGAGGCCGGAGCAGCAGAGCTCACCCCTCCTACAGCGGCTTAGGGTGTCCCCCTCAGAGCTAAAAGGGAAAAGAGCTTTTCGGGGTTCCTCAATTCAGAGGCAAAGTCCACCCTGGTGGCATTTAAAGCCTCTGCCCAAACCTGAAGATAGTACCCTCCATAGACCTCAGTGACTTGGGACCTCAGGATCACCTCTGTTTCCTTTTGGCCTACTCTGCTTTCACGACTTCCTCAACCTTACCTTCAAGTTCATTCTGCTGGGCCTCAATCTTTTCATGAGTGATGGCAAGTTGCTCCTCAGCCTTCCAAAGATGGAGGCTGCTTCTCAGCCCCAACTTAGGTAGCTTTTTCACTCTTCCTTTCCCTCTCAGCCTCAGTCAACTTAAGGACGAGGTCCTTACATTTTTTCTCAGTGATTGCCTAGGCCTTAACAGTAGAGACCCAGCATGCTTCCTTATCCTTGAACTTGGATTGAGCTTGGTCCACCCAATCTTCAGCCACATGAGTTGCTTGGACTGCCTATACAAACAAAAGAAAACAAAAGATAAAGTTAGTGAAAAAAATAAAATAATATATAATAATAATAAAAGGGCAATGTTTGGGAATTTAGGAGGGAAAATGAGGGCAAACACCCACCATAGCAAGGTCCATCTTCAGAGTCAAGAAGACCTCGTGCTTCTTCAAGCCCCTCAGGTTGTCCATGTCCTGAGGAAGGAGCAATGCCTGCTCCAAAGAGTTGGCCACATAATCGGCCTTTCCCTACTGAAAGTCCTTGATAGAAGAGTGAGCAGGCAGTAGAGCTCCATCCAGCTCTAATGAAGGGTTCCAGGCAGGAACCTTGGAGTGGCAATCTAGCATGATCTCAAAACCAGTGCCATCGGCAGAGCTTCTTCTCTGTTGTCCCTTAGGAGCTTTGGATCCTCTAAGAGGCTCTTGATCCTTGGAAGGTTGAATCTTACCTTCCTCGGGCATCCCCTTCTTGGACTTCTTGTCCCTCTTCCTCTTTTTCTCCACAGGTTCAGTAGGGGAGGTCCGAGATGGAAGTGGAGTGGGAGGTCGAGGATCTACTGACACCTTGGGCGTAGCACTCCCAACATGGGACTCTAACAAAGCCAACAAATTTGGAGTCCTTCTCTGTATCACCGTGCCTTTAGGTACGTTAGGGATTTCCCAATCAGTGCTTACTTGAATAATGGATTAGCGTTTTAAGCTAGCCTCGAAAGACTTAGCAAAATCAAGTTGAACGAATACTCTAAAGTCTTCCTCTAGGTCAACTGGCACTGGTTCTCAGACTGGCTCCTGCTACACATCGTCCAATGGTATAACCTCCTATTCGGCTGAATGATCTTAACAACTTGTTGAGCTGTTAGAATGATGTCGTGAGTTCCCTTTGGAGGTGGACTAGTAAGGAATCTGGGGATAGCAATGTCAATCTGGACCAATCAAGGATCCTTGGCCTTGATTATGTGCTTAGGAGATTGGAAGCTGGAGGAGATAAGGGTGTACCCGAGGATAAACTGTTTGTCTGCAACAAAGAGAAGAGAAGGTAAGAGGTTTGAGATTGGCAAGCAAAAAGAAGAAGAAGAATACATGTTCTTATAGATAAACAAATATATATAAATAAATAAATAAATAAAAAGAGAGAGAGAGAAATGGGTAAGACGATGCTTTTCGATCTAAAGGTAAAACAATTTGCTCGAGCCTATAAACATCCCACCTGGCTCCCCGTCTCATGTAGGACAATGTAAACCATCGTGCCATTCAACCAAGATGATCAGAAAGTCATTGTCCATGCCCTTGTTGGATTCAGGAAGGCAGGAGATCAGCCTGATCGATAGAACCCTAGTCT
Source organism: Quercus robur (assembly GCF_932294415.1). Taxonomy (NCBI): domain Eukaryota; kingdom Viridiplantae; phylum Streptophyta; class Magnoliopsida; order Fagales; family Fagaceae; genus Quercus; species Quercus robur. Next base: position 38,114,911 of record NC_065535.1, on the reverse strand, counting down.
TAAAATAGTACCCCGTATCCTTGCTATTTTGACAGTTGTACACCCACTTGACATCATGATGGGTTATTTTAACTCCCATCTTACGGTTTAGCATATCTATACTACCTAATATTCTAAATAAATTGGGCAAACATTGGGTCGAGTAGAGTCTATAAAAAAAATAAAAAGTCCCTTGTCACTTTACCCATTGGAATTTGCATCCCGCCTTCTATAAAGGCAATCATGGGTATGACCACAACACCTTCTGGCCTCTTGGTGTGCCACACTCCTAAGTGGTAGTGTTCTATTTCTACCCAAGTAGGAATATTGTATTTGGCTTTAAAAGCCTTCCTTCCCTAAGGCGAATCAACTAAACTAGCAAATCTATCCATCCTTATAAAAAAGAAAAAATGAGATAAAAACAAGAAGAGAAGAGAAAGCGGAGGGACTCTAAAACTATGTGAAAGCTAAAAGGCACTTATGAAAATGGGGAGTAGGGCACCTCGGACTGCTTCTTTGAAGGTCAAGGAAGATTGGTAAAATGGGAAAAAATGGTCCCCCCCCATCCCCTTTATATAGGGGTGAAAGATAAGCAACAAAATTCCTACTTGAAATCCCAGAAGAATTTACAACCCTCTTGGATCTTCATCATAGCGTATAACGTGGGGGACACAACGCCGTACTAAGCATTAAATGAAGTGTTGCGAAGCGTCAGGAATGTGTGCAGAGTAAACAAAAAGACGTTCCCACTTGAAAACACTCCCAAAACGTGTGAAACCCTCAAGGTTCTATCAAAACCCCCAAGGTTCTATCAAAACCCCATTCTCCATGGTAAAGGAAGGAATGGAGTTTTGAGGGGCTATTGTGGAAGGGAAGGATCTGAACATAACATAGAGCCCATAGGCCCAGTCTGAGGATGGGCAAAGGCCCATTCGTGCACCAATCCTAACTCGACACGTGGACTAAAGTCCGAGGAGGGAAGACATAGAGACCATACTAATCTAGACCTGACATGTGGACAAAGGTCCAAGGATGGAAATTGGACAAACACATCATCCGAGGAGCCTGAGGAACGAATGCACCTTGAGAATACCTCAGTTGGTCACTTGCACCAAAAGGCAGTCACAGTGGAAGACATCAGAGACGTGCAAGTAAAGAAGAAAGGAAATGTTAGGGGATGGTAGCCATCACCTCCACATTTAATGCACTGCACCAACTTAGCCGGCTGCATTAATGAGAAAAAGACACCTGGACAGTAGCTCCACAGCTCACAACACTCTCTACCACCTCTAGTAGGGCCTTGATGGGACAAGCATCCCAATTGCTACCTAGAGACATACAGGTGGAGGACTCAGAGGCATTATGAGTGACTGTATAAAGGAAAGGAACCCTTTCAGGAAAGAGGTTCAAAAATAGAACTGGAATTAGAGAGAAGAAAGTATCAACTGATACCAAGACTTGAACAAAAAATATATGAACGTTACCTCCTCGAACAAGCCCGAGGAAGAATTTTAAACATGTTCTGTGTTTCTCTCTACCATATTATGAGTCTGATTCCATTAATTTTATATCTAGATCATATAAAGTATTATAATTGACCTATCAAGCCCATTCTCTTATAAATTAATTTTTTTGGGCCAGAAACACCTAGTATCACTATTCTAAGTGGGCTTGGGGCCATTTTTGTGCTCTTACAATTATCAATTAGGGCATTTATTGCAACAAAAAATTATAATTTATTACAACTAATTATTTTTTATGCAATGATTTACTACTTTTAAGTTACCATTGCAACAATAGTAATTTTTGGTTGTATTAACAGTTGGTGTAATAGAGTTATTTTTGTGTTGTGAATTTAAAGAGTTCAGATTTGGTCTCTAGAGTTAAAAAATGGAAAAAAATAAAATTTCTCAACTTATTTAATGTTTACTTGACTAAAGGAATTTTGAGACACCCCATTCTCGAGTGATGAATTCTATCCAACCACATGTTAAAGCACTAATATTGAACCAATCTTAGCTACTGCCACACATCTTTGGTGTGATAGTTATTCCATAAATACAAGTTCTTATGGGGTGGGGGGGGGGGGGGCATAGGAACTAGGGTTCAAGTCTCCAAGAGGGAATTTCACACCCATATATACTTAGATTAGAATTTTTTTGGGGACACATTGCATGTAATTGGCTAATCCTTTAACAAAATGTACTTTACTTGTAATTGGGTAGATCTAGGATGGGTTTAAGACTTCAAGAAACATGTTGTTCAAGTCAAGTGTTAAAGCCATGAAAATCTGACCAAGAAACAAGTGAAAAAGAGCTATTCATTAAAGCTCAACAGATACCTTAACAGAAACAGTATCTATCGAGATTTAAGAACGAAGCTCAACAGAAGATGAATCAGTCGAAATCTACGAAATCAAAATTTTCAGATCTGATTTTTGGCCCATGCTGAAATATTTGTATAGGGTTTCTTTTCTCAACACCCTAGACATATATAAGGCTTATTTTAAAGGATGTTATACATGGAGAACATATGTAGAAAGTGACCTAGTTCTTTATTCTCTCTAAAGAAGCTACTGCGTCTTTACACCAAGGGTTTTGTAACTAAGGAGTTTCCTGATTTTCATCGTTGATGAATTGAAGAACTTTGCAACCAACATCTTCTTCAAGTTGCTGGTGTTAATCACGTACTTGGATCTGTGCATCATTAGTTAGTCACGTACTAGGATTCGTGCATTGAATTGAAAGATTGTCACTACAATACAAGTCCAATTGGGTATTGGGGTAAGGGTTCAACTGTAGGTTGGTATTTCAAGATAGGCCAAAGGGTTTGGTAAAATTTCTTATATTTGTAACCGCTTGTGATTGATAATAGTGGATTCTTGAGAGTGGTGACCTCAAAATCACCCGGTAGGGTTTTGCCTCGGTGGTTTTCTCCATTCATAAACAAATCACCTGTGTCAAATTTATTTTCCATTGTTAAAAAAAAAAAAAAAAAAAAAACCAATCCAATAATTAAGAGAACAAAATTGAGCCAACACCATATTTAAGAGACCAAAATCAAACTAATCAAATTAATAAAGGAAAAAAAATTATTTTCTTTTTGAATTAATTTCAAAGGTATAATTTTCCCTATAAAAAAAAATCATTGTCAAATTATGTAAATTTAGTATTTTTATAAATATATAGTTGCGTTATAATTCAAAATGCTTTCCCTTTATCATATTCTTCCTCTCTACAAATAATAAAAAATGATATTTTATTTTCAAAGTATTAATTTTTTAGGGAGGTTTTTATGCAACTTAGGTTGTAGAAATTTTTATGCAACCACTGCGTAGCGGTTAAAAAAACTATCTACATCTATTATTTAAGTAAGTCACATGACTTATTAAATATGTCATCTATACTATCTATAAGAGGATTTCCCTCTGTGAACTACATTTTTTAAGTCAAAAATACCCTTATCCAGTATCCAGTAGCTTCTCTTATAAATTTTTTTAGAATAGGGTCAATAATGTCAAAAAGAGAAATCCTAAATTTTAGGTTTTTTTTTTCCTAAAATTTCTCTCACGTTCATTTCCCCCCCCCCCCCCCCTAAAATTGAGCCCTTTTTATACATTTCTCCCCTTTACATTGATCTTTTTATTTTCCCAAAATTTTATTTTATTTTTCTTTAAAAAAGAGAAGTCCTAAAATTTAGGTTTTCTTTTTTCTTTTTATAGGAAGGTTTTCTTTTATTTTCAAGTTTGTTTTATCTTATTTTTTAAAATTGTGATGAATAGAAAATTATGACACTAAAACCCTAAAAAAAGAGCCTCATGCACGTGCGAAGCGTGTGCAATGAAACTAGTGTGACTATAAATACATATAGATGGTTTTTTTTTTATATAAAAATTCCTGCAACCTAAATTCCATAAAAACCTTATCCTTAATTTTTGTATCATTCCTACCAAACAACCACAATGGAAAATGATAATATTCTTTTTACACTTAATTTTCTATCAAACAAAATTTCCTTCTTTAAAAACACGAGAGGCATTCCAAAAGGTAAAATGAGAAAGGGTTAACTTAATATCACGTATGGTATCATCTATAGACCACTATTGGCCTTTGTTTAAGTAAGGATGTAACAAAAATATATCATCGATTGCAAGGAAGATAGAAAATTGTGTGGACGGAAGGGATAGGAAGGTTAGGCCGCCCCTAATGTAGCTAAATGGGGTTTGTCTTGTAATTTCTTGGGAATCATTCCCATCTCCTCTATGATGTCCTAAAGGAACGAGAAGAAGGGGGCTGTTGCCAAGCTTTTTTGGGCTAGTTTCTTTGCAATAAAGCATTTTTATTCCAAAAAAAAAAGATAAAAAAGAATGGCCAATACTGATTTATAAATAATACCATATGTGATATTGTACATAACACTACTAAGGCATGGGAGAATGCATGAGTGGTTGAATCTGGGCCTTACACGTGGAGTAGCTGTGAGGGAATGGAGAGTAGGTGTTGGCTAAGAGACTTTGTCTTGGTCAGTGATAAAGGTGTGACTGTCTTGGGAAGGAAGTAAGATTTACACCTAACATGGTACTCAAGTACTCACCAAAAGGGAGATAGTGACCTTTTAAGGTTAGAAACTATGAGGACACCCCTTATTGGTTGAGTGCATCATGAGTCACCTTGGGGAACACGTGTACCAATCACAGTACTCCTGATGTCCCTTTCAATGTCCAAGACTTGTCTCCCATGTAGTAGCAACGCTACCCACCCATGGGTCCCAGTGCCACCTTGGCATAGCCCTTATCCCTTAGTCAGCAAATAACATCACAACTGTAATAAAATAAAAAAAAAAAAAAAAAAAAAAATGAATATGATGACTTGACAACTGTCCTTGTACTCAACCATGTTCCTTAGAGTATAAAAGGAACATGCAACTGAACTTCTTGGGTAAGAACCCAACCAGATATTTTGAGATGAAAGTGGAGAGTTGGTAGGAAAGAAATGCAACTTTATTGTAAACTGATCTCCTTCTGATACATAATACAAGCTAAGTCGAGCTGATACATAATACAAGCTAAGTCGAGCAAGAATGCTATGTTCTTGCTCAAACCGTGGTTTTTTATCCCTTCTCTAGTGTTTTCACGTACATCTTGTGTTATTTTGATAGTCATCATCTTCTTCTTGTTGTCTAAATGTGCATCTTTTCATGTCCTACCATCACTTTCTCTATTTCCTTATTTTGAGTGTTGAGCATCATGTCAAAGCTTGCATCTATTCGGGCTTTCTCATGCAAATGTACTATTAGACAACTTATTTCACTTTCATAAATAAGCTCAAATCTAACTTGCACGTACAGATATTAAGTCAAACCTTTCTCATTTTTTCCTTTTGGAATGACACTCATGTTTTTAGAGAGTAAAATTTTGTAACCCATAATGTAGCTAAATGGGCTTTGTCTTGTAATTTTTTGGGAACATTCCCATCTCTTCTATGATGTCCTAAAGGAAAGAGAAGAAGGTGGCTGTTCCCAAGCTTTTGTGGGCTAGTTTCTTTGCAATAAGGCTTTTAAAAAATAAATAAATAATTAAAAGGGAAATAAAAGGGCCAACAATGTGATTGGTCCTAATTACGTGATTAGTTATACACTAAATTTTAAGTAAGTTTGGGAATACTATGTTATTCAAGTTGAATCAAATCTTCTCTTTTAATGGTTAGAAATACTTACATAATAGCTCAAACTCACTCCCCCCCTATTCCCCCACGCATTGTATCAACTCACCAAGGTAGTAACTTGAATAAAATGTAGGGGTAATTATAGATAATGTACTTAAGGTTACTTGGTTTCACTTTGCCTACATGTGGTTTGCACTTTATCCACCTAAGGTAAGCTCTATTAAACTTCTATAACCCATCTAATGGCTTTTAGCGTTAAAAACACAAAAACAAAACAAAAACAAAAACAAAGCAATAAAAACACTAATCCGCCAAATACTAAAAACCATAAACCATAGACCCGGAACCCTAAAGCAACTCTTGGTTTCTCCACTGCTGATCTTGACTTGAGAAGAGGCTTGGGCTTGTTTTGGGGGTTCTTTGATGGTGAGTTTTTTTATTTTGATGGTGAGTCGCTGTTTTTTTTTTCTTTCTAATTTGTTGTAGTCCTGTAGATAACCTCTAGTAAGTCCATGATTAAGGTGGTTCTAATACTTAGTCTACATATGACATGGTAAGAATAAAAAGCAATGAATTAGAGCATCCCTAGCAGACTAGGTTAAAACAAAATTCTTTCTGTTATAGAGAGTGAAACCTTAAAACACTAATCCAATAGTCTCTCTAAATCTCAAAAAGTGTATTGCTCATCTATACTACCTCTACAAGCCTAATGGGTTACTGTAGATTAGGAATAGAATTTATCACATTAAAAAATTCTAGAGATGACTATTATATTTTTTTTTCTTCATTTCTCTCTCTCTCTCTCTCTCTCTCTCTCTCATGGTTTCTTCTCACAAAACAAAGGAAAGGAGACAAAGCTCCTTTTTCTCTTCTCCTTCTCTCAGGTAAATGCCCAAGACCATGACTTGCAATTGAAGTTCACCTCAATCACAAAACATTGGCTCAACCAACAAAACCAAACAACAGAATAAAAGAAAGAACTCTTCTCTTTCCTCTTGTTCTCTTTCTGCCATAAAGAGTGTAGACCTGAAGCTTTTTGGTCTACAAATGATCACAGAGCTAAAATCAAACTAGTATGCCAACATCAATAATTTGAAATCATTTATATTTTCACATATAAGTGGTGAAGATAGTGCTCTACAAGCTCAAGCCTATCATATATCTCATCACATCATATCCAAACGTAGCAAACAAACAAACATATATCATATCCAAGGCAAAAACATAAGCATGTTAAGATCAAACAAACATATTATCATATCCAATGCAAAGCAGTTGCAAATATCGTTCATATTCATTAAAGTAAGGTCAAGATCATATCTCAAACAAATGCATGTTCATACGAATGCATGACTTACCTCACTTACCTTACTGCATTACAGTGCCTATGCATTAATGCATGATCATATCATATGCATGTTCATGGCAAAACAACAAAATTGGAAGATAAAACCCTAATCTAGCATGTAGAGAACAAACAAAGCAAATAACATGGAAGCAGAGACTCAAAAGCATAAAATAAGACAAGGCAGAGGCATATGATATGAATAAGACAAAGAAACAGAAGCAAAAAGGCTCATATTAGAGTTTCTGGGCATCAGTATGCATGCGGATACATAAGGTTGCGTGTGCAGCCCAATTATATGCGTATTCATACTTTGAGTATGCGTGCACATGCAGTAAGCATGTGTACACATACACGCCCTAACCCTAACCCATAAAACAAGAACACAGTAGATAGAAACTTTAAATTTAGCAACCTAGCATGCTTAAAAAAAGAAAAGCTACGTAAACTTAAACTAAAGAAACATGTTATAACATAAACAAACAAGCAAAACAAGAGAAAAACATAATTAAACAAAAAAAAAAACAAAGGAAAAAAAAAAAAAAAAAAACTAGAACCTTTACCTCCAAAATAAAGGCTCCTTGGCTTGATTTTGACCGATCCCCTTAGTCAATCTATTCACAACCAAAATAAGATTAGTTAACAAACCTTGAAATTCAAAGATCAAGACCAGAATATGTCCTAATCAAAAAAAATATTGACTTGAGGATGTTTTGTGAAAAACTCTATCTTTGATTCACTATTTCTAGTGAATCTTATGTTTTTCCTTAGGATTTTCTGTGTGTCTTGAAAAGGTACCATGTATGGTTTTTTATAGTTCAAAAATGATGGTTTGAAACGGTTCCTAGACGATGTGGGATTTGTTCCAAAACCCAACTTTAATGTAGAAAAACTTGCGTTTCATAGTTTCTGGAACCTAGGCATGCACACACATGCCCATGTATGCGTACGCATGCATGAAGTATGCGCACGCAGGTTTAGAGCATGCGTGCGCATACGTGTGTATGCGTACGCATGCCCCAGGGTTTTTGTGGCCTTTCTTTTCCAAAAATAGCTTATTTAGTACATAAAAGTGTTGCATTTTCCAAAAAATACTTTCCTCAAGTCAATTTCAATCTGATTGGGCCCTAAACCAACCTTGAGCTTTAGAATTCCGACATCATTAGGGAATGGGGGCTCGAGTTGTAAAGGGTACAAAATGCAGTGTCTACAGGTACTAACCAAAAAAAAGGAACTTACTAGTATAAAATTTGAGAATACTACCAAAAGTGGCAGACCTTTGAGTTTACATGTACTCAAAACTCTCTAATGAACCGGTGGTCAACAATTCAACAATGCACCAATAAATTTTGTGGGTATTTGTCACAAATTGAATCAATGAATCAAAGTGGTATGATTGAGGAAACCAAGGTACATATTACAAAGAAATTTGTGTTAATTTGCTAATTTGTTCCAACTATTTGAAACTACTAATTATAATATATTTGTTAATTTTTCAACTTGATAAGGCAAGACAATAGTATAAAGCATTTCATGGTTCCACATTTCCATATGAACATTGTTGGAATGTTTTGAAGCACTCACTCAAATGGTTGGGTATTATTCAAGATCATAGACCAAAAAAAGGGATATTTGAGACAACATCTTCATCTTCTAATCTAGAGTCAAAAATTTAGAGAATGAAGATATCCCACATGTTCCTAATGTATTGGAGAGACCCCAAGCAAGAAGGCTGAAAAAGAATGATTGAAGAAACAAAAGAGCAAAGAAGATATGACTTCAAATATAGAAGACTTATTAAATGTCATGATGGAAGAAAGAAGAAAATTGAGTCAGATGAAATGGCCACCATTGAGAAAGGATGTCTTGCAGACCATGAGCAAGAGATTTCGCTGATTCATTTTAAAGATAAAAAACTAGCAACGGCACAAATGAAAATGAAAATGGAATTGGAAAAGGAAAATTTGAAAGATGATATGGAAAAGGAAAATTTGAGATTGGAACAAATGGAGGAAAAAGAAATTATGATGATGGATGAAAGTGTGTTGCCTCCAATGCAACAAGAATATATTCATCAACGCTAAATGGAAATCCTTGAAAAACGAAGGAATTAACTTGACATAGGGTGCTTTTGTTTTGTATGAATAAGAGGGCACTTTAAACTTGTTTTGTTGTAATGTGATCCAACTGACTAAGAATATATTTGGTCACTCATTTTGCTTTACTGCAATGTGATCTCACTAACTAGATAGTAGTTGTTATACTATTATTTGATGAATTGCAAGCAATCAATAGATACGATGCTATTATCACTTCAACTTTCTATTAGAAGATTATATTTATCAATTAATCTCAAAGATGTTGTTCAATCTTAGTGTGACATTAGTCCTATTTATACTAAAAATGTATAATTGTTTGAAAAATATGATCGTTGTTAAATATGACCATTTGAAAAATATGATTGTTTAAATCAAATAATAATAAAAAGATTGTTGTGAAATATAATAGGTGAAAATTTTGAAAATGTTGTCGTTATGAGATTTCAAAAATATGGTTGTTAGGAATTTGAAAAATATAGCAATTGGAAATAAATATGAATAAAGGAAGAATAAAGAAAGATTAAAAAAATTAATAATAAAAAATAGTGAAGAAATAATATTTAAATGAAATAAAAAATAATAATAAATAGTCTATTAGAAAATGTGTTTAAAAAAAAAGTAAGTAGACAAAATATAAAAATTATAATTTATTCCCTAAACAATACAGAAAAATGAAGAGTTTGCTAGAGATGCCACCAACGTGACCCTCGACCACAAAGAATATCATTTACTTAGAAGATTAGGTTCTTTCTTGTCATTTTATATGTACCAGGCTAGAATTTTTTTTTTAAATAACAATAAATATTAAAAATTTTAGTTAATTGTCATGTTTCAAAACAATTTTGAAAAATAACATCTCGAGTATCTAAAACTCGAGTTCCATCTTGGAACTCGAGTTTTTAAGTCTCAATTTTTAAGAAGAATGAGAAAAAAAATTGAGCTGAAAATCGAGTTTTAAATAATCGATTGCCATAAATTGCAAAAAACGCCGCTATATGGATTTAAAACGTCACTATAGGGATTAAAAATGCTACTATAGGGCTCCCTAAACCTGGTACTTACAAAAAAAATTTTTGCAGGAAAATGCTGCTATAGGGCTTTAAAACGTCACTGTAAGGCTTAAAAACGCCACTATAGGTGAAATTTTTTTGCATAAAACTCGAGTCTTAAAGACTCGTGATCTATGTGGGATTTTCCAACTCACAACACGAGTCTTTAGCACTCGAGTTCTAATATGGATCTCGAGTTTTAAAAACTCGAGATGCTACTTTTCTTAATACTTACAAACCGTTCCTAACTTACTATTTTGAATCACTATGTGAATCTGTTCTGCACAAAACCTCGTTCCTCACCAGGCTACCAGCCAAGGAATCTTTTTAGTTATATAAAAACACAACACAGCATCAATTTTAATTTATGATTAATTTTACTTTTCCTCATAATAGATGTTGAAAAAAAAAAAAAATCGCCCTTCCAACCCCTTTTAGTTATGAAAAAATAAGGGTGTTGAGAAAAAAAAGTTTGATAAATGGATTATTAGGCATTAGGCTTAAACAAAATAATTATTTCTTCCAAAAACAGAGGCTGCCCGCTGCTGGTTGTGGATGACGTCAAATTTGTTATTACTTTTTTTGTTTTGATAGGTTCAAATTTGTTAGATTGCAAAGTAAAGAAAGATTTAAAAATGTGGGGCACATCATCATGATGGTACTGGTGGGGGAGTGGCATTTGTTTTAAATGTTTTTTGTTTTCCACAACGTCAAACACAAAGCTATAATAATTAATAAAAGGGGGCCCAGTCCTCATTTTTTACCGAAGAAGTGATGGGAAATAGCGGCCGACGCAACAATATCTGGTAAGTTCAAGAGGTCAAAAGGCGTAATATCTAATATCCTTTCCTTCCTTGGGGAACCTGGTTTAATGGAATTCGGTGTGCGTTTTACACAAAGGTGAACTTATATTTACTGAAATTGAAAATTGAAAATCAAAAATATTATAGTAAAATAATTTTTAAATGTGTAAATAGTATTGTGAGACTCATTTTTAATATTTTTAAATACGTGAACAGTGCTGTTACGGTGCGTGAACAGTAATTTTTGTCTCCTGTATAGTAAATACATGTGATTTTACTGTTCATGTACTAAAAAAAAAAAAAAAAACGCGGAATGCAGACGCGCAAAACGCGCAATCCAAATGGGTACAAAGACTAAAGTTTCAGTTTATTTGCAATTTTAATTTATTTTTGTTATTATTTTTGGGTTTTATTGTATTTTTTAGTATTATTTATGGGTCTCATTGTATTATGTAACTAACTTTTACTTTTTTCTATAATGCTTTCAATAAAAAATTTTAATTTTAACTAAATAAACTGTTTTCAAACGAACACTCAATATTTACCACGATACATGAGTTTCCTACTAATAAGATGACTTGATTGAGATATGGGGAAACCTCTCTTTGTAGCTTCCTTTTTTTCTTTTTCTTTTTTATAATAATAATTTGATAGTTACAGTTAACATTTTATACTATAATTTTTTATTTAAAATTTATTATTCTTACCATTCAATATTACTAGTTCACTTAAACAATGTTGGGGATACTATAACTTTTACTTTTACTACATAAGTCTTACAAATTGGCATGTCATCAAAAAAAATTTTTAAGAAAAAGAAATCAAATATTCATTTATTTCATTTTTTAAATAGCTCCAATCATCAAATCAATTTGTAAGTTTTTTGCAGTTAAATTTATAGTAACTTTAAAATTTTCTATTCACTTTGTTGGAGCATTTTAATATTTTATAATCAAAATTGATTTATAATACAATATAAATGTAAAAATGTGGGAGTTAACATGGAAGATGAGGAGTTGGTGAAAATGTTTATTCCCACGTTGAAAATGAGGGAGATTATTTTATTTCTTTTAATTGTGGTGATTATTAGGCTAATATGTATTGATTCAGATATTAGATTAAATACATGCGCAAGGGGGAGGTGAAGGGAGGAAGTGTCAAAAATATAAATGAATTAGCCTTTTGAATCCTCCTACTTGACAGCCCATTCAGAATAATTGTCATATTCGTCGATGAGTAAATGGCTCGAATTAATATTCCATTTTTATTATGGAAAATGAAGAACCATTAACCCACTTAATGGACTATCCGTTTGGGCCTTTTCATTCTTCAAAAACTCCTTATCTCATCCATTAATTGCGTAACTCCAACCCATCAGATTAATATCCAACGATCAATCTTATAACACCCACTACATTAGGGCTATCCAGAGACCCGGTCAACTTGACCCACCCGCTGCCGATCAAACCGACTTCTCTGGCAGTCGGTGACGGGTTTATTCTTCCAAAACCTGAGTTTTCTGGGTCGGGTGTCGGTTTTCCTTCCTCCAAAATCCATTCAACTTGATTCGACCAACCCAGAAAATTTCCAGCGATATTAGTAGATCCGGCGAGATCTATACCATTTTCGTCAAGATCTTGGCAAGATTTCGTCGAATCTAGCCCAGATCTTGTCGAAAATGGCCTAGATTAGGCCGGATCTGGTGAGACATCAAGGCTTTTGGCCATTTTTCTCCGTTTTCATGCTGGATTCCCGTCGGATCTACGCTTGATTCTCGCTGTTTTCCAAATTTCAACCCCGACCGACCTGCCCGGATCCTGTTGAAGTTTCAACCCGCCCAATTCGATCATCCTCTTGGTCGGCAGTGGGTTAAGATTCCGTCCACCCGATCTGATCGGGTCAGTTGCAAGTTGGGCACAAACCCAACCCGAACCAACCCGTGGACAGCCCTACACTACATACAAATAATGGACCAAATTAATCAAATTAATTTGGGTAATAATTTCGTGAGGCCCATTGAGCCTATAAATAGACTAATTCAGACCCAATACCACTTACAATGTTATCACACCAAAAAATCCAACAAACACAAGCATTCTTATACAATAAAAAACAGAGAGGTTCTAGTCAAAGAAGGGTGTTCATTTTGGTGGAGTTTTGGGTTTGAACACTTTCTGTAGAGGTTGATCTAGTCATATGACATTTGTTGGACTATTGTATCCTAGGGGAGACAAGTCAAAGAAGATCTGCACCGGTTACAAAGCTTAGCCAACCAAAGGCTTGAATCTCCTTAAAGAGAGCGAGTGTCGTGCCTCGGTTCAAATAGTGTTATGTAATTTTTCTCTTCAAATTAATAATATTTAGAAGTATTATTCAGTTTCTCTTTGTGTTATTACCATTATTATTGTGTTTTGCACTAACAATTTTAAGGAGGTTCATCACATGGAACCTACACAAGAGAAACCAAATGAGACTGTTGGAGATCTTAACAAGCCCTTTGCTTTAAGGGAGTCCACTTCAAGAGTTGGAAAGGAAAGGTCTTCTTCTACTTGAGTCTTCTCAAAGTTGCCTACATTCTCACTGACAAGAATCTTTCAAAGGTTTCTACCGATGAGATGAGTGAGGAAGAATTTTGACTCCATCAAGAAAAAAATAGATAAGTATACAAAAAATGAATACAATTGTCGCTCTTATATTTTGAATTGTCTTGCGGATCATTTCTATGATTATTATGATACAACTTATAATTCTGCCAAGACAATTTGGAAAGTTTTACAAAGCAAGTATGATACCGAGGAGGCTGGTGCAAAGAAGTATACTGCTTGTAGATTTTTTCGTTATCAAATGGTGGATGGAAAATCAGTGGTGGATCGAGCACAAGACTTCCAGATGATTGTGGAAGAATTAAGATCTGAAGGCATAAAGATAAGAGATAATTTGGTGGTAGCTGTCATAGTTGATAAACTACCACAATCTTGGAGGGAATTCCAAAAGACTTTACGGCACAAACAAAAGGAGACATCCTTTGAGACTTTGATCACACACATCCGTGTAGAGGAGGAGGCTAGAGGATAAGATGCACTCATGACACAAGAGAGCAATGGTAATTCCACCACAAAGGTAAACCTTATTTCAGCCAATAATATTATGCCCAAAAATCATTTTCCAAGAAATGGTCAATTAAAGCCTAAAAAGAGATTTTTCAAAAATAATAATAGACCTCAAGGAAGGGGAAACCTAAATAAAAATAAAAATAATAAGAACCAAAGACCCCCTTCACAAGATCAATTTAATAGATTTTGTTTTGTCTGTGGCAAGAGTAGGCATATTGCTCGATTTTGCAAATTTCAGAAACATGAATTTGTTTCGTAGGCTAACGTAACCAGAGAGCCTTTAGTGGCTATGATTACAGACATCAATATGGTGCAATATGTTGAAGGGTGGTGGGTAGATTTTGGTGCTAGTAGACACATCTGCAATGACAAAGATTGGTTCAAGTTGTACACTCCTTTTGAAGAAGAAAAAACTATTATGCTTGGTGACTCTAGCAAAACCAAGGTTCTTGGGAATGGTGAGATCGATTTGAAATTCACTTCTAGACTTGTGCTAACATAGAAAGATGTACTTTACACTCCGTCTATGAGGAAGAATTTGATGTCAAGTTTTTTGCTTAACAAGGCTAGCTTCAAGCAAACTATGGTATCTGATAATTATGTAATTACTAAAAAGGGATTATTTGTGGGCAAGGATTATGCTTGTGATGGAATGTTTTTAAGTTAAATGTTGAGAATAATAAAACATCTACCAATTCTATTTATATACTTTCTTCTATTAAGTTTTGGCATGCTCATTTGTGTCATATAAATAGTAGATATGTGGGAATCATGAGTAGCTTAGGATTAATTCCAAAACTATCAAAAGATTTTGAAAAATGTGAAACTTGTAGTTAAGCTAAGATTTAAAAAAAAAAAAAAAAGGCCTCATAAAAGTGTCATAAGAAATACCGAATTGCTTGAATTAATTCACTCTGATTTATGTGCATTTGAGGGAATTTTAACTCGTGGAGGAAATAGATATATTATCACTTTTATTAATAATTTCTCAAAATATACAACTGTTTATTTGTTGAAAAATAAAAATGATGCTTTTGAAAATTTTCAAAATTTTTTAAAACAAGTTGAAAATCAATTTGATAGAAAAATAAAAAGAATAAGTAGTGATAGAGGCCGTGAGTATGAATCAAGTGCATTCAACTCATTTGTTCAGTCTTTGGGAATTATCCATGAAACTACTACACCATATTAACCTGCTTCTAATGGTGTGACTGAAAGAAAAAATAGAACTCTAATTGAGTTAACAAATGCCATGGTAATTGAATTTGGTGCATCTTTACATTTTTGGGGTGAAGCTATTTTAATTGCAAGTCATGTTTTGAATAAGGTGCCACATAAAAAGTCACATACCACACCTTTTAAGATGTGGAAAGGACATAAGGCAAATTTGGGATATTTAAGAGTATGGAGTTGTCTTGCTTATGTAAGGCTTGCTGACCCTAAAACACCTAAATTAGGTATAAGAGCTACTACCTGTGCTTTTCTTGGTTATGATATTAATAGTATAGCCTATAGATTTTTTGATCTTGAAAAAAAAAATTGAATTTGGTGATGCAATTTTTCATGAAGAAAATTTTCATTTTAAATTGAAAAATAGTGGGGGTGAAGAAAATATTTTTGTTTTTCACAACCTAGTTCTTCTACTTCTCATTTACAAAATCAAGAAAATTTTGAAATGAAACCTAGAAGGAGTAAAAGAGCTAGAGTTGAAAAGGATTTGGTCCCGATTATTATGTTTTTAACATTGAGGAAAATCCCCAAAATTTAAAAGAGGCTTTGATATCACCTGATGCTATATTTTGGAAAGAGGCTATAAATGATTAGATGAAATCTATAATTTCTAATAAAACTTGGAAATTAGTAGATCTTCCACTAGGTTGTAAGACCATAGGTTGTAAATGGGTCCTTAGAAAAAAGTTAAAACTGGATGGATCAATAAAAATGTTTAAAGCTAGGCTTGTTGCAAAAGGCTTTAAACAAAAAACTAATCTTGATTTCTTTGATACATTTTCTCCAGTAACAAGAATTACATCTATTAGATTGTTAATTACTATTGTTGCAATTTTTTATTTGAAAATTCATCAAATGGATGTAAAAACTGTTTTTCTAAATGGGGACCTAGAAGAAGAGATTTATATGGACCAACCTGAAGGCTTTGTAGAGCCTAGACAAGAAAGCAAGGTATGTAAGCTAACTAAATCCCTATATGGCTTAAAACAGGCACCAAAACAGTGGCATGAAAATTTTGATTCTTGCATGATTGAGAATGGTTATAAATCAAATGTGAAAGTTCAAATAGTGTATAAAACACCCTTGAACGTTTAGACCCCCAATTACAAAATAACCAATTCAAGCTTTATGTCAAACAACAAGTGTGCAGAAAATGAACACAAGCTATAAACAGAATTGGTAAACAATCTAAGCCAATGAAAATCACATCCACAGTAGAAATTAAAAGGCAAAGATTAAGGGAAGAAAGATGCAAACACAAGGACAATACAACGATGTGTTATCGAAGAGGAAACCGAAGCCCTCAGCGTAAAACCTCTCCGCCGCCCTCCAAGCGGTAAGTAATCTACTAGAAAATATAGTTGGGATACATGAATAGCAATAGACCCTCCAAGCCTAATCCACCCAGTGTATCTAAGCCCTCCAAGGTTCTTGCTCCAACGAGGTTACACCGAACTTATGTCTTTTCTAGCTTCCCGGATTCCGCTACTTGACCATAGCATCAACCAATGTGAAATTGGTTCCGTCCTAACTGCTTCCCAGAACACCAAACAGCCCTCTCACAGTAATGGATATGGTGAGAAAAGGTTTTGGTAAAAGGCCTCTCAAGGATTTAACAATGGAGAGGAAGAGAGTAGAGGAATTTGAAGAGTCTCTTATATAAAGATTGTGGATGAATCAATCTTGTTTTACTCTAGGGTTTCTCTCTCAAAATTCTCTCTGGAAACTCTCATTCTTTCATGGGTATAAAGGGTATTTATACTAGGGTGAGAATGGAATGTGAAGAGTCAGGTTTATCAAAACAGGGCTGGCTCGCGGCTTGGCCTCGTAGCTTGACTAAGTCGCGAGATAACTGAATGGCCAGTTGTCCTATTTTGTCCTATAGTGCTTCAGCTAGCATGATGCTTCAACTTCTGGCATACCTGGCATGTGTGCATCTTCTGGCAGCTTGCAGCCGCGAGTCACCCGCAAGATCCAGTCGCGAGTCTCTATTTTTCTTGCACATTCTTGAGCATTTCTTCACACTATCTCACTCACTACCCTTACAAAAATCCCACCTAAATACAAGGTTAGTAATTGCTGAAATACAAGCAAATTTGGTACGGAATAAAGCCAACAAGATGATTGATTAAATTCAACCTTACAAAATGAATGTGATAAATGTATTTATTCTAAATCCTGGAATAATTTACATATTATTATTAGCCTCTATGTGGATGATATGTTGATTTTTGGCTCAAATATGCATGTTATAAATGAGACCAAAAATATGCTTAAAAGCCATTTTGATATGAAAGATCTTGGTGAGGCTAATTTTATTTTGGGCATGAAAATTACAAAAACATGTGATGGAATATTTCTTGATCAATCACATTAGGTTGAGAAAATTTTGAGAAAATATAATTTTCATGATCACAAAAGTGTAGCAATTCCTAGTAGTTTGCGTTATGCTACTAATTTTCTTGTAAATAATGATGATGAGATTTTTAATCAAAAGGATTATGTTAGCATCATTGGTAGTTTGCGTTATGCTACTAATCGTACTAGACCTGACATAAGAGTGCTTAGCAGATTTACTAGCAAGCCTAGTAAAGATCATTGGCTAGCTATTGAGTGAGTCATGAGATATTTAATTGGTACCAAAAGCTATGGCTTATTTTATAAAAAATACCCTGCTGTGATTGAAGCTTTTAGTGATGCCGATTAGAATACTTTGTTAGGTGATTCTCTCTCTACCACTAGTTATATTTTTACCTTAGGTAGTGGTGCTATTTGTTGGAAATCTAAAAAGCAAACAATAATTGCTAATTCAACAATGGAAGCTAAATTAATAGCATTAACTTCAGCTAGTGAAGAGACAAATTAGCTTAGATATTTGTTATATGAAATTCCACCTTAGGTAAAGCCAAATCCACCTATATTAATTCATTGTGATAGCACTGCCACAACTGGTAGAGTTAAAAACCGTTATTACAATAGTAAATCCAGACCTATAAGAAGAAAGCATAGTACCGTGAGATCTTATTTGAGTAGTGGCATCATAACTATGGATTATATTAAGTCTAATGATAATCTTGCAGATCCATTTACCAAGGCCTTGGTAAAAGATAGAGTTTGGAATACATAAAGGGGGATGAGACTAAAATCCATAGTTTCATGAGCCATGTATGAGGATACCCAACCTAAGAACCAAAGATCTTGAGAATTGGGTTCAATGGGAAAAACAAACCATACAATGGTCGTAAGAAATACACTATTTATTTCTTTGATTATTTATTTTTGTAAATAATTTTTTAATTGTTCATCCCTATGATGTAAGTGCATTTATCCTGTAATGTGCGAGGTTGAGCAAAAACTCATAATGAAATTTGTAGCTCGTATGAGTAGAGTGTCAGAATTACAGGAGCACCCTTGACAAAATTTCACCTATGTGAGTGTGGGGGTGGGACCGCTCCCTATGAGATTTGGACTTAATCTCAAATGCAGTCATGAAAGATCAGCACGCAGCCGTAAAGTGCTAGCTTTAAAAGCTCATGTCAACACTTGGGTTGTTATTTGTAAGTGATGATGCTTAATTTCCGCAAAGCAGTCCTAGTTCAAGTCGGAGACCACTACAACTCTAGAGTTGAGATTGCTGTTTTACTAAGTGAAGGCTCAATGTAGAGCACACCTTCATGATGCTTAGTGACCCGTCTTTGCCTAGTAATCTCTCTTTAACTAAAAAAATTTTATATTAAAATGAGTGGGGGAGCATTTTAATATTTTATAATTAAAATTGATTTATAATACAACATAAATGTAAAGATGTGAGAGTTAAAATGGAAGATGAGGAGTTAGTGAAAACGTTTATCTAGCCCAATATCTGAATCAATACATATTAGCCCATTAATCCCACATTGAAAAGGAGAGAGACTATTTTATTCCTTTTAATTGTGGTGATTAATGGGCTAATATGTATTGATTCAGATATTGGGCTAGATACATGCACAAGGGGGAGATGAAGGGAGGAGGTGTCAAAAATGGAAATGAATCAGCATCTTGGATTCTCCTACTTGACAGCCTATTCAGAATAATTACCATATCCATTGTGAGTAAATGGCCTGAATTAATACTCCATTTTTATTATGGAAAATGAAGAACCATTAACCCACTTAATGGACTATCTGTTTTGGGCCTTTTCATTCTTTAGAAACTCCTTTTCTCATCCATTAATTGTGTAACTCCAACCCATCAGACTAACATCCAGCAATTAATCTTGTAACACCTACTACATCAGAATAATGGACCTAATTAATCAGATTAATTTGGGTAATAATTTCATGAGGCCTATTGAGCCTATAAATAGACTCATTCAAACCCAATACCACTTACAATGTTATCACACCAAAATATTCAGCAAATGCAAGCATTCTTATACACTAAAAAAGAGAGAGGTTCTAGTAAAAAAAGGGTGTTATTTTTGGTGGAGTTTTGGGCTTGAACACTTTGTGCATAGGTTGTTCTAGCCATACGACATTTGTTGGACTGTTGTATCCTGGGGGATACAAGTCAGAGAAGGTCTGCACCAATTACAAAATTTAGCCAACCAAGGGCTTAAATCTCCTTAAAGGGAGCGAGTGCAGCACCTCAATCCAAATAGTGTCGTGTAATTTTTCTCTTCAAATTAATAATATTCCGAAGCATTATTCAGTTTCCTTTTGTCTTATTTCCATTATTATTGTGTTTTGCACCAACACACTTAATGATGATTTGGTTTGATTTCTATTAATTTATAATTTTTTCTAGGAAAATACTAAAAGTATTACAACTTTACTTTGAAAACTTAAAAGCTAATTTGGAATGAATATGATTGGTGGCATATCAGTAACATAATAAATGAGTATCTGAATTACTTTTTGTACTTTGTGACATATCAATTTTTTGGACATATATAATGAATTGTAGTATTTCTAAAATCATTCAATTTTTTAGATCTAAAAGTGGAAGAAAAAAATATAATCACTCATATTTTTTAATAATAATAATTTAAAAAAAGTACTTATTCACCCACACTTTTGTGGCATTCCTTTAGTAGGGACCCAAGACCATTACCTAAGTGGCCTACGTTTAGGGTATGTTCTAAGCATAATGACCTTCTTCATTACATATGTGATAAGGAATATTTTAACTGAGAAATTTTATAACTCCTTTTACCATTCGGGTTCCATTTACCCTTCGGGATGGAATTGCCCTTCGAGTCTATTTACCCTTTAGGGTGGAAAGTAACTGTTGGGTCCATTTACCCTTCGAGATGGAAGTACCCGTCAGGCCCATTTATCCTTCGGGTTCCATTCATCCTTTGGGATGGAAATGCCCTTCGGGTTCCATTTACCCTTCGAAATGGAAGTGACCGTCCGGTCCATTTACCCTTCAAGTTTCATTTACCCTTCAGGTTCCATTTACCCTTTGGGATGGAAATGCCCTTCGGGTTCTATTTACCTTCAGATGGAAGAACCCATCAGGTCCATTTACCCTTTGGGTTCCATTTACCCTTCGAGAGAAGTGCCCGTTTAGTTCATTTACTCTTTGGGTTCCATTTACTCTTTGGGATGGAAATGCCCTTTGGGTTCCATTTACCCTTCGAGATGGAAGTACCTGTCGGGTCCATTTACCTTTTGGGTGGAAAGTAACCGTTGGGTCCATTTACCTTTCAGGATGGAAATGCTCTTCAGCTTCAATTTACCTTTCGGGATGGAAGTACCCATCGGGTTCATTTACCCTTCAGGTTCCGTTTATCCTTCGGGATGGAAACGCCTTTAGAGTTCCATTTACCCTTCAGGATGGAAGCACTCGTCAGGTCCATTTCCCCTTTGGGATGGAAGTGCCTGTCAGGTCCATTTACCCTATGGGTTTCGTTTACCCTTCAAGTTCCGTTTACCCTTCGGTTTCCATTTACCTTTCGAGATGAAAATGCCCTTTGGGTCCTATTTACCATTCCGGATGGAAGTACCCATTAGGTCCATTTACCCTTCAGTTTCCACTTACCCCTTTGGTTAGAAAGTACCCATCGGGTTGGATAGTAACCGTCGAGTCCATTCACCTTTCAGGATGGAAATACCCTTCGGGTTCCATTTACCCTTTGGAATGCAAGTACCTAATGGGTCCATTTACCCTTCGAGATGGAAGTACCTGTTGGGTCCATTTACCCTTCAATTTCCATTTGCCCTTCGGGTTGGAAAGTACCCGTCGGGTCCATTTACTAACTGTCGTGTCCATTTACCCTTCGAGATGAAAGTGCTCGTTAGGTCCATTTACCCTGTAGGTTCCATTTATCCTTCGGGTTCCATTTACCATTTGGGTTTCATTTAACCTTCAGGTTGGAAAGTACCTGTAGAGTCCATTTACCCTTAGGGTTGGAAAGTAATCCTCGGGTCTATTTACCCTTCTAGTTCCATTTACCCTTTGAGATGGAAATACCTCTCGAGTCTATTTACCCTTCAAGTTGGAAAGTGACCGTCAGGCCCATTTACCTTTCAAGATCCATTAACCTTCAATTGGAACGTACCCATCGAGTTGGAAAGTGCTCGTCGAGTTACCCAATACCGACGATGGATTGCACTAAGTCCCACACTATTTGCGTGTTCCCCACTCATGCATCCCTATATGGAAATAACTTGCACACCATACCCAAAGATCCTTTTACATATTCGTATCCTCCTAGTATGTGAAGTAGAGCCCTAAGATCTCGGAACATTAACTCCATATCTTTCATACAAGGAAAGATCCTATGTTCATGGGATCTTGGTTAGCCCTACACCACTATATAAGCACCAAGTCTCCTCTTCTCCAAGGTACGTAAAAAATTCCCTAGCTCTCACACTTTTGAGTTATTGGAGATTCTTATATCTCTAATTTAACCTTCAGAGGGTCTTTGGCCGGCACCCCACCGATGCTCTTTATAGGTTCTTCACCCTTTTGTTCTTTAAGAACCTGATTGGTATGCATGTGGACGATTAGCTCACTGACGATTTTTTTGCATCATTAGTTGGCGACATCTATGGGATCGAATGATTAGCCATATCACCATTTTTGAGGCAAAGAGTTGCATGGTCTAGATGTGATTAATGGCTACCATTAACCAGGAGACTAAAAACACCTCTAACACCATGGAAAGATAGGTGTAGACCCTCACTGCAGCTGTCGACCAACTCACCTAGCGAAATTAGGAGCTGGAACAACAAGTGAACCAGATGAATGAACGATGTGCCTGTCTCGATGGTCAACATGACGAACGGAACAATGACAAGCAGGACGGCTGTCATCTCCCGATGGGAGATCAGCAAGAAAAAGAAGATCTGGAAGAAAGCAACATTGCTAGCAGATGCAACCGATAGGAGGATGTTGACCATCCGTCAAATTTGGAGAGAGGTATAATACGCATGGCATAAGACATACAGATAACGAAGGACAAGATGGATATGATGATGAATGCCATGAGATGGCAACTGTCTTCCAACTTGGATGAGCTAGTTCATAGTATTGACTCCCTTTTCACGGCACAGGTCAACTTTTGTCCCCTACTAGCCAAATTCCGGATGCCATAGGTGGAGATGTACGACGGGATGAAGGATCCATTTGACCACCTAGAGTCGTTCAAGAACCTCATACACCTACAGTGTGTTCTCGACGAGATAATGTGCAGAGCATTCCCAACCACGCTCAAAGGAACAGCTAGAGTATGGTTCAGTAAGATTACTCCAAACTTCATCTCAAATTTTAAGGAACTAAGTGGGCACTTCGTCACACACTTCATTGGAGGACAAAGATAGAAGAGGTCCCTAACAAGTCTCTTGAATATCAAGCAACGAGAAGATGAGGGATTAAGGCCTTATGTGGCTCGATTCAATAGGGAAGCCCTTTTGATTGATGAAGCCGATGACAAAGTGTTAGTCACAACCTTCACCAACGGGCTATGCTTTAGAGAATTCCTTTTCTTCGTCTACAAGAATGACCCAAAGATGATGACAGACATGATATACAAAGCCACTAAGTACATGAATGCCAAAGATGCCATGACATCTTGAAGGGACAAGACAAAGAAAGGGGAAAGGCAGGACGACCCTCGTCAGGGAAAACAAGCCCTTGCAGAAGACAATAGTTGTCCAGACAGACAAGCCTTTACGAAAGGCAATGAACCATATAGAAGCAGCCGGATGACTAGTCTTATAGGTGATAGAATTAAGTGAGTTTGACGTACAGTATCGTCCAAGAATAGCCATCAAAGCCCAAGCTTTGGCTGACTTCGTCGCCGAGTTCATAGTAAAGGAGACGGAGGCTAGATCACACTTGGAACTTCGAGCACCTAAGGAAGCATTACCAGTAGTTCATCAACTATAAACTATGTTTTAAGTTTCTCTTTCAATTTTTCTATGTAAACTACAGAGTGTCCCTCCGACACCTAATTTACCGTTCCATGTATTTTTCCTAATTCAATAAAGACATCATTCTTAAGAAATTTTCACATGACTACATGAAGAGAAAGGAAGAAAACTAAGTCATATGGATGGATGGTCCAATGTAAATTCATTCCCAAAAAGGAAGGATAACGACCAAAGTCACCGATGGGTGGACAAAGAACCAAAGTCGCCTATGGATGGACGATCCAAAGCAAAGTCATCCCCACGAAGGAAGAACATCGACCAAAGTCACCTACGAGTGGATGGTCCACAGTAAAGTCATCCCTATGAGGGAAGAACAATGACCAAAGTCACTTATGGGTGGACGGTCCAAAGTAAAATCATCTCCAACAGGGAAGGACTACGAACAAAGTCGCCTATGGGTGGACGATCAAATGCAAGTCATCCCCAAGTGGGAAGGATGAAAATTTTTAAGTCTTCCTACCTACAAAGGGGACAAATGGACGAACCAAGCCACCTACAAGTGCCTTGGTTAAAAATCTAAGTCTTCCTACCTATGGGGTGGACGGATAAACCCCCGCGAGTGCCTTGGTCAAAAATCTAAGTCTTCCTACCTACAGGGTGGATAGACAAACCAAGCCACCCATGAGTGCATTGATCTAAAATCTAAGTCTTCCTACCTACGTAGATAGATGAACCAACCCACCCACGAGTGCCTTGGTATAAAATTTTAAGTATTCCTACCTACAAGAGGGACGAATGGACAAACTAAACCACCTACGAGTGCTTGGGTAAAAAATCTAACTTTGCCTACCTATAAGGGGGACGAAGACAAACCAAGCCACCAACGAGTGCCTTGGTAACCGAAAACCAGATGGTACCTAAAAAACAAAGGAATGAAGTTTCTAAACCTTCCCATACATTTAAAAACATACAAGGATTGTTGGAACAGTGATAATCGAAACAAGTCACCAAGGTGACAGATGATCCAAGGGATCCCCAAAAATGATCGAGTCAAGTCAGCAATCCTCTATGCCATAAGGGTGACAAACGAACAAAGTCACTTGGGTGATAAATGAATAAAGTCACTAAATGCTCATGGAATGGGGGGCAAGAAATAAATCCCCCAACACTCTACGATTACAATGTAACCCTTCATATTCCACGCTTGTCCAAATTGATAGTGAATATTTTCACCATCCTGAAAAATTTTTAACACCCTAGAGTCTTTGGTCACCAAAGTTCGTTAGATATCTTCCCTGACACCATGTGACACATTTCGCGTTGATAGTTAACACATATCAAGGGGTCGTTAGGTACCTTCCTTAACCCCACACGACACACTCTGCCTTAACAGTCGTCACGCATGAAGGGGTCGTCAGGTACCCTCCCGAACACTACACGACACATTCTACCCTGATGGTCGTCATGTATTAAGGGGTCGTCAGGTACCCTACTCATCACCTAGAACAAGCAAACACTAACTCATCTAAACCGATAAGACACACTTGACAGATGACCCATTATACTTGTCCAATCAACAGATCAACTTGCTTCGTGATATCATAGCAATGCTCAAAGGATCACCTGTCTGGTGCATCGTGCGGCTAATGAGTCAAGCAGGACCGATGAGCAAGTACACTAATAGGTGTCTAGTTACTTATTCGAACCATACTACCTACAGGGTGAACTAATGACCAAGGACACTAACAGGTGCCTGGTCACTTATTCGAACTGTCCTACCTATGAGGAGGAATGATAACCAAGGTCACCGACAAGTGCCTAGTCACTTATTCAAATTGTCATACATGTACGGTGGATCAATGACTAAGGACACCTATGGGTGCCTAGTTACTCATTGAAACTAAGTCCTACCTACGGGGTGGACCGATGACCAAGAACACTGACGGGTGCCTAGTAACTAAGTCCTACCTACAGGGTGGATTAACAACAAAGGACACTGACAGGTGTCTAGTCACTTATTAAAACTAGGTCTTACTTAAGGGATGGATTGATGACCAAGGACACCGACAGGTGCCTAGTCATTTGCTTAAAAATAAACCCTACCAAATGTAAACTGGTGTATTTTGCAACCCGTCGGGCATCCCGACAATCACAAAATAGGGGGCAGCTGATAGGAATATTTTAACTGAGAAATTTTAAAACTCCTTTTACCCTCAGGGTTCCATTTACCCATTGGGATGGAAATGCCCTTTGGGTTCCATTCACCCTTTGAGATGGAAGAACTCATTGGGTTCCATTTACCCTTTGAGATGGAAGTGCCTGTTGGGTCCATTTACCCTTTAGGTTTCGTTTACCTTTCAGGTTCCATTTACTCTTCAGGATGGAAATGCCCTTCGGGTTCTATTTACCCTTCGAGATGGAAGAGCCCTTAGGGTCCATTTATCCATCAGATTCCATTTGCCAGATGGAAGTGCCCGTCGAGTCCATTTACTCTTCGGGTTTTGTTTACCCTTTATATTCCATTTACCCTTTAGAATAGAAATGCCTTTCGGGTTCTATTTACCCTTCAGGATAGAAGTACCTGTCAGGTCCATTTACCCTTTGGGTTGGAAAGTACCCGTCGGGTTCATTTACCCTTTAGGTTGGAAAGTAACTATCGGGTCCATTTACCTTTCAGGATGGAAATGTCCATCGGGTTCCATTTACCCTTCGGGATGGAAGTACCTGATGGGTCCATTTACTCTTCAAGATGGAAGTACCCGTCAAGTCCATTTACCCTTCGAGTTCCATTTACCCATCAAGTCCATTTACCCTTCGGGTTCCATTTACCCTTGCGGATGGAAATGTCCGTCAAGTCCATTTACCCTACAGATTCCGTTTACCACACGGGTTCCATTTACCCTTCAGGTTCTATTTACCCTTTGAGATGAAAATGTCCTTTGGGTTCCATTTATCCTTCGGGATGGAAGTACTTATCGGGTCCATTTACCCTTCAGGTTGGAAAGTAAATGTTAGGTCCATTTACCCTTCAGGATGGAAATGCCCTTCAAGTTCCATTTACCCTTCGTGATGGAAGTATCTGTTGGGTCCATTTACCCTTCGGGATGGAAATACCCTTCGGGTTCCATTTATCCTTCAGGATGGAAGTACCTGTCGGGTCCATTTACCCTTCGGGTAGGAAAGTAACCGTCGGGTCCATTTACCTTTTAGGATGGAAGTGCCCGATGGGTCCATTTACCCTTGGGGATGGAAGTACCCGCCGGGTCCATTTACCTTTCGGGTTCCGTTTACCCTTCGAGATGGAAATGCCCTTTAGGTTCCATTTACTCTTCGAGATGGAAGTACTCGTCGGGTCCATTTACCCTTCGGGTTCCAAGTGCTTGTCAGGTCCATTTACCCTTCAGGTTCCATTTACCCTTCGAGATGAAAATGCCCTTCAAGTTCCATTTACTCTTCAAGATGGAAGTACCTTCAGGTTGGAAAGTACCCATCGAGTCCATTTACCCTTTGGGTTGGAAAGTAACCGTTGGGTTCATTTACCCTTCGAGATGGAAGTGCCTGTCGGTTCCATTTACCCTTCGAGTTCTGTTTATCCTTCGGGTTCCATTTACCCTTTGGGTTGGAAAGTACCCGTTGGGTCCATTTACCCTTTGGGTTGGAAAGTAACCGTCGGGTTTATTTACCCTTCTGGAACCGTTTACCATTCGAGATTGAAATACCCCTCGAATCCAATTACCCTTTGGGTTAGAAATTGACTATCAGGTCCATTTACCTTTCGGGTCCATTAACCTTCAGTTGGAACGTACCCGTTGGGTTGGAAAGTGCCCATCGGATTACCAAATATCGACGAGGGATTACAGTAAGTCCCACACTGTTTGCATGTTCCCCACTCACGCATCCCTATATGGAAAGAACTTGCACACCATGCCTAAAGATCCTTCTACATATTCAATCGTCCTAGTATGGGACGTAGGGCCCTAAGATCTCAGAACATTACTCCATATCTTTCATACAAGGAAAGATCCTATGTTCATGGAGTCTTGGTTAGCCCTACACCACTATATAAGCACCAAGCCTTCTCTTCTCAAAGGTACGTGAAAACTTCCCTAGCTCTCACACTTTTGAGTTATTGGAGATTCTTCTATCACTGACTTAACCTTCAGATGGTCTTTGGCCGGCACCCCACCGATGCTCTTTGTAGGTTCTTCACCCTTTTGTTCTTCAATACCCGATTGGCATGCATGTGGACGATTAGCTCACTAACAATTTTTTTGCATCATCAATATGTAACATTTATTCTCTTATTAGTGTTCTTTTATTTTCTCATAATAAATTTTTTTTTTAATAGAGGAATTCTATTTTGACTTTTTTCGAGACAACAAGAGCAAGAAAATAAGTTTTTGCTTTTGTTTGGCAAATCGTTGAATGGGAAAGTTTAGGTTGCTCACAAGGAGCTCAAGTAATGTAGCAATTAGCCTGGATGGAGTTTCTTTGTCTAAAGAGAAAGAGCTTGATCTATCACACATTTAAGATCTTTGAGCAACATATTAACCACTTAATTGGTTGGCTTTCTTGTGTCATTCATATTTATTTTAATTTTATAAGATTAATTGTTTTGCATTTAATTTTATTACTATTTACTTAATAGTATTTGCTAAATTTATTTGTGATGAGTCGGGAAATTATCTTCGTCCATATAACGCAATAGACGACCAAATCACCATAAATAAGGCATTCAATGCAGAAGCCGTTACAATTGGACGAAGCAACGGACATAACAGCTCAAAGAAATCTAGTTTATAGTATTAAATCATCATAAGCATTACCTAAAAAAGCAATAAAGCCACCATTAAGGGCCCTCAATGGCTAGAAACGCAAAGGCATATGTAAGCCACATCAAACTTAGAGCAAGGGTATAGTTTTCAGGCACCTATCATCTCAAATATTCAACTACTGCTCTCTTCACATCTAACTTTGTCATCGGAGGATCATTGGCTGGCACCACGTTGATGACCTATCCATTTTACTTTCTTCTTGTCCTGCAGGCACCTCAAAACCATCTGGACAGCTACAACTACTGACGAATTTGGCTTCATCAGTTTGGCACCGTCTATGGGGAACATCTTTCTTTCAAATCCTAAGGTCAGAAAAAATGCCCCTTGTTGTCATCCAAATGGAATCTAGTGCATAACCAGAATCAGCCGCCCTGGCATTGCATATCCAAGCCTTCATGACCAATGTAGAGGAACTCAGAAAGCAAAACCAAGAGATGAGACAACGGTTGCAACAGGAAGAAAATCGCTCGCCAAGAAGAATTGAGAACAATAGGAACGAAGATGAGGCACAAGACCTGGCTAGTAGCCAAGGAAAGGACGGCTCAAGTAGAATAGGGCGGTTCGACGAGGCAAGCGACGACCTCCTAAGAAGCATGAGGAGGGAAATGGACGAGCTCAAGAATGCTATGGAGGGGAAAACAACAAAGAATTTGGATGGGATGGTAAGAAGGACTGACTCACTGTTCACACCAAAGGCCCTAGAATGCCTTTTCCTACCGAAGTTCCAACTCCCACAAATTAAGTCATATGATGGGTTGAAAGACCCACTAGATCATATCACTACCTTCAAGATGACCCTGAGCCTACAACAAACCCTAGATGAAATAGTGTGCCGATTCTTCCTTACCACCCTCAAGGGGGCAGCCCAAGTTTGGTTCAGTAAGCTAGCACAATCTTCCATTGACGATTTCAACCAGCTAAGTAGCCTATTCATGCGCCACTTTGTAGGTGGGCAATGCCAGGAAAAACTAGTGGATCACTTGTTGATGATCAAACAAGGAGAAAGGGAGTCGTTAAGGTCGTATGTGAAGCGATTCAATAGAGAAGTGCTAGAAGTGGATGAGGCCAAGGACAAGGTTGGGCTAAGATCCAAAGAGTTAATAGTGACGCTTGCCAAGAGCCCCCCGGCATCAATGACAAATTTGCTTATAAAGGCCTAAAAGTACATGAACGCGGAGGATATTCTTGCTGCAATAGAGGTAGGAGAACCTCGAAAATCCAAGGCAGGTGCTCAAGACGACCTAAAAAGGCAGAAGAGGGAAAGGAAAGATCACTCATCTAGCCATGACAGGAACAAACGAAGGGACGATAAGACTCGTAAAGTGGTAAACTTCAAACCTTTGGTAATGCCTATTAATCAGATCTTGATGCAAATTAAAGACAACCATCAGCTTAGGTGGCCGAAGCCACTAAGTGGTTCACCTAATGCCCGAAACAAGAAAAAGTATTACCGCTTCCATCAAGACCACGGGCATTACACGAACAAATGCAGAGACCTCAAAGAACAGATAGAAGAATTGATCCAAAAGGGAAAATTGCAAAAGTTCGTTAAGAAAGACACGTATGGATGGCCAAAATAGGAGAACCGGAACAAATCGGAAGACAAGCCTAAAGATGACGATAAGCCACAAGAACGACTAAAGAGTGCCATAGGAAAAATAAGGATGATTAATGGTGGTCCAACGACAAGAGGTTCATTCAAGTCCCTTAAGAAGCCACAATAGAGATAGGTTAACAGTATCCACATGATGCCACCGTCAACACACAAGAAAAGAGAAGCTACAGACATGGTCTTCTTGGAGGACGCTAGAAGGGTAAAACAGCCACATGATGACCCCCTGGCCATCATGCTCATGATAGAAAGGTTCAACACTAGAAGAATCTTGGTAGACAATGGAAGTT
Organism: Quercus robur; assembly: GCF_932294415.1. NCBI lineage: Eukaryota > Viridiplantae > Streptophyta > Magnoliopsida > Fagales > Fagaceae > Quercus > Quercus robur. The sequence continues at coordinate 38,084,533 of NC_065535.1, read as the reverse complement.
TTGTCAACATAATCTACCTCTTTGCCTTTCAACAGTTGAGAGTAGACCTGAAAAGGCTTCATCCATTCGAGTCTCCCCTCGTCAACTTTAGCAGAGATAGGGTGTACCCAAAAGGAGTAGTTACCTTAACGGTCACAGCTGGCTCATACCCGCAGCAAATAACGAGGAAACTCAATTTCCTGGTGGTAGATTGTCCTTCATCCTACAACGGTATTATTGGACGACCAACCCTTAATTGCAGGAAAGCAACGACCTCAACATATTGCTTAAAAGTGAAGTTCCCTATGGAAATGGGGTAGGAGTGATCAAAGGAGACCAAATTTTGGCTCGCGAGTGTTATTAATTAGTGTTGGTAGCAAAGGAAAACCACAAATGGATGATCGAGGAAAGAAGCCCGGAAGTGGTGGAAGCACTAGAGATAGTCAAACTTATAGAGGGGGAGCCAACGAAGGTGCCAAACATAGGAGCAAGTCTTGATCCCATGGCGAAAGAAGGAATAGTGGAATTCTTGAAGAGAAATTTGAATGTCTTTGTATGGAGCCATGAAGACATGCCTAGCATATTAGAAGATATCATTCAACATCAACTGGATGTGGACCCAAAGAAAAAGCCTGTCCAACAAAGGAGGAGGGTCTTCGCTCCCAAAAGAAACCAGGCCATTATGGACAAAGTAGACAAGCTCCTGGCCGCCAAGTTTATTTGGGAAGTCTACTACTTGAAATGGCTAGCCAATGTCGTCATGGTTAAAAAGGTAAATAGGAAGTAGAGAATGTACGTAGATTTTATAGATACGCGGCCTACCCAAAAGATAGCTTCCCATTACCACAAATCAACCAGCTCATTGATTCCACCACGAGGCATAAGCTTCTGACATTCATGGATGCGTTCTCAGGATATAACCAAATCCAAATGTTAGAAGAAGATCAGGAGAAAATGGCCTTTATTACCAACCAAGGACTCTATTGTTATAGGGTCATGCCATTTGGATTAAAAAATGTAGGAGCTACTTATCAGAGGTTAGTAAATCAAATGTTCAACAAGCAGATCAAGAGAAACATGGAAGTTTATGTAAATGATATGCTCATCAAGAGCAAAGAGGTTGAAAGCCATTTGGACAACCTAGAAGAAACGTTCAAGACATTCAGAGAGTACAAAATGAGGTTAAATCCAGCAAAATGTGCATTTGGAGTCTCTTCAGGAAAATTCCTCGACTTCATGGTATCATAAAAAGGAATAGAGGCCAATCCTGAGAAGGTAATAGCCAAACTGGAGATGACTTCACTTAGAAACATCAAAGAGGTGTAGAAATTGATGGGAAAAGTGGCAGCTCTCAATCGTTTCTTCTCAAGGGTGATGGACAAATGTCTCCCCTTCTTCAAAACTCTCAAACAGGCCTTCGCATGGACCAACGATTATGAGACGGCATTCCAGGAGCTTCAACGATATTTGAGTAACCCACCTTTATTAAGCTCATCCAAAGAAGGCGAAGAATTATTCCTATACCTAGTTGTTTCCGCCACTGCAGTAAGCGCAACACTAATCCGAGAAGAATCAAGAATCCAACGCCCAGTATATTACATCAGTCAAGCCTTCCAGGGGGCAAAGGTGAAATACCCATGTATTGAAAAGATCAACTTCGCTCTAATCGTTGCCTCCCGAAAGTTGCGTCTTTACTTTCAAGCGAATCCAATCTTTGTCATGACAGATCAACCAATAAAGAAGACGAAGAACAAACCAGAAGCAGTAGGCTAAATGGTGTAGTGGGCAATCGAGTTGAGCTAGTTCGACATTAAGTATAGACTTTGAACAACCATAAAAGCTCGAGTATTAGTTGACTTCATTGTTGAATTTACCCTGCCCGAAGGAAGCACAAAGAATGAATCAGAGTTATAGGCGATACAAACGGATGGGTCGTCAGTAAAGAAAATAGGCGGAGTTAAGGTCGTCATCACTTCTCTAGAGGGAGACACACTGAGATATGGGGTTCAACTCTAGTTCCCCGCCAACAACAATGAATCAGAATATGAGGCTATATTGACAGGGCTCAGGATAGCCAAATCTATGGGAGCCAAAAATGTACTCTTAAAGAGTGACTCCAAGCTGGTGAATGGGCAGATCAAAGGAGATTATGAAGCGAAAGAACAAAGAATGTAAAAATACCTGAAGCTAACAAACCAACTAGCTGGGGAGTTAGAACAGGTAAAGTTCATGCAGTCCCACGTAGTTTGAACTCAAAGGCGGACAAAGTGGCACAACAAGCATCATCAGACGATAGGGATAAACCACAAGGAATGAAACTGGAAGTACAGAAGTTCCCCAGTATCGAAGAGTTCCACACATTGTAGCATGAGTTGGACGACCCCAATCACGTCTTAGCTCAGGGACGGACGATTACCATCAGATCCAAATGAAGCAAGGAAGATAAAGAAGCGAGCTACTAGATTCACACTCTTAAATGACATGCTATACAAAAAAAAGGATTCTCCCTTCCTTACCTCACGAGTGTCGAAGAAGACAAAGCAAAGTATATCCTAGAGGAGATTCATGGAGGCATTTGTGGAGACCACTCGGGGGCAAGTTTTCTATTATCAAAGATAACCAGAGTAGGTTATTTATGGCCGACGATGCAAAAGGAAGCAAGAGACTTCATCAAAAGATGTGACAAATGCCAGAGGTATAGGAACGTCCAGCGAGTACCAAGAGAAAAGATGACTGCCGTAACCTCCCTATGGCCATTCACACAATGGGGGATTGACATAGTGGGCCCCTTACCCCAAGGTAAAAAAAAGGTAAAATTTTTACTTGTAGCAATTGATTATTTCACAAAGTGGGTAGAAGCAGAAGCTCTAGCAACCATCACAGAAGCAAAAGTACAGAATTTTGTTTGGAGGAACATAATTTGCAAGTTCGGCATACCAAGGATGATCATATCAGACAATGGTCAACAATTCGACAACCAAGCCTTCAAATCTTCTGCTCAGGACTTGGAATCAGAAACTAGTTCTCATCACCTAGACACCCCTAAGCCAATCCACAAATGAAAGTAACCAATCAAACCTTGCTCAAATCCATCAAAGTTCAACTGGAAGGGGCAAAGGGTGCATGGCCTGAAGAACTACCAAGCGTCCTGTGGGCTTACCAAACCATAGCTAGAACCCCAATAGGAAAGACACCATTCAATCTTACTTACAACACTGAAGCAATAATTCCCATTGAAGTAGGCATCACTAGCATAAGAAGTGAATTTTTCAACGAAGGCATCAATGACGACCAGCTAAGGGTGAACCTAGACTTCCTTGACAAAATAAGAGATGAAGCGTCTAGAAGGATGGCAAGATACCAACAAAAGATGGCTGGGTACTATGACCAAAGAGTAAAACTTAGGAGATTTAGCATAAGGGACCTTGTTTTACGAAAAGTTAAACCTGCAGCAAAGGATCCAACTGATGGAAAGTTGGGGCCAACCTGAGAAGGCCCCTACAAAATCACCCACTACTCAAGACAAGGAAGCTACCCCTTGGAATCCATGGATGGTAGCAAACTACCTTATCCATGGAACGTCAAACCCCTCAAGAGGTCATTAGTAGGGTTTAAACCTTTTGTAATCATTGACAATTTTTTATTTGTACTCTAAAGTAGTTCAATAAAGGAATTATTCAAGTCACAAATTTCTACAAAAGTATTAACGAATGATGAGGCTAGTGATATAAATTCATCAACGGATACAAATCATATGACGAGGCCAATGCCATAAATCCATCAACGGATACAAGTCACATGATGAGGCCAGTAACATAAATTCATCAACGGATACAAGTCACATGATGAGGCTAGTGAGATAAATCCATCAACGGATACAAATCACATAATGAGACCAGTGATATAAATCCATTAATGGATACAAATCACATGACGAGACCAGTCATATAAATTACACAATGGACAATGAGCCATAAAGCAAACATAATTGGCGCAAGTAAGCATTAACTTTCCTTTTTGATGAACAAAAATAGTTAGCGAAACGTCAAAACTTGACATGGATATGCAACTCCAAGAAAAGGAACAGGTTCAAACCATCTAGGTAAAGAAGTAAAACAAAACTTCTACATACAAGCTAAACGATAAAACATACCATGATATGGTTTAAAATAGTTGTCCAAACGCGTGAAAGATAATGTTCAAAAAAAAAAAAACATGCATGAAAGATAGTGTTCAAAAGAAAACGTATAAAGCCCTAAAACAAGGAGGGCACCCAAAAAAAAAAAAAAAGTATCTTGCATGAAGTTCAAGCAGGAGGGCTGTCTTGTCCATCACCAATTCCCTTATCAGCATTAACCTCAGGAACAACCCCCTCAACAACATTGGCTTCATCAACTTCCATCTCTTTGTCCACGGCTTCAAAGTCCAAGCTTTCCAAATCTACTTCAGGTTTGTGCTTCATCAAGTACCTCCTCAGCAGCTCAAAACCCTTAAAGTACCAGCTGAGCAAAACATCATTGTACTCGTCAGTAAGCTAGAAGGCTTGCACAGCATTTTCCCCAACTATAGAAACCTCACGATTGGGCACCTGAAGCTGCTCATCCTTTTGCTCCAGCAACAACTTCTCTGCCTTAAGATCATCAATCAAAGCCTTGATTTGTTCCTTCATCTGGTTCCTACTATCCATAGTCATTATCATTTCTTTCCTCAGCTTGGAAGTTTTAGCCTCCAGAACATCCACCTTGGAATTGGCCATGACAACCTTTTCCTCATTGGTAAGATACTCGGTGGTAATATGGATTGTTTCCCCCCAAGACTTGGTAAAATAGTGACGAGGTAAGAACAAAAAAGAAAATGATGAAAAGCATAAGTAAAATTTCAACAGAAATAAGTGATGACCAATAATTACCTGGACGAGCTTATGAATGTGACAGTTCACCAACTCGTGAGAAGGAATAGCAGACAGACCCTTCAGCTCGTCAGAGGTAATGACGTTGTGGGCTCTCCCCAGGGCAGTTGCTGCATCTTCCCAAACATTCCAGCTAGCCTTACTTTTTCCCTTATCGCTAGCATGCATCCTCTTTGGACGAGGAGTGATATCCTCGATGGAAACAACAGGAGAAGCCGCCTTAGGCTCAAAAGTAACCGGAGTAGACACAGTGGTCTCAATGGCCTATTTCGTAACTTGGGGCCTTTTTCTGGCCTATGCTAGACAATGGTTTGTTCTTCCTTACCCTCAACCTGGCATACATATCCTGGTTAAATTTGGTCATCATCTCTGCAACAGACATCATTAAAGGAACGTCAATACCAACCAACACACACATATAAGTATGTCAACATAGAAAAACTTACTCTTCTCTTCTCTGGCAAAGGCATGAAGGATGTAGAAGGAAGGTTTGGGACCCAAAAAATGACAAGCTAAGGTCCAAGAATGAATCAATTCATCGAAATCCTCGTTAGTCTTTGTGTAATCAGAAGTGTCCTTAACACACCCTTTATACCTGCTCTTCAACTTTGGACAAACCCTAGCTGCAAGATTAAAAATTAAAAAAAAAAAAAAAAAAAAAAAAAAAAGGAGGTTAGATTCAAAACAAAAGAGGAAAATTTTGATCAAAGAATGACACACAAAAGATGATGCACCAAGCTTCGAGTTCCCCCATCTATGCTCCAACCTAGGAACATCACCACAGAAATCGTTTAAGAGGGTTTCCCAACCATCTCCAAACACAAAAAAAGTATCTGGATTTCCAATAATGGAAAGAGGAATGAAGGTTAACTACGAGCCTAGATTTCCTATCCCAAGGTACAAGTTCGTAATACCTGAATTCTTTCGATTCCTTTAAACTATACGGGAACACAAATTCGTCCAAACGAATCATGACCCCCTCGGTCACAATCATCCATATTTCCATGCAACTAATGACGATCCGCCAGGAGTTTGGCATGAGCTGCCCAAGTGCTATACCTAGATGATGAAGGAGCTCTCTTATGAATGGATGGATGGGGAACCTAAGGCCACTCAGGAAAACAGCCTCATAAAAACACACCTCCCTATGAGTGAAGGAACAAGCTTTTTTGTCTGAATGAGGCAGACAATTCCTTGTCTCATCAAGATTTTGGAACCTATCCCTAACTTGAAGAGAGTATCCTCATCCAGAGAACACTCCTCCTTAAGGGCGTGAAAAGCCCTATGCACGATGTGAGAGGAAGACGAAAGGTTTAAAGACGAGGGCACTGAAACCGTTGTGTCAGCTTCTACTGCCTTGTTACTAAATGACAATCCTGTGTCTAACTCTCTAGAACGTACCTCCACCAATATTGCACGAAGAGATTAATTCAACAAGTTTTTGAGCATTGATCGTAATTGCCTATAAAGCACCTCTCTCTCTCTCTCTCTCTCTCTCTATATATATATATATATATATATTTTTTAATTATATATTGCATGCGAAACTGAGATATTCTTTTTATATATATATATATATATATGTGGATATCGATCAGGAATCATATGATTTGTTTAGGGAGTATTTGTTTGTGGGACCATTATAATTTGAGTATGGATGAAATATATATAGGAGGTGTTTGTTGTTGTAATTTGCGATGCAGGGATGTGATGCTTCGGTGTTGCTTGATGGATCAGCCAGTGGTCCAAGTGAGCAGGAGGCACCTCCAAACCTGACTTTGAGGGCTAAGGCATTTGAGATCATTGAGGATATCAAAGTTGTGACTCACATCAGAAAGAAAGAAAAGGGATAAAGCAAAAGAAGAAAGAAACGAAGAAATGAAGTTTCAGACTAAACGACACCAGTGCAGTATGTTTGTTGTAGTTCTGTGCTTTTAGTGTCTAAAGCTACCTGTAGTTTATAATGTATTTAAGATTTTAAGTAGAATACGTTCACACGTGGAGTAACTAACTAACACACATGCTATAACTGTCCCCATGTAGTTTGGGATATTTTTCTTTGATCTGTTTTTGTATTTAGTCACAGAGATTGTACAGATTTATTCATTCAGTTGAAATCAATATTTCTTCAACTTCAATTCTCTCTCTAGCACTCTGTTTCTTCTTCAAGATTCTTGTGCTTTCTTATAGAGGATCTACGTGAGCTTGTCCACAAGGAGTGCGGAAGAGTCGTCTCTTGTACTGACATAGTTGCTCTCGCTGCTCGTGACTATGTTGTCCTGGTAATTAAATTAATTAAATGCTTCCCTCAACCTCTTTTACTTACTTTATTGTATTTGTTCCACTGCCTATTATTTATGATTATCAATTTACCCGATTATATATATATATATATATATATATATAAAACACCTACAAATCTTAACAATGCCCTATAGACACATGTCTTGGAATCATATGCACTTTTCCATAATTTTTTCATAAAGGAAAATGTTAACGGATGCCTTATGGCGTTATTAATAAATCATTTTAAGAAAAAATTTTATAAAAAAAAAATAATTAATTTTTTTACAACTTTTTCTATTTTGCATAAAAGTTTTGTTAAAACTTCCTCAAAATAGTTTGTTAACAATTGTTCTAAAAGCACCGTTACCCTAATAATTTCTATTATAATTCTTAGTTCATTTTTTCAATTTTTTTAATAATATTTATAAATACATGTTAACATGTCAAGGTAACATGACATGTTAACATGTATTATAAATATTATTATTATGTTAAAATGAACAAAACTTTTATTTAATAGAGCAAAAAGTATACCATTTTCTTTTAATAATTCAATAATTGAGAAAGAGGGTATTTTAACCCCAAATGTCTTGCATAAAAATTCCAATTAATTAAGCTACAAACTCTTTAGCCTTATGCCCTTATCATTCACGTCACACTCGTAGACATCTTAATGGTAGTGGTTATGTTGGTTAGGTTTAGGCGGATATTGTAGTAGTTGGTATAGGAAGTAAAAGGTGTAGTAATAGATATATTATTCGAGGATTTTTTTTTTTTATTGGTTTTTCACCGCGTATCCTCAAATCTTTCAACTAGAAACTAACCACTATTTGCAACGAATGGACCCTAGTGGGGTAAATCGTTGGTCCAGAGAGTTTTTTCAAAGTGTAGGTACCCAAATTCGAACTGAAAGCACACCCAATCAAATCTAGGACAAGCACTTTAAGACCAAGTGCCCAACCACTTGACCAACCCACCTGAGTTTATTATTCAAGGATGTTGCTGCCTTGTCTCTTTTTTTTTTTTTTTTGATGGTGTTGCTGCCTTGTCTTTTTCTTTTTCTTTTTTGGATAAGTCCGCCTTGTCTTTATGTTTACGTAAGGAAGGAATTGAATTCTTCAAAAATAGAAAGGAAGCTATGAAATGCTAGATTATCTACGGTGACCCGTTCAAAGTTGGACTTCTGGGACACCTCAGTTTAACACGGAAAGATTGGCTTCTTTTAGAAAACAACGTTTTTTTTTTTTTTTTTTTTTTTTTGAGAAACCAGACCCGGGGGCCAAATAATATTCAAGACACAGCAAATTACAAAACATCCCTTGAGACAAGGGGTGCTAGATCGTCAGGGATAGAGTCCAGCCAAACCTGTAACTCGTTACCTGTTTTAGAACATCTAGAAAGGAAATGAGCAACAGAGTTGCTTACACGCTTAACATGGGTAAAACTACAAACTCGAAAGCCAGAAGCTAGGACAAGAGAGTCTTGTAAAACATGTCCATACTCAGGCTGATGCACCTCTTTGGCCAGCAAAGCTTTAATAATTTGCTCTGCATCTCCTTCGAAAACAGTATCCATTAAGTTCAACTCCTTAGCAAAGATCAAGGCTCTATGGCAAGCTAAAGCTTCAACAATAGCTGCTGAGATTGGAATTGGAATTCGCTCAGCCAAGGCACCAACCACCCTTCCACAAGAATCACAAATGACCACTCCTAGTCATACCGCATTCAACTCCGAGAAGACATCCCCATCAAAATTGATTTTGAAATGATTTGGAATGGGAGGAATCCATCTAGGAACTCTCGTAGTAGCTGCTGCAACTCTTCGATCATCTTTCTATGCTATTTTAAAGTCCAGTAAATACACTTCAACTTTGGTCCAAATTTGGTGATATTCAAGGATAGATTCATCCAGACATGCTGCATTTCTTTTGCCCTAAATTAACCACATAATCACAACCAGCAAATCAATATCCAAACTATTCTTCCTCATGAACAAATATGCTAAGAGGTCAGCAAAATGAAGGAACTTCTGCCCACTGCACTTCCGTAGTTCTCTATCATCTTCCCAAATCACTAGCAGCCTTCTACAGCTCCACAAAGCGTGGACCGTATCTTCATCATCAGATTTACAAAATGGGCAGTAAGTTGATGTCACTACTTTTCGGTGCCATAGGTTATGCAGGGTAGGCAAGGCTTCATTTGCTGCCCTCCACATCAAGTGCTTAACCTTGTGTGGAACCTGTAAATTCCATATGCTCTTCCAAACTTGTTTATTACCACCACATGATGAACTACTTGGCAACAAATTCCTCCCCTGACCTGAAAGTAAATGGTAAGCTGAATGTGTTGTAAATTTGCCATTATTGGAAGGCAGCCACACTTGCTTATCCAAAACACCCTACAAACTCAAAGGAATGCCTTTTATTAGCTTAGCATCATGAGGTAGAAAAATATGGTCAATCAAATCAGCCCTCCACTTATGTGAATCCTGGTCTATAATATCACAAACCCTTGCATCCAAGGCCAACCCCATGACTGGAGATAGGACTCTGGCACTTGAGACTTGGGGCAGCCACCTGTCACCACGAATCTAGATAGACTCACCATTTCCAACTCTCCAAACTATTCCCAAGTCCATAACATGTTTAACTTTTATGATACTCCTCCACACATAAGACCCTTTGTTCAAGGTCTCGCACTCCATGATAGAACAATTTGGGAAAAACTTTGCTTTGAAGACTTTGTGAAAAAGATTCTCTTCATTATAAGCTAGGCGCCAGATTTGCTTAGCCAAAAGCGAATCATTAAACTTCTCTAGTTCTCTAAACCCCATACCTCCCTCACCTTTAGGCCTGCACATCTTGTCCCAACCAACCCAATGAATTTTCCTTTGCTCACCTCTATAGCCCCACCAAAACTTCCTAATGAGGGTCTCAATCTCCTTAATAAGCCCTTTTGGTAGCTTGAAGCATGACATGGTATAAGTGGGGATTGCTTGGATAACAGCCTTGACAAGGATTTCACGACCCGCTTGTGATAACAACTTCTCCTTCCAGCCCTTCAATTTTTTTCCATATTCTTTCCTTTATAAGACTAAAAGACTTCTTTTTCACTCGACCAACCAGGGAAGGCAGACCGAGGTAATACTCATCACTTTGGGTTGCCGGAATACCCAAAAAATTAGTGATAGCATCCTGAGTACGTGAAAGAGTGTTTGAGCTGAAGAAAATGTTAGTCTTCCCTTTATTAATGGACTGGCCTAAGGCAAGTTCATAAAGATAAAGGAGAGATTGGATCTTCACACACTCGAAGATTGTAGCTCTTTAAAAGACCAAGCTGTCATCAGCAAACAACAGGTGAGAAATTCTCGGACCCGCCGGGCACAAAGAAACTCCCCTTATTTCTCCACCACACTCAGCTTGTTTGAATAGAGCGTTTAGACCTTCTGTCACCAATAAAAACAAATAAGGCGATAATGGGTCAGCTTAACGTAGTCCCCCAGTTAGGGTAATCAAACCATAGGGTTGACCATTAAGCATAACTGAGTATGTAACAGACCTTATACACATAGAAATCAAATTAATCCACCTTTGGCTAAACCCCATCTTCTCCATAATCCTCTCCAAATAAACCCATTCAACACGATCATAGGCCTTTCTCATATCAAGTTTCAAGGCCATATAGCCCATCTTTCCTGTTCTTTTTCCTTTTAGGTAATGAAGCATCTCATGAGCAATAAGGATGTTGTTTGTGATTAATCTTTTTGACATGAAGGCACTTTGGGTTTCCGAAATCAACTTAGGCAATAGAGGCTTCAAGCGATTAGCTAGGACCTTAGCTATCAACTTATACAGAACATTACTCAAGCTAATGGGCCTAAACTCGATGACTCTTCTTGGGCTTTGAATTTTTGGAATTAAGGTAATAAAAGTGTGGTTAAGGTTGGTAGGGATATTACCTGTATTAAGGGCTGATAAGACCGCTTCTGTGACTTTCTGCCCAATTTTTCCCCAGAACTGCTTGTAAAATAGTGGTGGGAGGCCATCCGACCCTGGAGCTATGTTCGCATCCATTTGCTTAAGAGCAAGTTGCACCTCTGCCTCTACAAAAGGCTTGAGCAACTCCGCATTCATCTCGGTTGATACCTTTGTCTCAACCACATCTAACACAGGGTCTAACTATGTTGGATTTCCCGAGGTAAATAATGATGAGTAATACCTTGTAAGCAATGCCCCAATCTGATCTTCACCTTCAACCCAGCTACCCTGCTCATTTTCTAAACCTGAAATGAAATTCCTCTTATTCCTCTCCGTTGCACGGCAATGGAAATATTTAGTGTTTTGGTCACCAAACTTAAGCCAATCATTCTTTGCTCGTTGATGCCACATAACTTCCTCCTTGTCCATTAGTTTTTGGATTTCTTCAGTGAGAAACTTGACCTGAGTATGCCCTCTTCCACCCATTGATTCACCTTCTGCCTGAAGCAATTGTTTTCTCTTTCGGGCTAGTTCAATGCGAATATTGCCAAATGTGGATTTATCCCAAAGTTTCAACTGAGTTTGGCAAATAGCTACCTTTGCTAACACTTTACCCATAGCATCCCCCTCTAAGCACCTATCCCATACCAAATGGACCAAGTTTTCACAACGGTCATCTTTAAGCCACATGGCTTCAAACCGAAACAATTTCTGAGCTCGATAAAAATGAGTATTAACATCATCAGAGGCTAGCCATAAAGGTTTATGATCAGAGGACAAACCTTGTAAGTGGTGAAGACGACATGATGGGAATTTTAGGATCCAATCAGCTGAAGCAAGTGCTCTGTCTAACTGAACCCATATAAGATCACCACCGAAATGCTTGTTGCACCAAGTAAAAGGCAAGCCAGTAAAACCCAAATCCTTTAACCCCCAGAAATCTTGACAATCCCTGAAATCTTGCATTTGCTTTTCAGGCCGAATTACTCCTCCCGATTTTTCTTCGATCTTAGCAATCTCGTTAAAATCACCGATGTTCTTTCTTTTACAAATGCATTATCTAGCTAGGGTAGAACTTAGAATAGATGCTATAGGCTTATTCGATCCATTTGTCTTTTTTGTCAAATACTTGGAATTATGTGGTCCATCTCATTGGGACATCTAGAAAGCTTTAGTTTCGCATATTTTTCTAACACATTGACATCTTTTAATAACATACTTTGTAACCCGATCAAATAAAATAAAATAATTTTTTAAGGCTCTTTGACCATCATATCATTTGTCACAAGTTGATAATGCGTTTGATTGTGAGTAGTGATCATTTTTACATGAATTTATAATATTTTTTTTTTTCCTAAATCACTCACTTATTACTTCAAAGTTGTGATACAAAAGTTATTTATTTATTTATTTTGATGATGTGATACAAAAGTGGTGTGGTTTAAACTTTGTCTATCAATTTTGGTACATATATAGCTTTTTATAGGTATAGAAAAAAATTTCTCTTGAAGTGACTCATGCTAAAATACAATCCTTATTTTTATTTTATGCATGTTCTTCATGAATGCAGTCAGGAGGCCCTGAATATTGTGTGCCATTAGGAAGGCGGGACGGACTAAGCTTTGCTACACAAACCGTAACAAAGGACCTCCTAGGACTGAGCAAGGACCCGGCCCACCCAAAAACCCAACCCGACCCGACCCATCTGACCCACACCCACAAGTAACATTGGACCTCCTACCCACACCCACAAGTAATGCTAGTACCCTTATTGAAAAACTGGCCACCAATCAAAAACTTGATGCCACCGATTTGGTAGCCCTCTCTGGTGGCCATGCCTGCATACACTGACTGAGTGAAAAGCATTGCAATATAAGGCCTATAGCTATCCATAACTCTTTTATCTTTGGACTATATGATAGGCCTTCTTTAGGGTTAGTCACACTTGTGCTATTATCTCTCAATTGAGAAACTCTATTTATATCGAGAAGCAGTGCACTTCACAATGCCCTTCCATGATTACTTTCCAGCCCACATGTTTTTTTTTTTTTTTTTTTTTTTTTGAACTATGACTAAGATATTAAGAGGGTAGTATTTATTACACATACTTTGTTATACACAAACTTCTGTATACAATAATTTAAAACTAAAATCATGACTTGAAGTTGCGATTTTAATTTTTTAAAAAAATTACACACAAGTTCGTTTATAATAGGGTGTGTGTAAGAGTATTTATCGATATTAAAATAGAGTGTCTTTCTTTTATTAAAATAGAGGAAATTCTAACGGAATCAAAATGAAGAAAATGAAAGGGAAACTCTGGTAGAAGAAAGAAACAAAAATCATACCTAAGAAGAAGAAAACCGAATCAGCCTGAGCATAGAGGGAGAAAGAAATGCAAAAATGGAAGTTCAGAGCAAAAATGGAGTTTCAGAGTAGAAATGAAAAGAGAAAAGCTTTTAAAGGCTTCCCAAAAACCGAGACATGGGAAAACCAAACGCCCTGTCCCAGAACGCGCCCACGTCCAGCCAATTAAAACGTGACATGTGGCCACGAAGCATGTAGCATCGTCACGTCACATTAAATGTGACAGAAATGGAATCCCAGGAGTCATGTTTGACAAAGGCCAACCCTTCATATTCCTTAGACCATCAAGACAGTTAATGATGACCATGGAATAGGGGGCAATTGATGAGTCGGGAAATTATCTTCGTCCATATAATGCAGTAGACAACCAAATTGTCATATATAATGCGGAAGCCGTTACGATTGGACGAAGCAACGGACATAATAGCTCAAAGACATCCAGTTTACAGCATTAAATCATCATAAGCATTACCCAAACAAGCAATTAAGCCACCATTAAGGGCCCCCAACAGCTAGAAACGCAAAGGCATATATAAACCACATCAAACCTAGAGCAAAGGTACAATTTTCACACACCTATCATCTCAGATATTCAACTACTGCTCTCTTCACATGTAAGTTTGTCATTGGAGGATCATTGGCTGGCACTACGCCGATGACCTATCTGTTTTACTTTCTTCTTGTCTTGCAGGCACCCTCGAAACCTTCTGGACGGCTACAACTACTGACAAATTTAACTTCATCAATTTGTGTTCTAGAATTATGCTTTTACATCATTACATGTGAATGTGAAATTTGTAAATTTATGTTAAAGATGATTTTAGTTTTAAGTAAAATGCTTCTTATTTGAAAGATTACTAAACACAATTTTTTTAGGCTTGTTTATATTTTATTATTTTCTATTCATTTTATAAAAATAATGAAAATGAAAATTCATTTGAAAGTTGTCTAAATTGCTTTATATATTTTTGGGGGGTAAATTTTTTTTTTTTTTTTTACACATTTAATAGATTGATTTGTATTTTAATTAGTATTAAATTAATTTTGACGTCATCACGGTTTGACCTTGATTGAGCCATAGTTCTACCTTAAAATCTTGAACCTCTCCTTTTTTTGGTTCTTTGAATGGTTCGGGTCTGAAAAACATGCATTTTTTTATCCACCATTTTCATTTTTTGTTTTGTTTCTGATTTTGTACTTTCAAATTGAAGGACATTTGATGACTACTTGCCAGTTTCGTTGGCCAAAAATAAAATTGTAATATGTGTGTTGGTCATGTTAGTTTCTTCCATCCATCTTAAAGTGTTGGACGATTTTAACACAATATCAAACGGTTAGCGATTAAAATGACACATTTAAAGAGTTAGAGTCTATTTTAACATATAGATTAAACAACATAATTACCAAGATGGTCTCTCTCTCAATATATATATATATATATACACACACACCAAGATTGTAATTAACCCTAATAATAATTTATTTTGACTTTGCCACTTATTTTAATTCTGAGGTACTTTTAAAGTATGAAAAATGTTGTTCTCTCATTTTGCATTCATAATAGGATTCACCTTAAATATAAAAAGATTGACCACTGAGCACCATTTAACTATACTCCTGCGATCCCTACTAATTTTCCTTTATTAGACACTTGCATTACTGCAGCGTTTATTGCCCAGGAAAGGATACTTCAAACAGAAATGGGCCTTTCTGAGTTATTTTGGAGCGATTCTCTATTTAAAGGAAAGAAGACGCACGTGGGCTGCTACAGGTTTTTTTTTTTTTTTTTTTTTAAAAGGGGCTGCTACAAGCCTACAAGTTGTTGAGCGATTCTCTATTTAAAGGAAAGAAGACGCACGTGGGCTGCTACAGTTGTTTTTTTTTTTTGAAAGGGGCTGCTACAGTAGTTGGTTCTGGATAATAATTTAAGGCAAATGTTAACAAGAGATAATTAAAGTAAAAGCCGGATGATAATTTAAAAGTGAAGTATGAAAAAAGTAAAGTGAAAGCCGGGTAAGGTGATAGACCGTAGACTAGAGGCACGCAAATCGAAGTTCCATACGGATTGCTCTGGCATTTATATTAATATAGGCAATGTTTGGATAACGTTGCGTTTTGGTTGAGTTGCGTTTCTGTATTTTTTTTTTTTTTTTTTTTTTTTTTTCACGCGTTTTTCTCACAAGAGGTTACTGTTCATGCAACAGTAGCAGCAATTTTTGACTGGTCTTTCATAAACAGTACATCCGTGCACTGTTTATGGACCCATAAATTTCATTTTTTATCAACTTTTTCATTAAAAATAGGTTCCACGGTACTATTCACACATTTAAAAATTATTTTGCTACAGTGTTTTCAGTTTTCAGTTTCAACAAAATAAGTTTTATTCAAACAGACCCATAGTGTTTGTGTTTGGTAGGGGAAAAAAATTATAAAAAAAGTAAAAAATAAAAACTTCTTGACCTTATTCATTTATGAGATTTTAGAAAGGGTAAGATAGTATTTAAGTGTTGTTTTTTAAAATCTTTTCTTGAAAAGAATTGTATATAAATTTTTTCTCATGAGATATAAATGTATATTTTAAGTAGGTGCATAACTGAATCTTAAGAAGATAATCTAAAATATAACACTTAAGGTATTGTATCTAAGTTTTGTCATTTTTTTAAAGGTTCAAATTAATTAGTTGTGCTATTAATTTTTTAATTATTGATTCAGATTTAAAAATTTCTAGGCTTTGGTTTGGTTTCTCAATTTTTTTTTTCTAAATTGATCTCTCCATCTTAATTTTCATTAATTATTATAAGTGAGAAAAAAATGATCACATTATGTGAATGTGACCATTTTATTGTAAAAAATAAAAATAAGAAATAATATGTGCACAACACATGATCATTTTCTATCAACTATTATAATTAAAATAATAGAGATGTAGAGATAAATTGTGACTGTAGGGACTCGATTTTTAACGACCCATAGACGACGTTGGGCTCGCATGTAAAAGGCCCCAACAATATGATTTGTAGAGAGTGGGCCTGAAAGGCATGATCTTGGGCACAGGTAAGCGGTTTAGTCGTAGTTCCTACGGGAATTTATGTATGGACGGGCTTGGCTTGACTAGCTAAACCCTTCATTAGCAAGGGTTGTAAGACTTAGGCTTCACCGGCCCCCCGTTTAGCTTTGTTTTCTTCTCCTTTTATACTAGTGTTTCATTCCCCTTTTTGTGTCCACGTGTTAGTTTTACTTTTTGGGGTGCAGGTCTGTCCAGTCAACCCATACCTAGAGTGGTTGGGGGTTGCTGGAAAAGTACAAGGGCATGAGTTTGAGTATGGTCTTGTCAGATGCAGGATTTTGTATTACAGTGTTGGCGGCTTTTTCCCTTGCCCTGCCCCTGTACCGAGTTTGCTTCTTTTATCCAGGTGTTTTGGGAGGTGCTGAGCATAAGATCGTCCTCGGCCATGTCCTCGTGCCCTTCTTGGGCTTTCATTAGGCGTCCTCGGAGACAGCTCTCCTCGGCTTAGGCCTTGGGTCCAAACGAGGAGTGGGCTTGGGCCACAAATTATCAAGCCCCACAGTGACAATTCTTCAACATCAAAGGTTAATGATACAGAATTGATAACACATAAGGTTAATTTGTAAATGGCCCAAATCTTGTGTTTTTTTCCCCCCAAAACCAAAAGCCAAAAGTTTATCTCCAAATCAATTTGACAACCACTTCCTCTAACCTATTATGTGTTAGTTCAAGAAACTATTCATATATATATTTAATCGAATTTTTAAATAAATCATATAACTTGTATAAATAATACAATTTAAATAAATTGTCATATAATTAGTTAGAGGAAATAATTCAAAACCCTTGTTTTAAAACAAGAAAAACTGAGAAAATGTTGCATGGATTTTTATTTTTTATTTTTTATGTTACTCTGTTTTTTTTTTTTTTTAATCTACTTTAACTTAATTTAAGTGTATATATGAATGAAACTCTCTCCTTTCAAAATGTTACTACTTAGGGTCTATTTGGGATCTGCTTATTTCGTTGAAATTGAAAACTTTTTTATTGAAAGTACTATAGATAATGGTAAAAGTTAGCTGAAATAGTACAGTGAGACCTATGAATAGTACCAAAAAGTACAATAGAGCCCATGAATAGTATTAAAAATAAGTTGAATAGTTTAGTGTTGCCAAATGCACACTTAAGGTTTGTTTGAGATCTGTTTATTTTGTTACAACTGAAAACTTTTTATTGAAAATATTATAGATAAATATAAAAAGTTAACTAAAATAATATAATAGGACGTATAAATAATATTAAAATATAAAAAAAATTATAAATAATAATAAAATAAATTAAATAATAAAATAAATTAAATCGCGCCAAACATATGCTTAAACTGCTTGTAAAATTTAAATCCTTAAAAGGCGCCACTGACATCGAGATTGAAGAAAGGCGTAATGCCCAATAAATGATACAAAGCTATTGTAATAATTAACTAGAATGTTATTAAAAAAGGTACTCCAACTAGGGAAAAAAAGAATTGAAGACAAAGATACCAAGATACCGTCGGTGTGTCACGTGGGTGGCTTGCTAATGGCTGGCACTGGTTTACACTTTACAGATAACGCGGTGAACTTTTTTAGGTAAAAAATGGCAGGTTCGTTTCTTTTAATAGTTGCATTACCATAATGAATCATTATATTTATAAAATTTATTCAGTAGATTAGTTTTTTTCTTTTCCTTTTTGTGAAAAATTACAGTACCCATCTTTTGATTAATGATTACAGTATAAAAAAAAAAATGTCTATGATCTTAAAGTTTTACCTTTCCGTTACCTGATTGAGGATTTTTTTTAGCTAAATAGAATAAGTAAAAAGTAGATTATAGTAGCATTTACTTTTGTGGTGCTAAGAGCATGTCCAATAAGCTCTCCAAAGTTAACTTTGGAGTAAGGAAGTCAATATTGTATCGAAAACTGTACCGATTTGACCAGCGGTACAATATATTTTGGTTACCGATCAATATCGGTGTACCGTTTCGGGTTTACCGTTATTTTTTATATTTATAAATATATATATATATGTATGTGTGTGTATTATAGTAAATATAAAAAGTTTACCATAAAACATTTCTTCAATTCAAAACTAATTATTCATGGTTTTAGACTTTAGTATCAATTAAAAAAAAAACACAATATAAAAAATAGAAAACTTAAAAGTTACCATTACATACTAAGAAAACAAATAATACTAATAAGTTAATACAAATAAATTACCATTCTGCTCTAACAAAAATTCAAAAATTTTAAAAATTAAAAAAAAAAAAAAACTTTTTTCTGTACCGGCCGGTACACTCGGTACTGGCCAATATTGCCTGAAATTGGTCGGTATGGCCGGTATTTAAACCGGTACGAAACGTTAGTGTTTCAATACCGATATACATACCGATACGGCCAGTACCAGTACGGTATTGACTACCTTGCCAAGGAAGTCAATACTGTACCAGAGGCTGTATCGGTTTGGCAAGCGGTATGATATATTTTGGGTACCGATCAATACCGGTATATTGTTTCGGGTTTGTCGCTATTTTTTATATTTAATATATATACACACATACAAAATCTCTATTTATTATAAAATATTACCTCAAAATTTCATGTTTACCATAAAACATTACTTCAATTGTTCATTGTATACAAAGAAAAAAAAATACAATAAAAAAACAGAAAATATAATTATCCATTACATACAAAGAAAACTAAAAAGTTGCTACTAAAAAAAATAAAAAACTAAAAAGTTCTATTGATGTGATGCAATTAATGCATCACATACCGAGGGGCTCAAAGCTAAAAAAGAAGTAAAGGCTGAACCATTTAGCCCATCTTTTATTAAAAAAATATAAGTTTTCAACATTTCCAAGGCTAGTCACGTGTAAAAGGGCTTAGGAAATTTCAAATGAGATACAAAACAAAGAAAGAGAAACCACATAGCAATGTTCATTGTTCAACAAAAAGAAGAAGAAGAAATCAGAGCAGTGGAGAAAGACGACAGACGAAAAAAATAATAATAAAAAAAAGATCTAATCGGCAATGTGAATGTGTGGCAACCATTCATTGTCAAATCGTGAATCGTAACGTAAATTGATTTTTGATTTTTCTAGAACCTTCATCCAGCAGTTGTAAGGCTGCTTCATCACTATTCAGGCATCAACTCTACATTAATGCGGCCAAAGAGTTGGTTGAGAGGCAATTAATGCGGAAACAGCAGTTGTTAAAGATATTTGTTTATCTTTTCTTCTTTACCCTTGGTCCCATGTCCTACCTTTAGTGGTAATGTAGCTCTGAGGTGTGTTTGTAACAATATGGCATTCAAGTCGTCCTCGAACACATATTGCCCAGAAGGATTTTGTCCTCGGACGAATACTGGACCCATCTCATGTGATATCTACTCCTCTTTTCATTTGATTCCCCTTATAACCTTATATGGGCCTCCTCGGATGGGCTACATGCTCAATTAACACGGTTTTAATAACTATTGATTAACCGGTCCTTACAATAGCCCTTCAAAATCTTGCTTTTCGACTCTTCGGGAGAAAAAACTGATTTTGATATCATAAGCCCATATCCTTTTACATTTTGGGCACGCTCCTGACGTTTCAGCGTCCCGAGCGCGGCAGCATTAAATTTTGGCGACGCCCCTGTCCCCCACGTTCAATGATAAGATGTAAATCGAACGGTAGGGGGTCTGTCTCGTTTTGTGAGCGGGAACTTTCCCGCTCATAACTTCTGCACAACTATAAAGGAATTTTCAAATCAATTCTCTCTCTTACCTTCAGCAATCACACAATTCTAGAGCTCATACGATGAACCTGTCTTTCTCCTTTTTCGTCGTTTTCCTGGGCATCTACAAATACTAAAATCTTGTCCGAGGACCCTCTTTCAAACCTGTAAGTCTTCTCAAAACCTTTTACAGCTTTCATCTTAAACTCGTTAATTTCTCTACTAAACCATTTAGGAAAATGGGGAAAAAGGAGGGTAAGTTTCGATGTCTGGTTGAGTCCGAGGAAGGTATGAGAAGTTTCTGCACTAAGTATAGGATCCCCTCAATAATGGGTGTGAGGTATGCAGCCTAGGGGAAATGCGCCGGTGCTAGAAGAACTAGGGAAGTGGTTATTCCCATGATTGCCTTCATAGAAGGCGGGATGACCATCCCCATGGGTAAGATTACTAGGAACTACCTTAGGTTCTTTAGGTTATCCCCAACTCAGTGTACCCCAAACATGTTTAGGGTCCTAGGAAGTATAGAAGCCTTGAATGAGAGAATAGACCTAAACCTAACCCATCATGACGTGAATTGGGTGTACAACCTCCACCATTTAAAAGGGCGGGGATATTATCTCAAGTCGAGGTATCCCACGGTGAGGCTAATTCAATGCCTTCTCACTTCAAACAAGAACTTAAAGGAGGATTTCCTTATCTTTTATGGGGAATGGCATGATGGTCAGTCATGCCCTATGAAGGAAGGAGAACTAGGTGGGAATGCAGTCATAGATTCGTAACATTCAGTTTATACATACATATTTTCCCTTTTTTTTTGTTTTTGTTTTGAGTCTCAATATTCTTATCTCTAACGACGCTTCATTTCATTTCAATGATTCCGCAGATAGATGTTCTACCAAGCCCAGACTTAGTTTAGTCAACAAAGCAAGTTTGGACAAGGTATTAAAAGCCGAGATATACGTGAACGAAGCTGACGGCCAACTCCGGGTAGCCCATTTAATCCTCGGATACACTCCCCTATCGTTTGCTTTCCAAGCGCCGAAGTGCGTGATCAGAGCCCGTGATCCTCGGCTTTACCATATTAGCGTTGCCTATAAGGGGTTTGTCGTTCCAGAAGGTATTCCACTTCCTAAGGATACCTCCCGCACTAAGCCCCTTTTTGTGGCCGCCATCTCAACAGGAGCCTCTTCATCCCAGCCTGACCTTAGGGAAGAGGAAGTAGAAGAGAAAGAGGAAGAAGAAGAAGAAGCAGAAGTTGTAGAACTCTCAGACTCCTCGGGCGACTTTGGGGTTTTTGATTAACCTATACGCTCCGAGGAAGATCTTGACGAGATGGGAATACAAAGGAAACCCCAAAGAAGTCTAATGGAGTTGATTGAGAATCAGCCTGGGAAGAATGTGCTGGGAAAATCAACGCAATCCCAGATTCCTTTTCTTCCAACCAGGTCTCCTCCTCCTGCTCCTTATCAACCTCCCCAGCCAGTCAGAGCTGATGCTGCTGAGTTGAAAAGGCGCAGGGAGCAGAAAGGGAAGGATGTGGTGGATGCTGGAAAGTCCCGTCCGACCCACGAGGAGGATGCCCAGTGAGTTTCAAAGTAGCAGAAAACTAGCCACCCTGTTCAGCGAGGCCAAGAGAGGTCTGACATTCAACCTCCTGAGCCACAAGCATGGTTGCCAGCACCCATGCACGGTGGGGAGCCCCTACGAGATGATGTATCTATTAGGGACTTCAACGGTGGCGTTGGGTGTCACATAGCCTCGGCTATAGAGGAGGCTTTGTTGCTCCCAAGGCACATGGCCGAAATAAAGAATGCAAGGAAGAACGAACTCATCCTCAACAATAAAAGATATTTGGAAATGGTATAGTGCTAACTCTCTTCTTTTTCCTTTTGTGATCATTACTCACTGATGTGTACTTTTTACTGACTATAGTGTTAATTCCTTCCTTTTAAGTTATCCAAAACACTTTTAAGCTGGATGAGATGCTCAATAACTGCTACAATCAGCTAGACGATGAAAGGAAGAAACGGGCGTCGGCTGTACAAACTTTGACAATATCCGAGCAAGACTTGGCGACTGCGAAGAAGAAGTTACTTGTTGAGGAGCAAGCTCGCAAAAGCGCTGACTCGGCCTTGAAAGGCTTCCAAAAGCAAGCCGAGGACCAGGGAAAGCGCTTGCGTGAACTAAATGCAGAATTAAAGGCTGCTCGGGAGCAAGTTGTAGTCCTTAAAAAGCACTTGGAGGAAACCCAAAAATTGAGGGAGCAAGCTGAAAAATCTAGGGACGAAGCTGAGAGGGCAAAAGTTGAGGCCGAATAGGCAACGAATGAGACCGAACAGAAATGCTACGAAATCGGGGTGGCTGAGACGGAAGAGACACTAAGGGCAGAGGTGCCAATGGTGTGCCGCATTTACTGCACCCAAACTTGGGATGAAGCCCTTAACTGAGCTGGGGTTGAGGCTTCATCCGAGTTAAGGAAGGCAGAGAATGTGTTCTACCCTACATCAATCCGCACCTCGGCTCCTCCATCCAGTCAAGCCGAAGATACTCTCTCAACCACTAATCCTAATCAGGAGGTTTTGCCTCAGAATCTTCTTCTTCCTGGCCCCCCAGAAACAGCTAAAGAGACTAATGCCTATCTAGAAGCCTCCTTGGACAAGACTGCAGTAGCTTCTGAGGTAGAGGTAGCATCTCAAGGCTTTCAACAAGATTTGGCTTCCACAGTCATGCCAGCTAGGGGAGCTACTAAGGACCAAGAGGGAGTCACTACCTCGGAGGAAGATAAATCAGCCCACCAAGCTCCCAAGCTCCAAATTAAGTTGAAAAAATAGGATTTATTTTATAATTTGATTAGGATTTTTGTAAGGATATTTATGTCTATTTGCTTATCGTTGTTGCCATTTTATCTTATTTTTGTACTTGTTCACTGTGTTATCTTAACTTGAATGGATTCATTTTAACTATCTTTTGTTTGCAAGAAAAAAAAAATAACTTATAAACGTTAACAATTGGCAATTAAAAATGGGTGATGAACATTAATACTATGAGGTCTCAGGGAGACATTTTGGATACATATGTATTCTTTCTAATCAATTGAAACTTAAGGGAATGTTCAAAAGTTGGACAAAGTTGGGTCTACAGTACTTCAGTTGCACATTAGATGATGTTCATAGGCTTATTGGGGTTTATATCTTCAACAGATAATTAAAAATCCTGTGATCTTAGGACGATATTTGAGAATTTGTTATTCTGGAATGCATAAGCCCAAGTGGCATTAGCATTTTAACAGCAAGAGGTCGTATTAGTTTCCAAGGAACTCACTTAGTGACCTAATAGATTTCACAGGGTATTAATTTTCACAAAGTTTGTGGTCCGAGAACCTAACATAACTTAGTTTCTGTTTAATACTTCAATAAATGTTATAGGGTATTAATTTCCACTAAGCTAGTGGTCTGAGGACCTAACATAACTTAGTTTCTGTTTAATACTTCAATAGATGTCATAGGGTATTAATTTCCACTAAACTTGTGGTCTGAGGACCTGACATAACTTAGTTTCTATTTAATACTTCACAAGATGTCATAGGGTATTAATTTCCACTAAATTTGTGGTCCGAGGACTTGACATAACTTAATTTCTATTTAATATTTCACAAGATGTCATAGGGTATTAATTTTCACTAAGCTTGTGGTCCGAGGATTTGACATAACTTAGTTTCTATTTAATACTTCACAAGATGTCATAGCGTATTAATTTCCACTAAGCTTATGGTCCGAGGACCTGCTATAACTTAGTTTCTGTTTAATACTTTAATAGATGTCATTAGATGTGGAAACACAAGATGCATGATTAGCATAAATTAAAAGAAAACCCAAACTAGATTACTTTTATTAACAATAATACCTCTTGAGATTATTTACATTCCAAGGATGGAGTACAGCTTTTTTATCCAGGTCTTCCAGATAATAGGCTCATATTCCGGCAACTGAAGTAATCCAATAAGGCCCTTCCCAATTTGGCCCCAATTTTCCCCAAGATGGATTCTTGGTGGTTCCTAGAACTTTTCTCAGCACCAGATCTCCTACCGCTAACGGTCTTAGCTTTACATTAGTATCATAGCCTTGCTTGAGTTTATGCTGGTAGTAAGCCACTTGGACCATTGCATTCTCCCTTCGCTCTTCAATCAAGTCTAAACTTTTCCCCAACAGTCCATCGTTACTGTCCGAGGAAAATGTACTAGTCCTTTACGTTGGGAATCCAGTTTCCAGAGGGATAACGGCCTCGGCCCCATAGGTCATGAAAAAAGGAGTCTCTTCTGTTGATCGTCGAGGTGTTGTTCGATAGGTCCAAAGAACATGTGGCAATTCCTCTACCTACTTTCCTTTTGCATCATCTAGTCTCTTCTTAAATCCATTGACTATTACTTTGTTAACAGCTTCAGCTTACCCATTCCCTTAAGGATAGGCCGGAGTGGAATATCTATTCTTTATACCTAAGTCTGAACAGTATTGCCTGAAGGCCTTACTATCAAATTGAAGGCCATTATCCGAGACAAGAGTGCGCGGAGTTCCAAATCGCGTAACAATATTCTTCCAAATAAACCTCTTAACATCTACGTCTCTGATGTTAGCCAAAAGTTCAGCTTCGATCCATTTAGTAAAATAATCCGTGCCGACTAGCAGATACTTTTTGTTTCCTAAGGCTTTAGGAAAAGGACCGACAATATCTAGCCCCCATTGAGCAAAAGGCCAAGGGCTGGACAGAGGGTTAAGAATTCCTCCAGGCTGGTGGATGTTTGGAGCGAACTTTTGACACTGGTCGCATTTTCTAACATACTCCTGCATTTCCTTCTGTATATTTGGCCACCAATATCCTTGAGTAATGGCCCGGTGTGATAGGGACCTTCCCCCTGTATGACTTCCACAAATGCCTTCATGCAACTCCTCTAGGAATGACTCTGATATCTCGGGATGTACACAAAGTAGGTACGGCCCAGAAAAGAACCGTTTATATAAATTTTTGTCCTCGGATAACCAAATACGAGAAGCTTTCCTCCGTATTTTATCAGCTTCTATTTTCTCTTTGGGCAAGATGTCACTTTTGAGGAATTTCAATATGGGATCCATCCAGCTCGGCGCTAGATTGACTTGATGAACCTGACGTACGTCCTTTTCTGGTGGGGTGGGTGTATACAAATCTTCGACGATTATCACCCGAGGAAAATTCCGTGTTGAAGAGATGGCAAGGGTTGCCAAGGAATCGGCATGGGTGTTTTCACCTCGGGGGATATGCGACAAGACGAAAGATTCAAATTTGGTTTGCATACGCCTAACTTAACTTAGATACCACTGCATTCTTGGATCTCAGGCTTCCGGTTCTCCTTTCACTTTGCCGACTACCAATCTTGAATCCGAGAATAATTCTGCTACCTTTCCACCCATTTTCTAGACCATACTCATTCCCATCAACAAAGTTTTGTATTCTGCTTCGTTGTTAGTAGCCGAGAATCCCAACCTCAAGGATTTCTCAATGATGATCTCTTCAGGGGATATTAAAACTAGCCCCAATCCTGCCCCCCGTTGGTTTGCTGCTCCGTCCACATATACCCTCCAGAAGGAACCGCCTTGTGTGGATATCAGACCAACCGATTTTTCATCCATGTCACTTTGCTTCATGTTAGCTTCTTCTGGACACTAGGCGAACTCAGCTACCAGATCGGTAAGGACTTGGCCTTTCATAGAGGTGTGAGGCATATACTTGATGTCGAAAGCACCTAGGATTGTGCCCCACTTATCAATTCTCCCAGTGTAATCTGCACTTCTAAGTATGGACTTGAGAGGTAACTGAGTATGGGCCTGAAAGTAATGTGGAAGTTTGCGTGTTGCATGGACCACCGCTAAGATGGCCTTTTCCAATGATAAGTATTTCACGTCGGCTTCATGAAGGGACTTACTTACGTAATAAACTGGTCTTTGGACGTCACTGTCCTCTCGTATTAAGACAAAACTAACTGCATGAGGGGCAACTGCCAGATAAGCAAATAGCACCTCATCCACCTCAGGACTAGACATGATAGGCAGCCTGGATAGGTACTCCTTCAACTGCTGAAACGCCACACCACACTCCTCGGTCCTTTCAAATCCTTTCCACTTATGCAATAGAAGGAAAAGGGGACGATACCTCTCAGCCGACCTGGAGATAAATTATTTCAAAGCAGTAGTCATTCCAGTCAGTTTCTGCACCTCTTTTGGATTCCGAGGTGCTTGTAAATCGTTGATGGCCTTAATCTGATATGGGTTCACTTCAATTCCTCTATGAGTCACCATGTATCCCAAGAACCTCTCGGAGCCTACACCAAAGGAACACTTTGAAGCATTCAGACGTAACTTATGCTTTCTCAGTATTCCAAAGATGTTCGTAAGATCCTCCACATGCTCAGACACCACTTTACTCTTCACTACCATATCATCGATATAGACTTCAATGTTTTTGCCCAATTGCGGTTAGAACATTTTAGTCATCATTCGTTGATAGGTAGATCCTGCATTTTTCAAACTAAAGGGCATCACTTTATAATGATAGTTTCCAATAGGGGTGACAAATGCCATCTTCTCTTGATCATCCAACGCTAGCGGTATTTGGTGGTATCCTTGAAAGGCATTCAAAAAACTCATCCGAGGATGACCAATAGTTACATCCACCAACTGGTTTATCTTCGGCATGGGAAAAGGATCATTGGGACAAGCCTTATTGAGATCTGTGAAGTCCACGCACACTCGTCACTTTCCTGTCTTTTTCTTCACCACCACCGTATTGGTTAACCATTGAGGGTAAAAAACTTCTTTGATAGCCCGAGCCTACTTGAGCTTGGCCACTTCACTTCTAACAGTTTCGGCGTGCTCTTTCGATGGTCGCTGAGGTGGCTGTCTTTTGGGAATGACGGAAGGATTCACGTTAAGTCGATGACAAATGAAGTTCGAATCTACACCTAGGGCCTCATATGGGCTCCATGCGAACACATCTACATTTTCTCTGAGGAATTCCAGTAATCGCTCCTTCTCTTGCAAAGGCAGCTTAGTCCCAACCTGGAAAAATCTTTTCGGATCATCAGCAACAACTACCCTCTCCAAATCTTCACACTTTACCTCGTCGCCTGGTTCATCTAAGGGTAATGTAGGGGGTTTTAATTGCTATAATCCATTATCGGCGGTAGCCGAGGTCTCTACCTCTGGCTAATGTTGTATAGCCACTACCAGGCATTGTCGAGCTGCAACCTGACTTCTTACTATCTCTAATACTTGGCCCTTAGATGGGTACTTCACTTTCTGATGTAGAGTAGATGAGACTGCTCCCAGGGTATGAAGCCAATGTCTGCCCATAATAGCTGTGTATGGAGAGAAAACATCTACAACAATGAAGTCCACCTCCACCACATCCATACCGGTTTGCATAGGTAGTCAGATCTGTCCTTTTGGAACAACCATCCTTCCCTCAAAACTCACCAGAAGGGAACTGTAGGTTGCTAAGTCCTCAGGCTTCAATCCTAGCCCCTTATACAAATCTGGGTATATTATATCAGCAGCACTACCTTGATCAATCATCACCCTTTTTACATTGTACCCACCAATTCTCAGCGTGACCACTAGAGCATCATCATGGGGCTGTATGGTTCCAACCTTGTCCTCATCCGAAAAGCCCAAAATCAGAGGGATGTCCACCCTAGCTCTTTTTGACGCTTGGCAATGATTCTCAGCTAGAGGTCGGAACACCGACAGTACCTTGGAAGGACAAGATCCAGTCCTCCCTGGGTCAGCAAAAATAGCATTTATTGTGCCAAGGGGGAGTCTTGAAGAAGCGTCCCCAAGCATCTTTGAGCCTACCTGGCCTACCCTACCACTAGAATGACGCAAGAGTTGCTTCAATTTCCCCTCTCGGACCAGGTACTCCAAATGGTCCCATAAATTCCTGCAATCCTTCGTCGTGTGCCCATGATCCTGATGATAGTGGCAATAAAGGTTTGGGTTGTGTCTCTTAGGCTCTCCTGCCATCTTTTTTGGCCATTTAAAAAAGGGCTCATTCTTTATCTTCTCCAATACCTGTTGTACCGGCTCTCGAAACACTACATTAACCACCTGGGTATCAGCAGAACCTGATTGCCCAACGAAGTCTTTCCGAGGTCGGTTACTAGAATAACGGTCCGACCTGAAATCCCTCCTCTCCTGAGGGATTACCTTAACCTTTCCTTTTCCCTGAAGTTGGTCTTCTTCTACTCTTCTGTACTTGTCAATCCTATCCATCAATTGGTGTACACTGGTAACATGTTTACCAGTTAGAGATTTCCTTAAATCATGCTCGGCTGGAAGACCAGCCTTGAAAGTACTTATGACCACATCATCATGCTCTCCCTCTATTTCATTAAACATTTCCCAGTATCTATCTAAATAAATTTTGAGAGTCTCATCCTCTCGCTTGGACATAGACAGCAAGGATCCCAAAGGTCGAGGAATCCTACTGCAAGTGATAAATCGAGCGCCAAAAGCCTGGGTAAGCTTTTTGAAGGACTCAATAGAGTTGGCCCTTAAACCTTTAAACCATCTCATCGCCACTGGACTCAAACTTGATGGAAAGACCTTACACATCAAGACCTCATCCCTGGAGTAGATAGGCATCTTTTGGCTAAAATGGCTAATGTGTTCTACTGGGTCTGACCGGCTATCATATAGGGTGAATGTAGGCTGGTGGAATCGTCGAGGAAGAATCGCATCTTCTATATTCCTTGTGAAGGGTGATTTGGAGACTTGGCTTAACGATTTGTTCATGGCGTTGTTCCCCAAGCCCCTACTAGGCGGGCTTTTGTACCTATGTCGATGGCTGTGCTCCTCTTCATAGGAAAAAGTCTCACTAGGCGGAGTTCTAGATCTCTTCCTATAACTAGGTCCATCTGTCTCCTCGGATGATGGTTCAGAGCAAGGTGGGGAATGTTCTCGCCGGGCATGATGCAACTCTCTTTTTAACTCGTCAATCTCACGTTGCAGGTTCCTGTCATTTTTTGCATGGGAAACATGACTCTTCCCACGATAGCGACTTTTGGTGGTATGAGTTGTGCGCGCACTCCCCTCACGGCCTTCTCTCCGTTCGGGACTCCGGTGCGGATTACCATGTTGGGAGCCTCTTGACTCTGCTTGGTGTAGGTTGGCATCTACCTAATGTGGTCCTGCTGCGTAGTGATGTAGACCTGCTTCCTCCATCATGAACGTTGAACCGGATTTCTTTTAATCTAAATCAAGCTCTCCTCACAGACGGCTCCAATTGTAAGGACTCATTTTGTAACAATCCCAAACTCGTATTGGGTTCGAACGCTAAAGGCCTAAACAATAAATTTGTAGAGCGTGGATATAAAAGAACTAGATTAACTTCAAAAGAAAAACGATTAAACTTAACATTTTTAGATGGATTAACACAAATATTACGATCAATTTCCCCTTGAAACAAGCTAAGTTCTTTATTTCATAAGGTCTTCCTCTAAGCGTCACTTATTTAGAAGTTCCGATCTCCTCTCTCAATGCATTCTTCCATGTTATATATTGTCCTCTTGGTATCATCTTCACCACACACGTGTAGGTTGGATTTGGAGGATCCCTTCCTGTCCCATCCAACACTTCCTGGAACCTTCATCCAGCAGCTGTAAGGCTGCTTCATCACTGTTCAGGCATCACCTCCACATTAATGCGGCCAGAGAGTTGGTTGAGAGGCAATTAATGTGGAGGCAGCAATTGTTAAAGATATTTTTTTATCTTTTCTTTCTTACCTTTGGTCCCATGTCCCACCTTTAGTGGTAATATAGTTCTGAAGTGTGTTTGTAACAATATGACGTTCAGGTCATCCTTGGACACATATTGCCGAGAAGGATTTTGTCTTTGGAGGAATACTAGACCTATCTCATGTGATATCTACTCCTCTTTTCATTTGGTTCTCCTTATAACCTTATATGGGCCTCCTCGGATGGCTTAACGTTCTCAGATGGGCCATAGGCCCTGTTAACACAGTTTTAATAATTATTGGTTAACCGGCCCCCATAGTTATCATCATGTTCAGCATCTTACAAAATTATTTTTTCATAGAAATTTTCTTTATTATTATCAGCATTTACTTTTTTTTTGGGTGTTTTTTTATTCTAATAATTTATTCTTTATATTTTTTTCTTGGCATTCTAGCTTTTTAGACTCAAAATAATAATAACAAAATAAAAAATAATTATATTTTCATTTAATACATTATTAATAGCATAGAAAATAAATTTGCACCTATGAAAATGAGTGTTATGAGTATAGTCTATATTTTGTAGGAGAAAGAGAAGGGAGGAAAAAAACTCATGGACTTGCTATTTCATTAGACTCAATTAAGTTTCCCAATAATTTTGTGTTAAAAAAGTCTAATAACTTGTTTAAATAAAATAAAACCACAAATTTTAACAAAAAAAAAAAACCCCATTTTAAACCCACATGTCTATGTATCGTACGATACATAGGATTCACCAATACGATACGATTCATACGATATGCACCTATGTATCGAACGATTCATGAGCACTTACGGTACGTCTTTATGATACGAAACTTTTTGTACACGATACGATACGTATTGTATGATATGTATCACGTATTGTATGATCGATACTGACTACTATGGTGGCAACTTGCTGCACTGAGGTTTGTTCAAATCATGCATTTCTTCTGTTTTTCCTTTTAGTTTTTGTACTGGCCGAATTTCTCTTTTCCGGCCGAAACGTCCGGTATACTCCGGTACGATCGGTATTGTCCGATATAGGCCGGTATCTTGAGCGGTGCATTTTGATGGTGTTTTGGTATCGATTCATCGATCGGTACGAAGAATTCCAACTGTAGGTGCAGTATCGACTTCCTTGCAAAGGATACTAGGAATGGTTTTTATAGAAGGGGAAAAAAGAGAGAGGAAGGAAATGGTCAATAATATTGCAAAACTATGAAAGTCATTGTCCTTTTCTTATGGGTTTTTTATTTTTTATTTTTTTTTTATTTTTTATTTGAGAAACACACACACACATATATAGGAGAAGGGGATGAGATAAAGGAATACACTCACACGCCAACGCCAAAACTACATGCGGCAATTAGTGTTGCGAAATAAGTGATAAATCCCTTCTCAATATCACACCTTATCGATGTGGGATGACTCAACAACACTGAGTATCTTTTTTATTTGAGAAACACACACACACACATATATAGGGAAAGTGGATGAGAAAAGAGAACACACTCACACGCCAACGTACACCAAAACTGCATGCGGCAATTAGTGTTGCGGAACAAGTGATAAATCCCTTCTCGATATCACACCTTACCGATGTGGGATGACTCGACAACACTGAGTATCTTTTTTATTTGAGAAACACACACACACATATAGGGAAAGTGGATGAGATAAGGGAATACACTCACACGCCAACGTACACCAAAACTGCATGCGGCAGTGAGTGTCCTTTTCTTATAGGTTAAGGATGAAAGTTTAATTATTTTTTTTATTTTTTTATTTCTTCCTTTACGCGTAGGCCTTACTAACTTTCCGCTTACTTCCTCATGGTTCCCTCTCAACTTAATTAGATGAAGTCGATTATTAATGGTTTCCCTATCATTTCTTCAAAATTAAGTTACAGAGAGTAAATTTGATAAGGCCACTTGCTATTGATCGTTTACCAAATATTTATTAAATCATACATCACAAATATACTTAAAAAAAGAAGAAGGAAAAGATAAAAAATAAAAATAAAAACGGCCTCACCCAACCCTAGTCAAACGCATATGGTGGATGATGTATGAAAAAGGAAAAATAATTAAAGAGTTAAAATTTTAATAAAATATAATGTAAAATAAATAATTTAATATGTGTTATATTGAAAAGTGAATATATAAGTAAAAAAAAAAAAAAAAAAAAAAAAAAAAAAGCTATTATACTATAATAGACATAAAATTTTACTAACATGATAGATTAAAACTTATTAAAAAAAAAATGATAGATGAAAATGACAGATTTGTGGCCATTGCTTCGGACTAGGAGTCTAGGAAACAACTGATAGACCGGGTATTATCGTATTCTTGGCAGCCAAGTTTTTTTTTTATTTTTTGAGAAACTCTTGGCAGCCAAGTTTGATTAGAGAGATTGGGAAGAAAAAAGACCCAGGCTCTATATTTCTTGTATTCATCTGTTCCTAGTCCACCATGAATGATCAATCGGATAAGATTTTAATATAATGTGACCTTTCACACAATTTCGTACACCAAGTTGCAATGTGAAAGAGAAAGATCAAAGGATCTGTGTTTACCACGTGGCTTATGGATATTTTGAAAAATTCCGATGTTCTATATATAATTCCAACATCGCTATTACCTGGAAAAGTCAAAAAAAAAAAAAAAAAGAAAAAGAAAAAAAAAACCCGAAGTCTACTTTTACCAGCGTACCCCATGGGACTATTCAAACAACTAGACAGAGCTTTTCTTCCTCTCTTTAAATAGTGACCCTCGTTGCTCTTTATCTTTCCACAACTCAACAATCAACAAAGAAAACCCAACATCAACATGGCTGCTAGTTTTACTTCTTCTTTTCCCTTGTTCATGCTTTTGATCTCTTCTCTTTTATTACTGGGTTCCTTTGCTTGTGCCTCAGAGAAACAATACGCTGCCTCTGCCCCTGTAAACAAAGGACTGTCATCGGCGTTCTACGAATCAAGCTGCCCTGACCTTGAATCAATTGTCAGAAAACAGCTTAAGAAGATCTTCAAGAAAGACATTGGCCAAGCCGCTGGCTTACTGCGTCTTCATTTCCATGACTGCTTTGTTCAGGTAATAATTATAAATCCAACTTAATTATTTTATAAGCTCATGACTCACTGTTACTTTATTTGGGTTCCATGTTCGCTATCTTTTTACTGTCAGCGTTAGTATCGGCGGATGCATTTTTGTTATCTGAAAAATGAGATGTTTACAATGAGGGCGTTTGGATCCTGCTGAAACTCAAGTCTGCGTTTTGCGTTTTACTTACTTTTTTTTCTTTTTTTTCTGCACCGTTTCTGATTTTGGGGGATAAGAACACTGTTTATATACTGTTGAATACTGTTCACACACTGTTTGATACTGTTCACACACTGTTTGATACTGTTCACATACTGTTTGATACTGTTTATAGGTTAAAAAATATTAAAAATAGGTCTCATTATACTATTCACACATTTAAAAATTATTTTGCTACAGTGTTTTCAATTTTCAGTTTCAGCAACAATAAGCTCAATCCAAACGGACTCAAATATTTTTACATTTAAAATTGGAGGTTGTTACTAATTATTATTATTTGACTAAAAAAATAATTTAAGTATAAACTGATAAAAATTAATTATCTATTATTTATTGTGACACTCTCATCAACGTAATATTTTATTGTTAAAATGTTAAATTTGTCATTAAAATATAGCCAGTGTTGCATTAGTGGAGACATGCCTATATTTTTTTTCTGCTGAGCTACCGTGTACGGGAAAAGATGCTGTCACTATAGGTTAGATCTTTGGCGTGTAGGCTGTGCACTGTCTTTAATTAAGATGGTAAAAAAAAACTTTATTAAAAGATATATTATTTAATTACGTTATTGGGCTACTGCTACTTATTAGTATAAATATATTATTTTATTATATTATTTATATTATTTGATTGTATTGAAAAAATAAAATTAAGAGGGTTTTGTAAAGCTGATAAAAAAATAAAGTAATTTTTTATGTATTTTATAAAATTAATAAAATAAATAAAATAATTTTTTGTGAGTATAAATTATTAAAATTTTGGCATCACTAATCTCTTTTTTTTTTCTTTTTTTTTTTGAGAGGGGCATCATTAATCTCATCCGATAAATAAATAATAATAATAATAATAAAAAACCGATAGCGGCCAAAACTTACTCTGGTCCAGTGCCTAGTGCGCGCACTGATCAATCGGTCAAAATGGTGACACAAGTCCAAGTTTTGCCACATGTCATCGTCTTGATGGTTCTACTAATTAAAGCAAGTCCTTGTAAAACTATATAAGTATAAGATAAATGATATGCTTACAATATTTTTACAATAAATTTTAAATGGTAAGTTGTTACTAGTTGTTATTGTTGGGATAAAAAAATAATCTTAGTGTTAATTTGAAATTTGAACCAATAACAACTAATCACATGTGATTTGTTATAAAAATATTATAAACTATATTAAAAGGGTCCAGTTAATGTATGACTTAAGCTAAATCTGTGAATACTTTTTCAATTCTTGAAAAAAATATTTCTAAAAATAAAAATTATTGTGTGGCCTTTGGCAAAATCCATATTAAAATTTCCAATTTAAATATTAATTTGTAGCCCTTTTTAACAAATGGTTTCAAATCATAATAAGCAGTTAAATGGCCATTGGTGAGCTCTCCATGAAGTGCTTCGGCTTCCTTTCTCCTAACAGAGTGAACTTTTTTGCCCACTGATCGAGCTCCTTTTTAGATAACAAACTTTTATTCATGACAGCTTAAAAGACTTAAATGATGAAATCATATAATTACTAGACCATTTTGTAGCATATAATAATTAATAAGGCGATCGTCAACTATATATGGTATGGAGTATTTTCTGTATGCCATTGCCTGCACAGAATATTAGTTTAGTTAGTATATTTACACTTAATAATTTTCACAATATATATAGTTGATCAGACAGGTTTTTGTTAGTTCTTGTATGAGTCTACCGCTTACTTTATTATCTGTTTCTGTCTTCACTTAGCAAAGAATAGACGAATACCTACCACATAGAAAAGGGGGAAAGAGAAGAGAGAAATAATTATATTAATATATATATCTAACTACTGCCAAACCATTTTTCTTAATTATTTACCAAAAACAAAAACATCTGAGCTCACTTAATTAAATAAAAGAAAAAGGCGACTAATTAAGTCAGATATTAATTAAAGAAGTTTTTGAGCATTGATCGTAATTGCCTATAAAGTCTATATTTTTTGCTTTACTTATTTATTAATTATATATTGCATGCGAAACTGAGATATTCTTTTTATTTTTATTTTTTAATATATATATATATATATATATGGATATCGATCAGGAATCATATGATTTGTTTAGGGAGTATTTGTTTGTGCCTTTGTGGGACCATGATAATTTGAGTACGGATGGAATATTATATATGAGGTGTTTGTTGTTGTAATTTGCGATGCAGGGATGTGATGCTTCGGTGTTGCTTGATGGATCAGCCAGTGGTCCAAGTGAGCAGAACGCAATTCCAAACCAGACTTTGAGGGCTAAGGCATTTGAGATCATTGAGGCTCTACGTGAGCTTATCCACAAGGAGTGCGGAAGAATCGTCTCCTGTGCTGACATAGTTGCTCTCGCTGCTCGTGACTCTGTTGTCCTGGTAATTAAATTAATTAAATGCTTCCCTCCACCTCTTTTACTTACTTTATTGTATTTGTCCCACTGCCTATTATTTATGATTATCAATTTACCCACTTATATATAAATATATATATATATATATATATATCTTAACAATGCCTTATA
The DNA here is from genome assembly GCF_932294415.1 of Quercus robur. Taxonomy (NCBI): domain Eukaryota; kingdom Viridiplantae; phylum Streptophyta; class Magnoliopsida; order Fagales; family Fagaceae; genus Quercus; species Quercus robur. The sequence goes on along the minus strand of NC_065535.1, from coordinate 38,048,629 downwards.
AACACACGTTTTGAAATCATATGCACTTTTTCATAATTTTTTCCATAAAGGAAAATGTTAATGAATGGCCTAAATCATTTTAGGAAAATTTTTTATGAAAAAAGAAAAAGAACAATTAATTTTTTGTCAATTTTTTTAATTTTGCATAAAAATTTTGTTAAAACTTTCTAAAAATAGTTTGTTAATAATTTTCCTTGTTATAAGGGCACTTGTTAACTGAGACTTTCAATTATAATTCTTTGTTCATTTTTCATTTTTTTAATAATATTTATAAATACATGTTAACATGTCATGTTTGTCTTATTATTATTATTATTATTATTATTTTAAAATCTACAAAAATTTTATTTAATAGAGCATAAAGTGTACCATTTTCTTTTAATAATTCAATAATTGAGAAATAGGGTATTTTACCTTAATATCTTGCATAAAAATGCCAATTAGTTAAGCTTCAAACTCTTTAGTCTTACGCCCTTATCGTTTATGTCACACTCGTAAACATCTTAATGGTAGTGGTTATGTTGGTTAGGTTTAGGCGGATATTGTTATAGTTGGTACAGGAAGTAAAAGGTGTAGTAATAGATATATTATTCAAGGATATCGCTGCTTTGTCTTTGTTTTTTTTTCTTCTTTTTTTTTTTTTGATGGTGTTGCTGCCTTGTCTTTATTTTTATGTAAGGAAGGTATTAAATTCATAAAAAAAAGTAAGGAAGCTATTAAATGCTATATTTTCTACGGTGACCCGTTCAAAGTTGGACTAATGGGACACCTCAATTTAACGCGGAAAGATTGGCTTCTCTTAGAAAACAGTGTTCTTTCTTTTACAAATGCATTAATTAGCTATAGGGTAGAACTTAGAATAGACGGTATAGACTTATTCGATCCACGTGTCTTTTTTTTGTCAAATACTTGGACTTATGTGGTCCATCTCATTGGGACATCTAGAAAGCTTAGTTTGGCATATTTTTCTCACACTTTGACATCTTTTAATAACATATTTTGTAACCAGATCAAATAAAATAAAATAATTTGTAACAGCTCTTTTACCGACATATCATTTGCCATAAGTTGATAATGCGATTGAGTTGATTGTGAGTAGTGATCATTTTTATATGAATTTATCACATTTTTTTTTTCTTGAATCACTCATTATTGATTTACTTTAAAGTTGTGATGCAAAAGTGGTGTGGTTTAAGCTTTGTCTATCAATTTTGGTACATATATAACTTTTTATCGGTATAGAAAAAAATTACTTCTGATGTGACTCATGCTAAAATATAATCCTTATTTTTATTTTATGCATGTTCTTCACGAATGCAGTCAGGAGGCCCTGAATACAGTGTGCCATTAGGAAGGCGGGACGGACAAAGCTTTGCTACACAAGACGTAACAGAGGACCTCCTACCCTCACCCAGAAGTAACGCTAGTACCCTTATTGAAAAACTGGCCACCAATCAAAAACTTGATGCCACCGATTTGGTAGCCCTCTCTGGTGGCCACACCATTGGTCTTGGCCACTGCAGTTCTTTCACCGAGCGGCTCTACCCAACCCAAGACCCTACTATGGCCAAAACATTCGCCAATGACCTCAAAGAAGTATGTCCCAAATCAGATACCAATGCCACCACCGTCTTGGACAAGCGGTCTCCTAATAAATTTGATAACAAGTACTATGTTGACCTCATGAATCGCGAAGGACTATTCACTTCAGACCAAGACTTGTACACGGATAGCAGGACTAAGGGCATTGTTGAAAGCTTTGCTCTTGATGAGGAGCTTTTCTTTGAGCAGTTTGCAAAATCCATGATCAAAATGGGACAACTGAGTGTGTTGACAGGCAAAAAAGGAGAAATTCGGGCAGATTGCTCTGTGAGGAACTCTGATAATGCAAAACTGAAAACCGTGGTGGAAGAGGATGTGGACGTGGAAGCTCATTCTGAGTTGTAAGATAGTTTTTCATATTAATCGTTGCTGCTGTTGTTCCATTTGTGCACTTTGTTGTTTAATATTATGTATTTCTTTTGTATTTTTGTACGTGTTTTCAGACTTAATTTGTATTGTATACTCCTAATTGCTTGTTTAATGTGACACCTACTTTTAGTAATAAGTGTCTAGCTTTGTCATATTAATTGGAAATTAGTGTGTACCTACTATAAATGTGTATTCCGTTTTCTCACATGAATAGTGAGTTTCACTAATTAAATTCATGGTGAAACCTATTATTTATATGAGAGTGGAGACTATACATTTATGGTACTGTGAAATTACTTAATAATTTTTCAATATTAATAAATTTCTTTGACATATTAATTAGAGGATATCTAACTTTCCAAAAAAGAATAAACACCTGATAAGATATTTTATTTCTGTCGGTCGGATTTAGATATTTTTACTTTTGTCTTATTGTTTTGTTGCCTGCTCGCTTGAGAAGATTCAACGATGGAGCGACTTTTGTTGGCAAGAATTCAGGAGGACATTATGAAAGCAATAAATGAATGAATGGGGGATGTGTACATTGAATCTGATGCTCTATAATATCTTCTAGAAAGATGCTTAATTAATTCCAATGCGATCAGTTTATCTAATAAGTAATTATCACTCTTGCAAAGGTTTTATGTAAGTATCACGAGGATAACAATCATTCAAAAGGATGCAACTTTTTTGGGCCCATGGCATCCAACCTTTCTTTGTTTTGCGTCAATATGTTGTCTTTGTTTATCTAGGACGTACATGGATGTCTATAAATAAACACCAAATTATCATGTCATTGTTGCAGGTTTGAATCACATACGAAACCAAACAACAGAAGACAATAGGATCTACTTCTATTATACAGGATAATCATGTAAAGTTTGAATCCTAGATAAACCGTTTGAAGAAATCATACCCTTAATTTCATAGAAGCCCTAGGGTGTGGACTCTACTTGTCAAAAAACTTCTCTCTTTTTAAAAAACATCCATACATTTATAATAAAAAAAACTTCTCTCTTTTTAAAAAACATACATACATTAAAACTTTTGTAGCAATTTTTTTCTTTTAAAACAAACAGGGACAGCTTGATGTATTTAGGGGCTTTAGGTGAAAATTGACTTGAGACTTTTCATATATTTAAATATGATTTTTTTTATAAAAAAATTAATATTACTTAAATTCTATTATCTTGTTTTAGATGTAAAATTATTAACTAACCATGTAAAATCTGTTTTTCTTTAGAAAATATATACACAAAAAAATTGACAAAACTTTTCACAGTTGTTGATGTGACAGATTGGTAATGGTAAGTAAAAATGTGATGTTAGTGGTAGACCTAGATAAAAACTACTCCCTCCGTCCCACTTTGTTTGTCCTCTATTCCATTTTGAGATGTCCCAAAATATTGTCCTGTTTCTAAAAATAAAAGTCATTAATTTACTAATCTTCCTATTATACCCCTATTAATTTACTAATTCAATTTTTTGATAAATTTATTTAAGGGTAGTTTTGGAAACTTGTACATCTTTAAAAGGTAGACAAGATAATAAATGATGTTCCCTTAAAAAATTTGACTTTTCAAACAGGACAAACAAAGTGGGACGGAGGGAGTAGTAAAAGTTTGTTAGCTCAACTGTTGTGAAATTCTTTGTATATTGCTTTTTTTTTTTTTTTTTTTTTGTGAAAAGTGTTATATTTACAATATTTTCACAATAAATCCTAAATATGAAATTGTTACTGGTTCTAATTTAAACCCACTACTGAAATTACTTTTTTCCCCCCAATAATAGCCAGTAACAACCTTTCTACTTAGGGGTTCATTTGAATTGAACTTACTGTTACTGAAACTGAAAACTGAAAACACTATAGCAAAATAATTTTTAAATGTGTGAATAGTGTCGTGGGACCCATGAACAGTGCGTGAACCGTGCATGAATATACATGAACAGTGCATGAACAATGTTTTTTTCCCTGTACAGTAAAATCACTGTTCACGTGGAAAAAAAAAAGGGGCTGAAAACGTTGTTGCAAAATGTAGACGCAGGATTAAGTTGAATCCAAACGGGTACTTAGGATTTGTTGTGAAAAATGTTGTGGACGTAGCATTTTTCTCTCTTTTTTCTTTTTTTTATTTGGAAAGAAATGTTATATTATTTATTGGCTAATATTTTTGGGTTTAATAAATAAGTTTATAATATAAAAAATTACTATATTGGCCAAAGTTTGGGGGCGTTAGGTGACCGCCTCACTTGCTTTCATACTAGAGCTGACCCTAAAAACAAATAACCATTTGCTTTTCTTTTTCTATCGAAATAACTAATCAATTAATAATTTAAATAGATTTTTGGGCTCTAGTATATGACTTGATCAGGTGGAACCAAAGGATATGATAAAATTCTAGCTCCAATGGGCTTTGGGTCTCTTATCAACTCTTGACAAACCCAAAGTTATCATTAATTATAATAAGTACCACTATGAAAATATAATTGCATTTTAGATTTTATTAATGAAATTAAATCTTGAGACTCTATTATAAAATCAATAGACTGCATCCACAGTTATACAAAATCATAAAATAACTATAATTTTGTAAATCATTATTTTATTCCTTAAATCCCCAATTTAATCTTTTAGTTATTTTTTATATTTTATGAAATCTAATTTTATGAAATACAAACTTTAGTAACTCTTTACTAAAATGGTTAGGTTTAATGCTTTGAATAACCAATTCTCATTAAACTTATCTCAATGTTTGAAACTAGGTTATAAGTTATCTTTTTGTTTTTTAGCTTTTATGTAGAGTTTTTTAAAATCTTACTTTTTCTTACATTTTCTCACCATTTCAAAGTATAAGCATACTTTAGCACACTTTTAGTAAAATTTGTTTAGCAAAAATTTAAATAAGTTGTTCCCAAATAGACACATCGACATGCCTTTCATCAATATTATGGATTTTATCTTGAGAATATGAGTATTCCCTCAACATTACATGCGATTGGCCCACATACTAAGATTTTTACCATTATTTTGAGATCTCAAACCTAATATATCTTGTTGTTGGTTTAAGTGTAAAAATTTTTGGAACATTCCTTGCTTTTCCTGCATTTTCTTGCAATTTCTTGACAACCAAACACATTAACACTTTCTTGAATTTTCTATCTTAAATCCTTGAATTCATAAATACATTTTACAACATCTCACCCCTATATAATTGAGAAACATCCATACCAAAAATAGGCAAAAAGCAATTTGAAATTTTAGAATACAAAAAAACCTAGAAAATTTTCCATCAAGCAAAAACTTTTCTGGTAACCGGATAGAAAAAAGAGCTAACAAACCTAGATAGAAAGGGCTTCTCATTTCAAGATGGTGTCTTTGTGTTGGGTTAAATCCAATAGCTTTGATGGGAACAAATTCAACCAAAAACTTTTACTTAAAACCCAAATTGTGAGGGTGGCCAAATTTCTACACAAAGCCCTTAAAACCTAAATCAAAACTCCAAATTCATGAATCTACAATCAACCCTAAAACCTCATTTTCAAAACCCTAACAATTAACCAAAAGGAAATCCATTACGAAGGAAACACCCTTGCTCATCAGGTTTCTGTGATGAGGATCTCAGTTTGGCGTTAGGGTTTAATAGGTGGTGATGACATGAAGCAAGAACAACGATAGTTGTGCAAGGCAAGAATGATCTTGAATTGTCCTAGTTTGGAGAACATTGGTGTTGCAGCATGGTTGGCGGTTTCACGATCCAAAAGCCTAAGCTCTGTTATCTGTCTTAGAATTGTTAGAGATCTTATTTTATCATCAATGATAGAGAATGGTCTCGAATTGTCTTGGGCTATAGCATGCAGGTGTCATGGTGTGGCTGGCGATAATGCAACGCAATACCCTAAGCTTAGCTATCTCTCTTCAATCTATTTAGAGATCCTATCTTATTGAAGTGGGCAAGGAGTCCAAGCTTTGTCACTAGGACCCATTTCTCCTCCTCACGACGGCCACGTTGGGGTCCTTTGCATTTGTGGTTTTGCACCACTACACTTAGCCATGCTTATTTGTGGGGGTGGGGGGGGGGGGGGGGGGGGGGGGAAGAGAGAGAGAGAGAGAGAGAGAGAGAGAGAGAGAGAGAAGCTTACAACTAGAGAATGAGACTGGTAAATTTGATTTTTGTGTCTACCAGATTTGGAAACTGAAAAAATTTTAATTTTATGTTTGCGTTTTGTTGTCAAGAAAGTGCTAAAAAAAAAGTTGGGTATATTCCAACATTTTTTCTACCCTTAAAATTGAGAAATTAAAAAAACAAAGAATTGTTTTTAATTTGTTTCAATTTAAATGCTAATGTGGCCTTTTTAAATATTTATTAAAATTTATTATTACTAATTTATTAGTCACGTCAGTTTCAAATGTGTTAGTCGTGCATGTTGTGTGCCACATCATTTTTCATTAATGAGTTAACAATAGATCCAAACTCATTAAAATTTGGGTTAATTACAATTTATCCATCTGTGGTTTGGTTGAAATTTAAGTTGCCTACTCGTGATTTGAAATTTAACACTTTACCCTTCTAATATTAGCTCAATTAGGGTTCTGTAACCCATCTTTGTTAAAAATGAGGTTAAGGGTGTGTTTGGATACTGCTTATTTTACTGAAACTGAAAAATTATTGTTGAAAATACTATAGATAAATGTAAAAGTTAATTGAAATAGTATAGTGGGGCTTATGATTAGTGCCAAAAAGTACAGTGGGGCCCATGAATAGTAGCAAAAATAAGCTGAATAGTTAAATAATTTTCATTTATAATCTCAATCCAAACGCACACTAAATATGTATTTTTGCTTTATTTTATGTCTCTCTCCCCTCAAAACACATAAACCATAAAAGAATAAGAGAAAACAAGATCGAAAAGCGAGGGTTTTGTAAAAATTAAGAACAAACCTTACCACTGGTATAAAACTAATCAGTAGTTTGGATTTTCTTTTTTTATCAAGGCACCGTTTATGATTAAAATTTTATCAAGCATCCAACTTTGAGGAGAAAACATTCAAATTTAGTTTTCCTAAATCGAATTTTAAACTGATTTTAATCCAAAGTCCAAATTTAAAAGATATTTTTTTAAAAAAAAAAACCTAGTCGGTGAGTTCATCAAACTCTCCACACCAAATTGACTTAGGATTCCTATTTCCAAACTCCCAAGTCCACTGGCCCTTATGTATATGGAACGGCCTCTCTGCGCCAATGGTTGCAACTTTTATGGATCTGTGGAGACACAAAACTTGTGCTCCAAGTGCTACAAAGATTTTTCAAAAGCAAGAACTCCCCAAGACAGCCAAAGATGACAAGGAACCACAACAAGTTTTAATGAAGATGGATCTTTTTCACCATGCGCTAATGGTTGCAGTTTCTTTGGAATGGCAAACACAAGGAACATGTGCTCAAAGTGCTAATGTTTGTTTTTAATTTTTACAAAACCCTCACTTTTTTATTCTTTTATATATATTTTTTATGTTTAATTTGAGAGGAGAGACATAAAAGAAAGTAAAAATACATATTTAACCTCATTTTTAATAGAGGCGAGTTACGGAACCCTAATTGAGCTAACTTTAGGTGGGTAAAATGCCAAATTTCAAACTACGGGTAGGTAACTTAAATTTTGGCCAAAGTAAGAAAGTTGTAATTAGCCCTTAAAATTTCCTTAGGTCCTGGAAAGGGGAAGTCCCGACTTGTGTTTTTTCACGCAAGATCCAAACTCTTCCAATCTATGATACCAGATTGTCGTGTAGGGGATTTTTGTTCTTTGTTTGATCTCATTCGGTGAAACTTGGTCCTTTGAAAAGAGATTGATTCTTATGAGGCAGGTTGAAGGTGATATAAGGCCAAGTAATGTGAAGTTCCAGCATTCCCATTTTTGGAGTCGGGTATTCAATATCCCAATTAAAAGCATGAACTAAAATGTGGGACATCGGGTCGCTAATGATGTAAAAAGTAATTATCAAAAAACTAAATGAACTGATGCCAAACTCACAATCATTTTTAAGGAGAGCAGCCTAAATTTCTGCATCCAATTTTCAACCTGCAATGAAGGGCACAAATGACAAATACAGAGGCCACTAGATTAGGTGAAGGGCGACATAATAACATATTTAAAATTTGACTAATGGCTTCCATTTAATAAAAGACTTGGCTTATTTAAAAAAAAAAAAAAAAAAAAGACTTTGGCTGATAAGAAATATTACTTCTTTTTACATAAATAATGACCGCAATATTTTATTTTCTGATTGAACCTGATATCTATCGAATGGCCGGTGGAATAAAAAGTGGACGTCTATGTTTAACAACCCCAATTAAGTTTAGCTTTATGGGATATACTTTTTTTTAATTTTTAATAATATTATTATTTATAAATGCTTTATGACGGGAATGACGACTCTACATCCCACTGACGAAGATAACATTACTGACGGGAGAATCATCCATGACGAAGTGATCAGAAACAACGAAGGAAGCCATCATCACTGACGAGGCAGAGAGTTATTCAATACGATCAATCAATGATCCGAGCAGTTACCAAATCAACCAAGAAGACCGTTGGAAGGCCTATTAAAAGTCTCATTACTGGCCAGGTGCGTTACAAAAGAAAGCATTAACAGCCTCAACGGCTAGCCCTTACGGGCTCAGGTATAAAACTCTCACACAACCAACAGAAGAAGATATATGCAAAAATACTCTGAAACTATCTATTATTTCTTTATTGTGTTTAACTGTGATCCTAACTTTGGCATCGGAGACTTTGTGGCAGGCACCACACCGGTGTCCCTCGACGAGCAAACCTTCACATCCCACGAGTGATTCCATCTGCACATTCACTGACGGATTTGTGTTCCATCACTTTATGACAGATATACTCAAGTTTTGAAGAAGGTATTTGGTGTATCAGACATAGCATAAAATTGGAACCAATGTTTATAGGGTTTATTGGTCCCTGATTAGAATGTGAATTAATATATACATGACACATATTTCCCAAATTTTAAAACTTGAAAAGTATGCAAGGAATGAATACAGACGCAGCAAGAAGAACGAGGCCTTGCAGTTTGAGAGGCTGAGAAATTATCAGCGTCTAATTAAGATGATGATGGAAGGTGTCCTTAAAATTTTCAATGAATTGTGGAATAGGTTTGTATATTGCACTTTACATCCATCAATCTTTCCTCCATCCCCTTGGTCAACAAGTTAATCATATATATATATATATATATGTTAACAAGCATCAAGAGGTGCTTGTTAAGCTTTCCTTAACGTGGGTCCTATATAATAAAAAAAATGAGATAAATGAAAGAAAAAGACATAAAAATACTTATAAAGCTGCAAAAAAGACAAAAAAGTTGTTGTTAACGGGCATCGCAAGGTGCCCATTAACACAACCCTATATATATATATATATATATATGATGCACAAAAATCGTTAGTGAATTGATCGTCCACAAATGCACTAATTAGGGCACTTGAAGAATAAGAGAACAAAGAATCAATAGAGAGCACCAGTGGGGTGCCGGCCTAAGACATTCCAAATGTTAAGTCAATGATAGAAAAATCTCCAATAATTTAAAAGTGTAAGAGTTAGGAAATTGCATGTACCTTAAGGAAGAGGGGGCTTTGTGTTTATATAGTAGCGTAGAGCTAACTAAGATCCCTTGAGCGTAGGGGTTTTCCTTGTAGGAGAGATTTGGAGTTAAAGCCCCAAGATTTTATGGGTTCTCTTCTCATATAAAGATGATATGAATGTATAGTAGGGTCTTTGGACGTGATGCACAAGTTATTTCCATGTAAAGACATATGAGTGGAGAACACGCAAAAGCTTATGGGACCCATCATACTCAATTGTCAGTATGGTCATCCATCTATCGGTATGGTCACTCCATTCGTTGGTATGTGAGTGGAGGATGAGGCATAGATCGTTTGATGGGCTTGGAGTCGTTGGGAATTCAAAGACTTATCAGGACGGATCTGAGGTAGGTGGGTCCCTTTGGAGGGGTATTCATCAAGGCGCCTAAAAGATTTTCTTGGACGAAAATAGCCTTATCATATATATTTTTGAGCAAACGTTTACATTTTTTTTTTCCTCCTTTTTTGAGAAACGCTTACATTTTATTTTAAGCAGATAGTTATCACATGTAATTGAATATAAGTATGGATGGACTATAGAGGGGAACAACAATTATTCAATAAATAGTATTTTATACATTAATTTTCTTCTTACATAGAAATAAATTAATTGATAGTCTGACAAGAAAACTTTGAATATAGTCACTATAATATGACCTTTCATTGTTAAAAATTAAGACTTGTTTTATTTTAGACTGGTGATAGAAGTACGTATTTGATTTCAATATTATTCAAAGGATAATGACATAGTTAATCATATAAAATGTAAAATAGATTTTACATATATTTAATTGGGGGTTTCTGAGTTTAACTTCTTCTCGTTTCTTTACTTCTCTTAACATATATTATTAATGTTGCATTAAAAAAAAAGAAAAAAGAAAAAAAGAAAAAAGCAATTTGTGAAGTTTTGAAAGTTTCAACTTTGAACCAAAGACTTAAAAAAAAAAAAAAAAAAACTTTGAACCAAAGATAGAAATTTCTTTTAATCAATCAATTTCACTAGCTTCTGCGAGAGGGATGGAGGCAAGATTTCAAGTGGAGGCCGACCTAAACTCAAACCTCAGTACTTAAAAAAAACTTATTGTAGCTCATCAAGATTTTGTAATAGCCAAATATCCTAATAATTCTTATAGTTCCATCCCTTCAATTTGAGTTAGTTACACATGTTGAAATTAGGATTGAATTAGTTAGAGCTCTTGGCACATGTGTAACTATAATCACATGGGTTAATGGGCGAGAGCACATGCTAAGCTAATAGGATTGAGCCATGTGGGGCCAATAAAAAGAAAGCTTGAGTTGTATAAATAATGCATATAACCATCATTTGAAAAATCTTGAAAAATAAATCAATTTATTACTTAATGCATTTCCTTTCTCTGATAATATTTCTCTATTGAGGATAATTACCTCAAATTAAGTCAATTCACATACAAGATATTTCACATATCTCTCACAACACATGTAAGCCTTACTTGTGTGTGCTACGACTTAAATAATGTTCCCAAGTGTAGGATTGTCGTGAAGTAATAACTCGGTAAGTCCGAGGTCGAATTCACAGGAAAAAGGGAATTGATTAGCAAACCACAAGAGAATAAAACTAAAATAATAAAGTTTAATTGAAGAGATTTTTAATAGTTTAGTGAAAGTAATTTAAATTGAGTGAAAATAACAATATATTAAGGCACTAAGGTTTAGGGATCCACACACAACACATCTATTGGTAGTCTTAACAATATTTATTTTATAACTCAACTAAAATTCATATGAAGGATGATCTTAGTCGGATGATTTAACAATAAAAACTCAAGAATTAATCGTCTAAGGTAGTTTCATGCAATTGATTGATTTTAGGCAAAACAAAACTAGTAAATTAGTTCGTAGAGAATACTAAGCATTTAACGTGCCTGGAGTCTACGATAAATCAAAGGATTATACAGAACTAAACACTTTTCTAAATGAGTAAAACAATAAAAAACATAAAAGCGTAAGCATTAAAACCAATAAATAATTGTTAAAAACATACCAATAAACAGTTAGGTTTCACCCCTTACTTTAGTAAGGCTTCTAGCAAGTCATAACACAAATAAAACTCTAAAAACTGTAAAGAAACTTTAAGAAAACCTAAATTATGTTCTACAGCAGCTCCCCTCTGAATTTTGCCCTAGAGAACCTTTAAATAAGTCAATGAATCCTATTATAAGTTGAATTCCCATTTGGAGAAAATCCCAGGTTTTTAGGCTTCATTTAACCAACATTTTTAGCCCATTTAACTTCAGAATTCGGACTTTTGGTAAGCTACAATGTTGTATCCCTTTAAGTTAGCTTTCCAGCCCAACTTGAATCATATCGATTGGACATTTGAGCAGAAAGTTATGCCTTAAATACTAACTGGTGTGCAAGCTGGAATCCTAATCCAAATCGGACTTGGATTAGGTTCAAATTTCCTTTGATTCATTGCTCCAATTGGATTTAAATTTAATTGGGTAGGCCTTCTTTGACTTTATCATGGCCCTTGTAAAATTAAAGTCTATTAGACTTCTTCTTTGTACAAATCCACTTATTTAATTTCATTATCCTACAAAAAACAAATTCACGCATTAAAATTCAATTAAGTACAAAATTGATTATTTAGTATTATTCCAAAATTAACTATAAAATGCATAAATTAACTCAAAATAAGTATGATAATGCTTTCTAATAATGATATAAATATGCAAAATTAAACTATTATCAGAGCAACCACATCAGTTCGTGCAAATATTCTGTCTATTTTACAAGAAAAAACCTACTTTTTCTATTTTACACGTCTACTTTTACAATTCACCCACATCAATTTATCTATTCTACACATTTATTCAATAAAATATTCATTCTTTTTACATTTTTTATTATTTCCTTCCCTCTCCTCTCTGCAACCCTCTCACAGACCCAACACAAATCCAAAATCACCCACACCCAGCCACCGTCTTCTCCATCGAGTTACAAACCCAACACAAACCCAAAATCACCCACACCCAATCGCCAGCCACCGAGTTGAGGGCATTCTAGACATTTCGCATAGCCAGAAGTAGTTGCGAGATCAGCCTTTGGTCCATTGAGGTCACGACCTAGTTCCCGATGGTGATGAGCGTGATGTTCCTGGCCGGGTAGTAAGGCAACACGTTCAAGTTCACCCACTGAGTCACCGTGTTCGGATCGGAAGCCAACGTCGGAATGTCGTCGTTGGCGGCTCTGATAACAATTCCGATTCCAGTGTTCGCAAGTGCCTTGATGATCGCACCATCGACGCCGTAGAGTCGAACCTTTCCGATAACTGTCGATTTGAGGAGACTCGCGGTTGCCGCCGGTGGTGGAAGATTGTCGGCAACTTGGCCGTAATTCACTCCGATGAATGACTAAGACTTTCTGTTACAGTGAAAACACAAAGTTATAAGTTATAAACCTGGAATTTTCAAAGACAAACCAAATATGCCCAAAGAAATTTCGCAGAAGAGAACAAATGAGAGAGTTGAGATGAGAGTTAGACGTAGGAGAGAGAAGAAATTATTAAAATAGTCAATACATGAGCTACAGTGACCATGCAAATATGCACGATCACGGTAGCATTTGTATATTTATGCACAACTTTACACACACTAATGTTGGTGTTTTTTTGGCTAAAATGTGTAAACTGAAGGAGTTTTTGTATTATAGAAGAGTATCCACCAACTGATGTGGATGCTCTCAGTGTGCATCCCACATACTGTGGTCTTTGAGAGACACTATCCTTCCACATAACTATATATACTAAACCATGTTGCATGGTAACAAATTACAACAGAAACTTCAATAATGCAAGGTAAAACATCATCAAATACACAAAACTTAAAAGCACTTATAATCTCCCAATGTTGAATATTCATAACATACATATACTCTTTAAATGAAAACAGCAATTTCGGGATTTTATCGGGAAAAAAAAAAATCAATTTGGAAAACCTGACCTGTTTTAATGTTGCATTTTTAACAAAACAACCGCTTAAAAAAAAAAGTATATTATTATGTCACATCAGATGACATGTGTACTACCACATAAATAATAATAACTAGTTACTAACCTGTGCTATGCACGGAAAAATTTTATATAAAAAAATTTCAAACTTAGTTCAGTCAACATACCTCATATTCAAACGGATTATTTTAATTTAATCATAATATACAAAAGAGGTTTGTTGAAAAGTTAGTTTACTGTATGGCTTCGGGACATCTCAATCCTCACTATCAGCCACTAAACAAAAGTTTCAGAGAATTCAAGTCCTACCCAAGAAAATAGGATTTTTACTAATCAAATTTATCCAAACCTACTGAATCTGAAATTTCAACTAAAACTTTTCTTAAATTTGAATCACATGCACAAACCAAAATTCAATATACATACAATTCAAAAGAAATTAATACCGAAAAACCCATTCAATTCTTTCTTTGCCTTCACGGCCTCTTCTATAAGTGGGTTAGTAGATCTCTTCGCTTGTGCCATTCTTTTTGTTTTTCATCATCATTCAACTTTAATCAAAACCAATAATCCAAATATCACAATCAACCCAATAACCTAAATATCTAAATCAAAAACAAAATGCTATACTCACAGGCATAAAAGGAGTTCATCATATTATCAAACATGATAATTTAGTTTTTTAAAAAAAGTGTAAAGATACAAGAAAACTAATATAAAATCACCATCATGCATTAAGGTGTCTACATATACGGTGTGGAATCCTAAAAGTGGAAGTCTGTTTAGAAAGCAACTCTTGAACATTATCCTACTGCTAAGTTTATAGATTTAATAAAGAAGTACCAACTACATTGCAGGTATCCTATGAGATTTTACCAATACCAATCAATGATTGTTGTTAAAATAGATCCACACACGTTAGGACTACTAATGTGAGTCTCTTTCTTTTTTCTTTTTAATCCTAATGCGAGTGAAATAACGTAGTTAAAAAAAAAAAGTTAAATAATTTTTTTTAAAAAGTAATAATGATGTGGCAAGCTCGGAAGAGGTCAACAAAAAGTCAAAAGTTTCGGTTTTATATAGATACTAGTATTATTATGCCTGTGCGATGCACGGTTTAATGAAAAAGATATATGTAAAAAATTAAAATTATATTAATAATTAGTAAGCCACATGATAAAACCCATTAACATTAAGACATATAAACATATATTAAGTCACTTTGTATAAACATGGTCTATAATACATAAATTCTACATATTAAAACATAAAATAATGATATATAATCAAAATAAATATTATTTGAAACTCTTGCTAATCTAATTTTAAGTAAAGTAAAATTTTAAATTTTTTATAATTTAGGAAATATATATTTATTTATAGTAAATTCTTGGTAAAAAAGTTTGATTTACGATAATTATTTTAATAATTAATGAGAGTGTAAACTATTTTTATGCATATAGTAGGATGACCTAGTATTATAATTGTATGTCAAGAGTATTGAATAATTACTTAAAATGAACTATATCAATGACACCTATGACCAAAATACTTTATTTTGAAGTGAAAAAATTGAAAAAAGAATTAAGCATTTCGAGGAGATAGAACACATCATTAGAGGCTTATGAGCACTATTTTCTTGACCCATCATGTAAGCAAAGAAGGAATAAGTGATAACCTTATGTGTGAAGTGAAGTTGCTTGAGATGACTAAATATGAGATCTTCACATGCATTAGCAAAAAAAAAAAAAAAAAAAGTCATCTGCATTCCACAACAATTATTGTAAAAATCAAACATTATTAATACCAATATATCATTTTGATTTCTAATAATTAAAGTGTTTTTTTGCCAATCTAACAAAATTTTAATGTTCATTTAGAAGTTATCTACCTAAATTATAATGTTTATATAGAAGTTTTTTTCTTCTTAAATTCTATCTTCCATTCTCTATACTCCTACTAACATATATAATTCTAAGAAATCATTGTCATGTTGAATGGGTGTCGCCATATTGGCAACATTTTTGACTCCATAAAAATGGGGAAAAGCCTTTTATGCATGTTTGGCTTCATACAACCCTTTTATAAATAATTTACAAAATTAAATATTTACGAATATCAATAAAACAAATGATCAACTAAATAAATGAAAAAAAAAAAAAAGAATAATCAAAATATGTGGCATAAATATGAGATCCACATGTTAAAAAAAAAAAGGGTAGCATCCAAACCCGGAGTCACTTGAAGTTTCAATAGAATAGATATAATCATATAATAGCATTTGTGTGGACTTTGCACTCAGGATAACATGTTGAAGGGTAAAGTTTTAAGATCTTGAAATTTCATAACGTGGGCTTCAAAGCTTTAGAATAATCTGTAAAATAAAAATAATTTTAATTAAAGTTAATATCATAACATGATTAAAGGTAGAACATATAATTTGTTTTTCAAAAGAAGAGGTAGAACGTATAACCGATAGAAACTTAATGTGATAAATATTCTCAATAAAAAAAAATTAAAAATTAAAAAGTGAAAGAAGACATTGGTCCCACGGCTTCCACTATAGCTTCCATTGGATTAGGATGCTCATGCTGCAAATACACCTTGAAACTTACAAATCAATAAAACCTATTATAGAACAAAACCATCCAACTAAACCCATTATAGAACAAAACTATCCAACTAAACATATACACAAAAAAACTAAGAATACAAAAAATATAACCTATGACGAAGAGAGCATAGTCCGAATAAGGAGTTTGAGGGAGGCCAAGCAAAAATATTTATAATTAAATTTTTTTTTTCCGATTGATTTTATTCCCTATGATCTAATCTCAAGTTCTAGATATGCTTGAAGATAAATATGAAAAAAAAAAAATTGTTGATAATTTATACACGAAAAAAAAATGTGAAATTGATTACTGAAGATAAGAACCTAAATTACTGCAAAATTTGATTTCTAGATAATTCATAAATTGAAGAGGAAAGATAAAAAAGAAAGAGAAGTTGATATTAACAATTAAGGGAAAAAATAATAATATGTTAAACTTAATAAATTATAGGAGAAGAAAATAGAAAAAAAAACTATTATATCTATTTTTTTATTCTAAAAAATATGAACAAATAAGTGAAATAACATTGTTGTTTTTCTTGACCGTATGGTAATATAATTTAAGTAAAAAAATAGTAAAAAATAAATTAATAATAAAAGGATAAGATGAAGAATTTGGATTGTAATCAAATTAAGATTTTTATCAATTTAGAAATTATAGGAGAAGAAGATAAGAACAAAAAAAAAAAATTATATCTATTTTCTTAAAAATCTAAAAAAAATTCTGCATTTTGGTGAAGCCACTTGGCACAACCACAGCGTCTAAACCCAACTTTTATTATATAGTATACTAGTCACTAACCCATGTGATGCATGGAAAAACTATTAAATATGAGTTAGAAGATTATTTAATCACACACACAATCTTCTGTTTTTTCCTCTTTGATTTGATTTATTCTTTCTATTTTTCTCTCGCCTATCTTTATCTTTAATCATTATTTAATTTTTATATTTTTCTTTTATCCACCATAGAAGTTAATACCTGATTTAAAAAAAAACTTTGCACGCTAAGGGCCCGTTTGGTCATAGAGTTCAAAAATTGTTGTTTAAAAAGATGTGAAAACTGTAGTTTAAAAAATATTGTTGAAATACGTGTTTTTAGTGTTTATAAAACAAAAAAATGTGTTTGGTATCATGGTTTAAATAACATATTTCAGTGTTCAAAAATATAAAATATGTGTTTGGTATATGTGTGTTAGATTGTAAAAAAAGCTGAAGAAAGTACAAAATAAATATTTTTTAATTAGGAGAGATGAAGATTTGGTACTAATTGTGTGGATTCGGCGTTAATCTTCAGAAGAGAGGAGACAAGATGGGGAAAAAAGCTGACCAGGTGGGCCCATTTCATTGTTCAGATAATTACTCAAATGCAACTCAAAACTAGTGTTTATTGTTTAAAAAGAGGTTGGAGGTGATTTCAAAACAGGCATTTCAAAACATGGGTTTTTGAACAACGTATTTCCAAACACTGAGAACAAAGATGGTCCACCAAACATTGTGTTTTGCTTTTGGACACTAGTGTTCAGTGTTTAAACACTGAACACTAGTATTTAAACTCTATGACCAAACGGCGTCTAAGTGTTTGTTTAAAAACAACTTATTTAGCTGAAAGAATTTTTTTGCTAAAAGTACTATAAATAAAGCTAAAAAATAGATAAAATAGTACAGTGTGACTCATGAATAGTACCAAAAATTACAATGAGACTCATAAATAGTAGCAAAAATAAACTAAATAGTAGCAAAAATAAGCTAAATACTTATAATAAAAAATAAAATAAAAAACTGCCTTTTAAACCAATCCGCAAGCTAAATGTATATCTATATATTAATTTAGACTTATAAAAAAAACGTTTGGCTTATCTCCAGTATTTTTTTTTTTAATTTGAATCTCCTTTTGTTTTAATGAGAAACTGTTATATCACCCATTAACTAAATAAAAGGTGGAGATTAGAACTCATTACTACTTACTATTGTGTATTTAAAACAAAAGAAAATTTATCGTTAAAAAAGTATTGGAAGTAAGCCAAACCCACAAAAAAAATATTATATTTATGATTTATCTACTCTTCTACGTGTTAATATCTTTTATTTTCCTTTTTACTTTCTTCCCTCTTTTTTCTTCGCATATTTTCTTTTTTGCTCCACAACTGGCTTCAGCCACTGACACTAGTTACCTCTCCACACTATTTGACACACTACTCCACGTCCACAAAGGGTAAATTAAGATCTAATTTCAAATAAAAACATATATTTCACTCTCTTTCAATCTTTCCTCATACAAGTTGCAGATCTATCTTTGTTTCCTCATATAACTGGCAGCCATTGCATCAAGTATTGGTCCATTGACGAAGGTCTCTCTCAGTAGCAATGCCTGAAGTTCTTTCTGCTTGGTAAGGGATTGCGTTTTTGTGTTTAAATTAGTGCTAGGCAAAGTGCCGGTACGAAATATATCTGCAATACTAGTCAGGAAGGTCCCATATTCATTCCCTTGGTTGAAAGGTTGAGAAAAGAGAGAGACGGTAGTTACTTCGAAGGAGGGAGAAGAGAGATGAGAACAGAGAATTTTGTTTTTTTTTTTTTTTTAAGAAGTATCGGGATTTGTAATTTGTATTAGATGGAAAAAAAAAAGATATTTATTATTATATTTTTAATAATGCTGATGTATAAAAATATCGGAGTTCTAAAGGTTTTGGTTTTATATATATAACTAGTCGCTAACCCATGCAATGTACGGAAAAATTATTGACTCTGAAAAAAAATCCAACAATGAGTAAATAAACATTTTGCTAGTTAGTAATATATATATATATATATATATTTTTTTTTTTTAAATGAAGAAGTATTTAACTTCTATACTTTTCCATAGTTTAGAAGTGTTGTCTAACATTGAACGTTATTGAGTTGTAAGTGCATAGTTACCGAAACCTACAAAGTAATTTACAATTCTTAAATTAATAAAGCAAAACTCTCAATAGTTATATACACACACACACACACTCAAAACTAATATAAACTGTAAATATATAAACAAAGACCTTGATAGGAAGACACACCAAGTTTCAAATTTGAGTAACAATATGACTTTCTCTTAGTTATAACAATATAGACAATTCAAAACATGGAACAATATCAAAATTATAATACCTAATTCCATTATCTTTTATGTTGAATCCAAATAAATAATTAATTGAAATTAATCCAAACAAATAATTAATCAACCAAAAATCATAGCTTTAAATAAGAAAACAAAAAATCACATGAACCTAAATAAAAAGCATTTAAGGTGAAGAATTAAGATCAACCTACTGAGACACAAATACCAAAAACCCCAAGACTTAAAATTTCAAAATTTATAGAATCCCCAAATTCTATTTCAAAACCAAACCAAATTCAACAAATTTATATATAACATACCAAATAAAAATTTATCGTTCCCTAGGCTGGAAGACATAGGTTGTAGCTTTGATTTTTCTCCAAAAAAATAGAGATGCTTTATTTGCCATGTACAATAAAAAAAAAAAAAATTAGTAGAAATTATAACCCAAAAACCAAACCCACGAAAACAATGTTAATATAAATATGGAGATTAATCCAAATACTCAAAAGAAAATCAATCCTAAACATAACAAAAGAATAAGATAGAGAAAAAAATCTCAGGCACATATGAAAGCAAATAAAAAATTTGACATAAAAGATTAAAAACAATCACAGGCGCAAAATCAAACGTACCTATTTCAAATATCCGACATGTTCACCAGAACCAAATGGAGTAACAGAAGAATTAAAAGAACATAGATTAGAAAAAATATATATAATGTAGATGAAAAAAAAAAGGGTACCAAGCTTAAGATGCGAGACTTGAGGCAAAGCAGTAATTCAATACCATAGCAAAATTAAACCATGAAAAAGAATACCATAGGTATTATATGGTTGCATGGAGCCATGCTTGAGCTTTGAGCATGTTAGCAACAGCCAGCCACACCAATTTCATTGTATGTCTAATTCTATTAGCAGTGGCAAAAGCAAAAGACAAAAAAAAAAAAAAAAAAAAAAATCCTAAATATAGCTCTTTCAATTATCATGGCTCTTCATTCTTTTTCAGCTTGTACATTGTTGTTATTGTATATTATATATATTTATATTTATAGTTGTAGGACGGTGGATAATTTGTTGAGTTGTAATCAGTTTTCAACTCTACTTTGGTTAATGTATTGGTTTCCAACTATTATTAGGCAACCTATGGGGTAAATAAATGTTAAATAATTTTATTTTAAAAAAATAATAATGATGTGATGACGTGGAAAATTGTAAGAGTTTCAAAAGTTTTGGTTTTATATATAAATATAACTAGTCGCTAACCCGTGCTATGCACAGGAACCTACTTATTTATGTGGTAAACTAAAATGATTTTATAAAATTTTAAATTGATTAAGAAACTACATTATTGCATGAATTGCTCTTGTATAACTTCAATTTGTGTTATAATTTGATAAAGAAGTCATTGTTTGAACATGCAATGACTTATGAAAAATATTAAAGAATAGTTCATGACTATAAGCCTATAACTATTGAAAAGAATCAAAAGATTAAGAGCTTAAAAATTATAAAAATATATATGTGTGTGTGACTACACCACAGAGAAATATAAGAAAAGAATTTGTTACACTCAAAATAATAATTCATGGTTATAATCATTGAAATTTTCCAGATAGTTTTAGATATTACAAAAATATAACTCAAAAAGTCAGATGTTAAAACTTCCAAAAGGCCAAAAAATATTAAGGAATCATAAGATTTACATCCTATAAATTATTGAAACAAAACTATGTATATATATATATATATATGATTTTATAATAGAGAAATATAAAAGAAAAATTGATTACCTTCAAAAGAATAATACATGGTATAGTTGTTGAAACCTACTAAACATGGTCAAATATTGCAAAAACTAACACAAAAATTCAGATGTGAAAACTTCCAAAATGCCAAAAATATATGACTATTCAAAAGAGAAAAATAAGAAGAAGAAAAAAGTACATGAACCTATAAAGTAATAAGTTTTAAATTTTAATGGGTCTAAACTTTAAACAATGAAAAAAAATCACATGTTAGGTTGTGTTCCTAGCAACCTTGAAAGAAAAAGTAAAGGGAAAAAAAAAAAAAACCATGAAATACCATCAAGCAATAAGTTTTAATGGGTTTAAACTACAAACAATGAACAAAAATAATCATAAACAATCATAGGTGTAGGGTTTGGTTACCAAGATCAGATGGTTGTAAAACACAACCTTTTAACATTGATTTAGGGTTATGCAGAAGGCAACATAAATGACAGAAAATTGAATATGAAGGGTTTCGACCTTGGCAGAAGTTTATATTTGTGAAAATTTTTGTTATAGATTTTTAGTTGAAATAGAATTTTCAAACTCTTGAAACATATATCTAATAGAGTTTTATTTAAACTAAACTATTGTAATATTTGATAAGATATAAAACCAAAAATAAAAAAGAAAAAGAAAAAGAAAATAATGATGACGTGAAAAATTGTGGAAGTTTCAAAAGCTTGAAATAGAATTTTCAAACTCTTGAAACATATATCTAATAGAGTTTTATTTAAACTAAACTATTGTAATACTTCAGAAGATATAAAACCAAAAATAAAAAGAATCTAAAATAAAAGGAAAAAGAAAATAGTGATGACGTGGAAAATTGTGAAAGTTTCAAAAGCTTCGGTTATATATATATATATATATATAGATAATAATAATAATATTAATAGATAGATAGATCGCCAAGTCTTTCGGTAAATCCTTTATCGACTTGCCTGCATTCATCTCTATTCTTGTCCACCACCAACACAATCAAATCCTTCAAGACCACATAAATAATAATAATAATAATAACAACAGTTTATGCCACCGCCAAGCCCTTTGGTAAATCCTTTATCGACTTGCCTGCATTCACCAACACCATCAACCTTCCTCTCTATTCTTGTCCATCACCAACACAATCAAATCCTTCAAGACTTGGAACAACTTCTCCAACGATTCCCCGGGATCAATTAATTTTTTTATTTTTTATTTCTTATGGCAGTATATGTGTCGTAGCATAATATATATATATATATATATATATATATTTAGCTATTAGCCACATTAGCATTTTTCATAATCAATTAATAGCATGAACTATTTTGACACAATAATAAAACATTAAAGATTAAATTGACATATTTAAAACTTTAAAGACTAAGTTAACATTAGAGATCAAATAGGTAATTTACTCAAGAAAATAAATAATATAATGCAAGTATTAATTTTCTACAGCTTAGCAGTTAAAGGCCCAATTTTCCTTTGGGGTGGGAGGAGGCTGGATTAAATCGGCAATAAGTAAAAGGAGAGGGGTTACAATGCCATTAGATTGTAAGCCCATTAATTTAGGTAAAGCTAAAGCCCAATTGAACTGTAGTTCATTAGGAGTCAAGTATGTCACATAAAATAAAGCATTTTATATGTTTAAATATTTTAAATAAAATTTGAATAAAAAAGAGTGCAAAATTACTTATAAAATTAACACTATTAAAATCTAAATTAGTGACGGATTCGGGATTTCTTTTCAGGGGTCATTAAGAAACTTAAGTTAAATAAATATTAATAAAAGAACTTGAATATATCAAGTTATACCAAAAAAAAAAAAAAAAAAAAATCACACAAATACATGACATTTTATTATTTCTTTCTACAAGTTTTCATAATTTGACATAGTTTTTATTATCTATTGTCAATGTGGGTATGTGTAACCATTTTATTTTGTAAAGTTTGTATAACATTTTGTATTTTTATGAAATTGTCATTATCTATTTGTCATTCTTTTATAAAAATATTTTAAACTGAATGACAAAACTCAACCCACATACATTGTATTAATTATTGACCCAAGAGTCACACCCATCCACACATAAATAAATAATACTCTGTGTGTAGTCTATTTAACTAATCAAATGTTTTGAAGAATCACTAACTTTACTATTTTTTTAATTACTGACGTTATATTATTTCCTTCTACAAGTTTTCATAATTTGAAATTGTTATGAGTTTTTGTTATCTATTGTCAATGAGGGTATGTGTAACCATTTTATTTTGTAAAGTTTGTATAACATTTTGTATTTTTATGCAATTGTCATTATCTATTTGTCATTCTTTTATAAAAATATTTTAAATTGAATGACAAAACTCAACCTATGTACACTGCATTAATTATTGACCCAAAGAGCCACACCCAATATTCATACATATATAAATAATACTCTATGTCTAGTCTACTTAACCAATCAAATACTTGAAGAATCACTAACTTTACTTTTTTTTTAATCACTAATTTTAACACAAAATGTTATTATAACATGATAACAATACACACACATGTAACAAACCCTCTATATTTCCTAATTATTAAATTATATAAAGTTATATTATATTTATACTATACATGCACACACTCATACAAATAATATTATAACAAAAATAAATAAAAAAATAACGCACACAATCAGTATCAGATGCACACTCACACAAATAATATATAAATTTATAATAAAAAGAGATATACTTATGTTACAACTCATAAACACTTATTATTTACTCTTAAAGTCAGAGATATCAATAGCCATATAGAAAAAAGAGATTCATGAGAGAGAAATCTGTGATTTATGTTATTGGTTGGTTTTGAGATGGACTGATTTGTGTTGTTTAATTTTGAGCTGAATTGATCTATGTTAGAGTGTCCAAGATTTAAGTCAGATTGTGCAAAAATATTTTTAAAAATAAAATAAATTAATAAAATAATATTTTATACATATAATTTTCTTTATCAAGTCATGAGGTTCATTTGAAACCCCTAAAGCATTAGTAATGCCGCTCCTTATCCAAATACTAAAAAATTATGATAAAATTATATTTTTCTTAAGTTAACTTTGATCATAATTTTATTTAGTAATAATTAAATATATAATATACATACTTAATACTTTCTTTCTCACAAATTAAATATATAATAGAAAAGAAAAGGTTAGCGGTGAATTGTGTAAGTGGGCGTGGTCTGTGTGGACCACATATTTCAATGCCTATTACAATCACTCATCATATATGGACTTAAACTCTTAAATAAAGTAAAGGCGGATTTGCATAGCAACACTAACACACCAAAACTCAATCAAACTAGTTTAAAGAAAAGTAGCAAAACAAAGATCTGAAATATATATATTCAAGGAAAACGGGGAGCAGAGGAGACGACCTGTAACCAAAATCAGCAAATTAATACGATGAAAGATTTTTTATTTTTTATTAAAAAAAAAAAAAAAAACTTCCAGCGATGTGTACAAAAAAAAGAAGAAGAAGGTTTGAGTTTTATTTTTATGTTTCAAACTATTTTGTTGAGAGGGAGAGAGATTTCAACTTCTAGAATATCTAGGCAACAAAGAGAAATGATTTATGTTTTCTTTGTTTTAATAAATTTTTTTTTTTGAGCTAAACGATAGAATATTTTGGGTGTAATTGATTACTCCTATATTGGGCCTTCTTTCCCAATTGGTCTATACATCCTTGACGTTTCCCTCCCCGTATTTATTGGCTATAATTTGGGGTTTTAATAAGTTTTACATCTTCTCAAAATAAATAAATAAATTGAATAGAATGAATTTTTTTTTTTTTTTTTTTGGGAATCAAAGAACTATGCTAATTTATTAAAATTTGGGGGCCTTAAGCGGCCGCCTAACGATAAACATGGTAAAATGGGTCAAAATTTTCTAACCCAACCCGAAAAAACCTAACCCTAGCTTGAATTTTTTGACCCGAAGCAAAAACAGGTTGACTATTGACCTAACTCGTTTAAATTTTTTTTCTTCTCTAAAAAGTATTTAGACTACGCCCTTGGATACTAGGTGCATAAAAGATAAAGTATGGCAAGCAGGCGGCCTACTGCCTAACTAGTAGCCAATAAGAGTAAATAGTGACATTAGTCACATGATAACCCATTTATTTTATATATTAAAAAAAAGGTTAAAATGAAATGAAAACAAGTAAACAAAGCAAATAGAAAAAACATTAAAATCGAACTAACATTGAGAGTTCAAAACATTTGATTTGACTATATACTAACAATAACACTACTAAGTTACTAACACTACTTGTCTACTTACGCAAAGTGACAAAACTAAAGTTGAAGTTACTAAACTTAAAAAAAATAAAAAAATAAAAGAAAAAGGTTCAAACCAGCTAACCTAAGAGCTTTCCATCCTCTCACTTAGTGCTTCACGCCTCCATTGCTCCAATTGCTCCTAAATAATCTAACTTTATTATTATTTTAAATGCAATACGAACATGTGCACTTAAGGAGGCTGATAACTTGACATGGTTCATGACACTTATTTATCTGTTGCTTTTGTGGGAATGATATTATTAGTGGTGTAAACTTAAAATATATACTTTTTTGGTGCCTCCTTAAGATTCATCTCTCTTTGAAGTTGTAAATTTGTAATTAGAAGTAGGGGTGTTCGCGGTGCGGTTTTGGGCCATTTTTAGCACCGCACTTTGCGGTGCGGTTTAGCTAAAACTATAACTGCACCGCACCTTATTTTTGCAGTCACATGTGCGGTGCAGTACAGTGTGGTGTAGTTTAGAGTTTAGCCAAAACCATAAACCTCATTTTTGCGGTCACATGTGCGATACTATGTATAAGATGTAGTTTGAAGTCGGTATATTTTTCAAATTTTGGGCTTTTTCTACTCAGCCCAAAACTAATTTTTCCCTTTTTTTTGGGCCAAGTTTTAAATTATTGAGCTATTTTTTCTTTATTTTTGGTTGGCTTTTCTAGTCAACACTTGCTAGGGTTATTAAACTTTTTTTTTTGTTGGAAAACTAGGGTTATTAAACTATTAATAATATATTTAATATTAAAAATAAATAAATATATTAATATATAGAGAGGGTGCGGTGCGGTGTGGTTTGTGTGGTTTTCTTATTATAAAACCGCAAACTGCACTGCACCATGCGGTGTGGTGCACTATTACTTGCGGTACGGTGCGGTTATGCTATTTTGCGGGCGGTTTTGGTGCAATTTTTGTGGTTTGTGCGGTTTATGTAGTTTGGTGAACACCCCTAAGTTTACAAGCATTTTGGCAGTGAGTTATTAACATTGAAGACTTTTTCATCATGAATTCATGACTATAAAGAATTTTAGTCATATTCAAAACTATTAGAATTAAAATGATATTAACAAGTGCCATTAGGTGCAACTCATTTCCTTGATTGATTTTATTCATTATCTCTAAAAAGGTTGCCATTGATTTGTTTTTGTAATTTCTTTTTTCTAAAAAAAAATTCGTTTAAAAAATATGGGTCAACCCAACCCAACCTGAAACTCGATTGACCCAACCTAACTCTCACCTGTTTGCCACGTCTACCTAACTAGCCTAAGGCAAAAGCTACCTGACTAAGGTCTCAATCCATATAATACAAAATCTCATGTGCAAATAATCTCCTATTATAATTCAGTTAAAAAAAAAAAAAAGTTTCCCGGCCCTAGACTAAGTTCATGATCCATTTTTGGCACACTCTTTGGTGGAAATTTGGAACTATTTTTAATTTAGCTCAGCTTTTCACCGAAATGGATATGCAAACTGAGGTTATTGTGCAATTTGTTAGGAGTTTTTGCTGTAAAATATATATTACAACCGAAATTTGCTTACAATCAGTCTATTGCCAAAACATCCATATGTAATTCATTTGAAGTTGGTTATAGTCAAACTTCATTAATCCTTACTACTGCCTGCTAGTCACCATTTTAGTGGACATTTTGAGGAAATGGTCAAGTCTATAAGGAAGGACCATGAACAAGTACGAGATCCAATTCTCAAGCAAACTAAAAAAACAAAAACAAAAGGCTAACAAAAAAAAAAAAAAACCTTAAGGCACGTACCCTGAATGAGGTTTATTACAATAGGAATTGTAATATTTATTATTTGAAATAAAATGTGTTGTAATGAAATAACTAAACCTAATTATTCATAAGTTTGGTTTTGAAATATAACTTGTAATATTAGAATAAAATTAAAGATATATTTTAGTAGGGGCAGAGCCCAAAATGTGAGATTTTTAACATTTTGAATGGGAGGTAAAGTCAATAATCAAACTTAAAATCTTATACTCTGATATCATATTGAATTACTAATTGTCTCAAAGTTTAAATTGTTAGAAAATGGTAAATTAAATCATTTAACCATTATTCTTACAAAATGTTTTCTAACTAGGTCTCATGCTAAACTAATGCCTGGAGCAAACGGTCATTTCAAATTTCTTCAACGCATTTTTAATGAATACAAAGTTTGAGCATTCAAGGGGATGAAGTCATAATATGAGTTAACGTTTCGGAGTCATTTTTAAAGTTAATTATGGAATTATCCTAAAACTATTATCCAACAAGCCATATACCACTGTCACTGAAATACTCTAGATTTCTATAGTTTTAAACGCATCAAACGGTGTGCAATTTTGAGTTTTCTATGAGAAATTATGACCAATTTACTATATATATCCTGTATGAATTGGCAGAATAAACTTGGGAAATAACGAATTTTGAATTCTCTTACTCTTGGATATGTCTATTTCTTTTTCAAAGTGCTGGTTTCAATTCCTATGTCGTGTTAATAGGTATTGTTAGTTGAGTTTTGCATATTTGATCAATTATCTGGTTTTTATTAAATATTTTGGTCTTAAAAATGTGTCGTCGATCACTCGTCATTACTAAGAATTGAAGAGTTGTTCCAAGATGGTCCTCTATATATCCGATCTCATACATACATAAATACATACATATGAAGATAATAGAATTGAGATTTGAGTGAGTTATTTGAATGCAATCATAAGCATTTATTCTGAATTTCTTGCTATACATTTCTTTGATAGATTCCTTACAGTAGTGAGCGTTTCTATGATTCTATCATATACTTTGTATCTCTTGAGTGAGTGGATCCCTTTTAAGTGGTGAGTGTGTACACTTTAATTTGTTCTCTCCTTAATTACCCTCCTAAGAAAATGGGGCATCATAAAGTGATCAAACCGGTTTAAGCTGTTTCACTCATACCTCGTTCAATAAGACTCTTGAGTTGGGTGGATCCAAAATTGGTGAATCGTACCACAATGACAGTCCCAAATCCAGTAGACAAGGTGGGGACTGTTGGGTGTAAATGGGTGATCATGGTGTTGGGTTTTGTGGAGTCTAGTTTTGTTTGATTCGGTTTGATGACCCGACCGGCCCAAGCTAGAGTTCTTATGGACAAACCTCTTGGGGGTCTGGGGGCAATGCCCTCAGGAAAATTTTTGGGCCCGTTTTGTAGCCTATTATGAATCCTGTGCGCAGAATGTAGAAAACGCAATTTTGTGATTAGGGTTTGTTGTTGTCGTCTTGAGAGAGAGACTGAAAACACTGTAGCCGCACTTTATATTTTTTCCCTGATAATAGCGAAATCTCTACAACTCCGTGGACGTAGGTAAATTGCTGAACCATGTAAATATTATCTTGTGCGTGTGATTGTTTTCTTTGGTGTATGTTTTCTCTATTTTTTTTGTTTCTCATAGGTTGGGAATTTCGAGTTAATTCCCTACACCTGGGTCACTCGATCGGCTTAGCTAGGCTACATCTAAACCCATCAATTGTAGCGAATAGCAGTAATGGTATAATCCGATGCCTATTGAGACCACACTGCATAATATGTGCCGATCGATCGATGCTGAGATAATCATCCGATGAGGCCTTCAATGAAACCGGGGCAACCACAAGTCGACAACCATTATAGAAAATTGATGACGAGGGCCATCACCTAAATTTACTACTTGCTGAGTTGTGAGTAGTTTATATAAAGGGGTGAGTCCCACAAAGCAAAAAAATATGTCCACAATTTATAGCATTACAAGCAAGTTAGTTGTAGAATTGAGTGCGAGCTTATTCGTGTAGAATTATTCATTATCTGGAAACTAAATAATAATAATAATAATAATAATAATAATAATAATAATAATAGAAAAGAGATACCCAGACTTTTCTACCTAAAAAAGAAAAGAGAGAATATCAGGGGAAAGAAAGAGCTAGAGAAAATAATGGGCTAAATGTTAAGAACTTAATCACAACCCAAATGGGCGTACTGGTGGGATGCATGGGATTCATTTTTTACACGCAAAGGATGTCTCACACATAATATCAAACATCATGACACTCTAAATTTTGTTTTCCAATGAGGGAAGAATATTTTTTCCACCTCTTTCACTTTGGTTTTGCAGAACTTCGATCTCCCTCTAATTACGAATAAAACAAGAGAAGAAGCATGACATGACACAAAATATATGAAAAGTGAGATAGAAGAGAGAAGTGAGTAATAACACATTTATGTGAATGAGTACTGTCACACACCATAACGTATATCGCTGAACTTGTTCTTGATCCACTTGAAGCTGCTCCTTACGTTTGATTTGAGTTTGCCTTCCATGGTGAAAACATTATAAGACGCAATCCTCTTCTTCCTCTTGAGCTCTGGATCAGTTGAGGTAGCAAACCCGTTTCCCTGTTGACATGGCCCATTAAAGTTGTACGAGTTTGATGATGATTGTTCCCGGAATCCATATTCACCCGAGTAAGACGAGGAGTATCCAGGCAATGACTTGCTCTTTTCCATATATTCTCAATCAATCTAACTTTAAATTCTTTTGGAAAATTATAATCTTCATCATGTTATATATATATATAGAAAGATTAAAGAAAGAATAGACTATAGAGCTGGGTTGGTGGTGTGATAGGAAATAATTATATTAATTAGAAGAAAGAGTGGGGCCCGGGGGTGGGGTTTTATCACGAGTAGGCTAGGAATCGATCATGAGGTCCAGCGGTGGTGTAAGATCAAGATATATGCTGTTTTGGTTGTGGGCTCCACTCCAGTAGTAGGAGATGCCATTGCCAATACATCCATCCAATCCCATCATCACTACTACCAGTAATTTGCAACAACAAAAAAATGTCTTCGCATGCTGCGGTATCTACTATCTAATTCTAGGGGGCCACCTGGATGTACTGTGGCCTATTTTGTTTTCTTTCATTCTTTTTAATTTTTTTCTTTTTTAAGTTGATTTTAACTTATAGTGTTAGTTTTTAATAATAACGCTTTATTATCAATTCAAAATACTAATCAATTTTTGGTGTAAGTGGAGATTGAATCTCACATCTCTTATACAGCCATTAGAGACTTTACCAGTTAAGTTAACTAGAACCCATTATTTTTTTAAACTAAGTTCCAACCAATTAGAGCGTTTAATACACCATATATAAATTTCATAATATTTTTTTTATATATATTTATTTTAGATATAGATTGTGATCCGCAAAATTAACCATATTCATATTAGTCTAATGTGAAAACGGTAGTATTAAAGTAATTAATCACAATTTATTACCTCAATTTTATTTACGAAATTAATTATTGCGTCGGCTGGATATCAAACTTCAAATTATGTACTCATAGTGTGGTACATGGATTTGCAAGGGGATGTATTGCAAACTGAAGCAATACTAACTAGTCAATCTGGTAGTGCAACTTTGGAGAGTCAGCCAACCTAACCTTTATGAAAAGCAATGGAGGAGTGCCTTTAACCAAAAAAAAAAGAAAAAAAAAAATGGAGTCATCTTCCACTTTATTCTAGCTATGGGATAGGTGCACGCTCAGTGCTGTGTGGGCCTTGGTGTTTCATTCATGATCATCCCACTCTACTTTATCATATGAATTTTCAATTCTCAACTCTGAGGGTAGAGATAATCTAGTGCAAGTATTATCCAGTTAGGAACAATCACAGCCGTTAATATTGCGGTTATCTTTTGAATTATGCTCTCTCATCTTCATCAGGCCCTTAATTATGGCTAAGCAAGCAAATCATGATGTCCCACAATTTTCTTTTGTGCAGCAGCAGTACTGGACTAAAATCGTTCGTCTCCAAAGCAGATATGTCATATGTCCATGCAGAAAGTAAATGTGAATGAATGAAACCCTGCCGAGTGCACTGAAAGCTCGTGCCGCCATAATGTCAATTGTGAATAATTTTCGCTTTGGCGTGCATTTGGAAGGAAATCATATTATGATTTATAATGATTTAACTTTGGACCTTTTGTGTGTACGTGTTCAAAGAGAATGTCATTGAAATCTACAATACCAATTACCAAGTAGCATACGTTTTTGTTTTTAGGGTTACTTTAAAAGATGTTATAGATCAAAAGAAAATTAATGTTTGGCGTTTGTTAAAAGTCACTATAGAAGATGGCCCCAAATTGGCCTATAGTGGCGATTTTAGTACCTATAGTGGCATTTATGCCACTATAGGTCCAGTTTTTTTTATAGTTAGTACAACATATATATATATATATATATATATATAACACAGACATCTTGAAGGGTGCTAATTTCTCTTGATTCAGGACTTTTTATAAACTTAAACTTGACAGGTTGGCTGAAAGGATGAGTAGTGATTCCTTTACTATCAGTGACAAAAGGATACAATAAACACATAAATGGGTTCTCCAGTTTCTGTTTCTATCCCTATTTTTGTTACAGTTGCATACTACTGTGACCTGTAAGACTTGATCAGTGCAAATTTTGACCTTGTAAGCCTTGGATATCCTTGGAAGTAGCCATTTAAACTGGTGTTTGGCGTTTAGGTGAAATAGGATTAGCAATAGGCCTTGGATTGTGCGTGACGGCAAGTTGTCATGGAAAGTATCCCTGTTATAGATCTTAAGGATAGGACTAGTCATCTATATATATATATTCTTGGGTATGCTACAAGTTACAACCATCCATATGCCGATAATTGACTTAAAATGAAAGGAGGAGGAACATAACATGATATAAAAATGTACTATCTAAAATACGACACTTCTTAGTTCTTAGCTAAGCTAGCAAATCAGCACAATTAAGCTGCACAAAAATTCCCTTCCCTATATGCATATAAAACGAGAATACAGCCGCCGTTCACTAATCAAGAACCTACAATCAGATATATCATAATACACATATATAGGGTTCTCTATTTCAATGTTGAGAGTCGTTCAAAATCAATGTCAATGCTGCATGGGCATGCGCAGCCTGGTAGCAAGTTTCAATCCGCAACCTTTGGCCTATACTTCAGCAACTAAACTAGTGCTGATTTTTATGTTTATAATGAAAATCGTTATCCATTTACCTTCTCAATCTCTAATCAATCCCCCAGCACATTCTTGCCCAAGGTAACGAATGGTTGCACCGTTGGTGATTAATTCAAGGTGCCTACAAGAGGGGACTATTGGCCGGCCGGTCGCCTCTCACACCCCCTGAAAACATATTTTTGATGGGCATGCAAATAAGAATAAAATTAATAAAAATAAACCTAATTGAGGTAGAAAGTTAATTGAATACACCAAGGACAATTGTCCTGAATCGGTAAAGGCAGGTGAAATTGATTAGGCCGTACTTGGAAGTTTTATTACAAAATATGAAATTTGATTAAATTTGACCAAGCCTTATCAAAAGATTTGGTCGTTTGATTGGCGGTAATCAGGGACAGACCTAGGTGAGGGCCCAAGCCCCCTCGGGTCCAATATATATATATATATATATATTTTTAATAGTTATAATGTATTTCATTTTTGTAGTTGGGCCCTTCCAAAATCTTAGATCCTCATTTTCTTTAATAAGCCTAATTAGCCTCATCCAAATAGTAACTATTCAACCCAAAAACTTAACAAAAACAATAAAAACATTCACAATGATGATTGTATTTTAGCAAAAAAAAAAAAAAAAAAAAAAAAACTATTTTAGCACCAAAGAACCAAAAAATCATGTGTTATTGGAGAAGTTAAAACTAATTTTTTTGCAACTATAGTTAACTGTACCAGTTGACTATAGCAAGTTATTAAAAATAAAACACAATATTTTATTAAGATTATATCTCTTCTTTCACTTAAAAACTCAAATTTTCTCACTTCCATTATTATTTAATGAGTTGTTTATATTATTTTAAATGAAGTGATAAAAAACAAAATAGAACATCTGATATTGGATGTATTATAAAGTGAGTTAGTAAAATAGATAAAGTAGCTTTTTGGGGTGCTAAAAGCTAAAATTTTTAGCACCACCACTATGAATGCTCTAACTTCAACAAACTACTAATAATAATAATCCTAGCCAACCTAGTATTAAAAAAAAACATTATTTTGTTTTGTTTGTCTTTGTTAGTAAATGATTACATTTTAATGTATTTAAAAAAAAAATGATTTTGAGTATTTATAATTTTTTAATACCATATGGTTACCTCTTTTTTTTTTTTTTTTTTTTTTTTTTTTTTTTTTTTTTTTTTTTTTTTTTTTTTTTCTGACTCCTACTAGCTTAAAATCTTGGATCCGTCCTTGACGGTAATATTGGATCAAAATATAGATACTTCAATTTCATTTGAAATGAGTAGATTATGAAGATAGGATGTAAATTGAATGAGATATCAAAAAAAAAAAAAAAAAAAAAATCACAACTTGCAACTCTTTTTTTGTGTTAAGTGTTGGAAAGTTGACTTCGGTCAAACAGTGCCAAAATCTCACAAGTCAAGTGCCATTAGAAAGCCTCGTGCAAAAAGATTCATTTTAAGAGGTTATATGCAACAAAAATTCCTAGGCAAATTTGAAGCATGTGCAAGCAAGTTCGTTCCCTTGCCCATAACAACCTAAAACAAAATTCGTTTTTAGAACCAATGACCTCCAGCGCATTTAAGATCTTTGTCTAGCACATTAATCACTGAACTGATTGGCTTCCTTGTGTGTCACAAGGTTAAATTTTTCTTTCAAATTTTCTGCCTGTGATGGCACTAAACCCACTGACTTAGTCTCAGCCAACACACCACACACACGCACTGTAGGAACACTATGAACAGAATTATCAAGAGAATGCACACACATACAGCACACACAGTATTTACAGGGCTCCAACCTCAACCTTCATTACTCAATATCAAGTACAAAGGAAGCCTGAGAATCCACACGAATTTCTCAAAGCAAAACAATACACTCTCTATGCTGTTGACAACCCCAACAGCCTAGGATAATATACAGAATAAACTGCCATGGTAGTTACTACCAAGTAACTGCCCCATTTCCTAGACTTGCTGCCACATGTAGTCTGACTTAGGACACCTTCACTGCTGCCATCTGGGTCTGCCTTACACGTTTCCAGCCTTTGCACTGCATGTCTGAAGCACCCACAATGCTAGGAAACGTTGGTAACTGCCACCAACTGCTGCTGCACACACAGCACATGCCAGCCCAATATTCAGCATCTCATCATGGGTCTTCTGCCCATGTTCCAGCAGCCCACACGTGATGCCCATCACGTTTTAGAAGCCTTGGCCCTCTACCCAAGCCTTTCCTATCAGCATCACAGCCCACGTATCATGTCCATCAGCAGCACACTAAGTAACTGCCATCAGCCCACTCACATCAATCCATACATTAAGCCAGCACCAACCAGCCCAATGTCTTGCACAACATATCATCAACATCAGCAGCCCAGCACTGCCTTGCACACAAGCCACCAAGCCCACATACGAAGCAACCAATAACCAAGCCATCATGCCATGCACTACCACGTAGGGTCAGCACCACTTGCTGCTGCCCATCATCAACAAACCGTTGCTGCCCACCATGGCCCTCCTCTGCCATGGCCTTGGGGTATCATGTGGAGCAAGGTGCCTCCACATGCTGCCCCTCATCATGCTCATCAAACTGATCCCAGCAGGAGGACTGGGCTTGTCCCCCTCAAAGAGCACTTAGGAGCTTCACTAGATAGGCATGAGGAGCCATTGGTGTCTTGAGAAAACATTGAGCCATGTGACTGGCCTGATGTTGTCCAAGCACTCCACTTCCTCATGCCATCATTAGCAACTTGCAAAGCTCCTAACATTGTGTCACCTATGGAATTTATATTATTTTAATTTTTGCAAGAATAATATTTTTGCATTTAATTTTATTATTATTTTCTTAATAGTATTTGCTAAATTTATTTGTGTTCAAGAATTATGCTTTTACACCATTGCATGTAAATATGAAATTTATAAATTTATATTAAAGCCCCATTTGGGTAAGCTGCGTCCACGTTTTTTTTTTTTTTTTTTTTTTTAAGGCCAGCGCCTGGTGCACTATTCATGGGACATGAACAGTGCATCAAGTCAAATGCACAGTAAATTCATTAATGAACAGTAACCAAAAAATATTTTTTTATTGTTTTCAGTTTTCAGCAAAATAAACGGTATCCAAACACACACTAAAAATGATTTTATTTTTAATTAAAATGCTTTTCATTTGAAAGATTAATAAACACAATTTTTTAAAGCTTGTTTATATTTTATTATTTTCTATTCACTTTATAAAAATAACAAAAATTCATTTGGAAGTTGTTTAAATTGCTTTATACTTTTTGGGGGTGTAAATTTCCATATTTGACATCATCATAATTCAACCTTGGTTGAACCTCGGTCCGACCTTAAAAACTTTAAATCTTTCCTATCCCTGGTTCTTTGAACGGTTTGGGTTAGAAACCATGAGTTTAAAGGTTAAACAAATAATTAAGGTTTCAAGTTTTTGTTATGACACAAACACTTGAAAACAAAAAATGCAGAGCTGAAGTCGCTCTCTGTGCTCCTAGAGTTAGCGTAGCTGATTTCTAAGATCACCAATGGAGCTTTGCTATCCTTGTCCTTGTACAGGTTTCCTTGTCCTCTACTGATCTGCTAGATTAGTTGGGTCTCCAACCCTTCTTCCATTCAACCTGATTGATTCGATGGATTCTCTAGAAAAGTTATGGCAAAACCTCTCCCTTCTAGATTTGGAGGAATCTGGAATTTCTTGTCCCAAAGAAATGTTGGCAAACCGATTCCTTTTGGCAGCCAAATTCCTCACAAAAAGGGTGGTCAACATCGAATCGGTGGCACGAACATTCAAACCTCTTTGGAGAACGCAGAAGGACTTTAAGATTAACGACATGGGAGATAACATTCTTTTCCTTGACTTTGAGGATGAGTGTGACCTCCAAAGAGTTGTAGAACATGTACTCTGGACCTATGACAAGCATTTGGTCATTTTTGAGAGGGTGAGAAAGAATGCCTCCATTTCGGACTTACGATTCCAGTTTACTTCATTTTGGATTCAAATACATGATCTGCTGATCCATTGTCTAACTCCAGAAGTTAGGGAAGCTATCGGTGGATCATTGGGTTAACTCCTTCACATGACTGATTCCGAGGAGGAAGGAGGTAAAGGTAGCTATCTTCGATTTTAGGTCCGAATAGATATCACAAAGCCCCTTAGCCGAGTCCGAAAGGTATGGTTAGAAGGAAAAGTCATCAGATGGGAAAGCACTGAAGTACGAGCATCTCCCTAACTTTTGCTACTAGTACGGGAATGTTGCCCATGACGATCGTGACTGCAAGCGATGGCTTTAAAGCAAAGGAACACTAAGCAAGTCCGAACAACACTATGGGGACTGGTTGCAGGAAGAAGTGGACTTGTCAACTTGTAAAGCTTCAATTCTGGTCCTAGGGGTAAAACCAACCAAAGCTAATCCCAACCCAATGGCAGCCATGGAGAAGGACAACTTTGCCAAACCTGATTCAGAGGATCATGGTGCTTCTTCCTCTGCCCATCTCCGATTAGTCCAATCGGAGCCAAAAAAGGAATGCATCAATTGCCTCGCGGAAATCCAGGAATCCCCAACGGATACAAAAAACGTCTTGGCCATTAATGACGTGATCAATGCAGGTACACTAATCACTCCCCTAATCAATACAGTCAATAATGATATGCAGTTTTAAGTAGGATTCGGGTGTAATAGAACAAGTCATTAAAGTGGAGCCCACCATTCAAACAAAACCTAAACCAAACCTTAGCCCATGTCCTCACCAGACCACAAGCCCAAAGCCCACTCAAAACAACCCCACTCCCAATAAAACAAAACCCAATGGCCTAAAAACCACTTGGACTCAGTTGACGAGAGATCCAAAACCACAGTCTAGTGAAATTATAATGTCTGACCCTGAAACACGTAGGAACCCCATAAGTCCTGAAGACATTCATCCCCCAAAAAGACAAAACCTCAGAGAAGATGTTTCCCTTCAAGCAACAATGGCAGAGGCTGTTGTGTAGCCCCGCCGAACCCAATGAACTGCATAAGTTGGAATTGCCGTGGATTGGGGCAGCCAAGGGCAATTCCAGAACTTACTGCTCTAGTGAGAAAGTACTCCCCCTCCATCCTTTTTCACATGGAAACAAAAGCCAAAGAACCCTTCCTCAAAAACCTGAAAAGCAAACTACACCTTGAAAATGTCTTCATCGTTCCAAGAGTGAATTCAGGGGGAGGACTCGCTCTGTTTTGGAAGAATGGAATTGATCTTCATGTTTTGGATGCCTCATCTACCTTCATTGATGTGGTGGTGAACCCAGGAGTGGATGACGCCTGGCGGTTTACGGGTTTCTACGGAAATCCTATAACAGCCAACCGGGAACACTCCTAGGTACTACTAAAACACTTAAGCCTAAAGATGGACTTACCATGGTTCTGTGTGGGAGATTTTAACGAGATTGTGAGGTTTGAAGAAAAAATGGGAGGGGCAAACAGAAGGGAACGGTAGATGGTGGAATTCAAAAGTGCCTTGGATTTTTGTGGCTTTAGAGACTTAGGCTTTGTTGGTCACCCTTTCATATGGTGTAATCGGCAATTCGATGGTGACTTAACCTGGATTAGACTAGACAAAAGGGTTGCCACACCTGCTTGGTCCCAAATGTTTCCATCAGTTCGGGTTCATCATCTACCTATCAGATCATTGTCCCCTTTGGATCAGTACAGACGATGAAAATATTAGATTTTATAAAAGAAATAGGCGATTCAAGTTCGAAGCAGTTTGGTTGAAGGATGAAAGATGCGAAGGTGTTGTAAAGAACGCATGGGAGCATAATGTCTTAAGCAGTCCTATGGAGCGATTGATTGGTAAAGTTGAAGTATGCAGGGCGAATCTTCAAACTTGGAATCATGTTTCCTTTGGCAACATTAGAAATTAGCTAAGTAACAAAAAGAAGCAACTAGCTAAAGCTGAAGCACTTTCCATGGCTGGGGCAAATCATGAAATGGTCAAACTTCTAAAAGAAGAGGTGTATGAGCTAATGGTTAAAGAAGATATATTGTGGCAACAATGTTCGCGTGTTGAATGGTTAAAAGAAGGGGACCAAAATACAAGTTACTTCCATAGTCGGGCAACTCAACGCAATCGAAGAAACTTCATTTCCAAATTGGTGCTTGATGATGGCACATCGGTAGAAGGAGAGCAAAAAATTGGTGAAGTGATGGTGGACTACTTCAAACACATCTTCACCTCTACGGTGCCAACAAAATGTAACATAATTTTGTAGGGAATTGAAACAAAGGTCACTCCTCAAATGAATGCAGAACTAACCCGTGAGTTTGCAGCTGTAGAAGTTGAACAAACCTTGAAGCAAATGAAGCCCTTGTTTGCCCCTGGCCCTGATGGTATGTCTCCCATCTTCTTTAAATCCTTTTGGAACACAGTAGGTCCAAATGTAATTGAGACATCATTATCTATTCTTAACACGGGTTCCATGCCAAAAAATTTCAACCTCACCTACATTGCCCTCATCCCCAAAATAAAAAATCCAGAAAAAC
Organism: Quercus robur; assembly: GCF_932294415.1. NCBI lineage: Eukaryota > Viridiplantae > Streptophyta > Magnoliopsida > Fagales > Fagaceae > Quercus > Quercus robur. Next base: position 38,009,606 of record NC_065535.1, on the reverse strand, counting down.
CCAAACACTTCCGCCCAATAAGCCTTTGTAATTTCTTATATAAGCTGGTAGCAAAAACCATAGCCAATCGCCTCAAAAAACTCATGCCAAAACTAGTCTCAGAATCGCAAAGTGCCTTTATGTCAAACCGATTAATTTCGGATAACCCACTAATAGCCTTTGAAACCCTTCATCATCTCAAATCCAAAAGGAAAGGTAAAATCGGGTATATGACAATAAACTTGACATGAGCAAAGCGTATAATAGGCTCGAATGGTTTTTTCATGAAAAAAAAATGGAGAAATTGGGTTTTAATGGTAAATGGATCTCTCTCATAAGCTCATGCATACGTTCAGTGTCTTTCTCTGTTATGATCAATGGAGAACCACATGGTCACTTCCACCCTCAAAGAGGTCTCCGACAAGGAGACCCACCATCACCTTACCTATTTTTGTTATGTGCAAAAGGTCTCCACTCCCTAATCAAACAAGCTGAACTCTCAGGTGATCTTAAAGGAGTATCCATAAGCCGATCAGGACCCAAGGTGACCCACTTGTTCTTTGCGGATGATAGTTTACTCTTTGCAAGAGCAGACCAACGCGATTGCAACACCATCTTGGACATCTTAGCCACGTATGAACAAGCTTCAGGTCAACAAATCAATAAAGACAAAACACAGTTGTTCTTTATCTCCAACATAGCCCCAAACATCTAAGATGATATCAAAGCTTTGATAGGTGTGAAGGTGTCTACTCACTATGAAAAATATTTGGGGCTGCCAACTTTTATTGGGAGAGCAAAAAAGCAAAGCTTCATGTACATTCGTGAAAGAATTTGGCATAAACTCCAAGGGTGGAAAGAAAAACTCTTATCACAAGCGGGGCGAGAAGTCTTAATCAAGGCTGTTTTACAAGCGATGCCTACTTACACTATGAGGTGTTTTAAATTACCTAAGAGCTTGTGCAAGGATATTGAATCGCTTATCTGGAAGTTTTGGTGGGGCTACAAGGGTGAAAGTAGGAAAGTTCATTAGGTTGGATGGAATAAGCTATGTCAACCAAAATGTCAAGGTGGGTTGGGATTCAAAGATATTGAAAACTTCAATTTAGCTCTTTTGGGTAAACAAGTATGGCATCTACTGCATAACAAGGAATCACTCCTCTATCAGGTTTTTAAGGCCAAATACTTTCCACTTGGCACGGTGTTGGATGAAAATGTTAAGCAAAATGGCTCCTATGCGTGGATGAGCATCTTGAAAGCAAGAGATTTGGTCAGACAAGGTTCTGCTCGGAGGATTGGAGATGGGAAGAAAGTGCTCATACGGGGTGATAAGTGGATTCCAGGACAGCAAACAGGCCGAGTGATTTCTCCTCAAAAAGCATCTCTCCTGTAATGCAAAGGTCTGTGCTCTCATTGATGAAGACTGTCCAAAATGGATAGAGAATCGGATGAAGGCAGAATTTCTGCCCTTTGAAGCGGAAGCAGTCCTTAGCATTCCTCTAAGCACTCGATCTACAGAGGACACACTCATTTGGCAAGGTACAAAAAATGGCACCTACTCTACTAAAAGTGCTTATCGTATCCTAGTTGAAGAGTTGAGAGCATCAAAATTGGGTCCATCAAATACCCAAGCTCACAAGAACTTCTGGCAGAAACTATGGACCCTTGACGTTCCAAACAAGGTCAGACATTTCTTGTGGAGAGCGTGTAATGAATCTCTTCCTACCAAGCTGAACTTATACAAGAGGAAAGTGACTTCGAACCCAAGGTGTGATCTCTGCCATCATGAGATGGAAGATACAGTCCATGCTTTGTGGGGCTGCATTAGACTTAAGGAAATTTGGTGGGAAGAAGAAACTTGTAGAAATCATCTGCGGGAAAATTTTGCAAGTTTTCGAGACCTATTCCAAGGATTCCTCCTTTACCAACGTCCTATGCTAGCTGAAACTTTTGCAGTCATCACGTGGAGCATTTGGTACAACCACAATGCAAGAAGAATGGGTAAGATCAGCTTGCCAATCCATAAGATTTATGCAGATGCAGTGGAACGTTTAAGTGAGTTTAATAAGGCCCACAGCCCTCCTTTGATCCAACCCCAACCTCCACAACACCATCCACCTCATTGGATCCACACCCCCCCCCCCCCCCCCCCCAGCTCACACATACAAAGTGAACTATGATGGTGCCACCTTTCAAGACATTCGAATGGCAGGCACAGGTGTAGTGATTAGAGACTTTGAGGGTGAAGTAATTGCTGCTCTATCAGCGAGAATCATTATGCCTATGTCTGTGGTAGAAGTTGAAGCATTGGCTTGGCGAAGAGCCATTTCCTTTGCAGCTGAAATAGGACTAAGAGATGTGGTCATTGAAGGGGATTCTGAAATAATCTTCAAACACCTCACCTCAGACTCGGTCTGCCTGGCTTCATTTGGTAATCTTGTGGAGGACGTCAAGTTTGCTGCCCAAGCCTTCCACCACTGTTCCTTTTCCCATGTAAAACGCAAAGGAAATTCTGTTGCAGATAAGTTAGCCAAACTAGCTAAAAGCATGCTATTGTCCCCCAAATTTGATTAGAGGACATCCATAGTGATGCAACATACCTTGTTAGTATTGACAAAAGTTTTTGTTGAAGCAATAAAATCCCTTACTGAATTCTCAAAAAAAAAAATAAATAAATAAAGTTTTGTTATGACGCCTCATTCATACAATTCCAAACTTGGGAAGGGCTTGAAGTACATGAACAAAAATGGAATGCTCTTAATTAAGCTATCAAAGTAAGACAATCATGGTACTAACTATAAGTGACCCGGCTCTGGCCCCCATTGATTCCAATGGGGGTCTCCAAATTAATGGACCCACTATGAAGTGCGGTTAGGTTGCCCGGTACGTGCCCATCCTACACATGGGCCAGGAGTACGCTACATGCCTTATAAACCAGCACAAAGAAAGGAATTTTCTTCAGGTTATAAGTCCAACCAACTTTGAACTTCATATGCAAAAGTCTAACCAAATTGAGTTCAGATTTAGGGTGTGGGCTTGAAAAGGTGTTAGAGAACCAAGCTCACCCAGCCATTTTTTAGCCTTCACTTGTGCTATTGGGTAATATGCCAGTTTGAAAGTAGCTTATTAGAATCGATCACCATAAGGCTTTATTAGGCCATTATGAATGTAAAGAGGAAGGAGATAATTCTTTGTGTGGACCTTGGGGATCCGTTTGATGTTCTTATGTGAAGTTGTTTCACAATCATCAAAAGTCAAGCTACTTTTGTAGTGTTAGTCACAGATTTGATATTTGTACATTGAAGCTGTCTACGGTAGAAGAGTTCAATGGGCGTTGAAGTTTCATGTGGCATATCAACAAGTACTATAGGTAGCAATACTAGGATTAGATACTCTATATTGTTTTACTTCCATTCTACTATAGTGGATTATTTCGTTGGAAGGTTAGCAATAAACCTCCAAAGGTTTTTCTCTTTAAGGTTTTCTTTTTGTGACCATATTTTCATTGTTCTTTATATTTCCACTTCTTACTCTACCATATGGTTGTTTGCACATCCAACTTAATTGAAATCAATCACACAATCGATTAGTGAATCAAGTTGACTAAAATTGAGTTAAAATCAAATCAACCAAGTTCAAAATCTTCTCAAGTGCAATTTGAGAGCCACACAATCTTCTTTTGAGATAGTCACACCCGGTAATGCCATATGACTTGGGGGTATTGCAGTGCAACTTGAGCCTTGACAACGCAGTCAGGAATTTAAATTGAGAAGATTGTGATATCTCAAATTGTATAGATTGGATAAAATTGTATGAGATGTGTTGCATGAATGTGTGTTAAGATATCAAACGTTTATCAGGTTGAACTGAGCTAAATAAGATTAGTGCTTTTCGTAAATCATGACATTTTAATTATCTCTTACCTAGTTAAGAACTTATAAATTTTAGCATTTGAAGTTTTTGTGTCGAGGTTTAAATTTTTTGCATTAATTTTTTTCCTATTTATTATTTGCATATATCTATTAGTTTTTTTTTAAAATATTTTCCAATATAGGATTGTTGAGGGCCATTTACGGAAGCCCAGGCAGACAGAAAAGCCCAATAATGAGGGCTACAAAGAATTGACAAGGTAATTAGCAAAAAACCCATTAGGCCCAAGCGGCAAGAATAATGGATCGCAGGCCCAACAAATAAATAAATGAGTCCTGAAGAGGCAAGCGGGCTCAAAGAAGTCAGGAAAGAAAGAAATAGCATCCCATGGGTAGAGTATGAGGTAGAAAAGTGAGAAAGGGCCGCCGCAGGCCTAAGGCAATGCAAACTAAGAGAGTAAGGGGTTTATGGCAAGCCTATGAACCCCAAAGATAAGGATAAGGTTATTGGACCGGAGAAGTCCAATGAAGTTAGTAAAAAGCCCATGGGAGTGTGGAATTAGCAAATGGGTCGAGGAAGCCCAAAGAAAGCAATCGGGCCATGGATGCCCAAAGGAAAAGCCCAAAGGGACATAGGAGCCCTTGAGTAAAAGCAAAACAGTGCCCATGACAGGCCACTAAGAAAAGGAATAAACAGCTGGCCCAAGAAGAGGTCCAGCAGGATTAAGTTATTACGGCAGGAATAACAATTCAACGTGGCAGGCAATAAAGAAAATCAAAAGTGGGCCAAAGAAATGTAAGGCCCATCATCATACAAAGCCCAGCTCCTGAATGGAGCGAAAAACCAAAGGAAAGCCCACATGAAAGGCCAGGAAACGCAGACGGAGAGTCTCTAGGTCGCGGCAGACACATGAGCAACAGGCAGACTCTTGGACAAATTTGAAAGGGAAGCACACGCATGGCTCAGGCACCATCAGCCTGTACCCAGCCAATATAGGACATGGTGGGGCCATGGGCCAGAGGTAAGAGGTAAAGGGGGTATGGTTTAGTGGTGGGGAGAGGGGAAAAGATCTATTTGCGGCTCCTGCCCAAGCCTCTTTTGGGAGGTACGTCCTGCTGGGATGATAGACCATTCAAAAGAGGCAAGTTTGAGGGGGAACCGTTGGGTGCATGCTTTGAGAGTAGAGAGAGAAAGCATTAATACCGTGGCAAGAAGAAATGTTACGGTATACAGAGGAACAAAACAAACCCGCCTCTGTCTGGCGAGGGTGGATGTCGCACAGTCTTGGTGGTTGGCAAGTACACCCAGACTAGACAAAGGTGGTTAAGGGGCAAAACGGTAAAGCACTAGCCACGACAGGTGCTATAAAAAGGCTTTTGCCATGCCCTGTAGGGGGGATAAAAAAACAGAGTATATTTTCGAGAGTGAAAAGAAAAAACAGAGCAAGAAGAAAAGAAAAAAAGATAAGAAAGAAAACAGAGAAGAAAGGAAAGGAAAACTAAGAAAAAGGAGAGTTAGTTCAATGGGTATGCACCAATAGATTGGTTTCCCTCTCTCCCCCTTCAAATCTTACCTTCTTCCAAAACGCAAACAAGGACTCTTTCTTTTTGGGCAATAACCATTCAGGTCCAACTCCCTCAAAGCCATTAATCCCCACAGCAGGATCTTTTTCCTGGGGGATTATTTGCATTGAGAAGAGGCGTTCTCTCCTCTTTGGCTTTACTGTGGCAGACTAAGCTTAAAACTTAATTTATGCCCATTTAAATTAGCCAGTATTATTTTCTTCATTTTTTCTCTATGATTGATATCATTATGACTGTAATCATGCTTTATTAGCAGGGAATACATAGCCATTTATTTAAATAAGTCAAAGTACTCTGTTTTAGTTATTATTATATCTGTCTGCCGTAACTCGTTTGCAACAGTTCTGCTTGCCGTAAATTTGCTCCTGGCAGACAAGGCATAAGTTTGTGCACAAACCGGCCCAAGTTGAGTTACAATTGGACTGGCCCCAGCTCCCTTACTCAGAAACACTAGGGCCCATCATCGTAGAAGGCAGCCCAACCCATTAATGCAGGAGGCAGCCCAATATACCATATAAAAGAAAAAGGCCCCTACATTAAATTGGCGACTTCACTGGGGAGTTGGGAAGCAGACAGGGGTAAAGGAAAATAAAACAGAGCCCCTCGCAAACAATGTCACCCAAGTCCAGGACGACACGGAATATGAGTGCCGTACCCTCACAAGCAGAATCCAGGCCAATGACGCCTCACCAAGAGCAACTTAACCAAACGGAGGGTGCCAACAGAATGGGGGCTGATCCTCAGCCTCAGACAAGAGTCCCCGTGGACAATGTCAACACCTTTGTCGAAGTATTGCAATCATTGCAGCACTCGCAGCAACAAATGATGGAAAAGATCCGTCAACTGAAGGCAGACAAAACAAAAGAGAAAGGCAGCCAACATGACCCGGATCATGTGGCAGACAGAGAAGAGATACTGGTAGGAGGTGTCCCTCGGAATGCAGGACAGCGTTTCATCACCATGGCTGAGGTAGCGGCTCTCTTAGAGCAAGAGAGAGCTAGAACACCAAAGGAGAGGTTTTACGCAAGGAGACCTCCCTATCCTCTAAAAGTACTCAGCAAGCCGTACCCCGAGAGGTATGAACCAAGGGCCTTTGCCTAGTACGATGGCAGGAAGGGAAGTGTAGTAGAGCACGTGAGCAAATTTATTGACACCCTTGGCCCTTACGCAGCAGACGAAGACTTATGTCTGCGGGAGTTTTCAAAGTCATTGTGCGACCGAGCATACACATGGTACATTGGCTTAAAACCAGGATCAATCCCAACCTGGGATGACATGGTGGACGTATTTTACACTAAATACTTTCACGGGGAAGAAACGGTGACGTTTGCAACTCTGCAAGCAACCAAGCAAAGGAATGGAGAGGATCTGATGGAGTACATCAAACGGTTCAGGGATATAGCACTTGATTGCTATGACCACTGTGAAGAAAGGACGTTGGTGGAAATGTGCATGACCAACATGATTCGGGAGTTCAGAGCTGTCCTGGAGAATCTGGAGATTTCCCAGTTTGCACAGCTATTGCAGAAAGCTAGAAAGACGGTTCAGTCCGTGAAACCCAGTTCAGACAAGAGAAGCGCACAGCAGGCTATAACGGTGTCCACTGGAAACCAGAGAAGGAAAACAGAGGGGAGGGAGTATGATACACCCCTACCCCTACCATGCACTCCTAAGGAGCTGGATGTGCTACTTGACAAATGGATAGCGGATGGGATCTTTAAACCCAACCAGGTTTCTAGAGAGCCTACAGAGGAAGAAAGGAGGGATCCTCGCTTCTGCCGCTAGCACAACTATGTACAACATCCCATCGCAGAATGCTGGGCGCTCCGCAGGCTGGTGCACCGCAGGATCAAAGAAGGCATATTAGAGCTGACCCAGCAAGAACTCCAAAGAAACCCACTTCCAAACTACAAGGGAAAGGGTGTAGTAGCAGTAGTGATATGTGCAGACCCGGGAGAAGACGAGGAAGAAAACTTGGCCCTGCCTGCCGCGGCGATTACCACTCTTCAGCAAAGTGCCAAGTTTAAAAATCTATTTGACCAGTTGGGACTTACAGCAAAAGAAAGAAAAATAGCCACGGAGGCTTTAGTAAGCATCGCCTCCGGAGCAGGGGTGGAATGCTTGTCAGCAAAGATGCTGGAAGACAGGGCCCTCCTGCAAGAATCAACAGAAATCACATTTAGCAGTGAAGATATGGAAGTGGGGCACCCAGATCATAAGAGGCCTCTTTATTTAGCAGCATCTATAAATCAAATCCCCATCAAGAGGGCCCTGGTAGATACGGGTACTTCCGTAAACCTCATTCAATTGAGCATCCTGCAAGCCGTAGGAATTTCAGAGAAAAAAATCCAAGGATGCTCAATGGAAGTAACGGGATTCGGAGGAAGAGGAGAGTACACCGTAGGCCACATTTAGTTATGGTTGAAAGTAGGTCCTATAGCCTCTTTAGCTTGTTTCCACGTGGTCAGAACGGAAGTATCCTACCATGTGCTTTTGGGAAGACCTTGGTTACACAAACACCAACTAGTCTCGTCCACCTACCACCAATGTGTGAAAGGAAGATTGAATGACAGGATGATACGCATAGCTGCGAACCCTTCGCCGTTCGAGCAGGCAAAAGCCCACTTGGTGGAAACCATGTTTTATGATCAATGGGCTCTATCTGGAGAAAATGTGGTTGCAAAGCCACGAGGCACCTTTGTACCTAGGTGGGAAGATATTCAAGATGACCCAGAACATGATTTAAGAGAGCTACTGGTGCGAAAGAAGAAAAGGAAAGAAATGCCTGCCGTAGAGCTAGACGAAATACCTCAGTGCATCAGGGTCCGAGGCCTTGATGGCAGGATTGTCTATAAATTATGAAGGTGTGTGGGGCCCACGGATGAGATGCAAGCGGGTCCCACCCAAAAAGGGCAACACAAGAGTTTGGCCTGTTGCGTTGCTGAAGGAAGTTTGGGAAAAGAAGAAGAAAAGGTTGAGGCAGTTACGACAGAAAGGGACATCCAGGTTATGGCAGAAGAAGAATTGGAAGAGGTTGACTTAGGGTCTGACTCGTAAGAACCAAGGCCCATCTCAATTAGTGCAAGCCTGACAGAAAAGGAGAAGTCAGAACTCATACTATTGTTGAAAGAATTCAAAGACGTTTTTGCTTGGGATTACAATGAAATGCCAGGGCTCGATCCTGAGCTTGTTGCGCATACGTTGAATGTGGACCCAGAGGCCAAGTCGGTGGCCCAGCCTGCCAGGATATTTCACACAGAAATAGAAGGGCAAATAGTCAAAGAAGTACAGAAGTTGCTAGCCGCAGGATTCATCAAGCCTATCCAGCATCCCCGCTGGCTATCCAACATAGTACCAGTAAAGAAGAAGAACGGGCAAATAAGATGCTGTGTAGATTTCAGAAATCTCAACAAAGCTTGTCCAAAAGACGAATTCCCACTGCCAAACATGGATTTACTGATAGATTCTGCGGCAGGAAACACCATGTTCTCATTCATGGACGGTTTCAGTGGGTACAATCAGATCAAGATGGCGCCAAATGATGCAGAGAAAACTGCCTTCAGAACACCCATGGGCAATTTCTACTATACTGTGATGCCCTTCGGGCTAAAAAATGTGGGTGCAACTTATCAACGAGCAATGATGGCCATATTTCACAACATGATGCACTAGGAGCTAGAAAACTATGTGGATGACATAGTGGTTAAGTCAAAGAGAAGAGAAGAACACTTTCGGGTGTTAAAAAGAGTATTTGAAAGATGCAGAGCTTTTAAGTTAAGAATGAATCCCCTCAAGTGCGCATTCGGAGTATCCTCTGGGAAATTTTTGGGTTTCCTGGTTCACAGCAGAGGCATAGACGTGGATCTGGCCAAAGCCACGGCCATAGCAACTATGAGACCTCCTGCTACAGTAAAAGAATTGAAGAGCTTTTTAGGAAAAGTCTCATATTTTCGGAGATTCATCCCTGGGTTGGCATCAATCACCTCTGCTTTCACCAAGTTGCTTAAGAAGGGGCAAAGTTTTGAATGGGGGGAAACGCAGCAGACAGCCTTCAAAAGGCTACAGCAAATAATGATGAACCTCCCCACAGTACAGGCCCCTATTCATAAAAGACCACTACTGCTCTATCTGGCCACCAACTCGTATGCCATCGGCGCACTAATCGCTCAGGAAGATGGAGGTGGTATCGAGCAGCCAATATACTACATCAGCCGCGCCTTAAAAGATGCAAAAACTCGTTACCCAAGGGCGGAGAGAGCGTGCCTAGCCATTGTATACGCTTCACAGAGGTTGTGTCACTATTTCTTGGCATACGAAGTATGGCTGATGACTAAGTCACATGCCATTAAAGCTCTGTTACAACAGCCGATTCTCTCCTGCAGGATATCCCAGTGGTTGCTACAGTTATCACAATACGACTTGAGAATGGGGACACCTAGGGTAGTGAAAAGTCAGGTTATAGCAGATTTATTGGCGTAATTTCCAGAAGAGGAAGAATTCCCACTGGATGATAAAGTTCTAGGGGAAGTAGCTATGGCAGAAGAAGTCAGGGAACAGTGGGTAATGAAATTTGATGGGTCTTCTACTACCCATTCTGGAGGGGTGGGAGTAGTTCTGTATCATGAAGAAGACAAGGCAGTGGAACTGTCATTTAAGTTGGAATTCCCCTGTTCAAACAATACGGCGGAGTACGAGGCCTATCTAACTGGGCTTGTCACAGCGCTCGAAATGGGAGTCAAACATTTGAAAGTACTGGGAGATTCGAACTTGGTTGTCTGCCAGGCCAAAGGAAGTTTTTCCTGAAAAGAGCCCAGCCTAGCCCCGTACAGAGCAATGGCCTAGAGAATGGAAGAGAAATTCGCAACCTTTGAGATAGAACATGCTCCAAGAAACGAAAATCGGTTTGCAGATGCGTTAGCCGCATTGGGTTCGCAAATAATCTTTAAAGGGAGGAGCACTAATATAGAAGTCAGCAAGAGGGAAGAATCCATCATTGAGGTGTTGAAGGAAAAGTTCTGGGAGAAGTAGGGCGAAGGGGATTGGCGAATCCCCATAAAGGAAACCTTGGTGAGGGGAGATGACGCAGCAGAATTAAAGATATTAAAAGACTATGCCTTGGTAAAAGAAGAGTTGTACCGCAGGATGCCAGGTGGGATTTTATCTAGATGCGTGGGCCAAGAGGAAGCCCAGAGAAAATTGAAGGAAATACACGACAAGACTTGCGGGTCCTGCGGGGAAGTCAGTCTTTACCACAGACTCCAAAGAGCAGGCTTCTATTGGCCAAGCATGGGTAAAGACGCAGATCAAGTCCAAACCCAGTGTGGGACCTGCCAGCTTACGGCAGACAGGGAGGAGAGTTATGCTGTGTTCATCAGCAAGGATTGGAGAAGCCTTTTCATGCAGTACCTAGCAGAAGACGTCCTACCACAAAGTCACAGTGAAAGGTACAAGCTTAAGAGGTTGGCAACACGTTACTTCTTACATAACACGGTCCTTTTCAAAAAAGGATATGATGAAGACCCTTTGAGGTGTTTGGGTCCTAAAGAGGCTAAAGAAATGATAAAAGAAGTACATTCCGGGGAATGTGGTGAACATCAGGAGAAGAAAAAGCTTTACAGGTGCCTGCTGCAGATGGGCTACTACTGGCCAACTATGAAGAAAGATGCGGCAGAATTTGTAAAGAAGTGTCACAGTTGTCAGGTACAAGCCAACTTAATTCATACCCATCCACAAGGCTTGCACAACATGGTCACCCCATGGCCCTTCCACACTTGGGGGCTAGATTTGGTAGGGCCAGTCAACCCGCCATCACGTGGGTACATATGGATATTGGTAGCTACAGAATATTTTACTAAGTGGGTGGAAGCAGTACCACTTCGCAAGGCCACAGGGGGAGCAGTGGCAAACTTCATCAAAGAAAATATAATTGTGAGGTTTGGGGTGCCCCACAAGATCATTAGTGACAATGGCACACCGTTTGTCAACAATGATGTAAGGAGAATGCTAGAGTTCTACCAAGTCAAGCACCACAGGTCATCACCCTATTACCCTCAAGGGAACGGGCAGGCAGAGGCAACAAACAAAATTCTCATAAAAATCATCAGCAAGATGAGCCAAGAGTATGTGGGAGGATGGGCAATGCACCTGCCAGATGCTCTCTAAGCATACAGAAAATCACCAAAGTCAGTCACAGGCTTTTCACCCTTTTCCTTGGTCTACGGAACTGAAGTAGTGAGTCCGACAGAAATAATGACACCATCCCTAAGGGTTATGCAGATGCGAGAAAAAGAAAATGAGGAAGAAGTCTTCGCGGCAGAAAGGTTTGAGGACTTGGAAGAACTTGATGAAAAGAGGGAAGAAGCCTAGAAACGCAGCCGGAGATACAGGCAGAAGATGACTGAAGCCTATGACAGGATGACCAAGGAAATAGTGTTTGCGGAAGGACAACTAGTGTTAAAAGTGGCAGACTACGTCAGGCGAGGTCTGGCAGGACCATCCAAGTTTGCACCAAAATGGGAGGGACCCCTTGTGATAAGAGAAGCGCATCAAAGTGGGTATTATCACCTAACTCAAATGGATGGCAGGGACTTGATGGACCCCATCAATGGAAAATGGCTGAAATGTTATTTTTCTTAGAGAAGAAAGTTATGTGGTTGACCCCATTTCCTTAGTTGTTTGTTTATGTTTCCTTTACTAAACTTTTTCTTTTTATTCCTCTAATTGACTATGTCACAAAAGAAATTGTAACGTGCTTTCATGAGTATGCAATGAAAAAGTACGAAGTATTAGCATCATATCATAGCAGTAGTAAAGAAAAAGTAGCAAAGTGTAGCATTATTACAAACCCAAACTGTGGCAAACACAAGCCAAGTAACTACGGCAGGAAACATAAAAGTGTTTTGTATGACATAACAAAAACAGAGAAACAAAGAAAAGGAAAGGAAACGGTGCCATCATCAATGAAGTCCAGAAATGAGACTTTGATCTCCAAAGCGACTGGGTCCACCAACGCCGGAAAGAAGACGCTTACAGCGACCCTTCAAATCAGCCACCTCTTTCTTCAAAAGCTCAATACGAGCATCTATGGCCTTAGCAGCAGGCTGGACTCTCCTCATGAAAAAGGCCCGGGCAATCTCACGTAGATGCTCAAGAATAAACTTCACAGCGAAACTCACACTAATGAGCTCCTGTATCACGACCCTCCACTGCAGGATCCTCCTGGCAGAGACGGAGTCAATGAAGTTATGCTCGATGTCATTCAGCACACACCCCAGCATTTGCAAGAAATGCTCCCTAGAAGAACGACCAAGGTGAAACTCCTACATAAAATTGCCGTGACAACTGTAGATCATCACTAAGTGTGAGACGCTGTCCTCAGGGACTCGGAAGCCATAAAAGTCTACATAAGGAGGACCGGAAGCCCAAAAGTCTGCCGGACCAAGGTCGTTAACCTCTGGCTGGTCAAAGCAGACAAAGAAAGATGCAACATCATCCGGGACGGCGGCAGAACTACTACCCGCCTCAAACTGAGAAGGGATAGTAGGGAGTGGGCCTATAACAAAAAAGGAGGGGAACACAAGACAAAATAAAAAAAAATGGCACGGGAAGAAAAGACTTGTAGAAAAAGAAGATGAAATAAGAAGAGAAAGAAAAATTGCCAAAATTACCAGGAATGGGGGCTACTGGTGTAGTAGAAACAGGTACTGCAGGCGCAGAAGAAACAGGGGTAGTAGGTACGGCTAAAACAGGTACTGAAGGTGCGACAGGAATAGGCGCTATGGGTGCGGCAGGAGCAGTCTTTCCCACGCTTGCTGCAATTTCTGGCCCCTCAGAAGTTTCTGCAAGTGGGGAGATAAGTATGCAAATGAAACGCAAATGCAGAAAGGAGATAAGGGGAAAGGAAGATACATACCCATGAAGTCAGGCTCGGGCGAAGCACTCCCCTCTTCATCAGAGTCGGAAATTCTCTTTTTTAGCACGAGCGCATCATCAGGATCCTCAAAAATGTCATCGGATCCCTTTGAAGATAAGTCCGGATCAGGATCACGGGTAGCAGAGTCGGGAATGGAGGAAGGAGTAACAATAAGCGAAATGCTACCCTTTGCAGCTTGGGAAATAGCTGCAAAAGGGTCACTAGTCGAAATCACTGGCGACAGAATGGGAGAAGTGGTTTTGGTTTGAACAGCGGCAGGAGGAATGGCTCCCTCTGAAGGAGTGGGTCTCTCGGCAGGCAAGGGTGTAGTCTCACCAACCCCTTCGACATGAGTACCCTCTCTAGGTATCGGCTCGGCAGAAAGGGTGAGAGTTTTGGCAGGAGTCTTGTGTGCAGCAGGAGGAGTAGGCATTGCTAATACCGCCTCGGCCCCATCAAAAAAGCCTTCCATAGGTACACCCATGGAGGCGGAAATCTCCTCGGCAGTGGGGCGATATATGGATAGAGGCTCAAGCTCCTCCTAAAAAGAAAATTTTGTGTTAAGTAAAAAGAAAAAAAAAAAAAAAAAAAAAAAAAAAAAAAAAAAAAAAGACCCGTGGCAGAGGCGTGCGAGAAAGAAAGAAGAGAGAAGTGGAGAAAAAATGACTCACCTCAGACTCAGGTTCATCAAGCAAAATGGGGCGGGTAACTGATGAGTCTTCCTTATGCTTAGACTAAAAGGAAAAAGGCAGAAGAAATTGGCGAGTTAGTCGCAAGAAAATTAAGAAATTTTGTCGAAAAAGGAAAAAAAGGGGAAATAACTTACTCTCCGTTCAGTGGCAGATACGGGGTGAGGAGTAGTTTTCCTTTTGCTACCATGAGTCCTGCTAGCCAGCGGAGCACCTGCAGGAGGCAGTGGTGTGGCAGGCTTGGTTTTGTTGAAAAACTTGGGTTTGGCAGGCGCTTTCTTGCTCGGTACAGAGAGATTGATTACCTTAACTTTTTTCTCCCAACCAAGGGGATAGTCGTCGGCGTGCCAGAACCATCCTTTCTTCTCTGCGTCCCATTAAAAAATGACTGACCGGCTCTGTTTTCTAGCATACGCCAAAACGGATTTAGAGGGAAGCAGCAGACGAGGGTTAACCGAGACAACCATGCTTAGCCCTTCAGGAGGAATAAGGGAGAAGCCACGACTCCCCGCTAACTCAGCCACAAATGAATCCATCACTGCATGCCAGTAACCGTGCATGGGAAAAGTGTAGACACCCTCCCTTAGCGAACCGGGGACTGTAACGGTACTGAAACGCTTCTTCCAAAAGTCAAAGGCAATGTGCCGCAGGAAAGGACGGACTGAAGTAGGAGCTCCCATGAGGGGAGAAATGTCATCGGGGATGTCTTGATCCAGTCCAAACTGCCTTCTCACCCGGTTGGCAGGATAATGAACAAATCTAATGCCTTCATCGGCTAGGTAAGGCAGTCATCCGGCATTGGTAGCGGCAAGATAGGTAATCCCAGTTTCATCAAAGCTAACCAATGGGGTAGTAGTTCCAACGATGTCAACAAACAAACCCATAACAGAATCCGCACAAGTATAATCAACACCCAAATTTCTGTAGGCTCTCCAAGAGAAACCCACACCCTCATCAAAAGATTCAACCACAGAACAGCCAATCGGCTTCAAACCAGACCAACGAAAAGCAAGTGGGAAATCAGATTCAAACCTGCCACAAAAATCGGTAATCACTTTCGGACAACTCTGGTACTTCTCTCTGGCAAACCGAGCGGGTCTGCATTTTGTCAAGTATTGAGCACAACGCTCAAACAACCACTGCTGAAGTATAGTGCAATGAATGGAAGAAGTGACAATATGGCAGGACCCAGCCTGACTCTCATCATTACGGAGGATATCTAATTGAACATACAAGTGCCCCAGGAACATAAGAGCCAGCGGCAGGCTCACCCCAGCAGATATTTTGATAGCCAAACGAAAGTACAAAGGTTTTATGGCATAGTGGGGGTAGGACCCAAAAACAAACTTGCAAAGCCAAAATGCAATAAAAGCCGCACGACGGGCAGCAGTAGAAAACTTAGAGGAAGAACTCACCCAGTAGGACAACTTGGCATTTTCGGTCATCCTTTTCCTCAGTTCAACCTCAATGGCCTCTTCCTTAGGAGAAAGCTCTAAGGCGGCAGGATCGGCATCGCCGAGAATGGGTAAAAGCAACTGGTTAGCCACATCTTCGAGAGTCACGGTGAGTTCGCCGCACGAGAAAAAGAAGGTGTGGGTGGTGGTGCACCATCGCCGGACCAAGTGACGGAGGTTATAGAGGTCTCGGAAATTCGACAAGCAGCGAGACGAGACTATAGCCTTCAAAACGCCGGCTCGCTACAACAAACCCATAAAACCCGTGTAGGAAAGCTCGATGTCAACCCATTCCTTCAAACCCAAGGATGTGCCGGACCCAAATTCAAAATGAAGGGGTACAGGAAGCGAAACACCTTAGCGAATAGACATATCGGGGATTGAAGATGCCAAAGGAGCCCAAGAAACGTCGGGGTCTCGCCGGACAAGGGTAATCAATACACGACCCAGCGGCGGCGGTACATAGTCACCAGGGATTTTTGGGAAGTGAGGATTGATTTCATACCAAGGGTCGATTAAAGGAGCGCATTCACTGTCGGGGTCGCGCACCATCTCCTCCTCAGCGGACAGCTCCGAATCGGAACATTCCATTTCCTTAGGAACGGCAGGAGAATCGGAAGTAACCGCCTTCCCTTTGTGGCGGGAAGAGCCTTGACTTTTCACCGGCGACATGGTGAGGAGGCTTAGTCGGAGAAAATGGGTATGGGTGTTTGAAAGGAAGAAGGAGAGTAAGAGACGAAGAGTGTATGTTTTGGGAAAAGAAAGAGTTTGTGATTAAAGTGCAGAAGGATTCTTCCTTAAATACTCAGGTCATTAATATCAGCATAAAAGGAGGTGACGGGTCAACCATCAGAAGGGAATGGAATTAATGAAGTGGCGGCTCTGTTTTGAAAATAACTGCCAAGATGGGAAGACAACCCTGTTCGCGGCAGGAAGGAGAATATATGTATGTATAAGAAGGGGTCCACAGCTTAAAAAAGACCCGCGAAAAAAGAGAAGAAGAAAAAAGATGAGAGAAGGGTAGAAACGCCTTTTCATTCACATATAAATCGCAAGAACGTTTCATATGTTCAAGGGGCTAAATGTTGAGGGCCATTTGTGGAAGCCCAGGCAGATAGAAAAGCCCAATAATGAGGGCTACAAAGAATTGACAAGGTAAATAGCAAAAAACCCATTAGGCCCAAGCGGCAGGAATAATGGATCACAGGCCCAACAAATAAATAAATGGGTCTTGAAGAGGCAAGCGGGCTCAAAGAAGCCAGGAAAGAAAGAAATAGCATCCCATGGGCAGAGAATGAGGTAAAAAAGTGAGAAAAGGCCGCCGCAGGCCCAAGACAATGCAAACTAAGAGAGTAAGGGGTTTATGGCAGGCCCATAAACCTCAAAGATAAGGATAAGGTTATTAGGCCGAGGAAGCCCAATGAAGTTAGTAAAAAGCCCATGGGAGTGTCGAATTAGCAAACGGGCCGAGGAAGCCCAAAGAAAGCAATCGGGCCATGGATGCCCAAAGGGACATAGGAGCCCATGAGTAAAAGCAAAACAGTGCCCATGACAAGCCACTGAGAAAAGGGATAAACGGTTGGCCCAAGAAAAGGTCCAGCAGAATTAAGTTATTACGGCAGGAATAACAATTCAACGTGGCAGGCAATAAAGAAAATCAAAAGTGGGCCAAAGAAATGTAAGGCCTATCATCATACGAAGCCTAGCTCTTAAATGGAGTGAAAAACCAAAGGAAAGCTCACATGAAAGGCCAGGAAACGCAGACGGAGAGTCTCCAGGTCGCAGCAGACGTATGAGCAGCAGGCAGACTCTTGGACAAATTTGAAAGGGAAGTACGCCCATGGCCCAGGCACCACCAGCCTGTACCCAGCCAATATAGGACATGGTGGGGCCATGGGCCAGAGGTAAGAGGTAAAGGGGGTATGGTTTGGTGGTGGGGAGAAGGGAAAAGATCTATTTGCAGCTCCTACCCAAGCCTCTTTTGGGAGGTACGTCCTGTTGGGATGATAGACCATCCAAAAGAGGCAAGTTTGAGGGGGAACCGTTGGGTGCATGCTCTGAGAGTAGAGAGAGAAAGCATTAATACCGTGGTAGGAAGAAATGTTACGGTATACAGAGGAACAAAACAAACCTGCCTCTGTCTGGCGAGGGTGGATGTCGCACAGTCCTGGTGGTCGGCAAGTACACCCAAACCAGACAAAGGCGGTTAAGGGGCAAAACAGTAAAGCACTAGCCACGGCAAGCGCTATAAAAAGGCTTTTGCCGTGCCCTGTAAGGGGGATCGAAAAACAGAGTATATTTTCGGGAGTGAAAAGAAAAAATAGAGCAAGAAGAAAAGAAAAAAAGATAAGAAAGAAAACAAAGAAGAAAGGAAAGGAAAACTAAGAAAAAGGAGAGTTAGTTCAATGGGCATGCACCAATAGATCGGTTTCCCTCTCTCCCTCTTCAAATCTTACCTTCTTCCAAAACGCAAACAAGGACTCTTTCTTTTTGGGCAATAAGCATTCAGGTCCGACTCCCTCAAAGCCATTAATCCCTACGGCAGGATCTTTTTCCTGGGGGATTATTTGCATTGAGAAGAGGCGTTCTCTCCTCTTTGGCTTTGCTGCGGCAGACTAAGCTTAAAACTTAGTTTATGCCCATTTAAATTAGCCAGTATTATTTTCTTCATTTTTTCTCTGTGATTGATATCATTATGATTGTAATCATGCTTTATTAGCAGGGAATACATAGCCGTTTATTTAAATAAGTCAAAGTACTCTATTTTAGTTATTATTATATCTGTCAGCCGTAACTCGTCTGCAACAGTTCTGCTTGCCGTAAATTTGCTCCTGGCAGACAAGGCATAAGTTTGTGCACAAACCGGCCCAAGTTGAGTTACAATTGGAACGGCCCCAGCTCCCTTACTCAGAAACACTAGGGCCCTTCACCGCAGAAGGCAGCCCAGCCCATTACCGTAGGAGGCAGCCCAATATACCATATACAGAAAAAAAGGCCCCTACAAGGATATATATTAAGATTGTTTCCATCATCTTTTTAAATATAAGATATATACTTCATTTCCATGACACTCTTATTTCCTTATGCCATTAAATAGTGTGCATGAATGTTAGTTTTTATTTTTATTTATTTTTGAAAAGCACATGAATGTTTGTTTGTTGTGTAGTGAAACCTTCTCCTTTTATATCATTGAGGGTAAATTCGAATAATATACTCTGAGATTTGGGCTAATGTCAACCAGGTTCGAAACATTTCAAAATTGAACAATTTGGTCCCTAAAGACAATTTAATCCCAACACTGTTAGCCCACCCATTATCTGGTGGGTTATTGGGCTATTGGGCCAGGCGGTTGGCCATAGGCTATTTGGTGACTCTCAAATCTAAGAGAGAGTGCTTGATGTCGAGGGGGAAAGTCTTTCATGACAAGACAAGCCTTGGTCACCCGTCCATCACACCTTAAAAAGCACATGCTCATCATCACAATCACATACCAAAAGCTAAGTCCTGGGAAAGTGTGATTAAGGTTCATGCATTAGAACTTGCTTGGAAGGGTAGATAAGTTTGCATTTTCTTTTATTTTCTCACAATTTCATCAAAATTGTATAGATAACAAATGAGGGAAAGAAGCCGAAATTTTTAACCAGGCCTTCCCTTGTGCCTTCATGTTTTTCCTTTGCAATTTCCCAATCATGTTATTGATTCTTTCATTTCCCACTTCCCAGGGAAGGCCAATGGCAATAATAATAATATTTAGAAAACGATGCACCTAAATCTAAACCACACCCACTTCAATTTTATGCACATTTCTCTAGTCAAACCTCTATCGGTGAGTATTTTAACTTGATCTTTAAAAATTTTGAAGCTATTTGTTATCAGCATGCTAGAATTTGTACTTTATTTGAAGAATTGAATTAGAGTTTTGGGTGGTAGTAAACTTGGCTACAAGGGTCTTGTGAGGAATGGGCAATTTTTATTAGGCATAACTGTTCACCCTCTAAGGTTTGGGGCAGTTGTAAAAACATTTATCGGAATTTCAATTCTTTCTTATAACTCTTTGGATTCTATATCCTCTAGATTGACCTTTGGAACCTTTTATGGACAAAAAAATCACATGATTAGTGGCATGAATTAGTTGGAGAGTTTTTTTAAAGTGGTCATGTAATAATCACATGATTTTTTTTTTCTCCCATAAAAGTTAACAAAAGTTAGTCCTATAGATCAATTTGGCAGATATGAAAACCTCAATGAGTAACAGGGAAGAATTGAAACCACATGGAATGTTTTGGCAACTGATTCAATGCGT
The DNA here is from genome assembly GCF_932294415.1 of Quercus robur. Taxonomy (NCBI): domain Eukaryota; kingdom Viridiplantae; phylum Streptophyta; class Magnoliopsida; order Fagales; family Fagaceae; genus Quercus; species Quercus robur. The sequence goes on along the minus strand of NC_065535.1, from coordinate 37,989,816 downwards.
AGATATTATTGCATCTTGGCCTTTTTATTTTATTTTTTCATTTTCCATCATTTTGGATGTAATTTGTTCCATTTAATTCAAACCACGATAATTGGAAAAATCCGGATTTTAGTTTAGATGTTTCTAAAATGCTAATAAATGTAAATAATTTAAAAAATTAATTATCACACATAATATAACATAAATAGAAACTATAATTTATACCATCACGCACTCTTGATGCGATGGTCACTCCACAAGTATAAATGCTTGTGGGGTGTGAGAGGCAATGGTCGGGGTTCAAATCTCTAGGAGGAAGCTTCACACACATATACACTTAGATTAGGTTAGGGTAGAAATTCTATCTTGTATTCAAAAAAAAAATTGTAATTTATTATTTCATGACTTGTATCATTTAAGAGAAATTAAGAAAAATAATTAATTCATATTTATTAACTAATACAATAACTTAAAAGACTAATTCTAAGCTAAGAAATTTAAACATATAATTTGAGTAATTATAAGTAAATTGAGAAAAGTGAGAAAATAAATCAATATACAAGCATTAAAATAATATTTGACTATGTACCAAAAAATTTTCAAGAACTTTTATATGTTCTTTGATTTCTTTTAAGAATTTGTGCAATGCTTAATCATTCTTATTTCTACCCTACGTCCCAAACTTTCGTTTCCATTTATTACAAATATGTGTATAAAGGAAAGCCCTAAAAAAGGGTGTTGTGGTAGTGATTTTAAATTTTTTTTTTTTTTTTAAAAAAAAAAATGAGATAGTTTTCTTGCAATTACAGTACCACCCATTTTGTGTACCACTTTTTCCTTCTTCTTTTTTTTTTTTTTTTAAATTTTAATAATTAGAATAAATTTATTTATTTATAAATTAAAAATATAAATGGAAAATGTGTTACCTTTAAAAAATTGTGAAAGAGAAACACAAGTGCAAAATGGTTTTTTTTTTTTTTAGTAAGTATGTTTTTGTTCTTCTGTATAAATTTCAATTGTGAGTTGGATCCTAAAATATATAAATAAGTAGTAGAAGTAGAACAGTTGGTTATGTTTGATAGCGAGGGTAATTTTAGATCCCAGTGGAGAGATTATTGTTTTGGAACTTGGAAGGAGACAGTATTTTAACCAAAAAAAATTTGAGAGGAAGAGGCCACACAAATGTCTAATTTTCGAAGGAACATTTATATTGGAGGAGCTAGTGTAGTGTAGGGTTCAAAAACTTAAAAGAGCTATCTGAAAATGGTCCGAATCCATTTCTCCAAATAGATAACAAATGAGGCCTGACCTGAGTATCAAGAGTATGTTTCTGTAAAACTCGTTTCTGTAAATTCTCTCTTGTCTTGTGCGGTGTTAATTTTTCCTCAATAAATCAAGTGCGTTTGGATGCACTTTTCTATTTTTTAAATTATAAAATTATTACTATTTTTTTTTTTTGGTGGAAACGGGGGGTTTTATTTAGCTAATAAAAGAGTTTATATATCACCAACAGCAGGTCCTTGGGCACATAGTCAAGTACTCCCAAGTCCAGCCAGATCCTTTACATAGTACATATAAACAAAACTAGGACAGCCATTATACACAGACAAAAGGTTCTGCTGGTGAGTTCCCCGCTTCGCCAGAGTGTCCGCACAGGCATTTGCTTCATGGTAAATGTGATGCACCTGCACCACCCAGTCTCGGTCCATAAGGCTCCTGCAATCACAAATTAAAGGCATCATATTAGTAGGGTAGTTCACAGTTGTATTTGTCAACCAAGTTAGTACCACTTTAGAGTCAGTTTCAAGCCGGATAAACTTAAATTCCAGTTGCCATGCCATCTCCAATCCCTGTCGGACAACGGCCAATTCGGCCATATTATTTGTTGTGATACCCAAATGAAGAGAGAAACCGGCTATCCAACATCCTAAATGATCTCTCAAGATCCCCCTTGCTCCTGCAATCCCTGGATTACTTAGCGCACTGTCATCAGTGTTTAATGTAATGTAAGGAGTTGGGGAAGCGTGCCATCAGATAATCTGCAGGAATCTAACTTGGGTCCGTCTAACAGTGCCAGCTAGGAAATACTATTTCGTAGTAGCTTGCACAGTAGCATAGATGAGACTATGTTGGGAGCGAGACTCATTCTTAAAAATCCTTTCATTTCGAGCTAACCATAGTTTCCAACACATAAAAGGAAAATAAACCCTCCAAGGGAGGTGATGTGGCAGGATATCCATGTCAGCTGTTGCATTGCACCTCAGCCAATCCTGCAACGGCATGTGAAAAAAGGATAGGGGCAAAATACCCGGAGATTGACTCCATACCTCTTTTGCCCAGGGGCAATCCTGAAGAATGTGGATGGTCGTTTCCAGGTTATGACAACGAGGACAGTGAGCATCCCAATGGTTACGCCCAAAAGTTAGGAATTGCTTGGTTTGGGTGTAACCAGTTGCACATAGCTTTCCAGAAGAAGAGTTGAATTTTTTTGGGGCATGGTAATGACCAAATCCAGTTCCAAAGTGATTTGTCCCAGGGAACATGTTGTTGTTGCCAAAGAAACTTAGAGGCGGATTTAACGGAGCAAGTACCCTTGTTGTGGGGCCACAGGAAAGCGTCATCCAATCTAGTAAAACGCGTGACGGGAATACCTTGAATAAGGCTTTGAAGTTGGTAGGGAATAGGTAAATTGAGAGAGTCGAATGACCACAAGTGAGTAGGACGTAGCAAACTAACCCTACAGTCTTTGTCATGGGGAAGGAGGGGTCCCTCGATATAATTGCGCAGGGAACCTTGTGGAAGCCAAGGGTCCTTCCAAATACGAATAGTTTGCCCATCTCCAACTATCCAGCGCATGCCCTGGAGTAGCAAATTGGCTCTTAGCAGGAAAGAAGTCCAGACATGGGACCCTCTTGCACTGCGCGGACTAGTGAACACGGTTGCTTGTGGGAAGTATTTAGCCTTTAGCACCTACGCCCAGAGCGTGTTGGGATTGGTGTAAAGGCGCCAAGCCTGGTTCATGAGAATTGCACAGTTTCTATGACAGGTGGTGAGGGGATCCCCAGACCTCCTGCCTCTTTGGATAAAGTGATAGTGTCCCAGCTAACCATGTGACAACCGCGATGATGTTCAGTATCTCCTTAAAGGAAATGACAGCTCATTTTGTCAATTTGTTGACTAATCTTTTGGGGGAGGAGCATGGTTTGCATGGCGTATATGGGAATGGAGGCCACAGATGCTTTGATGAGGGTGGCCCGGCCAGCAATGGATAAGTATTTGGTTTACCATCCTTCGATACGCAGGCATATTTTGTCCACTAAATATTGATAGGAGTGAGCGGTACGGCGGGTGGTGAAGATGGGCGTCCCCAGATAAGTACCAATGCGGTCTGTGGTGGGAATGCCAAAGATTCCAGCCACTTGTTTTTTCACACTCCGAGGAATACAAGGAGAAAACCATAATTTCGATTTGGGGACACTTATAAGCTGGCCCGAAGAGTCGCAAAAAGTATATAGAATGTTGCGTAAATTCCTACAATTCCTAGGCTTGGCGTTAGTGAAGAGAAAAATATCATCAGCGAAAAAGAGGTGTGAAAGGTGGACCCTCTCCCTAAACTTGATAGGGTGGATAAGTTTATCTCGTACAGCCTCTTCCAATTGGATCGACAACCACTCCAAACAAAGAATAAACAGATATGGCGATAGAGGATTGCCCTGTCTAAGTCCCTGACTGGGCACAACCTCCGGGAAAGGGGTCCCATTCCATAAAATATGAAATCTAGTGGATGAGAGCATATTCATAATGAGTGTAATGAGGCTTGGTGGCATTTGAAAAAATTCTAGTGTTTCCTTAAGGAAAACCCAATCTAGCCGATCATAAGCTTTTTCAAGGTCCAGCTTCAGGGCCACGTATCCATTGCGACCCCGTCGAGATTTTAATGTCTGAATGACTTCCTAAATAATGATAATGTTGTCACTCGTTCGACGCCCTGGCACAAACCCAGCTTGGCAAGGATTGATAACCTCAGCAATATAAGGTTTGAGCCGTTGCACAATCAATCGAGATAGCAACTTATAGAGGGTATTACAAAGGCTAATTGGGCGAAACTGCATGATCATTTTTGGATGTGCTACCTTGGGGATAAGAGCTAAATTTGTGATACCTCAGGGCGGCAGGATAATGAGTTGCTCAAAAACTTCCTGAATGATACTCGGGCCCAAACTGGGCCAATTTGATTGGAAGAAAAGAGCATGATAGCCATCCAGCCCTGGAGCCTTCAAAGGAGGGAGATCCCTAAGGGTCTTATAAATTTCATCAGGTTGGGGGATACTGGTTAGAGACTGGGCATTTTCAAAGAAAGGACTATTTGGACAACACTACACCGTAGTTCTGGATGAAGGACGCAGATGAGGAGACCTCACCTGAAACAACCTACTAAAGGCCTAATTGATATAAGGCTCTCCAGTAAGCCATAATCCCGTGTCGTCTTTGAACGTGCCAACCCGCGATTGGCTTCGTCTTTGAATGGTTTTAAGGTGGAAATACTGAGTGTTAGCGTCCCCATAATTTAACCACATGATTCTAGATTTGAGTTGCCGATATAAATATTCTTGGTGGAGGACTGTATTATATTCTTGTGCAAGCTGTTGTTCAAGCGAGTATAAAAAGGCCGATGGTTTCCTAGCTAACGCCACTTGGAGTCCTCAAATATGAGCTAAAATACGATTTTTGTGCTGGAATAAATTCCCAAAATGATGTTTGTTCCAGGCACAAATATTTTCCGTTAAAAATTCTAGCCGCCACGGGAAACGAGACAAGGAGGAGGATGTGGATGGAATCAGTTCAGATGATTTCTAGCTATCGCTTACCAAAGTAGGGAAGGTAGAATCAGTAAGCCACATTTGCTCAAACCGAAACGGCTTGGGAGTTTTCCGCTCTAAGGGGTCAGTGTTAAGCAAAATGGGGCAGTGGTTAGATTTCATTCAAGGGAGATGAGAGATTTCAGCAGCAGGAAAAATAAGTTTCCATTCTACGTTTCCTAGGCCTCTATCTAATCGTTCTATAATATTGTGTTGCCAATTTGGGCTTTTATTTGTCCACGTGAATTGAGGACCCTGGAATCCAAGGTCCATCATACCACAATTATCCATGCAAGCCCGAAACGTAGATATACGAGTTCGATTTAAAGGTAGCCCTCCTAATTTTTCATCATCTGAAAGCATGTCATTAAAGTCTCCCAAAAGAACCTAAGGTAAAGAGATGGCAGTAGCAAGATTTTGTAAATAGTCCTAAAAATGTTTACGCTTATTAAAATTTGGCGAGGCATAAACGGTAGTAAGTAAAAAAGAAAGAGAGGGAGATTGTACCTTAACCAAAAAGCGTGGATACTATATTCACTGTGAGTTAGGATTTCCACTTTGAAGGGGGGGCTTTCATTCCATAGCAGCCAAATACCTCCAGAGAAGCCAGTGGGGTCCACACGTCGAGAGTGATCGTATGGAAGAGTGTTGATAACCGCTTGAGCCCTCTCTTCTGCAATGCAAAGCTCGATAATGATCAGAATGTTTGGGTGATACCTACGATGGAGTTCATAGGCATGATTACGAAAAGTCACGCTACCTGCACCCTGGCAGTTCCAAGCTATCATCTTCATTGATGAGGTATGGGGGTTCAGATAATCATTCAGGGTCCCCCCTGTCATCGAGGCCCTCACTGCAGATGGAGGGAGGCACTGATGCCTCGCTGTTGTGGTCTTGATGCGATACATTGGGGCCACTTCTCTGAGCCTGGCCTAGTGTGTGCCTGACATGGCAAATGGCAGGCTTTGGTTTGAGAACATTATTATGTATAAGTTGGGCTCTTCTTCCCGCAGGCTTTTGGATACACTACTGATTTTATATAGATAATGAGGAAACGAAGAAGAAAAGTTTTTTTTTTTTTTTTTTTTGACCTATCCAAATTAAGCCCAAAAAACTAGTTCTTTTTGGGCTTGATAGAGGTACTAGCTAGGCTGGCATCAGTGGGCCAGCATGAGCTAAAGCACAACTATTCACTCGCTCGTTAAGAGCATTCGCATCTAGAATCTTCAAATTATTCTATTTTATCATCTCAAAATCTACTTTATTATTTATACCATACCATTTTGCAACACTCCCAACATCCCAACTTTTATTTTTACCTACAATATATTAAAATAATATAAATTACATAATAAAATAATATAAAAAAATCTATCTCTCTTCTCTCTTCATCTCTATTCTCCATCTCTCTATTTTTCTCTCTTTCTCATCCACCCACCACCACCACCACATCAATCACAAACACACCACCACCAAGAAAAAAAAAAAAAAAAAAAAAGCCACGGCCATACCCATACCCACGACCAAACCCAAAGCCACCACTGCTGGACTTACCAAAAAAAAAAAAAAAAGACCTACAGATACAAACCCATCAAATACAAACTCACTGATACATGCCTCACTGCAAAATACACACAAAACTCATCAATCCATGCCTCACTGCAAAACACACACAAAACCCATCATCGGCAGCAATCTTGAGCAACCCATCACTACAAAACACGCCGCCAACATCGCTGCAAAACCCATCGCTACAAATCTGAATACACAGATCACAAATTCAAAATTTTACCCATACCGTTTTCACTCTCAGTCTCCCTCTCTCATCTCTCTCTCCGTTTGTGGCTTGGTGCTTCTCCACCTCCCCTCCAATTCGATCTATTGTTAGTGATCACAGTGGAGCTCTGGTGACGATCAAGGTGGATGATCTGTGGAGCTCCATTGGTGCTTACCCATAGGTTGATGATCACAGTGGAGCTCCATTGATTGTAGAGAAGAGGGAGAAAGAGAGAAAAGGTACTGTAACACTATGCCAAAAAATTTACAAATTTTTATGTTTAGCCTTCCGGATGTTGAGACAAATTTGGCTTTAATGCTAAAATATGCTTACATATGGGATTTAGCATTCCAAATATGAATGCTCTAAGCAAAGATGCATGAATAAAATTTCAAGATGTTTAACTTAACCAATTCAAAATATGAATAAATCGATTCTCACCCACCCCCACAAGAAAAAAAAAAAAAAGAATTAAGTCTAATATCGATCTGATGAATTTTCTCAGCTCGATTCGTCTTTTTCTTCACATACTTCCAATTGGCTGGCTTGCTCTAAACGACAACATATCCCAAAAAAAAAAAAAAAAAAAAAATCGAAGATGTATACATTCCAATATTCTATAATTAATAACAAGAAGACCTTGTATAAATTCAGCAAAACAAACCGATCTTGTATAGCATCATATGAAAAACTATAGTATATCATATGACAATCTCTAGATCAAATGACAATCTCTATATCAATTGACAAACTATATATAGCATATCAATTGTATCTTGAGCATTACCATCAGGTGTGTCAAATGTCAAATATTTGGCATTTGACACACCAAACAACGATATTCAAGTTTTATGAGATGTTCCAAATCTCAAAATTTTTTGCAACAGGCTACAATGCGGTTTCATAAATGAAACCGCACTGTAGCATGTTGCAAAAAAAAATAATTATTTGTTTATTCACAGTCCTTTCTCTCTCATATATTCACTCGGACTCTCTCTCCCTCTCTTTTTTATCTCATCTTTTCTCCTATCTTAGTTCTTTTCTCTCTGCCTGCCATTTCTTCTCTCTCACCGAAGCCATCGATCTCGCCGAAGCCGCTAATCTCGCCGCCGATCTTGCCAGAGCCTTAGTCATCCTCCACAGCTTCCTCTTCACTCTCATTCTCTTCCTCCCTCATCCTCAAAAGCCAATCTTGCTGCCGATGTCTCCCGCCTGAAGCTAATCTCGCCGCCTGAGTTGTATCGCCAATCACACTGCTGGCGTCTCCTCTCTCCACCTTGCCGATCTCTCTTTCTCTCTCTCTCTTTCTCTTGGTGCTTGTGGCAATGTTTATAATAGTGGATGGTTGATGTTGGTTGGTTGATTTTGGTTGGTGGTGATGGGTTTGTAACCATGGTGGGATGTGGTGGTGGGTTTGTATCAACGATGGGCTATGGTGAGGGTGGCAGTGAATTGGTGGGAGTGACAGTGGGAATACATTTATGATTGGTTTTTTTTAATGTTATTTTAATATTTATATATATTATTTTAATGTATAGGATTGAAAAATAGAAGATGCGATGAATGGTCAATTATAAAATAATGTGTTAAAATTGATAAAGTAGATTTTGATGTTGTAAAATGGCATTTGGCATAGTACACCTGATAGGAATGCTGTATAACAAGGATGATCAAATCGTATCTTGTTATTTATATATATATATATATATATTTTTTTTTTTTTTTTTGAGAAACTTATCTTGTTATTTAGTAGTATTTTTTTCTCCTCGACTAATTATAGCATAATACTACTAGAGATGACAAGATATGGTTATTCGTTTTGGTCCATAATATATAGGAGAATATATATATATATATATATATATATAGTTAGGAAAAGTTAAAAGATACAATTGATTAGAACTTAAAAGAAGAAGAATTATCTCTGTGACTCTGATATATGCAATAATCTCTTCATGTGTCTTAGACACCAACTGCATGTACCTCAAACCGACTTGTTCTTCTAAATTCCCTTGTGGATGCAGACCTATGGACAGATTTTAATTTGTACATGTCATTATTATCATTGTCATATTTGGCAGTACTGCATGTTCTGGAGATGGGTATTGGAATCATGTTCTTGATGTTCTTCGCTGCATTAGGATGATCCGGTGTCCTTAGTGACATCCTTTGATTAGTAGAAGTGAAATCTTGGCTGAGCAAGAAAGTGGAGCTCTCTGTTTGGCTAGAGGGCTTTGCACTAGAGGAGTTACTACTTGTGCTCAAGGGTGGGCTTTCTGTTCGACTGTTCGGCTTTTCAACAGAGGAGCTACTACTGAATGTACGACCAGGCTCTTGCTTTTCTACAGTTGCCTCTGCACTCTTCTCCGCCTCCTGAAACAATAAATTTTCACGTTAACTTCAATGTATTGTAGTTGCAGCATGTCAACACAACAATAAGGATGAAGAGCATTGTGATAGAACAATAACTTCAACATACAAGTTGGATTTCAAGTCTTCTCTTTTTACCTTGGTAGAAAATTCAGAATCTTCTTTAGGAATTTTAGTGTCTAGATCATTTTCCCCTCGCTCACGATGTGTCCTAGACCGTTGTTTCATTCTAGATTTCCTGTAGCTGTAAAAATAAGAAAAATAATTAGAAGCCTCAGAATACAGATCTACCGCAGGATTTTTTTATATATATAAAAAAAAAAAAAAAAAAAAAAAAAAAAAAAAAAAAAAATTGCAACTATTGATTCATAAGCTGCAATTATTACAACGTGAAGTAGCATAAACATCTATTCGCATGTAATCTCACTGTTTATGCACATACATAAAAGTTCATTTTGAAAAATAGTGACATGTTTGTTAACTCAGCTTAATGCATTTAGCTTTTTCACAGATCACATACATAGACCAATGAACATGCTACTAATACTATGCTGTTAGAAACATTTATTACCGTTCAGGAAAGCGACTTACCTTCTTTCTTCTTTGGCCTCCACTACTTCATCATTTTTGCTATACACTACAGGTAACTCTGAATGGGCGCAAGCCAATGGACTTGCGTAAAAGAACTGCAAGAAGAATTATTTCCAGTCAGAATCGATTTTCAAAGCATTACATCTTAAGAAATGAGCACTGCATATAGTACTTATTCCTTGTGAAATAATTCAACACTGCAATTCAATACATCATATGGATTTTTGGAATTGAAATTGGTATAGGTGCCAAAATAAATTATAGAACAATCCCATCAAGCAAAGGAATCACAATGTGAAAAATTAAAGCAAAGTTTTGATGATCAAGTCCAACCTTACAAGATAGTTTCATATTATATAGAACTATGGCACATAATCAAAGAAAAAATTTGTCATGCAACTAGATTAGATTATGAAATAGTGCATTACACTCGTAATGCTGGAATTTAATTGAATAATTACTATCAATTTGTAACTCCAGATGCTTGTCAGTGGTGGGGAATTAAGTACACTATTAAGCAAAATTCTAAGAAAAAAAAAAGTTTTAAATTAAGAAGCACTATTTGGATTTGATGTCTATAAAGCCGTTCATATCAAAGAACTAAAATGGCAAGCATGTTAATCATTACATTTAGACAGAAATGGTCAATAATAAAAATCAAAAAGAAATTTGGAAAGGTCCAACTGCAGTTTTCTTTTTCCTTTTATTTTTATTTTTATTAAAAAAAAAGCTTTGCACAGATAGTTCTTCCAATTAGTACTCACTTCATCTTGGAGAGCTGAAGAAGCAGAGCCACGATGTGCAGGGTCCAAAGCAAGAAGAGTTCTTAACAGACCCAAAGAAGATTCAGGGAAATTCCTGAAAGCATTTTCAAGACTACGTTTGTATTTGGGAAGTTTGAATTTTTTATGCAGGTCCAACTTTTCCCAGTATTCCTCAGATGGTGTGCCACATAGTCTGAAAATCATGTCAATTTGCTCAACCTGAAGGGTAGAAAAAAACTTTTTGACTAGAAAAACTAGCTAGCAATGGTAAATAATTGATGAAAGTGACATTTTGGATACAACAATTGATTGGACAGTGTTTGTTACCTCTGTTTTTCCAGGCATAATAGCTGTCCCTGCTAACATTTCTGCCAAGAGGCATCCAGCACTCCAAAGATCAATACCATCTTTATAATGAATAGCTCCTAATAATAGCTCCGGGGCTCTGTACCAAAGTGTCACAACTCGATTTGTGAGAGGTTTATTGGTTCTATAATTATTCGCAAGCCCAAAATCTGCAATCTTTAGCACCCAATTTTTATCAATCAATATGTTCGCTGCTTTTATATCTCGATGTATAATTCCTGAATCATGGCAGTACTTCAAACCTGAGAGCAGTTGATGCATATAGCATTTGACCTGCATAATTTATTCAAATTAGCAACAGATGAACTAGAAAAATCCAAATTCAAAAAAAAAAAATCTGTAGTAAGAAAGTATAAATTGTGACCTGTGATTCAGTAAGCCTCTCTTCACGACGAAAGATATTGTTGCCAAGTCTGTCTCCATGAAATCAAAAACTAGATACAGACTGTAATGCATTCTTGATGTAGCCAATCCTTGTAGTTTTATAATGTTGGGATGATCCAACTTGTGTAAGAAAATCATTTCTCGTGCCATAAACTTAACACTATCAGGTTGTGATATGTCAAAACGGACCTTTTTCAGAGCAACAATTTTGTTGGTGTCTCTATCTCTAGCTTTGTACACATTGCTGTAAGTTCCCTGGCCCACCTGTAATATGACCAAACATTTATACCAATTCGATCCACCAATATAGCTGTGGTTGCCAAGAATTTAGGGGAAAAGAAAAAGAATTCAAGTTTAGGATCATAAATTTTAATTAGTTTTGAGTTTTCATATTGTATAAACAAAATAAGAAAAAGGTGAAAAATAAAAAATTGTAGTTTTTTTTCTTTTTCTTTCCAATCTTTCTTCTATCAAACAACCTTAGACTGTCAAAAAAACTGCAGACAAACCATATTATTTATGATTCATACCAAAGAAAGTGGATATTAACATGTATATATACTAACAATCACTATCAAAAATCTTGTAACTCAATAGCAAAGCCTAACATCCTTTATTAAGAGAGCTAAGAATCGAAACCCCCCCCCTCATTGTTGTAACTATCAAATTATATATATTCCAGTAATCACTAAGTCTTTAGTGTCCAACCATGCAAATACTGAAATACATTTGAAACAATACAAGTAAAACTTAACATTAGATATATATACCTTAAAGAGCTTATCATAGGAGTCAGCACTCTTTACAACCAACGTAGACAAAACATTTCTTGGGACATTATCAGTGAGCCATTTGGGCAACCCATCAACCAACCCAACCGTTTCAATCGGCATAAACGGAACCTGTTTCTGTGAAACATTCCCACTGTTATACTTCCTACCAGACTCCCTATGCATATTCCCTCCTTTTCCAACGTACCCGTTTTGTAGTTTCAACTTGTCTAAGCCTCTAGAGTGTGAACTATTATTTGAAGGCTTGGCCTGAGCACCACCCATGCCTTGATGGGTCAAACTGGGTTCCTGACATTTAACATAGTATAATAGTGATTAACATAGCATCATCATGAAAAAGAACAATGAAAAAAAGAAATAGAGGACATATAGAGGTGACAGAAGAGAGAGAGAGAGAGAGAGAGTAGTGAGTAATAGCATGGCCGTCCAAGGCCGGCTTTTTTGTCATCCAAGTACTGTTTGGGAGAAAACAGACAACCTTTGTAAATTGATCTTTTGAAACACAGCTTTCTCCGCTTGAATGTAAAGAGGCTTTTAAAAATGCTTATTTGATTCCTCAGAACCAAACTGCATCAAAAACGTAATATTTCGTCATAAAACCCTGAAACATTCTCACTAATTGTTATGCTTTATATTCGAATAAAAGAAAGCTATTTTCACTCTAAACCCTTTAGCTACACACAAAAAAAGAGTCACAAATCACGCAGTACTCATAATGCCTGGAAATACTTTGAACACATTAAACTTACCTTGGACTTGGAGAAAGTCTTGTAACTCTAAAACTTACATCACTTTGTTGGAATATGAAAGCATAAGCATAACTATGTCCAAAAGGGCTAAAACTCTCTAATTAAACCGAATTGTTGTTGGAATTAAAAGAAGTCTTCCTTATAACCGAACGTACAAGGTAGAAACACTCTCTCCGACAATAAGTAGGAAACCCTACAACACTTTTCCGATACTCCGTTTACTATAAGATCTATAATTTTCAATTTTCACTTTATAAATTGGAAAATAAAATAAATAAATACTTTATATATATATATATATGGTAAAGAATTAATACTTTCTATTATTTTCATGATTTGTAGACCCATGATCCTATAAAATCATAGTATATAATATTATGATCATAACTTTTACCACAACTTATTGACATGGTGAGTTGTGAGTGGTGGAGTTATGAACTCATCACTTTTACTCCACCATTTACTACTTGCCAAACTTTTCTCTAAATTAAGTCATAAATCTAAAATTTGATAATTATGTTAGTAATTAATAGACATTTAATTATGATTGTATTTATATATGGAAGTGTATATTCTAATATTTAAAGAAAATATATTATAAATGTAAAAGATTTTAATGGAGAGTTTAATATAATAGTATTTAAATTTAATTAATTAATTATATATTAAAATAATAATGTGTAAAATTGTGAAAATTTAAATTTTTAAGTAGGGTAATGTAGGGTCACGTTCCAGAACGAACCGAAATTGTAGTTGGGTCAGGACGTGAATGGGCCCATACAATATCATTTGTAGAGAGTGGGATCGGAATGCTAAGTCATGTTTACCCGGCGATGGTTTTGTTAAGCTGTTCATACATGGTTCAGGTGTATTCACCTTTGGAACCCCTCCCTCTCCCCGTGGGACTGCCCACCCTTTGTTTAGGTTACATATTTTTTCTTTTATACTAGCATGCGTTCAATTTCCTTCGTCCACGTGTAGGGTCGACCTTTCCAAGACTGATACTTGTCCCATCTGTCCCTGACCTAAGTCGTTGGGAGTGGCTGATAAAGTCAAAGAACACGGCTCTGTTAGGTGCAAAGATCAGTCTGGGAAAGACAGTAAGGTCAGCCTTTCCTAAATATTTCAGATTTTCTTTTAAGATTGTCCCTATGCCGCTTTTGCCCCTTTTCCTGATGGAGCTTTGGACCAAACCGAGGGCTGCACCGTCCTCGGCTGCCTCTTTGGGCCCATGTGTGCTTTACACTAATGAGCTTGGACTAACATCTTCTTCAGATTGGGCCTTAAAGCTTCCCATGAACAAATGGGCCTAGCCCATATATTGTTGGGCCCTACAATAGCCCCTCAAAACCCTGCTGTCCGACCTCTTGGTTGGAAAGGGGGGTTTTGGTAACTCCGAACCTTCATTACTGCTCATTTAATTCGACCCTTCCCTGGCGTTGGCAATTCTCCAAATACCCAGGAAACGCTCCGACCTACGAGATATCCTCCTTGATTTAGCCTTGATACGTTCTGTCCGTTGGGTTACCCGAAGTGGGTCTTTAATGTTTTCCCTTCACGAGACCTCTCAAATTCAATGGCTACTGATGACGTGGGGGAGCGGAACAGGCGTATTCTCGCTGGCAGATTTCCTTGAAGCTCTGAACACATTTAATGCCATCCTTTTCGTCCCTTATATAAAGAGGGTGGACATGAGTTGTTTCTTTCATAAGTGAATCCCTTAATCCCCCAGAAAACTGAAGTCTTCAGATTCCTCCCAGAGTTTATATTTACCCTCTGATTATACCTCGACTCGTAATACGTTCGCCACAGTCATAGGTGATGAAGAAACCTTCTCCCCCCCAAAAATACCTTGTTCTGGCTAAGCTCGAGATGGCTCGGTCGGGGCAAGGATGGCGGAGACTCAAGATTCGTCTCGCCTATCTTTCAGCCAAAATCCGAAGCAGGAACTTGTCACGTCGCACCTTCGACGTGACCGAGCCGAGGACACACAGCATCATCACCACCCGCTCTTTCATGAGCGTATCTAAGGTGGTATCGGTGTGCTAGGAGTCAGGACGGGGGCAGGGACTAAATGCCCCTGCTTCTTCCTCTCTTTGTTCACTGGTGCCACCCTTTACTTTTCTTTCTTCTTCTTTTCACCACCAGCTCCCTCCTGGGGCTTTTCCTTCTCTCTCTTTTGCTCTTTTCTCCTTCTTTTCATTTCTTCCCTCTTCTTCTCCTCCTTCTCTTGCTCATGTCCTCCATCTTCCTCATTCATCTCCTCCATCTTCTGCTCATGTCCTCCATCTTCTTCTTCCTTTGCACTTTTCGATGACAAGAGCTTGCTGAAATGCTTCCATGTGTTCCAATTCTTCTTCCTTCTCCTTTATCTTTTTCTAAAAATGTTCTTCTCCTGATACGAGCAGTACTGAGGCAGAGATTGGAAAAGCTTTGAAGGCGAGTTCAAAAGGCAGCTGACTATTTACTTATCTGTATTGCAGATGCTAATGTTGCTTTGGCAGTTCATTTTTTATATAGGCTTGTTTAAGCCCTTCTTTGTACGTTGTAACAATTTTCCATATTAATAAAAGTTGATATTCATTTATTTCGTATGTTATGTTTTTATGTTCTTACAAGTTTACCAACGCTGCTCGGCACCGTAATATAGTATTTGAATCAATAATAACTAATGCTAAAATGTTTGCTAATAAAAAGGTGTCACCATGACTTTAATAAAATTATTTAACATAGCAAAGCCGACCAGGGAGGAACGAAACTTACCTTAAAATTAGCCAAGATGAGGACTAAGTGCTTGATACAGTGTAGGAAATAACTATCCGAGGACATTTCACTCGCCAAATGGACAGTTTCCTTAGGTTAATGAAAGTTGGGCCGTTTCGCCATCTTTTAATCACACTGGCTTTAACTTTTTACAGTATTTGAGCCGAGAACCTTCCCCATTCGAATAATCGGTTTCCCAAAAGGCTTGGGTCCGAGGACTTCGTGATATCGGGGTTCTGTCTTAAACTTAGACTTTTTTCTCATTACTTGGTTTCCCCATGGGCTTGAGTCCGAGGACCATGCAAACCCTAGGTTCTGCCCAAAACTTAGGTTTTCTCAGTACTTGGTTTACCCATAGGCTTGGATCCGAGGATCATACGAGGCCTAGGTTCTGTCCAAGATTCTCTGAGTTCAGTTTCTCCTTTTCCTCAGGTATTTCACAAGGTCCCGAGCAGGAAGTTGTCCTCGGCAACAGTTATTCCTCGGTGTGGGCCATTGCCCATGGGCCCCCGTGCAGAACAGGCCTGGGCCACGAACTCACTTGGCCCACAACTTAAAGGGTATTTATGTAGTTTTGGTTACGTAGTACTTTTTGCTGTCCCAATGTTCGAGGTGCACCTTCCAGAGACTCCTTTAATTCCCTGGTTGCAGATGGCGTTGGAGATTGAGCCTACGCCATCTTGTCTGTAGCGTTCCTTGGGATACTGCGTGAATTAAATGCCACCTCTTTATCTCTTTAAATAAATAGGAGAGAAAGTTACTTCATCCCCGCACCAATTCTTTAGTTTCTCCCAAATCACAGCTCCTATACTCAGTGCTGTCTTCCCTTA
The DNA here is from genome assembly GCF_932294415.1 of Quercus robur. Taxonomy (NCBI): domain Eukaryota; kingdom Viridiplantae; phylum Streptophyta; class Magnoliopsida; order Fagales; family Fagaceae; genus Quercus; species Quercus robur. The sequence goes on along the minus strand of NC_065535.1, from coordinate 37,973,593 downwards.
GCACAATATGTCTGAGGCGAGGGTTGGGAAGAAGGAAATCTCTCCGCCACGGAAGCGCCGTGCACTTACGAGACTAAAAATGGTGAAGTATGGGCACAGGAAGCATAAGTTCAAGAGAGTACTCCATTTCAATAGAGGGGAAAAGATGTCTCTCCCTCTTTTAGTCAAAATCCGAAGCAGGTTCTGTTCATACCAGAACTTTGGTGTGTCGGAAGAAAGATTCTCCGCCATCATCGCCTCTGCCTTGTGGCGGGCGAATATTTAGAGAAAGCCCCTCAACTTCCAACTTCCTGCACCTTTCCTTCAGCGGTGTCAGGCTCAAGTTGGGTCTCTTTTGCTGTTTGAGTTGTGGGCAAGTGAAAGCATTGAGGAAGAACAAGATCTTGGAGCTGTAGCCAACCTCTCCTCTGATCTACTTCCTCGGCTTTACTTTATTCTCTTGTATCTTCCTTTCTTTTTGGTTATGTAGTGAGCTTTGACACAAACTGATTCTAGCTTTTCATTGTACGCTGTACTATTTCTTTGCTTTAGTAAAAAATGGAGATTTCTTTACTTGTTTTGAATGCTGTTCCTTTGATAACACTACTTTGTGAGTGGGTGTGCTCTATGTGTGTGTTCCTCCTCGGCGATAGTTAAAGCAAGAACTCTTGAAACACAATCCAACTAATTCTAATCTACTGACACTATCAGGCATAATAATAACTCACAGTAAGTTAAACTTAGGAAACTAACCGAGATGACGGTTGAACGTTCCGTAACAAGCGCGGGAATATTGTCTGAGGACGAAAAATAATTCATCCGAGGGAGCGACCGAGCATTGCATGACTTCGGTTATGCTTTTGGAAACACGTTACCCCATTCCATACTGGTCCCTTTGGCGTTGAGGATCCGAGGGCAAACTAGAAAATCCATGTAACACAGTTTTTCCTTATAAGTAGTTGGTTTCCCCAGAGGCTTGGGTCCGAGGACCATACAAGGCCTTGGTTCTGTCCAAAACTTGTATTCTTCTTTTTAAGTAGTTGGTTTCCCCAGAGGCTTGGGTCCGAGGACCATACAAGGCCTTGGTTCTGTCCAAAACTTGTATTCTTCTTTTTAAGTAGTTGGTTTCCCCAGAGGCTTGGGTCCGAGGACCATACAAGGCCTTGGTTCTGTCCAAAACTTGTATTCTCTTTTTAAGTAATTGGTTTCCCCAGAGGCTTGGGTCCGAGGACCGTACAAGGCCTTGGTTCTGTCCAAAACTTGTATTCTCTTTTTAAGTAGTTGGTTTTCCCAGAGGCTTGGGTCCGAGGACCATACAAGGCCTTGGTTCTGTCCAAAACTTGTATTCTTCTTTTTAAGTAGTTGGTTTCCCCAGAGGCTTGGGTCCGAGGACCATACAAGGCCTTGGTTCTGTCCAAAACTTGTATTCTTCTTTTTAAGTAGTTGGTTTCCCCAGAGGCTTGGGTCCGAGGACCATACAAGGCCTTGGTTCTGTCCAAAACTTGTATTCTCTTTTTAAGTAGTTGGTTTCCCCAGAGGCTTGGGTCCGAGGACCATACAAGGCCTTGGTTTTGTCCAAAACTTGTATTCTCTTTTTAAGTAGTTGGTTTCCCCAGAGGCTTGGGTCCGAGGACCATACAAGGCCTTGGTTCTGTCCACAACTTGTATTCTCTTTTTAAGTAGTTGGTTTCCCCAGAGGCTTGGGTCCGAGGACCATACAAGGCCTTGGTTCTGTCCAAAACTTGTATTCTTCTTTTTAAGTAGTTGGTTTCCCCAGAGGCTTGGGTCCGAGGACCATACAAGGCCTTGGTTCTGTCCAAAACTTGTATTCTCTTTTTAAGTAATTGGTTTCCCCAGAGGCTTGGGTCCGAGGACCATACAAGGCCTTGGTTCTGTCCAAAACTTGTATTCTCTTTTTAAGTAGTTGGTTTCCCCAGAGGCTTGGGTCCGAGGACCATACAAGGCCTTGGTTCTGTCCAAAACTTGTATTCTTCTTTATTTGCTTATCTTCCGAAGGTTTAACTCCTCGAATGAGGTGGGGGAAACTGGCCTGATGTTTAAAGCCCCTAGACTTGCCCATGTCATTGACACCGTGGAACGTAGCCCCTAGTGGGAGCTTATGTTGGAATAGCAACAATGTGTCGCCGGTGATAAAGGCACCCTTGTAGTCCCTTGTTCGACAGAAGCTCAACTTCGCCACCGCTCGAGCTAACGCGCAAGCCTTCCCACAGACGTCGCCAATTGTAGGGTCACGTTCCAGAACGAACCGAAATTGTAGTTGGGTCAGGACGTGAATGGGCCCATACAATATCATTTGTAGAGAGTGGGATCGGAAGGCTAAGTCATGTTTACCCGGCGATGGTTTTGTTAAGCTGTTCATACATGGTTCAGGTGTATTCACCTTTGGAACCCCTCCCTCTCCCCGTGGGACTGCCCACCCTTTGTTTAGGTTACATATTTTTTCTTTTATACTAGCATGCGTTCAATTTCCTTCGTCCACGTGTAGGGTCGACCTTTCCAAGACTAATACTTGTCCCATCTGTCCCAGACCTAAGTCGTTGGGAGTGGCTGATAAAGTCAAAGAACACGGCTCTGTTAGGTGCAAAGATCAGTCTGGGAAAGACAGTAAGGTCAGCCTTTCCTAGATATTTCAGATTTTCTTTTAAGATTGTCCCTATGCCGCTTTTGCCCCTTTTCCTGATGGAGCTTTGGACCAAACCGAGGGCTGCACCGTCCTCGGCTGCCTCTTTGGGCCCATGTGTGCTTTACACTAATGAGCTTGGACTAACATCTTCTTCGGATTGGGCCTTAAAGCTTCCCATGAACAAATGGGCCTAGCCCATATAGTGTTGGGCCCCACAGGTAATATTATTAGAATTTAGATCAACCAAAAGCTGAAATACTTTAGTTTTATATAGATTTTTGTGATAATACAAAATAGCAATTGAAAAAAGAAATTGAAGCCAGATTTGTATGATAAGAATAACAATTCTATAGAATACATACAAAACATCAGTTAATTAGCAGAACTAACAATTCTAGGATCACTTCTCAAAGAAAAAAAAAAAAAATTCTAGGATTAATAGCCCTCGCCACCTATCTTTTGATATTATTTTTTATTTTTTATTTTCACGAACTTATTAAAGGGTAATGCAGTAAACTATGAATCCAGCTGTATGTAATTCAGAATTTGGAATAAGAATTTGTTCGCTATGCATATGTTTGGTCATAATAATAATACATGAATACCCTATCAAAAAATAATAATAATAATACATGAATACACTGAATGTAATTTGGCCTAACATGATTTAATAATAAAATGATTTTTTTTTTTTTTTAATGAGAAGAATGATAAAATGAAAAAGTTTCTGATAATTGAATAAGAGATTTGAGGTTCAATCTTGACTACATTAAAAACCGATTAGTGTCTTAGTCTGATAATAAGAGCACAATCATCAGAAGTGGACGTAATAGATTGAAACTCTATAAAAAAAACAAAGTTTTATCCTAATAAAATTTCCTAAAAATCCTTATACAATTATATAAATACTAGTTGTGGATCTTAGCTTATTATATATAAATTAAATAATTTTATAATCAATCATTGTCTTTTGTTGGAAATTGTTAGCTACATACGTGTCAAAACAAAATGACAACATCTCCCATAAATATCCTCTTCAAAAAAAAAATCCCTTAAATATTAAATTCTAATAAATGAATTCACTTTCTTTAATAAAAATGATACTCCCTCCGTCCCAATTTATTTGTCCTATTTGAAAAGTCAAATTTTTTAAGGAAATATCATTTATTGTCTTGTCTGCCTTATAAACATGTATAAGTTTACAAAACTATCCTTAAATAAATTTATAAGCTTTTTTTTAAAAGAGTTATTCTTAATGAGGCAACTAAAAAAGTGCCCCAATTAGATTGATTTTTTAAATATTTATTAGTTTTCTTTTCAAATAGTTTTGAAAATAAAGTAGGAGTATAATAGGAACATTAATAAATTAATGGCTTTTATTTTTAGAAACAGGATAATATTTTGGGATATCTCAAAATAGAATAGATGACAAACAAACTGGGATGGAGGGAGTATATAAAGCAAACTTAATCTAAAAAAAAATTAACACATCCATAAACTAATATATACTTAATTTTTTTTTTTTAGAAAGAATATATACTTAAAATTGAAATAAATAAATCATGGAGTTAAATTTTTTTTTTCCTTATTAAATTTCGTGCCTTATTATAATTTGATTAGGCTTATATTTTCAATTTAAAAAAAATTATTATTAAAATTAATAATTACAGATGTTACCTTTTATGAAAAAAAAAATCATTATTAATTATTGAGATTATATATATATATATGAGATTAAATTTTAGGGTAAATTACAAATTACACCCCTAAAGTTTGGGGGTGTTTGGATTTTACACCTTGAAGTTTTTGAATTTGGAATTCATCTTCTAAAGTTTGGGGTGTTTGAATTTTACACTCTAGCGTTTTAGACTTTGGATTTAACCCCCTAAAGTTTCCAAGCATTTGGATTATACACTCTGAATTCTAAAACTTTACGGTATAAAATCCAAATACCCCCAAATTTTAGGGAGTAAAATCCAAACATTCCTAAAATTTAGAGGGTAAAATCCAAATTTCGAAATTTTAGGGTGTAAAATCCAAATATCACCAAATTTTAAGAGGTAAAATCCAAAATTTGAAATTTTAGGGTATAAAATCAAAATACTCCCAAACTTTTGGGGTGTAATTTGTAATTTACCCTAAATTTTATAAGGACTTGGTTTACACTCTCTAATCAAGACATGCCGCATCATCATATTACTAAAACATAAATACATCTAATCTCTCTCTCTCTCTCTCTCTCTCTCTCTCTCTCTCTCTCTCACAAATATAGAGAGAGAGAAAGAAATAAAAGAATTCAAAGAGTGGTAGCCAACAATGGTTTTAGGATTTTTTTTTTTTTTTTTTAGCCATTACTTAACTTAAGGAATAGTTATTACATATAACTAGTCGCTAACCCATGCGATGCACGGGAAAGCACAGAGAATATCTACAAAATCTATATAACATTATAGTCATATTTGTTAGGTTCAAACACCCTCTTCTTGAATTATCAAATTATTAAAAAAAATTAACCCTCTTCTTCACTTTTTACTCAAACTTGTTTTCATAGCTCATATTTAAACAATCGTAGCAGGAAATTTTCTATTAATAGTAAAATTTGTGTAAAAACAAATTATAGTTTCATGTAAAGTGTACATATCCATACTCTATACCTCTAAGGAAGGAAACATCACAAACCCTTTACATATATAGGTTAGATTTAAAACAAACTACATATATTCCAAATCTGATAAGCCAACTCAATGGTAGAAAAATGTTCTTTATAAAATTAGATAGTAACATATTTTACAAAAGGGGGCAATTTTTTGTAACTCTATCTTGCTGCTCATATTCTGCAGTATATAACAAGGAAAGCACGACCAAAAATGTATAAAGCTTCCTCCTTTTTCTTATTGAACCAAGAAACCCAGCAAAGGTAGATCCTTTTCCCATTCACCTTGCACAACCAACAGGAAAAACATATACAACAAAGCAAGCAGCAAGACATGGGAGCAAAAAACAAAAAATAACTCTATCTCTACCTTTCCCAACATCCTTGATTGTAGGGCCTTACTTTCTCTTAGCTTCTGCTTTAATAGTATTAGATTAGATATTGATTTGAAATCACGTGAATAAACTGCTAGTTTTCCATTATTCTTTGGACAATATTCTCCCCCCTCCTTGCAATAGGATTTCCAAAAGAGCAATTAAGAATTTTGATTGAATGATTAAATTTATTAGTTTCTAACAATTTACGATTTTTAGATAAGTGGTAATTTATTTATAGTATCAAGGCAGATGGAATTAAGTATGAAATATCTTAAAATTTAAAGTCACACCATTGCCTGAAGAAAAAATGTTATACAGGTCTTGCGTAATGAACTTATTTACTTCTTTGGATTACCAAAGCATGGTTGAAAAGAAATAATATTCATGATGGCTTATACGGTCTCAAAAGATAAATAAATTCATGATGGCTTATAACTGCCTAAAAATTATATCTTGGTACATAGTCTCAAGGGATGAGATTAAAAAGATTAATTATATTATAAATTTCAATACCAGAAGACTTGAAAAAATAACCTGAAAAAATTAGCAAGGGGGAGAATCTTTCCAAACTTAGAATTTAAAATTTTAGGGAACTGGAGGTAGAAAGCTCTAGTATGGATCGAGGAACTAAGTTATGTGGGAAAACAGATCATGCCATATGAACACTATTTAGGAATTCTATCAAACTCTTGTGAGAAGCCAATAACAAATCCAGAAAAAACTTCCTTTCTAACAAAGAATGCTTAAAATCACTAAAATGAGACAACATACACTATATATTGATTACTATCTTAGGCATTAAACTAATCAATGCTTTCAATATAAAAAACTTAGCAGTCTCAATTTTCAAAAGAGAAAAAAAAAATACTTATCCCAATGAAGACAAACAAATACTAATCACCCTAATGTCAGTTAATTATTGTTGGGTTCTATTTGTTGTTATATTTCAAACTTAACCCCACACCCTCAGCACAACCAAACCCATAAAATTTATTCTACAATTTGACATCCAATTCTCTTTTAATAGCATCCAATGATTCATTGTATATTAATAATTGACGAAAAATTTTAAATAATAATAATTTATATCCATACCTGTAAGCTCCTTCAACAAAATCACTAAGCAAGTCCAATTGCTTCCACTAATAGTACTGAATAGAGCCTATAAAACTGTATAGAAACACATAAAAGAATTGAGCAGAATTTATAAGCCAACAAATAACAAAAAAATAAAACAAAAACAAAAACAAAAAACAAAAAATAACTCTATCTCTACCTTTCAATAGTAACCATCATAAAAGGATTGAAGCAAAAAGAATTAAAAGTAAACTAAAATAGTAGGTAGTTAGTTGAATGAATTAAACCCTTAAAAAAGGTGTGTACGCAACATGTATTCCTCCTCCTCCTCATTCATAAATGGATTTCTTTAATGACCACATCCAATTAATTACATGACCCAACCAGCAGCAAGAATTATTTCTAATAGTACTGAATAGACAATCACTTTTAAGTGAATGCATTAACACCATTCACAATTTTACATGAAATTTATATCAATACCTATAAGCTCCTTCAACAAAACCTGACATTTATCAAAATTCATCATCTACCACTATAAATTGATGCAAGAAGGTCACTCCTAAAAATAAATGATTTCTAAACATCATAACATAATGAAAATGATAAACGTAAGAGTCTATAGAATAACACATAGGAATGTAATGAAAACAATAGTGTGAACCGTGAATCAAATTTTAAAGTAAATTTACATATGGGTTATCATATTTGTGGTTTTCTTACTAAGTTTTAGTGATACCCATTGAGAAGCTTCAAACAGGGCAAAAAAAAAATCCTTTTACAAACCTTTTCTTTTAAAGATATATAGATAATAGGTCATACAGTATCAATTGATTTGTGATAAATTATGATGAAATAAGCTTCAAGGCCCCAATTATTTATAATTCACTTAAGTCAGAAAGTAAATTCCCAAAGTCATAATCTATTTATTCTAAAGACAACCACACAAAAATACATGTAAACACTAATAGTTCTATATAAACAAAATTAAAACTTAAAGAAATAAAAATTGAAAGAAGAAGATGAAGAATAAGAAATATTAGAAGAAATTCTTACCCCAAAATTCTCAGCCGCAAGTTCATGTTGTCTTTCCCAACATGCCTCTTGCTTTGCATATCCTCTACAAAACTCACTCTAACTTGAAACACCTAAGCAATCCCAACCAAAATGAGAATATCACCCATTAAAAAGCCATAAAAGAGTAAACTTTACACATATAAATAGAGAAAAAAGACAAACTTTACACACATACACATATACATGGAGAAAGACAGAGATCTTGCAGGTAGTGTAGATATCAATGGCTTGAACTGAAAATTGAAAGGGGCTGTACAAAGGTCTGAAATAGGTGGACAACCTAGGTGCTTTGGTTGGGATATTGAACAGTATTACCGCTACAGTGGGAAGAATCAGCAAAAAAACATCAAAGTATAAAACTCATCATATTCTAATAATTACGAAAATCCTTGTAGTAAACAAAACAAATATCATGTTGTATTGGCATGAAAAAAAAAACAATAAATAATCCAAACAAAGATAGAGGATTTTCATAAAATAAACATAAAAAATTTTCCAAGCTATTTTTTTTATTTTAACTTTACTTAGACAATTGTAAAGCACATCGAGTGATGCTATGATAGGGTTGGCCTATCTTCAAAAATCTTTTGTCTCAATGACTCTTATGTAAAGGTCTAGAATTTTGAGGAAAAGAATCCATGCAATTCAGCTTGAACCAAAATCTACCAACTAAAAAGGGCAACTGATGATATATACTATACAATATTTTTAAATAACAAATCACAACACAGATAGGAACATAAAAATTCAATGTGTCCAATAATTTGAATTATCTAAAGATTATAAACCCTCTACATCTAAACCCATCAATCTATGAATTCAATTATAATTCACCCATGATCCAATTCTACGCTCACATATGAAAATAATAATAATAGCAAAGTAATGTAAATCCAGAACCAATAACTAAAAATTAAAGAAAGAATCTTCCACCTCTAGAGGAAGAAGCCCAAATTTGAAAACCCACTAAAGTGTTTGAGTTCTACCACAATAAGATATAAAGCAAAAGAAACCATAGCCCCTAGAGTAAAGACAATTTAATTTTTTTGGAAAACCCTTTTTAAGGCTGGCGAACTAAAGGCCAATCATTCAGACATAGCAACCCAAAACACCAAAAGTAAATAATAACAGGGTAGGTAGGTTTTCAATTGAAAGAGAATCAGAATTCTTACTCGGGGTTCGGATTTTGCTCTTCAAAGAAGGTTGGCTTCAGTTGCAGATTCTTTGAATTTGACGGTAGCAAGGAAACTATATATGTACACAAAAACATTACACATACAAAACAAAGAAAGATTTGGCAGCATTACACACACAAAACAAAGTTCTAAAAGATAAAGGTTTAGGATTTTGGTTTCAATTAGTCAAAATATAATTCAAGAACCAAGATAACATCAATTACATCCTAACCTCTTCGTTTTCTTGCAGAACACAGAGAGCAAACCGTAAAAAAAAAATAATAATAAAAAAAAATAAAAACCCTTTTCATATCAAACTTTGCTTCAAGATTAGCCAAGTTTTCTCATCTATGTGAATTGTGGACCACTGCATTAATCAACCAAATTTCAGTTCACAATTTGCAAAATTTAGGCGAAAATTCATAACACATTGATAGATTTAACAGTAATAAACAATTAGAGTGAAAGATTTACAGAGAAAACATCAAAGATTGTAACGTACCTCAGCAGAGCAACCATGAACCTCGCGGAGAATGACCTTAGGGAAGCCATTGAAGTTTTCATCATCTTCTCTCTCTCGCTCGCCTTTTCTTTTTTCCTGATTGGGGAATAGTTAAGAGAATGAATCATATTAGGGTAGGGACGGCCAGGTTTTGTTTTAGGTTTTGTTTTGTTTTTTGTTTTTGTTTTTTTTTTTTTAAGATAAGTATCCGATTTTGTTTTTGAGTGAATAGAGTTTTTAACTTAGTGAAAAGAGTTTTTAATTTTATTATTTATTTTTTAAATATTGTGTTGATGTGGAAAATTGTGGAAGCTTCTGAGGTTTCGATTATATATATATATATATATACACACACACTCTGAAACTACTCCCAAAGTGTTCTTTCCAATCAGCTTGTTGAATAATGTCACTAAAATCATCTGAATTAGCAAGATCAGGAATAACAGTTGTAACAAGTATCTTGAAATGTTCGAACCATAAGTCAGAAGACTTAAACATAGCCTTGCTTTCCAGAATACGAGATTGTATGTCTGTTGGCAAGTTGGCAATAGCACTTTTCAATAAAGATTGGGTCTTAAGACTCAACCTTGCGTAATCAGTGCCCATAACAGTCTTTTTATCCATTGAATGGATGTCCTCTTTGCCAAAGAGTTGACTAGTATTGGGTTCATCTGTGATATTTGGGTGGTTAACAGGATGGCTTCCAAAAGCCTCATTTTTTGAAACAATGTTATTTTTAGAAGCAAAGTTATTTTTTAAAACAAGATGTCCCAGCAACGGTGACATATTCCAATGGTGATATGTTAATTGCTTTACAAGAAGTTTTGTCAAGAAATTTACAATTCCACAATGGAACCTGTTCAGAATTACCAAATTCTATTAAACTCATCCTTGATAGCCTTCAATTTGCTTTTATTAGAAACCACCATGATCTTTTCCAAAAAACCCTCAGAAACCTTGAAATTCATCTTGTTAACCTTATTGCTCAAAATGAAGCTTATGTGAGCCACCAAGTCAACCCAATTTCAGAAAATGGTCTTGTTTTAAAAAATAACTTTGCTTCTAAAAATAACATTGTTTCAAAAAATGAGGCTTTTGGAAGCCATCCTGTTAACCACCCAAATATCACAGATGAACCCAATACTAGTCAACTCTTTGGCAAAGAGAGCATCCATTCAATGGATAAAAAGACTATTATGGGCACTGATTACACAAGGTTGAGTCTTAAGACCCAATCTTTATTGAAAAGTGCTATTGCCAACAGACATACAATCTCGTATTCTGGAAAGCAAGGCTATGTTTAAGTCTTCTGACTTATGGTTCGAACATTTCAAGATACTTGTTACAACTGTTATTCCTGATCCTGCTAATTCAAATGATTTTAGTGACATTATTCAACAAGCTGATTGGAAAGAACACTTTGGGAGTAGTTTCAGAGTGTATGAAAAGAAACACCCATTTCCTGGCCTTCTAGTCAATTATGATGATGGTTCAGATGATGATAAACTCCGAATTTTGCCTATTTAAGAGGGGTTGTCCCTTATGTTTAAGGGGCTTTTCAAGTCAAGTTTTAGTTCTGATTTATCTTCCCTTAGAACTAGCCTTCTTAGAGAGAGAACTCACCCTATTTCTACTACTACCTTGTTCACCCTTGTTCACTACAAGCCTTGTAATCCTACAAACCTTGTAACTAGGACTAGTTCAAACTTTGTAACTGTTAACCTGTAACTATTGAGATCTTGTATTCACTACTACTACTGTAAGTGTTTATCCTATTTTCAATAACAAGTATTTTCAGTTTTATGTTCATTACTCTATTTGTTGCTACCGCCACCTTGGACGGATTACCGCTATACCGGACGGTTCTAAATTGCTTTCATTTACTTTGAACTGTTGCTTTCATTTACTTTGAATTATTTTCATATATACTTGGCTGGTTCTACCGCCTTATAATTGTTCTTACTTGGTTCTACCGCCTTATAATTGTTCTTACTTTCAAGTTATTTACTTTCAAGTTACGTACATTATTTTCATTACAATATTACTGTGCTTCCGTCTTAACTGGCTCTCCCAAATGTTTGAGTATGGCTTTATTAGGCTCATAAGACTAACAAGCCATGACCAAACCAGCCAGCTCCCACAAATCATTCAGACTGCTATTAAAAAAATTTGAAAGTCCTTTTGTTTCGATTAGATGCTAGAGCACTTTGCCTCAATGGGAAAGAGATAACTAGATGAATGTCCAGCCCTCAAAACATCTCATTCTCATTAATGGATACACGCACCAAGGGCAATGGTATGAAGGAGACTCTTATTTATCCTTCAAAAATCCTTGGGCTCTTGCTGACTACTGGAGTAATTATTTTAACAATCAAATTTGTGAGGTTGCTCAAAATTTATGGAAGAATTATCACTTTATGGGGAATTCAGATACAATTTCTGTTTTTGGTCCGAGACCTTATGCTAATGCCATTCCTCATTTGCGGATAGCAGATCACTGTAATCCAAGAAGTTTTCTCACTCCAAGAAAAACTCCAGAGTTTGAGCCACTTCTATACTGTGGATTTTGTAACCAATATGTTCTCTATCATGAGCATGAATGTAATGATGACCCTTCATGGGAACCTTATGATGACTACCCATCAGATGCTACTTCCACTGATTGATGAGTTTATTCCTGAGGTTACTACTGTTACAAGACTGGTGCTACTTTATTTGTTTGGTTTGCACAAAAGCCAAAATATTTCATTGTCCTTGGCGGATATGTTGCTGTTTCATGATACTCCGGATTTTGCAGAAGATTTTGATTCTCTTATTTGTCTGGCCTGCACAATGGCCAATGCTTCAATATTTACTACTGCTAGAAGCTTGCTTCCCACCAATATGGTGCTTCTAAAGGATCCCAACGATTATTGTCCACATGAAGACAACGGAAGTGCATGCTTGTTGGTTCCTTTTGCTAGTTTCTTTCTTATTGGTTTCTTTTGTCACTAAAGGACACCAATAATGAGGCCTTGTCAAAGAGGTAAAACACATGATAAAAGCCATAAAAAATATAAAAAATATAGAAATAACCTTGTTAAACCTAATGATTTCTATGCTAAGAAGAAAAATGTTTCTAAAAAACATGTTAAACAGAGATCAAGTAAAGGTAAATGTTTTAACTGAGGTAAACCTGGACACTTCAGCAAAGATTGTAAGGAAAAACCTGGTAACTTAATTTTCATTTGAGAACCATTAGCAGAAACCAATCTTTCAGTGAATTTTTCAAAATATTTTGAAGGAATCAATCCTTCTTGGATACAGTTCACATCCGCACCAGAATCAATCATAGCCATAACAGTGAAATAATAATCAAGGGAAACAACAATTTTAACTTTTGTAAACCATTTTGGAGGAAGTATTTTATTAACAAAAGCAAGTTGAGGATCAGTAAAAGTATCAGGAATACCTTTATCAGAAAGAAGAGCTTGTTGACTGGATTCATCTCCATCGTTGTGCTCATTTTGTTTATCTTGTTCATTTTGGATTTATCTTTATCAATTTTTAACATTATCAATTCTTGTTTGAGATTATTGTTATCACTTTTCATGCTTTTAAATTCATGTTTTAGTTCATCTATCTCTTGTTTAACAATATTAATTTCATTGTGGAATTTATATATATATATATATATATATAAATTTGATATGTAATAGTTATTCCTTTTTTCTTTTTCTTTTTTTGAGGAAAATGTAATAGTTATTGCTCATTTTAAAAAATAATTGTTCTTAAGGAATAATTATTCTTTATAATAATTTTAAAAAAAAAAACATATGAATAACTATTATTTAGGAATAGGTATTTCATTATAGTGTTATCAAAAAAAATTTCATTATAATGTCTATTACAGTGTACAAAATGTGTTTAACTAGTTGAAGATTAATAGCCCTAATCCTAGGAAAGTTTGTTTTACTTGTAACAGGAAGACAACTCATAAAATAACTTAATAATGTTGTAATTCACTTGAGTTAAGTTTCTACAAATACTAATACTATTTTTTGTATTTTTAAAAAGTATAATTTATTTCTCGTAGTATTTAAGAACTCTCACCATCATTTTTTAGCCAATATTGTTTCGAAAGACTAACAAACTATTAATAGCTGAGTTACTCAAAATTTGTGGAAAGAAGTAGGGAGACGACAGGGAAGAGGGAAAATGTAAAATTTTGGTGAAATAAACAACACTATATTTATAATTACTTTTGTATGGGGACAAAGACAAAATAGTTTTGACACAAATTTTAAGAACTTTTAATAATTTACATGTGTAATTAGTATTTTTTTAATTAAAAAAAAAAAAAGAGCATCCCAAAATTGTATTGCTATTAGTCTTTTTAGGAAAAAATTTATTAGTCTTTTAAGGAACATAAAAAAATTAGTATCTCATAATAAAAATAATAATAGCATTACAAATATATACAAATTTTATAAAACCCTCACTAAAATTAATTATTTTTGTGAAAATAACACATGACAATTCTCTAGTTCTAATTTAGTTATGTTTGATGCATGTGCAATAGAAAATTCATTATCATATCCCAAGTAAAATCTATACCTATTTGGTTTGAGTATTAAACCGTTGTCTAAAGAGTTTAAATTTTATCAATCTATTTTTAATAACACTCTTTTTACTACAAAAAATTAGGGCTATCCCAGCGTTTTAAAACCGCCGGAATAGCCCCAAAAAGCATCAGTATAGGCCAAAAACACCTATTCCGATGTTTTTTTCCTGGCGCTTTCTACCGCTGCACAATGAGTGTGGCAATAGGTCTGTCTGACCTACACTGGGGCTTTTTCAAACTGCTAGTATAGGTCCCAGTGGTTTTGAGACACTATTCCAATGCTTTTTTTTTCTTTTTTTTTTTTTTTTCTTTTTTTTTTTGTGTGTTGGGACATTATTCATCAATAGTTTCAAGACCTATATTGGTTCTTTTTCAAAATGAAAACCTCTGGTATAGGTGTATCTATAACAGCGATTTTAAAATCGCTCCTACAGGTATATACGGAAATAGAAAAACAACCTATACTAACAGTTTTAAACCGCTATAATAGGTATTGCCTATGCCTGCGCTTTCAAAAGCCCTGGTATAGGTCATTTAAGGATATAGAAATAAGTTCTATACCAGTGCTTTTAAAATGCCGTAATAGGCCCTGCCTATACCAGCGGTTTCAGAAACGCCACTACTGGTTATTTATGGAAATAGGATTACATAAGCACTATAATAGGTCCTACCTATACTAGCGTTTCAAAACTGCTAGTACAGGGTGATCAACGAAGCTATTTAAATAACTTATTCCAGTGGTTAAAAAACGCTACCATAGGTTTTTTTTTTTTTTTTTAGGCACTTGTAATAAACTTGTAATACATATTTTCCAAACATCTGTAATAAACCTATAATACATATTTTCCAAACACCTGTAATGTAATCAAAATATAATACCAAATCCTAAATACAATACCACTTTAAGCCAATGAACCAAATATATTTAGTAATACCATATCAATAAATATACACAAAATAATACATTCCAAATGTCTAGAATGTTGTGCACAAAATAATACATCCCAAATGTGTAGAATGTTATGAACAAAATAATACATTCTGACTATGTAGAATGTTATGCACAAAAGAATACATTCCAATTGTCTAGAATGTTATAATAAAGTTTCCAACTATGACATGTATCAAAGTTTGAAACTTTATTATAAATATCAAAATGTAACACTAGCTATTCCAAAATATGGCCCACATCCAATGTCGTCATTATCTAATGCCTGTCATCGGATGATAAGCGTTGATCATAGGGGAAATGGACATCCACTGCCAAATCATCATCACCATCCCACGAATTAATAAACACACAATGAATTAGTATATTTAACAACAATGTTAGTAGCTGAATGACGCAAAATTGTTAGTCTAATACACATTACATAACTACATGAATAACGTGGCAAATTCAGTTGAACACATCAAACTTTGCCAGGAATCAAACTCACATCAAAGGAACTAATTGAACTTTGCATGGAATCAAACTCGCATCAAACTTCTCCATCTCCTATTTCTCAACGCAACACAATGAAAAATGCTAGCCAAATAGCACATATTTTTTCTTTGAACATGGTTTCTATGCTTTCAATGTGCTTAATAATTTGGCAACACTATATACATTTCTATTCTAAATATGCTATCAATGCCGGTGGTGCAATTTGTTATATTTTGTGCAATCCACCTATATCTCAATATTCCCTAGCAACACTATAAATAATGCTACAAGTCCAAGTTATAAAAAACGTGGCAAATGGAATCCAAACTTTTTACATGAGAGATAGTAAACATTGGGTTGAGTTGAGAAAACATTTTCCTCATTATCATCACTTCAGCTTTCAAGGACTCAAGACAACTGCATTTCTCCCTTAACTCAACTGCATTTCTCCCTCAACTCAACTACTTCAGTAGTCAGCTCCTTAACCCTCTGCTTTGTTGCAGTGGATGTTGGTGGTGGCGTACTATTTTCCATGTTCCTCATATGAGTACCGGATGGGGTTGGTCCAAAGCCTACCCCTTAGACACGGCCACCACCCATGACTTGTGCAAATGCATTATCAAGCCGCCATAGAATACCTCCCTCACCGACCTCAACCTACAATTGTGATCCTGATGCCAATAACTCTTTCATCTTTGCCTAATACTCACAAATAAACAAAACATATTAGCAACGATTACACTAACACACTTGACAACATGAGTAATGTATAATATCTCTCCATGTACCGTCTATATAATACTTACAATGTTTGCTTTTGCTTTTGTTGTCACAACAGTACCAACCTTATGTGAACACACCACTTCATAAAGCTCTACTCTCTCTATTTGTCTTCCTTTCTTTCTTTCTTTTTCCTACAACATGGTCATTACATTCGGTAAATTAGAGCGATGGTGTTGAAACACATTTTGTTCTACTTTAAAATGCAAAATAATTTAAGCTTTGTTATTGTTAGGTTCTAAGATTTTAGGAACTTATGTATTAGAACTTCAATTTGTATTATGTTGGCAAACCATGATCAAAACATAGAGTCTAGGTTTAGGCTTGCTCAAAGTATGTTTATTTGTAAAATTGGAATCGAGTGATTGCAGAATTTATTGGACTAAATCTACAAGGCTCGATCAATCGAAAATTAAACTTGATCGATTGAACCACGTACAGATTTATTTTTCTGCAGAATTCTAGGTCAGCCCAAACTCTACTTAAACGTATTAGGGTTCAAGTAAAACTCTCCAATATATAAGGGAAACCCTAGAACGTTTTTCAGAAGTAGTTTTTAGAGAGATTAGAGTGCCTCTTGTGCCTCTTTTTGTATTTAGGGTTTTGTACCCAAAGGCTCTCTAAAGGTTGCTCATATTGCAGTTTGTGTAAATATCTTGTGAGATCTGTGAGGAGCTTTCCTTTACACAAACTTATGATTATTAAGAAGGAGATTTCTTCAAGAGCTTGATGATCATTTAGTTGCTGCCATAAGAACTTAAAGAAACACAAGCGGGTGTGCTTGTACTTGCTGGAGAATCCAAGAAAAAAGGAGTCCGTGGTTTCGGAGCTTGCATGTAATCGTGTCAGTAAGTTTCTACTGATGGGTAGCAATAGGATGTTAGTGGTCTAAGTCCTGTTGAACAACTTCGATTCTTTCATATTGGATTCAGGTTTACCTTGAGGATAGCTAAGTTAAATCCTCCCCAGGTTGTTACCAGTTTGGTTTCCTGGGTGATCATATCATTGTGTTATTTATCTTTCCGCTGCTTTGCATGATATGATTGTTTTGATTGTGATAACCTGGATTTGTTAATTTGGACCAAGTAACAACTTGGCTAATTACCTAGGTTAATCCAATTGTGTTTTTAAGGGATCTAAAAACTATCAGTTATTGTTTTGCATGTTACTAATATATAAAATTTTGTTCTTACATGGAGATCCACCATCTGGGCATAGCTTCTGGATCCACAAGTATGCATCTCCTCCTACTTCTTATGTCGTTCTTTTTTATCTCTAAACAGTTCCTACGAACATTTGAACAAAGTTACTACCACAATAGGCTAATATATTCTTCAAGTCCACTATATATAATACTCTTAAACATAGATCATATAAAAGCAAAACATATATAATACTGAAAATATTAATACCATGCCTAGCTTAGAAAACCAGTACTCCACCATTATGTGAAACTAATCGGCATCAACCTCTAGTGGTTTTAGCTCGAGTAACTCTTCCTTACTAATGCCCTCCATGCAGTACTTATCCTTCAATTTTGCTTTGTGTCTCTTCCACATCATCCCAATCCGTGACAAAGCCCACTTCCTTTACTTGGCAGGTTCGATGAGGTTTGCAGGAATTCTTTATCGCTCCTACCATGTGTAAAGTTAAGCATATTAAACACAAATAATAATAAATTTTAGTATGTGTGTTTAATATGCTTAACTTTTACAATTGTATTTAGTACTTAAATAAATTTTTTTCAATTATTTTGTAAATCATTGGGATATAAAGGATGTAAAGTCACATAAGAGGTCAAATGGAAGGAAAAAAAAAATACCAACAGTTTTAAGAAATTGATTGAAATAATAGTTTCTTAAAATAATTTTTGATTCGTGTATTTCTTTGTTATTTGTGTGCCAAACAATTGTTATATATACTAAGAATCTAGTGGATTCCACAGATTTATTAATATTGTGGGTGATAAATGAAATTACTTTTTCGAAAATAAAATTCAAATGTTTGAGTAAATTTTTTAATAAAATAAACTATCTTGTAACTACCAACTAAAACTAAAAATATATTGCATTTGCTGTAAAAATTCTCAATCTACATTAAACATATTTCAATTATTCAATAACATATGGCTTATTCAATATGATATGAAATATGGTATCTAATCAAAACATATGATGTTTAAATATCTAAAAAAAGAAATTGAATTAAGAATTTCTCTGTGATTTTAGTTTAGCATCTCTTACAAATATTAAAAATATTTACTCACATTTTAAACAAAATAGAAAATGCATACAAAACTAATTTCATTGCAATCTTAGTTTAGCATCTCTTACAAGTGTGTGTAGGAAATTTGTGTTTCATATAATTTCATTTTAGTCTATCCTCCCTAGAAAAGATTTTTTGTTTAGTGCATGCATAAGCTGACTGCAGTTATTGATTGCATAATCATTGTGTCACAAATACGCGAGACATGTTGATGTATGGATTTTGCACAACCGATTCGGACCTGAACACCTACACTCCAGATGGCATTGAAGCTACCACTGGGGTGAGTCCCTACGAGGGAGCTTCCAATACCTAAATTAGTATCAATAGGAAGTGGAAGAAAATATTTTTTTTAGGACTTTGTTCCATAGCTGACTGTGGTCTCACTTTCTCAATATATAGGAGGGGTGGTGTAAATATGACCCATGATGAGGGGATAATAGTCTTCATTGTAGACTTATTTTGAATTCTCTTAATTTCTAGCAAATTCTACTCTACGCCTCTTTGCTCTCCCTCCCTCTAAACAAGCCATTAATTTATGGTAGGATTTTATCTATTTAACATTACCCTAATTATGAGGGGTTAGTTGAATTTTCTCATCCACATGGTGACATGTACAAAAGAAGCAAACAACATACAATGTAGTTCCGAATGAATCATGTTTTTCAAAATGTTATTTCGTTTTCCTTCTCTCCTTTTCTTTTCTTTTATTTACTTTTTTGGTATCATTTTCCTTTATATGAAAAAAAAAAATTATTAAGTATTTTATAGAAAATTTCAAAGAAATAATGGAAATGCCCTTTTTATAGATGATAGAAAATATAGGGTTTGGCTTACCTCCAGTACTTTTTAAAAATGAATCTCATTTTGTTTTAATGAGAGACTGCCACATCACTTACTAACTAAATAAAAGGAAGGGATTGAAACTCACTACCACTTGCCATTATATATTTAAAACAAAAGAACATGTCCAATTAAAAAAATACTAGAGGTAAGCCAAAACCGAAAATATAAATATGAAACTTACAAATTTTGTATCAATCAAAATATAAACACACACACATATAAATATATATATATATATATATATATATTGTGGGGAAGTGGACCTGAATCCACCCCGAAGACCTTATCCCAAAGAAGAAAACCCAAGAAGCCCCATCCGCGGTATGAGCCTAGCCCAAGTACCGATGAGGGATGAAGGAGGCCTCTTATTGGGAAGAGGCTATTTGAGAATAGTACCAAGGTAATCTGCAAAGCCCACCTTCTCGAGGAAACTTGGTCCAACAATAGAGTGCCCGTTCACGTCACTAAAGAAGCCTTTACTTCACTTGTCATCCCAGGAACATGTCGAGAAAAATCTAGAGCCTAATGCAACAATCATTTTTACATTTAAAACCGTACTTACCTAATGTCTGCCGCATCAAATACTTATTGACTAGCCTGAATAGTTAGGACACCCCCAAAGTCTGCTTTTATGATCAAAAAATGGCAGAAGAAGGTATTGATGGGACAAGTATCTCCCTAAATTTAGTTAAGGGCAAGACAGCTAGAGGAAGAGGAGGTTGGCTATAAAAGGAGGGGGAGAGCAACTGGGGAGGAAGTTGAGAAAAATTTGAGAGAAGAGCTAGAAAGAGAAAGTGAGAGGAGTATTCATAAGTGTTCATCTCTCAAAAATTACATGCCAAATTTCAAGATGATCAAAAATTAATAACTATATCATCTATCAAATAATAAATTTCAAGTTTTTTGTATTTTAAAACTATGCAATATATATATATATATATATATATGAGTTTATAGATCGAAGAGTAAACAACATGTGATTGATGTAAAATTTGACATGCGTATTAAGAACCTAGAAAACATGTAATCTAATGATAGTACTAGGTTCCGTAGCATTTAAAAGTGACATTTAGCATGTGTGTGTGTGTGAATTAGCATTAGGATATCTTAAAAATAAAGTAAGTCAAGAGTTTTATAACTTTATATTATTGATTAAATTATAAAGTTAACTATCATATTCTACTAGAAAAACAAGTGACAAGTGATATTTAAAACAAAAAATAAGAGAATTATAAATCTTGAAATTTGCAAGGATACATTCAAGTTTTAAATCCTTTGTCCTATTCCCATTATTCTAATCAACGAATTATCCAAAACAGAAAAAACAATAAAGTCATAGGGAAATTCTTTTTTTTTGATAAACAGACAATTCATTATGAAACTAAACCATTACAACAGGATCAGAGCACTGCCTATTAAAGTGCATGCCAGAAAAATCATCCATAAACACATTTAGAATGTCCTCAGGCGGACTAAGAAAAGAAAGAAAATCAATGTCTTGCTCAGCGCCCTTCCTAGCCAGCACATCCGCACACCGGTTAACTTCGCGATAGCAAGTCATAGGGAAATTTATGTCACATATCACGTGACAATCAGAAAATAGGAAAAATAATAGAATGACCAACAAACCTCTAAATAGTTGACATGTCAGTATGGAGGTCCCACAAAACAGTGGGTCCATCCTAACCTGTTTGATGTGAATCATATTATTATTTGATTTTGATTTTAAAAAGCCGATATAAATAATTTAGCTGCTCTTTTTTCTTCAAAACCCTCTCTCTTCTTTCCGTTTCATATTGTTGGGGAAATATAATAAAATCCCTTCAATATCTATTTTTGAATTAAATTAAATGATTACTATAGTAAATATAGAAATAAATTTCAGCAAACACAACTACACAAGAACGCCAATTTCGGTGTAGAGGAAAAAATGTGAGCAACACAACTATTTGAAAATAGATGCTACAATTTACAAAATACAAGTTTATACCAAACGTTAGTTCACAATAAATTGGGAAGTACAACAATAAATCTCAAGGAGTAAATTTAATCTCACTACAAAATCTAGTAGTAAGTTGAGATCTTCCCTCTGAAGACTTCAACTTTCAGATGTTGTAACACTCAAAATATCATCCAAGAGAAAATGGATGATATGTTGGCTAAAATGGATGTCATTGCATGGTTTTTGTGGTATAACTGAAATCATGATCTTTTTTTAGAATATCATAGTAAAATTTTAAAAAGTTAGGGTGCATAACTGAGCTACAATAATTGTGGTACATAAGATCTATGGTGTGCTGGATGCCTTCAAGTGAGACCTAGTTTAAGTTAAGTATGAAAGGGACAATGTTTAATGATCTTCAGTCATTGCAAGTGCACGTTGTTATCCTTCATGCAAAAGGGAAATTCAGTGGGGCTATATACTGTTTAGAAGAGATAAGGGGACTGCCAAAGCTCTTAATGTAGTTCAAGCTTTAGAATTTGCTGCTAAGGTGTGCTCATTCAAGAATCAGGATCATAGTTGAAGGAGACTTATGTTGTAATTAAGTCTCTCTTGTCTAATACTAGGGACATTGTCATTTGCTTTCATTAGCTCGCATCAAAGTGAGTATGTTCAAGGATGTATTGTTTTCACATGCTCTTTGGGGTAATTGTGTAGCTCACAGTTTAGCAAAACATTCTAGAGAGTACAATACAACCCACAACCTAGGTTTGGTAGGACAATCTTGCACCTTTCCTTCTAAACAGTTTGGCAAGGGACAATCTGTTGTATATATATATATAGGTACATACAAGGATAGATTGTAATAATGATATAAGGTTGGAGAGTATTCATTTGAAAAAGAAAATAAAGTGGAAAATTCGAGTATTGGAATTTTCTTTGTAAAAATTCAAGTTCCAGATATATATATATATATATATATATATATGAAAACGTGTCTATTGAAAGAACATAACCTTTCATATTGGATATATATCAAAAGTGCATTTCGACCAAGAGATACCTATTAAATGAAAAAGTACCTATTGAAGGGTTATAATAATTTGGGTATAAATAGTGGCTTATATTCACTTGATAACTACTTTTTTCCTCCCAAAAGTTAGTTTTTAAGAAACACAAAAAATTCTCCAAAATTGCTATTTGTAAAATCCAATAAACTTGGTTGTATCTTGGGGACAAGTCTATAGAAACCCTCTAGCAACTTGCGTATAGGGACAAATATTGTCTAAAGATAACATTCAATTGTGCCTCCAAGTCAATCACTAATATCTATTTACTTAATGAGTTCATTTTGTTCTTTCATTATTACTCCTTGATTTGATGAAGTCCCCAACAATCTTAGACAATTGTTGCTACAAGACAAGGAGCGAATGATGGTACAACTTTGAAGATGTTGAACCATGATTTGATGAAATTGGATCACTTTGATGGAACCAATTTTACTCAGTGGAAAGAGCAATTGGCTTGGATTTGAAGAGGTCTTCAAATGATGAATCGATCTTAATGAAGATTCAGTGGAACAAGGTTTAAAGAAACAAAGTTTCATTGTTGGCAAGACAAGGTGATGATTCTTTCATATTGCGGATGCATTAAAAGCCATGTTCTTAGTTTGAACATTGAAGGTACAAATTTCTTGTTCATGGGCAATTTGAATTTCAAATTGATTGATGAGTTTCTTTGTTAGAATATTTGCATGTGTTGCGAATTTATATGAATTGAGAAATAAGAATGAACTTTTGACATTTTTAAATGTTATAAAGTGAAGTGGAAAATCTAAATGATGGGAATTTAAACCCTTAAAGTGATAGAGTATGTGGATATTTTCCTAAGTGATTTTCTAAACTATGTGAAAACATTAAATAACATGTTAGAAGATCTCACTTTAGATCAATTCAAAAGTGATTGTGAACAATGTTCAAAGTGGAAGTTCAAGTAAGACCAATAACCACTTGAATGTGAATAAGAGTGTGGGTGGTTTTAAAAGAACAACTCCAAGAATCCCAACGATGACAAGTAGAATATGTCATGTTTCCTTTGTGGAAAGAAAGCCTATTACATTTGAGAATGTAAGTTCTTAAAAGAATAAGAAGGATAACGATGAAAATGCCAGTGAAGCAATTGTCATTGAGGACATTATTGCTATAATGAGTGATGTATGTAATAATATGATCATTGTAATTTATATGGCTTTAATTACAAATCCTTCTGATTGGTGGTTTGATTCGGGTGCAATGTTGCATGTGTGCAACTACAATGCATATTTTAAGACTTATGAGAAGCCTTCCATAGAACTAGACGTGCTTGTGGGCATCCACAATAAGGCAAAAGTTCATGGAAAGTGCATTGTTGAAGTGAAATTGAGTTTTGGCAAGAAGTTCTCTTGACTAATGTTTTTCACGTACCTGATATCAAGAAAAGCTAATTTGTTATTTAAGAATGATCTTGTCCAAGAATGGGATATTAGTAGGCAATGGATATGCTACTAATGACATGTTCAAACTGAGTGTTATTAATTGAGATGTTTCTGGATGTGCTTATATTGTTGATTCTTTTATTTGTGGCATGGTAGTCTGGGACATTTAAATTTCAAATTCTTGAAGTTTATATCAAAGCATGATATAATTCTATATAAGCATGATTTAAGCTGAATGGTGTATTAACTAGAGATGGTGAATATTTCTAAATGGATATTCTTCTTTGTGAGAAACATGTCATAATACACCAAAGTGCAGGCCCTTATACACCCTAATAAATTGTTTTGGTCAAAAAGGAAAGAGAAGAGAACTCTAGTTGATATGGTGAATGCCATAATCTTGAGTGCAATCAGCTAAATTCCTACTTGATCAATGGAAAGAAGCTTTGCTTAGTATATGCTATGTGCATAATAAAGTTTCATCTCAAAGGTATTTCATATGTGTTATGAAATGAGAAAATGATCAAATGCTTATCATTTAAAAATGTGAGGGTGTTTAACCTTTTGTAAAATGACAGACCAAAGAGGACCAATTAGTCAAAGAGCTATAAAAAGTGTATATGTAGGTTTTGTGTAAATTTGTGGATATATAATTTATTAGACTTAATGTCTAATATAAGAGTGAAATCAAAAGAGGTTGAATTTATTGAGTTTAAATTCAAAGATGATTTCAAGGGTACCCCGATATCTACTTAAACACAAATAAATGACTCCAATGTTAAATATCACATTAAGTGGTATTAAAAATTTAAATGTGATTCACCAAGTGAATAAAGGTAGAGTTAAAGTGTAAGAAATAAAAAGATTTTGATCCAAATTTTATTTCATGAGAAGCTCTTGTTTACCTTGTTGAAGGTAATTAAAGTTTAATCCTAAACAAATGCCTATAGTATTCTTTGAGGGAAGTGATCCTAAACTTTTGAGAAAGTTTTGTGCTTCTAAAAGATGTAGTTTTTTGATATAAAAGCTATTAATGTTGAGATACTCAATAATATTTAATAACAATTGGGTCTTAATGGATCTACCTCTAGTTTCAAAACCAATTGGTTGAGAGTGGGGTATTAGAACAAGATATAAAATCTTTTGGCCTAAGGTTAGTTGTAAAAGGTTTGAAACACAAGAGAAAATATAGATTTTGATATCTATGCACTAATAAATATTTGTGTTATTAGTTTGATATTTTTTAAAATCATTTATATAATTTTAAAGAAATTCACTATGTTTGATTATTACATTTTGATGTATGTAATTACAATGTGTATATATATGTGAATTTTGGAATGGTTGAAAACCCAAATGTGGGGGTTTAGAAACTTAGGCTATGTTTGGTTCCCATAAGATATTTTCCGGAAATACTATTTTCGGGAAAGGAAAATATTTTCAAGTGTTTGGTTGCATTATGAAAATTATTCTAGAAAATATTTTCACGTGTTTGGTAATATTCTGAAAATGCTATTTTCCACCACCACCCACACAAAACCGACCACCACACAACAGAAAAACCACCAAAACACCACCACCCACACCACCACAACAACAACAAAAATCAAAATCACAGAGAGAGAGAGATCGGTTCGTGGGTTTCCAGCGAAGTCGAAGGCTCTGGGTCGCCCGAAGGCACTGGGTCGAAGATCGGTGGGTCAAAGGCTCTGGCTCTAGGTCGAAGGCTCTGGGTTCGTGGCGTGATCTGAGCTCTGGGTTCGCCGACGAAGTTGAAGATTGGTTCATGGGTTCGTGGGTTCATTGCGCGAAGGCTCTGGGTCGCCGGCGAAGTCGAAGGCTCGTGGGTCGAAGGTTGTGGGTCAAAGATCGGTGGGTCGAAGGCTTTGGCTCTAGGTCAAAGGCTCTGGGTTCATGGCGTGATCTGGGCTCTGGGTTTGCCGGTGAAGTCGAAGATTGGTTTGTGGGCTCGTGGCGCGAAGGCTTTGGGTCGTCGGCGAAGTCGAAGGCTCGTGGGTCGCAAGCGATGGGCTCTCTCGTCTTCCTCTCTCTCTCTCTCTCTCTCTCTCTCTCTCTCTGTTTTCCGAAAAATGAGATTTGAAGGTAAAGTAAAAACGGAAATGATTTTACACCCCAACACACGGTCAACTGAAAAGCATTTCCGGAAAATTTATTTTCCATGCACAACCAAACACCAGCATTTACGGAAAATTATTTCCGGAAATGATTTGAAGCCAAAACAAACACAGCCTTAAATTGTGGAATTATGATATCTAAGAAGTGTGGGGGTATAAAGGTATTAAGATTTAACATCTAGGGATGTTAAATTCTACCATGTGTGGTAGATGTCTCAAGTTTAATCAAGCACATGTGGTGATCCTATTTTGAAAGTATCTCTTTGTGAAATAAAGAGAGAACAAGTGAGTTCATTAATCGAACATTCAATGATCAATGATCAATAATGAAATATTGGATTGTGTCTCCACATATAATTTAAGTATGCATCATATAGATGTGAAGTGACTTTCTTAAATAGTGATCTTGGTAAGGAAGTTTTCTTGAAAGACCTGTGGGTTTGTACTTCCTTAAATAATTAAATGAAAGTCTTTTATGAATGAGAATCAAGTAAAGAAATATAGTGAAAATATACACTATATTAATCTCATTTTGAGATTAGTGTTGTCTCATTCTATTGGGAATTGTGTTATCTCTTAGTGTTAAGATTAGTGTTGAGAATTTGCTTTTTAGATCTTAATATTGTTAAAGAAGCAAAGACACTTTGATTCCAATAATAAATAAAGAGGTTACTGGAAGGACGGATGCATAGCTCGAGTTTACTAGTGAATTAAGTACATGTTGCGTATCATGTATGGAGCAAAACTAAACATTGCCTTCACAGTATGTAGACTTTCAAAGTTTCTAAAACTTAAGGCTGATCACTAGAAAGTAATTAATTGTGATGAATATCTATTATAGAGAATATTCAAAGTTAATTCTATTATTGATGTGAGTGATAATATCTATGTCTAATTAGATAATCACTACATGTGGGGGTGCTATGTGTAAGCATTAAAGAAATAATGTGTATTTTTTATTCTACTATAGAATTAAATTGAAAGCGTTGATTATAATGGTAACGGGCAAGGAAGGAAAATGGCTAAGGTTTTGATAAAGTGTCGTGGCTATGACCATAGTAAGTCATTCATGTACTGTAGTTGTGAAACCACAATGCATATGGTATACATGAGTTGTATACAAAGTGAACTTAGACTTAAAAGTCTAAGACAAAAATACATAAGACAAGTCAAGTATGGTTGAACTAGTCCATTGCCTACGTAAATTCAAAATAGGTCCTTTACTGGAGTGTGTCTTGAGACTTAGTAAGAATAACATTTATTAGAATGAGACTAAAACCCTTCTTTTAAGAAAATCACTAATAATCAGAACTCAACCTCAAATTGATTTAATTCAAGAGGTTTAAAGGGTAATAACAAGCTATTGATACGTGGTTAGTAAGAGCACTAAACTTATGTCTCATTCAGGATAGATTAGTGCAGATTGTTACGATAAAAATAGAGGATGAGTTTTAAACTCTTAAGGAAGTTCATAAATCATAAATGTCTATGTAACAAGGACATAAGAAAGAACTTCACCTTTATGAACATAGGAGTGGTGCCACTTCTAGCAAGAGTAAAAGGGTTTTCTCTTATATATGTTCACTAAACCAGGAAGAGCACCAGGCCATAATAGTGCTAACAACATGAATTTCTAAATGTGCTGTGGATATTCTCATGTGTTTATTATTTCCGATTTCAACACATAAGAGTTTTGGTTTATGCATCAAGCCACCATTAACTCTATTGATTTCTTGAGCAATTACATTAAAGGAAGGTTTAAGTTGAAAGGCATCTTCCATTATGCATGATAAAATATCAATCAAGTGAAACATATATTATTACAACCTAGTGGAGGATTGTTGTATATATATAGGTATATACAAGGATAGGTTGTAATAATGATATAAAATTGGAGAGTATTCATTTGTAAAATGAATAAAGTGGAAAATTCAAGTACTAAAAATTTCTTTGTGAAAATTCATGTTCCATATAAATATATATATATATATATATATATAATGTGTCTATTGAAAGGACATAACCTTTCATATTGGATATATATCAAAAGTGTCTTTTGACCAAAAGATACTTATTAAATGAAAAGGTACCTATTGAAGGGTTATAATCATTTGAGTATAAATAGTGGTTTATATTCACTTGATAACTACTTTTTCCCTCCCAAAAGTTAGTTTCTAAGAAACACAAGAGATCCAGTGGGTACTCCCCAAAATTGCTATTTGTAGAACCTAATAAACTTAGTTGTATCATGGAGATAAGTTTGTAAAAATCCTTTAGCTACTTGCATATAGGAACAAATATTGTCTAGGGATAACATTCAATTGTACCTCTAAGTCAATCACTAATTTCTATTTACTTGATGTGTTCATTTTGTTCTTTCATTATTACTCCTTAATTTGGTGAAATTTCCAACACAATCTAGTTCTTAATTTAAATGGAATTTGAAATCTTTTCTCCAAATTTAAAAATAAAAAATAAAAAATAAAAAAAAAGTTTCTGAATAGTACAAGTTAAATCATACCCCAAAATAAAAGGAATTAGGAACAGGGCAGCCCTTTGTTGGGTTGCGCAAGACAGGCACTGATGGACAGGACTCATCACCCAATACGATTATGTTATCCTCTAGACAAAAATATGATAGCAGCATACATCTGGCCCTTGATACAGAGAATGTGAGAAACATTTATGCAACTGCCACAAAATTGTAAAGATGAAGCACTACATTTTACACTTTTCCAGTTCCAAAACAAACTAGCAAAGAATGCATGTTTTTATCTGATAACTGGCACCGGTAAGTTTAATGTAAATTTGCAGCAAAAAATAACGAACTTTGTAAATAGTGTAGCGAAGACACAGCTTGATGATAGCATATGAAATCAAATAAAGAACTCAAAAAGGTTGCAAACCAAACAGTGGATGTGACTACAACTATTACAACAATCAGAAAATATCGCTGGCAATGAGCATCAAGTGAAGTAATCATTCCAGGTCTATTATCCCGAAATTGGAGAGAAGGATCTTTACTTGGTCAACAAAGTCCGAGCCTGTTGCATACTCTGTTAGCAACCCCACAGCAAAACCAAACATTGCCCATCTGTTTGACCAACATGCCAGATACAGAACAAATAGAAGATCCATATCAAAATCATGTAATATTAGAAAACTACATAGAGATTTGAGGGGATGAGCCTTGTGGCACACAAAATTCATTCATAATATTCTAGTTTTCTGACTCTTACAAAACATGTTGCAACCTTCACTGCCTCCCTTTTTCCTGTTTCACTCTTCCTCTTTTATTCTTGTTCTATATTTTTCCTTTCTTGGGGGTCATTGAGGTTTGAACTCTATTTTAAGGATCCTTAAAAATGATTAAGCGAGTTATTTGTAAAATAGTAAAAAGAAGGAAAATACAAGCTTCACTATCATTCCTCCCCTCCCCCACCCCCCCCCACCCCCCCAAACTTTCTTTTGTGGTTTTGGATGCATTGAAGTCACAAAGTATTTATACTCAAGAACTTAAAATCATATGAGAAGATAAACCTTAAATATCAAAATGGATGGTGTTCTTGA
This sequence comes from Quercus robur, assembly GCF_932294415.1. NCBI lineage: Eukaryota > Viridiplantae > Streptophyta > Magnoliopsida > Fagales > Fagaceae > Quercus > Quercus robur. The sequence continues at coordinate 37,944,069 of NC_065535.1, read as the reverse complement.
TGACAGAAAAAGAAGAAGAAGAAATACACAAATAAATTAGCTTCTGAATCATTTTAAGATAGTAAAAAGAAGGAAAACTCAAACTTTGCTTTCATTCCCCCACCCCTTTTCTTTTGTGGCTTTGGATGCATTGAAGTCAAGAGTACATTTAGTCAAGAATTTTAAATTATATGTATAAGAAGATAAACCTTAAATATCAAAATGGATGGTGTTCTTGATGACATGGAAAAAAACAAAGAAAAAAAAAAACACAAATAAACAAATAAATTTTACACTGCCCATTCTCCTCACTTACCAAAGGTACAGAAATTTTTCAATGCTAACAAATGAAACAATCGAATTTGCACGTTTCTCGCAAAAGAGAAGAAAAGAAAAGATCCTCCAATAATTGATTACACCAAACAGTCTCCAGCACAAATAGCCAATTTGTCACTGAGCATTCTTGGTATCCATCTTTCACTACTAGTGTGAAGTGAACCAAGCTCGGGCTAATGATAGTAACATTAGTGCTAAGTGGCAAAAGCCAAAATAACAGGTGCAGTGGATTCAGAAGAAAACAGTACTCAACTCCCTAAGCAAGTCAATGGATTTCCAAGGAAGGCTAACTACTAGACGCTCAGGAAATCAGGATTTAATTAATTCAGAAAGATTCCTAATGATCAAAAAGATTTCCAATGATCATATGGTTGTTACTTTTGCATCTACAAGAAACACCATTTTGTCAATGACTGGCGAAATGAGTAGGACTCATACACTCAAACAAGAACTGAATCATTTTGGATGGAACTGCCTTCTAATCTACAACAATCAGGATCAATGTCTTATTATTTGACAACACTTAAGCATGTGTAGAATCAACTATTGGGTTACCTAAAAATTATTCAAATAATTATTATGTTTAATAAGATTCATATAAGATTCCAAAGGTTCAAGGCATTTGGATAAATAATAACGGGCCAAGGCAATGGAGATCTAAAAATCCCAAAACAAACTAAAGAAGTGTCTGTAGTGATTCACTTCACCCCACCACCACCACCACCATTAAAGTCTTCACCCTAGTGAGAAATATGATGGAGAGGCAAAAAGAGGTCGTTGTTGTAATTGCAATGAACCATCCCAAGGTGGACTGAAATTAAAGCAAGCTTAGCACTGTTTGAAGAGTTTGGAAACAAGGCAACACTCTTTCATCTGGATCATTTTTGAGGAATTTTCTAAGAATAGTGCATAATTTCACATAGACAAGGAACAGGAAAGGGAAAAAGAAATACCCAAAACTTCCTTTCAATGATTATTGTGAAATTGCACTGGCGTGTCATAAGAAGGATAGCAATACTGATTTGGTATACTCAGTGTGTCTGGAAGTTTGGAGGGAGAAGAGAGTAGAGGGTAAGGAAGGGGAAGGAGAGAAGAGGGGGAGGGGAAGGTGTTTTAAAAATTAAGCAGGGGAAACGAGAATAGATATCTCTCCCTTTTGTATGGATGTTTTAAAAATTAGTAGGAGGAAGCGAGGGGAGGGAAATTGCCATATAAATTGACAATTTTGACCTTCATTTGCTAAATTTAAAGTAAATTAACATCATAAAGGAAAATTTGACAATTTAGAAATTTGTAATATAAGTGGAAGTGTGGAACCCCTCCCTTCCCTCTCTAAATTCTCCTAATTTGGAGGAATTAAAAATGAGGGGTATGGAGTTCAAGTGATAGCCCCAATGGTAATGGGATCTTTTGCGATGCCTCATGTCTATAATTCAAACCCCACCACCCCCTTTCCCACCATCTACCAATCTAAAAAAAGAAGAAGAGAGGTTTGGGGTTATAAGATAGCCTTTCTAATCCACTTAAACCCTTCCACCTCCCTCTCTAAAAAACATCCCAACAAGGTTTATTAAACCCTCGCCATCCCCTCCCTTCTAATCCCATCTCATCTCCTTCCCTCCATCAACAGTATTAACAAATCTCTCAAAGATTCGATCTCAGTGAATGTACATTATCTCATCTTTAATTGATAAAAGAATAAGTGGATCTTTTCTTAAGTATGTTTATCTATGCTCAACTCCTATAATTACTAATTTGAGCTGTCTACATTATAGATTTGCTAGCTATTGCTTTTAAATTAACTTACCATTTTGTTGAATCTTATTCAGGTTTAAGTCCCATGAACATTACATTATGTTCATCACCTTAAATTTCTAAAATTTACAATTAGCACTAAATTAATTGGGTAATCCTCCCTAACATAGTAATACAATGGAAATGAAATAAATAGTGCAATAATTGACACAGACCCAGTAAAAGAAAAGCTTTATACCTTCCATTAGTAATCTCATTCTTGCCAATAAAGCCAACGGGTGGACCTTGATCAGCTTCTTCGAGCTTTTTCTGCTTAAAGTAGTCCTGAAGCTCCTTAGCCCTCTGCCTCTGAAACTCCAAAGTTATGACATTCTTATCACCCCCAACAACCACTGCTGGCTTTGGCACCGTAGATGATGATGATGATGATGATGGCGTTGGTGGAGGAGTTGGAGGGGTAGGTTTGAGTACCGGAGGAGAAGAGGGTTCTCTCACAGAAGGAACCACAGGTCTTCTTAGAGGTCCTTCAGTTTGAGAGCTCCTTATGGTTATTATATGAGTAGGCTTACTTGAACAGAATCTAAAGGAGTAAGAAGGAGTGGTTGATGAAGAAGAAGAAGAAGAAGAAGAAGCAGAAGAACAGGATGATGATGATGATGATGATGAAGTTGGGATTTTGATGCATGGGAATGAGGATGTTACTGACATTTTTCTCTCTTTACACAGACACGATACTCTTTACAGTTTCCGTCTTTGGTTTTGGATTATGGTTTGGCTTTTGTTTGGACTTCGGATATGGTGGTTGTTGTGTTGTGGGCTATCGGAATTAGAAGTGGCGTTGAAGTGATGTGCGTGTGTGGATAAGATGTGGCCAAGACTCAGCACATAGACGGCTTACTGTAGCGAAGGTAAAACAAACAATAATACTGGTACCACACTCAAACACACATACTAAAGTGTGTGGTACAACGTTTTTTTTTCTTTTATAATATTATTCACAGTAATGTTAAGGTCAACTAAGATGGTGATGTGGCAAGGTTTTTTGGGTTTTGGTTTTGTTATTTATTTTATAATTAAGATAAGTAAATAGAGGGGGGATGTTTGAAGCATAGAGACGTAGTACCTTAAACCCCAAGTTATGATGAGTTGTAATTAGTTCAATAATAGAATTTTTGGTATTGTGTCTACATTAAAAGTTAATAGGTGTCTTAACCTAATATATAGAGTAATCATTATGGAGAATTCAAATTTATCATATCGATGATGATAATAATAATATAATTTGAGATAAAAACTCTACTCTAACTATGGTTTTAAAAATAGGACTGGACCGGACTGGCCAGTCCGACAGGTTGAACTGGGAACTGGAGGCCAGTTCAGTCTCGAAAAAAGACCAAAAACCAAGTAAAAACCGAAAAAATGGGAAAAATCGAGAACCGGAAGCAAATCCGGTTTTGCTCCTGATCCAGTTTTTAAAACCATGACTCTAGCTTAATTTAAGTGTATGTGTGTGAAGTTCCCTCATGAAAACTTGAATCCTAACCTTTGTCCCCCCGCTCCCCTCTCATGCCCACCCCTCACTCCACAAGAATAATAAGATGGTAAGTTATGATAGTTTATTATTTACCAATTAACACAATGTGTCATGTCATTAGTTATAAAACATGTTGCATCCCTATGACCTTTAGCATCAGATAGACTAAGTGCAAGTTTAACTAAATTCACCTCAAAAACTTCCCTTTCTTTTTTTTTTTTCTTTTTTTTTTTTTACTATTCACAAACAACTATATTAGCCTCAATATTCTATCCTTATTGCATTTAAATATAATTTTTTTCTCTTACCAAAAATAAACCCAAGCAAAAATCAAATAGTTCCACCAATAGATCTGAATTGATCAAATACTCTATCAATTAATTGTAAATCATATAGCCCCACCAATAGATCCACCAAATATCAACAACTGCACCCACAACAAATATCAAGCCAAACACCCAATTGCTCCATACATCAATAGATCTGCCAATTGAAGAACCACCACCTCATACCAAATAACTCTGCTAATAGATCAATCACGATAGCTTCAGCACCTAGCACCAGATCGATCAATGCACCACTAACAAACCACTAGAACTAGATTGACGCACCACTGCATCTTTGTGGATCAATTCTTGAGAGAGAGACAGAGAGGAATAAAAAATTAATTAATTTTGGTGTATTGATGAACAACACCTCACTAAGTGTATTGAGGTCAGGGATGACCTAGGTGGGGGCCCAAGGAACCCCCGGTCGAAATTGTTTTTTTTTTTAGTTATTATATATTTCATTTTTGTAATTAGACTCCTTGTCCAAAACCTTAAGCTCCCTTCTTCCCAATCAGCCCAACTAGCTTAACCCAGATAGCTACTATCCAATTCAGAAACAACAAAAACATTCACAATAGTGTTTGTATTTTAGCAAATATATAAATATATAAATATATATATATATATATATTTACCACCAAAGAAGAAAAAATCATGTGTTATTGGAGAAGCTAAAGCTAAATTTTTTGCAATTACAGTAAACTGGTATAAATATTAGGGATGACAATTTTACCTTGTCTCACTTAACCCGTCCCTCCCCGCTTTGCCCCGTGCGGATTTTCTCTGCCCCGCAAAGGTAGTGGGGTGGGGATAGGGTAAGATTTTAGCTCATCATTACAAGGCGAGGTGGGGATGGGTTTAGACTTTTTAGATCCACCCCGCCCCGCCTCTCCCCATCCCTGTCCCTGCCCCGCCCTGCATTTCTAAGGGTTATAATTGTAAATTTTTCATATCTTAAAACCCTACTATTTAAACAAACATATCAATGTTAGCTTATTTTATTCTACTCAATATACTATGAATTTTTTTGTAACTGTCTTGTCAAACACTTGGATACATTATTCAATTTTTTCTAAAAATTGATTTGATTTTATGGGTTAAATTTGGTTGTAATTTCAAGTATATTTTTATTAATGAAATAGGTTTTATTAAAAAAATTATACTAGTTATAAGGCAAATTAACAAAAAATAGAGTTTTACGGGGTGAGGCGAGGCTGCATAGGGCCCCAAGGGATGGGAATGGGGTGAGAAAGATTTCCCTGTCATGTGGGGTAGGACAAGACAAAACCATTCTGGATGGGAACGAAGACCTCATCCTTTAGCCCCACCCCATTGTCGTCCCTAATAAATACCAGTTGACTATAGCAAGTTGTTAAAAATAATATACAATATTTTATTAAGATTATATCTCTTCCTTCAATTAAAAAAAAAAAAAAACAAATTCTCTCTTTTCCTTTATTATTTTAATGAGTTGTTTATATTATTTTAAATGAAGTGATAAAAAAAAAATATAGAACATTTGATATTGAGTGTATTGTAAAGTGAGGTAGTAAAATAGATAAAGTAGCTTTTTGAGATACTAAAAGCTAAACTTTTTAGCACCATTCCTGTGAATACTCTAAGTTCAAAAAAAAAAAAAATCATAGCCAGCCTAATATTAAAAATAAGAAAAAAAAAACATTATTTTGTATTCGTTTTTGTCTTTATTGATAGATGATTGCATCTTAATGTATTTAGAAATAACAATTTTGTATATTTATAATTTTTTAATATTATGTAGATGCCTATTTGGAGTTTTTTTCTTCTTCTTTATACTCTAGCTCGCACTAACTTAAAATCCTAAGTCCATCCCTAATTGAGGTATTGTTCATTTGTTAGTTTTGCGCATTAACTTTTTGAACTTGATGTACACTGAACATGCGTATTTAGAAATAACAATTTTGTATATTTATAATTTTTTAATATTATGTAGATGCCTATTTGGAGTTTTTTTCTTCTTCTTTATACTCTAGCTCGCACTAACTTAAAATCCTAAGTCCATCCCTAATTGAGGTATTGTTCATTTGTTAGTTTTGCGCATTAACTTTTTGAACTTGATGTACACTGAACATGCGTGGTTCCTAATCAGTTGCCAATGCTCTTAGTTTTAGCGGGCTTAGCTATTATTTTTACTAAACTTTATTTTACCTAAGCAGTTGCCAATGCTCTAAACTATGGAAAAACACATATGTTGGACTGGGTTTGTTGCCCTGCATATTAGCCTTTGGGCACGCATGAACATGCGTGGTTCCTTTTTGTACTAGTTTTATCGAAGAATTTCTTTTTAAGTAATAATAACACTTCAGTTTTAGTTTTACATGCTACTATGCATGTTTCTTACATGCCTTAATCGAAAATTATATATAAATTAAAAAAGTAATAAAGTTGAGTAATAAAATAAATAATAATAATAATAATAATATAACAAAAAATTACTATGAATTACATGACAAATGCATATCAAGTAACATCAATTTTTTTATTATCAAAGCCAAAGAATATACTATAACATAGAATAATTTAGAATAATAATTAAACTCCTTTGAATTTTTTTATTTTTTTATTTTGAGAATTGAGTTTTTGTTATAGAATTTTAGCTAGAGTAAACTATACTAACAATTTAATATCCTTATAATGATTTGCATGGCAAATTACGTCTTGTAAATTGTAACTTGTAATATATACATTAAGATATATAGTGCAAGTATGACATGCAAGACCAAGTTTTCTAATTATAAAAAAAATATTATGGTAGATTATTAAAATAATATAAAATGACTTCTTTGAAATTTCTAGAAACTTTTGTTAGTAAAATTTTAATAGGGGTAATACTTTTAAAACTTTTGAAAATTTGGAATTATAGCTCTTAAAGAACTATTAGTAAATATAGTTCCACTAAAAAAAAAATTGGAAATATTTTTTTGCTTTGAGTGGAAATATATTTCCAAATTTTAGGAAGATGTAAATAATGATTCGAGAAATGAAGCTGGCTGGAAATAGCTTGATTAATGAATAGTAAATCCAATATGTACTCCGTTATTCCCTCCCTAATTCATAGGAATAGATGAAGCTCAATTTGATGCACAACGAGATCATTCAAACACTCAAGAACTTAACACATCGTCCTGAGCTTATGGTAGAGCATTGTGATGTCAATGCCATGCAAATGCCAAGTGTAAAAACCATAAATCTAAAGTCATGGCATGCTTTAACTGTACAAAGTCTAGTCACTTCACTCGTGATTGCGCTAAACCTGTAAACCATGTAGTCCATGGCTCATTTTCTCGTAAATTTGTGTTTAGTCACTTCCCAAGTATTGTTTTCACACTCTTTTATGTATTGGATCGTATACATAGAGTACCATACATTTTACAGTATTCTTTTTCACTATTATTTTAAGTAGCAAATTATGTTGGTTATCTATTGTTTTTACATAAATTAATCACTTATAATTTGTCACATCAAAATTATGACAAAGTTGTGGCATAAAAGGGTTTGAAATTTGCTGCAATAAATTTCAATGGCTAAGATTGAAAGTTAAAAAAATTAACTTTCAATCTCAACCACTGAATAATAAAAAAAAGAAAAATTAAAATATAGAAAAAAATGTTGATAAAAATATTTTGTGAATGGAGATGAGGTAATTGCATAAGGTGCAATACCCTAAATAATGCACCCGATCTAAATCCAGAGAAACAGACCATGCACAAAAGATATTAGAGATGGAGGCATTTTACTTTTTCATGATGTATTGTATGCACCTGAAATACGGTTAAAGTTTATTGTCTGTTAATGTTTTACTCAAACTTTGATTTAGATATGCCCTTTAGGGCAGTACAGTAAATATTCTAAACTTGCTTTTATATCATTTAGACATGGATTAGTTACCTTTTTGACATTTTATGATGAGGATGCAAGGAATCAGTAGGCTTGATTAGGACATATTGGGTCAAGATAGGATGACTATGTTATGTAAAGAAGGCTTTGTAGGCCCACTAGCTAGAGTCAACTTACCAACTTTCTTCTCAAAAAAACTTATCAACTTGTGAACACTGTGTAGCTGGAAAGTTAACTAGGAAATCTTTTGAAATGGCTGTAAGAGAAAATGTTCCCTTAGAATTAATCCATTTGGATATATATAACCCAATAAATGTAAGGGTAGGGCATGATACCTCTTATTTCATTTCATTTATATATAACTTTACTGATAATGGTTATATGTATTTGATATTTCCTCTCATGGGAAATTCTTAAGTACTTTCAAAGAACAAAGAAATAGTACTCCTTTCTCTCACATTCATGGTGGACTTTATCATGAATTTAATAAGTGAACCCTATCATGAATGTAAGAACAGGGAGCAGTACCATTCTTCGTGTTCCAAAAGTATCTAGTCCAAAGCATTTGATTGCTCTAAGTGTTTCATTTATTTGGTTGAGAATAAATAAAAAATAAAAAAAGGAACATTAAGTGCATGTTTGGTTACCACAATTTAGGCAAAAAATCACGTTTATGATTTCAAAACATGATTTAATGTGTTTGGTAAAATTTACAAATCATGCCTTTTGTGTCCAATAACATAATTTTTCTGCGTTTTCACATTGGACTAGTTGAGTAGCAATAACAAAAAGCTGTTTTTTTTTTATTATTATTTTTTTTTAAACCCAATTTCAAAAATCTAAACCAAACTCTTAGGACAACCTCAATGATAGTATTTATCTATAAGTAGTTAAAGACTTTTAAGGAGGTCTATAAGGATTAGAGGATTCGTAGGCAATTGACAATTTCCAACATTTCGTAGCAAAATGGTGTTGCGAAGAGGACTTAAACCTTACTTGACTTGGTAAGATTGATAATGATGCAAGCCAACTTCCCAATATCCTACTATGGGATACATTAGTGGTTGTAGCCTAGATCCTAACAAGGTGCCCTCTAATTTAATACCCTTCACTCCATATGAGTTATGGGAAAAATTCTTAGATACTCTCAGAGTACGGAAAAATGGTGCTCCCTCCTCTCATATTCATGGTGAAGTTCACTCTAAGTTAATACCCTTCACTCCATAGGAGTTATAGGGAAAATTCTTAGATACTCCTGGAGTACGGAGAAATGGTGCTCCCTCCTCTCACATTTATGGTAGACCCCACTATAAATTTAATAAGTGGACCCCACCATGAATATGAGAGGGGGAAGCATCATTCTCCGTACTCCGAAAATACCTAAGAATTACTCAAGTTATGGGCTGTCAAGAAGCTTGATTTCAGTAACTTGTACTCCTGCGGGTCAGAAGGTATGTTCACAATGTCACCCATAAGCAAAGGAAGCTAGTTTCTAGAGTAAATAATTACATATTCATCAGATGCTCTACAGAATCAAGGACTATGTGATGTTAAGTGAATATCCTGATGGAGGTATGGCTAAGATTGAGTTCACTAAAGTGTGGTTGTCCTCTACCTTTAAGATGGACGAATGTGAGGCAAGCTTTGTGCTTGGTGTTTAAATCCTAAGGGATTGTTCAAGGAAGCTTCTTAGTTTGTCTTGAGAGACTTGCATGAGAAAGACGCTCTAGATTACAGACTCATCAATACTCCCATGATGTATTAAGCAATTAAATGTGGACTAACTCAGGCAAGGAAATATATAGAAATTCAGAAAAAATTTCATATTGTCACTTATACAATGAACCCACAATGACAATTTATGGTGATTAGTGATTACATGGTGCGCTCACTTATGGGCACAATTTTTTTTCACAACGGCATGTTAACATTGCCTACTATGATTGGTGTGCATAATAAAAATGAAGTCATAACAAACTAAAGTAAAATTAATATTACTCCTATTACAATATATCATGTCAATAGTTTTTACAAATTACACCCTCTAACTTTAACCAAATTCAATTCAGTCATATAACTTTCACTTTAATTCAATAAAGTCCTCCAACTTTTACATGTATTCATTTCAAGTCTCCCATTAAGTATCCATCAAAAAAGTATCATTCAAGACCCTATAAATGAAGTCTTGTTATGCCAAATCCATACTTTAGAAAGTCCCTAACGGAGCCTTTATGACGGATACTAACAACGAAATGCCTGAATTAAATAACCTTAAAAGTTAGATACTTTAATTGCACAAAAGTAAAGACAAAGGATTGAATTGAATTTCGGTCAAAATTAGAAGATACAATTTGTAAATTAGCCAAAAAAAGAATAAAAAATAACTAGTATGATTTTTCGCAAACAAAAATCAAATAATTGCACTTCTAATATAGGGATTGGTCAAAGACTCAAAGAAAATTAACCCACCAATGATAGATTAATTTTACAAGTAATGGCCTCAAAGCTCACAGCATCCCACTTCATAAAAACAAACTTCTACATATTGTTAGGAGAAGAACAATGGCCAAAGATAAATGAAATTCAAAAGATAAGCAGAAAAAGAATAACACGTTAATTAGGATGAAACAATAGACAATGAAGTCACACTTAACAAGAATAATAATAAACAAAATGAAGTGAAGCCAAGAGTGACAAAATTGAAAACGGCAGCAATCTAATATAGACACAAATTAACAGTCAGACTTTGCATGGCCAGAAATAAAGTTTCTTGCTGTGAATGGTATTCTGTGTCGCTCAAAAACCTGCATTTTCTTTTTCCCCATAAATCAATTGAACAAGGGAGGAAGCAAACAAGCTTGCTAGCAGATGCATCATTACATACAAATAGAAGTTGAGCCCACATCATCTTTGGGTAAAAGCCAAACTACATAATTGCACATGAACAACTTCTTTCATTCCCATTTTCAAATTCGTCATCTGATCCATCCGCCTCACTGCCATTGGATAGAGTTTCCATATCAGCAAAACAACTAAAAATTAAAGGGAGCAAAGAAAAGAAACAGAACCAAACACAAAAAAAATTGGTTTAATTATATGTTGCACCGGTACTTGTTCATTTTTCTTTGTTTTTTTTTTGGGGGGGGGAGGGGGGGGGGGGGTGGGGTCAGTTCAGAAAAACAACTAAAGATTAAACGAAGCAGCAAACAAGAAAAGCAGAAGAAAGAAAAGAAACAAAACCAATAAAATTGGGAAAAAGAAGGGGAAGGGAGGGGAGTGGGGTATTGGAAAAGTTCAGCTTTTTTGCTTTTTTTCCTGCTTTTGTATACCAAGACTAGGGATGAAACGAGTACGGGATGTGAAACCCCTGTTCTTGTACTGCAAATGAAATCCTATTTCACACAGGTTTATTATGTAGAAAGTTGTATGCGACAGATTTTTAACTCAAAATAACTGTTTATGGAGTAGAAGAATAAAACACCCACTAAAACCTAGGTTAGAGGATAAGTATCTAGAGGCATGCTATTGTGACTAAGAGGGTCAATTCCTAGAAGGGATATAGGGAACCTGCACCATTGATCAGGATCTAGAAGTTGGGAATCATCAATAAGTTGAACTTTGCCAGTCCCAAAGAGAAAATTTAGAGGGCCTGCTAATGTAATGAATTTTAGCAGGCTTATAGAATGTGTAAATTTCCATGGTAAATTGTCTATTTACCAGATAAATTGGAACTTAAATGAGTATCTAAACATTGAGGCAAGCCTGATCATATTCTCCAACATTTTCAACTTATAATTATTGAGAAAAATTGTCACTATGGACTTTCAAGTAGGAGACTGCCATACAAATTAAATACCAAGAAGTTACAAACTAGTGACTTTAAGGAGAATTGATTTGATACTGAAAATCCATCTGAACTTTACCTTATGATAAATAGGATCCAAAAATTGATCTGAACTAAGTATGCTTACACAAGTAAAACTTAATTTTTAACTAAAATGGAAAAACACAGAAACACACACAATGAACCAAGAAAGGATCAACTAAAGCTTTATCTCACCTTAAGTATTAAATGAAATAACATGTCATTGCATGGCAATTGGCATGGAATAAAGTAAAACAAGTACTTTGCTTAAAAATAGTTAAGAAAAATTCAAAAAAGTAAGAATATTACAAGTAACCTACTGCACTTCAAAGAAGATAAAATCATTGCGATAGTCAATGATGTTTAAAATTTTATAACAAAAAGGTATAATAAAAGATGAAGGGCAGAGGTAAAAATCATAATCCCGACATTTACAATGAAACCTTATATATTTAACTAGTTTAGAAGGGCATAATTTTCAAAAATAATAACCAAAGTTTATAATTAGGAGAAAGAACAAAAACACTTGACTGAGTATTTCCATCCTTTTTATTTTTTTCATTGGTAAGTTACACGTGCACCTAGTAGGGTCTTGAACCCACAATAATTCTCCACCTTGCTCTACAAATGGAAGAGGTGCAATTTGAGCTAGAGCTCATTGCTGAGTATTTCCATGCTTCAAACCTGCTATTTAATGTCAGCATAACAAGTAGCAACTATCTTGCATGAAAAGCACATGGAGTTTTTCTTTTCTTCTACCTCTCTCTTTCATGTCTGTCTTTATCTCAAACTGTCCCAGATCTCTAATATTTTCTCCCTACTTCTTTGTCTATCAAATCTTCTGCTTTTGATCTTTTGGATTGTTTTCCCACCTCCAAATCATTCTTCTATCTCCTCTATTTCCAATCACTCTTTCTCCTCCTCTTGTTTTTTTTAATCTGTATATGTGTTTTAATGTTGACAATGACCTTGGAGGATCCTTGTGAAAATCTGAAATTCATAAGCTAAAAAGGAGTAGCCTCAACCTCCACATGTTCCAAATAGCACTCTAAACTGAGTGAATTTTTAACAGACTTTAAGGAACCCAAACTCCTAAATTACAGTAAATTATTAGGACCAATTGAAAGTATGAACATTCTCATACGTTATATGGGCGCTAAAGAATTTGAGAAACAAAGGCCAAGAACTTGCTCAGAGAACTAATGGTGACTGCTGTGAATCTGAGAACTCCTAGACATGAGCTATATTAGCTTAGCATCAATGGCACACAAATATTTACATGCCTAAACATTTTAACATTTCTAAAAGACATACACAACAAGGGACATCATTTGGGGAGGGGGGCAGGGAAGTAACAAACTCCTACAATTGCTTAAATACAAATAAAATACGAATAAAAACACCTATCTTAACAAGAAAAAAAAAATCCACACCTGGGCTCAAATTCCTTGATCTCAAATAGCTCGCTCCCACAAGCATCTGTCCACTGCACTCTCCTCCGTTCCGTATGACCAGGGATATCATTACCCTTTTCAACCAATGCTTCTCTTTCATTGGCATTACCAACAGAAACAGGAGCTTCATCTGATGGCCTCTTCAAGCTACTTCTAAGAGAAACCTTTCTTGCAGCAATACTATCATCTAAATCAGCAGTACAATCCTTGCCCTTCTCAGAAACAAGAGGCCCTGGCAAGACATCATGCTGTTGGGCAGGGCCCACTTTAAGAGGCGATGGGGTGTCAAGCCCTGCGGAAGTGCGACCAAAGCAGACAAAGGAGGCGCACCCGCGGGGAAGCCAATTCTTCGTGGAAGCCAGCTGGAGGTTACGGTCGGATTCTTGGTCCACCAACTGGTACTGATTCCACGGCGAAACTCTCATGGGTTTATCTTCGTTCTTCTGACGCAAGAGAAGAAGGGTCAGACCCTTGCTATACCCAGAAGCTGAAGAAGAGAAGAACCCTCCACCTTCTACTGCCAATAACATCAGTTCTGCTCATCGGGCCATCCAGGAGAAATTTCTTTTTAGCTTCCTCCCTTTAGAAGGACCAAATTAACCTGTTGTGATTATCAGAAGTATCAGCATTGACATGTCGGAAGAGTATTCAACTCATGAACAAGACTTTGTACCAATTTGTTACATTTCCTAAAATTGTATATGGATAATGGATATTATCAACTGTAAACTCAAAAAAGCTTCTGAATAGAACAGAATATCTTTGAAAATTATCAAGGGAAGCTGATAATTATTGGAAAATTAATAAGCCCCATTTGCAAACACTAATTTTCAGAATATATCAGCAGTGAGAATTGAAAGGTAAAAAAAGAAAAGACCAGATTGAGCGCGACAAAAAGAGATCAAGTAAATAACCAACCAAACTAGCCATGGAAAATATCCATTTCCCACATAAATGCCCATTAAATTAATAAAATTACCACGTAAACCCTGAAAGAACTTTGAAAAAGGAATTTTATATAGCAGTACAAAGACAAGTCTACACAAATCATTAAAATTAAAATTAAAAAAAATAAATAAATAAATAACGATAAAACTTTGCCATGTATGCCATGAACTTATATTGCCATCAACTCCACATTCTATTAAGCAATATATATAGAAAACAAATCCATAATAATCCAATGATACTAATAAGTGATTATTACTTTGCGAATAAGGGTAAAAGTTGAAGATCTCATAACTCGAAAGCAACAAGAGCATACAACACAATACAGATTTGATAACAGACTTCATTTCCCACACCACACATACTAAACTTCATATTTTAACTTTAATCAAACTATTCCAAGCACTATTTTTCTATATCAACCAAGTTAAATTATATATATATAACAGTAAATTCAACAAGAAAAAACAAAACCCAACAAAGAAAAAGTTCGATTACAAACACCCACTTGACTTCACTTTAATTTGTCTGAGAAACGAAACGGAAAATCAGATCAGAGTGGAAAAGCGGGAAATACCTGAAAGCGAAGTCGAGGGGTATATAGGTAATTGTGAGATCTCTCCGGCGAGTAAAGCGGAAAACAAATCGGCGGCAGTAGAAACTCCGATCACGGCAAAGATCGGCGAGGAATGGGAAGAAAGAAAAAAGAAATTGAGGACCGAGTTTTATTTAAAAGGAGGAGGAGGAGGGGATACTGATTGGGGTAGTGACTCTCAGTCTCAGGGCGCATGATAGCGATGCCGAGTTACTTTTTCTTTCTTTCGCCTTTATTTTATTTTATTTCCTCTGTATAACTTTTTGGGAAAGTACGTAAATATTGGAGTTTACTCCTACATTATAGTGATAGATAGTGGTGATTAAAAGAGAAAGTTTACTTTGTTTAGCAAAAAAAAAGAGAAAGTTTCCTTTTGTTTCGTTACCTAATGGCTGCTTTTAACCCATTTCCACTAATTTAATAATAACAACTTTGTTTCTCTCTATCTTCTCCAAAAAAAAAAAAAAAAAAAAAAAATTATATATATATATATATATATTGTTTCTCTCAAAAAAAAAAAAAAAAAAACCCATATATTAGAAAATTATAAATTACTTCCTACTCTCATATGAATTTAATTAATGGAATCGAGTAATTATTAGGCATCATTGAATACAGTAATGTAATACTTATTTCTCTCACATTTATAATGGACTCAACTTATCTATATATATATATATATATATAAAATCGAAACTTTTGAAACTCCCACAATTTTCCACGTCAACATTATTAAAAATAAAAAATAAAAAAAACTATTTTTAATCCAAAAATTTCAGTTAAACAGTTTTGTAATATTAGCCTCCACCCGATAGTTGTCTAATATCACAGTCTTCACCTCGATCCTCTCTCTCTCTCCCTCAAGCACAACCTGTCTCTCTCTGTGTTGAGTTTTTCTCTCTCCCATGGCAAACCCAAATACAGACCTCATGGCTACAAACCCATACCCAAACACAGATTTGATGGGTACAAATCCATTTGCAATCCGTGGTTTCATTGTAAACCCCACCTCTAAATCCCCAGCTCTCATCATCTATGAAGTTCCAAAAACGTCCCAAAGCCATCACCTCTCTCACCCAATGGAGTCGATATCGTACCGGCCGGTATTTACCTTACCTGAGCTTAAAACAGTACCAAAACACTTGTGTTTCGTTCCGGTTCAAATATCGGTTATACTGAGTTGTTCCGGCTATACCAGACGAAATATCACATTTTGGCCGGAAAAATCATACCGGACTGAAACATGATTTTCAATTTAAAAAGAAAGAAAAATTTTCAGATCCAATATCTCTCTCCCCTCTTTCAATAACATATTAACTTACGGTCTCTCACTATGTTGCTGCCGCCACCAGAAAATCACCGACACATTGCCGGAGTCCCATTTCGCTGATCTCCTTCTCCTCCCACTTCTTCATCTTCTTCGTTAAATAACCCAGAACCTCTTTCTTGGCTTTTGTTTGTTTTAGTTTGGCTTTTCAGTTTCTTTTGTTTTGTCCTTCCTGTTTATGTGCTTGACAGCTTTACCCAACTTTTACTACTAATAAATTCCAAGTTCCAACTTCAGCACCTTTATTATTAATTTATTTGAATAAAATAATTTTATATTTCTTTTATTGATTTGCGTCTCTAACACCCAGTCACGTGAACTTTCTTTTAATAAGTATTTTATTTATTTTTAATTTATGTATTTTATTTTTAACTTCAACTATGGTACACCAAATTTATGTATTTATTTTCAATGTTTCTTTTCTAATTAGTTATGTAATTATTAAACAAAGACTTAAAGAGTAAAATTCCTTAACCTCAAGTCAAAATCATTATGTCATGTGACCATAAAATTTATGTTCGTATAACTATGCTATAGTAAATCTTCAATAGTATTTAAACTTGAGTTAGAATATCTAAACCTATTTCAGACCTATAATGTATGAAGTAAAACATGTCATATCAATAACGAATAAGATATGTATTAAGAATAAGTATAAAGACATATTTTCAAGTGTAGATTAGGAGTTGTACATTAAGAATTATGTTCCACCATCATGTATAAAAACAAACCATTCCATTGTTTATTGTAATAGTAAGAGAAAATAGGATAATATCTTTCAAGGGGCCAACAAAGAAGCAACGGTGCAGCCCATGCCTTTATTTCCTTGAGAATTTTTAGATATTGTAGTAAAAGCCATTTTGGTAGCTGTTGTATCTCTATTTACTACCAATTACCTGAATAACAGTTTCTTTAGTTTGCGAAAGTGGGGGTGTTTATAACTTATTTGGATGAAATTAGTTAAATCATTAAATTATTATCCCTAGGGTTTATTATGAGTTTCTTCCTTTATATTTTTGTGACAAATTGTATTCTCTTAATACTTTTTTTCCCTTAAGCTCTTATATTTTAACTTTTTTGTGCTCATGTAAATTATGAGTATCATCTAAGTTCTAGATTATAGAGGAAAATGAATATATTTTTTTTAATTAGTAAAATAATGAATAAAAAAATAGTTAAATGATATATTTGCCTATCAAGGTTTGTGTTCTATCATAAAGTAAGCATTCATATATATATATATATATATATATCATTCAATTAATCTAATTTTTTGCAATAATTGATATATAATTGTTAAGTTTCATTTCAAATATAATAATACTTTCATAGTACGCTTTGAACCATAGTATGTAGAAGATGAAATCTTATTCTTTCCAAGTGATTATTAATTTGAGAAAGTAAATATATATAATTTTCTCTAAAACAATCCCGTGCATCGCACGGGTTAGCAACTAGTTAAATTCATTGTGGAGTCCACCATATATGTAAAAGAAGAGAGTTCCTAATAGAGAGGGGGACTAGGGGAGTATGAATTTATAATTCTGGAGTCTTCTATAATGGGTTTGGCTTGGGTCCAGTGTTTTGTGCACTAGACCCGATAGAGAGCTACCATGCCTCCAAAAATTTCCATGTGGTAGCATCCCATCAAGTCCATTCCACAGGACGCACTAAAACAAAGTCTTCCCCTTCTACAGTCACCTTAATATATTAAAGTAGAAGCATAATAACAACCTAAATTAATTCTATGTTATTGGTTGTGGGTTCTAGTTAGTTCAACTGGTAAAGTTTTTAATGATTGAATAAGAGATCTGGGGTTCAATTTTCGTTTACACTAAAAACTAATTGGTGTCTTAGTCTGATGATAAATTGCGCAATCATTAAAAGCAGATATTATAAGTTGAAACTCTCTCTCTTTATATATATATATATATATATATACACACACACACATATAAGTTTCCATGTTACTTGTCAAATTTATTTTTCTTAATTTTAGTGCTAAGTAACTCATTTATATAATATTGAATGCAAAAGTCGAGATAACTACCTTGCTGACCTAAGTAAGACCACCTTATTATCACCACCAATAAAAAAAATTTGGTGCATAAGCATGGATTACATCTTACTTAATAGTAATAATTAAAAATTTCATATACTTTGTAGAATATACTATATAGCCTTTTTTTTTTTTTTTTTGGTAAATAGTAAAAAAAATGTAATTAAAGAACAATTTTCAATAATATAATAGATATCTAGCCTCATCAGCATGCAGGGCCGGCTCTATGGTGGAGCAAAAAATGCAACCGCCTAAGGCCCCAAGTAAAAAAAAGGCCCCTAAATTTTAACCAATAGGATTATTTATAATCAATAAATAAAATAAATTTTTTTATTAGATGAAAAAAAAATAAAAAAATAGAGAAAAATGCAACGTCGTCCACAATATTTTTCACAACACTTGTACAACTAATGCTAAGTAGCAAGTTATTACAGCCTATTGTTGATGGCAAAAAAATAATTATAGTGATATTTTCAAATAAAAAAACAAAAAGCAGTTTAAAATCTAGAATTTGTTGTAAAAAATATTGTGAATGTTGCACTTCTAAAAAAATAAGAATAATAATAAGAGTTTAATTAACAAACTTTTACTAGTTTTCATCTAAATCTACCACTAACACCACTGTTTTACTTACCACTATCAATCTACCACATCAACAAGTATGAAAAATTTTGTCAAATTTTTTTTGTCTTAAAAATTCAAAAAAAAAAAAAAATCTATGTAGTTCATGTTAATTAGTAGTAATTTTGCATCTAAATAAGATGATCAATTTTCGCCTTAGGCTCCCAAATGCATCAAGCCGCCCCTGTCAGCATGTGCAATGGGGTTCTTTTTTTTTTTGGGTTTAGTTTCATAATTCTTCATTCATTTTTTTTTTAACTTAACGCATAATCCACATTAACTACTAATTGCTAAAAATAACACTCTTCTACGGTTATACACAAGTCATAAAGGTGTATAAACCGAGTTCTTGAAAAAGAAATAAATGAATACACCAAACCAATTCAATATGTACCTAAATATAATATATTCAAGTGGGAATCAGTGACACCTAGGTTTCTCTGTCGCTAGTGAAGGTTGGGCTCCCTAACCTCTACTAGGCTGCAGAACTGCTGTCCCTTTTTGAAGGTGTTGTTTGGTCCCTTAGGGTAACAACGTTACACTAAGGTTTTGTAGGGTTTTCTTCTTCGGGGGTTAGGGAAACACTTCTCATCTCCTACACCATGGAAGATCTCACTTTACAGTGGAATGGGCTCTCTCTATCGCACAAGGAAGGGCCAAAGTTCCGGCTACATTCAGATTTAGCTTCTGCTGAATATTCTATTGCTACAAAATTTTTGACAAAGCGACCTTTAAACACTGATGCAATTGCAGCAACATTCAAGCCATTGTGGAGATCCAAAAACGGTTTCAAAGTGAAAAACCTTGGCAACCATGTTATCTTGTTCACCTTTGACAATGAGGAAGAGGTGGATATGATTATGGCCAATGAGCCATGGAGTTTCGACAAGCATCTTATGGTCCTACAACATTATGGTAAGGACTCAATTGTGGAGGAACTATATTTTAATCTTACTCATTTTTGGGTGCAGGTCCATGGTATTCCTTTAGGATATATGAACCCAACGGTGGCGACAGGACTCTGTGAAACTGCTGGGAAAGTTATCAACCACCCAAAAAGGCCCATTGAAGATGGCGGAGGTTTCTTGAGAGTGCGGGTCCTTGTTGATGTATCTCAACCCTTAAGTCGTGGAAGAGTTATTTGCCTTGAGGATGGAAAAGAATTATGGGCTTCCTTCAAATATGAACGGCTACCTAACCTTTGTTATTGGTGTGGCCGGCTTACTCATAATGACCGAGACTGTGAGTTGTGGTTAGACAGTGAAGGCACTCTTAAGGAAACAGATAAGCGATACGGTCCATGGATACGAGCTTCTCCATTTGCGAGCTCTCGCAAGGCAGTGATTACAGTACCGGGATTCTACCTTAAAAATAAGGACACACCAACAAGAGGTAAACCGGATGGCTTATCACAGCGGCCACCGGCGAAAGACATGACCAAACGTGCAAGTGAAGTTCAGGCAAATCAGGAAAGTGCTGAAACGGCTGGAACAATTAATGCAAACTTAATAAATTCTTTCCTTACACAGAATGGTCGGGATGGCCAAAATCAATCAATCCCGGATTTGGCGCATTCACACGTTAGCATGGAAACATTGGAGAAGCAAATAGAGGAAATTGACCGGGAATTAAGCAGGTTTGACTTACCAGTGAATGAGGAGCATGAGCAGAGTATAGGACCCGGAAATTCTTCCCTGCAATACACCCCTCCACACACAACAACATCCACCCTTAGCCCGTCATTTATTCCCTCCCCTTCCCAAAATTCTAACTACACAGTTGAATCACAACAACACCCCAACCCGGTCCCACCTTCACTCACAACATCCAAAAATCCCAAGAATAACATGACCCCACCATCACCCAAAAAGTCCATGTCTCCCAAAAATAATCCTGCTTTTCCCAATCCGGACGTACCCCATATAAATACCCACCCCATAATCACACGTACTCTCTCTCCTCCATAACTCCCTAAGCCAACTTCACCACCCCACCATAGTACCAAAAATCCCTCTGTTTCTTCCTCGCAGAACAGAGCACATGACAACAGCCCCCATATGGCACCACCTTCCAATTCTCCCATAATCACACGTACACTCTCTCCTCCACAACTCCCTAACCATCATAGTACCCCTCACCAACTCCCTAAGTCAACTTCACCACCCCACCATACTACCAAAATTCCCTCTGTTTCTTCCTCGCAAAATAGGGCACATGGCAACACCCCTTCCTTGGCCACATGGAAACGTATCCCACGACCTATCTCACAAGAAGCTGTGTTTAAGTCTGAACCACTGGAGCAGAAACAAGCAGTACCTCATCAGGCACATCAGTCTGAGTTACCAAGTAAGAAATATATGGTTTCTCAAATTGATAATGAAAACATCTTGATATTGGTGGAGGCTAGTTCCCAGCCCTGCCAGGAGCAATGAGTCTACTAGTATGGAACTGTCGTGGGCTTGAGAACCTATGTACAGAAGATCAGCTTGCAGAATTAGTGTGGGCCAAAGATCCCTCTGTCATGTTTTTAGCCGAAACATGGACAAATAAAGCTAGGCTAACTCAAATTCAAAGACGGATAGAATTCAAGAATATGCTCGATGTCCCACGCAGAAATAAGGCTGGCGGATTGGTGATTTTTTGGAAGGAAGATTTTGACTTATCAGTGGAGACTTTCTCTCCTAATCATATTGATTCCACGATTAACAAGGGTAAAGACAATGAGTGGAGATTTACAGCCTTCTACGGGGAACCAGATGCAAGATTTAGATATGAATCATGGGCAAAACTCCGTACCTTAAAATCTCGTAGTAGCTCGCCTTGGATTTGTGCTGGCGACTTTAACGAAATTACAAGACAGTCCAAGAAGTTAGGAGGACGGACCAGACCGCATAACCAAATGCAACCTTTTAGAGAGGTACTTGATGACTGTGGGTTCATGGATATGGGTTTTGTTGGTGCACCGTTTACATGGCATAAGCACTATGCAGACTATACAGTTTGGGAGAGATTAGATCGAGCGGTTGCTACTAATGACTGGTTTTCAATGTTCCCGGCTACTGAAATTCATCACTTGGATGTCACTACCTCGAACCATAAGGCTTTGTGGATCGTCCCTGAAAAGATGGAGTGTGGTTTTCAAAAGCCCTTCCGTTTTGAACAAATGTGGATGACGGATAGTGGATGCACAAATACTATAGAAGCAGTTTGGAGAAAACATACGGAGGAGTCGTGGGACACAAAAATTGTCATCAAGATAGATCATTGTGGTAAGGCACTTACACGTTGGAGCAGGCAAGCTTTTGGAAATGTCAAACGTGAGATTGAAAGGAAAAGAAAAGAAAAGAATTATCTAAGGCAGAGAGAAGAGCAATCAGTGGAGGAGACCCAAGACCTATGAAAACTTTGTAGGAGGAGATAAACTTGCTGCTTGATAAAGAAGCCACTATGTGGCGGCAAAGATCTAGAATTTTATGGTTAAAAGATGGGGACAAAAACACAAGGTTTTTTCACAATAAGGCTTCCCAAAGACGAAGAAGAAATTACATCACTAGACTCCATGATGCAAACGGTAATTGGTGCACAAATCAGCAACAAATCTGGGATACTATAGTGGACTTCTATACGAACTTGTTCACTTCTAACAGACCCGATCACTTGGAAGAAGTTATAGATGTTATTCCTGAGGTAGTCACTACTGAGATGAATGCAAGCTTAACTTCTAAATTTACAGCTTTGGAGGTGGAAGTAGCATTGAAACAAATGGCCCCCTTAAAGGGCCCCGGCCCTGACGGTATGCCCCCTTTGTTCTATCAAAGCTATTGGCCTCTACTTGGTAATGATGTTACACAATCTGTTTTGCACTTTTTAAATTCAGGTTCTTTACCTACTGCCCTTGGTCATTCTTTTGTTACTTTGATTCCTGTTGAGGTCTAAAAAAGATCATAGTGAAGGAAGCCCAAAAGAATAAGTCAAGCCCAAAAGGAAAAATCAAGCTAAGCCCAAAGTAGCAGATGCAGGAGACCTATGAAGGAATAAAAAGGCCCAGGGGATCTTGAAGCCCAGACAAAGAAGCATCCAAAAAAAGAGGACCACGGCAAGGGATAAGAAGCAAGGATCCTCAGGAATCATCAAGAGGTGTGGATCCCTTCAGGCACAAAGACAAAGGAAGACTAGGACAGCTCGAAAGAAAAAGACAGAAGAAGAAAACAAGAAACAAAAGCAAAAAGAACGCGAGCGCCAGTAGAACCCAGCGACCTCTCATGGCACAGACAAAAAAAGTCTCGGGGAACCAGAACAGGGAAGCACAAAAAAAAAAAAAGAATGATAACAAGCGGCTTTCAAGTTGGCAGAACAGGATTCCGCCCAGATGGGAAAGAAAAGGGAAAAGTGGAAAACGCCAGAAACGGGGATGCCGAGAAGGGCATACCTCAGCACATCCCAAAGAAGATGGCCAACTAGGAACTTTCAAAAGAATCAGAGCTGAAAGAAGGAAAGAATGAGAAAAAACGGAAATGGGACTTACAGAGAAGATGGGAACAGGACGTGCTCTGTTTGCAAAAGGGTAAAACAGGGGAACCAACGGTTCCCCGGGAAGACCAAAAACTCCATTATAAAAGGAATGGATGGGTTGTGAAGAAAGAGCAGCGAAAAAAGAGAGAAACACAAAAAAGAAGAGATTTGCTAGAAAAACTATCAGTAAAATCTGTGGTGAAGAGAAAATACTAAGGGAAAAAAACAAACATTGCTTCCCGGTATCCTGTAAAAGCCACTATTGCACATACTCGGATTCAAAGAAAATCAAACTTTGCAAGTTTTGAAGGCTGAAATAGCCATTCAAGACTGTAATTTTTGAGCTTGATTGAACCTTGTATCACGTCCTAGTGAGCTTTCTGTAATCAAACAGACAATGTATTAATGAAATATGCTTCACATTTCCCAGGATCCTCTCACCATTAATCTTTTTTTTATCGCTTTGCTAATCCTCTTTCTTTCTTTCTGAATTTACCTTGTTAATTTTTGGCACTCTTCGATATCCTTGCTTGTCATTTTTTATATTGCCAGGAGCATCTCCTATATACCACTTGATTCTTAAACAGCTCGTTAGCTGCGGTGAGTCAAGGCCCGGTTCACCAAACCTTTTTATTTAGGCCCGGGATCCTTGGACTTGAGTGTCACCAAACAAGTGCACTCTCACAATTCCTAAAGTGAAAAATCCGGAGTCAGTGTCACAATTTAGGCCTATCAGTCTGAGTAATGTTCTATACAGGGTGTTTTCTAAAGTCTTGGCAAATAGGCTGAAGAAAATAATGCCACAGCTTATCTCAGAGCATCAAAGTGCTTTCCTCTCTGATTGTTTGATTACAGATAATATCATGGTAGCGTTTGAAACTTTGCACTACATGAGAAATCACTGTGCAGGTAAGACTGGGTACATGGCTCTAAAACTTGACATGAGTAAGGCCTATGATAGAGTGGAGTGGGAGTTTATGGAGAAAGTGATGAGAAAGATGGGTTTTAATAATCGTTGGGTGGATCTAATGATGGAATGTATTACTACAGTTTCCTACTCTATTCTTATTAATGGTGAGCCTCATGGAAATATCAAGGCAAGTAGGGGTCTTCGACAAGGCGACCCTCTCTCTCCATACCTCTTCCTTATGTGCACCGAGGGACTTCATGGACTAATAAAAAAGGCAGCAAGCATTGGGGATATTAAGGGTGTTTCTTTATGTCGTAATGGCCCTAAACTAACACATCTCCTCTTTGCAGATGATAGCCTAATTTTTTGCAGGGCTAAGGAAGATGAATACTTAAAGTTGCTTGAGATTTTGGTGACCTATGAGAGAGCCTCGGGGCAGCAAATTAATAGGGCTAAAACAACTCTCTTTTTCAGTAAATCAACCTCAGATGATGTGCAAGAGGTGATCAAAGAGGCTCTTGGGGTACAGGTGGTTCAACAATATGAAAAGTATTTAGGTCTACCTTCTTCTGTGGGTAGAAAGAAAAAGGAGATTTTTGCCATTCTAAAGCAAAGAATTTGGAAGAAATTGCAAGGATGGGAAGCTAAACTACTATCACAGGCGGGGCGAGAAATTTTACTCAAAGCGGTTGCACAAGCACTCCCTACCTATACGATGTCTTGTTTCAAGCTACCAATCACTCTTTGTCATGAGATTGAAGCATTGATCCGAAAATTCTATTGGGGGCAACGTGGAGATGCTAGGAAGATACATTGGGTAAAGTGGCAAGAGTTGTGCAAGCCAAAGTCACAAGGTGGTTTGGGCTTTAAGGACCTCTCTCGGTTTAATGACGCTCTCTTGGCCAAGCACACTTGGCGACTCCTCCATGATCATCATTCCTTATTTTATCGGGTCTTCAAGGCACGATTTTTCTCGGATTGTAGTATTATGGAAGCAAAAGAATCTAGTAACGCCTCATTTTTGTGGAGGAGTATCCTTAGGGGTCGAGATGTAATAAAAAGAGGGGCTGTCTGGAGGATTGGGGATGGCACTTCAGTTCACATATGGAATGATAGGTGGCTGCCAGGGGCGGTCAATAATAAAATCATCTCCCCTGCTATTGTAGCAAATAATAATGCCATGGTTAGCTCCCTGATTGATCAGACCAGCAGAGAATGGAAAGGGGAACTCATTGACTCCTATTTCTTTGAGTGGGAAGCTAATATCATCAAGAACATACCTCTTTGCCATTCTATTCAGGAGGATGTATTGATATGGCCTTTTAGCCCGGACGGAGAGTATACGGTGCAAACAGGATATAAGTTTCTGCAGCAACAATACATGGCTAGTGAAGCTGGCTCCTCGGATGGTACCAAACTTCAATCCTTGTGGAAGAAGATTTGGGGGTTAAAAGTTCCTAGGAAGGTTAAACACTTGGTATGGCGTGCGTGCAAGAATGCGCTGCCCACCAAGACAAATTTGCTGAAGCGCCAAGTGGTTACCAATGCTGTATGTGAGCTGTGTAACCTGCACAATGAAGACTCAGCCTATGCCTTATATCACTGCCCAAAACTGGAGAACCTTTGGCAGAGTACCTCCTTATGGTGTCATAGCACCATCAAGCAATGCAGCAATTTTTTAGAAATAATGTTTGTTGTTTGTGCAGATGGCAGGGACCCAGAGCTGTTCTCATCAGTGGCTTGGACGTTGTGGAATAGAAGGAACAATATCAGGCTTGGGAGACCTGTTGTCCCACTGGAGCAAGTGCTGAACAAAGTCCGTGATCTCAAGCTCGGCTGCTTACCCGATCCTACAATGGTAACAGCAATGTCGAAACAGCCAATGACAACGTGGACACCTCCAACTTTCCACGCCTATAAGGTTAACTTCGACGGCGCACTCTTTGAACGCGAAAACAGAGCTGGTCTGGGAGTAGTCATACGGAACCATGATGGCTTAGTGATGGCCTCGCTGTCTGAAGTTGTTCCACTGCCGGCCACAGTCATTGAAGTGGAAACTTTGGCAGCACGCAGAGCTGTGCAGTTTGCACTGGAACTGGGATTTGAAAAAATCGTCCTTGAAGGAGACTCCGACGTCTTGATCAAGCTCTTGAACAGTTGCAGCAGGTCTTTGGCGCCCTTTGGTCATCTTATCAATGATATTATGTTTCTTGCTTCGCGCTTCACTTGCTTTAGAGCTACACATGTCCGAAGACATTGTAATAAGGTTGCTCATTTACTAGCTAGAAAAGCAATCTCATTCTCCCCTTTGTCTGTCTGGATGGAAGATGTTCCACCAGACCTTTTATCTGTTATCCAGGCTAATTTGAATAGCCGTCCTTAATAATATATTGTTGATTGTTTTCTCAAAAAAAAAAAAAATATATATATATATATATATATGTACCTAAATATAAACACAATTACATTGGTGGTAATGATTCCTCTTCTACATTTGACTTTAGAACTATTAATGTAGAAAAGAAATGTACACTTTCAAACCAAAACAACTAATAAAATGAAATATAACGACAAAAAGAAAAAGAAGATTATAACCTACCTAAAAATACCCCGAATCCTCACAGTCTCATCTTTACTCCCTATATAGAAAACATACTTCTTTGAAAAGAAAGATGTTGATGAAGTGAGAAAAAAATTATGGAGATCAAAGAAATTGTGGAAAAAGACTTGAGAAAGAGATAAAGAAGAAGAGGGAAAAAAATGTGAGATTAGTAAAAAATTACAAAAGCAAAAATTCACAAACTAATAAATTAATAATTTCAACAATGTCAAAGGAAACAACCTTTTTTTAAAATAAAAAGGAAACAAACCTTTTTGAAATCGGAGATGGTGATGAAGTAAGCAAAAAGTTGAGGAAATCCAAAAGCTCATGCAAAGAAACTAAAAAAAGACATTAAATATGGGAGTAATGCTAGAGATACAAACTATTTTACAAAATTTTTTACAAACTGCTAATGTGCAAAGTGGTTATTGGTAAATGAAAAAAGTGATGTTAATAGCGGGCCTAGATGAAAAATAATAAGAAGATAGCCACATCAACAGTTTGTAAAAATATTGTAAATAGTTTGTGACTGTAACATTACTCTTAAATATGGTGTCGATGTGTGCTAATTTATAGGAAAAAGATGTGTCAAACGTGTATGAGATATATCTAAATAGAGATAGTGTATGCTACCATTTAGAAAAATTTTAAAATTTATTATAACCGTTTAGAAAAATTTTGAAAAAAAAATATTTTTAAAGTAGTAAACCAAAACTTTTGATGACAAAAACTTGCTGCCATTTCATTTTGGAAGTTATAAAAGAGAAAAAAAGAAGAAGAAGAAGAGAACATTAAATTCAATATTAAAAATGGGAGAGATAAAAGAGGCTAAAATTTAGAATTTTGAAAATGAGTAGTTTTATGTGAGAGTTAGTAATATATTTTTATCAAATTGTCCTTAAGTTTTTTCTCTGTTTAAACGTAGGGTGCAATGGTATTTTTGAACTACAAAATGAGATCCCAAACAGAGGAAGTCTCTAAATAGTAGTATAGACTATAGAGAATAGACAAAAATAAAAGACTGACGAGTTAAAAACCAAAGATTATGTTATATTATAAGATAATTAATTAATTCCTATTAAATTTCTTGAATCTTTAGGTATTTCACATTTAATTGGTGTGATATTTTATTCATTTTTAAATATTTGGTAACAGAATTTCAACTAGTTGTAAACCCGTGTGATGCATGGGAAAGCTATTGAAAATATGCATATTATAGACATTTTGCAAGATAGTATTTATTAAAAAAAATGAACAGTCATAATAAAATAAAATACAAGGGGAAGAAATATTTAACTTCTATGCTTTTCCATTGTTTAGAAATGTTATCTAACATAGAACGTTATTGGGTTGTTAGGAGAGATTTTTATAAACTATTAATACCAAACATATGTGCTTATGTAGTCAAAAACTCACTGCAAGTGCATAGTTACCGAAACTTACAAGCTAATTCACAATTCTTAAATTAATAAAGCAAAACATCCAAAAGTTATGTATATACACACATACTTAGAACTAATACCGCTTAAACACATACATATTGTATAACCAAATCTTAATTTTCCCATCAACAACCTTTGAAAATATAAACTGCAAAGATATAAACAAAGATCATGACATGAGGAAACTCTTAACTTAGGAACACTTAAGGAAACTCTTAGTAAATTAGCTTAGAAACACTTAAGGAAACTCTTAGCTTATTAGGTAGTTAAGATAAATTAGACATGGGTGACCAATCACACCTTAAAATCCAATGATTGGTGGCGACTCAAAAAAATAAAAAATAAAAAGACTCATTCACAAACACATCACCTTCGTGTCTACACATGTCACACACTTTACATTCACGCGTCATTAAGAAACCTCCCAAAAGGTGGGGGGTGTCAAACAATGAAAAATTCAAGGTGCAACAATAGGTGCCTAACACCGCCTTACCTTGTAACATGACCTTTGAACTTAGATCAATGGTTCTTAGACTAGTTTATTTTCATGTAAGTTTATCCTTGTAAAATGTAATTAGGGCAAAAAGTCATATACTTTTCTCTTAGATTGTATCTAGAACCAAAAGTAATGTATATTTTAGTTATTTCAAAATGTCAACAAAAGTATTTTGTCCAACTTTTTTATTTTTTCATAAAATAAGTGATGACTCCATGTAAAACCCTCGATCTAGGGAGAAAAATATAATCAGTCGAACTGCCATTTTGAGAGGCACCAATATGACTTTACCTATTAACATTTATGCGGATTTGGCCAAACAAGAACGTTTGGTGGGCCGGGGGCATGATCTCTCACATTGGGCCACATATAAATATGCACATCTTAAAAATTAGTCATTCCACACAATGCATAACCAATTCAAATATCGATTTAATGTGTGATTATCAAAATGGAGGTAATTTTCACCTTCTTTAAGAGTGACCCACATTTGAGATCCTTGGGACTGGTATGTTATATGCATAAAATATATTTATTAAAGTACTCCCAAATTCGCATAGCTAGCCTTAGTTTTATGTTATTTTGTGACTAATTATGAATTATCTATATTTTATAGGTAATGGATGCTTTACATGCTAATGGGCTTTTTCTAAGATATGAGGACGAACTCTTATTCAAGTGGGTTAAGGTCAACTCAAACTCAAAGACCTAGAAGATGTGGGTAAGCTCAATCAATTTAAGGAAATAAGGCAATTGGAGAGGGGGGAAAAAACGAAGAAGAAAAAATAGATTTGGGCAAAATTTGGAATCAAAATATTTCTACGCCTGTCTCAAAATTTTGGACATAACTTCAACTCAAATATCAAATTGCGATGATTCAAGTTGGGCTAGAAACCTAATTTCAAAGGGCCACAATTTTTTAGTTTATAAAAAAGGCCAAATTTTCATATTTACTAGGCCAAAATCACCCACAATAACAAATTTCGTCTGAATTTCTTGATTCTTTTAGGGTTTCTCTACAATGGATTGGAGATATATATATATATATATATATATATATATAAGTGGCTGAATGTGAGAAAGGGAAGAGAGGAGCTAGCTTAAACAAGAGAAAAGAGACTAATTTGATGGAGGCTAGAGAGCACAACAAGAATGAGAAGACCGATTGCAAAGAACGATGTGCTTCTGATATCTAAGTTTTTCTTGTTTATGAGATTTGATTTTATCCAGATTGATGTTTTATTTAATGATTAAATGTCACATCAATTGATGAAGATGTAATTCTAAATATGAGTTCAATAATGTTTTCCTCATAATTAAAGATCATCTTAATTTATTGAATGCTTGGTTCTACCATTGATTTTGGAATTGGATATCTCTTATGGTATACAATTGATGATTTGGTTCAAAACTATTAAGCAAAGAAGAGCATGCTTTAGATTTTTGAAAGGGTGTCGATGATGATATGTGCCATGATAATAGGATTGATTTCTAGATTATTGTGTAGGAGTTTGGGAAAGAATCAATAATCATGAACATATGTTTTTGTGAATTAATGTGGTGAATTCTAAAACCATGGTTCTTTTCTTTTCGTACCTATTTACTTTTGATTACTTCATACTTAGATTAATTGCTTGTTTAGTTTTATTTAATTTTAAAATAACAGTTTTATATTGAACTAGGTTAGGATTTATTTATTATATATTTTTGGTTAATTATTTGTACATCTACACAAATCCCTATGTGATGTAGAATAGAAAACAAGGGCGCTTGAAATCACAACCCAAGACCAAGGGGTGCTAATATAACTAATTGGGGCAACAATGTCGAAATTGCATGAAATTTGGAT
The DNA here is from genome assembly GCF_932294415.1 of Quercus robur. Taxonomy (NCBI): domain Eukaryota; kingdom Viridiplantae; phylum Streptophyta; class Magnoliopsida; order Fagales; family Fagaceae; genus Quercus; species Quercus robur. The sequence goes on along the minus strand of NC_065535.1, from coordinate 37,913,580 downwards.
AGATGAAGAAGAAACAGTCTTCTAATCAAAAGGCATGACTATGTCACAGGGTGTGTCTTAATTTTGGCGATTTCTTTCGTTAAGACCCCAAAAACAATGAATTTGTCTTTTTTAGTAATTTTTGCTTTTTAAGAATTTTTTTTTCTCAAAAGTCAAATTAAAGTCTCACTTGTTTTGGAATGACCCTTAAGGTTCATAATTTATGATTTTGCATTTAACTCAAAATTTTCATTTTTGGCAAAAATCAATATTTTGCCACCCAATCTCATGATTAGCCAAATTAGGGTTTTGGAAATTTTTCTAGTTGTCTTAAGGTTTTGTCTTTTCAGTATTTATATGCTATGTAGCCTCCAAAGTTTATTAGACTATTATTCCAACTAATAAAATTCAGAATTTTTCTATTAGAAAATAATATTTTAGTTTATGTTTCATCAAAGAGAATATCGTGTGTACCTTTTTCTAGCTTCCACAACATCACTATGGGTTCCACCTCGCACTTGCCAGTATTTTAACAGTTCACAATAGTATGAATTAGCTTGATTGCCTTGATTTCTAGCAACTTAAGCAAACTAGGGATAAAATGGTACCACCACGCACTCTTAGTGCGGTGGTCACTCCACAAATATAAATGCTTGTGGGGTGTAGGGGGTAAGGGCCAGAGTTCAAGTCTCCAAGAGGGAGTTTCACACACATATACACTTAGATTATGTTATAATAGAAATTATATCTTGTAAAAAAAAAAAAAAAAAAAAGGGGGATAAAATGGTAACTTTAAAGGAACCCGTATTGTGTTTTAATTGACAATTAGAGAGGACAAAATTGAATATTCACGCACACAATATTGGTTTGAAATAGAAGAATCATAACTTTCTTTATTGTACCTAACATCATAGCTTAAGGAATAGATAGAATAATCAAATGCAAAAAAAATAAATAAATAAAAATAAAAATAAAAATAAAATAAATTAAAAAATTTTAAAAAAATTAAAAAATATATAATTCGATATAAAATTTAACTCCCACAAGACATGGCTTTTGGGTTCAAAATGCCCCAAAAATTGAAATAACTTTTAATGCTTAAATATACAATAGTTTAGAATCAGGTCACAGTATCATAGAGTATTATTATTATAAAAGTCAACAACACAAATTGAAATGAGAAACACTTGAAGTTTTCCATGTTATTTATGTCTTGGACCAATTTGGGGTTCTTCTAATTGTATCTGAAATCATAACACGCTTAAAATAAGATATCCAGGATACGGCTCAATTATAAAAGTTTCTACTATGATAGGTAGATGGTCAATTAAAAATGTTGTGTCATGCTCAAAAGGAAAGCTACAAAATATAAAAGTTTACCATTGAAGTGGTACCACACTACTAAGCATGAATATTGAATAGCATTTGTAATTATGTAGTCATGTGTATTAAGAAATTTTCCGCTATACCCTATAACTAATAAATCATGATATATATTAAATCGAAAAATCTATGAATATCATTCTAACGCCACGAATTCAAACTTGTAAGAATTGGCTTGCCTATCGTAATTGTAATATAGGGCTCTCATATCGTTATTCGTCTATTTTCCAAAATAAAAGTTAGGAATGTTATATATTATATATATGATCCTTCTCCAATAAGCAATTATTCTCCATAAGGCACAACATAGAAGATCTTGGGAGAAAATCAATTTGAAATTACTTTCTCACACCTAGTCTAATTAGCTAATGGCATAATCTTAGGCTAATACTTAAGATGAGTTTGACTTGACTGACTTGTAGTGTATCCATGAAAAGATATTAGTTGCTTGAAAATAATTTTTTCATACGTGTGTATAATCTTGTCTAGAGAGAAATAGAGAATGAATTTAGAAAATTATTTACCGTATAAAAGATTGGAATTAGCCCATGGATTCCATATATGAGCAACAACTCATTCTTTTGTTAAATTATCACACAATTGAATAAGACACTCTCGAAGATCAAACTTATTATCAATATTCTTTTCAATGCACAATAGCACGACCTTTGTAGACTTCCGACATATTGGGTCAAGTGGATGTGCCTCATGTGTCCTGATGATAGCTCTTTATTATCAGACCAAGACACCAATCAGTTTTTGGTGTAGGCGGGGATTGAACCTCAGATCTCTTATACAACCATCAGAGACTTTACCAGTTGAGCTAACTAAAACCCACCATGTGTGCAATATTTAAAACACTTAATAACACACTCTACGCGATCTTCAGGGTCCAATACTAGCTTTTCCTTACACATTTCAATATATTTTTTAATGCAATGAGAAAATGGCCTTCTCCTTTTCAAAAAAAAAAAAAAAAATGAAAATGGCCTTCACACACTATCAAGTTCAAAACGATAAGGGAGCAAGATCGAAAGTGAACAGGGACAAAACTAGGATTCGAAGTCGAGGGGGGAAAATATAATTTTTCTTGGGTTATTTTCTAAAATCTTAAATATATACCTACTATTTAATATTTTAAAAAATTTTGGGGGAGACCACAGCCCCCCTCAGCTTGTACATGGTTCCATCTCTGGAAGTGAAGACGGATATAAAGTGGTAGAGACCAAATCTTTGGCTTGAGTTTCAACAAGAATAAGGATAACCAAAAAATCCATTATCAATACTATAAACTTCCTAGCCACCATTCTTCTTCCACTTTAGATTTTTTAAATTAAAAAAAAAAAAAAAAGATTTTGAGCTCAAATTCTAAAAAATAATTATTAGGACCTAAACCCTTATTCCTTATACAATATTCAGTGATTAGAAATTTTTGAAATAAATAATACAATTTATAGATTAATATTTAATTTTTTTAATTCAAATGATTCTTGTTTAAGAATCATGGCTTTTAATTCATGAATATTTTAAATTTAAATAGCTTCCAATTTAAGTAATGTGTTTTTTTTTTTCTTTTAATGCTATTTAAAAATTGTGACTTTTATATTTGGGATCAGGTTTAAGTTCTTTATTATAATAGGTTTTATGTAAACATGTATTTTTATTTTTTTTATTTTTGGGGCCAAAGCCAAGCTACATGTAAAAGTGTACAATTAAATGAACAAGTGAGAAGGCTCACATGACCACTAGTCAAAAATAAATTGCATGAAATCACTCATTTTAAACATTTTAGAAGAACATATTGGTTAACGTTGTGAGAGACCACACTGCTATAGCCTGAACCTTTCCAGATCAAGGCTTTGGCATAACCCATGCGAATGGGTGTAGTCATGTTGGTACCTCTCAAGAATGGAGGTTCTACTAATTTTATCTATCCTCCTAATTTAGGAGTTTTACAATGGATCGGAGTTGCCACTTATTTACTTTAAAAAAAAAAAAAAAAAAACCAAATTAAAAAGTGCATATTGAATGTACTTCTCTTGAAAATAACAAGAAAATTATATGGCTTAAATCCTAGATACAATCTAAGAAAAGTACAAAACTTTGCTTCCTAGTTGAAATCTAGAAATTGAAAAGTGCAAGGAAAAACATAATCTACTAACCCTTGATCTAAGTTCGGAGGTTACAAAATTGGGAAGGTGTTAGGTGCTTGAAAATAGCATGCTTGATTTAAAAGAATTAGGGCATAATGTAGACATCTCATTTTGTGCTTCCGACAACTCGAGCCCTCATTTTCTAATGACAATATCACTAGAAGGGTCCATAATTGGTCTAGGGCCTAGCTATAGAAACTCTTTAACATGACAGATGTTTTGGAAGAGAAAAATCTTGCATAAACCCTAAGCATGTGCATGCAAGTACATTGCCTAGCTATAGAAACTCTTTAACATGACAAATGTTTTGGAAGAGAAAAATCTTGCATAAACCCTAAGCATGTGCATGCAAGTACATTGCCTATGTTCGCATGCATTGACCATGCGTGTGCACCCATTGGCGAAGCAACGTTGAGATTGAAGGGAACCCCCCCCCCCCCCCCCCCAAATCTGTTCAAAATTTCCAAATATATATGAGTTATCTAGAAAATTAAATTTTTTTTCTAAAGTATGTAAGCCTACTGGCCCCCATTTTATTAAAATTTTGATTTATATTTATATAAATAGGATTAGTAGAGAGGGTTTTTAGTTGGTTTTTTTTTTTTTTTTTTTTTTCATTACTCATTAGGGGGAAAAACTCTTACTTACTGGAATTTGCCATGGGTGGAGGAGTGAGGGAAGAGCAGTGGAGGTAGTAAAGCGAACTCTTTTAAAAAAAATTACACAAAACTCAACTAGTTGAGAAGATAAGCCTCTGATTCTAGATACTTTGGTACAAAGGCAAGCAGATCAGATCAGCCAAGTTCTTTTCTCGCCTTCTTCTATCTGTCTTTTTTCATTGTTTCCTATTCTCTTGTTTTTCATGTTCTGTTCTCTCACTTTTGACACTGATTAAGTGACTGTTACTTTTTTTTTCACAACACCAACTTTTAAAACTAGTTGCTCACAAAACTAGATTTGCGGCTTTGATATTTTTCCTTAAAAAATTAAGGCTACTTTCACAGCATTTTCACAATAATTTCATAACAAAATTTAGGTGATAATTTGTTACCGATTTTTATTTAAGCCCATCGCAGATATTGTTTTCTACCCACCGCTAACTGTTTACACTTACACTTAGAATTTTTTGTAAAAATATTGTGTTATTAGCATTATTTTTTTTAATAACTTTATGACAGGTACACTGTGACACTTCTTGGAACTCTAAAACTTTTACCATTTAAATTGAATTTCTTACCTTTTAATATTGACTAGTTTATAAAATACTAGTATTTGTAAAGTTTAAGTACAACGGCAAGACTCCAAGCATTTGTATATAGAATAAACTAAATGGACAAAACTTAGATATAGTTCTTTAGGTGTTTTTCTTTAGATTCTTCCCTTAAAATTTAGCCATGTGATTACTTAATTAAAAAATATACTTTCATCCCATGAAAAAAAATCCGCATGGTAGAATCTTAAGAGAGGAACTTAAGGAATAACACTTACGTACTGTACCTAAGTCTTGTCCAAACTAAATTACAAATATTAAAAAATAAAAACCCTTTAAATAGGGATGACAATTGACATGATAAAGAGAGATAATTAACCAAATTTTGTTACTAGTAAAGTTTCAAGTTTGCATGTTTTTTGATTCAAAACACAATCTCCTAATACTACACACACTTTGGCGTTGATTAATTGTAAGACCGGTTTAAAAACATATGAGTATCTTTGCTAAAAATTAAGTCAATAAATTAGAGTTCTATTTTACTATTTCTTTGGGTACTTTCAAAACTAAATCACAAATATAGATAACACAAAAATATTAAGCATATTACATTTTCATTTTCATGGAATCTAATTAATCGACATAATGTGTCATATAAATATAATATGGTTATAAAGTAAATGTGTATTAATTTATGTTAACACTTAATAATACTAGTCGGCACCCTCAATGATAAATTGTTGGCTTCATCACTGTGCACACCCTCGGGCACGTGCATGCATGTAGGGTTTCAAAAGCTATAAGGAAAATTTTTTAACGGAAATGCGTGCAAAGCTAATCCCACATCGCTTGGGAAGAGCCCTACACCCCTCTCTAAATACTATAAAAGGTCATCTACGGCCCTTTTCCCAAGACACATTGAATTTACTCCAAAAAACTGATTCAAAGAGGGAGCTTTTACTTTTAAAAAAACATCTTCAAGTTAAAGTTTTCTTGACTGGGACCTCTTTAGGTTTAAGCCCTTAGTTAAACTTATTAACCCGTTTGGGTATTTGTTTTGTAGATTGACTGAGGAGAATGGTCAAAATCGAGCTTCAAGAGCTCTTTTGTTCGATGTATTGTTCTTCCCTTTTCTCTTTCTTTTCTTTTGTTTTTTAGTTTTCTAATAGTTTTGATAACTTGCCGTGTAGATAGATTTTATTGTTTTATTAGTTAGAAGCCTGCTAGGATAGTTTAGGAGTGGTTTAATTGTTTGTTTTCTGTTGCATTTTTGGGTAGGGATGCGTGAGCATGCTTGTGCATGCGTACGCATCTCCACGACCATGCATACGCATGCTTTTGCATATGCACGCATTATTAACTCAAAATTCCAAAATTGCTTGTTCTTTGTTTTCTTCCTATTTTTCTTAATTTAAGTAAATGAATGTATAAGTCAGTAAGCAGTAGAATAACATGTTCATGTGCTTTGTTAGTTTAGATTAAAGATTAGGGTTAATTTGCTTGTATTCACATGAACATGCATTAATTCATAGGTGTTGTGGTGATGATGCAGTATGTTAAGTAGAGGTAAGTACATGCATTACAATATGAACATACATATATGAAATGAGATGAATATGCAATGGTATGATATGATGTGATGTGATGTGATGTTGCTGCCTTATTTGATGTTATTGTCTTGTATTGATGTTGCTACCCTTGTGATTTTATGATGACATGTTTGTTGCCTTGTGATGAAATGTGATACTAAGTAATATGTTATGCCATGAGATAGAACATGAAATGCTTAGATGAATGGTAGGGCATATACCATGCTTAGATGTATATTAGGACATGAATAAGGTTACCATGATGATGTGATGAGATGGATGATGAATATGAGATGTTTGTTGCGATAATGTCATGTTTAGATGAATGCTAGGGTGTATGCTAGGTTAGGATTAGTGTGTGTGGGTGTATAGGATAGCCTATTAGGGGACCTTTTGATAGAATTAGGATATGGAACATAATGAGTGGAGATCAGCCCACAGGTCGGGCAGAGTTGAGTGTCTAACACATTTCCATCTTTGTACCTTAACATTGGAAACAAACTTTGGATAGATCATGTAACACCCCATAATTTTGATACCAATTAAATTATTATTCGTAAATTATAAAGGAGGCTTACAATTAAATGGATTAAATTCATTTGGGCCTAAGATATAATAAGATAAATGCTATGGGATATGAAGCCCAAGTGAGGTGGCATAAGTAAAAATATGGGCCTTGATAACCCTAGTCTTTTACCTTTTAAGTTACACGTGTATGTACATAAGAAAGTTCCTTTTTGTTTTCAACCGCAACACACTATTGAGCCGTTTCTTTTCTTCTCTACAGCTATGCACAATTGGTTCAGGTATGGTTTGTCTTGCTCTAAATTTAAGAAGTTTGAATAGTCAATAGCTAGCCATTGTCATGAACCTAGACTATCATTATACTAATAGAAAAGGGCTCCTATAATTGTATTATATTAGATAAGGAATGGTCCATATGTCAGGAAAGGGCCACAGGCTTTGAATTTGTGCCTAATGGAGTAATAGGCTTGGACTTATCAATTCAAGTTGTCACCATGTGAAAGGGAAAAGGTTGCTTTTTGTGGTTTATATTTAATTGTTTATAGTCTCACTTGTTTACCGTCAACTGACATGCATCACACTTTTGTTATTATCTAAATCCTAGTCCAGTGGCATCAAGAGAGCATACTAATTAAGCAACTAGATTGATAGACTAAAGCTATCACATGGCTTTCAATGTTAAGTTGAATATATATATATATATATATATATGTATGTATAATATTAGAGTCAATAGATATCCAGCGGCATCAAGAGGGAATGCTAAGCAACTAGATTGATAAATTAAGGCTATACGTGGCTTCCAATATTAGATTGGATAGATGTAATGTTAGAGTGAATGGATATGAATAAATAATATGGCTGTTACATTCGGGTTGGTCAAATGTTCATTATTCGACCCTATTGAAGTTTCATGAATACCTATGATGACATAATGGAAAAATCTGATTAGGAAGCAAAATCTTTAAGTCCAAAAATCTGATCAAAGCTGAAAATGAATTGGATAGTTAGGTGAATAAATGGAGAATTTTGGATATATCAATATTGTCTTGGATAAAATCATTTAAGTCTGAAAATAGATTTTTTTTAAGTGGGAAATTGTGTATTGATGAACCTATTTTTGGTGTTGCTAGGTTTTAATTCTACTAAATCGTTGTGATTTAAGGGAGGTTGATTTCTTTTATTTTTGCAACTAAGAGGTAAGTGGTGTTTACTAATTTTGGGGGTTTTCCAAAACAATGTTGATTATTAAACTATTTTATATCAAAGAAATATGTTGATATTCTATATATAAATTGATATTTTATAAATGTTTGATGTGCACATTGACTATTAGTTTTATGAAAAAATTGTGGAACAACCTAAATTTATTTAAACTTGTATGTGTGAATATATCCTTATATTTTTTAGAATTATGAATGGATTATTTTTGTGAGCATTTTGAATGGATTATTTTTGTGAGTATCTTGAATATGTTTTGAAAACCTACGGCAAGTCGTGATTAAAAGCTCAATATTGTATTTAGTCCTTAGCAAGGGACAATCATATTGCAGCTAGTCCTTAGCAAGGGACGGTCCCAGAAAAGGGGACAATGCACATTTGATAGCTCTTTAGCAAGAGAGTATACTGTTGAAGATCCAAAAAGGAAGTTCTTTAGCAAGGAAGTGCACCTTTAGGTTCCAAAGGAGCCATCCTTAAGAAAAGGGATGAAAAGGAGGTTCCAATCCCAAAAAGGGGACAGCACAATCCTGTCAACGGGGCGTAAACATTGACCACGAGAAAAGTCTAGGTAATTGTTTATATGATGGTATTGATATATATATATATATATATATATTTATATATTATGATGGCTCACAATATAAAGTTTTTTTTTTTTTTTTTATATGTGCAATATTGATGAGTAACAAGTTATGAAATTGTTGTAAGTATTATTTATTTGAAAGGTTTGTTCCCACACCCTAATGTTAGTGAATTTCACTTATTAAGTGATCTCACCCCCCTTTATTTCCCCTTACAAATACATTAGAGGAATTATTGGAGTAGAGACTCGTGGAAGACAACAGTTATGAATTATTTTGTGGAACTGAAGAGTTTATTATGATTTTTATGGCATTAAACTTTGTACTGGAGAATTATTTTGAAGATGTTTTGTCTTTGGTGGATTAGAGCTCTGACATTTGTGATGAGATTTTAGACTGCTAGTTTCTTTTATTTAATATTTTTTTTTATGGATTATTCAGATTAAATAGACTTTTATTGCTTATGATTTTGGGGCGTTACAGATCAGGCCCTTTGCAAGTGGCACATACATGGTTCCTAAACCTAACCTAGGTGGCGATCTAGTCCACTTGGATGTGGTGTATTTGTTAGAGCATGACAATCATGCACAACAAGGGGAGACGAAAAGCACATTGTGTAACACCCCATAATTTTGATACTAATTTAATTATTATACGTAAATTAGAAAGGAGGCTTACAATTAAATGGATTCAATTGATTTGGGTCTAAGATATTAAAAATAAGATAAATACTATGGAATATGAAACCCAAGTGAGGTGGCATAAGTAAATATATGGGCCTTGATAAGCTTTTAAAAACCCTAACCTTTTACCCCTTAAGATACACGTATATATATAAAAGATTTTCTTTTGTTTTAGCCGCAACACACGGTTGAACAACTTTCTTCTTTCTTTCTTTTTTCTGCTTTGTGGGTGAACGTGAGACTACAACAGGTATGGTTTCCTTTAACTCTAAATTTAGGGAGTTGAATATTCAATGGCTAGACTTGTCCCACGTTTGTAGGAAAGAGCTATGCTTGATATTACTCTGGTAGCTAATAGGATAATAGGCATCACTTTATAAAACTTAACCTATCGATATATTAAAAGAAAAAGGACTTCTAGTCATATGTTTGACTTGTCAATCTCCACCTATCCTTATATTAATGAAGAAGATGACTTGTAATTGTTATTATATTGGAGTAAGAATGATGCACATAGCCTTTTTGTTTTCCCCTAGTCTTGACCTTTTAGCCACTAGCAGGTTGAGATGCCTTCTTAAAACAAGAAATTTCCAACAAAGAAAATATCTAGATATTTCTTATACCCTTTCCAATGACATCAAAATAATGCTTTCATTGTTTTTCTATATTAGCAAAGAAAACGACCACTAACTAGAAATGAAATTGGGCAGTAAAGAGGGAAAAGAAATTTGAGGAAAACTAGGCCCTATGTGTAGTTTGAATTATAAGGCAGCCTCAATACCGCAATCAGAGTGGCACAAAGAATCTAGCATTTCAGTAGGCTTTAATATTGATAGATTAAACTATTTGAGTGTGAAAACTTATTTTAAATGGGAAACTTGTGTATTGATGAACCTATTTTTGGTGTAACTAGGTTCTAATTCTACTGATTTGGTGTGACTCAAGGGCAGTTGATTTCACATTTTTGCAAATTAGAGGTAAGTAGTGTTTACTAATTTTGGGGATTTTCCCAAAACAATGTAGATTATTAAACTATTCTATATCAAATAAAATATGTTGATATTCTATATATAAATTGATATTTTATAATGTTTGATGTGCACATTGACTATTTGTTTTATGAAATACTGGTGGTATGACCTAAATTTATTTAAACTTGTATGTGTGAACATATCTTTATATTTTTTAGAATTATGAATGGATTATTTTTGTGAGTATATTGAATATGTTTTGAAAACCTATGGCAAGTCATGATTAAAACCTTAATATTATATTTAGTCCTTAGTAAGGGACAATCATACTGCAGCTAGTCCTTAGTAAGGGATGGTCCCAGAAAAGGGGACAGTGCACATTTGATAGCTCCTTAGCAATGGAGTATACTATTGAGGATCCAAAAAAAAAGCTCCTTAGTAAGGGAGTGCACCTTTAGGTTCCAAAGGAGCCATCCTTAAGAAAAGGGATGAAAAGGAGGTTCTGGTTCTAAAAGGGAACAACACAACCTTGCCAACAGGGCGTAAACATTGACCATGAGAAAAGTCTAGGAAATTATTTATATAATGGTATTGAATCTATTGATATATATGTTATGATGGCTCACAATATAATGATAGTTTTATATGAAATATTTGATGTTAAAATATTGATGGGTTACAAGTTATATCTTTGTTGTATGAATTATTTATTTAAAAAGGTTTGTTCCCACACCCCAATGTTAGTGAATTCCACTTATTGAGTTATCTCACTCCACTTTTATTTTCCCTTACAGATACATTAGAGGGATCATTAGAGTAGAGATTCTTGGAGGACAACAGTTACAAATTATATTGTGAAACTGAGAATTTCATTATTATTGTTATGGTATTGAATATTGTATTGGAGAATTATTTTGAGGGTATTTTATCTTTGGTGGAATTAGAGCTCTGACAATTGTGATGAGATTTTAGGTTGTTGGCTACATTTATTTAATATTTTTATGAATTATTTAGATTGAATAGACATTTATTATTTATGATTTTGGGACGTTACACATTGGGTGCAGGCGCTTGGGCCCACACATAATTAAAAAAGAAAGGTTTAAAAATCTTACCTGCATGCACTAGCTTTTGTTTCAGTTTTAATCAGATTCCTTCCGAATTTTGACTTATTTTTCTGATTTTTTGGTCCACAAGCTCATAAAATTAATTCTAAATGTGTCAAATTAATTAATTAATTTTTTAATTGACCAATTTTGTAAGGAATCAATTAATGATTTGTCTCTAGATTAGATCGGGTGCATGCAACCTTACCATAAACTATATCCTCAAGCAATAGCATTATGACACATCATTTAATTTAAATTGGAATAAAAATTGACCAATCAAAATTAAGAGTTCATAATCACCTATGGTATGGACCTAATTCATGCAAGTGCACTTTACCGTTAAAACTTGTTTTCTTGCTATCTTTCAATTTGATTGTCCAATTAAGGCTCATGAGCTGTTGTTCTGATCATTATAACTTCAAGATTTATATCATTCAATTTAATTAGAAATCAAATTATCGAAATTACAATTTGTCCCTATAATGTGACATGCAATGGGATGCAAGGTGTAATGCAAGTGAGGTTAAATGGGAGTTGTAAAATGGGGTGTCTTCAATTCTATTTTGGTCGGCTTCAATTTGCATGCAAAAATAAGATTTGAACCCTAAAAAATAAAAATAAAAATGCATTTTTAATATGAAAAAATAAAGAGCTACATAAAATAACGCAATTTTTCCTAATCGGATGTTAGATAAATTATTATGATGGTTCAAGAGCTCAACACCCTAAAAATGACCTCACTATGACTAAGTTTAACAGGGTTTGACAAAGTTGATCAACAGTCAAATTAGCCTAAAATTTGTCCAACACCCAAATGTCACCTTGTTTTAACCTAATCCACCATTTAAAACCATTTAACTAAGTTTGACCAACCCTAATCGATGCTTAATCAAGGTTTGACCAATATTCCAACTGTCTGATCATGATAAATTTGTGTTCATGTTAAAGACCATAAAATTCTCTTTAAGATGATAGTTCACAAGCTCAGTTCGTAGTTGAAATGAATAAGATATCACAAAAAATTGAATCTTTAGCCAAAAGACTTGGCCATTTTTACTAAGTTTGATTATGGTTTAGCCTTGGTTAAATTATAATCAAACGACCACCAATTGGCCCAAAATAGGAGTTGTTGGAAAGGTCTCATGATAAGATCCGATTTGGTATATTTGGATGGCAAAAACTTCACTTGAATAAAAAGAATTTAACAAAAATATTAATCTGGAAACTTTATGCATGAAAGTGATTTTATCATTTTTTTCCAAAGCCTCCAACTCACCAAATGGTAAGATTGGGACAATAAAGCAACCATATTTAGAAAATAGGCATCACAACCATTCCAACAACGCCTTACTTGTCCAAAAAAAAGGTCGGCAAGATCCTGAAGTAAGTTCACAAAGTTAGAACAAATTGCACAAAATATGTTTTGAAGGTCAAAAAGTTGTTTTCTTGGGGTGTCTTCACGTAAAAATAATTGTTTTGTTTTAGGCGTGAATGATGCAAAGCGCTTATACTTCCATGAATTATGATCAATTGTCTACATCCCGGAACAAACCACTCGACAAGATCAACTGAGGATTGAGAGATATCGCATGCACAAGATAGGCAAATAGTCATCCTTGTAAATTTTTGTGTTGAACCACCCTACTTCTTGCTGGATCTTCTTCTCGACCGTTACTCCGAATGAAATAAAGTATGTTCCTTTGGAAAGTAGATTGCAATACCTTTCCAACAACAGCAAAATCACAAAAATCTGAGTTCCGGAAGCCTCCAAACATTTGCTAAAAGATAGGTCTCGGAAATAGGAAAATGGGACTAAAAAGGCCTAGAAGCTTTTAAAAGTTTATAGAAGCATGAGCAGAAAAACAGTACCATCCCTGCCATTTACCTGGCTCATGGCAAGGATAAGCATGTTTTCCACCTCATTTTCCTTTCAATATAAATCCCCCTTCCCAATTTATTTCGTCATCAACGATTGCCACCTCTAATCTTTCTAAACTAGGTCACAGTACAAAAATCTCATTTTCCAAAGTCTTTAAAGCCTTAAATCAAGTCTTCATTAGCCTCTTAATTACTCCCTTAGTAAGCTTCTTAAACCTTTTTATTGCTTTATTAGTCTAGATATTCATTTAATCAAATAAATGCCATTCTTTGCTTTATGTTTAGCATGTTTATATATTGATGCTTGCTTAATTTTTCTGATTAGTATATTATTTCTATGCTTCTATGTCTAGATTAATGTATTAATTACATGCTTTACTCTTGTCAATACTCCGTTTAACAAAAGCGATGATTTCAACCACCCTTTTAGTGCTACGACGACACGATGTTCCATCATGATGTATGGATGAGAATAGAGAAGACTATGTGGGCCTCTCCTTCCCTCCTTCCTTCTATTTGGAGAAGAAATCATATACAAATGCGTGATGACTATGTGAACCTTATGTGCACTGTGTAAAAGAATTATCAACGATTCATTTTAATTATGAATCACAACCAATCATTGGGATTTCTAAGATGTGATTAGTCACTTCTATCTAATTTATTTTATTGCCAAGCCTAGGTTAAGAAGGTGTCTTTTTTCCTAATCAAAACAAAGATAAAGATAATCGAGTCTTGAACTAGAATCATAAATTCAGGAGCTCAATGACACATGGGTGACAAGTACGTGAACTACAATCATAAATTCAGCGCTCATGGACACATTATTAACTCAGTCTCTTCAACAAGTAAAATTCCTTTACTTGTATCCAGGAAGATTATGCACTAATAATCCTCCCATTTTTTCATGCATCTCAGTGGTTACATTTATGGCATCAATTCATTGAAATGCTACATAGTCCCCCATCGTTTACAATTTACAGTCATACAGTATCATGGTGTCGCCTAACTGTTACATCACCATGCGATCTCCTTCATCCTTGTGCTGAGACATTTCACCGCTTCACTTCGTAGACCATTACCATGAATTAGTACCATGTTGTCCACCCATTGAAGCCACGAGCCCAAGCCATGAATTAGTTCCACCGGAAGTGATCATGATCCGTTGCCAGATGTCGTTGAGTTTTGTCTTATCGTCTAGTTCCTCTCTGATCAAAGTGTTACAATCTTCCTCCACTACAAGAAAATCAAGCAGTTGCGGCGGACCTATTGCGGCGGGTGCCAAAACAGCCGCTATAGGTCGCCCTATTGCGGCGCGAATTGGGCCAGCCGCTGTACAGGAGATCTATTGCGGCGGGCCAATAGCCCGCCGCAATAGTTATAGCTATTGCGGCGCGCTACAGCGGCGGGCCAATATCCCGCCGTAATAAACGTGTTTCAGCGGCCCAAAGGTTAGCTATAGCGGCGGGTCAATGACCCGCCGCAATAGGCCCTTACATTTCCCACACCCGATCCTAAATTTTCCCTCTGTTTTTTTTTCCCTATTCATTTTAGCGCCTCTTCGTTTTCCCTCTGTCTCCCACACTCTCTCTCTTTCTCTCAGACACTGAAAATCTCCTCACTGTCTCATTTCTACCACTGCCCACAAACCCACAACCACAGCCACCACCACCACCACCTCCCAACCCCCAACCACAACCACCACCACCACCCAAAAATCGAGCCTAGTTAGGTCCAAAAAGAAATGGGTTAGGTCTAGCCCGACCCATTTCTCTTATCCTTTCTAACCCTAACGGTTCATGCCCCTAATCTAGAACCTTCCCTCTTGACAGAAACCAATGGCTTGAGCAACCTGATCTCATCGCCTCAAACCGGCACCGCCATCAGTAGAGGCGGGTTGCTCCTCATCAAAAACCCTTACCGAGATCTCCCTCTAGACCTTGATTGGCCTTTCCGATCAACATTCCTTTGAGCTTTGAATTCGACCACTCAGTTTTGTCCAACTTGGTTCGCAAAGTTCCAGGTCTGGCTTTTTGTTTTTGTTTTTGTTTGTACATTTATCGCTTCAATTTGTGTTAAAGATTGCTTTTTTTAGATGTTTTGGTTTCTGGGTATCTGCATTTTACCATTTCTTCAAAGTTATAGACTGATTTCAACGGGGGGTAGTGTTTTTGTTTTTATTTTTTTAGGTGTTTTGTTTTTTAGATGTTTTTGTTTTTGTTTACAATTTTGAACTTAGTTGGGTTTCTTTGGAAATTCTTATGTTGATGATAATGACTGATCTTATATCAGCTTTGTTTCAATTTTGAGTCAAACAGTGTATACAATGGGCTAAGCATGGTTGTGTGCATTTTAATGGCTTTTTGATTTCAACGGGGGGTGGTGTTTTTGTTTTTATTTTCCCGACTGGTAGTGGTGATGCAGTTGTGGATTTGGTGGTTGGGGTTGCGGCTGTGGGTGGTGGTGGTGGTGACGGTGGCATTATCTATGAGAAATACAATGGACCTGATGTTTATTTGTTGCGTTAGTATTTAATTGGCTTGTGAGATTGATAATGGAACAACCAGTTAATTTACTGAAGTTTGTTTACTTAAAGCATGTTGATATATATATATATTACTGTGAATCACAAGATACTATTTGTTTGTCCATGTGCCACACCTAAGTGTCTGAATGTGTTCCAACCATTGGACCAATGCATGCTTTTATTCTGCTTGGACTAACAGTAGTGGTGCATGCCACTCTGATAGGCTACTCAGATTAAACTAACCTTACCTTGTAGAATATCAATTAGAATAAGGTATTCATTCAACTCCTAATTTGCTACGTATGTTACTGACTTATCATAACCTGAGGTACAATTTATTAACATTTGGACAACAGAGATGAATAAACAGATGACTTATTAATAGTTGTATTGTGATAAGTTGATGGCTGCATGGTAGGAGATATGGTTTTAGGTGGTCCAACATTTCCATTGATGTATCTTGTTTTTCTCTGTTTTTATGGTTTCTGGTTTTCACTAATCCACTTTCATATCCTTTTAACAATATTGTTCTTGTTTTGTCCTGTAGACTATCGTTGTTGTTTCTGTTGCCCGCATGGAGTTGTACAGCTTGGCTCTTTAAATAAAGTATGATAAGTTCAAAATTCATTTGGTGCATTGTCACAATCATGCATGATTACTGAAACTTTTACTCCAAGTTGATGTTTGTGCAGTTTCCTATGGGGCTACAGGATAGATATTGAACTTAGCTTTTTCTTTGTTTATTTATTTTTAATTTTCAACATTGCTGTGTTTGGTATTATAGCTATTCAGATGTTAATTCACTTCTGTTGCAATACTTGCTTCTGCAGTGAATAGTGACTGATGAACTGATCAAATTTCTCATGTTTGTATGCTTTATTGATGATTATTGGTGCTTTTACACCAAAAAAAATAGTGACCATTGTAATGGTGAGAGGACGGAGATATCACCAAGTCACCTCTCTCAGGGCCCTGTTTTGGCAGGATCAATAATATAAAACGTGGATTTTATAAAATGTAGTTGTTTTGAAAGTGTATTGTAAAATAAATTATTAAAATAGGTAAAGTATCTTTTTAAATTACTAAAATTATATATTTGGTAGCTTCTCTTACTTCTTTTCAAGTTACGAATAGCTGATATGTTCTTTGTGCAATATTCATGAAGTTACTATTTGGGCTGTCTCATGTAGTTGAATGAATTCAGCCTCTGACATTGGTACCTTCACTTCAACCTACAAGTTTTTGCAAAGTAGTCAACATAGTATTATTACCTATGTTTTGTTACCCCCACTATAACTACGTATTTACCTGATTTTATTTTAGAGGAAAGTGATGTACAATGGGCTAAGCATGGAAATTCTATAATGTGGATTTTTTGTTTATTTCAATAGTGAACTTAAATATCGTATTGTTACTAACAAAGAATCTATTAAGATTGAACTGGGGTTACTTTTCCCCTAATTAAGCCATACGAATTTAGGGACTGGGTTCTATGTCTCTATGGTTCAACCTGGTGTTCTAGGAATTCCAATTGAAGTGAATTCATTGTATAAAATACAATTAGTTTGTAATGAGTTTGATTGGTATAGGTATGTGGCTTTGAAGGTTTTGTCTTGGTTCATTGTTATTGACATCTTTGTGTTTGTCCTCTATGTGTTAGTTTAAATTTTCCAGTGAATAATTTGAATTAGATTAACTTTATTCTCTTCTCACTGAATCTTAGGTTTTTCCTTTTTGGATTTATGACTCAACTTTTGAATAAAATTTTGTTATTCAAATTTAATCTTCTCCACTAATGCAACGTAGTAAATTCTCTCAAACCTCCACTACCAGTTGAATTTCTTGTTCGTCCTTATACTAATTTCTGCTAGCTTGTCATTATGAGAATTTATGCTAAACTATAATGATTAAGTCAAAACAATGGCTATTCATTATCATGTTTTTTTCTTTGGGGGTGGAGGGATTGGAGTCTTTTCTATGGAACACTATTGTTAGAGCTAGCAAGTCAATTCCATTGGTACTATAGTGAAATTTTTATCACTTACAAAAAAATAATAATAAGTAACAAACAGACACTAAGATACTTTATTAAGCCATGGATGCTACTAAAAAAATTTTAGGGAATGAGTTATTTAAAAAAAGTGCTCCAATAAATGCAAGTATTATTAGCAATAGAGTGAAAATGTTTAGGGTCAATCCCTACCATCAAACGGTAGGGCTGGTAATGAGTTATTACCAAGTGCTCTACCATCAAACGGTTCTCACTTTGCCACTGCCACTGCCAAATTTCATGGCAGCTCAATTGGGTTTTCAAATCCTCGCTTTTTAGGGTCCCTCTCCAAATTCGTATGTATTCTCACTCATTGTACCCTAATGTACTACCATCTTCAGCATGTTTATTTTTATTTTTTATTTTTATTTTTTTTAGTTTTGATTTATTTATTTATTTATTTATTAGTGTTATATAAGCTAAGAATCATGGGCACGTTGAAAAAATTGGACACTCTTGTAATTGGGTTTAATCCAAGTTAAATGGTTGTTAAATGTTAATTTGGAAAAATTTGTGATTTGGTTAAATCTGTCTCGGTAGTTATAATGCTTTGTTAATTTTTATTTGGTGATTTTGCTTAACTTTTTCACTCTATTGGGAATTTTGTCAGTTGAAAAAACATTTCTGTTAACTTGCATTTTCCGTCATACCAAGTGCTCTAATAAAGTGCTCTAATAAATCTCTGTTAAATTTTAGGGATGATATTGAAGATTAGGAAAAAAAAAAAAAAAAAAAAAGAAGAATGTGTGTCAGTTTGTTTTTTTGTTTACTAATAAATTTCGAGAATAGAATTTAGCTTATTTACGCATGGTTGGAAGTACCCAACGCCATCTATGAATATAATGTATGTATGTATGTAAAATATTATTGCAGTAAAATAGTCTGATTGGATTATCATCGCTTTTTTTTTTTTTCTTTTTTTTTTTTTTTTGAGTTTGCAATCAATTTCCTCACACTGTCTGTCACACATACACCTAAAATGGCAAAATCCTCTTGCATTCAAAATTTATCATCTTTCAGCTAATATATAATTTTTTATAATCCCCATTTTCCTCTAGTTACAAGTTATTTGCTTTGTAAATTTCACAAGTTAAGACGACTTTTGTCAAAACACAGGCCACAAACCTTCTAAAAAACTACTAATAATTTCGGTCTACCAATTAAGTTGAGTAAACTCTATTAGATTTAAAATTTTATACATGGTTCTCAAGATACTAAAATAAAACCAAGATTTTAAAATTATTTCACTGATTTGTGGGAAAAATAATAGTAAACAAGCATTTTTCCAAAAAAAAAAAAGGAAAAAGGTTATTGGACCCTTGAGAACTAATTTTTAAACTTTTATCTTTTTTTAAGTACTATTATTCTTCACATGAAGCAAAATATTTCTTAACAAACTTAATTAACATTTTTTTGAAATATGCTATCTTTGGTTTTCACAATTATGTTTTCACAATTCTTTTTAGCGGGGCTGAAGATTAAATCTTTGGTTTTCAGGGAGTCAGTAAAATTTTCTGTTGGGGACAATGGCTGTTACTGTGAGACTCATGGCTTCAATGGTAGCATTACTTGGTACAAGTATGTGGGGTTGTCCATTGCATTTGAATGCTCAAAATACTAGTGTAGCATATAATGAGTTTGATTTTGTCATAAGATTGTCAACACAGTTGTGTAAAAGCTAACAAAAAGTGAACATGGGTGCTCTGTTTTGATTTGATCTTTGGTTCTTAAAATTTTAAGGTTCCTGTCAACTTAAATTCTGGAGTGTTTCATAAGCCAGTTAGCCTTGTGAACTACAATTTTGAGAAGTATAAGCTTATTGTCACAGTTCTTAATGACCAAAATTTCAGTTAAACTCAGTCACTTGACCATTATTAATGATGAATGTTCCTAAGTTGTGGCTGGTTTAGACACCAATTCAGTAAATCAACCAATATCCTTGCATATTTAAGATAATTGAAAACCTCCAAAATTTCTAGTTCATGTTAGGTCCATATTTGTAATGATAAAAGTAAGAGTTAGACCTCGACGCTAAGTTTGTCTTGAATACTTCTGGGCTCCACTGACACTGTGACCCATGGTTAATGTTCATTATTTTATCAAATAATTTTTGCTAGGCTCCACCTAGGCTAAGTAATACTTTAATACTTCTAATATATGTGTTGGTTTCATGTTTGTATTGTAAAAATATGGCATGAAATATCTACATGAATGATAATGTAAAAGCAGCCAGCTTTACATCTGAACCCGAAAGTATTAGCAATAGAATTATTAGATGATGAGGAATTTCTTGGATAATTTTAAAGTATGCCTTTTGGAGTAATTTGAGCATATTTAGAGAGTATTGTAGCTGTAAGGTTTCTGGACTGACTTCAATCATGAGAGTTTATAAGGACTCATTTAGTGGAACAAGCATTCTCTTTTACTAGACTGGGGGAAGTTAGAGCTTATAATTTATAGGGTTTTTTTTTTTTTTTTTTTTTTTTTTTTTTGGCTGCAATTGATATAGTGCCTTTGGATCATTCACAGTGGTTTTATTTTTTTGGATTTTTCTATTCACTGATTTTTTTGGAATGTTTTTCTAAAAAGTTAACCTCTTTTTATATGATCTGTCTGCAATGTTGAACTTTTAACTTGCTATTCCACTAAGAAATTTTGACAATCAAATGAAATTGATAAAATTATATGCATGTTTGGCATTACTTTAGGAAGAGAGTTTTAATTATAGAGTTTTAGTAGTTTGTAATATAGAGTTTTAACTGAGAAGCTCTTTAGCTTTTTTGGCTTTTGAGTGTTTGACAAATTGTGTTAAACAATGCTTTAAAGTGGTAGATTTATAAAGCATGATTAGTGAATTGTAGAGTTCTTTCCCTAAAAGCTTCAAATTTTAGCTTCCTAATCATGAAGGTTGATGTAGTTGAGCTTTAAACTAGTTTTCTATTGGGGAGGGTTTGGGAATTGGGATAAGCATAGGTCTTATTTTTTTTTTTGAAATACATTGAAAATGCTGTTACTATTAGTTGTATGCATAATTTATAGGTTTTTAATATATTTCGTTCTTCTTTATTTAGGTTTTTTTTTTTAAATGCTGAATAGGCTTGAATTCCTATATATTTTATTCTTTACTAATAATTTGAGTCTGAAATATATGGAGTGGAGTCTATATGAAGCTGACCAAACCATGATATGACTTACAGTGAAAGAGCTTAAAAATCCCTTCATGAATTCCTTCCTTCCTTCAAACCCAAAATTCTTTTTTTTCTTTTTTATAGTATGTTGAACTCTGAGAAATGCCAATGGCTGGAATTTTGCCCTCAGATGTTTTTGTTGTAGTCTAACTGGGCCTTTTTCGACGACCCAAAAAGAAAATCCCAAAGCCTTGGTTTTTTTTTTTTTTTTTTTGGGCGTGAGTTTATATTAGAGCATTCTACATTGGCCTCTTCCAATGGGCTTTTTTGCTGAATCCACCAACCTTAATAAAATAGTAAGTGGCATAAATTGTTTCATAGGTTTGACTAGTGACTGCATGCCCCTTAGCTTTTATTTTTAAATGACATTATGCATTTTATCATAATAATATATTTCAAATTAGAACATACTATATCAGTGACCTTGAGTTCATCTTAGAAACCAATAGTATTGATATTCTTAAAAGGAGGTTGGTTTTTGGATTGAAGGTTAAAGCATTGGTACTTAGCACTACTGTTGAGATATCAATGATATGATTTCTTCTTATAATTAAAAATTAAAAAGCTGTTAGAAAGTTATTTATTTAATTATCTCCATCAAAATTATATCCAAATTTGGAACTTTCTCATAAAGCCAATTCTTTTTCTTTGCCTCTCACCCTCCTTTCCATTTGTTTATTATTATCATCAATTTCTAATGTATGACTAATTGACAAGCACCAAGGCTGTGTGATCCCACTTCCTATATTTTTATTTATAGCACATCTTTTGGTTGGATTTATTCCTATTTTTTAATGGGAACCAACTTTGCTGAAATAGAGAGTGATTTCAGCACTGTTAAGAGGCAGGGACGAATAGAAATT
Source organism: Quercus robur (assembly GCF_932294415.1). NCBI lineage: Eukaryota > Viridiplantae > Streptophyta > Magnoliopsida > Fagales > Fagaceae > Quercus > Quercus robur. The sequence goes on along the minus strand of NC_065535.1, from coordinate 37,891,670 downwards.
CAAGATCATGCTATTCTATAAATAAATCTTCAAATCATTCCTTTTATATATTATATTCAATTGGAAAGCTATACATGAGTTAGTTAAAGAAATGATTATTTATTTGCTTTTGTTACTTTTCAATACAATGAGATCCATTAACTTTCTAGGATTGTAAATGCACCAAATTGCTCATAAATATCTTGCACTTGGCTTGATAAAAAATTCATTTATATTTGTTTGTCTATAAAGAAGCTAACTTTGGACCTTGATTTTACAATGAGATCCATTGTTTTTAGTCAAAACTCAAAGGATCTAAAGAAAGAAGCTTCACTTTGTTTGTTTGATCCATAGGGTGATGGGGCAAAAGGGACATTCACTATGGAACTATAAAAGGAAAATCCCTCACAATACTATTCTACAATCATCATGGATATACACACTTACAAAAAGAATCAACACATAAGCACTTATGTTGTAATTTTATTTTGGATGCTATTAATGAGATAATTAGTAATTTCATTTAATGAGATTATGCTGTAATTTCATACCAAATTCTTTTATTTATTTATTTATCATTTTGGTGCAAATATACTAGCATAAACTTGTGTGTTGTATCTAGATAAGCTTCCTTTGTGACTCACTCTCAGTTAAATTGCTTTGAAATGAGTCTTGTTTGAAAATTAACTTAGATATATATATATATATATATATATTCTTTTCTTGTTGGCAGATTGCAAAAAGAAGAGACACTATAAGTTTGTGTGATCAAAACAAGTGAAGTTGGTGAAAAACTTAAGGTTCTCTTTCTCTGTGTGTGTGTGTGTGTGTGTGTGTTTGTGGTGGGTTGTTGAATTGGGGCAAGCAGGTGGCTTGCATGGAGTAATAAGGTGGTTTTAGCTGATATTGGGAGTGTTGACTATTTTGTGTAATGTTGGATGATTGTTATTGAGTTGTTTTTATTTGATTAATTCATTTTAAAGGCTTCTCTATATCTTTTTCACACATATGGAACGCTAAAATGGAATTACATATTTAAAGAGATGTCCATTCCTAAAGAATATTACTAGTAATGATGTTATAGTTACCAAATGTATTGATAACTTCTCTATGCATTTAAATTCATTGTTTGATTAGGAACATAGCTAAAAGTGAATGAGTAAAGATGATTGTTGTTGAGTTGTTTTATTTGATTAATTCATTTTAGGGGCTTCTCTCTATCTTTTTCACACATATGGAATGCTAAAATGGAATTGCATATTTAAAGAGATGTCCATTCCTAAAGAATATTGCTAGTAATGATGTTATAGTTACCAAATGTATTGATAACTTCTCTATGCATTTAAATTCATTGTTTGATTTGGAACATAGTTAAAAGTGAATGGTTAAAGATGATTTATTTCTTAAATTGATGTGAAATTATGTAAATAAAATGTAGGTTAACTCTTGATTTGTGTTTTCATGAAATCACATTATAGTTGATTAGGTTAAAGTATAGTTGCTGCCTGTAAAGTATGATATAGATATATATTACAATTATAGAACAATTTTACACTACTTAATTGGGAACATGCGCAAGGCAACCATGGTGACCAAATGGGATCCATCATCCCTAAAATTTGAATCTGAAATATACTGTTTCCCCCCCACAATTAACTGCTTATTAGTAAACTTCATTAGTCTTTCGTCATGAAAATGCAATCCCAATTAAAAGTATTGGTGCTTCAATTGCAAGCCTAATGCCATTGGCAATTGCCTCTCCCACCAACATTGTCACAATCATGGTTGTCCTCTTTTTGTTGTCCTTACTACCAACATGAGCATGGTTTGGCCACCTTTAACAATCACTATTAAGTGTGAGTGTGTTGTTCTTTACATGGTTATCACTATTACTGCTTGTTGTCATTGAGACCATCAGCAACCTTATCTCCTCTATCATCTTAAACACTGCCAGCTTAAATAACTTTTTTTTTTTTTTTACCCCAGATCAAGAAACATGTCTTCATTTAACTTCTTCCCATTTTTTACCTTCATAATATTTTCTTGTCATTCTATTTCATTTATATGCACTTATTAAGTAATCATACTTTGTATGTAGGATGCTCTGATCGAACAATCTCCAGCTCTCCCCAAATCATCAGCCGCATCTTATCAACCAAGAAGCTTATAAGTTTTATCTTGGAGTTCTTGGGCTTTTTTGTGTACAGAGAACTATGGAAGAACAACCGCATTTCTTGCAAGTGTTGAAAGACATTTTTAAACACTTTAGAATTTTGATTATAGTATTAGATTAATTTCAGCAGTTGTTTTATTCAAATGACCACATCTTTTTTTTGTTAATTTAAATATGGTGGTTATAGACAATGTTATGTATTTGATAATATATTTTTATGTCAATATTATGTTAGTTTCAAGACATTTATGGTGTTGTTAATTAATTACATTCGTGATATTGTGTTAGTAGAGCTAAAACTATTACATGTCTTTTATAACAGGTTTGTGAACTTATTTACAAGCAAAGAGCAGTTTTAAAACCCACTGGGAAAAAAAAAAAAAATCCTATAGCGGCGGTCAAAAAGCGCCGCTAAAGGTTCACATTTTACGTTCTAAATAAATACCTATAGCGGCGCTTATAGCCTGCCGCTAAAGGTTTAAACATATAGCGGCGGGCATGCACCCGCCGCTAAAAGTACATTCAGCTCTTCTCATCGATTCTCTATAGCGGCGGTATCTGCCCGCCGCTACAAGTATACCAATAGCGGCGGGCATTATCCCGCCGCTAAAAGTCCATCTCATGAATTCTGAAGACATATTGCGGCGGTTTTATGCCCGCCGCAGTAAACCTTCACCCGCCGCTAAAAGGTGCATCTATAGCGGCGCTTCTAACGACCGCCGCAATATACCTATAGCGGCACTGCAGCACCGGGACGGCCCGCCGCAATAGCACCCGCCGCTATAGGTCGAATGTACCTTTAGCGGCGGTTTTGGGGGCTTTAGCGGCGGTTCTGGACCGCCGCAATAGCCCGTTTTTCTTGTAGTGCTCATAGGTTCTTTGTGGGTGCTTTGTTACTGTGAAATCTTCTCTTTGTCACTGAATAAGTGGAGCACCATCAAAATCTATACCACCCACACGGTTAGATTTAGTTAACGATGATTAACACAATTCTTGTTAAAGAAATTGGATCAAGAACCTGGCTCTTATACCACTGTTAGATCTTGAAGTGTGGATGACAATCTTGTTAGGGTGGGAATCACCAACATTGATAGAAAGAGAATAAATTTAATGTACATAATGAATGAGGAGCCCTAATATTTACAGACTCCTTCATATTCCTTGGGAAGAGATGTATATGTTTTCCAAGAGATGTATTTTATCTAAGAAACATGACTCCTCAGTAAATAATTAACTTTTAATTAATTCCTTCTGTAAATTGGCGAAGCAACACCATTCACCAAGCCGGGTCATTGTATGAGTGAGAATGCATCATATTATGGTGTGATCGTACCATTAGATCCAACTTCTAGGACCATTTTCTTTGCTTTGTGCAAGTCTCAAGTTTGTTGCAGATCAGAGGTGATTTTTTTTTTTTTTTTTCATTTGTTTATATTTTGCTAAAATTATTCTAAATCAATAGTACATAGAAGACAAGCTCTAATTTGGACTCTTGCTCCGGTGATGTTGTTGCCTTGTTGGTGAAAGGGGGAAAGAAGAGAGAAAGAAAGAAAGAGAAATTGTAGTTGGCGTGTACATTTTTTTCAATCGTTGGATTGTTTGTCTGCCACATGGCATTTATCTATATTAAAATAGGAGAGAATAAGAAGGTTTTAAATGGGAGGGGAGTCAACTCCAATTTTAATAATGTTATAATTTACAACCAAACCTATTGATAGGTTTATTTATTTTTCCTTTATAACATTTTTTATTTTTAGTAATAAAGATTATTGTTCCTGTTATAATATTCATTCAGTATGTCAAAAGTACCATAAGTTTAATAATTATTGGAATACAACTAATTTTGTACTGTGGTAAATAATTAGGATACTTCTTGTTTCTAGTTTGTATAAAGACAGTAACAAAGAGCATATGAGGTAATTAAAGAAGACATTTGTACAATCAAGTGAGTGAAAACCAATTATTATAGCTCAAGGTACAAGTATGATTTGATATCTTAGCTTTTGCTATTTTTAATAAGTTTATTAAAGGCTTTAAGCATTCTATTTCTGCTAAATATAACTTAATGTGATAATAGAGTAGTTGATGATAAGTTTTTTTTTTTTCCCCTATTTTAAATATTTTTTTATATATACTTTAAATTAATAAATTATTAAACCAACCATTGAACTAATGTCCCTATAGTTAAACGAATCTTTTGATATACCAATCCTTGACAATTAAATATTTAGTACAATTTTGAAAACTATGGCTTCTCCTCCATGAATAGGTGAAGAGCGAGGCATGTACTCTATCTGCTTTACTTCCCCATTTCCCTAAAACTTTCACAAAGCATTCGGGTTGTGGGAGTCTACATTATTCTTGATATCTAAATTCTTATGTCTAGAAATCTAGATAACTATGAATGTAATTCTTCTTATATTGGCTTTATTAGAAATTTGATATAATTCCTAGGAATATGAGACTCTTATGTTTAGTTTATTATTAGGAATCTCGTAGGAATGATTTATTTTATACGAAATATCTTTAGATTTGTAAACATAATATAAAGGTTTTTTTTCCAAATAAAAAATGTGAAACAAAATATAAACTGTAAGGACTCAATTCGTGACGACCCCAAGATGATATTGGGCTCGTACGTAAAGCGGGCCCAGACAATATCATTTGTAGAGCATGGGTTTGAAGGACTAGGCCTTGGTCACTGGTCGGTGGATAACTATGGTGTTCATACAAAAGTAAGCCATGTTCGCTTCGTGGAGTCTTTCTCCTCGAAACGGTCTGGGAGGCTCTGGTTCTTGGCCTTTTTCCCAGCCTTTTTTCCGGATTGCTTGCTTCCCCTTTTATATTAGCCTGTATCCCTTATCCTACGTCCACGTGTAGGTTCGACTTTCCAGGACTGATACTTGTCTCATCAGCCTATACCCAAAGTGGTTGAGGGTGGTTGTAAAAGCTGAAGAGCATAGCTTTGTCAGGTGCAGAGTATTCAATGGCAGTAATGGCAGCTTTCCCTTTGTCCTTAGTCCTTATATTATCTAGCGTCCCCTTCTCTATCAACATAGATATTTTAGGTTTTTCCCAAAACTGTTTCTATACCGCTCTTGCCGTTTCTTTCAGGGGGACCTCGGATATGCCGAGGACATAATTATCCTCGGCTATGTCTCAAGACTACTTGGACTTTTATTACACGTCCTCGGCTATACCCCTCCTCGGCTCGGGCCTTGGGCTCCAATGTAAAAATGGGTCAGGGCCACAAATTCTTGGGCCCCACATAAACTATAAATCATGGCAAATTTACTAAAACAATAGTCTAATTAACATTTCTAATTGGCATGTATAATAATGCAAAAATAATTATTTAAATTCTTGTTCTTCATGGAAATTACAAAATCATGTCTTATCAACAAAAATAATTTATTCTTTTAGTATATAACTCAATCCCAAATAGAAGATATAAATATATTTTTTAGACTAATTATTAACCACAATTTTTAAAATGAGTGTTGAATCCATAGCAATTGTCCTTTTTTTTTTTTTTTTTTTTTTTTTTTTTTTAAAGTGACTTTTTCCAAACATGAAAATGTGAATACCCCCAACTTTTTTTTAAAGAGATTCCACTTTCCTACAAAAGTGAAATTGAGTGAAGCAGTATATAAATTTCTTAGTGTGATTTGTTAAAAAACTCATGAGAATACTAGAGAGTTTCAACATTCCCGAGAATCTTAAGAGATTAGCCCCATGCCAAAGAAAAATCATTAGAAACTTCACGCCCTACTGTCAACTTCAAAAGAACCTTCTTAGGGGTCCCTTCCCCCTAGTCTTTTTAACTCCAGAGTTTTTATTCCCCATTTTAGACAGCAGCTCACTAACTAGCACTCGTAGCTTCTCATAGCCGTTTTTACTTTTTAATACCGTCCATCTCAAGTGTTACAAGTCAAGCAAGCATAGCCTTGAGGGAGCGTCCATAGCTCAACCTGGTTCAAGTTCTGCACGACATGTGACAAGTCCGTAATATCCAAAAGATCTCAAATGCAATTTAGTTTAGTTTCGGTTAATCTTAGTGAATAATGACTAAGAAAACGAATTGAAACTTTAAATTATTCACTATTTTAATTAGAACTTAGTAAAGTCCAAGGTTTACTTTTAAACCACCTCTAAACTATAGAGAAATTATATAATTTATGCCCAAAAAGAAAAGGAAAAAAATTGCAACAAAAACAACTAAAAAACAAAAACATTGGTGCCTCTTTTTGGTAAGTAAAACCATAGGTGCCAGTTTAATTGTTAAAGATATATTCAACAATAACGCTTTACAGAAGATACAGAAGACCCAAATCAATCTTCAACGACAGCAAGAGAAGTAAATTAAGAGGTCACGGTATCATTTCCATCCAGTGCTTTCATTTCTTATGGGAAACGAACAAAAGAGCTTCATATCACCATAATTCTTCCCTAGTCTTGAACAGTTGAACTCCATGGCAAGGGACAAGTGAAATGGGCAAAATATCAGTAAATGAATTCATGAGCAGGACTATCTGCGTGCATGTCCATGGCAGAATCGTTGGAACTGAGATTCAGAGCACTAGAATCCCTGCTCTGGTTATTAATAATTGTGGGTTCATTATTCCTGGCTCCATTCCCTAAGGGAAGACCACCATTTGGGCAATACCCTCCCCGAGTAATGTGATAATGCTGAAGACTCTGACGAACGGGGCTTGATAAAGCATTCGAGAACACTGAGTTCTTGGATTGCTGGTCACAGTGCTCGGAACGAATTCCTTGCACAGCAGTTGTTGGGCAAGATGAGCCTGACGAGATTGGGAAACCAGAGTTCATGAAATTTGTTACTGGTTGAGAATACTGATGTTGCACTGGAACTCTAGGGGACATTGATGGCTCCTCCCCACAGTAGTCCAGCTCATTCTGCACAGGGATTAGAGCAACTTCAATTTCAAAGATATCTAAGAAATACAAAACAGCTAATATAAAACTACACATAGTGCAAAAGGCTCCCAGTATTGTGGAAGTTCCAAGTAACTGGTAGGCAGTTTTAACCCCACCCCTCACCAACCCCCCCTTCCTCCTTTTTTTTTGCAGAGTTTATATAAATACTATTATAATTTCAAATTATGTCAGATATTAATTTAGTGAAGAAAAACTATCAGTTGTTTCAATTATGTATTTGAAATCTTTAAAACGTCTCAATGTTATCATTGATAAGTATAAAATCCATCAAAAAATAAAAAATAAAAAAATTAAAGGGGCACAACCATAATACATCAGAAGGATATAAAATCCAAAAAAGAAAAAGCCCAAACAAAAATAAAAATAAAAATAAAAACACGAGAGGTTAAAAACTCAAAAGTATCCAAGAACTATAGAATGTCCAAAACGGAAAAAGCACGGAGAGTCAAAGTCCCATCACATAACGTCTTCAAGAAGAAAAACTTCAACTTTGTCATGTGCATCTCTTTCCCCTCAAAGCAATGAGCCCTTCTTTCTCTTTAAACATAGAGAAACAACATTCCAAGTCTGCCCATTGCTTCTCATTTTATTTTTTCTTTTTTTTAAATGAAGTCAACAACAAATCCTAATCATAGCACCTCCTTTCTTTCCAATGCCCTCTGCCATCCCCTTCCCTCCCCCTTTTTCTCTTTCATTTAATAATCAACAAGAAGAAGAAAAACTCCAACTTTGTCATGTGCATCTCTTTCCCTTCAAAGCAATGAGCCCTTCTTTCTCTTCAAAAACACCACATTAAGGGTGTGTTTGGATACCGCTTATTTGCTGAAAACTGAAAATTTATTGTTAAAAACACTGTAGCAAAATATTTTTTATTATGAAACAGTGCTATGGGAACAGTGCCACACGTTTTTCATCACTTGGCTGGTCCATGAACAGTGTCATGAGACCAGCCAAGTGAAACGCAAATGCAAACGCACGCAGAAATCAGCTACACAAACGCACACTAAACATAGAGGAACAATGTTCCAAGTCTACCCATTGCTTCTCATTTTCTTTTTTTAAAATGAAGTCAACAACAAATCCTAATCATAGCACCCCCTTTCTTTCCAATGCCCTCTGCCATCCCCTTCCCTCCCCCTATTTCTCTTTCATTTAATAATCAACTTGTGGCATTAAAGTTTGGTGTGCCTCTCTGTGCTTCTACGTGTTGAAGTCAGGCAGTGGTGGTGAATTGAGGGTACAAAATGGCAGGTCAACCTAATTGAGGTGCAAATACACCAAATTATAGGGTCCATGGAGGAGCACAGTGGAGACTAGGGCTGTCCAAACAACCCGCAGATCCAACCCACCCGGTCAAACCGACCGGACCCGAACCGTCCGCCGTCCGATCCGACTCCTCCGGCGGTCGGCGGCGGGTCCTTACTTTCCAAAACCGATTCTGGCGGATCGGGTGCGGGTCTCTTCCTCCAATACCCGAGCCACCCGACCCGACCGCCATATCAATGGGTTTAAAGGTCTGAAGCTTGTTAACCAGTCTCATTCCAGTCCCTACTTTCCAAAGTCATCCTCTCACTCTCAGTTCTTACCCTTCGCCGATCCAACCGCCGATGTTTACCCTTCGCCGATCGTCGTCGTCGATATATGCCTCCCCATCATCGATCTCTGCCTCTTCGTCGTTGATCTGTGCTCTTCGTCCGCAACGTCGTTGATCTGTGCTCTTCGCCTCCATCTCTCAGATTCAACCTTTCTATTTCATCTCTTAGGTTCGGTTATCTGTGGATTTGTGGATCTGTTCTTTGGGTTTTTGTTCTTTGGATGTGTGGATCTGTTCTTTGGGTTTGTAGATCTTCTCTTTGGATTTGTAGATCTGTTGATTTTGTTCTTCAGGAATCAAACCACTGAAGTTTGATTTTTGTTCTGTTGATTTTTGTTGATTTTGGTTCTTCAGTGTTTGTTACAATTTATTTCGGTCGAAATCAACTCCGACCGCCGCCCACCCGAGTCCGATCCGACTCGACCGGTGGCTTTTCGCGGTCGGCGGCGGGTCTGGAATTTCTCCACCCGATCTGATCGGGTCGGTTGCGGGTTGGGCACAAACCCGACCCAGACCGACCCGTGGACAGCCCTAGTGGAGACATGAGAGACTAGTGGGTTTAGGAGCTAATCGCAAATTAGAGCAGCAACTGGGTGGTCAGATAAGAGCAGTGTCTACCGATTTCAGTCCCAAAAAAAAAAAAAAAACAGATAAGAGATGTGCCATGGGTGTGGGTGGAGGGTGGCACGACAGCCTATGGGTACGGATGGTAGAGACTCAGTCTGGGTCTCTGATGAAGAGAGCGAGATCAGATTGTTAGACAATAATATTTTGCAAAATGGTTCCTTATCTGCCAATTAAGCTTAGTCTTCTTTGACTGTGAAGACAAATTCTGTTAAATAAAGTTTTTCTACTGCACCAAACATCAAAAAATCCAAAGAGTATTTTCCAAGAAATATTTTATGCCAATATAAACAGAACCTAATGAGCATTAGATATACGCAATCACACAGACATAGATGCAGAATTTGAAGAGCAAATGCCTATATGAATAAGGTGAAATCTTGACAATAATATTTACAGCAAGAATACCCACCAGACAGATTTGATTAGAAAAGTTAAATCCCAAGCCTGATATCAACAGCGGCCTCCTAGTCAACTAAGTCAATCTTTATATTGTATCACTATTTTTTTTTATTTTTTTTGATAAGTAAGATATATTGATATCAAAAGGGAAACACCCTAGTACACAAGGAGTGAACAAGGGGACAACAAATCAAAAACAAAAATTGCAAGAATCTAGGAAATCAATAAAAGAAGGGAAAGATTTGTTTTGCAAAGCAAACAACCAATCCAACAAAGTTCTAAAAAATAATAGCTTGAGGTCCGGAATAGATCTCTCAATATCTTCAAAACAACGACTATTTCTCTCCCTCCAAAGACACCACATTAAGCCATGAGGAACGATAGACCATATATAACCATTTCGATAACGACCAAAGCTGCCTTGCCAACACCCTAACAGCCCCAAAACAGTATGAGGCATAACCTAAGATACTCCAAATAAACCCAAAACCATAGACCATAGATCCATAGCAAAGGGACAATGAAGGAAGAGATGGTCAACCGATTCACCATTACTCTTGCACATGTAGCACCAATCCAAAATCCACACCTTCCTTTTTCGCAAATTATCAATCATCAAGCATTTCCCTAAGGCAGCAAACCATACAAAGAAAGCTACTCTAGAGGGAATCTTCTGCTTCCAAAAACTTTTCCAAGGAAAACCGAAGATAGTAGGACCAGCTAAAATTCTATAATAATCTTTCACCAAGAACCCCTTATGCTAGGAATCCAACACATCTTATCCTCACCAAACCCCCTTATTGAAGAACTGTATATGGTTTCCATGAAGCTTGACAAAGCCTCTAATTCCCGAACATGCATACCCCTAAAGAAACTCACATCCCAAAAAAGGACTCCATTAGGGGATTTCATAAGCTCAACCACACTAGCCTCCTTATTCCTGCAAAATCTGAACAGTTCAGGATAGCTAACTACAAGAGGTGTCTCTCCACACCAACGGTTTTGCCAAAACTTCACCCTGGACCCATCACCAATATCATATAGAATATGGCAAGAGAAAGAAGGTCATCCCTGATTGATACTCTTCCATAAACCAACACCGTAAGGACCGTTGACAAATCCGGTACACTATCCCCCCACAGACATCCATATTTCAACTCTATCACTTGTCTCCAAAGGGCATCCATCTCAATCCCAAATCTCCATAACTGCTTCCCAAGCAGAGCTATATTGAAAAATCTTATCTTCCTTATCCCTAATCCACCCGAAGAAATAGGAGCGCATACAGTCGCCCATTTAACCAAATGAATTTTAGGTTCATCACCAAAACCACCCCATAAGAAATTCCACTGAAGCTTCTCAATACAGTTAGCCACACTAGCAGGTATAGGAAATAGAGATAGAAAGTAAGTGGGTAAATTAGAAAGGGTGCTTTTGATTAGGGTGACTCTACCTCCTTTTGATAAACACAAGTGTTTCCAACCCGCCAATTTCCTTTCCATTTTCTCTAGAATCGGATTCCATATAGTCTTATCCTTGAAATTAGCACCCAAAGGAAGACCTAGATATTTCATTGGCAGAGAGCCCTGCTTGCAGCCAAGGACATTTAGCAATAAATCAATATTATGCACTACTCCAACCGGAACCAATTCAGACTTGCCCAGATTAATCTTTAGCCCCAACACCGCCTCAAACCAAATAAGAATCATACAGAGAATCAAAATCTGGTCTAGATCAGCATCACAAAAAATAAGAGTGTCATTTGCAAAAAGGAGATGAGACACTGCCAAGGATCTTCCCTCTGAGTTACCCACACTATTATTATTTAAAATTAATGTTCAATTTCAATTCAAAGTGCATATATGTTTAATACAATGTCATTAAACCATCAAAAAAAAAAAATACAATGTCATTAGATTATAAAAGATCCTAAACAAATTAGGTAAGGTCAATAGTTAAAAATACCTGAATGTAATTGAGAATATCAACTGTTGTAACTCTAGATCCTTCTTCTTGTTGTCTCCGGATCCATTGATAGAGTTTTTCCTGAAAAACAAAACAACTGGGCTACATTAACTAAATGCCAGGGTCATTAATAAAGAATATTAAGATGACAGATGAAGACCGAAGGCCTAACTCAAAGATGACATGTAATATCAATAAAAGCTTCAGATCCTGTTGCCTACTTGCTGGTAAAAGAAATTTCAAAGAATGGAGGATTAAGCACCAAAGGAAACATAAAAGAGTGCCCCCAGTGATCTATGAACTAATGGAAACTACTACTTTAAGTATGTTATTTCTGATAAAGGCAAAACTGCCCAGGCTGGTTCCAATTGGTACATCTCCATAGATTTGTTAAGCCATTATAGCAAAGGGTTCAACAAAGAGTGGCATATGCAAGGAACTGAGATGCGAAAAGGTAGAATTTTTCTTCTTTATATATATATATAAAGGTCATTATATAAATAAGTAGCATTCAACTTGCTAGAACATATAGGAAAAGGTAGAATTTTTCTTCTTTATATATATATATAGATAAAGGTTATTATATAAATAAGTAGCATTCATCTTGCTAGAACAAATAGTAAAAGTAGCATTCAAGAATACTTAAGTGCACAAGCCTCTTGGAGCCCAAGCACAAAGCACAAGCAAAAGTCTAATTGAAGTGAAGCACACATTTTTCAAATATAATATATAATAACCTTTAATAAAAAGATACATAACATCTAATTTAAGAAGTTACTAAAGTAAAAAAAGTAATATATTTTACCTATTAGCTAAAATGGATAGTACAATTGCACAGAGTTTGCAAGTTCAAATTTTAATTTAGTTATTTCAATTTCTTAAAATCTTTATATAGTAAATTTGAAAACAATTATTACATAAAAATATGATAATAATTTAATCTTAAAAAGTATAAACATAAAATTTTATACAAGTTTCTTGTACTTTATAAAAATACATTGCCATAGTAGCTCTGATGCATCGATACAGCATTTTTGCCATCGTACCGGTATCCAATACGGATACGGGTACAACCGTACCTGGAGAGTATAAAGCGAAAAAAGAAAAAAAAAATTTTTGATTTTTTTATTCTAATACGGCTCAAATACACACGGGATACGTTTGAGATACGGCGAGTACAGATTGGACACCAAAAAAAGAGAAGAATTTGACACCTTGATGATTTCCGACCGTTGATCAGCCCAACTAGGTTAAAAGCCCTAATCTAATCTCACACGATCATTCTCTCTCTCTCTCTCTCTCTCTCTCTCTCTCTCCTTTCTACTCCCTCACTCTCATTCTCTACTGCTAGCACCTCCGAATTTGCCCTGACAAACCCAGATCACAACTCTCTCTCTCGCCTTCATGGATTGTCGACGACGCCAGAGCTCCTCCTCCTTCTTGCCAGTAAGTCTCTCAAACTCTCACTCTCTCTCCCTAGCATCGGAATCACCAAATCACGATTTTTATTCTCTTTTTGTTTTGCCTCTCATTTGGTTTTGTTGCTTAGTGGCTTGGGTTGGGCTTTTCGGCTTTGGTTTGTTTTGACTTGGTTTTGCCTCTGTTGTATAGAACATTGTTGTTGGGTCTGATATAATCATATAAATAAAATAATAAATATAATATTGTTTGTTGGTTGGTTGGTTGGTTGGTTGGTTGGTTGGTTTTAGATATGTTTTCAAGCATTTTATTGTTATTGTTACTTAATTTTAAAAATTAAAATAAACATAAATTATGTACGAAAATATTTAAATATACCTACAAATAAATATTAATTAATAAATTAATTTTTGTATCCCGACGTATCATCTCCTAGATTTTTCAAAAAATGTTGTATCTCCGTACCTGTATCGTACCAATACCCGTACCCTTATTGGTGCATCATAGCATAATAGCTATGATCAAATGAAGTATATGGTTCATTCAAAATATATCCAAAAGGCCTTTCTAGAAAGCACAAGCATAATAAATCATCCTTATTCATGTCTTTTGATATGTAAAAAAAAAAAAAAAAAAGTTGTTCAAGTAATATAGCACCTTAAGAATAGTGTTTGTATAATAAATCAATGTCCTTGTCATTTCCTTCCAGATCAAGCATTTAATTCTTATATTCATATTTATTTTAGTAAATAATTAAAATAAATTAAAAGCGATGGCGATCCTAGGTGTGCTTTTTTGCTTCAGCAAAAAGCTCCAAAAAAAGTGTCTTGAGACACACTTCATTAAGATTCACTTCAACCAGGTGAAGATTGGGGCTTTAAGTGTGCTTTTGATAACACCACCAAAAGGCCAGCCCGTTTTATCCAATACAAACTCCATAAGCCCAAAACTGAAGGAATATCCATTTTTACCTAATTCTAACTCTATATGGTCAAGGAGGTTTTCTATAGGAAAGCACGGATACAGCTAAATGGTTGTTGTACCCATGTCAGATGTGTATGCAACACAGCGTGCGGCTGGGGCACAGCTGCACGCGTGTCCCAGATTTTTTTTTTTTTTTTTTAATTTAAAAATATGGTCACCTAAAGAACAACCCCAACCCATCATAGTTCTTCTTCTTCTTCGTTTTCACAGATCTTCTTCTTCTTATTCTTCTTTGCCTCTGGTCCTTTATCTTCCTTTTGTTCTTTTTTGACTTTTTCGTTGCTCTTGTTTGGTTTCTCCACTTGTTTACCACTTATCTATTCCTTTTAGTTTTGTGGCTTGGGCACGTGACAAAGCATTGGAACTCTCAGACTTATCAAGTCTTGGACCCTTCTCCCAAGCCCAATTTGATATATGAATCACACACATCATATTATTGTTTTAATATTTTAACTTGTTCCCTCTTTTGTCACTTTTATATTCTTATTTCTAAACATCATTTAATATTTTAATTTTTTAACTTGTTCCCTTTTTTTTCAATTTTATATTCTTATCTCTAAACATCATTTAATAATTATATATTCACTTTATTATCCATTATTGCTCTTAAATTGATATATATTTAACATCATATGAAAAAAAAATACTTAATAATATATAAAAAAAATATTTAATAATTAATTAATATATGTATTCTCACCATACCATATCCTACTTTTTCAAAAATTGCTGTGTCATCGTACTGTACCCATACCCGTACTCGTATCTATGCAGGTGCTTCCTAGGTTTTCTAGTTTATGTTTAACACCAAATATTAGAATAACATCAAGAAGAAACCTACTTTGGCTACCTTCTATGTGGTCCTTGTAAGCCCATACCCGCACCCGTATATGTGCAAGTGCTTCCTAGGTTTTCTAGTTTATGTTTAACACCAAATTAGAATAACATCAAGAAGAAACCAACTTTGGCTACCTTCTATGTGGTCCTCGTAAGAGCATTCACATCCTAGTGTCTAAAAAAATAGTCATTTTACCATCTAAAAGCATACTTTATCTTTTACAATACCATTTTACAACTCACACTACATATTTCTTATTTTTCACATCACAACCAATATTATTCATTTATTTATTCTTTCTTTTCTCTCTTCCTCTATTTTTTTTTCTCTTCCTCTGCGTGTCTCTCTCTGCTACCAACAACCGGTCTCTTCCTCTCCTCCGTCTCTCTCTCTCTCTATGCTACCCAGCGACCAAACCCATACCAAAATCAATCCTAGACCCAAAATCAACCCAACAAAATTCCAACAAACCCATACCAAAATCACCCAAAACCAACCAAAAAATCATAACAAACCCAAAACCATATCAAACCAAAACCACCAAACCCAACACCGCCAGCAACCGCCTACAACCGAAACTCAGCCACCACCGAAACACCCAAATTAAACATCCACCATCCACCGAAACACCCAACCAAACAACTACCAACCACCGAAACACCCAACCAACACCACCCTTGAAACATCAAACTGCCGCCACCACCGCCACCACCATTGGAACAAAGAACTGAAACACCAAAAACCAACCACCAACCACACCACCGAAACCCAAATCGCAACCACCAAACCCAACTACCACCGAAACTCAGCCAGCCACCACCACTAAAACCCAAATCGCAACCCACCAACACAAAATCTCAACCCACTACCACCCAAATCACAACCCACTGACCCACTGCTGCTCCACAGCCCCGCCAATCCACCGCCACAAAATCGTGAGAGAGAGAAAAGAGAGAGTCAAATAGAGAAAAGAAAAAAGAGTCGTAAAGTGAGATAAGAGATAAGAGAGAAGAGAGAGAGCCAGAGAGTGAGTGGGAGTGTGGGGAATAGAAGAGAGAGAGGGAATAAAATAATATTATTTTAATTTTATATACATGCTACAGTAATTCCTATATAAACGAACTTGCTGATTCTACTTGCTAAAATTTTTTAGCAATAGCCACTTGGGTAAACCAAGTTTGGGCTTGTGTGAATCTAAAATAGCAATTTGGGGGGTTTTACACCCCCAATGATAATGCTCTAATACAACAATAAACAGCTTGGGGGTGGGGAAGATTTCAATTTTGAGGTGTACTTTTTTCTTAGATATGTGAAAATTCAATTTCAACCTCATTACTCGTCTTCCCCCAATAACATGCTTAACACCCCTTAAGACAGCCAATTGCTTGATCCCTAAAAGCACATATATGTACAAGATATGGATTATATGAACATATATGGGAATCCTACATGTCCACATGTGACAAAACACAATATTTTCATTATATTTTTATAAATTCCAACTTGTTACTATAAATGCAAGCATCCCTGCGTTGGACAAGAAAAGGAGGCACCAGCATGAAAAACTCACATCAAAATCGTCAAACTTCAAAATAAACAACGTCAGTTATACTTTGTGACACATATTCAAACGTGTCTAGAGTATCTAACAAGTAACAGATTAAGTTTCCAAGAAAAGAAATTTACCTGCAAATGTTTAGAGATGTTTATAAGTATCCAGTATAAATAAATTTCCTTGCAGAAGTATCCTAGCAACTTGGTTTGATCCTAGACCTAAAGTGGTCCCAATCAACTTGGTTTCCTCCTAGTGTTTCCAATGGAGACATCCAAGGTTCAAATCCCCCTACCCCAACTATTGAATTTAAAAATAAAAAAGATTGTTGGATAAGGCAGTAAATGATGGTCATGTGTCAAGGTTTAGTGTGGAAAATTCAGTGGGGAGTACTATGATGGTATCTCATCTTCTCTTTGCAGATGATACCTTGACTTTCTGCAATGCTGATCTTGATCAGCTATATCGGACTGGTGCTTATTTGGATTGAGGCGATTTTGGGTCTGAAAATAAACCTAGGCAAGTCGAAACTGGTGCCTGTGGGAGCGGTTCCTAATATTGAGGAGCTGGTGGATGTTTTAGGTTGCAAGTGGTGGGCTTGCTTCCAATGAAATACCTAGGTCTTCCTTTGGGTGCTAAATTCAAGAGGAGAAGATGATACACAATCCTATTTGGTGGTGGAAAGGAGGCTGGTGCGATGGAAACAGATATATATCCAAGGGAAGTAGAGTCACTTTAATTAAAATTACTCTATCTTATTTTTTGACCTATTTTCTCTCTTTATTTCCCATTATGCTGATATGGCTAACCAAATTGAACCACTTCAGCAAAATATCTTATAGAGTGGTTTGGGGGATGAGTCAAAATTTCATCCGGTCAACTAGACTCAGATATGTGCTCCTCTTTCGGCAGGTGATTTGGCTATTACGAATTTGAGGCGTTTTAATGAGGCCTTGCTAGGAAAGTGATT
This sequence comes from Quercus robur, assembly GCF_932294415.1. NCBI lineage: Eukaryota > Viridiplantae > Streptophyta > Magnoliopsida > Fagales > Fagaceae > Quercus > Quercus robur. The sequence continues at coordinate 37,874,208 of NC_065535.1, read as the reverse complement.
ATGCAACTTTGGGATTGGGATGGATGCACTTTGGATGAAAGTGACAGAGGTAAAATATGCATGTGAATGGGAGGTTGGTGTTCCAATTCAGCTCCTCATCCTTATGGAGTAAGTTTGTGGAAGAATATTAGACAGGGTTAGCCCATTTTGTCACGTTCTATTTAGTTTGAGATTAGAGATGGGTCTAAGGTGAATTTTTAGTTTGAAATCGAGGATGGGTCTAAGGTGAAGTTTTGGCAAGATCAGTGATGTTGGGAGAGTTGTCTTGCAATGTGCTTTCCCAAGTTATTCACGATTAGCGGTGAGAAGGAAGCATGTGTGACTAATCTTTTGAAGTTTACCAATGGGGTCCTCCACTAGGATGTCAATTTTATAAGAGCTGTGCAAGATTGGGAATTGGAGTCTTTGTTGAATTTCATGGATATTATTTATGGTGCGTCAGTGAGGAGTGGGAAGGATAAGATGTGTTGGGAACCGGATAAGAAAAAGGGTTTTCAACTTAGTGGTTTCCACAGGTCCTGCTCAAGGTAGTCAAAGACGAAAGGCGACCTTAAGGCGCCAAGGCCTTGTATCGCCCGAGGCGTGAAGCGACAAAAAGGCGCCAGCCCAAGTAAAGCGAGGCGCCAAATTCTTAATATATTTATTATACATATAGAACTTAAATCATATGTACCTAGTGTATTATAATATTATAATTAAGTGTTTTTCAATGTGTAGCATGAAGAAATTAGGTCTATCAAATTATTCCAATACAGGATTAACATGGTTTAGGCTCTATTAGTTAGTTTTTACAATACGTTTTACAATAAGCTTCTATATAACAATAAGTCATACAAAACAAATTTGTAAATTAATTTAACTAACAATAGGTTTTATAACATGCCTTTTGAAATTAATAGTCAGTGAATGTGATATGAATCTTGCTCCCCCCCACCCCAGCCTCGCCCTCTCCACCCCACCCTCTCCCTCACCCCCTCCCTCAACCATCACCTTCCTTCTTTCCTTTTTTGCCACCCTTACATATTCCGTCTCCCTCCCCCTTTTGCTTTCCTCCACAGTTTGGGTTTTTCCCATATCCTTATCCCACTCCTCCACCACTGCCTTTGCCCTCCCCTTCCCCACCTCAGGGGTCTAACCAAGTTTTGCCTAAAAAGCCTACTCTTGTACCTGCACCTTTAATCACACCAAGTTTTCCCTCCATTGAAACCTCTCATAACATCCCACCCAAACCTATATCCTCTATTCTTGGAGGCAGCAAGAGGTCTTTTCATATTGATGCTAAACATTTTTCTTTTTCTTTTGATGGGGGGCGGTCTGATTCATATGCTTTACATGAGACACGTCGGAATGTTAAGAGCTCGATTTGGGTTGGACGTAGGGGCTTGGAGTGGATACTTACTTGTCTCGAGGATATACGAGATTAGGTGCCTAGCCATGTTTTACTTTGTAAGAGATTTAGGGAGAATGGGAAGTTATTGGAGTTTTGTGGGAGATCTAACAAAGCTAGTCTGTTAGCTGTTATTGCAGTTTATTTTGGAGGGTCTAGGAGAGGTTGTATAATGATACCAGCAAGCTCTAATAGAGCTAGCTGGTTTTTGTTTCAGAATGAGCTTAGGAATTTTTGCTCTGGTGCTAAATCGTTATCTCTAGCCAAAGGTTCCTTTTAATAATGGTGGTGGAGATGGTAAACTTGCTGGTGGTGGCCGGAGTGGGAAGTTTTTATCTAATTATGGTAATCAGCAAAAGATCAAAAATTTTGAAAAAATTGGAACATTTTTGGGGCAGAACGTGATGCATGGAAAACCTATAGAAAATGTTTCAGTTATAAAAGGCAATGTTTCAACTTTTTCTGGCGTACCCACGCGGGCTTTTCAATTTAAGTTGACTCCTGCTACTTTGGCATTGAGAGTGTGTAAGACTGAGAATGGGAGACGTTCTGTGACTCGGCTGGGTGATAAGGTGCTCAACTGGCCCAAGGTGTTAAGTGATGGGCCAGAAGTAACAAAACAGTCAGGTGGGCCTGTTGTAGCCCAACCCGAGGTGCAAATGGTTTCTCAATTGAAGGGCAGTTTGGTCAAGCCCAAAGTTCTTCAAGTGGAGTCTAATGCCCAGGCATCGTGGGTAGTGGGCAAGAGCTTAAGCGGGAGAAGGGGTGGAGATCTAGAGCCACCGATGTTAGCAACGGGGCCGGAACTGGATCGCGGCGCCTCTACCCTCACCGGCGACCCTGTGCATGTCGTCTCAGTGGTCTCACTGTCGACCAAAGAGCTGGGTGCGACGGAAACTGCCAAGCCTGGGTTCATCGGAGAGGAGATCCAGTCTCCGATGGCTGGGGAGTTCAGAAGAGGGAGGTTGACGAGGCCGAGGGGTCTAGGAAGGAGTTTCTTTCGCCTCAATGGCATCAGGGAGCAACCCAAAATCAGTTTTCTCCTCTGTTAGGCCTAGGTAGCGAGATGAGCTTGTGTTTTGGGGAGATAAAAAATTCTATGGAGGTATCAGGGGAGAAGGGAGAAAAACTAGTACAGGATGGGACTGAGCTAGTACAAGATGGGTCTGATCAGTGGAAGCATAGTGAAGTTAATCCTAGTGGTTCTTCTCAAGGGGAGGAAGAGAGTGGCTTTTTGGAGTGTTCACCTTTATCTAAATGGGATCCCAAGGAACATAAGGAGTTGGAGGTGATCCAGGAAGTTGATGAGGAAGAGGCTCAAGGGTCAGAGGTAAAAAATTCGAAATGGGTATGTAGCCTGATGAAAATTTTTTGTAGAATAGTGGGTTTTCCTATTGTTAAGCATGAAGATCAATGTCTGGCTTTGTTTCATCTCCTTGAACAAGATTGCATTGATGTTGTAAATGCTGGGACTTCTAAAGATATTGTGAGTTCAAGGCAGAAAGGGCTCAAGGAACTTAAAGGTTTGTTTTCTTCTGTCAATTATGAGGGGGTAGCATCTAAGGGGAGGAACAGAGATTCCTCAGTAGGCATGGGGTTGAATACCTGTGTTAGATGAATTTACGACTCTTATCTTGGAATGTTAGGGGATTAAACAATCCTCAGAAGTGGGAAGTTTGTAAAAATCTTCTCAAGGAGTGGAAGTGTGATACTGTTTGCTATCAAGAAACTAAGCTGGCTTCTATAAGCTCTTCTATTGTTCGAAGCCTTTGGGGTAGTTCGTTCCTAGACTGGGTTGCTCTAGATGCAGTCAACACTGCAAGGGTGGTGTTACTGGTCTGGGACAAGAGAGTTTATGAAAAGGTTGATTGTGCCATTGGTCGGTTTTCTGTAAATGTTTTATTGTAAATGTTTTACTGAAGGGGGTTGTAGATGATTTTGTATGGGCTTGTTCAGGAGTGTATGGTCCTAATGATGATAGTCAGCGGGGTGCTCTGTGGGAGGAGCTCTCAATGATGCACTCTAGGTGGAATACGACTTGGTGTGTGATTGGGGACTTCAATATCATTCGTTATCCGAGTGAGAGACTTGGCTGTAAGGCCTTTAGCCCGGCTATGTTTGCTTTTTCAGATTTCATTGAGGCTAACTATCTTGTGAACTTACCTCTTGAAGGGGCATCGTTTACTTGGTTTAGAGATTCAGGGATAGAGTATATGTCAAGAATCGATAGAACCTTGGCATCAATGGATTGGGTAGATCATTTTGGGAATGTGTCTCAAAGGGTACTCCCTCGTGTTGTTTCTGACCATTGCCCTCTTTTGGTGGTGACTAGTAGTGTTAATATAGGTCGTAGTGCCTTTAAGTTTGAGACCATGTAGTTGAAAGAAGAGGGTTTTGTAGAGAGGGTTCGGCAATGGTGGAATGGGTACTGCTTTGTGGGTTCTCCAAGCTTTATTCTGGCTCATAAATTAAAAGCTCTAAAAGAAGATTTGAAAAAGTGGAATAAGGAGGAATTTGGGGATTTGGCCTTTAGGAAGAAATGTCTTTTATCTGAATTGATGGGTTTGGATGCTAGGGAGGACTTGTTAGGCCTTTCTCAGGAGGATCAAACTAGGCGATGTCAGATTAAAAGTGAGGTTGCACATCTTGCCTCTTTAGAGGAGATCTCTTGGAGACAAAAGTCCCGGATATTATTTGTGAAGGAGGGGGACAATAATACTCGTTTTTTTCATCGGGTTGCTAACTCCCATAGAAGATCTAACCATATTCAGGGTATAGAGGTGGATGGTGTTCTCTATGAGGATGAGGAAGTGGTGTGGTCTAAGGTGGTTCAGTTTTATCAGAGTTTGTACTCTGAGTCAGATACCTGGCGTCCTTCTATGGATGGCTTAGAGTTTGGTTGTATTGAGGAGGATGAGCGGCTTGTTCTAGAGAGGGATTTTTCTAAGGAGGAAGTAGTTAAGGTTCTTCAAGAGATGGAGGGCGATAAAGCCCCAGGTCCTAACGGTTTCACTATGGCATTTTTTCAAAAATGCTGGAATGTAGTGGAATCAGATATTATGGCTTTTTTTGATCATTTCCATAGGAGCTCAAAGTTTGAACGGTCTCTGAATGCTTCTTTTCTTTCTTTGATTCCCAAGAAGAATAATGCTTTGAATATCAAAGATTTTCGGCCTATCAGCTTAGTGGGCAGTGTGGATAAGCTATTGTCTAAAGTTTTGGCTAACAGATTGAGGTTGGTGTTGGATAAACTCATTTTGGAGTCGCAGAATTCTTTTGTTGGTGGCGGGCAGATTTTGGACTCGATGCTTATTGCTAACGAATGTTTAGACAGTAAACTGAAGTGTCGTGCTCCAGGGGTGGTGTGTAAGTTAAACATCGAGAAAGCTTATGATCATGTGAATTGGGACTCCTTGTTTTATCTGTTGGAGAGGATGGGTTTTGGGGGTAGATGGAGGAGTTGGCTGAAGACTTGCGTCACTACCGTTCGATTCTCAGTTTTGGTTAATGGGTCTCCTACTGGTTTCTTTGGTAGCTCTAGAGGTCTAAGACAAGGAGACCCATTGTCTCCCCTCCTCTTTCTTTTGATCATGGAGGTTTTAAGTCGTATCCTGAAGAAAACTGAGGAAGGTAGTCTCATTCAGGGTTTTCATGTGGGTCCAAATAATCATACTGGTATTCGTATTTCTCACCTACTATTTGCTGATGACACTATTCTTTTTTGCGATGCTTCTCGAGAGCAGATCTTTTCCATTAGGCTGGTCTTGACCTGTTTTCAAGCTTTTACTGGTTTGAAGGTGAATATGGGGAAAAGTGAGATTGTCCCTATTGGGGAGGTGAGCAATATCCAGTCATTGGCTAATTTTCTTTAGTGCAGGGTGGGCAGTTTGCTTATGATTTACTTGGGTATGCCACTGGGTTCTTTGTATAAAACAGCCGCTATTTGGAATCCAATTCTTGAGAGGTTGGAAAAGAAGCTTTCAGGCTGGAAACGGCTTTACCTGTCAAAGGGTGGTAGACTCACATTGTTGAAAAGTACCCTTTCAAGCCTTCCGACTTATTACCTTTCCCTTTTTACTATCCCTAAAGCTGTGGCGACTAGATTGGAATGTATTCAAAGGAATTTTTTATTGGATTCTTTAGTTGAGTGTTTCAAATATCCATTGGTGGCTTGGGAAAAGGTTTGTCTACCGCACGAGTTGGGTGGTTTGGGAATTCGGAATTTGGCGTATTTTAATCAGGCCCTATTAGGGAAATGGCTTTGGAGGTATGGCCATGAAATCACTCATCTATGGCGGAGGGTCATAGCCATGAAATATGGGGAGGGGAAAGGGGGCTGGTGCTCAAGAGTTTGTAGAAGGGCCCATGGTTATGGTTTATGGCGGAGTATTAGTGAAGGGTGGGATAGTTTTGTTAAGCATTTGTCTTTTGTAGTGCGGGACGGTTCTCGTATTCTTTTTTGGCATGACAAATGGACTGGGGATGTCCCTCTTAAAATTCTTTATCCCCAGTTATTTTTGTGTTCTACTAATAAAGAAGCTTATGTTTCTGAAGTGTTAAGCCCTCCAGTGGGTGTTAACAACAAAGTGTGGAGTTTAAGCTTTTTTAGGGATTTCAATGATTAGAAGTTAGCGACTTCTTATTCCCTACTTCATTTAATCCAAACCCGGATTCCTAGGGGAGATGGGGGTGACAGGCTTCGATGGGATCTTAATGGAAGTGGGAAGTTTGACACTCGGTCTTTTTATCATAAGATTCGAAATGCAGCTCCTTCCACTTTCCCTTGGAAGGGCATTTGGAAAGTCAAGGTTCCTAAAAGGGTGGTATTTTTTATGCGGACAGCAACTCATGGTCAGATTCTTACCTTGGATAATCTTTTGCTTCGTGGTCGCCCTTTGGCGAATCGTTGTTGTATGTACTGTTGTAATGAGGAATCTGTGGATCACCTGTTACTTTTCTGTCTGATAGCTCATTCTTTGTGGACTCATGCTTCGGTTGTTTAGGATCGATTGGGTCATGCCAGGTTCAGTTGCAGACTTATTATTTTGTTGGTACCATTGGCATGGGAAGCATAGCTCCGATATTTGGAATTTGGTTCCAAGCTGTTTAATGTCGACTATTTGGACTGAACGGAATCGGCGTTCTTTTGAGGATAAGGGAAAAACTGTGGTTCAGTTATTAGATTTGTGCCAACGAACCCTCTTTGATTGGCCTCGGTGTTGGGGTTTTTTGGATTGTTTTACCCTTATGGAATTCCTTTCATCTATTAGCTTTTCTTAGTTTTTCTTAATGGCTGCTTGTGTCTTTTTGTTCACTACCGTGAACCCTTTGTATTTTCATGCTTTTCCCTTATTAATAATATTTTCTTCTTACTTATCAAAAAAAAAAAATTAATAGTCTAAAAATAGGTTTCACAACAAACTTCTATTTAAAAAAAATAATAATTAAAAAAAAAAAAACTTGAGGCTCTCGCCTTAGCGCCTTTTTCATGGCTTAAGGCAGCCGCCTTGCTTGCCTAGGCTCTAAAGGTGAGTGCCTCACTAAAGGCGCCTTAGTGGCGCCTCACCTCACCTAGGCGCCTAGGCGAGCGCCCGGCTCGCCTTTGACTACACCGGTCCTGCTTCATACTATTGTTCAGTCTTTTTCTTGGAAAAGCATATGAAAACCGAAGATTCCTTTTAGAGTTGCTTTCTTTGCTTCGACTACTATCCTAGGAAAATTTTGACAAGTGAAAATTTAAGAAGAAGGAATTTTTTGGATTCTAGATTGGTGTTATGTTTGCAATTATAACAGGGAATCAATAGGTCACCAATTACTTCATTGCCCTATTGCTTTGGATTTGTGGTCTTTGGTGGTAGGTTTGTTTGGAGTTTCTTGGGTGATGCCGAAGTCTGTGGTTGAGTTATTAGCTAGTTGGCAAGGTCATTTTTGGGTGTCATAGAAATGGTTATATATGGATGGCTACCCTGCATTGCTTGATGTAGTGTCTTTGGAGGGGGAAGAATAACTAGTGCTTTGAAGATAAAGATAGAACTTTGTCTGATCTAAAATTATTTTTCTTTAGAACTTTGTTGGATTGGTTGAGTATTACGTAGTCAATCTCAATGTTTGACTAGTGATTTGATGGATTTATGCAATTTGTGTGATCGATTGTATAGTCTCTAGTCGTATACTCCCTCTATACTTGGGTGGCTCTATTTTTTTAAATTAATAAAACTTTATTACTTAAAAATATATACATTGATGGACCAAAATCCATACGAACACACATAAAACAAAGACACTACAGAGCCTATACACATTGATGGGAGCAAAAATAGCCAGTCTCATGGAGATGAAATGATGATTGATGAGATGGACTGATGATTGATGACGTGGACCTCACATTGGTTGAAGCACAAGCAGAGTGGAGTGTGGAGCTGCATATATGGCTGGGTGGCTGGTTCCCAGCATAGAGAACCAGCCAATGAAGTTGGCGGTGACCACAATACTAGAGGGGCATGGCATCTGCCATGGCAACATGCCTTATTATACATCAACAATGGAGGATGCAAGTTGTAATCTAGGTATGGAAATTGACAAATTGACACAAAGGGAGGCCCCACAGGCTTGGAAATAGTTCCCTACAAAGACCCAATGAAAGTACCACCCTTAGCAAGTTGTACTCAAACAGAAACCCAAGGTGCAGAGGATAATAACAACTCAGACATGTCAGAGTGGGTAACGCACATATAATGGCCCTTTAGCAAATTCTTGGGAGTTTCATTTGAAGGCTTTGCAGAACAAGTTTTGCATTTGTTCGTAAAGATTAAACAATGCAAATAAAGGCACTTTAGCAAATTCTTGGGAGTTTCATTTGAAGGCTTTGAAGAACAAGTTTTGCATTTGTTCGTAAAGATTAAACAATACAACAAAATGCAAACTATAGCAGCCCAAGAGGTAAGTCGAAGCTATGTGGGAATAGAGGAATTTGGTTTGCATCATTAACAATGACACAAATAAAAGTGAGGGTAGAGGAGCATCAGGAAGGGTCAGGGAGCTATAATTACAATCATCATGCAGTTAAAAACCTATCATGCAATGTTCAGGGATTGAACGATAGCCAAAAATGAACAAAAATTAAAAACTTTTCTTAGAGGTTGGAATGCAGACAGTGTGTCTCCAAGAAACTAAAATGCAGCCGATCTACAAGTATTGTTAGAAGTATTTGGGAGAACACATTTGCACTTTGGCCTCTCCAAGAAACTAAAATGCAGTCAATCTACAAGTATTGTTAGAAGTACTTGGGGTAACACGTTTGCATGTTGGGCTCATTTGGAGTGCCAACTTGAGGAGTAGGATATAGATGGTGATAAGGCACTAAAACTTTGTATACTTTCAATGGATTTTATTGCTTATATATATAAGCAATAAAATCCACTGGATTTGACCATAACATTTTTATGAAAGATTCAGTCCTGCCATGTAAATATATAATCTGGTGCCACTTGCCAATTGAGATATAACATAACTTCTGCTCCGAAGCTCGAGCCATGGCTAAAGTGTCTTAAATATATATATAAATATATATATATATATATATATATTATATATATATATACTTTTTTTTGTTAATAAGGAACCCCCTCAAGGTATGGGCTAGTGGGACCAGCCTTGAGGGAACCCCGGATGCTTACACACCCCCACTAAGTAGGCATATGGTAAATCGCGAAATGCCTCAACTAGAAGTCGAACCAAAGACTTCTGGGTTTACAATTAGTTCAGGCACTCTCCCTTACCACTGAGACTCCCTAGGTGAGGGCAGCGTCTTTAATATTTGTATAGCAACAAAAGGAGAAGTAATGCCCTAAATCATAGCTTACTCCTGTAAGTCATTAAGTTAACTTCCTCTATCAATCAACATCCTCCATATAGCAACTTGCGTTTTTTTTTAAATAGATACAATAGAATTTCAACCTATAGTATCCGCTCCATAATTATTACTCTATACCATCAAGCCAAGACATCAATTGATTTTTGGTGTATGTAAAATTCAAACCCTAAATCTCTTATTCAACGATTAAGAAACTTTACCAATTGATTTGACTAAACCCCACTTGTGCTTTTTCTTTAAATTAAATTATAAACCCAAATTCTTTGTACAACTTCCAAGATATCTTGCACTTTTATCATTTATGCAAGCAAAATCCAAGTCATTTAACAAGTATATTTCTTTATAAGTAATAAATATTTTTTTAATTAAATAATTAGTGTAGAAGGGGGAGGTGGGGTTCGAACCCTAGACATTGGTCACCACAAAGGGTGCCAAAACCAATGAGCTATCACTCAAATCCCAAGATTTTTCCTTTTAGAGTTTCGCTTTTATTACATCAACAGCAAAGCTTTAGTCCCAAATTTTGAGGTCACTATAGATCGTCAAGGACTAGCCAAGATCAGTCACATGTATTTAGTATCTGTAGTGGATCCATTCATAATAGAGTGACTTATTTTACACTAGCTGTCAAAGAGATTGCTATCAAAGAGATCAACTAAAAAAATTAGATGAACCCCCACTCCCCCATTTTTTTTTTTTTTAAAAACATTGTACAAAATTCAAATAATCAGGAGTCATGAACCATATGCCACTATCAAATATGTAGCATGGATACGGACACGATACATAGTACGGTGACATGGCATTTCTTGAAAAATTAGGATACGACAATTAATTAATATTTATTTTTAGGTATATATATTTTATATTTGGACATAATTTATATTTATTTTCAATTTAAAAAGTAAGTAAAAACAATAATTCAATAACCAAAAAAAAAAAAGTCAAATAATAATATTCATATACAAACCAAAAATCAAAAAAGGGTCACAAACTAAGACCCATTGAATATCAAATAAAATTATAATTTTATAGTCATATGCTAACTACAAGGAAAAACAAAAAATAAGTAATAAGTAATAACCAAAACAAACACTGACCCGCCCAATAAATATAATAATATATTAACTAAAAGACAACAAACAAAGTAAACAATACACATTAGAAAAAGCAAAAATTTAAACAAAGAGTGAATTGAAGAGTCTAAGTGTAGTCGACAAATAGACTCATCAAAGAGTGAAAAAAAAGAGTGAATGCGAGAGAAAGTGAGAAAGAGAGAGAGTTAGAAAGTGAGGGGGACTTATTGGTGGTCAGCGATGGTCCGATGGATGATCAATGGAGGACTGAGACCGAGATAGTGAGAAGTTGCCGATCTGTGGCTGAATCTGTTAAGCGGCGGTGATGTACCACAGCACCAAATCCAGAGCAAGAAACAGAGAAGAGGAGAACTATAGAAGTGAGAACGACTGGGTTAGAGTTGATTTCGAGGAGGATCACTACATGACATCAACTGGGGTGTGATTTTCCTTCTACTTTTTTTCCTTTTTTTCCCCTGTTTTTGGCCTTTCCATGTCACAGATGTGTCCCAACCATGTCAGCAGCATATCCGAATTCAAAAAATGATTTTCCCCTGCTGAATACGTACTTGACACGTTTGTGTTCGTGTAAGAAACATATCCAACACTGGTACGTTTGTGTCCATGTTAGAAATGTATCCGAGACCGTTAAATTGGCAATTTCGCCGTTCCTGTGCTTCCCAGGCATTAATATGCCTCTCATACAACCCTTTCCAACAAGAGAAGACCTCTATAACCAATTCACCATGTACAGCATCACCCATTGCACCCCAAAAGCAAAGAAAACAAATGCCCACAAATCATGCGCAATCTGGTACTGAAGCAAAAGACAAAAGAAATCCTTATACATGCAACACCAGTATACCAATACCATATTCCTCTTATTATGGTTATCTATGGTCAAAATCTTATCCAACCCTACTATCCAAACAAAGAAAGCCCCTTTCTTGGGTACTTTGCCACTCCAAACACACTTCCACAGGAAATTTTAAATTCTAATAGCGAGGCCCATCCTCCCCTCTAGAGCACAACAAAGAAAGCAAAGATGAACACAAATTTTCTTTACCTACAGCCATAAGCCAATACAATAACTAGATACCCAAGAACAATGCTCTTGATACCATCCAATACTATTTGGGATTTTTTTTTCCCCTTTAAAATACTCTCATTCATTTATTTTGAGGTATTTAAAAAGCTTGATATTAAAAGAAATCCTGAAGCTAAAGAACTTTCAGTAGGGTTGTTTCTTTCAGATTGTATATATTCAATTAGTAATGTATTTAGCCCATATCAGACCTTTTGCAAACCTGTTCTACATCTTCAAGTATCTCAATATCACACTTCAATAAAGATTTCTGTAAAATACACAAAATGAATCAACACACCATGTATAACAAAAATATCATAGTAAGATCTGATTCACATATCAAAGATAGACTCTCCCCTTCAGTTCATATTTGTTTAAACTTGTTTTAGTTGTTTAAAAAAATTTAGTTTAGATCGATACAATAGGTCTCAGATCTGATTCTTACTAAAGTTCTTACTCACATACATAAGAGTACACGTACAATGCAGCCTTTCTCCCTTAAATTGCTAACATTGCTAAATCATGTAGCCGCATTGCTAGCTAAACCTTTGGGAAAGTCAAAAATTAATCCTTAGCTTAAACGTACTTAAATTAAACCCCGTTCGTTCCCCAAATTTTACATTTAGTATTTAGTAATTACTTAAATTTTTTTATATTAATTAAGCATATTTCACCTTGCAATCAGAGATTCTTCTAAAACTAAACCTGCACACTTCAAATACTAGAAATTCCAACCAAGTTGCATTAAAACAATCATGCTTGCTGACATTTTCGAGATCAACACTATATAATTATCCAGTGTTTGAAGTTCCCTACCTCCATAAAGCAAGATAGCTATTGATTGTTGCTCAATCAATCACACACCATTCCTACACCACAAGTATCCATCCCATCCTCCGAATAAAAAAAATAGTATTTTTGACCCAAAAAAAAAAAAAAAAATTGGAGCTTTTCTTATTCTAACTTTCAACAATCTTAATTGACACTAACTATAACCAAACAAAAGAACATAGAAAACATAATTCAACTCTATACAATCACAACACTAACTCCAAACAACAGAGCAACATGTTCAATTGATGAATGTAATGCAATCTAATGAACAATCAAACTAAAAACGAAATAATCAATTTTTTTCTTAACAAAAATTATTATATGGGTTTTAGTTTTTCTCCAAAAAAATTTATAAATAATAAAAAAAAATCATGAAAACGACAATCGCATAAGAAAGTGAAAAAAAAAAAAAAAAAAAAAAAAAAAAAAAAAGAGAGAGAGAGAGAGAGAGAGAGAGAGAGTGATAATATACGCACAAGGCCTTGTCGTTCACCGGCTTGGAAGGAGAGTTTCTGGTGGTTCATGGCCTGGGTATAGAGTTGGGAGAGAGAGTTAGCTGCGCTGCAAAACGACGCGTACATGGTCCGATCCACCTCGTCCAGGCTCGTCGCTGCGGACTTCCTCTTCTTAGCCATAGCTCAGCTGCTTAATTTTGTATTATTTTGGCGATCGGAGGAGAGAGTGGGTATTCCTCTTTCTTTTTTACGTTTGTGATAATTACTAATTAGAAGAGGGCGATGCCAATGTAGAAGAAGAAGGTGGGGGGCCTTTTGTACTTTTATGGAGAGTTTCAGAAGGAAGAGGAGGGGACACATGACAGCTATCCTGGCGTGGCAATACAAGCCCACTTGCACAAATTGCTTCCCTACCAAATTTTATTTATTGCTATTGGACTTGGATTTTGTTTACTACTTTATTTTTAAAGCTTAAATAAGCCCAACCCAAAATTTTATAGATGCAGGCTCCCCTATTTTTTTAAATTCATTCTTGGGTCTCTTCATGAGATTCTCAAACCCTCCTCAATCCCCTAGATAATATATTGCTACCATCTGAGTCCACACCTCCCATAATGGTTAACCTTTTTTTAATTTTGTTTCCAACTCAAAATCCTTGCATTTTAGCTATTGTAGATTGAGATTAGATTGGGTGAGGAGCTAGCGTAAAAGGTGTGTTTTACGCCAGCCAATCCTAACCTGACACATCAGCAAAATAAATAAACCATTTTCTCTCTTCCTCTCTCCTCTTCCCATCTCCCTCACTTTTCTAGAAATATTGAAGGCTTGAAGCAACGTTGAAGGAGCCACAATCTCTCTTTTTTTCATATCTCCCTCTCTTTTGTAAAATCCTCTAAAAGAACTGCAAATTTTACAAAGAAATTCCAGCAAAGGGGCTATTCACGCACCCAAACCAACCATCAATGGAACTTACAACAAAATACAATGAGAAACCCATGTCACAAACTCAAATCCACCCAAAAAAAAAAGAAAAAAGAATCAACCCAGCAGCTTCAACTAGCAATTTTACTTCAATCTTACAATACCCAAGCCACAAAGAACAACATAAACAACAATATTACTAAAAAACACTCAAAACCACAATATAAAGCAATTTCACTTCACAGGCCTTGCAACAGAAAACCTTCAAATGCATAGTTGAATAAAGATGAAAAAAAAAAGAGACAGAAGAAAAAAGTGACCTATGAATCTTGAACTAAAGATGAAAACAAAGGGATCTAATGAAAAAGATGAAGAAGAAAGAGGTGTTGTGATGAGAGGTGTGAGAGATAAACTAAGGGGTAAAGAGGGAAAAGGGAAGAAAGAGATGAGCTTGTCATGAAAGAGAGAGAAAAAAACCTTCATTAGCTGATGTGTCGGGTCAGGATTGGCTTGCGTAAAACACACCCTTTACGCCAACTCCTGACCCAATTTAATCTCTTGTAGATTTTGTACCATAGATGACTTAAGCCCCTAATCCCCACTGACAACATTCAAGGAACCCATTACCAAGAAGAACTAATCAAGTAAGATATGCAAGAGAATTCAAACATTTTCACACAAAAAAAAAAAAAAAACAAAAACCCTAAATAACCCTAGCTTTGCGTATGTAATCTCACTACTGCATGGGTAGGAATCGATTGTTGTGTACCCAGGCAAGAGTTGGAGTCTTTTATGGAAATTTTCTATCAAAAATTTGATGCAAGATTGATCCCACATCACTAGGAGAAAGTTTCGCACCCCGAATTTCAACTTCAAAAAAGCCTAACTAGCCCCATTTTCAAAACACAAGCAAGTATTCATCGAAATACGCATTAGAATCACTAAAAAGTGGTTCTAGAGTAAAAAAAGTGAGTTTTTTCTTTAAAAATTCTTTTTCCCCTTTTTTTTTTATAGTTCTTTGATTTCTTAGTCCTGCTTGGTCAAGGCCTCTCTCCAATCATTGGTCCTTTAGTTCAAAATTTCTAAACTCTTTTTTTTTTTTTTTTTTGGGTATAATCTTCACACAAATCTACCAAGGGGAACAATTAAGATGAAGATTTGGTTTCTCTATTAGTGGTAAACCTTATTTTCTTTTCCTCTTCCATTCTTTTAAATTCTAATTGTAGGTGTTTTTTGTGTTAACGAACTGAAGCCTATTTTGCTATGCCTAGGCTATTCTGTTGTGGGTTGGAAAGTTGGGCCTGGCCCAATATTCTAGCAAGACCGTGCTATAAGCCAGTTTATGCACAAGCCCAGCATCCAAGAAGAGAGACAATAAAGATAAATAGATACATATACATACATACATACATACATACATACATACATACATATATATATATATATATATCCGCAAGCATTAGCACACGTTTTATGGACTTACAAGTAAATGTCTTACAACATAAAGTTAGTTGTAGCAAATGGGTTAGTTACAGCAAAAAGATTCAGTTAGCAGAATAACCAATATAGCAAATATAATAAAGATGCTATGACAAAATGACTGATACAATAAATATAATGAAATTCCAGCAAGTAAAATTATGTATGCAAACGTTTGCGATGAAGGTGAGATGTTGAATCTCCCCACAGGATGTGAACCAAAAAGAACCCAAACTCCAACCTGAATAACCTTACTATTGGACTATGCCATGAAAGTTGTACATTCTAGAGAATGGGCTTAAATGGCTACTTGTTGCTGCTTCTAGGATTTTAAAGAGTGAGTTTGCTGAAGCGGGAGAGAAAAGATAGCCTATTGATGTATGCCTTTATGCCATGTTTTCTCTCTTTTCTTCTCACTTTTCCTTTTCCTTTCTCTCTATTATCTCTCTCTCAGTTCTTTATGCTTTCTTTCCTTGGGTCACTCCTCCCCCTTCCATCTATGGCAACTGCCCTTATTTATAATGGGCTGATCTTATGAGATTTCTCCCTTTTACCCCTAGGGTTTTACCAACTATTTCTGGTTTACTGTGGACACCCCTTCATGGCTGCCCACCAACCCATTTGTTGCCCATCCACTACCACTACTGGACATGCCTAGTGCATTCTCTTTCTTCCACTACCCATTCCATGACAAGTTTCCCTTTGTTTGATCCTACTATAAGCCTTTTTTTCCTTTTGTTTGAACAGATAGGGCTTCGAGGTTTCTTATTACCTACCTCTCTGGCATGCATTAAGTGGTGTCAACCGTCTACCACCTTGTAGACACTGCATTTTGTACCCCTTACGACTCAGACCCCCGTTCCCCAATGATGCCCAAATTCCAAGGCCCAAGGTTGGTTTAGGGCTCAATCAGATGTTAAATTGACTTGAGATGTGTTAAAATGGAAAATATAACTTTTAATGAGAAAAAATCTATTTTTGGAAAATAAAGACCAAAGAAAACCCATGGTTTACATATGTAGGCACAAACCTGCATACACAGGCCACACGCCTGCGTACATAGGTGCAAGTCTACATACATAACTAGGGTTTCAGAGACATAAAAAAAATGCAAGTTTTCTGCATTAAAGATTGAGGTTTGGAATGAATCTCACATCATCTGAAAGCCATTCCAAACCCCTATTTTTCAACTATATAAAGCCTTACATGGTACCTTTTCAAAGATACGGAAAATCCTAAGGAAAAACCTAAGATTCACTATAAATAATGAATCAAAAAGGAAGTTTTTCGTAAAACATCTTTAAGTCAATTTTATTTGATTGGGGCCTTTTCTAGCCTTGATTCTTTGAGTTTAAGATTACTAATCACGTTTCTATTGATTTGTGAATAGATTAACTAAGGGGAACGGTCAAAATCATGCTTGAAAGCTTCCTTTTTTGAGGTATTCTTTTAAACTTTTCTTTTTCAATTTCTGCCTTTAATCTGTTTCTTTGTTTAGTTTACGTTTTTATATGTTTGTTTAGGTTAGTTTTAGGCTTTCTTTATGTTTTTAAGCATGTTAGGATGTTAGATTTATTGTTTTGTGCTTTGCTCTGTTTTGTTGTTAAAGTTTTTGGGCTGGTTTCCAAATACGCATAATCCTTTCTGCGTACACAGGCTTGATTATGCGTACACAGGTTTATTCATGCATATGCATGATCCTGCCCAGAAACCCTACCTCTTTTATTTTGTTCTTTATCTTGTATTATGTGCTTTTGTTTTAGATACTTTTTCACATGTTTATGGTCATGAGTCTCTGTTTCATAGTTTTGTTGTTTGTTTACCTTTCACATGTTGGTTGTTTGTTTACATGTTTAAATTAGGGTTTTCTCTTCCTTTCTTGTTTTAATGCCATGTACATTCATTTGCATACCCATTCATTGATGCCATAGGTGTTGTAATGCAAGGAGGTAAGTAAAGGTAAGTCATGCATTCGTATGTGCAAGCATGTTTGTTTGATAATATGTTTTAATGATAAGTATGAATGTATTTGGTGATCTTCATGTTCCCAATGTGATCCTTTGAGGTATGAATGCTTACAAGTCGTAGATGTGATATGATGACATGATGAATGCTAGGTTGATGAGATGTCATGATAGATGAATGCTAGGTTGATGAGATGTCATGATAGATGTATGCTAGGGTTTGTGATGAGATGATTGCCATGATAGATGTATGTTAGCTTTGCTTGATGAGCATGATTAGATGTATGGTTAGGGTTTGGGATAAATGATGTCATGTTGTATGCTTAGATGTATGCTAGTGTGTGTGTGTGAGTTAGAATACAAGTATTGAGCATGCTTTTAATAAGGTTAAGATATAAGACACAATGAGAGGAAGCCAACTTTCAGGTTACGGCTGTTGAGGTCCAAAATATTACAAGTATTGAAATCCAAAACTAATGGGCCCTCAAAGATAAGAAAGGCCCAATCCTTGAGCCAAGGCCCATTTAAAATGGGTGAAAGGCCCAAGCTCATGAATGGGTAAGCCTTAGGCCTTAGAGAAGGAAGAAAAAGTAGAGGAGCCTTGGCTTGGCCTTTGTGAGAAAAGCTCCCAAGGAGCCCAAAAAGAAACTAGACCAAGATACCTTGAAGCTGCCACAACTAGGGAGGGGATCCTCGGGAAGTGCAAGAAAGAATCAGCTGGGAGTTGGATAGCTCAGGGAAGCATGCTCATGGACACAAGAAACGAAAAAAGACATGTCCCATCAACCGCCTACAACTCAAAAGAAAAGGCTTTGGAAACAGATGATGACTTAGAAAGCAGTACTTGATGAAGGGAAGCTTGGTACCTCGGGAAGAGTAGGAAGGTGAACCATAAAGGAAGGTGGCTGAGAATCTTTCAGCCTGATAGGGAGAAATCCGCCTATTTGAAGAAAAAAGACAAACGGTGAGGCAGTCAAAAAGGAGTTCTAAAAAGTCTCTCTAGAAGCCTTGGAAAAATGAATTAAAAGCCAGCCCCCAGGACCCCCCAAAAGAGGAAGGTCAGCTGGGGACTTTTTTTGGGAGAAAACCTCAAAAGAAGAATATAGTGAGAAAATGAGGAAAGGATTAGCCACCAATGTTGCCGACACAAATTGGTTCTGGTACCTAGGGTAGCAAATTGAGGGAATCAATGGCACACCAAAAACCCTAGGAAGGTACTATAAAAAAATGGATCAAGCCATCAACAAACCCATTCAACAACATTTAATCAGAGCAAAAAGATGCATTAGGGAGAATCACTAAACCTCAGAAAGATAGAGAAAAGAGAGAAACACTATAAGGGATCCTGTAATGAGTGTTTCAAGATACACTTGAATTCAAAGGGATTCAAATTTCACAAGTCTTGAAAGCCTACAAAGAGCTATCTAAGTCTATGATTTTTGAACTTATTTGAATCTCGTGACATATCCCAGTGAAAAATAGGATCCAATGTACTAAAAATTTAATACAATGACACATCACTGTATTTTCTGAGGATCTCAGACGTCCTTATTTGCACCTTTTAAATAATTATTTACTGTTCATCAGCCATTTATTTTACAATATATATATGTTTGCATGTATGAACGTGTATTTGTTGTAAGGCCCATGTTTTGTGCACAAATTGGTTCATAATCAGCCCAATATAGCTGCGATGAACCAAGCCCAGTCCACCAACAAACAAATATAAGACTTTTGGAGGCCAAGGATCCTCGTTATCACTTGGGCCTAAGTACTGACCAAAAAAAGAACCCACAGTAGCTTTGGGTGCCTAACACTTTTCCAAAACCGTACCTAAACTCCAAACCCATACCCTGGTAGTAAGATCAATGGTCCTTTCTCAAAAGGAAGCTATATTCATGGTTCTTAGACCATATACCTAGGTGGTGACTCCGACACTTTTCGTTGTGTCCACACACCCCTTTTAGGCAAAATGTCATCCCAGCAAAGCATTTTCCCAAAAGAGGCCTTGGTTGGAAACCAAAAATAGGCTCTTTTCCCCCCTCCACCAAACCACACCTTCTGAATCCCTTGACTGTGGGCCCACTTTTCTTGTAATGGTTGGGTACAAGTTAGCGGTACTCCGGATGTAGTGTGTTTGCTCCGCTCCCTCTGTTTTTGTTTTCTTTCATTCCCACGTCATTTCTACCATTGCAGGTTAGTTTTGTTTCGTCCTGCTACATGTCCGCTCTACCCGTGCTTATCCTCTATGAAGAATGACGTGGGCTTTTCTCTTTGGGCTTACCATGTTTTCTTTCGTCCCTTCTTGGGCTCGTGGGTTTGCTTGGCATGATTTCCTGCCAAATCGGTCCATTGGGCTTTCATTCCTTTCTTTCTTTCTTCCTTAGGCTTTTATGGCCCATTTGCTTCTATCTTGCTTTGCATTTACCTCTTATTGTGCCTATGGGCCTATTTGCTGTCATTTCCTGCCATGCTAGTCCAGTGGGCTTTATTTATTTCTTTCTTTCTTCTTTGGGTTTTTATGGTCCATTTGTTTCTATTTTGCATTGCTTTTACCTCTTCTTATTCATTTTTTGCTTGTTGTTGGGCCCTTTTTATCAAAAATGGGTATCAACAGTAATTTAATTAAGTTTTTTTTATTACTTTAGTAGTTTAGTTTAGATCCTTTAGGTTGTATACATGTTTAGGCTAGATTAGTTTGATTGTAGGCTTTCTACCCCAAGGAGCATGTGTAGGCTCGACCTTATGTACGCATCTTAAGGAGCTTGTGTAGGCAACTTCGGTCATGTGTATGTAGGCTCATCTAGAATTTCAAACATTTTAACTTCACTTGTTTTTCTATTGTTCGTATGGTTTATAAATTTCAATTATATGTACTTATAAAAAATTATATTTAAAAAAAAAAAAAAAAACTTTCAATCATATGCGAGTAACATGCCTAGGGTTTGGGATTTCCTTCTAATAATAATAAGATGTTATGTAGGGTCATGTCATGGTTGGGTTACCATGATTTGCTTGGTGGTTAATGTTTGCTCTCATTTTTGTTGTGTAGCCTTAAAACAATCTTAACTAAACCTAGTCGAGCTAGTGAAGATTGAGAGTGTGAGGAAGCATGACACGAAGGACTTGAGCTCTTGGTCATACACAAGTTGCTTAGTGCATACATGCTCAGTACAAAGCCTACACATGAGGCCCTTACCATTGAAAGAGGTGAATACTACTCAGAATTTTGAAAAGGATGAGCACAAACATGGTCCCTTAGGCAAAAACTTGATTTTGATCATCTTCAACAAAGTTTGATTGGCTACTTCTACTTGGTTGTTTGTTTGGATTGTCCTAGTGAGGAGAAATGGCTTTGGATACTAAGTTATGAATAGAATTTATAAAGGTGGATTTGTTGAACTACTTCTAGTTTTTGGTGGTGATACCTTTTAGGATATCAAACTGACACACAATTGTCTTTAACACAAAGTCCCGTAGTTGTTACTTAGTTATATTTGTAAAGGCTTTGGCCTCAACCCATTTACTAAGGTAGTTGATGGCAACTCACGAAAAGCTTGACTCTATCTTCTCCTTCATGAGTGAAAAATCAGGTAAACAATACATATGTTGAGCTACCAAGGAAGTAATAACCCTAAATAGAAAGAAAAAAAAAAGTAATATCTCTTAAAGAGTTTAGAGCAAGGCCTAATTGAAAATAAATTAAATTATTTATAATGTCCTAGAGACCTTTATGTCCATGCCATAATTGCTCCCTGGAGGAGTATGTGCTTTAAAATAGTAGAGGGCCCACAATGTTAATTCTTTGCAAACAACCATGGTGTTGAGATCAAAGATCGCTCTTTTTCTGATACTATAGGGAAGTCAATGCATCACTGACACATTGTGGGCACAAGGAAGTATGCCTCAACTAAGTAGACCGTGGCAAAGAAAAATGGAGTCGCCACCTAGATTAGGTCTAGGAACCATGTTTGGTCTTTTGGGCCAATCACTTACATGCATGGGTCTACATGCCAGATTATTGGTCTGCAGTTTAGGTACGGCTTGGGAAGGTGTTAAGTACCCAAGACCGCTCAACTTCTGGGCTGGCCACCATTATATGTTGTTAGGTCATATTTAATTAAAAAGTTTATTAAGAAAGCACTAATCTTTAACCTAAACATACATCATGCACTTAAGGAAATAACACACACAACATATTGAATATCACATCATAATATAAAAGGAAACAAATAAAACACAATAAAACATATTATATTATAAAAAAGGAAAAGATAACAATTAAATCATACACATAAGGAAATATTATAAAATAAACCAAACATGGTAAAAGACTCAAACCAACATGGTAAATAATTAACCTAAAACATAGTCAAACATAATCAAATTACATATGAAAAATTATTTTAAAAAAAATAAAAACAAGACTTTGCCCTAATCTGGGTTCGGGGTGCATACGCATACTCAACTATGTGCACGCATACTCGATGATGCGTACGCATCCTATAACACAGATTCGGAAAAATATATATCTTTACAGATTTAATCATTCAAAGATATAAACATAAAAATCAAGCAAGCATATTAGAACCCTAAACACTAAACTAAAATAAAAGAAAATAAAACAAACATCAATATAAACAAATAAGCATGAAATAAAACAAACAATTATAATAATCTAACATTAACTTAATAAACATGTCAAACTTAAGAGGAATCATGTGAGAATGAACTAAAGAAACAAAAGAGAATAAAAATAAAATATATTAAGTCATTGTAGACACTCAATTTTGCACCCATGATTTAATCAAGGAGAATGACTTGAATAACCATCCATGTACCCTAAAAATCATCATTGCATTACCTGCATCTTTTCGTTCATTGCATATCATAAAAATGATCTTGAGATTCTAACAGTCGCAACGATGTTTCTAGTTTTCAAATCGGACCATCGGATCGAAAGATATCACATGATCAAGTTTGCACGGTCAACATGCATTGTGTCTAGGTAAGGACGGCCACGCCTAATTGGTTTAAATTAATTTTGATTGGTTAAACCATTAAACTTAATTAAATAATTTTATGATTGGTTGATAATTCGTGTTTAAAATAGGATTGCATGTATAAGAATAAAATGGATGATTGGATAACAATAAAATTGTGGATAATCTGAACTTTATTAAGATTTATTTTAGGATATTTATCTACAAGATAATTGTTCTTAAATAGCCTGAATTATCCAGAAAAGAGATGAAAAATCATAAACAGAGGATGAAAACACGTCTAGGTACAAGGACCGATCAAAAAACCCTAGAAGATGAGTCCAAACAGCACCCGAACACGAAAGAGTGTTTGGTGTCCAAAGGCCAATTCGGCACTTTTAGAGTGTTGAATAGCACTCTAAAAGGGCTGAATTTCTATGTTTTGGGCTTTGGCCCAACGGCCTTCGGGTGACGATAAGGCACACCCTTTTTGATCTTTTCGCAAAAGGATGTGTCCAGATTCACATCCTAATCGTCCATGCCTATTTTTTAGAGTCCTCTAACCTCTATAAATAGAGGCTGAACCTCATAATTCAACACCTTTTTTTTACGCTCTGAGAGGCACATGTTTTGAGTCTCTCAAATTACTGAGACTTGCTAATCCTCTTTGAGATTTGCTGCTTAAATTAGGATTTTTAGGTTTCAAAGATAACTAAATAAGTTTCTTTGAACCCTAAAACATCCTCTCAAGAACAAGGAAAGCTCATGCAAGAGGTTGTTTCCTTCACCCTATCTTTTCCTTATGATTCTTTTTATGTTGATGAATGTTTTTATCCATAACATAAATTATTAATTATTGTTTTGTTCAAAGCATGATTGTTTTTATGCAATTGTTATAGTCTCTTTCTTGAATATCAATAATCTGCATGTGAATAACTCTTTGCCTTCAAAATAAAACAGATCTACATCTTCTTTAAATGTATATCTGAATTTTTCTTCTAAATAAAACATATCTGCATCTTCCTTAGATGTAGATCGGATTTTATTTTCAAAATAAAACAGATCTGCATCTTCTTTAGATGTAGATCTGACTTTTTATTCAATAAAATAGATCTGCATCTTCTTTAGATGTAGATTTGAATTTTTCTTCACCATAAAACAAATTTGTATCTTCCTTAGATGTAGATTTGAATTTTTCTTCACCATAAAACAAATTTGTATCTTCCTTAGATGTAGATCTGAATTTTTCTTCACAATAAAATAGATTTGCATCTTCATTAGATGTAGATCTGATTTTTTTTCTCTAACATAAAACAAATCTGCGTCTTCCTTAGATGTAGATCTGGATTTTTCTTAATCAAAACCGGTTTGTGTTTTCATTAGATGCAAATCCGAACATTTTTATCAAAAAAACAAATTTGTATCTTCCTTAGATATAGATTTGATTTTATAATGCATACAGATTTTTGAAATAAAGAAAAGATTAAACATGATTGTGTTTGTGTTTGTTTTATTTAATTCATGTTGCATAAATTTAAATTATGAGTGAAACTCTCTTCTTAAATAATTTTCCATATTTTTTAAGACATATACAAAACAGATCTGATTTTTCTATTATCAAAAACCATTTTTTTTTATTATCTCAAAACAGATTTGATCTTTTATAAATCAAAAGCCATTTTTCTAAGTTCTCAGAAATAGATCCACATCTTCATTCGATGTAGATTTGAATTTTTCTTCACAATAAAACAGATCTACATTTTCATTAAACGTAGATCTGAATTTTTCTCTAACATAAAACAGATCTGCGTCTTCCTTAGATGTAGATTTGGATTTTTCTTAATCAAAACTGGTTTATGTCTTCATTAGATGCAAATTCGAACATTTTTATCAAAAAAAACTAATTTGTATCTTCCTTAGATACAGATCTGATTTTTTAATGCATGCAAATTTTTGAAATAAAGAAATGATTAAACATGATTGTGTTTGTGTTTGTTTTATTTTATTCATGTTGCATAAATTTAAATTATGAGTGAAACTCTCTTCTTAAACAATTTTTTCCATCTTTTTTAAGACATACAAAACAGATCTGATTTTTCTGTTATCAAAAACCATTTTTTTTTTATTATCTCAAAACATATTTGATCTTTTATAAATCAAAAGCCATTTTTCTAAGTTCTTAGAAACAGATCTGATACTTTTTCAATTCAAAAGACTTTGTTTTATGTAATAAACACAAATTTGAATTTTTATCTCCAAAAACCATTTTTTCTACATACTTCAAAACATATATGGTATTTTGACAAATCAAAATCAATTTTTTTTACCAACCAAAACAGATCTGAATTTTTTTTTTTTAATAAAAGAAGAGACTTCATTCATAAATAAATCTATGTGATTTAATTTTTCATTTACATGTTCAACGTATCATTTATGACATGCATAAAAAGGTACATTGGTCACAAAAGTCTAGAAGACCAGACTCTGTCTGGGCGAAATAGGTGTCTAACACCTTCTCATTCCGTAACCTAGCCTCCAAATTTAGATCTTTGGTTAAGTAGATCTAGCCTTGTCTTTATTTTTATTTTGGGTAGAATGTAACTAGGACAAAAAGGCATGTAATTATTTGGTAGTTTGTAACTAGGACCCAAAGCCGTGTAATTTTTCAATTATGTAAACTTTTTTTTTCAATTAATGAAGAGAACAATTCAGTCATGTATTTAGTTTTTCTTATTTTTTGTATAAAAAAATAAGTGGCGACTACATACCACTTACCCAAAAAGAGAGGTGCCCTAAAAAGCACACTCCAAAATCTCTCTTTTTTGAAAGGCACCCAATTTTGGTGTTCTCTCACAGTGGCAACTCCACTGGGGACATATTGAGGGCTAAGCTTCGTATTAAACTTAAGTGACCAAATATGTACTTTTGTTTTGCATGATATAGTTGTTTGTTTGTTTATTTATGTTTGATGGGATGTTGTATGATATTTTGTTGTATGATATGTTGTTGTTTGTATTGTTTGTTAAAAGTTTTCCCTAATTGTCATAGTGTGTGCCATCTAAACAACAATGTATGCACCCCTTTTCAACAACTTGTGCTGGTAGTAACCATGGATCATCGGTCTTCATTAGATTTGGGTACCTAGTGGCGAACTCACCAACTCATAGCCCAAAGTCACTGGATCATTTCCTGTTGACTGTGAAGGACAAACCATGCCGTTTGGACCAATGCAATGTTCATTACATTACAAGTTGGGAGGTGTAACGTCCTAGCTATGGGAAACAATGAAACAACAAACTCACCTTACAACATAATGACTTAGAACCTACCCTTAGGTCGGTCCCAGTTAAAATTGCATTGCATGTTGTGTGTGTTTGTTTTGGTTAATTAATGGATGTGGATGGGGTCTTAGCTTTGATTAACCCAACCAAGGCTATCATTAGGGGAGAATCTGGTCAAGATCTGAAGGAAGGCTGCAAAGAGAACCTAAGCCCGTCACTCCCATCACAATACTAAAGCCTTCAAGCATAGAAGAAACTTCATTGTTGCAACATCACAACCCCATCTTTGACCTCCAAGATAGTTTAAACCACAAGAAGTTTGAAGCTCCTAGCAATATGGCAAAAGAGGGAAAACACCCAAACACAGAGGAACCCATGAACACCCAAGAGCTACTTAACACCATGGTAGCTAGTCGGATTCAGCTGAGGGAAGACATGAACCGTATGATGCAACAATTTCAGAATTCGAAGGGAAATCAAGAGGGGGACAATACTAATCATGATCCACCAGCCCTAGAGAATGAGAAGAAGATCAATGAAAGGATTAATAAAATGGAGGAGATGATTAGAAGAGCTCATAAGATGGAGGAACCTACAAACTACAATTCTCTCTCCTTGTTCCCTAATGCAAGGCTACCACC
Source organism: Quercus robur (assembly GCF_932294415.1). NCBI lineage: Eukaryota > Viridiplantae > Streptophyta > Magnoliopsida > Fagales > Fagaceae > Quercus > Quercus robur. The sequence goes on along the minus strand of NC_065535.1, from coordinate 37,848,228 downwards.
TAAATTCAAGATGCCAACTCTAGACAAGTTTGATGGGACCGGCTACCTAAAGTCCCATCTAAAGATGTATATGAGGGCTATGCAGCCCTTAGGTGCGACCGAGGAAGTACTTACTCAGATGCTCCAAAATACACTGACCGAAGCCACTCTTAAGTGGTTCCTCAACCTGGATAATGCAAGAGCAAGTAGTTGGGAGGACATCTGCCATGAATTTCACAAGCAATACAAGTACAACATGGAGGTGGACATCACAAGAAGAGACCTTGAGACTACCAAGCAAGAGCTGAAAGAATCCTTCTCTACTTTCATTACCAAGTGGAGAGCCAAGGCTGCACAGATGATGTGTAGGTCGAGTGTGGAAGAATAGTTAGCCATGGTTATAAAAAAAACTTGTTGCCTATATACCACAAGTATTTGTTTGCATAGTATTTTCCCCATTTTAAAGCTTTAATTGCTATTGGAACCCAAATTGAGGATGTTATAAACAATGGTACTATAAAGACTAATGACCTTCCAAGGTTTAGAAAGAATGTAGGGTCTAATTCTAAGGTTGCAGAAATTTCCAATATTCATAAAAATGATCCTTATCAATTGATTACACCCATTGCACCCATGCAAATACCACAAAAGCCTAGGTCTAGGAGAGAATTTCATGAGTTGTACATGCCCATAAGCCAAGTGTTTGATAAGCTAAAAGCAAAAGGGTTACTGAAACCCTTAGACCCAAGAGCAATTCCAAACCCCTTTGCTTTCAAGGTTTGATATGAATAAAAGATGTGCCTACCACCAAGTCCCTGGTCATGAAATTGACCATTGTTTCACACTTCATCATGCAATTTAAGACTTAATAGATAACAAAGTCATTGCGCCGCCTACAAGGCCAAGCATCACTAACAATCTCTTGCCCAATCACAATTTTGGGAAAGGACTAAGGATTAATTGCTTGATGACCGAAGAAGAGAATAAGGAAGACCCATCCAACTTGATCTATGACCTACTCGAGTGCTTCATGATGACATGGGAAGAATTAATGGATAGGACATCTATTATTGCCACAGGATATGACATATGGAATGAAATACCAGAACCCGAGAACTACCTAACACTTATAAATGGGGGAAGACACTTCAAACCCCAAATGAATAACCAAACACCCATAAGTGGGGGGAGACATTTAAAACCCCAAAACACTGATCCCAATGATCCAACTAAAATTGCCCACATCACAAGAGGAGAGACACTTCAAACCCCTACATTTAGAGACAAATAGCCCAGTGGAAGCTTTGAACAAATCCACCTAATAAGCACCTGCTGAAGAAGATGAAGTCCTCAAGCAATTACAGAAGACACAAGCCAACATATCCTTATGGGGTTTACTTATGACCTTATACAAACACCGACAAAACCTAGTAGACTTGGTCAACCAAATCCAAGTCCCTACAACCACAACCTCTCAAGATCTGAATGCTATGATTGGGTCCATAAATAGGGAACTCACTATTTCCTATTCTGACAAGGATCTGACCAAAAAGGGGAAGTGCCATAATGATCCGTTGCATATCATTGTAGATGCCATGGGGAAGAGGATACCAATGGTTTTGGTAGATGATGGAAGTGCCTTGAACGTATGTCCTTTGAAGACTACAAGTTGCTTTGATCTAAGCATTGAAGACTTTGTGCCTACTGATCAACATGTGAGGGCATACGACAACAGAAGAAGAGAAGTCTTGGGAACCATAACATTAGAGCTTACCATCGGATCGATGGTCAAGAAGGTGGATTTTCAAGTCTTTAATATAGCCTCATGCTTCAATATGCTCCTTGGGCAACCATGGATCCATGACACAAAAGCCGTACCTTTCACTCTATATCAAAAGGTTCAGTTTCCACATGAAAGGGCTATTGTGACCATCTATGGGGATACTTTGACTATGCCTAAACTTGTTTATGGTAGTGATTCTGAAAAAGAGCCATTGACTTTAGATGGCTTTGAGATTGAGGCATGGTTTTGAAAAGAGAGAAGAATAAGTTAAGAATATCCCAATGGACTTTGCTCCTTATGGCAACAACAATATGGTAGCGATGATGAGGAGAATGAACTACCTTCCTACGATGAATTTGGGGAGAGCTGTGAAGAAGCCAACTGTTCAAGACTTGGTAATTCCTACTATCACACCACCTTTTGGGCTAGGCTATAAGCCTACTGATGATGATTTGTTAGAGATGGAAGTGAGAAAGATGGCTCAAAACAAAACCAAAGCAAAAGGACTTCCTTGTCCTCTAGAACCTCTGAAACCCTACACTCCTACATTGAATAGGAAGTTTGTAAAAGTTAGAGAAAATCAACGTTATTAGGGATTCCTAGAACCAAGATTCAATCCTATAACAAAGACAATGGTGCCCAGTTTCGAGATACTACTTGATTGCAACAACAAGGTTCCAAAATTGAAGAAGGAAGATACAACTTGGGTTCCTATTGAATGGGCTGATCACATGGATCCTGATGCCATGACTACGCTCTTTGGAGATCATATCTATAACATAGAAGAAGAAGAATATTGGGAGGCCTGTAAGCATACATTGAAGAGCCTGTATGAACTAAGAACCAATGATGGAGACGAGGAAGGGGGAACAACCCCTAGTGATAGAGAAGATGAGAATGCAAACCTATTCTGTGAGGAATATGGTAGTGATGTGGACTACTATGATCAAGATATTGAAGATGATGTCAAAGCTAACAGGTGAAGCGACACTAATAGTGATCAATACAGGCTAATAAATGTGTTGAGAGAATGTAAGAGAGGAGAATGCACAAGCCAATCAAATATATCATGATGAATATCCCTATGGGCATCTTTTAGATTGGAGCGATATCACTAATGTTAGTTCAAGGTCTGGCCCTAGGTATGACAAGCATGGTAGAAACGTTCCAGAATTGGGGTCGTATTATGATTCGGAACCAAATTCACCAACCCTACATACTGAAGAGGAGGACATAGATGCCAGGTTGGCCACTCTAGACCAAAAGCTGATGGTCCATAGTCTCCGAATCATGACACCAGAGAATGCTGATCGTAATGAGGAGAGAATGGAAGAAAGTGAGTCAGAGCATCTCCCTTAGTACACTGACTTGGGCAACAGTGGCAAACACGATCTATTTGATTAATGGATGGATAACATAGAGTGCCTGGATGCTTTTGTAACCGACAAGCCTACAAACATGGAGGTTAAAGAAGAAGTTACAGATTATATGGATGTGGATCTCACAGAACTGATGCTGAGGGAAGAAAGAGCTTACTGGGAGCCACCTACCATTGTGGAAGCCACGACCAAGTTGAAGAACTGGGCATGGGAGGGAGCCACCCACCCCATGGAAGACTCTGTGAGGAAGATCAAAACCGTTAAGTCAGTTACTTTTGCCAAGAAGATCAAGACCACCGAGTCAATCACTCCTGCCAAGAACATTGTTTCCATTCCTATTGAGTCTATTTTTGCTAGTGTTTCTATTCCTGTCAAATCTGTTTGTGATAGTTTTCCAGTTGAGTCTGTTGAATCTATAGAGTCTGCTAAAAACTTTTTCCCCTTTAATATGATTTCTGATTCTACTTATTTGCTAGCTTTGAATATTTTTATTTCTGAAATTGGTAAAGAAACTCTTAATAAAAAGTAATTAAAACATGGATACCTAGAACCTATTAAAGAAGAAACCCAACCTATTAACCTGGGAACTAATGATGATCCCAAAATGATCTAAGTGGGCAATACCCTAACTACTTCAGAGAAAGATGCATTAGTGGCACTGTTGACAGAGTTCAAAGAGAACTTTGCCTGGTCATATGAAGACATGCCTGGGATTGATACTGATATAGTACAACACTGCATCCCAATAGATCCAACCATGAAGTCGGTCAAGTAGAAATTGAGAAGAATTAAGCAAGACTAGACTCTCAAGATCAAAGAAGAAGTAGAAAAACAGTACAATGCAGGATTCTTAAGAGTAGTCAATTATCCAAAGTGGTTAACTAATGTGGTTCCGGTATCGAAGAAGGATGGGAAAGTCCGAATGTGTGTAGATTTCCGAGATCTAAATAAAACTAGTCCAAAAGATGACTTTCCATTGCCTCACATTGACGTCCTGGTTGACAACACAGCAGGGCATGCATTGCTCTTATTTATGGATGGATTTTTAGGATATAATCAGATTAAAATGGCTCTAGAAGATAAGGAGAAAACCTCCTTTATCACTCCATGGGGGACATATTGCTACAAAGTCATGTCATTTGGCCTTAAAAATGCTGGTGCTACCTACCAACAAGCAGCCACTACTTTGTTGCATGATTTGATCCACAAAGAAGTAGAAGTTTATGTTGAAGTCCAAGGACCGTGAAGGGCATATGCCGACTTTAAGGAAGTTCTTTGAAAGAATCTGATTCTACAAGTTGTGGTTGAATCCAAAGAAATGTACTTTTGGAATCACATCCAGAAAACTGTTAGGGTTTATGGTTAGCCAGAGAGGAATAGAAGTTGATCTTGATAAAATCAAGGCAATTGTAGAGATGAAGCATCCAAAAACTGAAAAGGATATCTGAGGATTTCTAGGGAGAATACAGTACATCAGCAGGTTCATAGCCCAACTCACTATGACATGTGAACCAATATTCCGACTGCTCAAGAAGGAGGTCCCAACAGTATGGAATGAACAATGCCAAGAAGCCTTTGAAAAGATCAAGAGTTATCTGATGAAACCACCAATACTTGTCCCACCAGTTCCTGAAAAGTCATTGTTGTTGTATCTTACCACTACAGATACAACAATGAGGGCTTTACTTGTTCAATACCTAGAGGAGACTAGAAAGGAGAATGCAATATACTACATCAGTAAGAAGATGTTGCCTTATGAAGAGAAGTACTCACCATTAGAGAAGACATGTGTAGCACTTGTATGAGCAACCCGTAAACTCAGAGAATTTAGACTTTCTGGATAAAGACATTATGGGGATTGAAGTAGAATCATGGAAGATATATTTTGATGGAGCAACAAATCAAAACAAAGTGGAATTGGAGTTCTCTTAATTTCTTCAAAAGGGACACACATTCCATTTTCTGGTAGACTCAATTTCCCTGCCACCAACAATGCCACAGAATATGAAGCTTGCATCATGGGTCTACAAGCAGCCCTAGGCCTTGGAGTAAAAGAGGTAGAGGTGTACGGAGACTCAGCATTAATAATCTCTCAGGTACAGAATAAGTGGAAGATCAAAGAAGAAAGACTTATGCCTTATCATCAATGTCTTCAAAAGTGGGCATCAAAATTCAGCAAGATCCAATACCAATACGTGCTGAGGATGCAGAATCAAATTGCAGATGTTTTAGCAACCATGGCATCCATGATGGATGGGCCAAAAGAAGATGAAGCTAGACCGATAATGTTGGAACAAAAAAAAGAACCAACCTACTGCATGACAATAGAAGAAGATGAGGAAAAGAATAGGGAAGGTGAATGGTATTCAGACATCTTACAATACCTCAAGGATGGGACATACCCGAAACCTGCAGACAAGAATGATCAGTTAACCATCCGAAGGTTATCCATTAATTACATCATTTATGGAGAAAAGCTTTACAGAAGATCATATGATGGAATTCATCTCCTTTGTGTAATCGTTAAGGAAGCACAACAAATAATGGAAGAGGTTCGTGAGCCAAGTTATGGGCCACATATGAATGCACACATGCTATCAAAGAAGATAATGAGACAGAGCTATTACTGGATTACTATGGAAACTGACACTGTGGCTCATTTTCGAAAATGCCATCAATGTCAAGTCCATGGAAATTTGAAACATATGCCACCCATGCCACTACATACTATGACAACACCTTGGCCATTCTCTACATAAGGAATAGACATTATTGGGAAGATTCACCCTACAACATTCAATGGTCATGAATTTATACTTGTAGCCATTGACTACTTTACTAAATGGGTAGAAGTTGCTTCATACAAAATCTTGAATTCAAAGAAAGTTGCTCAATTCATTCAGACCGATATCATCTACAGATTCGGGGTCTTGCATGAAATTATCTTAGACAATAGGTTGCACTTTAAAGGAGAAATGGAGAAGCTACTACGACAGTTCAATATTTGACACCACAAGTCTTCACCTTACCGCCCCCAAACCAATGGAGCAGTTGAGGCTGCTAATAAGAACATAGGGCGAATCTTGAAGAAGAATACAAAAAACTATAAGGACTAGCACCTATAGTTGCCCTATGCACTTTGGGGGTACAGAACATCAATTCGATCTTCCATAGGAGTCATTCCTTATTCATTGGTGTATGGGATGAAGGCAATCCTTCCCATTGAGATGGGTGTCCATTCACTAAGGACAATACTGGAGAGTGAAATCTTTGAAGCAGATTGGTTGCAAAGTAGATGTGATCGGTTGTGCATGCTAGATGAGAAAAAACTCAAAGCCTTGTATCATATTCAAGGTTACCAAAAGAGGCTTAGGAAAGCTTTTGACAAGAAAGTGAGAACCAGAGATTTGAAATTGAGGGACTTAGTGTTGAAGGAAATTTGAGCCCCGGTTCAAGATGCAAACGGGAAGTTTAAGCAAAATTAGGCAGGCCCATACATTGTCAAGCAGATATACTTTGGGAGAGCAGTAAGATTGATGGACTTAGATGCAAACCCTTTCACTGAGCCAACCAACATGGATCAATTGAAGAAATACCAAGTCTGAGGTGGTTGTAAATTATGTTGTTTCCCTTCTTAAGTTTGACTGAAAAAAAAAAAAGAATTCGCTAGGTTGAAAACCCAAAAGGACGGTCTAGGCAAAAATTAGAGCAAACAAAAAAAAGAAAAAAAAGGGTAGGTTGAAAACCCAAGAGGGCAGTCTATGCAAAATGAGAGTTAAAAAAAATAAAAAAATAAAAAAAAGTGAGAGAGCCTACTAGGTTGAAAACCCGAAAGGATGACCTAGGAAAAAGTTAAGGCAAATAAATAAATAAAAACCATCATCATCAATGAACTACGTGATGACTTGATCCTTCTATCAAGGGGGTATGTAGGCAACCATGCATTGGTCCGATCACAATTTCCCAAACCCACCATTTGCCCATTAACCAAAATTACCAAAAATTCAACCATTCCACTAAACCATGTCATTACACAAAATACAAAAGCCCAAATCCTAAGCCAAACCATAAAAGAACCAAACCCTAAAAGCCTACACCTTAAACAGAACCCTTAACTTGCAAATCCTAAATAATTCCTAAACATAAGAGTTTTTACATCAACTTCTAAATAAGCAAGTTCAAAGCCAAAAATAAGAAGGTCACTTTGTCTTCAGTCTTTTCTTTTTCTATTGGTCATTGATTTCTTCTGTGATAGGTACTTTCTCATCACTGTCCCTTCTTTTGAATTCATAGTTGTCTTCATCGAGTTTTTCCTGGTTATCTTTGAGAAATTGCTTTCCCATAGCAACCATCTCAGTTTCCTTGTCAACAATCTTATCTATCAACCAGTTAGAGTATTCTGTAGTCATCTTGTGAAAGAGAACCTTGATAAAAGATTAGTTCACTCGGTCAGCCATCTCTAAACCCAATAGCATGTTCTTTACAGAAGTAGGATTTGTGTCCACAGGAGAGAAAGGTCTTCTTCTTTTGCCATTAGGTATTCCTTGCTCATATTTGAATTGCCTCAAAAGTCTATCTCCCTTGTAGAAATTTGCCCTCTGCAACCCAACAAGGAAGATATGATATGACCCTAGAGACCTTAGTAGAGGGGGTGGGCTCTTCCACCAATAACAGTCCCATTGAATTGAGGTATTGGATTTCTTGTCTAAGAATTTCACCTAGTCACTCTCAGTTTGGCACTCAGTTTTGATTAAAGCCCTGTTAAGAAAATTGCTAGGCCCATAATTACTGGTTGTAGGCTTGGCAATCATGTCTAGTCGTTCTATAGCCATATCTGTAAAGTCAAAGGACTTCCTGAGAAGTTCTAAGTTTCTCCACCTTGAAATACAACATCCAGTCCTAGAAGAGTTTCTACCAAGATCAAAGAAATAGGATTATCACCATCCTCAATTTGATTCATAACACTTATGGCTTGGGCATCCACAAAACCGCGCCTTCAAGAACAAAGAAAAAGTTTTCCCACCATGCATAAAGCCAAACCGAAGTTTTTCTGCATATTGTTGGTCACTCCATAGGTGCGTTTGTCAATCAACCGAGAGATAATGGCACGAAGATTCACCATATGACCTTCAATCATACTATAGGGAATGGAACTAGGAAGACTGAGAGCATCAAACAAAGATTCCTTATACCGGGGATCACAAAAAACCACTACGGATTTTTTGTTGGGATCATAGCCCAGAATAGCAGAAAATTCTTCAATTGTTGGACAGAGTTCAGCAGTATTAAACTGAAACACAGGATCTTCGGGATCCCAGAATATTACAGCAGTTCGAATGAAGTCCCACTTGATTTTGACATTCCTCAGAGCCTTGATTCCCTCTAATTTGAAGGCTGCAAAATTGGTTTTAGTACTGAAATCAAAGCTACGAACCCATCTGTTGATATCATGAATTGTTGAATGAGAAAAATTATGATTGCTAGCCATGAATGTCTTTTGCTTGTGATTATTATGTTTTACTAACCTTTATGCAGAGATTTGTCGCAGGAGAATTCATTTAAATAACTTGCATCAATTCCTAATCAAGTTTGAAATAGATTTCAGAGAGTTTGTATTTGACTAGGAGAGTATTTCATGATCACAAACGAAGTAAAAATCTTTCAAAAAACGCAACAATGCGAAACGCACATTGGAAAAGCGTGAGGAGTTGGCCCATCATGACATAAGCGTCGCGGCGTGGCCAAGTGCAATTCGGCACTCCAAAAGTGCCGAACGACACTCCTCATTTGCCAAGTGGCACGCATCCCCTCGGTCCTACACTCATGCAATTCCATGTAGTTTTACGTTCTCTTGTAATTTCTTAAGACCGTTTGACACTCAAAAAGATTTTTTTTAGGTCAAACTAAGGCATTCGAACATGTCTAACTCACTTGTTTTCAAAAATCATCACTTGCATCATTGCTTTCAAAAATTGATCAAATCAAGTTTTTTTAAGACTAGTAGATTTACATTCCAAACTAGGGGCATTCACCCATGCCTCATTCATTTTCAAATAACAAAAGATCATCATCTCAAAACAAAACAAAAAAAAAAAATCATCATTGTTAAGATTTCCAAAAATCATGCATTCATTTTAAACTAGGGGCATTCAGCTCCACCTCATTCAAGTAAGTGCAAATTCAAACAAAGCCAAGCAAGATAAGTTTAAATTAGTACTACAAGATCTTATCATGTGAATTCTAAACTTGTCTTGGTTAAAGTTTCTACATGATCCGAGGTGATGCCAAGGACAAAGAGCTAAACATGGGAAATAATACAAGATTGTCTAAGGAACACTTCCTTTTGTTTTGCAGGAAAAATAAAAATAAAAGTCATACATCATTAGGACTCAAAGTCTGCCTGCGTGAGGATCTCCTTGATCCACCTCTAGAGGAGCCACCTTCAGTGTTTCCTTCCTGACTTGCGAAAAAGTGAGGATTGTACTGACGGTTTTCAAGTTCGAGGCTCCTGATCCTTTCCTCTAAAGCTCTCCTACTAGTGTCAGCAGTTTCCATTTGATGTGCCTGAAAAGTCAGTAAAATCAGGTGTTAATTCCATTATCAAGCAAAGTTCAAGCCAAAGACACTCAGAAAGCAACATGGCATACCTAGTTCGAATCATTAAGCACATATTGGGAGGACTGAGTGCGAGCCAATGACTGCAAACCTCCAATCATCCGTATGCTTTCTTCCATAAGATCCACATCAACCTGAAGCACAACTCTACTAGATTAAGAGCCACTTATCCAATTAAGAAGAAAAAAGGACAAAGAACTAAGCATTCAAAAACATACTGGATTGGGCCAAGGAACATTTGTTACGTGCTTTGGCGTAGTCAAAGGCATGGAATTATATGTTCCATTAGGATTCATCACATCATACTGCCATGCCAAAAAATGAGAATAAGTCTCCATGAAGGAACTAGAAGAACTACCAGCATGATGAGAAGAGGGAATCTCTTCCTCTTCCTCTCCCCCTTCCTCCCCTTCAGAAGCAGGAGGCTGAAAATCTAACATGTAAATATTGTTACTAAGCAGAATTATGGAAAATGAATTTGCAAAACAAAAGTTTGATCTTAGAAGGGAAGAGAAATATCGTTCTGCCAATCACCAAGATACCAATACTTTCCATGCCCACATTCAAACAATACTTGGCGGCCATTCAGTTCTAGAGCCCACTCACACTCAACATACCCCTCACATCCAGCCCAAGGATTTAAGTTCATCTGGAAAATCACAAAAAGGAACTTAGAAAGAGAAGAGATTGAATCATAACCGAGTGCCAAATATTTAAAAAGGAAAAGAAAGAAGGAATTCACATCATCAATGGTCAGATTGTCAATCACCAAGCGCCAAATCTCCAAAGAACACCTGGAAGGTATAAACAAACGATGTTTGGGCAACCAACAGAGAAATCTAGGAAAAATGCCAATAACCTCCTCCCGAATTTCTGGACCAACCCCAAAATACTCATACATCCAAACCTGAAAACTTTACAACATCATTACAACATAGCCAAAATGATTTTCCATAACCAACACATAGCCGAATAAATACCAAACCTCACCTGCCATACAAATGGAGCCCCACCCAAGCTTGAAAGGCTCCACCTAGAGAGTTGGGTCATGAAATTCATCAGAGTAGCATAGGCCATGCTGCCCCAATCATAATTTCAGATTTTTTCAATTTTTCTCAAGCTCCCCAAGTAGCACAAATTCACAGTACTGCTTAAATCCGGACACAAGAAAGTCCCAATAAAAGGAAGCATGAACATATGAGCACCCTTTGCTACAGTCTCACATTAGGGAATGTTCTCACATAGCCAAGATAGAGGAATATTGTTACTCCTCATTCTAGAAGGCATTACACCTAGAAGTTTCTTGAGCTTAGTTGAAGTAAGGGAATCATTGACAAGAATTCTTTTACCACCCAATCTTAGACCACTGATAACAAAAAAGTCATTAGGTGTCAACATCACCTCCCCAATGCTTGGAAAATGGAAGGTACAGGTAGTGTCCCAGAAGCGCTCTGCTAAGGCAAGAAGTAACTAAAGACCTCTGTACTCATGTGTCTCATGATTGGACAAAGCTTCAAAGAAAGTGCCAAAGCCTGCTTCATTGATGATATTTTTGATGCTAGGAGACAATGATGCCCATGCACTTTTCAACATTTGGAGACTACCTCGACTCTTGAGACTCTGCAACATAAAAGTTCAACTTATCAATTTCCATGAGCAAAACCCGCATGTCCAAAAAATTCCCATGCACCCAAAAAAGTCAATGTCCCACAACAAAAAATCAATGCCCCACCAAAATTTATCACAACCAAAATTTTTGACATGTCCATACACAACTACCAAATTTTTCCATAGCCATGCAAAAAGAAAAAATTCCTACATGACCAAGATGAAAATTCCCACAAGTTCATGCACAAAGAAATTCTCACATAACCAAAATCATAACCATACAAATTTTCCAAGAATCAACATCACATACCCAACAAAATTTTTCCATAAGTCAAAATTTCATACCCACAAAATGTGCCAATACCCACAAATATATCCATGCACATACCCACAAAATTTTGCCATGTCCATAAAACAAAGTTTACATATATGAATAGACTTTCCCCACATACACCATGAACACATTCATATAAGCCTAACACAAATTTTTCACAATGCCAATACTCCCAAAATCCAAACCAAAGTTCATCCAACATCACAATTTACCTACATTGTCAAAATTCCATAAGCCACCAACATTGTCCAAATTGCACCATAAAAAAAAACACTTCAAAAATGCTCCAATGCCAACATTTCCAAACATGATCAATCATACAATGCCCCCAAAATTTCAAAATAACCAAATGACAATATCTCATCACGAAACTTTTGATAAAACATGCAACAACATTTTTCCAAGCAAAGAAACCAAATAAAAACTCACCTTGGTGTCTACATGACAATATGGAGCATGGGTCCTAGGGTCTTGAAGAAGTCCATCATCATCATGCCAATCGAATGTTGGATCATATTTCTTACCATGAAAAGCAAGAAAAGAAGATCTCTTGGAGGAAAAAGCCATTTTGATGCAAAGAAAATGGGTTTAGAAAATGGGTTTCACCAAAAATGGGTATATGATGAAAATGCTCAAAACACAAAGATCTAAAGAAATATTGATAGAGATGGATGAGGGAAAGTTAAGAAGCTTAGAAAAGTGCTTTTTGTGAGAATAAATGGTGAGATGAAGAAAAAAAATCAAGGTGAAGAAGAAGATGAATAGTGTCAATAGAGGAAGAGAAGTTGATGGAAGTTGATGGAAGATGAAGCAAAAAAGAAAAAGAGAAGAGACAAAGAAGTGGGGGGCCAAAATTTCGGCCCCCACACTTAAACTTAGCCAAAAGCTGAGTCAACTCAGTCAAATTGAGTTGACTTAGTCAACCAAAAAAAAAAAATCTTTTTCAAAGTTTTCAAGTATCTTTCAAAATCCAAATTTTCAACTCAAATTTTTCATTCCCAAATTTTCAATTTCACATTCTCAATGCCCAAATTCTAAACTCAAATCTTATGTTTTCAAAAAATCAAACCTCATATTTCATGATCAAAATTCCAAGCCTTAGTTTTCAAAATTCTAAGTTTCAAAATTTCAGATTTCAAGTTCCAAATTTCAAGTTAAGATTTCTAAGTTCCACAGTCTTAAAATTTGAAATAAAAATTTCAAAACTTCCAAGTTTCAAAAATTAAATCTTTTGTCAATTGAACTTTTGTTGATAAAGTTCGAATCAAGAGTGAGCAAATGAAAATCACACATCTCAGAAACAGTGGGACCACGAAGCACCTATCAGTTAAAGTCTAATTCTAAATCTTGACTTTTTGCAAGCAACAATTCTAGATTGAGATCAAAGTAGAAGAAGACCTTTGATCGACATTTCAATTCCAGATCAAAGTAGAAGAAGACCTTTGATCACCATTTCAACAAATCCAAATCAAAGTAGAAGAAGACCTTTGATTGACATTTCAATTCTAGATCAAAGTAGAAGAAGACCTTTGATCGACATTGCAACTCCAGATTGAAGTAGAAAAAGACCTTTGATCGACATTTCAACAAATCTAGATCAAAGTAGAAGAAGACCTTTGATTGCCATTCCAACTATTCCAGATCAAAGTAAAAGAAGACCTTTGATCAGCATTCCAATTATTCCAGATCAAAGTAGAAGAAGATCTTTGATCGACACTCCAACAATTCCAGATTAAAGTAGAAGAAGACCTTTGATCGACACTCCAACAATTCCAAATCAAAGTAGAAGAAGACCTTTGATCGACACTCCAACAATTCCAAATCAAAGAAGAAGGAAACCTTTGATCAACATTCCAACAATGCCAGTTTCGAGGTAGAGAAGTCCTTTGGTCACCCCAATTGCCAAGAATCATTTTAGAGTCATCAACTACCAGCTAAGTCCAGTATTTTCATTTGTTGTCAAAAGATATGGCACTAGTTCTATGTTCCAAGATTTTAGGTTTGAAGGCTAGGTAATCTTTGAAAATTCAACCTCAATTAAATCATGGTCGCTAAAATCAGTGTCTTTGTTTTACATTGACATTCACTTTTCAAGCTCTGTCAATAAGGGGCATTTTGTAGACACGTTGCACCTATGATTTAATCAAGGAGAATAACTTGAATAACCATCCATGTACCCTAAAAATCATCATTGCATTACCTGCATCATTTCGTTCATTGTATATCATAAAAATGATCTTGAGATTCTAACGGTCGCAACGGTGTTTACGGTTTTCAAATCGGACCATCGGATTGAAAGATATCACATGGTCAAGTTTGCACAGTCAACATGCATTGTGTCTAGGTAAGGACAACCAATCATGATTGGTTTAAATTAATTCTGATTGGTTAAACCATTAAAAATAATTAAATAATTCTGTGATTAGTTGATAATTCGTGTTTAAAATATGATTGTATGCATAGGAATAAAAGGGTTGATTGGATAACAATAAAATTGTGGATAATCTGAACTTTATCCAGATTTATTTTAGGATATTCATGTACAGGATCATTTTTCTTAAATAGCCTGAATTATCCAAAAAAGAGACAAAAATTCATAGACAGAGGATAAAAACACGTCTAGGTACAAGGACCGGTCAAAAAACCCTAGAAGAGGAGTCCAAATGGCACCCAAACAAGAAAGAGTGTTTGGTGTCCAAAGGCCAATTCAAGACTTTTAGAGTGCTGAACGGCACTCTAAAAGGGCTAAATTTCCATGTTTTGGGCTTTGGCCCAACGGCCTTTGGGTGACGATAAGGCACATCCTTTTTGATCTTTTCGCAAAAGGATGCGTCTAGTTTCACATCCTAATCGTCCGTGCCTATTTTTTAGAGTCCTCTGACCTCTATAAATAGAGGTTGAACCTCATATTCAACACCTTTTTTTTTACGCTCTAAGAAGCACACGTTTTGAGGCTCTCAAATTGCTAATACTTGTTGATCCTCTTTGAGATTTTCTGCTTAAATTAGGGTTTTTAGGTTTCAAAGATAACAGAATAAGTTTCTTTGAACCCTAAAACATCCTCTCAAGAACAAGGAGAGCTCATGCAAGAGGTTGTTTCCTTCACCCTATCTTTTCCTTACCCTATCTTTTCCTTATGATTCTTTTTATGTGGATGAATGTTTTTATCCATAACATAAATTATTAATCATTGTTTTGTTTAAAGTGAAAGTTCAAAAACGTGTACAAAACACCTTTGAACGTTTAGACCCCCAAATTACAACTTAACCAATACAAGCAATATGTCAAACAACTAGTGTGCGGAAACTTAACACATGCTATAATACGAAATTGGTTAAAGACTATCTAAGCCATAACAAAATAAAACCACAGCAGATAATAAAAAGGCAAAGATAGAAAGGAAGGAAGATGCAAACACAAAGACAACACGCGATGTGTTATCGAAGAGGAAACCGAAGTCCTCGGCGAAAAACCTCTCCGCCGCCCTCCAAGCGGTAAACAATCCACTAGAAAATACAGTTGGGATACAAGGACAGTAATAGACCCTCCAAGCCTAATCTACCCAGTGCACCTAAGCCCTCCAAGCTTCTTGCTCCAACGAGATTGCGCCGAACCTTTTTCTTTTCTAACTTCCCGGATTCCGCTACTAGACCGTAGCATCAACCAATGAAGATTGGTTCCTTCCTAACTGCTTCCCAGAAATCCAAACAACTGTCTCACAGTGATGATGATGGTGAGAACCAGGTTTGGTATAATGCCTCTCAAGGATTTGACAATGGAAAGGAAGAGAGTTGAGGAATTTGAAGAGACTCTAAGGTAGAGATTGTGGGTGAAACAATCTGGTTTTTTTTTAGGGTTTCTCTCTCAAAATTCTCTCTGGAAGCTTTCTTTCAATCGTGGGTAAAAGGGGTATTTATACTGGAGTGGGAGAGGAATGTGAAACGTCAGGTTTTACAAAACAGGGGTGGCTCGCGGCTTGACCTCGCGGCTTGACTAAGTCGCGAGATCCAGTCGCGAGTTAACCGTATGGCCAGTTGTCCTGTTTTGTCCTGTAGTGCTCCAGCTAGCATGACTGTTCATCTTCCAGCATGCTTGGCACGTGTGCTGCTTCTGGCGGCTTGCAGCCGCGAGTCACCCGCGAGTCCCAGTCGCGAGTCTCTGTTTTCTTGCACACTCTTGAGCAATCTTCACTCTATCTCACTTACTACCCTTACAACAAACCCACCTAAATACAGGGTTACTAAATGCTGAATTACAAGCAAATTTGGTACGGAATAAAGCCAATTAGATGGTTGAATAAATTCAACCTTACATAAAGCATGATTGTTTTTATGCAATTATTATAGTCTCTTTCTTGAATATCAATAATCTGCATATGAACAACTCTTTGTCTTCAAAATAAAATTGATCTACATCTTCTTTAGATGTAGATCTGAATTTTTCTTCTAAATAAAATAGATCTGCATCTTCCTTAGATGTAGATCTAATTTTTTTTCTCAAAATAAAACAGATCAGCATCTTCTTTAGATGTATATCTGACTTTTTATTCACAATAAAATAGATTTGCATCTTCTTTAAATGTAGATCTAAATTTTTTTTTCACCATAAAATATATCTGCATCTTCCTTAGATGTAGATGTGAATTTTTCTTCACAATAAAACATATATGCATCTTCATTAGATGTAGATCTAAATTTTTCTCTAACATAAAACAGATCTGCGTCTTCCTTAGATGTAGATCTGGATTTTTCTTAATCAAAACTAGTTTGTGTCTTCATTAGATACAAATCCAATCATTTTTATCAAAAAAACTAATTTGTATTTTCCTTAGAAACAGATCTAATTTTTTAATGCATGCAAATTTTTGAAATAAAGAAAAGATTATACATGATTGTGTTTGTGTTTGTTTTATTTAATTTATGTTGCATAAATTTAAATTATGAGTGAAACTCTCTTCTTAAACAATTTTTCCATATTTTTTAAGAGATATACAAAACAGATCTGATTTTTCTGTTATCAAAAACCATTTTTTGTATTATCTCAAAACAGATCTGATCTTTTATAAATCAAAAGCCATTTTTCTAAGTTCTCAGAAACAGATCTAATACTTTCTCAAATCAAAAGACTTTGTTTTATGTAATAAACACAGATCTAAATTTTTATCTCCAAAAACCATTTTTTCTATATACTACAAAACAAATCTGGTATTTTGACAAATCAAAATCAATTTTTTTATACCAACCAAAACAGATCTGAATTTTTTTTTTTTTTTTATTAAAAGAAGAGACTTCATTCATAAATAAATTTATGTGATTTAATTTTTCATTCACATGTTCAACGTATCATTCATGACATGCATAAAAAGGTACATTGGTCACAAGAGTCTAGAAGACTAGACTCTGTCTAGGGGGAATGTGTGCCTAACACCTTCCCATTCTGTAACTTAGCCTCCGGATTTAGATCTTTGGTTAAGTAGATCTAGCTTTGTCTTTATTTTTATTTTGGGTAGAATGTAACTAAGACAAAAAGGCATGTAATTATTTGGTAGTTTGTAACTAAGACCCAAAGCCATGTAAATTTTCAATTATGTAAACTTTTTTTTCCAATTAATGAAGAGAACAATTTAATCATGTATTTAGTTTTTCTTATTCTTTGCATAAAAAAATAAGTGGTGACTCCACACCACTTACTCAAAAAAAGAGGTGCCCTAAAAAGCACACTCCAAAATCTCTCTTTTTTGAGAGGCATCCAATTTTGGTGGTCTTTCACAGTCATGGTTAGATTAATAAACCAAAAAAAGATCATAAAATCAACTATAACAAGTAAGAACACTTAATATAGTATTAAACAAAGAATCATGTGAATCATATATAGTAAAGTGGGAAATCATGGAAAAGAGACTCACCTTACTTTAGAATCATAGATTTGAGATTGTTTAACCGACCCCTCAGTGCCTACAACATAAAAATTAGATGGAGAAGACAAAGATAATCAAAGAACACAACAATAATTAGTAATCACAACTCAAGAACAAAAAGTTTTGAAAATTTTTTTGAGAAATCAATTTAGAAAAATAGTTTCTACCTTAGAACTAACTAAAGAGAGGTTTTTAATTTGTAAAAAATGTGCTAAGGTGCTGCCCTAGGATTTTGAAAAGAGAAAATAGGGTTTTTGAGAAGATGGAGGCAAAAAATAACTCTCTCTAACTAGGGTTTTAATTGGAGACATAAGATGAGTATTTTTTTTTTTTTTTTTGGGTAAAACACAGGGCTAATTATATTAATCATAAGCAGTTGGTGCCTGAATAAGATAGGTTACAACATTAGAGTCATAAGTAAGGGCCTCCATAACAACCAAAGGAGTTACATAAGAAACAAAAGATTCAGTTTGGTAGCGGCCAAGTTTTGCAAGCAAGTTAGTGGCTTTGTTGGTTTTCCTAAAGCAGTGCTTCATGCGAAACTCCTGGATAGCTTGGAGCATGTTCCTGCAATTATCCACGATAGGTTGGGTTAGCCGATTAGCATAACTTGGCTTAGAGAAAAGGTTAATGACTTTGGAGGCATCAACATTTATAATAAGTTTGTCAATGTTAAGGCTTTTTGCCATAGCAATTCCATCTCTTAAGGCCCATAACTTAGCAAGAAGGATACTTGAGGAGCCAATGAGTCTAGAGAAACCCTAGACCCAAGAACCATTTGAGTCTCTTAGAAGCCCACCCCTACCAGCACAACTTGAGGATGTTAGAACCGATGCATTTGTGTTTAATTTATACCACCCCAGATTCGGCTTAGACCAAGTAAAAAAAATACTCATGCATTGGATGCATGAGTATTTAAAGTTAAAATTAGTGTCTTTGTGGATTTTTAATGATCTTTGGATGTTCTCAATGGTCTTTGGGCCGGCCCACATCAAAGTATGATATTTTGGATCCTTAAAATGAAGTTTTAAAATGCAGAAAATCAGACTGCGCACCTAGTTAGCCCAATTTCAAATGGTCATAACTTACTCAATATAAGTCCAAAATAGCCAAATTTTGTGTTCAAATTGAACCTCGGGATGTCTAATTTCCAATAAAACAAACTTTACTAAAAAATTCTTTGTGGATCAAAGGTTACAATCAAAATAGTGAGTAAAGGTCATTTTCCAGTATTGATTTCAAAGCGATTTGAACACTTTTGAGTTGTGATTACTTCCAAACTATTGTAAATTCTTTAATTACCCTTAGTTGACATATGTCAAGCTCATTATTGGGATTGGGGACCAAAATTTATTAATAGGTATAAAATGCGGTGTCTACACACATCACACTCTTTGAAAAGCTTTTGGAAATCTTTAGTCATTGTTGGGCAGTAGTAACCCAACTTGAGGGCTTTGTAGGATAGGGATTTGCCTTCTAAGGCTATGTTTAGTAAACTGTAATAAGTACTGTAATGTAATAGTTATTCCTATAGTTTAGCTATTCAATTGTTTGGTTATGCTTTTATTATAGGAAATAGTCATTTTTTTTTAATAGCTATTCTTTAAAATGAGGAATAACTATTTATCTCTAAAGGGGTTGTAATAGTTATTCCTTGATAGGTATATTAATTTCTAAAATAAATATATTTTCAAATAAACAAACTTTCCTTATGTATATAATAATTATGAAAATAAAAAATCATAAAAAAATAACCAATCTCTCTTTCAAATTTACAAAATATTATTTTTTAGGAAATATAATTATATGAGTAAGATATTTCCTAAAATATATCTTAAGTTTGATTTAAAATACTTTCATTCTATTGTCTTCAAGGTTCTATTATTGTATTGTCGCCAAATAAATGAATAGTAATAAGTATTTCATTACAGCGTCTTGTATTCTTTGTAATACATATTCTTATTCCTATGTAATTACTGTTACAGTCTACCAAAAGTGCCCTAAGTGATTTTCATAGACCCCTTCATGGATTTCCCTCAACACAATCACCATGATGATCAAATGCTAGATCTAAGATTGTCACTAATCACATTTAGTCACTTGGATGTGTTTAGCCATTGTTTAAACCACGATGAGGCCAATTCTTCTTTCCCAGACCCTTGGACCTCTAAGGAGCAAGTCTAAAGTTTTAAAAAAATTTCATATGTTTTTATTTGACAATTTTAATCTCATCATATTACGTACTCTTTTATTTTTATATTTTTAACTATTTAATAGGTTTTATAAATTAGAAAGACATAAATGCAAAAACACCTCCTAAGGATTGGGTTAATTGCAAAAACAACCCATGATTTTCAATTATATCATTGAGTTTTTCATATATTCCAAATTGAATCTTGGACTAGCTTCTTGTAGCTCTTATAAAATAAAAAGAAAAATGCACCTAATCATCATATGGGGTGTTTTTGCATTTTTTTTTTTTTTTTTTTTCCCATTAGGAGCCAAAATTCACGTCTGCTTGCTCTGCAATGAAAAAATAATTGGCTGGCTGCCTGCAACACATTTCCACGACCTCCCTCTCTCTCAAATGCCAAATCAAGAAAACTGAAAAAGCAACAACCAAAAAAAAAAAAAAAAAAAAAAAAACTTGCAAACTCACAACGCTTTTTGTTTATCTAAAAAAGTCTAAACTGACTGCTTTTGCTTTCACAATTCACAATTCACAATTCACAAACAAACGCATCATAAATATCAATATCAAATCCAACCTTTTACCTCCTCAGGCTGGTACTTGTATTCTACCAGACTACCACTACCACTTTTCTTTATTTACGTGTAGCTCTAACTCTCTCAGCCTCACCCCTCATTGCTGCTGCTTCTTCTTCTTCTTCTTCTTCGCCGGTACGTGTTCTATGTTCGTTTCCAAACCCTACAATTTCTCTCATTTTTCCATAGATCTTACGCTTGCTCTATTCCCGAAATTCTAGATCTGATTCTTAATTCTTTAAGATTTTTTGGGTGAGATTGTCTAATTTTTGCGTCGTTCTTATTGATCTGTTTCTCTCATTCATGTTGCATCTATTAAGGAAATCTGCCTTTTTTTTTTTATGATTACATTTCCATTGATCCTTAGAGAGAGAGAGAGCTTAAATAGAAAAAATTGGCTGCCTAAAATGGAAAGATGAGTAGTACGGTTCTGTAATATTTGGAGCGTGATCTCTTTTGCTTAAGCTCAGTTAAACTTTAAAAAGAAGGTTTTTCTGAATTGTGCTTTAAATTGGTGACGAGGAAGCTGAATTTTTATTTTTTATTTATTTATTTATTTTTTGCTAATACCAAATTTGTGCTACACCTCCTACCTATATTCAAGTGTATATATATCTTATAACTTAGCTGATGATATATAAAATTAAAAGCCAAAGTTTGGTTCCCCAATTAAATAAAACAATTTAATTGGGGGATCTAACTTACGTTGTAAATTAAAATTAATTCTCGTTGTGCACTTACTAAGCATGGTTAAGGTTATGGTTTTGTTATATCCTCGCATGAATTGGTTCTATCCCAGAGAATAATAATGATCATCATAATTTATATAATAATAATAATATCTGAGAAATCAAATGTTAATCTTCCATACTTTTCCACAAATATATTTTGCCCGCAGGTAATATTAGACCTCTATCTTTAACTTTAGTTGTTGCCTTTTTGCTATTGGATTTGGATGACAGAATACAATGTGATAATGATGCATGATGTTCTACATTGACTGATTAACATGATCATACATTAGAATTTTGATTGTGCACAGAAAAGCTTACAATGGTGATATGGATAATATTCTGGCATTACAATTGAAATTTCAAATTTTAACAATTTTCATTTGTTTTTCTGACTCTTTCCAATTTTTCCTTTGTAGAATAATTTGTTGCTAAGTGAGTTGAACAACTCTTGGACTTTCGCTCAGATGTGGATAGATTTCTTTATGTAATCTGAGGGTTTTAAGGACTCTATACACTTGGCAATTACTATAAGCAACACATAATAATAACAATGGCTCCCGCTAGCAAGGCTGATAAGAAGGCTTCTGTAGATGCAGCTGCTTGGATGTTTAATGTTGTTACTTCTGTTGGGATTATCATTGTCAATAAAGCCTTGATGGCTACTTACGGCTTCAGTTTTGGTAAAGTATTCCTAAATTATTTCTTTTTTTATTTTTCTCTCTCTTGATCTATGTTGCCTTTTCCGGTAACCTTATCACATTATCTCCTTAGCTTCAAGAGTATCTGTTTATCCATTTAACAACCTTTGTGCACTTAATGTTCTAGTTCTTTCTCTCTTCTTAGTGCATTTTTTTTTTCTCTGTTAAATAGCTTGCTGTAAGTAATTGCGTTGGAGTTGGGAGGGATCATTTACTTGGTTACTAGGCTTTCAGATAATGGATATTGTGTAACTCCTACTGGATTAGAATAGGGCTTTCCTTCTTCATCTTCTTCCTAATGTTTTGTGTTTTGTTCATTCCTAATATCAACAGTTTTCTCTGATCACGTTAGTCTATGATCTTCTTCATGTTTCTATTGCCTTTAAGCCTGTATGGTACGAGTTCTGTTTTCTGTTTTTCCAGCATTCCTCTGATTATGTCTTTTTGGTTTTGTTCTCCATTATGTATCTAATCTCAAAGGTTTGGACTGTCTCCATCTTATTTCTGCTTGGAGCCTGCATGTTGGGACCTTCAAATGACCCTTTTTTCTCAATAAAAAGATATCTTCCTGATTTTATTGTCCATGTTTCCAGAAGTTGTGCCTTTTATCCTTAATTTTATTAGAGAGAACCTAAATAGCTGGGTGCTCTGTTTTTGGTGAGTTATTTAGACAATTTATATATTATCCTTTTTACACAGGGTTAGAGGGAATACAGTTTAAATATTATTAGGTTATCACGGATGGCATTCACTGATTTAATATATTTTTTTTAATAAGTCATTCAATGATCTAATGCTACCGGACTCTCAAGTTTTATTACCTATTCATGTGGAAATCAATGCAAGGAAGCTTTGCACATCCCCCCCACTCTCTTTTCTCTCGTCTCTGTGGTTGAATTAGATTCTTACCATAGTGAAAGCTCTGATTCAAAAGTTGGAATTATTTGTTTGCTAATCTGTCAAGCTGTGATTCTCTTTTGGTTTGTATCTGGCTATCTGCTGTTCCTCTTAGATCAGAGTGTCTAGTTTGTTCATTGGTTATAATCTTAAGTTATTTGTCTTACAACATCTTCATTCTTCTGTTTCCTTTTGTCCCTCTAATTATGACAATTATGGCCCAAAAGAAATGTGGATTTTATCTTTCATGTTAGTTCTAACTGACAAAGCATTGATGGATAGTCTTCAATAAGGGACTGACAATTAGATGTGTTGTACTGAGATGCTGTCACCCTAGTGTCTAAAAATTAGTCAGAGCATGATGGAAAGGTATTCAATGCTGCATCATATATGCCTACAAAATGATAGTTAAACTTGTGAGCTGGAATTCCCTAAAAACTATCTTGATGAAAAAAACTGAATTGGAGCTTGGGGCAAAGAATAAATAGTTTCGGAGTGCCATGTGAACAATGTATTCCAATCAAACTAAAATGAGATAACAATGTGATTATTCATGAGTAAGGAGCATGATTTAGGTCAATGAGTTTAAGTTTAAACGGTGCTTCCATCCCCCTTGAGAATGCGGTAGAGTGGTTGTTTATGTAACAAACCAATTAAAACCAAGAAAAGTAGAAAGCAGGATTTAGGAGCAAGTAGCAGGTGTGGTGCTTCAAGCATACTGGTTGAGTGGTATAAGTAGACATGACTGCAGGGGACTTGTGCACAAGAAGAATCCTTAATAGTCCCTGCTAATTGATGATCCAAGCAAGACTTGAGTACAGTGACATTAATAACTTAGTGAGGGCAGCTTTGTTTTAGATTTGGGATGGCTAACAATTCAGGAAGGAAATTTAAGGAAATGAATTGAGCCATAGAGAAATGATTAAGTGATTATATGTAATTTTCAACATAGCCAGTTGATCAATAGGAGTGCAGTTGTACGTTCAATAGTTTGGATGAGGCATGGTGGTGCTAGCAATGATGTCCTGTTTAATGACCTTTGAGTCCATTAATCAGTGATTTTGATAAGCAATTTGAAGAAAAATGTAATCAATAGGAGTGCAGTTTAGTAAGCAATTTGAAAAATATGTTATAGTATAAGGATATTGCGCATCATTTGTTTGTTCACAGTTCTAAGTAGTTGCTATCTTTTGCAGCTACAACATTAACTGGTTTGCATTTTGCAACAACAACTCTGATGACAGTTGTCCTACGGTGGTTGGGATATATCCAATCCTCTCATCTACCATTCTCGGAGCTTCTAAAATTTGTTATCTTTGCTAACTTCTCTATTGTTGGAATGAATGTTAGTCTAATGTGGAACTCTGTTGGATTCTATCAGGTAAGTTTCTGTATGATCCAGTTTACGATTTCATTCTGGCAATCTATTGGATGATTTTTGAATGTTATTCTCTGTTTTATTTACAGATTGCTAAGTTGAGTATGATCCCTGTATCCTGCCTTTTGGAAGTTGTGCTGGACAAAATTCGATACTCTAGAGACACGAAACTGAGCATAGCAGTTGTTCTATTGGGTGTTGGTGTTTGCACTGTCACTGATGTGAGTGTTAATACCAGAGGCTTCATTGCAGCCTTTATAGCTGTCTGGAGCACTGCTCTGCAACAATATGTAAGTAGTCAATACCTCTACGCATGTGCACATAACTATCAAGATCTCTGCATGTGCAGTTACATATGTTGGAGTCTGCTAGATTGAGACACATATTAATATTATGTTCAATTGAGTGCACACACACCGTACGAAATATAGTGTTAATTACATTCTAAATTGTCTATCTACAAACTCTCTTTTGACAAACTCATAAACAGAATTCTCTCTTTTAAATTCTTTTTTTTATTGTTCAAAAGACTCATCTTATTTTTGTGTCAAATTTCTGCATACAGTATGTTCATTTTCTTCAACGGAAGTATTCACTTGGCTCTTTCAACCTTTTGGGACATACTGCTCCAGCACAGGCTGCTTCATTGCTGTTAATAGGCCCCTTTCTAGATTACTGGTTGACAACCAAAAGAGTTGACGCGTATGACTATAATGTGTGGTCTTTGGTAAGTACAGCAGCAATTTATGGTCTGTCTTCCATGATTCTTATACGAAGTGATTGTTTTTTACTTATTAAAAAAAAAAGTAATTGTTTTTTTTATCATCATCATATGCAAATCAAAATTTCATGTTTTAAACTATCGTGTTATAGGCATAACAAACATCAGTGACATATACTGTCATTTGCTTTTTATGCAATCAATTAAAAAGATCCTCAACTGCTTTCCCCAGTTATTAGAGGAACTTTAAAAAGTTACTGTTCATGGCATCCAAATGCAACATTAAATGTCATTTTCTCAACATTCTAAACTAAACTCCCTCTTTCTCTCTCTCTCTCTTGATTTTTTCAAGCAAGAATGACCCAAAAAGCACTTTCTTATATTTTTCTGTCTAGCAAGCAAACTTTTTTGTAGATTTGTTTTTTGTGGCTCTTATTTAAAAAGACCACGATAGCTCCTATAGTGTCTTTTTACTAACTTCAATGTGGCGGTGTTGGAATACATGACATTTGTGCACCCGGTTTATTTACATGCATAACGGGGGTGAATGTCTTCTGTCTTACATTATCTGATTTTAATTGTACTATAACTCACAATTCCGCTGTAACTTGCTCTTACCAGATGTTTATAATTCTTTCATGCACTATTGCTGTGGGGACCAACCTCAGCCAATTCATTTGCATAGGAAGATTTACGGCTGTGTCTTTTCAAGTACTTGGTCATATGAAGACAATCCTTGTTTTGATTATGGGATTCTTCTTTTTTGGGAAGGAGGGTCTTAATTTGCATGTGGTTTTGGGAATGATAATAGCGGTAGTTGGAATGATATGGTACGGAAATGCCTCATCTAAGCCTGGTGGAAAGGAGCGTAGGAGCCACTCACTCCCTACTTCCAGACAACAAAAACACAGTGGTTTATCAGAATCTACTGAACTTGATGGGAAAGTTTAAGGTTCCTTAGGAAAAATTGAGCATACAAAGATAGCTGATTCCAGGAAGCTATTGATTGAGATTAAAAACCACCCATTTGATTCTAATTATTTTTGAACTTTCCTTAGTTTCATATCTTTATTTTTAAATTTCCCCATCAAAGGAATGGATATTCCTGGATGGGCTTAGATTCCCTACAAATTTTTCTGTTTCACGAGTATAATTTATAGTAATCAATTCTTTTTGTGCTATTTATTTCCAAACTATGTGTACCTACGATATTCTATCTTCTGACTCACCATTAAACTCATTGAATGGTCACATCTTAAGTTGAAAGTTAAAAGCCAATTTTGATAGTTTGGTAATTTTGAATGAAGCTTGTCTGCTTATTGAATGAATTTTAAGTCTAACAAGTTGATAAGCTGCTCATGTTGGCATATGTGAGAAGGAAGCCATACATGCCAAACTCTGCAAATGTGGAGAAAGCAATCGGCTCCGTTTATTCCCATTTTGGATGTTAAGATTTTATTTGATTTTTTCCTCGGAAATTCAGATTTTTCTCTTTTGGTTGTATTCTGAGCTTTATGTCCATGGGAAGAGCAAGACTAGAAATACAAATTTTTTTACTACTTTTATATTAACTTATTGAGTTAGCAAAGTAAGTTATCAAGTTGTGATTGGTGAAACATTACTTTTACATCAACTTATCATTAATACAAATTTTATTCTATATACCAATCACTGAAAAAGTTGGGTAAATTTTTTTGTATCCCTATACTTACTGTAATAGGAATTGTTAGAATTTTGAGTTTTTTTTACCATTTTTCTTTTTGGTTCTCTGTTGAATTTTATAATTGAGGTATTTTTAGCAAATATTCGAAAGAGCTTTAGCACCACGCTTCCTAAAGCACCACGCTTCCTAAAACTATTCAGTAGAAATTGTCACATGTTTTAGCAAATATTCGAAAGAGCTTTAGCTCTAGAATCAGATATGTTAAATGCTAATTTTTAGCATTAAACACACCAAATAAAAAAAAAAAAAAAAAATATATATATATATATATATATACTTACATTAAATGTGTCAAATGCCAAAAAAATTTAGTGTTTGTGACCACGCTTCTATCAATAGTAACACTTATACTAACAGAAACGTACAATCACAAATGCAAAAATTAAAACTTTTTTTTATTCAACTCTCTCTCTCTCCCTCTTAGAAAGCTTTATTCTCTCTCTTGGCAAATCAAGTATGGTGGAGTGGTTTA
This sequence comes from Quercus robur, assembly GCF_932294415.1. Classification (NCBI taxonomy): domain Eukaryota; kingdom Viridiplantae; phylum Streptophyta; class Magnoliopsida; order Fagales; family Fagaceae; genus Quercus; species Quercus robur. Next base: position 37,821,224 of record NC_065535.1, on the reverse strand, counting down.
TGGATTTTCGGTGGCATGGATCGTTTGCTAGTTTGTTGGTGGAGATCAATGTTGGTTTGCTGTTGAAGTTTAGTGTGGTGGAGATGAATCCAATCCTGGAGATGGTGGGTTTGTTTTTATTGTGGGATAGGTTGTGGATCGTGGGTTTTTTTTGTTGTAGATTGTTGATTTTGTTTGGGTTTAGAATGGGTTTTAAGAGTTGTGATTGTGAATGGTGGATTTGTTTTGGTTTTGGGATGAATTTGGTGTCCTTGTTTGTGGGTTTTGATGGTGGTGGTGATGGTGTTGTGGGTTTGAGGTGGTGATAGGTTGTGGGGATGGTGGTTTGAGGTGATCATTGAAATTTTTTTTTTCCTGGTAGTGGCGAGCTTTCATAGATAGAGGTATAATCAGATGAAGAGGAAGAGAGACAAGAGAGAATTTCAGAGAAGAAAGAGACAAAAAGGAAGAGAAAGAAAGAGATAAATGAATAGCATGTGAAAATAGAATATGGCATTGCTACTTTTTTTCCATAAAAAAATAGCAAAAGTTTGTTTTTGTGGTTTAAGATAGCATTCAGATTGATATAATATAGCAAAAATATGTTTTTGTGGTTTAAGATATCAATTGAAAATTTTAAGCTTTTAGCTTTTAATAAATATAATGAATTGATATAAATCTTTATACTTCTTTTAAAAAATGACGCTCAATGGGTTTCCATTTTTAAAGAGAGGTAATTGTAGAGCGTACGAGGACTGAAGAGGATGGAGCATGAAGTATCGCACAGTTCTACCCACAAAAGTGTATCCAACTCGAGGACTTCATTGACTTGAGAAGGGAGGAAGATACGAGATAACACTTTAGGAGAATCCATTTTGAGAAAAAAGGATCATGGAAAGGGCCAAGACGGTCGAAGGAAGCTTCCTGTAAAGGGTATACCTTCCCTACCGTATTGAATGCACTGCAACAACCTTATCAGTTGCATTGATGAGGAACTGACATATGAACAGTAGTTTCACAGTTAGCAGCCCTTTCTATCACCTTCAGCAGAATTCTGATGGGACAAGTAACCTAAGAAAAGCCCTAAGACATACAAGTAAAGAGTTAGGATGCAAAGAGGAAGGATATATAACAGAGGGGAACCTCATAGTTAAAAGGGGGATTATTCTCTAAGGATGAAAAAAACAAGAAAGTGAACAGTGAATTATTTGGTATAGAATTTGTGTCATTCATATATAAGAACTAGTCCTCGAACTCACCCGAGGACCGCAATATCCTCAATTGTTACTTAAATTGTCTTTCTTCATTACTTCAGATTCCTCGGCTTTAGACCTGAACTTAGTCCCAAATTTATGGTAGAACTATTTTCCCACTCTCTATAAAAATACTAGAGTGTAGACTTAGTTTGAGGGACAAGGCATCACTGTTCTTAGTGGGTTTTGGCCATCAATTTCCTAGTACATACAACAACAATAATAATAATAATAATAATATTTATTATTGTTATTATTGAATTAATTGGATTCAAGTATAAAAATACAAAACATTTTTAAAATATATATACACTGTCGTTTGTCCTTTCACAAATTTAAAAGCTTTTTATCAGTTTAATTATCTAATGAGTGATAGTAATTACTTTAGATTATAAGTGAGCTTTTATTTATTTATTTATTTTTGCTACAACAAAACATTAATCAATTTATTTTATTTAGTTTTTAGATTTTATGGAATACTTTTAGCAAAAAAAAAAAGAAAAAACTAAATAAACTATTCCAAAACACCTAGTTTGAAAAATGCTTTAAATGCTAAAAGAATTTTTAGTTAAATCTCTTTATCACAAAAACTCCACAACTAGCTTTTTATTTTCTTTTCGCAAATGATAGTCTTCTCTTTTGCAGGACAAATATGAAAGAATGTGGCAAGGTGTTGGAAATTCTGAATATGTATGAGATGGCCTCGAGGAAAAAGGTTAATAGGAGCAAGACATCTTTATTTTAGCAAATGCACTTCAGCTGAATTGAAGCATGAGATAAAGGTGGCTTTGGATGTGCCTGAAATAATGCAGTATGAGAGGTACTTGGGCCTCCCTTCCTTTGTGGGTAAATGGAAAAAAGCGAGTTTTAGCTACATGAAAAAGAGGGTGTGGAGGAAATTGCAAGGATGGGAAGGAAAATTACTAACTCAAGCAGGTAGGGAAGTGTTGTTGAAGGCAGTTATTCAAGCTATCCCCACTTACACAATGGGATGTTTTAAAATACCCATTGGATTGTGCAATGAAATTGAAATTCTAATCAAGAAATTTTGGTGGGGACAACAAGGTGAGTGAAGAACAGTTCATTGGGTGAAGTGAGAAGACATGAAAAAATCTAAGATGGTTGGTGGAATGGGGTTTAGAGATCTAGCCATGTTCAATGATTCTTTGCTAGCAAAACAGGCTTGGCAGCTTTTGCACAATAAAACCTCTCTCTTCTATAAGGTTTTCAAGGCTTGTTCTTTCCCCAATACCACAATTAGGGAAGCTGCGGATACGAGAATGGGGTCTTACGCATGGAAGAGTATTTTGATAGGAAGGGATGTTATCCAAAGGGGGTCAAGATGGAGGGTAGGAAATGGTGAAAAAATAAACATATGGAAGCACCGGTGGTTACCAAGAAAACTTCCACCACACCTGCCTATATGCCCCATTGATGACTTTGAACATTCCCTGGTGAGCTGCCTAATTGATCCCAATACCAGACGATGGCAAACAGAGGTGGATGGCCTTTTTGTAGAGGAAGATGCTGAGATGATAAAAAAGATTCTGCTAAGTCGAATGGCTACAGAGGATGTGCTATATTGGCCCTTCTCAAGCAATGGAGACTATAGTTGTAAATCGGGCTACAGGTTCCTCAAAGACGAAGCAGAGCAGTCGGACACAAACTGGGTACCACCACTAAGAGACAAACACCTGTAGAAGGCCATTTGGTCTATGCGTGTGCCCTAGAAGGTGAAGAATTTTTTATGGCGGGCATGCTGTAATGCCATGCTAACAAAGCAAGCGTTGGTGAAGAGAACCATTATTTTTAATCCAACTTGTGAATGATGCAGAGTTGATGTTGAGGATCCATTGCATGCTTTGTGGTCGTGTTCAGAGGTTGACATCGTGTGGGCTGATCAGACCTTGTGAGATTTCCGTAACTCTGTCAGTTTTCTCGACTTCAAACAGTTGGTGTCGTGGATAGTTGAAGAAGGGAAGCAGCTAGAACTCTTTGCCTATACGGCTTGGTCAGTTTGGAACCAGCGCAACTAGGTCAGATTAAGAGTCCCTGCCACTGCGCTTCACCAAATCACTGAGGTATCACGAACCACTTTGAATGACTTCCTTTCCAAGGTGCTAGACGCGGAGACTCAGGTGCAACATCGCAATCAAAGAGCGTAGCAACTTTGGATGCCTCCTCCAACGAATTTAGTTAAAATAAATTTGGCAGCGCGGTATTTTCAAAGGAAAACATTTCAAGAATTGGTGTGGTGGTCAGGGATGAGAATGGGATGGTTTTAGGCTCTTGTACTAAGCGTTTGCCCCAGGCTTATAGTGCAATGGAAGTCGAAGCAATGGTGGCAGCAACAGCCTTAGTTTTAGCAAATGATATTGGTGTGAGGCGGGTTATCCTGGAGGGGGACTCACTGGCTGTCATAAGAGCATTGAGGGAGGGTGAACAACCTTTATCCCCAACAGGTCTATTACTTGAGAATGTGAGAATGTTGTCCCAAAGTTTTGAAACAGTGCTTTACTCTCATTCTAAAAGAGAAGGCAACTCTGTAATTCATAGTCTGGCTAGATATGCGAGTAGCATACCAGATTTTTTAGTGTAAATGGAGGATGTTCCACCACGTATTCAGTCTCTTGTACAAGCTGATTTGTCTTGCTTACGTTAATAAAGTTCATACTTTTCATTCTCAAATAAAAAAAAATAAAAACTTTTTATTTTCTAGAAGAGCTTTTAGTTAAATCTCTTTACGTTCCAATTCAACCAAAAAGAGAAGAAGTTTTATTTTCTTAAAAAAAAAAAAACCAAATGGCCCCCACTTAATTTTGATTATAGGGCCTAACTAGGAGTATTGGAATTTCGAGATTTTTAAAAAGAAAATTTGAAAAGTTTTTTTTTTTTTTTTTTTTTTTGATACAAGATAGAAACTTAAACCCCGGCTCTTACCCCCCACATCCCACAAGCATTTATACTTGTGGGGTAACCACCGCATCAAAGGTGCGCGGTGGTGAAAATTTGAAAAGTTAAATGTACTTGATTTTAATAGTTTTAGTCTTCATTAATTGAAATTAAATGTACTTGATTTTTTTTTTTTTTCTCTAAAAGAAAGCATCACAAAATCTTTGTACTTGGTTGAAATAATCTTGAAAGGTATCAAATTGAAATTCATGATATATACCAAAACGAAATATAATTTTGCTCTTTCTTACACTTATCTATATAGAGAATACTAGAGAGAACCATTTAATATTAAATTAAATTAAAAGAAAAAAATAGTTGTAGGAAAGAAAAACTCACCACCGCCTCCCCATTCTCCTTCTAATTGAAGGAAAGAAAAATACCGCTGCTTTCCAACGGCAATATATCTCAAAATCACAGAGCAGACATTATTGTTTCTTTTATCAATTCTCTCTCTCTCAAAGAGATTTAATTCTGTTAATATACAGTTTAATCCTCATGGAGTTGGAGTTCAAAAGCTTTCTCATTCAAGAAGATGAGTACTGGGAAACATTAATTGTTCGTATCTCCTCTTAATTCTATATATGACTTATTATTCCATCTCTGAAGCAAATTTGTCGCTCAAAGATTTGTCCACTGATGATGATCACTCCTCGCTTGCACTTGAACATGTACAGACAGACAATCTACCATCTGATGAGAGCTTCTTTAACGCACTCGTGGATCAAACTTTGGACGTGGAAAATACTTTTGGTCACGACGATATCTCTTTTCTTCATACCCTTTCGGAGCAACGTTCTTATTGTGACAAGAATCAACAAGTACCATATGGATCTTCTTGTTGCATTGACAAGTTTGAGATTGACGTCATATTGGCCTGGTGGTGCTGATTTCTCCCTAAAACTTCTTTCGCTTCAACATTTTCTGAGGGTTCTACATTCTAAAGCATCTTAAATGATGGCGGCTCACAACTCTAGTAAAGAATTAATTCAATGCGAGACAGATCCACATGATTTTAATTGATTAATTTGCTAATTGTTTGGATGGTTCTAGCAAAATATTATATAAGATCTTTAGTTTTTATTAATTGGCTTCTGTTAGAGCTGGAGTGATATATATGATTATTATTCTGGTGCTTATATAATAATATTGATTGTTCATACGCACATTGATCGTACAAGCTAGTGAACTTCATAGTTGTATTAGTCTTTTCTTTTCTTTTTTAAATAATAAATAATATTTTCCTACTTTGTATCACACTTTTCTGAATATATTTGTCTATTTAGTCCTAATAAGGATGGACTGTGCTTCATCAAATTGGTAGGTATTGCTGATTTCTCCCTTCAACTTCTTTCTCTCCAAGATTTTATTAGAGTGCTTCTGCATTAATTTAAAAGCATCTAAGATTCAGTACGGCTCACAACTGATCTGATAAAAGAATTAAGGGAACTGACTCAATGCGATTCTGAGATTGATAATGTATATACAGATCCATAAAGGTTCTTGACTAGCTATATTTGTGAAGGCAAAATACTAATTTATTAGGTTTTTATTTTTATTTTTATGTCTCGCTTCTCTTATTGTATGGAAAATTTTTTAATGGTATGGCAATTACTATTTAGGTTGAAGATTAGGCTGGTTTGCTATATTGATATTGAAACCATGTTAGTTTTCTTCTCTTTAATACAGTCATTGGTTTTTTTTTAGAACAATAGTCTTTTTTATTTTTTTGGAAATAATACTCACCGTTAATTTTCATCAAATAATAATACTTTGTTTATTTAATGAAATAAAACGACAATGAGCTTGTGCTACTACTTTCTACTGAACTTGATTAAGATTTCATTTATGCAGGGGCTCCATTTCTCATAATTAATAATTAAGAACATCTAACCGAGAATATTAAGCTGGGACACTCCATAGTGATTTCTCTTGTTCAACTTCAATATAGTCAACCACCAAATGTTTGATCAAAATTCTCTTAAGAGGTAGTGTAATTCTGACTTTGGTGACTTCATATAAGTTAGTTGTTTCTTAGAAACCAAAAGTTTTTTTTTTTTTTTTTTTTGTTGAAAAATTTGTAGTTTATATTGTATTATTATACACTTTTGATAAATGTATACAACATTATAAACATTTGTTTAGTCTAAATTTTTTTTTTTTTTTTTTTTTTTTTTGATGCTATAAGAAAACATACAAGCAGATTCCATAGGGTGCCGTAAGTACAAAAACAAAAGATTTAGAGGCTACATCCTCTCTGCATTCAACTCCCATATATATATATATTTCCACACCATTGCATCCCTCCTACTTAATTGGTTTCTTCTTATGATCTTATCACATCCCAACATACAAACTTCTTTTGTCAGCTCAGCACAACAACACCGTTCAGTTGCCAAGCTTGTATTCTTGATATTATCAAAATTTTGGGTTTTTCACGTTTTTTGTTCTAGGTCTTGATTTTATTTTGTTAATTGGTTCCATTTGGGTTATCAAAATTTTGAGGTTTTTTTTTGGGTTTTTGGGATTTTCAGAATTTTTGGCTCTTTATTGTTTTAATGTTTGCTCTAAGTTTTTGTCAAAAAAAAAAAAAAAAGTTCTCTAAGTTTAAAGCACTACTTTTTTTTTTTTTTTTCCTATTTTAGAAACAAATACACACAGAGACATACATACAAGGGAGAGAAAAAATAAATATAACACAAAAACACATCGCAAACTCAACTCAAAAACTTCAGTTACTTTAAAGTACTAAAAAAGAGCTTTAGGGCTCTTAAAACTCTTTAGTAAATATTGTCACATGTCTAGCAATTTTTGCATAAACAATTTATGTGAATCCAATAAATTAAAATTTACATTATTTAAAAGCATTTTAGTACAATTTTATAGCTTTTAATAAAAATAATGAATTGATATCAATATTTATACTTAGAGTGCGTTTGGGAAGCGCGAAAATCAATATTTATACTTAGAGTGCGTTTGGGAAGCGCGTTTTGCGCTTCCCAGACGCACGTTTACGTTTCAGAAATTTTTTTTTTTTTTTTTTTTGTCAAGCCGTAACTTTTTGACTTTTCTTGTGTGAACAGTGCTTTTATGCACTGTTCATGGGTCCCACAAAATACACTTTTTAGCAACTTTTTCATTAAAAATGGGTCCCACGATACTATTCACACATTTAAAAATTATTTTGCTACAGTGTTTTTCAGTTTTCAGTTTCAGTTTTCAGTTTTCAGCTGTATCCAAACGGACTCTTAATTTTAAAAATGACGCTCAATGAGCTTCTATTTTTCAATTTAGTTACAAACAAGGGATAAAATTTCAAAATGCTTTATTATTGTAGTTTGCAAAATAATGTAAATGCTAAAAGTACAGATTTTAGTCAAATCTCCTTATCACAAAAACAACACTACTAAGTATCCATTTGGATCCGCAAACACGGATCCACATTTGCGTTTCTTTCCTTTTTTTTCTTTTTTTTTTTTTCCTTGCCGCATGTTTTGACTTTTCAGTAGTGAATAGTGTACTGTATACTATTCATGGATCCCACAAACTTCACTTTTCAGCAACTTTTTCATTAAAAATTGGTCTCACAGTACTATTTACACATTTAAAAATTATTTTGCTACAGTATTTTCAGTTTTCAATTTTAGCAAAATAAGTTCTATATAAACATACCTTAAAGCTTTGACTTTCTACAAAAATACCAAATGTGCCCCCACTTAATTTTGATTATTATTGGACTTAACTAGGAGTATTGTGATATAGAGATTTTTAATTGCTGGTAAACTTAAATCAACTTGATTAAATTGAAATTTTAATTAATTGAAATCACATTATCATAACTCAAAATCATCACAATTATTTTAAAAATAATCTCGAAGGGTATAAAAATTGAAATTCAAACAAATGAAAATTTAATGACTATTTTCCTTTTAAAAAAAAATGAAAAGTTTACCTTTTTTTTTTCCTTCTTTCTTACAGAGAAAGAAAGCAGTTTCCTACTTTCTCACTACCGCCTCTCCATATCCTTTTGGTTGAAGGAAAGAAAAATATAGCGCCTGGCTTATTTAAAAGCTTGAACCCCAAGTTTCCAACGGCATTATTTACAACATCACAAAGCCAGTTTTGTTTCTATTATCAACCCCTAACCTACGTTCTCTCTCTCTCTCTCTCTCTCAAATATTTGATTCTGTTTACAGTTTGATCATGGAGTTCAACAGCTTTTCCATTCAAGAAGACGAGTACTGGGGAATATTGATATCTCCTCTTAATTCTACTACTACTACTTCCATCTCTGAAGCAGAATATTTGTCAATCAAAGAGTTTTCCTCTATTGATGATGATCAGTACTCCTCGCTTGTGCTTGAACATGTACAGACATACAATCTACCATCTGATGAGAGCTTCTTTAACGCACTTGTGGATCAAACTTCGGACGTGGAAACTACTTTTGGTCACGATATCTCTCTTCTTCATACCCTTTTGAAGCAACATTCTTGTGACAAGAAGCAAGAAGTATTATATGGTTCTTCTTGTTGCATTGACAAGTTTGAGATTGACGTCTTATTGGGTGGTACTGATTTCTCCCTACAACTTCTTTCTCTTCAAGATTTTCTGAGGGTTCTACATTCTAAAGCATCTTATCTTAATTAAAGGACAGCAACTCTGATAAAGAATTAAGGGGCACATGATTTTTGTTTAATTTGTTAATTGTTAATTTGGATCTTTGGATAGTTATAGCAATTTATATTCTACAAGATCTTTAGTTTTCATTCGCTTCTGTTTAGAGTGATATGGCAATCAGTATTTTGTTTTATGGTTAGTTTTAACTTCCCTTTTGTTTCTGGAGATAGATTACACAGACCTGGTGACTACTGGCTTGCTATATTGACTTCGAAATCTTGTTAATTTTCTTCTCTTTAATACAATGTCATTATTACTCATGGACATGGTATATATGATTATTATTCTGGTACTTAATATTTATTGTAGCACTCTACCTCATTGCTTCTTTGAAACCCAATACACACCCCCAGTGAACTTCATACTTGTTATTCAGTCTTTTCTTTAAAAATTAAAATTAAAAATCTATTTTTTAATCAAATCTTTTCCTTTCCCGGCTAGATTTAGTTCCATCAACGTCTGCATGTATTCTGAATATATTTGTTTATTTAGTCTTAAAGGATGGACTATGCTTCATCAAATTGGAGGGCCTCATTTAGTCTTAGAATATTGTCCAAAGAATCAAAAATTCTGCATTAATAGAGCGATGCTAAATACACAATATTTTTCACAATATTTTTTTTTTCCATTATAGTAATCAATTCTTTTTGTGCTATTTATTTCCAAATTGTGTACCTACAATATTCATTCTTCTAACTCGCCATTAAATTTATTGAATGATCACATCTTAAGTTGAAGAATAAAAGCCAATTTTAATTTTTAATAGTTTAGCTTAATTAGAATAGGTGTGGCTAATGTTTTTCTCAAATCATTATCAACAATATGTATCAAAGCCTATCTAGTAGCCCAATGTGGGTTTAGAGAGATTGTCTCTCAACATAGGCCCATATGAGAATATCAGAGATTTAATTATGAAAGATTGTGATACTCCAGACTTATATTGAATTAGTTAAGTAGGTATTGTGTGTGCTATGATCCACAACATCCTGAATTGATCTGGGCAATTTATAAACAATTACAAAGAACTTTAATTACATACTAAACTAATAAATTTGAGGTATAGTATAGATGTGGTTGGTGTTTTTTTTTCTTTAGTAATTAAAAATGAAATTACATAATAACTATGATTTGTGAGTAGCACAACCCTTAACTTCTATCTAAAATTCTTTTATGAATTTTGAAATTTCTTTTTATGATTCATCCAAATATGAAATTTGATTTGACAGAATTTTAAATTATATGACATGGCTAGCTTTTGTATAGAACCGGATCTACCAATTGCGTTTTCAAGTAATAAGAATATGTCCCATACATCGAACTCTCGTTCTCCTTGCAATCTCATCTAGATTTGGTCAACTAGTTAGATTCCAAAATACATGCATGCTTCTTTTTCAAAATCTTACAAATAATTAAAAAATTATTATGTTTCAAATAATAGGATTTAACCTCACATTATGTTTGCTAAGAGACTTGTAGTTCAATTGGTTAGTATTTTTAGATATTTCCAAAGAAAACATCAAGAGTTCAAATTCTTGTAATTTAACTAGCAAATCTTGGTATTTCTAATGGACTAAACGTATAGTATTTAAAAAAGTTTCTCGCCGCCTAGGGTTGCTCTGCTAGGGTTTATCTCTTGCTAGGGTTTCTTCAAGGTGCGTGTAGAATTTTGTCCCTACCTCCGTGTAGGTCTCTTTTTCCCTGTCAGTACGCTCTGCGTTTCTGCTAGGACGGATTGTGGATCTCTAGTATCCTCTGTTTTTCTTTGTTTTTTCTTCTCTGTTCTATCACCATGGCATCGCTTGATGACCTTTGGTCTCGTTTTTCTCTAACTGAAGAAGAAGAGCAGGGTGCCGATGTACCCCGGCGTAGTGTGCCCGTTATATACAGATTGGCAGCTAGGTTTTTAACAAAGCGGACAGTAAATGCTGAAGCAGTTGCCCGAACTTTCAAACTGCTATGGAAACCGAGTGGCGAACTCAAAATCAGAGACATTGGAGGGAACATCCTGGTTTTTGAATTTGATGATGCTCTGGATTTAGAGAGGGTTTTGGAATATGAACCGTGGTCCTATGATAAAAGTCTGGTAGTGTTCAAACGTATAGTGGACGTGGAATCTGCTCCGCTTCTAGAGTATACCACCTCTGCTTTTTGGGTGCAACTCCATAACATCCCAGACAAGAGTATGACTCAGGAAACCGGTGAGGCAGTGGGTAATACGATAGGTAAACTGGTGCAAGTGGCTGATTCTGAGGATGATGGCCAAGGTTGTGAGTTTTTGCGGATCCGTGTGTCCCTTGATATCACTAAACCTCTGCCACGTTGCTGCAAGCTTTGGTCAGAGGGTGAGCATATTGGTTGGGCCCTCCTCAAGTTCGAGCGCCTTCCAAACTTTTGCTATTGGTGTGGTCGAGTTAATCATAGCGAAAGGGATTGTGATCTTTGGCTTCAAGGAAAAGGAAAATTGAAAAAAGAGAATCAACAGTATGGTGAGTGGCTTCGAGCAGATCCCATTAGGCAGAATCGTAAAACGGTGGTTGTGGTTTCAGGAAGATGTCGTGGAGATACAATGTGGAGGAAAGGTCCAGCTAAGCTAAATCACTCTAGCTTAGCCCTATCAACAAATTCTCAATACGGCATTGATCAACCTAAGGAGATGATGGAAGGGGGGGACCATTTCATGGAGGATATGTGCAATTTGGAGAATGATGATGTTGGTGGGGTCAATGATAGGTTGGCTGTGAAGTGTGACATCTCTAAGCAACAAGCTCCAACACTCGTGGATATGTCTCATGGGTCTATGCCTATGGGTATTTATTCTTTCACTGCAACTAAGCCGATCCTAGTTGATATTACCAATAGTGAAGTCATTCCAAGTGGTGCAAGAAAATGGAAAAAATTGGCACATGAAGCAGGTAGTGATAATTCCTCTGTTGAAATGTCTGAACAAGTTGATCGACGCCCTATTCTAGACTTAGCAGATACTAGCATGGTGAAAAAGGTGCGTAAGAATGTGGGGGGGCTGGAGAATAAGGAAAACTTTCAGGTGGTTGCTGGGGTCCAGCACCACCAGGTCCAATGAGTTGCTTAAACTGGAATTGTCATGGGCTTGGGAACCCACAGACAGAGGAAGAGTTGGTTGCTTTGATTAGCAAAAAAGATCCCAAAATCGTATTTTTGATGGAAACCAAAGTGGAAAAAATTACTATTGAAAGAATTTGTCGGAAGTTGAAGTTTGTGAATTTTTTTGTTGTTCCTAGGGTGAATCAGGGTGGTGGCTTGGCTTTGTTGTGGAGAGAAACCATTTAATTTGGCTGTGCTCACTTCTTCTGACTGTCACATTGATGCTAGTATAGACTTTGGAATGGATGACGCTTGGCGTTTTACGGGTTTCTACGGTGACCCTGAAACTGCCAACCGGGAACATTCTTAGTCTTTACTAAGGGATTTGAGTCAACGTTTAGCTCTACCGTGGATTTGCATGGGAGATTTCAATGAAATTATTTGGTTGGAGGAAAAGCAAGGTTGGTTGGATCGTCCCGAGAGACAGATGCAAGGATTTAGAGATGCTTTAGACTTTTGTGGTTTGAAAGACCTTGGTTTTAATGGTTTTCCTTTCACTTGGTGCAATAGGAGACCGGGGGATCAGAACGTGTGGATTCGTCTAGATTGTGGGATAGCTACAGTAGATTGGATTCTCCGTTTTCCTACTACTCGGATCCACCATCTGGATGTGTTTCATTCGGATCAGAAGGCCATTCTTCTTATTTCAGATTCGGAACAACAAAGGTTTTATCGTAAAGGTAAACCGTTTCGTTTTGAAGCAATGTGATTGAAAGATAACTCATGTGAAGATGTAGTGCGACAGTCATGGGATGAAGTTTCTGCATCTTCTCCGGAGGTAGTGTTGACAACAAAACTAGACAAATGCCAAGAGAATTTGAGAACTTGGAACCGGGTATCATTTGGGCTGGTACGGAACACACTTGCAAAGAAGTTAAGAGAGCTTAGTGGGGCGGAAGAGGCTGGGTTATATGTCACTGCACCTGATCATATTTCCAAGCTAAGGAAAGAAATTGAGGAGCTAAAATCCAAGGAAGAGACCATGTGGAAGCAAAGAGCACATGCTGATTGGTTGAAGGATGGAGATCGAAACACTAGGTACTTCCACTGCCGTGCAAATCAAAGGAACAAGCATAACTTAATTCTGGGTTTGGAGGATGAATTCAGGTTATGGGTAGAAGATGAAGGCCGTGTGGGTAATTTGGTGGAAGAATATTTCCTAAACATCTTCTCTACATCAAATCCCACAGGTTTTGATGTGGTTTTGGCTGGCATGGCACCCACTGTTACTGCAGAAATGAACGTTGGATTGGACAAGAATTTCACAGGTGAAGAAGTCTTTAAAGCCCTCAAACAAATGGCCCCCCTCACTGCCCCCAGACCCGATGGTATGTCACCCATTTTCTATAAAACTTTTTGGCACATTGTTGGTAGGGATGTTACTGAAGCTGTCCTAAATGCACTTAATAATGGTCATGTTCCTGCTAATTTCAATTCTACTTTCATAGCTCTCATACCAAAAATTAAAGATCCAAAAAAAGTTTCTGACTTTAGACCAATCAGTCTCTGTAATGTGGTCTACAAACTTATTGCAAAAGTTTTGGTTAATCGGCTGAAATGCATCTTGCCATATATTGTCTCAGATTCTCAAAGTGCTTTTTTATCAGGTCGTCTCATATCTGATAATATCTTGGTGGCATTTGAGACATTACACTATCTCAAAAGAAAAACCCAAGGGAAGTTGGGTTACATGGCTTTAAAGCTTGACATGAGTAAGGCATACGATCGGGTGGAATGGGTTTTTTTGGAAAAAGCTATGCTGCATTTGGGTTTCTCCGGGAAATTTGTGAATATTATCATGTCTTGCATCAAAACTGTCTCTTTTTCCGCCCTTATTAATGGGGTCCCAGTTGGCCACATCATTCCTAGCAGAGGCCTTAGGCAAGGCGATCCACTCTCCCCTTATCTCTTCCTGATATGTGCTATGGGGCTCCAAGGTTTGATCCACAAATCTAAATCAGAAGGGCTGCTTAGGGGTGTCTCAATTTGTAGAAATGGCCCTCGGGTGTCTCATTTGTTCTTTGCAGATGACAGTGTTCTCTTTTGCCGAGCAAAAGAATCCGAATGTCAGGTAATTCTAGATATATTATCTACTTATGAGAAGGGGTCGGGGCAGAAAATAAATAGAGACAAAACTAATATATTTTTTAGTGTTAACACCCATCATGACATTCAGGCTAGTATTCAAGTGTTACTGGTGTCCCCTCCATTAGACAATATGAAAAATATCTAGGCCTGCCAGCTTTTGTTCGGAGAGCAAAAAAACATAGCTTTGTCTATATCAAGGAAAGGATTTGGAAGAAATTGCAGGGGTGGAAAGAAAAACTCCTTTCTCAGGCTGGTAGAGAGGTGCTCATTAAATCAGTAATCCAGGCAATCCCAACTTACTCCATGAGTTGTTTCAAACTTCCCAAGGGTTTGATAAAAGAAATTGAGATCATGATTAGAAAATTTTGGTGGGGTTACAATGGTGAGGCAAGAAAAGTTCATTGGGTGAAATGGGAGAGGCTTTGTGAAGCAAAGGAGGTGGGAGGTATGGGGTTTATGGAGATTGAGAAGTTCAACCAAGCTCTCTTGGCTAAGCAAGTTTAGAGAATGATTAATAACCCGGATTCCCTATGCCATAAGGTCTTCAAAGCTCGATTTTTTCCGAATTGCTCAATCTTAGAAGCTCTCGAGGTGAATGGGGGGTCCTATGCGTGGAAGAGTATTTGTAGTGCTAGAGATGTGGTCAAAAGGGGCATGGTTTGGCAGATAGGGAATGATGCCTCTGTTAGTATAAAGGAAGACAAATTGCTTCCTGACCAATGCTATAGAACGGTCATCTCTGCTCTTCCCAATATTCCACCTGATGCCAAGGTCAGTAGCCTCATTGATCCAACTTCATGTGCTTGGAAAGCTGATGTAGTTCACCAAAATTTCCTACCGCATGAGGCCAACATCATTTTGAGTATCCCGCTGAGTTTCAGACTTCCTTGTGATCGTCTGATATGGTCTAAAACTCCTTCTGGCCTATTGACTGCCCGAAGTGCCTATAAGTTGCTGGCTTGTGATGCTTCAGCCAACAACACTAGTAGCTCAAATCCTAACCCCCAGAAGTCTTTTTGGAGAGGCTTATGGATGCTACGGATCCCTTCCAAAATGAAGCATTTTGCGTGGCGTGCATGCAATGAGGCCTTACCCACCATGGCCAACTTGTTCCGTCGATTCATAGCTGATACGGACAGATGCACGGTCTGTCATGCCCAAATCGAAGATATTCTCCATGCTGTGTGGGGATGTGGTGAACTGGAGAATGTGTGGAGCCAACTAAGCTGGGCCCGCAGCTCAGTTGCAATCCCCCCAAGGGATTTATCTAATTTGTTTGCTCATTTTTTGCAGGTATCTGATGATCTTAAAGCAGAAGTTTTTATAATCATTTCATGGCTTTTGTGGAGCAGGCGTAACTGCATTAGGTTGGGTCTCCAATCCATTCCCCTGAATTAGATTGTCCAAAAAGCTGGTGATCTATTACAGGACTTTCTCAATGCCCAAGATCCGAACCCAGTTTCCAACCAGCTACCGACTTCAGTTCAGTGGCGTCCTCCTGAGCCAAACCAATACAAAGCTAACTTCGATGGTGCAGTTTTCCAGAGCTTAAATTCTGCAGGTCTTGGCGTGGTGATACGGGACTGGCAAGGTGCTGTCATAGGTGCTCTGTCAGTGCGTATTCCCCTTCCACAAATAGTAGCTGAGGTTGAAATCCTTGCATGTCGCAGGGCAGTCAGTTTCGCTTTGGAATTGAGCCTTCGTGAGGTGGTTTTTGAAGGTGATGCTGCTGGGGTTATCAATGCTATCAAGTCTGGAACGGCTAAACATTCTTCTTTCGGTCATATCATTGATGATATTTACCATTCGTCTTCTCATTTGAACCAATGTGATTTTTGTTTCGTTAATCGTTCTTGTAATAAGGTTGCCGATGCCTTGGCAAAGAAAGCAAAGGAGGGGAATGTTTTTAAGGTCTGGCTGGAAGACATATCTACAGACCTTGCCCCCCTTGTTGCTTCTGATATTGTTTAATTTTGTTTGTCTAATAAAGCCCCTTCCTGGACTTCCAGGTTGGTTTCTCAAAAAAAAAAAAAAAAAAACGTATAGTATTTAAATCCCTCCTCTCTCTTTGTAACTATTGAATTTATAAAAAAATCTACACCCTTAAACTAGACACTTAGGTCAATAATTACTAGACAAAACATTGGAAATAACCCATTCTCGACCTCTTTTCATAGGTTGTAACATTTTTACGTACAAACCATGAACTAGTTAGTTCGAGAATTTCTGCCCAATGATTCATCAAACTTATTAGGAGCATCTTGATGTTGAGCTTGAAGGTTCAATATCGCTTGCATTTTTGTGAAATTGGTGATAAGGCATGCTATATATTCATACTAGATTTCATGCCCTAACAATAGAATTAATGCTCCATTATACAGCTTACAATATATAAAAAAGAAGCAGTAGGATTCCTAAATCTAGATCATGGTAAATACTCCATAATCCATATGCATATATAGTATATGCATGTCATAAACCATAGGACCCATCCACTGATCCATACAAACCCTTTTCAGCCCTGTATACAGGAATGAGGCTCCAACTTTCCAAGTATGGAGGAGACAGTTCTAAAAACTCATTCGAAAGGAAGTGGACATGGTGGTATTGCTACGGCTCGTCTTTTACCTTCACGTCGATCCAAAGCTTTGAGATGAGCCGAACCAATATCACTCTTGTATGCTTCTTTGCATAGCTAGCTTCTTCTTCTTCTTCTTTGGTTTTATTGTAGAGTTGAAGCCGCCATCAGCGGCTTACGTGAACAATAATACCTTTGGATTCCCTGCTGCAAAGCAGATTTGCGTAATTCATTTTTGTCTCCATTGGGATATCGGAATTCTATAAAGTTTTTTGCTGCGGCAATGTTGATTTTATTTGATTTTTTTTTTTTATCTAGATTTTATTTGATTTTTGGTATTGGGTTAATAGGTATTGCTAAAGTTTTGAGATTTGTTGTTTTTAAGTTCTAGCTATATTTGATTTTAATAATTAGATTTAAGTGGGTTTATTGGAATTTTGAGGATTTTTTCAATATAGGGACCGTTAGCATGTTGGGTTTTTGCTTCTTTTGTGCTTTAGCTCTCCTTGATTTTGATAATTGGGTATTATTTGGGTTATTGAAATTGTGATTTTTTTGTTGAGGTAATGCTGATTGTTCTTGAATTTTGGTATTATATTTCAGGGATTGTCAGACTTTTGAATTTTTTGTTGTTGTTGGGTTTTTTTTTTTTTTTTTTTTTTTTTTTTTTTTTTTTTGAGACAGAGAAAAAATTGTTAGCTCTTTGATTATTGGGCTTAACTCGGATTACTGGAATTTTTAGATTTTTAATTTTGGCAAGAATTTTGGTAAAGTTAAATCTACTTGATTTAAAAATTTTAGCCTTAATTAATTGAAATCACCTAATTAATTTAATTAAAAAGCCGCACTTAATTTTTATTCTTATTATTGCACCCAAATTAAATATTTTGCTCTTAATTTATTACTTTATAATTTTTAATAAACTGTTCCTTATTATATAATGCGAGCCATTAAAAAAAAAATTAATTTTTAGATTTTTAATTTTAGTAATTTTTTTTATTTCTTGCCTCCATAGGTAGGTTAGAATTTTATTGTATTGTATTTATATTTAAAATTTAAAAAAAAAAATTGGCCATATTTTTTAGAGATAATTTCAACATTCAACCTATGACTCTATTTTAATATTAACTAACTTATAACCTTATGCATATGCATGGATATACTTAAGGATATATAATAAGATACATAATATAATTTATATATAAATATATATATATATATATATAATTTAAATACTATTGATAGTCATTTTTATATTTTGTTAACTCTTTAAAAAAATTTGTAAGGATATTATTAGGTATAAAATTAATGTAAATTGTCCTTTTTAAAAAAAAAAATTATTGTGAAGCACGTTTTTTTTTAGGATTCATTTATTTTAAGCTCTTTGGTTTTTGTACTTAATAACTCACTTGAATGAATATTTATGATGTGGTCTCATATTTGATTCTAAAATTAAAAAATAAAACTCTTTAAGAATAAATAATTTATGACACATGGCGCAAAATTGAAACTCTAATTTGAAATTCTAATTTAAATTTCTCTCAATTTCACTTATCATTATATACTAGACTAGTGTTGGCATTACCATTGCATGATTAGTTGTAGAATAGTATTCATATTAGTTCTAGACAAAGTGTCGTCATTATTGGTTTGCTTTTTTCCGTGTGCGCGAGGAAGCTATGTCGTAACAAGTAACATTCACTCACTTCGCTATCCCTGTCTATTCTCTCATCGCTCAAGACCTTAGTGCAGCAACATTTCTATTGCTTCGACCTCATTTATTCAAACACAGCCCAACACTTGCTCATTAAATAGAATCAGCATGGAAGAGGATCTTAATTATTCACTTGTAGGAATTTTTGTAAGCATTATTTTTGTTCAGAGTTTATTACTGGTGTGTTCTGTGAGTCCAAGTTATTTTAAATAAATTACAAAAATATTATTATTATTATTGCAAAATCAAAATGTAAGATATTTTGTATTTTAAAACAATAATTCTTTTTATCTTTAGAAACATTGTTTTCTTCTTCCAAAAAAAAATTATTGGGTATTTTTCTTTAAAAAAAAAAGAGTTGATTTAAAATGAATGGAAATTCATTAGTCCCTTTGAGAGGAGTAATGAAATTTAGTTAAAATCTTGATTTCTGTTGGTTCATTTGAAAGATTATCAGTCATACATTTATGCATAGGAGGATCCTACAAGATGATTGTGGAATTTTCAATTATTAAATATAATAATTTGATTTTAAAAAATAAATAAGTAAATTGATTATTGAAAAACCCAATCCCAATTGAAATTATCCTTACTAATTAAGAAAAACTAGCTTGTAACTCCATGCATATACATACTAAAAATATACAATAAGATGCATAATATAATTCATATATATATAATTTAAATACTATTAATAGTCATTTTTATATTTTGTTAACTCCTTAAAAAAAATTTGTAAGAATATAATTAGGTATAGAATGTAAATTGTCCATTTAAAAAAAAATTATTGTGAAGCATTTTTTTTAAAAATTCATTTATTCTAGACTCTTTAGTTTTTGTACTTAATAACTCACTTAAATTAATATTTATGATGTGGTCCCACATTTAATTCTGAAATTAAGAAATAAAACTCTTTAAAAATAAATAATTTAAAACACATAACGCAAAATTAGAATTTTAATTTCAAATTTTAATTTGAATTTCTCTCAACTTCACTTATTATTATATATATAAATATAGATATATAGATTGGTTTTTGTGTAGGCAAGGTTCAAATCTCTCCATGATAAAAGATTTTAACAATTGAAATCAATTAATTCAAGCAGCACATAATTTTTGTTTTTATTTTTTAAGTGCTCCCAAAACGAATATTTTGCTCTTCATTACCTTATAATTTTTTATAATAAATAATTTCTATGTTCCTTAATTATAGGGGTGAAGGTGGAAAATAATCATAAAGTGGACCATTAAAAAAAAAAAACAGTGAGGCGTAATTAATCCCAAAATATAGTAGCTGAAGTACTAGTTACCACCGCCTTCCCATAATATAATCCTTGTAAATGAAGGAAAAGGTTTTACACTGAAAACCGCCTCAAGTTTATTAATTTTATATATTTAAAAGCCCAACCCCAAGTTTCCAACAGCTATATTATCCCATTATTTGCAAAATCACAAAGCCAGTTTCTTTGATCAACCCTATTCCACCAACACAAAACTCTCTCTTGCATTCAAAGATTTTGATTCTGTTTACAGTTTGATCATGGAGTTCAATAGCTTTCCCAGTCAAGAAGATGAGTACTTTGGAACATTATTCATATCTCCTCTTAATTCTATGACTTCCATCTCTGAAGCAGATTTGTCACTCAAGGATTTTTCCTCTGATGATGATCACTCCTCGCTTGCGCTTGCACTTGGACTTGCACATATACAGACATACAATCTACCATCTGATGAGAGTTTCTTTAATGCACTCGTAGATCAAACTTCAAACGTGGAAACTTTTGGTCATGATAATGATATCTCTCTTCATACCCATTTGGAGCAACTTTCTTATTGTGACAAGAATCAAGAACTATGTGGTTCTTGTTGCATTGCCAAGGTTGAGATTGACGTGCTATTGGGTGGTGCTGATTTCTCCCTGCAACTTCTTTCTCTTCAAGATTTCCTCAGGGTTCTAGTTCTACAATAATATTTCAAAGCATCCCAGATGAAGCCGGCTGATCACAAGTCACAACAACTCCGCTAAAGAATCAATCAAGGGTGCCAACTTAATACGATTCTGAGATTCATAATGTATAAGCAGGCCCAAGGAATTTTGTTTTATTTGTTCGGATCCGAAGGTTTTGACTTGGTTTTTTTTTTTTGGGTTCTCTTAGGGTTGTATGGCTACTTTTTTCCCTCGGATAAGTAGTGGTATATAATGGCCATTAATTAGTATTTAGGTTTATGGTCGTTTTTCCAGCTTTTGGTTTTTGGTGAAGAAGATTAGACTTTGAAACCTTGTTAGTTTTCTTCTCTTTTAATAGTCATTGCCTTTTTTTCATATATAGAATAATAGTCATTGTTAATTTTCATCAAATAATAATTTTTTTGTATTTGATGAAATGATAATGTTTTTACTTTTTATTGGTGAAAATTTAAAGGATGGTTTGAGGCGTAGTGGCCAAGAATTGGTATTGATTGTACACTGGTGCATTGATACCAGTTATTCGGTTTTAAAAAAAAATATATGTATGCGTAACAAGGACACAGACATGTAGTTGCATGTGCTGCCAGTCCCAGAGAGGACATATACATGTAGTTTGGCATTAAGACAATACATAGTAAATTGCTCTACTTCTCTACTGAGCTTCTTTTTTTTTCTTTTTTTCTTTTTTTTTTAGAAGGACTTCTCTACAGAGCTTGATTGTACACTAGCGCATTGATTTCAACAGTACATGTTAACAGTTACAAAGCTTGTTCTAGTTCAAGATACAAGATTGTAAGGTAGTCGGAAATAGTTGTAGTAGAAACAAGGAACTTTCTCTCAAAGAAGGCTTCTAAGAAAAGAAATTCTAAGGGGAGAAAATTCTGAAGTAAAAGCTTGTTCTAAACTTAAGGGACAACCCCCCTTAAATAGGCAAAATTCAGAGTGAACAGTATTATGAATAGTAACAGGTGAATAATAATGGATGAACAGTAACAGGTGAATAGTGATAGATGAATAGTAAAAGTTGAATTTTTCCACTTTTTGACTTATTTTTGGGGAATCATCCGTGGAGTTCAGAGACCTACAATTTTAGGGTCTAGGCCATATTATTGATATCCTTTTGTGCCAAAAGAAACTAATAAGCACTATCCTTCAGAAGCATTGGCATTGTTGTCTTCTTGTGCTAAAGGAAATCAAATGAGCACTAGTATTGGGAATCTTCAGAAGCATCGTATTGGTGAGAAGCAGGCTTTTAGTAGTGGTAAATATTGAAGTGTTTTGGCCGTTGTGCAGGCCAGACAAATAGGAGAATCAAAATCTTCCGCCAAATCTGGGGTATCTTGAAATAGTTCTGGATTTTCAGCAATTTTTTGTATTTGATGAAATGATAATGTTTTTACTTTTTATTGGTGAAAAAATTTAAAGGATGGTTTGAGGCGTAGTGGCCAAGAATTGGTATTGATTGTACACTGGCGCATTGATACAAGTTATTCGGTTTTTTAAAAAAATATGTGTGCATAACGAGGACACATACATGTAGTTGCATGTGCTGCCAGTCCCAGAGAGGACATATACATGTAGTTTGGCATTAAGACAATACATAGTAAATCGCTCTACTTCTCTACTGAGCTTGATTTCATTTATGCATGGCCTCCATTATTTCTCACTAGCACATCTAGCCAAGTTTATTGGGTTGGACATTCCTGCGTGATTTCTGTGCTCCACTGAGGTCTGAGATGTAGTTAGGCATGTTCCCAATTCAACCTCAATATGGTCAGCCAGCAGGTGTTTGACCAAAAGTCTCTTAAGCTACTGTGTAATCCTGACTTTGAAGACTGCTGAGGAGGTCCATCGCAGCATCATATATGAATTTGATTTCAGTGCATTTGCAAGCCCAGACATAGTCCTAAGGGTGTGCATATATACTTTTGAATACCTCTTTGTCCTAAGGATGGACTATGCTTCAATGAAATTGATGGGCCTCATTTAGTAATAGAACATTAAATTGAAAGCGGAGGAAAAGCTTCGTCGGCTAAAAACCCCACAAGAGGCAAAAATGCAAGTTTATATACGCGTTTTTGCTGAAAAATGCAAGTTTTATATGGACATATATTCAACTACTTTTTAGAAATCTGAACCAGTAACATGAACTAGTGGAAATTAAAGTAGCAAAAGGGTAAGAGTCGCTACTGAATTCTCCTTCATTCACACCTGAACACATATAGGAGAAATTGGTTCCACACATCCATCTCATTGCGTAATTGACATTTACGAATAAGAGAAAAGCTTTTGCGAAACCAATGTGAGCAAAATTTTTCAGCTTATCTCTACTTTCAGCTTATTTTTGCTACTAGTCTTGAGTTCCACTGCACTTTTTGATACTATTTACAAATCACACTGTACTATTCAGCTAACTTTTACTTTTATTTATAATACTTTCAGTAAAAAAAATTTAGTTTCAACTAAATAAGATGTTCTCAAACATACACCCAATTGGAAAATAAACAAGGATCCAGTTAATGTTGGTCACTTTTATGGAAAATTAAAGAGCTGTTTAAAATGTTGTTCACTTTTTCATTTCTAATAACTTTTCTCTCTTTCCTCTGTCTCATCTCCCTCTCTGCAAGTCCAAGCTTGAACAATTCACTGAAATCAATGCAAACCCATCTAAATCAAAGCAAAATTTTTATTTTTTTTAGTTGAGACAAAAATTGTATTAATGAATCCAAAGAATAAGTATTATACAACTGAGATTTAGCAAGCCCGTTCTCCAGACAAGAAAGAAGCGAAAGAAAAAATTAAAATAAGAACTAGTGGAGAGAGGCCGAGAGAAAATAACACGAAAATACAAGGAAAGAAGCCATATTGCATCATTGGTTATCCAAACCCAGAAAAAGAACAAGAAAAGACCGAAACAAAAACCCACCAACCCAAAAGAAAGATCCACCACAATCCAACCTCCAAGAGAGAGAGAGAGAGAGAGAATAAGCTCGTGACAGAAAGAGCATGAGATCTGAAACCATAAGGGCCAGGTCCAGAGAGAAAGAGAGGAGTTTACTCGTGAAAGAGAGCCGACTGTTTGTGTTGTCAATATCAGTGAGTGCTACAGTTTTCTAGCTAATTACAATAATGTCACTGGACAATGTAAATCAAAAATTGAAAACTAATCTTAAGAAGTCCTCTGAATGCAATGTTTAAACACCTTAAATTGAGAATCATGACTCAAACACTCCTAAAAGTACACTCCTACCAAACAGGCCCCAAAGCTCCAAACAATAACAATTTGTCCCCATAGCTTGCTGGCCTAGCCCTGATATTTGTGATGTCCAAATATAATCAGTAGAAATCCTTATAGTGTTAAGAAAACAATCGACCTTCACTGTAATTTATTAACGATAATGATATATCTAGCTAGCCTACTTGGCCCCATACCTCGGCTTTCACGTCTCATTAAGTTGAACATTCCAATTACTTGAGATAAAGCAAGGTATGAACATTCAGGTTGGTGTTTTAAGCGTAAATTTCTTCTTAATATGGTACCAATCAAGGATTGGAAAGCATATATAGAGATGGATGCATTTATCAATTGATTGATATATAATGCAACTCTGCAGATGGACTACACTAGATAGAACCATAGAAAAACCAAAATTGACCAAATATGATAAATAGGGTTACAGGCTTAAAAACACAACCACAGTGAAACACCCAACCACAGCCCACAGTAACAAAAATCTAAAAATGTCCAATCAAACATACTAAAGAGCCAAAAATCTGGATTGCCCAACCATATATATTTAGTTTGGAACAAAGAAAAAAAAAATCTCAGCGCTTTTTAGAGACACCAACAGTCTTTCCCCTGCGGCCTGTAGTCTTGGTGTGTTGGCCACGAACACGAAGGCCCCAGTAGTGCCTCAGACCACGATGGTTCCTGCATACAACTCTCAAGAGTCAGCTCTATCTTATGTTTCACAAGCCAAAACTTAAAAAAAAATGCAACCTTTTATGGTATTAAGAAAATGATATTCTAGCACCAGACATGTTTCTTTCACCAGCACAGAGTAGAAAGTATCAGGCAAGACATATGTTATATTGGGGACTATGAACACAGAAACCACACTAAGCATCCACATCCGGATTCTAAATCCCATCTTATTTTACCATCCCAAAAACCTACTTTATCAATTATACAATACCATTTTACAATACACCCAACATCCCAACTTTTATTTTCCTATTCTACTCATTAAAATAATATTTTTACATAATAAAATAATATATCCTTAAACCCAAATAAAAACAAAAACCCAATACCCAAATAACCTCTTCAACCAACTGCTGCTTCAACCCAATACCCAATACCCCAGAAACGCCAGCCACAAACGCCATCCAAACCGATCCTCAGCCCCAGAGCCACCACAACCCACCACCGACGCACTACACACCTGACACCGCCACTGCCACCACCAGACCCAACTCATAATTTACCGTCAACAACCAAAAAATAAAAGAATAAAAAAAAAAACCTGGGCAGCAAACCCACCCTGCCACCCACTGACCCAAAAAAACCACAATCACCACCACCGACGCACTACACACCTGACACCGCCACCGCCACCACCACCACCAACAACAACCCATAATTTACCGTCAACACCCAAAAAAAAACCCAGGCAGCAAGCCCACCCTGCCACCCACTGACCCAAAACCCATTCCGACGGAGCCATAGACACCCACCCCACCGTCGACCCACCAGCCACAACTACTTCCACCACCTCCACCGTCGGCCCACTAGCCATAACCACAAACCCAGTAGCTGAACCAAAAAAAAAAAAAAAAAAAAAAAACACAATCCAATGGCAACACAGCACAGCCAAATCCAGCCAAATCAAAATCAAAACCAAAATCAAAATCCTAAATCAAAATCCTAAATCAAAATCAAAATCCAAAATCCAAAATCAAAAATCAAACCCATCTGTTCTAGCAAAACCCAAACCCAAACCCATCTGTTCTCACCGGCAGCGATGGCGAGAGAGAGAGGGTCGCCCGTCGCCGATTCATCCCAAACCCGTCATCATCATCATCATCTTCGACCCAAACGCCAAACACCACCCAAACGCCACCCAATCGCCACCCAAATTCGACCCTCACGCCGGAAACCCACGACCTCCACGCCTCCACCACAGCTTTTCTGATCAAGCCTCCACGCCGTTGCCTCCATTCCGTTGAAGAAGAGAGAGCAGGAAGAAAGAGAGAGAAAAGAAACAGAAAAAATGAGAGAGGAGAGAGGAGTTTACCGGGATAAATGAGAGAGGAGAGAGAAATGAGAGTATTAAAATATTATTTTTTTTATAACATTTAGCTACAGTACCATCTTACATTTGAGATGGTACTGTAGCTAAATCCCAAATTTGGAATTGGCATTTAGCATATGGCCTTCCCATTGTTGAGTAGTTTTGGGGCTTAAATGCCAAATGTTCCTAACATTTGGCATATAGAAGCCCCAATGTTGATGCTCAGCTAGTAAGAGTGATTAAACAAGTTTGAGAACATTCTGGAACACTCTACTGAATTGTTTGAGAACATTCTGCGGAATTGTTTGAGAAAGCAACTGCCGCAGATTTAATGTCATGGGGTTATAGATAAAATATTTTGCACCAATAGACCAAATGTTTGAAGAACAATTGTCAACAACTCCTCTGATCATTCTAAGGATGGTAAGTATTATCCAACAAGGGCAAAACTTAAATAAAATTCGGTTATGTAGTTCATTCGTTAACGCAACCAACATGATTAAATATAATTGGGAAACCTAAGGTACGGGTCCTTGTACCCTTCCAAAAATTTACAAAACATCCATCAAATATTTTATTTCATTTCACATGACTCCTAGGGAAAGAATCTCAAATCAATTCCATGAGTTCTAAGGGTTGTGTTGACTGCCAAGAAACAAATCTAAAAACAAAAGTAAAACACCATTCCTAGGTCTCAAGAATCAATAACTTATATAGTACACAAACTGCAGTTAATAACTCTTTTTTTTTTTCTTCTCAATTAAACCATGAGCATCAAAACAGGACTCAAACATGTAAGAGACAAAGTAAAGAGTGTCCATGTAAAAAGTGATTGTTCACCACTCGCAATCGACCATATTAGCAAATTGTGAAATTGGGTGTCCCTATATTATAAGGGATTGTCGTCCACCAATCACAATCGAGTGAAACTTGGTGTGTCCCTAAACATACAATTCCATTCCATATAAAGAGAGAGATGAATTAAAAAAAAGGAAAAAGAGAGAGAGAGAGAGTAGTGGACCTGATCTTCTTCAAGCGTTCCAAATCATCTCTCAACTTCATATCAAGAGCATTGGAAACGACCTGAGAGTACTTTCCATCCTTGTAATCCTTCTTCCTATTCAAAAACCAGTCTGGGATTTTGAACTGACGAGGGTTGGCAACAATAGTCATCAGATTGTCCAGCTCAGCTGCACTCAATTCCCCAGCTCTAACAACAAAAAAAACAAATTCAAAATCAATATGAGCAAATATTATATAAGATTTGAAACAACAAAAAAAATATATATATCAAATCTAAGACCTCTTGTTCATGTCGACATCGGCCTTCTTGCAGACGAGGTTGGCGAAGCGGCGACCGATACCTTTGATGGAGGTGAGAGCGAACATGATTTTCTGCTTTCCATCCACATTTGTGTTCAGCACACGAAGGATGTGCTGAAAATCCTCGTTTGCCACCAGAGACTGCGCGCATTTTTCACACTCTCAAAAATCAACATTCTAAATCTAAATCTAAATCTAAATCTAAGTAGGGTTATAGAGCTATGATGACAGAGAGAGAGAGAGAGGAAATATAATTTACCATTTTGCAGAAGAGACCACCGCGAGGCTGTTTGCGACGGACGCCGTGAATGAGAGAAACCGCTTTCTTGCTTTTCTTTCTTTTCTTTTTCTCATCTCTGCCTTCTTATTCTCTTATATACAGTACTCATTAGGGTTTTCCACTTTCTACCTTTTTTACCATTTTGCCCTCCCTCCCGCAATATGAAGGGTTTTCCTTTTTTTTTTTTTTTTTTTTAATTAAATGTTTCCGATATAATAAACCACACAAATTTTTTTTTTTTTTTTTGTTACCACTTTTTCAACACTATAGTTACAGCAGCACATGCAAGACATGCGGAAAAAGAAGAATGATTAAGGTTAATTTTAAATTTTATTTATATTATAAAATAAATATATAAATTATTTGATTTTTAAAGTATATAGTGATTTACATTAATAAAAAAAAAGATATTAATTTTAAAAATTTTGATAATTATGTTATAAAAAATCATTTTAGTTTTTGAAGTACATAGAGATATATATTAATTAAAATTTTAAAATTTTAATAATTATATCATAAAAAGTTAATCTCATTCAAATGAAAATTTTGATCAACCACAAAGTTAGGATAACTATTTAAGATATAAATATCTATTTTATTATAATAGTTTTTTAGTACTTATTTGTTATATGCAATACATCGACTCACTAAAAATTTTTAAAAATGATAATGAATATCATCATCCTCCAACAATAAACAATTAAGTTTTGCTAAGAAAATAACAAAAAAAAATTAAAAAGATAAAAAAAAAAAAGGACATATGTCATCAAATTTTCCATTAGATAAATTATAAGTTTCGAAAATTTAAACCTAGAAAATCAATGTTCTTTAGATAACAAATAAAACACTTTATATCATCATTCCAACTTTCTAAGAATTATTACCATCTAAAACTAAAAATATGTGAAGAAAATTTTTGGGATGTTATAATTTAGTGGGAGTATTTTAGACATTACATAATAAAATATTTTAAGAATCATAAACTTTCATTAGCATTTAACTGACATATTTGCTATTTTCCAAGGAAAAATTGCTTGATTTTAAAGTTTAAGGAGGAATTGTAAACTACCCCAAACGTAAATAATGATAAGTGTTTTGATTGAAAAGTGTTTTTATCCTAAGTTTTTGTTTTTATTTTTGTGTGTAAACTATGTATTTTTACTTAAAATGGTACGCAAAGAAAACAAAATACAAAAAATCAACCTAAGAAAATTGTATGTGAAACAGTGAATTTTGGCTCAATAAAGCTAACTAAACCAACAAAAAAATTTCTAAAAACAAAACAAAATGACACAACATTTCATAATACCTTTATAATTTTGTTATATTTTATTTTGACTTGTAAAGAATTGACAACTCAGCAATTTTGAAAAATATTATAACGACAACAAAATGTCTTAACAGTTTCACACAAAAAATATTATGTCCACGACATTTTCACAACAAATCATAAGTAATAGATTATTACATGCTGTTATTGGTGGGCAAAAAAGTAGTTTCATTGGTAAGTTTAAATTATAACTAATAACAATTTACCACCTATGATTTGTTATGAAAGTATTTTAAAAAATATTGTGGATGTAACACTTCTTTTTTCACAATAAATTTATTTTCAATTGTGGTTGATTCCAATATGATATTTTATTATTTTATTTTGACCTATAAGGAATTAACACTTCAACAATTGTGAAAATATTGTGTCAATTTATTGTGTTAATATTTTATTATAATGTGAAACAATGCAAATTAGACAAACAAACAAAAAATGTAGCAAATCTACTACAGCTTTGTGCATTCACCCCACAACCCCCCCCCCCCCAAAAAAAAAAAAAAGTGGCTAGCAAAACAATGAAAATTGAACAAATCAAAACTACTGTAGAGAAGCTACTATATCTTTTTTCATTCACTCTTTTTATATATAGATGATCAAGGTACTTATAAAAGTGATTTATCTACTTCTCCTCTAAAATTTCTTAGATGCTTCCTCTCTTCTCAAAAAAAAATAATAATAATAATAATTTTTAGATGCTTTATCTACTTTTAACTTGTATTTTTTAATTATATTTAATCAATATAATAAAAATTAGTATTATTTTTTTTAATGATCATAATAAATTCAATCTTACAGTTCATTTATCAATGTAATTATACGGTTAAATTCAATTGGAGAATCTAAAAAAGTAAAAATTTAACCCAAAGTGATAGTAATGCGTTTGTATGAAAGTAATATTATTTTAATAATAACTTGTCACTTTAATAAATTGTGAGTGAAAATTGTCACAATATATACACAAAATAATTTACTTTGTGATCTATAAATATGAACAACAACAAAATGAATGTCATTTGAGATGGTGAGGTCAATTTAGTGAAGCTCAATGAAGGGGTTTTTTTTTTTTAGGGGTATGACTGTATGGCGCATATGTGAACTAAGAGTCTTTCTTTTCTTTTTTCTTTTTCTTTTTTTCTTGTTTGATAAGAAACTTTGAAAAACTTTCATTAAACTGAAACCTCATACAGATTTGGTACATCTTTAAGCACTTGTTCAACAATACAAGGTGGGATATCCTCAACCCACACATTACAATCTAAGACAAAAAAGGCCTTCCTCGCCAACTGATGCGCAACTGCATTCACTTCTCTATGCGCATGAGCAACCTTTCATGCCTTGAAGCAACGCAGGCTTAACTTAACTTCACCCCTTCAACAACTTTGGAAATGGACCACGACACTGATTTTGCATTCAACAGGGCAGATACCACCAGTTGAGAGTCACTTTCATATTCAATTTCCTTCAGGCCTAAATCCTAAGCAAGCTCAATACCTTCCTGCATAGCTACAGCTTCTGTCTCTAATGCCTTCAGTGGGAGCTTAATCCGCTTACTCATTGCGCCCATCATATAGCCAACCCCATTCCTGATAACCACTCCAATCCCATAGCAGCCATTCTCTTTAAACAATGCCCCATCTGCATTGATCTTGTACCAGCCCCTCCTGGGGGGGGGGGGGGGGGAGGGACCATTGAAGGTTGGGAATATTTGGGTTTTTACCTGGATTATGGGAATCTTGCCTAAATTCCTTCATGTAATCAAAGACTTCCTTTGTGATCCTAGCTGTATTCTTACGCTA
This sequence comes from Quercus robur, assembly GCF_932294415.1. Lineage (NCBI taxonomy): Eukaryota > Viridiplantae > Streptophyta > Magnoliopsida > Fagales > Fagaceae > Quercus > Quercus robur. The sequence continues at coordinate 37,790,865 of NC_065535.1, read as the reverse complement.
CCTCCCATACTTGACAACATTCCTATGGTTCCAAAGACTCCAAGCCGTGACAGCAAAGAGTTCCTAGTCAATGTTAGGCTTCTTCTCAATTATTTCCCAAACTAGCTCAATGAATTCCTACATCTGGTTTGGTATATAGGGAAGTTTTAGCCTTGATTCAATCCACACTTTTGATGCTAACTTATAGCCCCACAATATATAACCTGAGGATTCACTTAAGCCACACTGATCACAACAATCCTCAATGCTAATTCCCCTAGACTTCAACCTGTGTTTTGTCAGAAGGATATTTCTACATGAGTGCCACATGAACTGTTTGATTTTATTTGGGCAGTTTAGATTCCAAATCAGCTTCCATAGGGTCTGCACCCGTGATTTATCAGATGTTCTCCCAGCATCAGCCTTAATATTTCGATTCTTCAACCATTTTTGAGCCACCTTGTAAGCACTTTTCACCGAGAATCTTCCATTGTTAGTCCATGCCCAAATCAAGGAATCTTCCAACAAACGAGGGCTGGTGGAGATCCCTAAAATCACCTCAGCTTCATGAGGGAGGAAGGAGCATCTCACCTTGTCTGCATTCCAGGAACTCGTCTCCCTATCTAGGAGGCAGGACACCTTCATGAGAGGGCTACTCCAGCCTCCGCCACCCCGCCAACCTTCTGTTCATTCTTTGCAACTTCACTCTGCTTCCCTTTTTCCTTTCGTCTTTTTTGCTCTAACGTGTTTGGGTCCAAGTCGCTCAAAGGAGTAGAGTTCTCTCTCTTTTGTTTTATTAGGCTTTCACCTATAGTGGGCTTGTTGTTTTGATTTCCCCATGCCAATCTTTTCCAGTGTTTGGTCGTTGGGCCTATTTTTTCTGCAACCCAACCCACTAATGGGTCAAACGTCATTGCCATTGGGCCCAACACGGGTGTAAGGTCACCTTCCTTCACCTCAGATCTAGGTAGGATGGAATTTGGCCCCTATTTGTATTCAAAATTGGGCTCTCCCTTTTGAATCTTGGAACCTTCCCACTGCATATCTGCGCTAGTTTTGTCTGGGGACTTTTTGAGCCTAAGGACACTTCACTAAAATGGGCTAAAGGCAGTCTCGAAACCAATTGAGCCTATAGCTCTAGAAATATAGGCTTCATGATCGTCCAGACAGGAATCATGATGAGCTTGAATCGGGATTTTGTAGCAGATTCAAGCTCGTCAGCTTCAACAGACAGGCTGGGAGAAAAAAAAGAGGGTTTGGTTGCGCACGAGAGGAATGATTCTTCTTTGTTTCCTGAAGGCCTCCCCCTTCCCCTTTGGGGTACAAGTACTATGATTGAGTGAGACAGCAACAAGTCCTCCTTTCCTTCAGCTAGTCGTCTCAAGTCTCAAGTTGAAGTCTCCGTTGATCACTCTTCATCACATCTCCATAGGTCATTTCGGACTGTGAAGAAGGGGGTCCAACCCAGCAGCTTGAAGGCGAAGGCGTGGCGCGTCTGATGATAAAGAGGTTCCTTCTGCCAATGCAAGTTGCCTAATAATAAATCGAAGTGAAAGGGGGTAGTAAGGATGGGACCTTCCATGCCAAGAATAGGTCAAAAAACGTCAAAACTTGGCCATATAATCTATTTCCTCAATAGCCAAGGTTAGAAGTTGAGGTTGGTCGTAGATCAGGTCAACCAAGAGGTTTTGGTCTCCTTCCTAGGGTCAGAGAAAGCAAATGTAAAGTGTCAAGGAAGCTCTAAGTCTAGCTAGACGGCGAAGACTCTGATCGGAAGTGGGCTCAAAAGCCATGTTCATTAGTTCAAAATCTTCTTGCTACCACTCGGGTGATTGGACCTAAAAGCCTGTCAAATGGATCTCTTCTTAGAGAGATGTGGGCATCTAATCTATCTTGCCTTGACAGCTTTCTTCATGCGTTCAAGGTGTGACACGTCCATTAAAAACAAAAACCCGAATCGGCGAATTGACTAAGTCCAAATACTCTTATTGTACTTCTATCAGCTCTAGGACGAGTGACTTTCTAAGCCTAAAAGGCGCTAGACGGCACTGTTGACGGCTTATTTTCTTTAAATAGGAACTCCTCGATACAAGTATACTTATGCATTTGAGTCTGTTTAGTCGTGCCTATCCCCGAGAGTGACTCCTTCACTCACTTTATTTCCTTATTTGTGTGATTATGTGACACGTCTATCTTTGAAACTATTTCCATCAGCTAAAAGACTAAGGATAAAGGTGGGGTGTAACTAAACCGGCTCGGTTCTGAGAGTACTATGACCCCGACTCAGTTTATCTATCCCTTTCCCGACTCAGTTAAGGAGGATCGCTAACCCAACTCTTTGAATCTCTGACTAAGCCTGTTCCCCGAGTACCGCTTGCTAACTACACGGCTAACGGAACTTGGTAACCGTTTCCTGCTCTATCTCACCACCCTCTATCCCTACAGGGTTTGATAAACTTTTTAGATTTCACTCTTGCCTTTGGTTTATTCTTTCTAGTTCAGAGATCCATTTCTTTATCATACGAGATTTAGTAGGGCTAGGTTCAATAGAGACAATCCTTTTATTCATAGTAGCTGTCCAACGGGAAAACTCAATCAATCAAGCAAGCCAAGCAAGATTGTATCAGGAGTAGTAGCAGTAGGAGTGGGAGATTGAAAGCTAGCTCCTGACTTGAGGGGAGAAGGAATATTATATGAAAGAAATAGTCTTAGTACACCCGAAGGAAGAGGGAAAGCTCTCTTTTCTACGCTACTTTCTTTCTTCTCCTACGAGATTTCTAGTTAGAGAGAAAGATCCTTCCATGGCCAGAGACAGGAGACAGGCATTCCCACTTTTACTCGAGCAATGGATATGAGACCAGTAAGAGCGGATTCCAGACTTTCAACCTTCAGCTTGGCACCTTTGCTTCATACTCACACTCGCACGGACCGATAGTATGAATAAGAAATCTTAACTAGCCATAGGCTATCCTAAGAACGATCTCTATAATATAATTATAAAATAATAAGGAGTACCCTCACTCACAGGGGATTCGATAAGAGGCTATTCGTTCAAATCCCATTCGATAGCACTTGCAAGAGACTGGATGAATGACTGAACGAAGGCACAGGCACACTGAGCCTTAAAAGCAGATTGGTACTGGACAACTAGGACATCTAATGCACTGATAGCAAGCAACCTGAAAGCTTCATCTTCCAAGCAAGCTTAGGACTTTCCCTTAAGTACGAGCGAGAAAGCCAACCCACAAGAAGCAAGGCCCTATAAAGTGAGAAGGGCAGAGGAGCAATAATCCCTTGAGTCCCAGAAGGCTAATCAAGGCAGGACGCTATGGGCTTTGGCCTTGGTCCATAGAAATGAATGCTACAGCGGGAGAGAAAAGCATAGCCTTCCTCCTTTGTTAATAGACCTTATGTTATTGTTAATGGACCTTTCTTTAGTCAGTTTAGTTTCAAGTTTAAGGCAGGAACAGAGGCTAACTAATCTTACTTATTGGATTAGGGTAGGGACTTTCCCCTTGTTTTCTAAATCTTAAAGGGAGAAGTCAAAAGGAAAGCCGCTTCCCTTGAATGGTCGATTAGCTCAACCAATTCTCTTTTAAGAAATGCGAGCAGGTTATGTAATAAGTGCCCCTCTCTGAGTTGGAAGAAAAGAGAATTTCATTTGCATCATGCTTGGACCTTTTTCTCAGAGAAGGACTAGATCATCTTTCCCTCAACCGACGTGATAGTGGCCTTTGGATTGCGCTTATATTACCGAAATGCGTTAGCGAAAACTTGAAAGGTTCTGTCAGAGATTTAAGAACACTTGCCTGGAGAGTTCCTCTATAGTGGAAAGGGATATACTGAATGAATTGCATCGTCAGGAGATGTTTAGAAAAAGATTAAGGAATTTGCGGGAGAGTCAACTAAGAGCCTTAGTGCAGGAAGCCCTGTAATGTAAACCATAAGGCAAATGAAATATAGGTGAGATCCCAATTCCTCGTTTTTGACATGACACTTACAAGGAAATGCTATTTGCTAGTTTTTCCAGAGGAAGGGGAACGATCAGCCAATCTATACCATATGGAAACAGGAACAAGAGAAGAACGAAGCCCTACATCGGTGTCTGCCGGGGTATTGAGAATGTGGTATTGCTTCACGCGGTCTCAGTCTTAGTAGGTTGCTTGCTTCCTTGCTCCGATATGAGTTGAGAAGTCTCTGGGGAAGTCCCCTATAATATAAAGCGAGTCACGTTCCGCTCTTCTCTCAATGTCAGTGCTTGGAGATCGGGTACAGCGAGATCACTTTTCAGCTTGTTAGTCTGCTATGCATGAAAGCAAGAAGGAGAAAAGCTCTCTTTCTTCCTCGGGAATCCGGTATGTGAGAAATTTTTATACAAGGTCTCACATGTAGAGATGCCCTACCCATAGAGGAAGGAGTTGGTAGCAGACAAGTCATTCAGCAATGAAACTTCCATGGTGTAGATTGACCTTTCACGAATCTGGCTTGAAGAGTTAGATCGTTATTGCATAGATAAGGTGCCTATCTCTACATGGTACTTCCACAATGAGATCAGAAAAGCAAAGAAGGAGCTTTCGCTTCACACCTTGGTATGGTCCACTTGATGAGTATCTCTGGAATTTACGTTAAAAATTGTAAACAGAATGTGTTACTCCCTACCGTTGAATGCGTGTGGTCAACTGTGTAATCGAGGAAGCCAACATTGACTGACTCTCATGGTTAAGAAAGAAAAAGAACCAACAAGATAGGACGGTCTCTGCTCCTCTCTAACTAACAGGAGAAGCGGAACATGTAGCTTTTCATCCTTGTTTGATCATCCTATCAGTCATGGTAACGGATTGAGTATCTCTCTTTCGGTAGCTGGTTTGACTGTTTGTGATTGAATAAAACAAGAGCAAGTTATATCGTAGTAAAGTAGAGCTAGACTGAATGATTGGCTTGTAGGAGAAAGATAAGAAGGATTCCAGCTAAGACGGATATGCAAGCTTGATTTATGTCTCTGCCTCACCGTAAGGGTTTCAGGTTTAGCTACCATCTCACTTATTGTGTGCTTTGTTGGAATAGACTGACATCAAGGGAAAGTGCACTTTATCTCGATTCCTCTCTTTCTACAACTCTTTCTTTCCAACCCACTGGTCAGCCCCCTCCAAACTATGGCATCAAGGTCGGAAACCCCAAGGGTCGAGCCTCAACCGATCTACTGATAAGGTAAGGGGAAAGACAACTGAATAAACAGGTCTATCCTATAAAGATGGGCTAGAGTAAACGCCAAGCGCTGGCCTATTAGTGGGTTCAATTCCTGCTTGCCTTTCATTTTCAATTGTTAGAGTAGTCTCGATCCTATTGAACATAAGCTATATCACAGGGAGTAAGTAGATCATGATCGGAGGGGACGACCGGAGAAAGATAAGTCAAGGAGGACTCGAAGAGGAAGGAAGAGCGGTCCGTCCTAAACGAAGAGCGGTAGCTGAGAGCGAAATGAACTGATTTGGCCGGAGGGGGCCACGGGATTAGACTCTCGATGTATTATTACATTTCTAGCGGGAGGAGAGTAGCCCCGAAAGAAGTCGGTCCTAGCGAAAACACATAATACAGCTTATGGCCAAGAGTGTCATGAAAGAAAGGTTAGTCTGCACAGGCAGGACGTGACATTAATAGACAGGTCAAACTGTGGAATCGTTTGATTTTCACTCGGATGACGTAATTAAATTTGATTTATATTAGTGTGCAGCAGCCCCTATGACAGAATTGAACATCAGATATATCACATCCATAAAAAGATTAAAAACAGTCGGTTATAAGAGCTTCGGCGAGACTGTTAACGATGTGAAGGTCATAGCCGAAATCCGAATATTTAATAGACATGAGCCTTCCCAGTACAGTTGCGAGTCAGAAGTGAAAGCCGGTCCTTACAAAAAGGCTTCTTCGGATAAGCGAACTTAACACCTTCCTAATGTTAACCCTTCCATAAAGTTTCCTCGGGCAAACCGTCGGGGTCATCCTACCGAGACTATTGACCATGTAGGAGCCTTCTTGTCATATGAAGAAACTTATAGACTCAAGCGGCCATCGCAGGCCAAGCGAGCCACGCGGTCAGATTGCGATCTTATGAATTACAGGTCGAAAACACTCTTTTGCCCCAACTATTCAAAAAACAAGACTGTGATTTGCTTTTCATTCTATCTTGCAGAATGAACCGCTACTAACAGAGGGATGACCTTGAGCCCAATCTCCAGGGAAGGCAAACCTTCATTACTGTATTTGATCACCAAAGGCGGACTCTTATGTATGTAAAAAGAATTCATTTACTTGTATTCTAAGAATAATAAGCCAGTACCCCTACCTGGAGGAAAAAGAGTGGATAAGCAGCAGCGGATATATAATCGGTTGCGGTTGCCCCCCTTCTCTTTAGTCGGATAGGAACTCAAAACTAGCAACTGGAAGTCGGGATAACTGAGGTTACCACTGAATCGAAGAAAATGCAGGTGCAAAAGAAGGACCGAGACTCTGACCTTGAGGAAGATCAGCGGACTAGTAGGGTACAAAAGTCAGTCTCTAACAAAATCCGTTGGCGAAATCTATCCTTTTGAGTCTCCTCACTTTCATGTCCCAATCTAAGAAATTCTTAAGTGCGCTCATAGCAAATCTTTTCTTATGTTCCCCCTCTTTCTTTTTCTATTAATGATAAGTAGGGTTTCCCTCACTAGATTAAACTACTGAGCGATGCCCGCAAACCCATCTCTAGGGAAGGAGAAACGGCCTCCCTTATCGAGATAGCAGGGACTTGAAGGGATGCTGCTTGGGGACAATACAAAAATGGAGACTGAGCAAAAAGAGCTTCCAGACCTTTTAAACGTTTTGAATGACTCTCGAATTGCACCTTTTCGTCGTAAGTGCAACGAATCTTTCAACTTTGGGACGACTCCTTGACCTTTGCTTGGGTTGGCCCATTCCTACTAACTTTGACTTAACACCTTCCTGTGACTTAACACCTTAACCAGTCCTCCTGTCTTGAATGGAGGGAAGCGGTTTAAGAATTCCTTATGAAAGTGACCAGCCAAGCAAGGAAGGTTCACCCAAGAAATAAAAGTCCATCCCAGCTGTCAAAAGATCTACGTGCGGATAAGGGACGAAGAATGCTTAAAATCCCAGTGATTCCTCCCCAAAGAAATCCCCGTATTCTATTCCTCAAGTCCCACATCGACTTGATGCCATCTTTATGAAGGAGAATGCCTCAAAAGCATCTGCTAAGATTAACTGTACAAAATCGGATGCTGTCAAATTTGCCTTAGTGCAGTTACTCTCTTTACTTTCTCTCAGTGAAGTTCCTAAATAGGAATATTTTTTAAAAAAGCTCTCGATTCAAAAGTAATTTCTCGAGTAAGATGAATGTGTAGCTTCTTCTCAAGTAGTAGTACCGGCAACTAAAACAGTCTTCTATCCAACACCGGTTACTTCTATAAGACAAGAGCTCCTAATGGAACAATTACCTATTCTATCTGATTCACTGCCAATACCCAGAAAATCTGGTATTCAGATTCAATTGCGACAAGAGCACGTTCGAGAGCAGGGGGCAGAAAGACCTTCTACTTCTATTGCATCAACAACTGATTCAATTGCTATCAGTTCTAAGCCTTAGTCATCTATTCGATCAATGCAGCCTTACGACTGTTCTTTAATCCATTATTTTATTTGCCGCCTAGGAAGGAAGAGCTAATCTTTCTACTCTACCAGTTTTATGAAATATCAAGTTACCTGCTAATTCATCTACACAGCGCTTATTCACCATTAGGAAAGACCGGAAATCCAGTAAGAAGGGTCAGGTAAGAGGCAACTAACATGCTAACAGCAGCCTATTATGATTCACGTGGCAAAGAGCCTGTTCTCTTAGTCCCACAGCTCCTTACAGAACACTTGCTACCGTGGCCTAAATGCTACGCACCTTCTACGAGGATATCCGGGAACGTGCTACTTTATAGGGGACAAAGGGTTGGCTTTTTCGCTCCTCTTTTTAAGAAGTAGCAGCTACTGTGATCATATCTACTCAAGCAAGCCTGTCCCAAGCTGGCCAAGCAGTTGCTTTGAATCAAATGTGAGGGATGGAATTACTTATATAAAGAGATCTTGCCCTCGGTCTTTTTGCCGGAAAGAAGCAAGCGAAAGAAAGGGCTTTCAAGCTTCAATTAGAAAGTGATGAATAGGTTCTTTGCCAGTGAATCTGTCTTAAGCATAGTGCACGAATGAACTGGGTAGCATTCCATCTTTCTAAAGCAGGTAAGGGGGTGAACGAATCGGCTCTTCTTTCTTAGTTTAACTCGTCTGTGTGATAATAATAGTCAAAGCATTCTTCTTAGGATAGCAAGAAATCGATCAGTTAAGAGATGGTAGCAGTTCCTTGGTCGCAAGCCGATACGTATACTTTATAATAAGACCCTTCCTAGTAACGGTAGATTTGTATACCACTTCAGCTTCGAACTTGGTGTCCTAGTTGAAAGCCTTCCCGTCCCCTTCTATCTCACCCTCTGCCCCCTTTCTTCCTGATCCGAATGAATTGGTGAAGCTTAAGGCCCTTGATATTACTGGTAGTCTACAAAGCCCTTGCTTATGTGGACGCTTCTTGCTTCTGCTCTAGCCTTACCTAAAATGGGTAGAAGAGAGAGAGGCCTCAAGCCCTTGATCCATCATTGGAGTTAACCAGGAGCACCCCTCTACTAAAGATAGAGTGTTGGCCCTAGTCTTCCAAGCAAAGCTATACTCTTTTGCGACTCCAGCTAGCTAAAGAAAAGGCAATTCCACTCGGATATTCAATAAGCCGAGTACAGTCGAGAGAAAGACAGCCCTCGTGGTGGGGCTTTGGCTTTGTAGACCGTGCAATGAGCAGACAGAAGTACGAAATAAGGAAGGTCAAGAATTACACTCTTTTCTATAGCCGGGGGCTAGGTTTCTTAAACTTTTCTTTTGATGGTTGCTAAAGCGCGCTTTAAGATCCATTGTCGAAGGTCAAAGTCTTCTTGCTTGAGAAGAATGCCCAGAGGGAGTGTCCTATCCTTAGGCAGGAATTCTAATCATTGATCGAACTGAAACTGCTAATACTCAATTTCTCAATTACAGTTTGCATGACACACCATGTGTAACTAAAGGAGCGATGTAAGAATGACTATCTTGCAGGTCTGTGTACACTCCCTAGAGATGAGTCAGCTAGCTGTAAACAAAGATGAGTTAGGAGCTACTCAGTTACACTGACTGCAAGAAACAGCATTGAGTCTGCTTCTAGAGGGAATGTCGGAGAATCGTCTTCTTCTTCTCTTTCCTTATTGCGGCCGTTTCTTACCCTTCCTTTGGCTGGGCAACGCGTTATGTCGGTCTTTGGTCAGTACGGTAAGCCAGGAAGGCGAGTAGTCGTAGGTGCGCTTGAGTGAGTGTGCCTGGTAGGAAGAGAAGGTCTGCTGGCGGTTCCGGTGGTGAGGGAGTAGGTTCGGTTGCCCTTCTTTCATTATAGTAGTCAAGAGTGATTTTTTTTTACACAGATAGTAAGCCGAAGGCTAATATCTGAGGGTAAGCCTTTAGTGCGTAGGTGCGGAAGTGTGCCAGTGCGCAAAGCCGTAGTCCTTCTTGTTGTTGGCGATGGCTTGTTAGGTGCGGTGCGTTGGCTCTGGTTCCCTTTCTGGGAAACGAGGGTATTAACATCTCGCTGCTGCTATTGATCAAATCACTTGCTTGTTCTTGGTTGGTTCATTGCTTCCCATTCTTCTTTTTTTTTTTTTTTTTTCTGATCTACGCCCACTCTGAAGCTACGCATCAGCTGATCGTTCCGCCCACCCTCGGAATCACAAGAAATAAGTATTGGAGTGACGGGTTCGGTTTCCTCTGTAGCCAGTTCTAATTCATATTAGTCGAAAGAGTTCCACATCTATGGCTATGCCCGGATCTAACTCTCTCTCTCTTTCCGGCTTAGCTTAATGAATGAAGAGAGGGGCCTTTCTTACCTAAAGATCATTTCCCTTTCGACGGGTATGAGCTTCTAGGAGCCCTGCCTCCAACATCGCTTATTCTGCCTTGCCTCTCTTCTATGCTAAGTTTCTTTCTTCTTCAATCGATTCATAAGACAAACGTCCTCTTTGAAATAGGAAAAGACATTTTTAAGGAAAACATCTGCAGATCGGAGTCGTTCAATAGTCAAGTAAGAAAGTCAAGCTTTCCATCAGTCAAGCAGCAAAGACAGATGGGGGTTCAATAGCTGCTTCTTCTCAACCTCCCCCAGGGAAGTCAATAAGGTACCCAGGGCGCAAGGTGGATAAGGCTAGGCCTCTACTAGGAGAAAGAGCTCTTGACGATCTGGGATAGTCCGATGATATCCATTGCCCAAGCTCGAAATGGCCAAGGCTTGATAATCGGGTCTAAGTCGGAAGCCGGCTTGTGCTGGATTGGTCCGTACCTCTGACAGGCATCACAGCTCTTAGCATGTGCTATGCAATCTGATAGGACCTTAGGCCTGTAGTGGCCATGTCTCCGGATCAACCAACGCATCTTCACAAACTCATGTGCTCGGGAGTCAGTCTTTTCGATGAGCTAACTAGAAGCTTAGAGGAGAGCGCTAGCATGCACACTTCCGTTGATATGCTTCACCGATCGATGGAATCTTTTTGACATTGATTAGTCGGACCAAGACCAATGCTACTCATTCTAATCTCAGCTGCTTTGTCTCTTTCTCGGGTACATCCCATACATACAAAGACTGGAGGAAGCAACTTCGCCAATGGTACTTCTTCCTTCTTCAAGCTCTTCCTCGCCGCTACTTCGATCTTTCAGGTGTAGAGGGAAAAAAGAGTCTTAAGTAGTAAGCATGAGTGAACAGAGACAACTATTACTATAGAGAGCCCTAGCTTGGTTCCTTCTTTCTTGCCTGCCTCTCCGCTTCTGTCAGCATAGAGGAAGGTTTTCACTTCCGTTGAGAAAGAAGAAATGCCCTAGCTCAACTTCCTAGCATGACACATTGGCTACGCCATCAGAGACTGGAATGATCCTCCACTTGCTAGTTAGGAAATATCACCGCTCTGTGGGCTTCTTTCGCTGCTCTCTTAAGCTATCGCTCGCTTTACGAGTGCAACCAACAAGAAACTCTTAATTAAGAGACTATGCTGGTATCTATCTAAGAGTCAATATCTGTGAGAAGCTTCCTTCTCATACACATCCGAAGCAACATTTGATCATCAGCATTAGAGAGTTTTGTCGGTCCTTGAAAGAGCATCATTAGTCTAGCTCGTCATGACTCGATCATGGCCTTAGGCGGAATTGGTCCTGGCCAGAAGAACGAAAGATACCGGCAAGCACAGAGCAGTCGTCCAAAGGGGTTCCGTAGAGTAGTCTAACCTTGGGTCAATCCTTGGAGCTTTCTCCATGTCCGACAGAGAAAACTTGGTGCGAATCGGGGTGATGTAATCCACTGCTCGTCCAACTAATGTACTTATGTAGTTCCCCGCAAATATGGCTGCCTGGAGAATTTGTCGTTGCTAAGGAAGAGAGTCGAGCCATAACGGATTGATGTGGCGTAGCGGCGACTGGAATCGATCTGAATGAAGCTTCAAGCGTAGTTCCGAGGCTTCTCCTATACCCCTCCTATATGGAGGAAGATTAGGTGGGGAAGGTCATAGTGAAAGCAGCAAGTTGGAAAGTAGCCGTTGATCTAGTTGCTTCTACTTTCATCGAGATTGCCCTGGTGTTCGTAACACCTCTCTTTGCCGAATCGACTGTTCACTCTGTTCCCATGAACAGAGACTTGTTGTTCTTTCATCCTAGTTCTATCGTAACTACACTAAATAAGTAGTTGATCCATCCCGTTAAAAGATGTTGAGTAAGGGCACTTGTTGTTGCCGCTCTTAGAGTAAGCACTGCAAAGTGAGGTGCGAATGGTGTTTTTACCGGCTTTGCCTTGCTCATGCCAAACAACTCAAGCAACTTCTCCACAAACCTCCTTTGTGAAAGTGCTAAAGTCCCACTTTTCCTATCCCTTTGAATCCCTATTCCAAGGATTTTACTTGCCGGTCAAAATCTTGTACATAATCTCTCTCTCTCTCTCTTGAGTGGCCTTCCCTGTCACCCTGTTAACCTTACCCAATTCGTGAAAGTCCTCTTCCACGCCTTTTAACTTTTCTGACATTGCTACCACACCCAATGAAGCGTTAGGCTCCATGCCTGAGGGCAACTGCACGTGACTCTTGCCGCTTCCATCCCCTACAACAGCCAACTGTGACAGCTCCGTTTGATTTTCCGAACCTTCTCTGGTGACCTTTTGGTTCGAAACAAACTCCCTTCCCGTTCCAACCTGGGTTGATGCCCACCCATTCTTTCTCCATGTGTCCCCTCTCAACCAAGCCCCATATTGTAAGCTTTCTTCTTCAAGCCTGCTCTTCTCCGCCCAGCCTTCACAATGGTCTTTAATGGCATGGTTTAGTAAACCACATCCATAACAAAAATTTGGAAGTCTTTCGTACTTAAAATTCACCCACCTGCTTTCCCCTCCTTCAACGTTTATCTTCTTCCTTCGAATTAGTTTTTTAGTAACATCCATTTGCACCCATACACGCAGGAACTTGCCCCATTGTACCCTTGACTCAGCCACATCCACCTCCATTACCTCCCCCAGCTTCGATCCAATAGTCACACCCGTTTCTCTGGTTCTACTCTTTAGGGGGAGGTTATAAATTTGAATCCAGAAAGGCGCCCACTTCAAAACAATGTCCTTAGGGACAAGCTCCCCCTCGAAATCTTGCATGAGGACCAATTGCTTTTCGAAACTCCATGGACACATGTCGAGGATTCTCTACTTATCCTTACCATCCCTAAATTCTACAAGGAAAAGCTCATTCTCTATTTCCGAAATTTTAACCCCTCTAGTTGGCTTCCACAGCATCCTCACATTTTTCCTCAGCACATCCAGACTCACACATCTGGACGTAAGGACCTTCATTACTACACAGTTCCTCCCTACGGCCCTCATAGCTTTAGTGTAGTTGTTGCCCAGTTCAATACCTTCATCTTCCTCCTCTGTAAAAGACAATTTGCTCCACAACTTTTCAAGATCCTCAGCCATAGTAGACTCTAGCTATCTAGGACTCTTACACCACTAATTTACTTCGGTGACTAAACAAAACGGCACACGACCTCACACCAGGGAGATCACTTAAACTCCTGTAATGATACTACAGGACTCTCCACTGCCACCACATGCACTAGGCATGAGAGCACATACTAGTTAGGACTAGTGTTTTGGTTGTTGTTTAATTAATGCCCCCCTTACACAAAGTTTTGGGAGTGAAAAGATGAAAGATAATAGAGGTAGTAAATGTATGATCCAATAGGCAAGGAGTTTTAACCATTCTTCCTAGTTCTTCGCTAAGAATGGCAAGTTCGTTTTCCTTAATTCATTTGGTCACATCTCCTAATTGGTACAAGACATTCAAACAGCTTGATAATGAATGCCTTGTCACCATTTGGGTCATTTTATTCTTGCTCATGTATTGAGCTTAGAGCAAGGAAAGCCTCATCAACTTAAGCAATGCCAATGGTGAAGAATGTATAATGGAGCTTACTTCCTCCACACAAATTCGTCAGAGATCCAAGAGGTAGGAGAAGACATGCAAAGCTCCCTGCTTCTCAGTTAACTTGAGGTTGTTGGAACTTTGTTAGACATATTCTTTCTTTTGCTCTCTAAACTACGATTTTTCAAATTTCTCTTATCGCAATTTATGTGATTAGTTCATGGATCAAATTGTTTCATTTTCATGATGAAGTTTGGTGAAGGGAAGAAGAAATATAGAGGATTCTTCATCTTTTATGGAGCTTCGATCATCACTTCTCAAAGCCTGGCTAAAGCTTCGTGAGGAAGGAACAAATTCCTTTTTCTTTTTCTTTTTTCCCCTTTTCGATTCTCAATTAGTCAATGGTTCTTGTCTCATTTCTAGTATCAGCAACAATAGGCTACAAAGGGAAACTTTTGAATTATTAGCCACATGTCAAGCCCTTATTCTACATGGTGTTTTGGTCCAACTATCAGTCGATGTAATTTGAACAAGAGAATAAGGCTATGTCTGGTTTTAGCATCACTCAAAACTTAGTTCCATAACTCAAAACTCTAACCCATATCTCATATTCTATCCTCTATTTTTCTCTTAAGTCACTCAACAATGTGTTTGGCTCAAATATTGGGTCTAGATTTTAGCTTAAAAACTCAACTTTAACTCAAAAATGTGGAGCCTACGTGTCTATTTTTTATAGAACGATAACAGTACCCTTGTCACAACAACTTGCTTGATATTTACTCTCTCACCACTCTTTTTTCATTTTTTTTTTCTAAAACACTCCTACTTCCTCTTTCATTTCTCTCTCTCCCCAATGCATCAGAGTGAAGGACAAACACAACCCAGCTCATAAACCCACAAATACCAATTTTGAAACAAATCCCAAAACCCAAAACAAAAACGACTTGTGGGCATATGCTTTCTAGCTTGGGCAGATCTTGCAAATTAAGCTAGTGTTTAGGTTGAAAATGAGAAAGAGAGGAGGGAGAGAGAGCACGGGTTATAGGAATTTAGGAGAGGGACCATTGGCCTTTAAGTGCGGTCTGACAAAGAGATGGATCCCACTTGGCTACTTAAAATCACAAAAATGCCACTATAACTCATTTTCCATCACTTGAAAACATCAAAATCTTGTTCTCAATTTTCACAATTCAAACTCAATTTTTTGAGTATTAAGTTATGGGAACAAACCCAAACAAGCTAAATTGTGGTGGGGCCCACAAAAAGTGAGAATTGAGTTATCAAATTGAGAAATGAGTGATGAAAACACACAAACCAAACATAGCCTAACTAATCCAACAATTCTTAGTTTATTTCTTAAGCTTATTTTATCATCTTTTTACGAGCTGGGCTTCATTGCTTTTGCCTTTAAGCTGGAGCTACAGAGTGGGCCAAGTCTTTTTAGTGGGAGGAGTGGCCCAAATGACTTTTTTTTCTTTTTTTTTCTTGGTGGCCTTTTCCTTTTCTCTTTGGTTTCGAGTGATGTGGGTCTTTTTGGGCCCTTACTCCCAACAGGTGAGATGATAAAATTATGCTGTGTAGTTTTGTGAGGAACCAAAGTAATTAGGCCTTAAGCCCGGTTGGTTTTCATAGGGAAATTTTTAGGCCTTTGGTTCTTTTAGCTCATTTCGTGAAGTGATGTTTATAGTTATTGGCCCAAAAATTCATATAAGTGATGAAACAAATGTGTTGGACAAAGCCCAACCCGTGTTGTGTAAAGGATAATTTTATTGGGCCTATTCCCCGTTTTCTGATTTTTTTTGCTAACTAAGCAAATATTACTCAATGAGATTGGACCACATGATGTGGAAAAAAAAAAAAAAAGTCCCTAAACACATGTTAAGACATTATGGAGGTTTAAAAGTGACTATACAAACAAAGTTGATTAAAATACAATGTTGTTATCACCTTAATATACTTATTATTGTAAAAAACTACAAGCTCTCTAAAATTGATTAAAATACAATGTTGTTATCACCTTAATATACTTATTATTATTGTAAAAAACCTACAAGCTCTCTAAAATTGATTGGTGATGAATGAATGAGAGCTGAGTTGTTACAGAATAATTACAGAGACTGAGTTTATATACAATCCTATAGAGAGAAGAAAATATCTAAAATAGAAAATTAGTTTTGGAGGGAAAAGATTTCCAGCTAATCACTGATCAACACGTGGAGCCTCTGACAAACGGCTATAGCTGATGGCACGTGAGATAGAAGCATGTCTTCACTTAAGCAATGCATCGTCGTTTTTATGGGGCCCGAATCATGAATATAACAAAACGGTGCCGTATCAATCCAATTTAGGAATTCTTCATGTAAATCAAACACTGCCGTTTCATGCTTGACTTTCTCTTCATTTTCAACACTTATATTCCATATATAATTTTCCCCCCTTGATTATGCATTCTTTGTTTGATTTTATCTTCTTTTTTTTAATGTTAAAATACTATAGGAATAATGTAGATACTGTAAAATAGTTTGGTAATGAAAGGCACCGAAATTTTTTTTAACAGCCTTATTCTGCTTAGAAATGTAAGTAGTAGCACTGAAAAATTATTTTAATTTTTTTGTGTGTAGTAAGCGTGTATGTAGCAAGTCAGAATCATCAAGGGTAAAGCTGAAATAAAATCTTCCTCCAAATGTTGTGTTAGCAACATACTCGATTGAACTGAGTAATGCTATGGACACATAAAGATGCATAACTTTGTGCCATAACTCGCCACGTAGTGAGTTGTGATTGGTGGATGTGTGATGGTAGGCCATGTAGAGACAGACATTCACCACTCACAACTCGTCACATGGCAAGTTCTGACACAAAATTGTGTATTTTATGTGTCTCTAGCATTACTCAATTGAACTTCTAAATTTTCAAAGTGTATGTAAGAAGTAGCGGTCTACTTCTTCCATAGCATTAGGTCAGGTTGAATTATATGCTTAAATTCTAATAAGGAGCAATTGCATTGCATCAAACCGAGGACCCTTCCTCCTTCCCCCCTAAGAAGTGTTATATGTAGTACAGTTATAATTCAATCATAGTCGATTTCTTGTTGGAGTTAATTTATTAGCATTTTATACCACAAATCACTACTTAGTTAACTGAGGCAATATCGAACCTGTTCGATCCCTATAACCAATATCATAATACTGGTTTTTAAAGTTCTATACTTTACAGAGGTTTACTTGTACAAAATAGAAGCACATCTACCTCCAACTCCCAAAACTATGTTCACGTCAATGCAATGAACTGAATCAATGCTTTCAACTATTAGTTTATTAGCATAAAACATTTTTTTACAATTTTGGGGTAGTTTTTGTAAATCGCAGAAAATAATTTCCTTTGATTAACATTTTCAGTTGCACCAAGCACTAAAATTATTTTCCAAAAAATGTTTTATGCTAAAACAAACAGGTTTTAGGAGCGTAATTCAAGAATATTATGAAAATCTTTTCATACTGCACATTCTAAATTAATAGAGCAATTATAATGGTGCTAACAGATACCATCAAACTGGGGAATAAAAAAATATTGATACATATGAAAAACCCATAGGGGTTTACCTAATTGTCCAAAGATCTCATGAGATCTATGAGGTCTTGGGCTCAAACCTCCTAGCCAATATCTTGGAATCATCCCAAGAGATTTTTTTCTATTAAAAAGAAAATCCCAACACAGAGTGTAAGCCTTCCCTCCACATGGCAAATTTGAGTTAAGAGATAGACCTACAACAAATTTTGATTCATTGCAAGAATGATACAAGTGAAGTATTTGTACTTTAAAGATTTCATTATTACACTCTTGAAGCATGTTCACATTCAAAGTATTTAGACAACTAGTTTACCCGAAGTACCAACCAACTTGTTGCTAAAGTTACACCCTTCGTTAGGATTGAATAGTTGTGTATAGCTATTATAGTAAGGCTACCTTGCCCTTGGCCAATGGCCAACCTACTGTCACTGGTAGACCTAAAACATAAACGAACAATATTAACAATCTTTTCTACTTATTATTGGTTAAACGAGATTTTAAATAACATGATATATATATATATGTTTAGATTTAGGAAAATACATAATTTTTATTTTAAAATGAATCCTCTTCATTCTTATAGTGAAGAGGATCCTAATTGGGGGAACAAGGAACATGATAGGGAATTCATTGCTTTATATTCCACCATCTGACTATTGAAATGCGAAACATATATTACACAATGGTATGATGCAATAATCAAAGAGAAATCACCATACACAAACATCAGTACAAAATACAATCACATGGAACTTCAAGCAGAATACACATGATCTATGATTTTCTTGCCAGACAGATCAAGCATCATACTCGCACCATTCCTGTAGAGTTGGGGCCACAACTCCAACATTTTTCATGTAAAAAATGTTGGCTGGTTCATAAGATGTAGTCCATGTCAGTCGGGTATCATATTAGCAAGCTAAAATCCTTGACGGCAAGTAAATTTAAATGAGAGGTGAAAGTGCAAGAAATTTTATACGTTAATAATAAGTAACAACAGTATATCACATACCTGCATCTGCCTGCTAGACAAATACGACAGTCATCAACCAAGCAATAACATCCGTACCACATGTATTTAAAAATGCAAAATGTTAAAAATTTGCAAGAACAGATCACCCACTACCATCATGCTAGATATGGTCCTAAATAAATGTCTATGACAACATAAACCAAGACAACTGCATATAGAATAATGGCCAGGAAATATCATGTTGGAGCAATTTTATAGTGCTAAAACTGCCTCATAGGGTTTGTCCTTTTGAGAATGTTAGCATTTGAAATCTTTTTTGTCTTGTTTCTAGTATAGGTTGATTATCTTAGGCCTTAGCTAATAAAGATCCCAATTTCAACATACATTTCTAATTTCTAACTCTGTATTGCACATGATTCAGTTCTAAAACCTCTCTTTTTTGATAATCAGTTGTAAAATCTCTCTAGTCTGTCATTTTGGTGTTCCCTTCATTTCAACTTGCCTGATTCTACAACAGCATGATTTTTATCCAAATTTATTGAAACCTTCATGTTAAATTTTAGCATTGATACATCATGTTGAATATGCTAGTATAAATACGAAAGCAAAAACATAAAGTATAAAACATAATAACACACGAGGGTTACGTGGTTCAGCCTAATGGCTTACATCCACGGAGGAAACCCTAAGAGCATTAGCATTGGGGAATGCTAATGCCAAATCTAAAGGAAATTTAGCATTTTTATCCCCAAACCCCTCTGCATCAGAGAATGGTATACAGCACTATTGCAAATTTTTTTGCAATACTGCTACAGTACAATTCTAAACATAGAATTGTACTGTTCACAGTATTGTAAAAAAATAATAATATTTTATTATGCTTTTTCCCGCGAAATCTTCTCTCTTCCTTCTCTGTTTCTCCGTTTGCTCTCCTCTCTTCAGACCTAAACACCATCGCTGAAGCTTCACCAAGCCTCTCACCCATCTCCATCGCTGAAGCATCACTACCCACACCCATTGTCACCACAACCACAGCCACGACCACAGCCATAGCCGCCACAGCCACCACCACCACCCACAACCTCAACCCCAACCACCATAAACCAAAACCCACTCGCCCACCCACCTGCCACCACCGTAAACCTCAACCCAAAATCAACCCACCACTAGCCACCACCACCACAAACCATACCCACCATTAACCAAAACCCACTTACCCACCTACCTTCCATCACCGTGAACCCCAACCCAAAATCAATCCGCCACCAACACCGTAACCCATACCCATCAACAACCCCAACCCAAAATCACTCCGATCAACCCACGAACCCAACCACAAAAATCAAACCCCAACCCAAAATCAATCCGCCACCAACATCGTAACCTATACCCATCCACAACCCCAACCCAAAATCACTCCGATCAATCCACGAACCCAACCACAAAAATCAAACCCCAACCAAAAATCAATCCGATCAACCCACAACCAGCACCCAAAGCCACTCCGATCAACCCACAAACCCAACCACAAAAATCAAATCCCACCAAAATCAATCAAAACCCAACAAAATTAAAACTCACCAAAAAACAATCCACGATCCACCGCAGAGACCCACGATCCACGATCCACCGCCCAGCCACACCCAGCACCAGAGAGACCCACATACTCGAGAGGCAGTCAGGCATAGAGAAAGGGAAATGGAGGGGCAAAGAGAAAGTGACAGCGAGCATGGGAGAGAAAGTGAAAAAAAGATGAAAAAAATGAAGAACTCCAGCAATCTGAAAAAATATAGCGAGCAAGTGACAGAGAGCATGGGAGAGAGAGTGAAAAAAAGATGAAAAAAGGGAAGAAGTTCCAGCAATCTGAAAAAAATATAGCGAGAAAGAAACAGAGAGCATGGGAGAGAGAGTGAAAAAAAGTTGAAAAAATTGAAGAAGCTTCCAACAATCTGAAATTATATAGCGGTTGGAAATAAATAATAAAAAATGGTTAAAAAATAATATTTTAATAAAAATAGAGTTTTGGGATGTAGGAGAAATGGTAAAATGGTATGGTATAATGATAAAGTGGTGTTTTAGAATGGTAAAATAGGATAACATTAGCATTTCCCAATGCTAATGCTCTAAAGGGCTACATCAATAATATATTATAATGTAGTACAAATCCTGTATTACAATAAATTATAACATGTGTATATATAGTAAACTAAACCCTAGACTAATAGACTTCTAGTACAAGTAGGAGACTTGGCTTGCACACAAAGTAGAATTAAGCTTGGGCCTATGCTAATGGGTTAATATATCTCTAACACCCCCTCTCAAACTCAAGATGGAAGTTTGATGACATCTTGAGATTTGATAAGGTTGAGAAGATCTCTTGAATGAAGTTTGGCTTTGTGACGGTAGTTTGAGGAAGGCAATAGTCTTGCAATGTTGATGCGACTTCTAACGGTGGAATGACTATATCGGAGAGTTTTGACGGCAGTAGTAAGAAGCCAAAGAAGATGAACGCAGCGAAAAAAAACACTGAGAAAGACAAAGATTGCTCTTAAATATACAGGAAGGTGGCTTTGATACCATGTTAAATATTAGCATTGATACACCATGTTGAATATGCTAGTATGGATGTGGAAACGAAAGCATAAAGTATAAAACACAATAACACACGAGGGTTACGTGGTTCAACCTAACGACCTACATCCAAGAAGGAAACCCTAAAGGACTACATCAATAATATATTATAGTGTAGTACAAATTCTGTGTTACAATGAATTATAACATGTGTATATATAGTAGACTAAACTCTAGACTAATAGACTTCTAGTACAAGTAGGAGACTTAACTTGCACACAAAGTAGAATTAGGCTTGGGCCTATACTAATGAGCTAATATATCTCTAACACTTCAAATTCAACTATTACAATTTTCTCCTACCACAGCCCTCCACCAACCTTCTTCCTTTCTTGTTTTCTCTCTATCAAAGGGTTGACGTGAAAGATTGTAGTTTTCAATTAGCAATCACTTGAAATTTTGCTCTTAAAATAGGAAATTAAAACATATAAGACGGTCTAGTTTTGCTTTTCTTCTGCAACAGACATTTGTGTATACCTTGATCACTTCTATTTACCATAGGGATTAGCCTTCACTACCTGGCTTCAGTTGCCG
Source organism: Quercus robur (assembly GCF_932294415.1). Taxonomy (NCBI): domain Eukaryota; kingdom Viridiplantae; phylum Streptophyta; class Magnoliopsida; order Fagales; family Fagaceae; genus Quercus; species Quercus robur. The sequence continues at coordinate 37,769,640 of NC_065535.1, read as the reverse complement.
TTTTACAGCTTCCTGCTTGCCTTTCTCTTTGACAGAGAAGTCATGCTCTCTCAAAGCCTCACAGGTGGAAGTTAGGTGATCTTAGCTGCTTTGAGTTTCAATCCTGACCTTCACATCAGTAATCACTAATTTCAAACCCTTAGATCTACAAGGCCCTTCTACATTTTGTGCAGCTAAATACATTATAAAGCTCTCCTCGTTACATATCAATACCTCATGTCATGTGTATACAGCGTTGGATATATTTGTACATCATGCTCCAAGTTGAAATATGAAATAGCACATTATTTAAATGCAAAGCTTGCTGCACGTTAATGTATCATGCTAAGAAAATTTCTAGAAATTGCATAAATGACATACCCTACTATCAATTTTTCAAAGCTTTCATAAAACGTGTTGATATTTTGCCCATCATTTCTCTGAATTTTTATTAGATCATAGAAGCTCAATATATCATTTATACTCCAGTTAAATCGAGTATCAATGTTCAACTTTCTTCAACAACAAAAAAGGACAGCTTTCTTCACACGAACATAATACAAAAAAGTGAATCTTTACGTCAAGAAGGGTTTGTTTTGTCCCAAGGAGACATGCTTGAATGGAAATCCTCGTAGAGTCGTAGTGGTCTTCTTTTGTCTGACTTGGAGCATAACCAAACCCAAGTAGCCAGATCTTACTCTCTTTTTTTTTTTTTTTTTTTTTTTTTTTTTTTTTTTTTCAAAACTCTACCTATTGTGGCATAAACATATTCTGATACTACTCAGGAACCATACTAAAAAATAAAAACCAAACAACAATATAAAGGGAGCAGTCCTAATACTGCTATGTTTTGTCCCTTCGAAGCTTCAGCAAATGAGAGCTTTTGGGGGAATCCCATTAGCCATAGTCCAATTCTCAATAAACTCATTCTTCGAAAAAAAAAATGTTAAACTTGTTCTCATAAGCAAGATTTCTATATCAAAAAAGAGAAATTTAATAAGATCATTTGAAGAAGATGATATAAAAACTTAAATAATAATAATAATAATCAATATGTCTACGTTACAATGTTTTGTTAATTACCTATTGCAGTCAAGATCATCTGCTAAGATAGGAAACCAAAATACAAGTTTCTGCAAATGCAGTATGAATTGAATGAAATAACACATTATAATAGTTGTTTACTTACCAGCATGTATGTCAGGTGTGGGCGTGTAGCAGCAGCCGTGGCATCAAAAATAACAGAAACAGATTGTTAATCCAATGCTAAAGCGTCAAAGGCAGTCTGCCTGATGCAATTTGGAGTTTGAACACCAAGAAGCAGAGGTTCAAACTAGAAGCTGTAAATACAAACTTAACATGCATGCAGCACTATCTATAAAAAGTTTAAATCTCCAGATTCTAAGGTTCACAAACCAGTGATATATAATCAGATTATTAATCCCAGCACCCTGAAGTAAAGAATGAAGGTGTGTAGCAAAGAAAGCACTAAAGCGCGTCTTCACCAATTTATAGTCTCCTTCTTTGACCAACAGACCATCAAGATCAACCAGTTCCGCACCCACACTTCCCTTAACAGCCGGACCCACTTTTCCAGCAGCATACCAGTCAGTGTCGGCAGAAGAGTTCAACATCTCTCCCTTCCTAGTGTATCATGCTCACGAACAACCTAAAACCCTTTCTTTTTTTCTTTTCTTTTTTTTAATATGATCATCACCATCAATGCCATTGAATTTATTAAGAAAAACAAAAAGAAACATTCACAATCAATAAATTAAAATGCCTAATTTAACCACTCTACCATAAGGTTACTAGTGTATCATTCAATAATACAAATAAATTGAATTTTTTAATAATAATAATTGCAACTAAAAAATAATAATAATAATACAAGAAACCATAATCCCCTATTATTATTGTAACAACAATTTCTATATTGTCACACTCATCAAATAATTAAAATTGGAATTCTTCCATGTTGATGAAAAGATGGAGAGTAACTTGAGATAGTTCAATCATGTCCAGAAGATTAAAAAAATTGATTCAAGTATAATTAATTCAAGTTGAAAGAACGAAAAATGAATAAAAAGATTTTTTTTTTTTAAATTTAAAAACATCAAGAGTTTTTTTTTTGGGAGAATTAAAAGGTAAAAAATACATGTAGGGGATCCTAACTAATTTATTGAAGATCTATAGCTAAGCCAACCCCAAAATTTGGAATTTAGGCTTTTTGTTGTTGCTTCTTTGGTATTTGTTTGTTTCACACCAGGTAAAGTGTTTTTTAAAAATTGTGAGGCCTCTTATGAAGTCCAAAGTGGCTAGAGGTGATTCTATTTTTCTTTGATTTGATAATTGGCATATAGATGGGCCCTTGTATCAGAAGCATGAGCATTAGAGCATAGAATGGTTAATGACACCGGCAGGAAGTTAAATGCTAAGTTGTCCAACTCCAACATGATTCAAAATGGGCCACTCCTCGAGCAAGGTCAGAGCAGCTTGTTCAAATTCAAAGTAGCTTATTTGAAATCCAAATTTATGATGAGGATAATCAGTAAGTAGGAGTGCCTACTAGGCTGCTACTACTAATGGAAATTTTTATTGCTAATAGGATGAATTGTGCTGTTGTTGATTGGTGGAATGGTATTTGGTTCTCTAGTCACATTCCAAAGCATTCCTTTATCTCACGATTAGTCATCAAGGACAGATTGATCACAAGGTCTAGAATGGCTAAATGGGGTTATAACTTATAAGGGTGAAATGCTTTGTATTTTTTGTAGAAGTAGGATGGAATCGAATATATTCTTTCATTACTCTATTACAAAAGAATATGAAGAATTCTATACAATTGGTTTTGTGCTCTAATTCTTATTCATTCTTTAAGTTCCAAAAGGTGAAAAAATCCAACTCAGCTAAACCCAAAAATCTAGTTCTTCTCGGCTTTTTAGTTCATAGAAGGTATAGAATTTCTCGGCTCAGAAGCAATGATTGAACTTAAATTTTTAACATGCTCTATAGCCATTTCCCTAAATTTTCTTAGCACGCAAACAGAGCTATCCATCTTCCTTATGCCTCAAATCAATCATATATCTGTTAACAGCAAAATTTGAAAGAAAAAAAATCATGGAAACAAACAAATTAAAGCCCATTAACTCATAAAGCAAATAATGCGAACAATGCTTTTCAAACAAATAAATAAAGCGAACAATAACAGAGAAATTAAAGTGAAAAGAACGAAAAAGTGTACAAACCCAAATAACAAGATTGCCACGCTGCCTAGCGACCTCAACGGCCTCGATTACATTAGGGACTATGGCTCTTCCATTCAGTGGCACCTGACCGTCCTCATCTATAAAATCTTTCTAGCTACCAAAAATTGAAAAAATAAAAAAGCAACTTCAGATTTTTTTTTTTTTTTTTTCTTTTTGCTGGGGGAGAGAGAGAGAGAGAGTGTGTGAGAGGACCTGCATGTCCATAACAAGTAGAGCTGTGTGTTTCCAATTTTCCATTTATCTTTCATGTTCCATAGTCCAAAAGAAAAGGGCTTTAATAAATCTTTCTTTCCAAACCAAAACAAAATTTTCAATGAGAAATGGAAGATAGGCCTCGCTTTGCTTTTACTGCTTGATAAAATTTTGTACATATTTTTTATTTTTTTTTTAATTTGCACTTTTTTCAACTACGTACCCCACAAAAATGTAAGGATGACTTGTTACTAGTATAGTAGTATTACCTACCTGGATAAGATAGGCGAATCTTTCCCACACTCGATTCATGCATATATATATATATATATATATATCATGTATGTATCAAATACGTGATACAAAAAAATAGAAACGCAAACACTGACGACATGACGTCAATAATCAAACCACTAATTATAAACAAATTACACACCCATGGCTACGGCTATATATAGCTATGGCTATGGAGGTAATAAAATGAGACCCACTATTTTGATCGGTGTTGGAATTTAGAGAATAACGTTTTCAGGATCAGCGATCGTCTAAATTTTATCGTACGTGACCGCAACCTAAGGATTTCGTTTGTAAACATCTTAGATTCTAATACTATATATATATATATATATATAACATACAACAAGAAGAAGGTAAGGACATGCAATGAAGAAGCCGCTGTGTACGTGGGATTTAAGTCTTACGAATTTTGCAAAGGAATCTGAACTCGTTGCTGCATTTGACAGCACAGGACAGTTGATTTCGAGACATTGTCTTTGAAGGTGATTCAAAGTGCATGGTTAGTTTATTATGGAGGCGCTACATTCGCGTGAAGAGGATAGCATGGATTACAAACAAACTTAAAAACTCATCTACTTACACAAACAACCCTCACAAATATGAACAAAGCATCTCACAAACACACAAACTTACAACCACAAAAATCCATAACCCTATTACCACCCCCCCAAAAAAACAAAAATAAATAAACACTCAAAACTACTCTTTGAAGAAACTCATTCCATGTAATTCTAAAAGTCTTTTCCTCTCCCTACAGCCAGAAAGCCAGAATTTCAATTGAGGAGCCAAAGTATGAACCAAAAAAAAAAAAGTATTGGCTTCTAAATAATTTGAATATCTCTTTCTTTTGAAAATGTCAAATATTGTAATTGAATTTTCTCCTAAACTACAAATCAAATAAAAATTTATTTTATTATCTTGTTATATATCCAATAATCTTCTAGCAAAAAGATTAATTATTGTTGTTAATTAAAAAAGATTAATTATTGTTGTTAATTAAAAAAGATTAATCCAAAGTAAAATAAAACATGTAAAGACAAATAGACAAACTAAAATATTAAGCAAAGAAGTAAAAAATAATGATTGCAACCACCAACAATCCCTAAGTATAAATTTATTAGTTTTCATGATTTAACATTAACTAATTATGTTTATCTGGCATGACTGTGCATGGATTGGATTGCTTGAGTTGATGGAAAAATTTTCGACCAAACTACCAAGGTTGGAAAAATTCCAAACCATCATCAACTCACCAACCTCCAAAAATGGTGGGTAAGTTGAAAATTTGGGTAGGTTGAGGGAAAAAATTTTATTCAAGCCTGCTAGCTATTGACTCACCAGCTTCCAAAAATGGTGGGTAAGTTAAAATTTTGGGTAGGTTGGGAGAAAATTTTTCATCTGAGCCCACTAGTTGCCGACTCATCAACCTCCAAAAATGGAGAGCCAGTTGAAAATTTGGGTGGTTTCAATTTTGCAAATTGGGTGGGTTAGCTTTAGTTATGGGTAGTATACTAAACTTTAAAATTTATTTTACCACTTATGAATAAATTTGAGTTGTATTTCCAATAAATTCTATAAATCATTGAAGAAAATCATAATGTGACTCACTTTCCCATTGATCAAAGTTCAAATGTCTTAACTTATACCCATAAAAGAAAAATGTCTTAAGTTATAACTTAAGAGTACTTTCTAAATTTTTCTTTGGGTTAAAAAAGAGAAAAAAAAAATGGTATGAGTACTATATCCATGTCACTATGTATACTTAAAAATATGTTGGGAAAATATCATTCATTTTTCATATATATTAACGTGTGTAAATCATGGAGTTAACCAAAAATAATAATAAAAATAAAAATCTTAAATTTGATATAAGATAGTCTAAAAATAGATGAATATATCTAGGCAAGTTGGGTTGGATCTTTGTGATTTTAAAAACTCAACTCGCCATCTGACCCGACCCACCGCTTTAATAGTTAAACCTGCCCAACTCGCTTGAAAATCACTATCATATCCATACAGGTGTTAAGGGAATCACAAAAATGTGTCTTTTAGTGTGTTAAATTAGGTCACTAATTAATCTTACTTCCCTCCAAATTTTGTTGTATGCGTGATTTACTATATTCAATATTTGGTTTTGTTTCAATTTTCTGCCACTATTTTTTTCCTCAGCTTCTATCACTAATGTTTCTTTGTACTTTTTCTGTCTTTTTATTTATTTTATTTTTTTAGTTAAGAATTCATCTTACAGAATTAGAGAATATGATGTTGGAAGAAGCAATTCACTTTTTTGTAAAATAAATTTATATATATGTGTCATTCTTTTAAATAATTGGCAATTGTGGAAAAAAAAACCAAAAAAAAACAAAACAAAAACAGATTATCTAATCATAGACTTTTGGGGATTTTTGTTAGTCTTTGAAATTTTATAACTGAGATGTCAATAATTTATTGCTTTAAAACTCACTTAGCTCAACAGTGGTATAGTAAGAGTAGAAAAATATATAACCTCTGAGCTTTGAACGTGCGTAGGTCTTATGAATAGAAAATTTTGACAACTAAAAATACAAAAAATCTGAACATGCGTGTAGTGATTATTAAACCCTTCCCAGGGCAAAAATTGGTTTACACCATTTGTTTTCCCACTTCCGCCCTCAGTTCAAATTGGTCTTAATTGTCTAGTTCTTGCCTTCTTGGTGTCTTCTTGGTGCAAACACAAGGTACAAGCTCCCAATTATACACATGTATGAGAGAAAGAGTAAAAAGAAGACAACCCAACCTTATGAATGAAGCCGATTAGTTATTGAGTTTGAGATAAAACACGCCCGAGCATTTAATAATTAAGGTTTCTTTATGCATTTTATTGTTAATTATTTAAGCACTTTTTCTGATTATTATAAGACAACTTTTTGAGTATTATTAAAAACATGCGTTTCTTTTATATTGGTGACGACTTCAATTTTGCTTGGTGCTGACCCCAAGCAACCCTTAGGTGCCAACTCCTAGGGGCCTATTAGTTATTAGATTTGAGATAAAGCACGCCTGAACATTTAATAATTAAGGTTTCTTTATGCATTTGATTGTTAGTTATTTAAACACTTTTTCTGATTATTATAAGACAGCTTTTTAATTATTATTAAAAACATGCGTTTCTTATTGGTGCCAACTCCAATTTTCCTTGGTGTTAGACCCCAAGCAACCCTTAGGTGCGGACACCTAGAGTTTATTCTTTGTTCTATTGTTATTTAATTGCTCCATTAAAATAGTGTGATGGTCTTACGTCAGTTCTTTTGGGTGATGATATTTTTTTCTCAGGCAATTTCTTGGATTTGCTTAGATAATTGTCTGCTTTGAGCAGATTTTATGATTTCTTGGGTTTTGTTTGATCTTTGAAATTTGATTTGAGCTAATGTCTTCTATGATTTCCTGGTTGTTTTGTTTTGTTTTGTTTTTTTTTTTTTTTTTTTTTTTTTTTTTTTTTTTTTTTTTAAATACTAGAAAACACCTTAAAATATTTCCCAAAGAATTTTTTAAAATGCAACTAAACACCTGAAAATATTTTAGATCAAAACAACACAGCCTTACTATTTGACACGCTAGCAGCTTTAGACCTGTGTCCACACCGGTACCAAGATTACAAGAGCAGTGAGATGGAAAAAAAAAAAATCAAAAAATCTACCCGTCTATTCTTATCTCGCTCACTTTTTCACTCTGCCAGGAAATCCAAATTTACATCTTCAAATCTAATCATAAAGGTCACTTGGGCCTACTTAACATTAAGAAAGAAAGAAGAAAAAAAAAAGTAATTATATGGAATAAATATAAGACAAGAAATAAAGACTAATTGTGGCCCTATCTACTCAATGTACGCAATAACACTTGCAGAAGGATTGTTATGTCTAGCCAAAGAAATCACTGTAATTGACAGTCTCAGGCTTTTATATCTACAACAGAATGCATAATTACCAACCTGCAAGCCCACGTCGTTCAAGCAAATAACTAATGTATGATTCTGTGTAAGTCTCACTAGGAAAAATATGGTCATAAACCTAAAATGGCTGGCAAAAGCTACCTGATATTATAAGGAAATACTACAGTCTAATTCCTTGGCAGCAGTACCAAGAAATTCAATAGACATTCCAGTTGCGAGTCTGCTATGAGCTTCCCATGTTAAGCACTTTTCAATGTCATCTTGCCAGTCAATTACACCTAAACTAAAATACTTATAAGGGGGACCAGACATGCCATTTATGTCCACTGGTTTAGAATTAGACTTAATTGAACCAGTGTGCAAAATATCACGAAGAACTGATATGCTCAGAGCACGAACATGAGCACTTGGATGAGAAAGACATCGGATGGTAGCTGATAGGCGGCACTGCAGCATTGGACCAAAAATTTGACATTAGTAATGGTTTTACATTAACATAAAATGAACAGAATACTCATTCTTTTCGTCTTGTTAATGAGTAATGTCAGGTGGCCAGTCAATCAGGCACTTGGACTTTCCAGTGCCCGAGTTCATAGCAAATTTACATTCAGCCAGGAATCAAACTTGATCAAGTGTGTCAAGAATTGGGTGTGTATGTTTACCTTTAAGAGGTTTGAAAGGCCATCTGCAACTGCCAATCCAGATTCTCCCCACTCCAGCACAGGTTGAACCGCTCTGGCTGTTGCTTCCAGTAACTGACAATTTATATGTTTGGATCATCAATAAAGCATTGAAGATGTATAGAAATATAATAATAATTAATTAAAGGGAAAAATTACAATTTACTCTTGTTGTTTGACCCTATCACAATTTAATACACAGATTTTCAATTGTTACATTTGATCCCCTAAGATTTGGACCAAAATGAAATCATTAGAGTTCGGCCCAATGTATCTATCCATAACAATTTCATTTTAATCCAAACTTCAGGGATCATAGTGGTTGCAAACTATGTGTCATGGAACTACAACAACATAAAGTTATGAGATGTTACCTCTAGTTGTGGTAAAGTGCAAGCTTCTCCGTCAACGAGCATCCCATCTGTGGCGCGCAGAAGCAGATCTGAAGCACTTGCCAAAATCATTAATGATTCTGGCCTATCGTGATTTCTCATTAGCTCCACAATCAGTTTTACAATTCGTTGGTTGATTCTCCACATCTTCTGACCTTGATCATCATCTTTGGCAATCCAAGGTTGTAATTCCCTATCCGCCTGACATGCAAACAAGGCCAAGAAAGTGATGAAACAAATAAAATAATTGGAATTACATTATAACAGTAAATAAGGATGGTGACTGAAACACCAGCTAGGCAACACCTCTATTAGAGGTATGTGGTTAAGTGGTTAAATGGTTAAATTTACCATATCACAATAGCTCAAGCTTTTAGGTTGATCGGTAATTTAACATGGTATCAGAGCAATAGATCCTAAGTTTGATCTGTGGTTTTACTCTACCTCCCTTTTAAAATGTTAAAAATCCCACGTGTTGGACCACACTTATTAAGGAGGAGTTTACCAATTGTTCCAAAAGCTTAAGCTGTTAGGAAATGGTGAATTTAATTCATTACCACAATGAATTAAATTTCACAGAATATTTTTTTGTTCTTTTCCTAGAAATTAGGTTTTCATCCTATCACAAAGGTTGTTCTGAATTTTTAAAGCCATATTTAAAAGTTGTTTCAAGACAATTGCCAAAAGAAAGCTAATATATATATATATCTAGGTGACAATACAAGTTGAAAAAAAGTTTGGACCTGAAGAACAACTGCTGTAGCTGCTTTTGTAGGTGATGCTGATACGACATTGCATAGCGCATCTAGAACCTAAATACATCCAAATATGGTCAGTGAAATACATTTCAGCTTGAACATAGACACAATTATTGAAATGAAATAACAGCAGAAATATATTAAATGAATGAACCATCCCAGAACCAGAAGTGAGAAACATTTCAAATTCAACATAGAAACAATTATTGAAATTGAAATACATCCAAATATGGTCAGTGAATTACATTTCACATTGAACAGACACAATTGTTCAAATAAAATATAGCAGAGATATATTAAATGAATTAACTGTCTCCAAACCAGAAGTGCCTATTGTTAATACTTAATGGTAAATTAGTAATAATCTCCTACTCCAACATAGAATGTGGGAACCAAATCACAAGATCAAGGCAGAATCAGATATCTTGTTCACATTTGAAATTTCATGTCACTAATACAATCTACAAGCATAGACTGAAAGGTACACAAAAAATTCACAGTAAATAAAATCGCACAAGGAGACAACAGCAAATACATGTTTTGTGATTTCTTGCATTTCCCCCAAAAAAAAATACACACACACAATATAACCATACCATGAACAGATCCTTTTAACGTCAGACATTTAAGTGATATTCCTTTTACATGACAACAATTCAGTTCTAGGAACATAACAAGGTACATTCATATTTCTATTATATCCTTAAAATATTGTCAGAATATAAATCCAATATAGGGAACATCATAGTCAGAAAATTATATTGCTTATGTTCAGGAGTTTATATATTGAAAGACTTAAAGAAAGGCTGCAACAGAAATGATTCATACCTGCCTCCATCCTTGTTGGGCAGAAGTGCTTTCTTCACTAGGTTGAGTTTCAGGAGCTGCAATCAACTTGTGCCACAGCAATGAAACAACAGAGAAACATAATTCTTGTTTCTCTGGCAGCACCGATCTTAGAAGAACTTGAGCACTGCAATTAAATCCTATTTGCCTATCCATCGTGAGGAAGTTGGCTAAATCTGAAGCATCTAATGGTAAATTTGCAATACCTTTACCCAAGGTATTTCCTGAGCCTTCATTTGGATGTGATGCTCTAAATTTAGTATCTGAATGGGCTGAATCCAAAGACTGTGGAGTAGATGACTGCCCAGGATCAAAGCAAACACTGTTTTCACATTGACTTCGTCTTTTGCCATCAGAATTCAGGAGGGACTTCTTCCACAATGGTGTATGTATTAAGTGTGCTTCTAGTGGCTCAGCCTTGTTAACAATGGATGCAACAGCTTTGCTATGAATATCAATGAGGTTGTATAGTGATGATGCCCTGGTGTAAATTTGATTGTCCCACTTGCAACGCATCAATACAGAGAGAGCATGCATGCAAGCCTTTGACCGTCTAAATAGTTCAGAAATATGTGCGGCAACCATTGCCGCAGCAACTATCTCGTTTGAACTATAACTCCATGAGGTGCCAATAGAAGAGGGCTTCAGTGAAAAAAGTGCTTCTAAAATTGCTAAGATTCTGTGAGTATGACGAATTGCAGAGTCAATACTATTTCGAAACTCATCACTAGATCCATTTATTTTCACAGGCTTGACAACATCTGAAACATCTTTAGAGTTTGGGTGACTACTCGCCCTTGAAATTAGAGGAAATAACTGAAGCTCACAGGCAAGAGCACAAACAGCAGCTAGAACATAGGAATCAAATGCCGCTACAGGCCCTTGCTTTTTCAACTTCCTAGTTTTCATCTCCCTTTGCCTTTCAGATATCACTTGTGAGTCCTCACTGCTTTCATTAGATGGAAAGCTTTCTTCACCTCTCGGTCTCTTGCTCCCATTCGACTGAGCTTCATGACTAACACACACAGTCAACACAACAAAAAGTAGTCGTGAAGCAAGCTCTACAGAGGCACATGATTCTAAGAAAAGTGAATGGACCATGGTACGAAGCTCTGCCACAGCAAGGTTTTTGGAGGCAGACCCTATGCCATAAAGGTATCTTGTTTTTCTGGTTTGTTCTTTAGAGGACTCAGATGGAAAAGTTCTCTGAAGAACTGCTTCAACAGTAGCAACAAAAATCTTCATGAGACATGCTTCAGATGGACTTCCACGAGGAAGGTATTCCAGGACCTTAAGGAGAGGTATGTACAGATTCCATGATAATATGGGGGGTTGCAATGGAGTTGCAACTATGATTTCAGGAAGATCAACTGCAGAGGAACTTAACGGAATCAGGCCATAGGCAGCTTCCCATATGGTACAAATTCTCCATTCAACCTCAGGGCCATGGGCACAAAGCATTGATGCAATCCCTTGTGCAGTAGCTTCAATAGTCGCTTCAGCCGCAGGCACTTCAATCTGATCAGAAGTAATTTTTGAGATGGCATTTAGGTTAGATTCATATTTACACACGCAGAAAATAAAAGGAATCATAGTCGAAAAAAACTATGTTGAAGTTCTCCTAGCATATGGAATCATAAAACTTGAGAAAGATAAAAAGACATGCCAACAATTATCACTTGTACCTGCTTTTTATAGCTTGAAATATAACCGCCCAAAGGTTCATGTTGAACTTCAACTCCCTCAACTTGCCTTAGTGGAGGAAAAAGCAATGCAGGCTGTGAGAGTATGCGGAAAAGTAAAGCTGCTGCAGCATCAGCAGCTATGCCTGCTCTCATGGACATTGCAGTCCCAATGGCACGCAAGAAATGCAGATGCATCCAGTTCCGAGGAAGCTACAACAACAAAAGAATAGCAGTTTATACCAAAAAACAAAAATGCTATATACATTTAGATTTATCTGTTTTTAATGCTATAAAGTGGCTGTTAACAAATTGAAACATCAACAATACCAATTATGGTTAACTTGAAAACAAGAGCAAATTTGTCCTTATAACATATGGTGACCCATGAGAATACTTGATGGAAGTATTTGTGTAAATCAAAATCTTCTGAGCCCTTTTGCAACAAAAATATCGTATTCTAGAATAAGGATAGTAGTCTAGGTAGGAGAGGAATGCATGAAAAGCAATAAGAGCAACAACCTATTACAGCTCTAATACAATGTTGAACTACTAATTAAGGATTAAAGCATTTATTATCCTAATAAATTAAAGGCCCAAGTGTGTGTGTGTGTGTATTTCAGGGGAAATAAATGAACAAAGGTGTTCAGTTACATTCCAGGGGAACCTATATGGAAAGAAGTGTGAAGAGTGAACCAGATAACTTGAGCTTTGCACTGAGGTTTAAAGCAGGAGGTAGAATAAAAAGATGCAAACCTGACTGATATCCCACAGATCTTTGGAGTAGATCAAGGGAATCAGTCCCACTAGTGGCAAAAATTATGACAGTTTATTGCATATCAGCAGGGACTAGCCACTTCGACTCTTTATTGCATTTTTGCATGGTGAGTTGAAGGAGAGATTTATGAGAAATATTTATTCAATTATCAATATTATAAGAAATAAAATAATGAAAAAATACTTAATTTTAAGAGGTTTCTGGGAGCCATGAAGTATGGGCCTAAAGGATTTGGGACCAGGGTAATGAAATGAAAAAGTTGAAGACTATATACATGTGTGTGTGTGTGTATAGAGAGAGAGAATAAAATGTACAACACCAAATGATGATTTTAGTTGTAGAGATTCTCCAGCTGATACTATTAAAGGTTAAGACTATAAAACATAACATCACTTAGGTTTTCAATGTTGTTAGGATGTTCAATAATTCTCCAAAATCTTCCCACCCAAAGGATGTACTCAAAACATATTTGGAATTTAAGGGAATCTCCAAGAAACTCATCAACATTTGACTACTTATGCTGATGTAAATCTTAGAAAAGTTACCAATAAAAGATATGCAGGATTTTATATTCATTAGTGACAATTACCTCGACTGGGGAAACGGAAGGAGATTGTTATTGTATAATTCATTGCTGGTGCAAAATCCTAATCTTTGTTGATGGAAATATGAACATCAGGTTTTCCATATAATTCAACAAGATCTCTTCTTGCAGATCAATGACACTCAACAATAAAGATTTCTACTGAAGCAGGTTATTCATGGGTAACAGATTAAAAAGAAAACTATATTGGTTTGAATGAGTTCAATTGATATTGATCAAAAGCATAGTATCACAGCATACGTAGTTTTCTACCAAAATATCCAGCTTACCCTTATGCCAGATGCATAGTCTTCAGCAGCCCGAAGGAGTTCTACAAGCTGGACAGCAGCATCAAGTGCATCTGGGGCCCATGATGGTGGTGCTTCAAGAAGTCCAAGAAGAAGTCTCTGTGTGGCACTTGGTGTAGCAATGGCGTAATACCTAACAGAGGAAAGAAACAAATTCAATCAATTTATCAGCAAAAACTCAAGATATACGCTGCTAGATTCAGTTTCTTTTCTTTCCCTTGTGTTCCCTCGGCAGGAAAAGAGAGTGGTAGAGGGAGGAAAAGGATGTCAGGTTCAGATATTAACCTATGAAACAAACGTGCATATGGCTCAAGAGCTGGTAGCCCAGCAACTAGATGCTCATCCAAAGCTGTCGTTGGAGGAGGAAGCAGAAGCGCAGGGACAGCAGCCGCCGTTAAAGTAGCAGTTTCATAGCGAGCAACTTCCTCATCACAAACACTTAAAATGACACCAGCACCATTTGCAACAGCCCACCTTGGAGTTGATGGCATAAGCTGAGGATGCTTTCCAGATCCACGAGAAGAAGCTGGAAAAGATCCCAAAAATAAAATAAATTTTTTTGAATAAGTCAACTAATGTTTCCCCTTGTCTCATGCAGTATAAATCTTTCTTGATATTACATTTACGAAGATTAGAAGAGTGTAAATGTAGATAAGGGCCGTTATAAACTTTTACGAATTTAGTAATATATGTGAATAGAGAAGGTACAACCATATTCAGCAGTATTAAGTAAATGGAGAAAACCCTCCACTCTAGGAGTCTCACCTTGTTTTCTTATTTGCTCTTTGCCCCTAGTCATTAACACCACATGGTATCATAGTCTTGATCTTAACCCAAACCATCAATGTTCTTTCCTTTTATCCCTCCTCATCCTATTATGCCTATTTCTTCTCTCTCCATTGCTATTTGAAGAACCAAGGACCCAAACCAGTTTATCATACAGAGAGAGTCCATACAGTTTCATAAAGTTCTAGAGTTTGATATGTTTCAGTGCACATAAAAGTTTATTAATTTTTTTTTAATGTTAAATTTGTTTAGTTTGCTTGCTTCGAATTCATTTTCTTCTTTATGTTACTTTCTTCATTCAGCTAATCAGAAGAGCAGCTTGGGGATGGGTGTCGAAAGTTTTATATGAGGTGAGATAAGAATGGAGAAACCCACCTCATTGCCATCTCTATTTACAAGATAGCTTACAAGAAGAGGAAGAAACAAATACTAGGTGTTTTTTCCTTGCTATTAATACAACAGCGTAAGTTTTTCTTGCTCATAAAAATTATAATGAACGGAAAACTAAGAAAAAAGATAGTATCACCCTTGTTTTCCAAAATCCTGTCAAGTAGGAGTGAACTACATTATAAAATGCAATTTGTTCTTCAGTTCTCACAAAAAAAGGTACATATTAACCTAGACCTTCTATATTTTATTAAGTACTTCAATATGTCCTATCATTTCACATAAAAAATTAGTAATAAGTTTTTTTTTTTTTTTTGATAAGTAGAAAAAAAAAAAAAAAAAAAAAAAAAAAAAAAAAAAAAAAAAAGATCAGTTTCCATAAAATGTATTTCAAATTTAATGTTGCCAGTTGAAAACTTCATCTCGTTTATGGAACTAACTAAGATTATTCAGAATTGCAACTCAGAACCATCGTTTCAAATTATGTTACTGCAAATCACGTAAAAAACAAATATGGAATGCAAAGTCACATTTTATATTCTGAAGAGAGATTTAACTAACCAGTTGTAGGTGGCTTGAGTTCTCCAGCAGCATATTTACCCATAACACCACTGCACCTGTAAATGAAAGAGAACATTTGAGACATAAATAAGAGCATATGAAAAGAAACAAAAAAGAAGGTTAAGTCTTCTTTTTCAACCATGTGTAAACCTTTACTACCAATTGAAACCTGTAATTAATCAAAACATTAATCAAAACATTACTTTCTAGTTTATGCTTGGAATTGTTTACCATCAATAAACCAGCATGTCCTTGAAAGTTAAAACCAACAGACAGCAATTTTGGAATATTACAGAGAGCATGATAAATGGAGCAGCAACAGAAATTGCTAAACTCCTCAAGTCCACCATGATATCATTGGCGTAAACAAAAAAAGTATATGTAAAAATAAATAAAATAATAAAAGAAAAAGAATAGAGACCCAGAATTAAGTCATCATCTGTCTTATCTTTTCAGAGATTCAGTTACAGTATTCATTTTGCCCTCAAGTTAGCATAAGATATCTTGCATTGCCAACTGATCAAGAATCTCATCACAATAATAACAGCGTGATGTCTAAAGCTTGTGATTATAAAACACAAAAACAGTGGCGGCTCTAGGAATTTGTTTTAGGGTGGTCACTAAGAAACTTAAATTACACAATCTAATATAGAGACAACTTGAATATAACGTCACAAAAAATACACACACAAATACATGAAATATTACAATTTTTTTGTCCTAAGAAAGAGAGAGAGAGAGAGAGAAAAAAAAAAAAAAGATATAGTGGAAATTGAAAATTAAAAATGCTGATATGAGAATAATAAAATGACCACAACAATTTCATAATAAATCTTATGCAATAACCTGTTATTGGTGGGTAAAACATGTCAATATTGAGCCCAAATTAAAATTAGTAATAGCTTACCACATAAAATTTATTGTGAAAAAATTGTGGATGTAACATTACTCTTATTTTTGTTGAACTCAAATTCTTGTAATTCTCAAGTCAAGGTGTTTAACATTTTTATTAGGGTAGTCAAAATAGATTAATTTAATATATAAATTTTTTTTCAAGTCAAGGTGGTCACAAAACAAATTAGTTTAATCTAATTATTTATATAATGTTTTTTTGCTAAGTATAAAAAAAATAATAAATAAATAAATAAATTGGCAAGTGAGGGAAGTCCCAGGACCACCCTCACGTACAAGTGGAGCTGCCACTGCACAAAAACGATTATGATAGAAAATGGTAAACTACCACTTATCCCAAAAGCTTAAGCTATTAGGAAAGTGTGACTTTAATCATTTAACCATTATTCTAACAAACAACACATTGCTTGGCACAAAACATTGGTAAATGAATTGCAATGTAGCCAGTTTTATGAATAAAAATGAAGGAAGTTTGCAAGACCAAAACCAGGTTGTCCAAGAGCAAAATTCATTCACTTAAGCCCTTTTCCTCACAAGAAATAAAACATCCAGTCTACCAAATTAAAAACATTTGTTCTAGAAGATAGAGATATCAATTAATGAAGGCAGTTTGGAACCCCAAATACTAGTTTATCTAAGAATAAACTTGACCCCTTTAAGCCTTGGTGTTGTTTAATTATTTTTCTAAGAATTGGATCAGGTGCCACTTTGCCTTTCCACAGTTCATGTCTTGTAATCAGCACCATAATTTTCATAACTTCATAACCAAAACAGTAGTGCTAAGCCACTTCTAAATGATGCACTCACCATCGGAAATAGTCACTTCGGATACCAAGAGGTGCAGCCAGCAATATATCTGTAATCCAGGGAGACAAAGGCCTTAAAGGTTTCCTCTCTTGCTGTAACAAAGGAATATGGTGGCTGGATTCCCCGCTAGAGTCACTAGTGGTAGCATGGCAGCCACTACTGCTTCTTTCTGAATAACTATTCTGTTGTTCCATCTTGTATATTGGGCGATTGTAGTGAGTTAAAACTCGCAAAATCTCCCCACATGCCAGAGCCCACTGTTCAGAGTACTCATTCTGTAAAAAGGGGGAAAAAAAAGTTTGCAAAATATAAAGGCAGAAAATTTTGTTCATCAAGCAAGGAAAATCTTCAGTACAAAATGAAAGTGATTTGAAAATAGCATGATCTATCTGCTTATTAGTGCAATACCTCACTGCTTGGGCAGACCAATGATATGAAAGAAGCAAATGGAGAACTGGTCCTATCATACACCAATGTACCATCAATGATACATGAAATAATTGGAAGAACAACAGCATGCCCATGCTCTGGATGATGAAGGACAAAAGTAGCTGGAAGTACATTTAAATACACAAAGCAGTCATTATACAGCATGAGAAAATATTTTCAAATGAGAACTTATAATCAATTATTATTCAAACTAACATGAGGAAAGCATTAATACCCAAAACGTCATCAAAAAGGCGCTTTTCCTTTGATGGATAACGGTTACGGATCAACTGTCAAAAATAACATGTTTCAGTAAGCAAAATCTGTTATAAACATCCAACACCTCAAGTCTCCATGAAATTAGCACTTCTTTCATTCTAATAATAAATGGAATTAGTAGAGTATCTGTCTCATTCCAGCTTTCAGGATGAGGAAAACTAGTTCAGAAATAAAAACAAAAAGAACATACCTCAGCAATGTCCTCTGGAAATTGTTCTGATGTAAATTGACCAAAGTACTCAACATAAGCAGTAATTTGAGCCTGGTGGGGAAGGAAAGAAAGAAGTACGTTTCTCAAATATTGTAAGAAATGGATTCAAAAGAGGCAAAAATCTAATAACCAAAAAGAAATCAAATAGAAAACATAAGATATAGAGAAGATCAATAAACACTCAAAAGCAAACAATCATTTTCAGAGCAGATAATCTACAAACAAGTAGTTTTTTTAACCCCTTTGTACTTTTGGAATAGGCATACATAGAGCAAGTTCTCAATACCTTAACCTTCAAAGCAAACAAGATGGCTGTGGAAATAGAAATAAAATTTACACCACAGTAAATTGAGGAACTAACGGATGCATTAAGAATATAACACTTAGATAATGAGATAAATCTACATATTATGTCAGTTGTGTTCCTTCCAGTTTTTCTCCAAATCTTGTTCTTAACCTTTCTCCATTAGTTTATTGAAAAACGGGGCAGTGGAGAGGAGAGAGGAGGGGGGGGGGGGGACCGCTTTGCTGAGCATAATTGGTGTTGGGTATTCCCTCTATCTCCATTTTCTTACCAAAAAAATAATCTGAAAATGAAACACTTCACATCCAAGTATCCAACCGAGGGGAGAAATTTCTTCTCTTTTTCCATTTTTCTTCTCTCTTAGGAGATCAACTACTTCTCATACTACCAGACATACCGAAGTCAGCAGCCCTACGAGCTGGTCTTACTTCCTGTGAGGACAACTTGAGCAGTTGAGCATATCATTGCTAATTTGAAAATAATTTTTAGATTGTCAGTCATTAGGAATTTTGAAGAGGATTGCAGATCAGGATCTAAGTTTTCTGATTTAAAGCCATTCTTCTGTTGGTAGGATACTTTGGTCCTTGTTGCTTCGATAAATCTGATCACTAAGAGCCATTTTAAAATTAGGGAAGCTAAGCTAACAAGGTTACCTTGTGTCCTATTTAACGATAATTAATTTGCCACTACTAAGGAAATGTTCAAAAGTGTGTTATCACAAAAGCCCTTTGCAAAGTTTATAGCAACTGCATGTGAAAAGCTCTTCATGACTCCTTTAGATTCTGTAGCGAGGATTTGATCATTTTACTTTTTCTTAAAAGAGTATTTTATATGAATATTCTGTATCATCAATTTACATAACCTAGAAGGAAATCAAATTTTATCTTTCTTTTTATTTTTTTATCGGAATGATTTATATGTTGATTGGTGATATCAAACTCAAACCAAATTTTCCAGCTTTATCAACTAAACTTAAAGCATTCAAGTTTCAGAAAAAATCCCCTTATTGTTACAATAGTGGTTATTCGTAATATTTTTCCGAAAAGGATTGATGATTCTATGAAAATCTCAGGTAGTTATAAATATTATTCTGTTTCAATGTTATAGTGATAATATTTAGAAACTTAACAAGAAGTTAGATTGGAAAATTTAAGATTACGATGATTATTAATAATAATAAATAATAAATAAAAACAAACAAAACAAATAGATAAGACAGACACAGGAGAATTGAGTTTGATACTTGGCTATCTCCAGAAACCTTGGGATATTTATGGACATAATTTTTTTTTTTAAAACATATCCACTCAATAATTCATAAACATAGGGAAAAACGTAAGACTAACTCTCCACCCTTGACTGGGAACTGTGAATGCTTCAGATTTTTCCAGTTTGCTCTCTACTTTTTTCCTGTGTTGGTGGATGAGTGAGTTTGGCCCCTAAGTTAGGAAAAGGGGGAGATTCAAACTGGTGACCTTCCCCCTAAGTTAGGAAGACAGGGAAAAGGCGTGATCCTCAGCTGATTATGCTACCCCTTGGGATTAAGTTGCTCTATGCTTGATCTTTACCAAGGGTACAATTTTTTTTTCTTCTTCTAATAAAATCGTTATATTTTCCTGATGCAACAAGCATTTAAAACTTAAAAGTTCTATCATATTTCCTAAGCATCCCCCCATATTGTGCCCAAGTATATGAAGATCGGATACAATAATATTTGGGTTTAATTTAACCAAATTACAATTGAAGTTACTCAATTCAATTGGAATTTCGTAAGTCTAAATTGACACCGATACCATCCGTCTGTAAATTTCCTAATAGTATATAGCTAAACACAGCACTTATGCACTATATTCAGTAGACAACTTTGTATGAACAAAGTAAAGAAGTTACAATATTATCTCCTCAGTGCCAAATGGAAAATAATACCAAACTTCAGACTCAACAACAACCATATTCTTTTTCCAACTGATTACTCATATCATCATAAATTCCTCAAAATTCAGTATTCACTTATTCAAAATCAACTATTTCAGCAGCTTGAACCTAGGCTCATAGACCAAACATGAAACAAAAGCACAAAGCATGGATTTTTTTTGGGGGGGGGTCGGTTATGGATGCTCAACAGATTAGTCAAGGTCGGGCACGTGAATTCTTTTTCTCCATTCTATTCTTTATCCCAAGTCATACCCTTTGTTAACTGACATCATTTTTCACTACTACTACTAAAAAGACTAAAATCAAGCATAAAAAAGAAAAAGAAATAGAAATCATAAGAATTAGAATCAGAAATGGGCAGGCACCTTTCGTTGTTGGGCATCTTGCGGGGGAGGCCAGAACAATGAGGAGAACTGAAGACCATCAATCCACCTCTCAGATGAAACAGCCATTAAACAAACTTATGCTCTCTTAATACACAATCAAACTAGCTAACAATCAACAATCAAAACACTGTAATTCAACAGCAGGGCCCGGAGGCCGGCCCGATGTGGTCATAAGATCGATCAGAAACCACGGATTGAGCTCCACAACTCCCAAAACCGACAACCAAATTCAAAACCCTGTGCAAAACAAATCGCCAACTTTACTATTTAACTTTTTAACCAAAAAAACAAAAACAAAAAGCTTCAGACTTGAAAATCTTGTTAATTGTTAGCTTAATTGTGATTGAAATCTAAGTTCAATGACTAACAGAGTAAACAATAATCAGAATTACGTAATTAAAAAAGAAAGAAAAAAAATCAACTTTATCAGCCTAAATTTAAACAAAACTTATATTCAGAAACTACAAACAAAAGTTTTGAAACAAATTAACCACACAAAAAAAAAAAATATATATATATATATATATATATAATAAAAAATCTAAACGCTAAGCAACCAGTACCAACCAGTTCAACTAAGCTTTGTGTAGTTTATAAATTTGGCAAATATGCTCAAATTAAAGAAAAATGTTATTTTTTAAGGCAAAATTACAGCATGAAAAATCAGAAAAAGAACACTCAAAAAGTATTCAAGTAAGAAACATAATTTTTTTTCCTAACAACATAGAAAAAAAAAAAAACAAAAAAGAGAAAATAATTACAAGTACCTACAGGTGCCTCTCTGGAAGCTGATATCTGAAGGAAAAAAAATCTTGAGATATTTTTAACTCTGAAATACTGTGATGTAAAATGAGAAAAATAAAATTCTTTCCCTTTTTTTTTTCTCTACTTTGCTTTTGGTCTGAGAAATATAATAGAGAGAGAGAGAGAGAGAGATGTGGAAGTACTGGGTTGTAAGAGAGAGAGAGAGAAATGAAGATCTTTAGGAGAAGAGTGAGAGGCTTGTTATTGTTATGCTTAAGATTTGGGGAGTGCGTACGTGGCAATGATATTTTCCGCGAGCCTTAGAGGTTGCCTGTCACGTCATCACCTATTACTATTACTCTTTTAAATTCCCATCCCCATCCCCATCCCCCATACATGCATACATTCACATTCACATACATAAGTGAAACCAAACTTCTTCAACTTTTACCTCGTCGTCAAGCACGAGGGACTGATTGAATGATATATATAAGTTGGTATGTGAAATGACGCAAATGCCCCCAACACCATGCATTTTATTTATTAGTACAACTATTAAACTCTTTTTGCTGACAGTATATTAATTAGACTGTTTGGTTATATAATTGGATTCAAACATTTAGTTGCATTGTTCAATAAAATAAAAATAATTAAATTTAAAATAGTCAAAAATTTTATTCAATTTGAGAACTTAATGTATCATACCTAATAAATGTGAACTTATTGGAGGAAAAACTATCTATGACAATAAATAGTATAAGTGTTTGTGGGATGTGAGAGGTAAGGGTGTCTACAGTGAGAAATTATTAGGTCCTTTGGGAGGACTAGGAGGACTGCAGAAGTAGTTCTTTCTGACCTGTCAACCGATAAAATATAGTTATTTATGCAAATGTAACATCACTTGATGATTTTTTATTTTTTATTCTTATGCCGATTAGGAAGCTCACTCACACATGTGCATAGGTAGTATTGTCTCATTGGTTGGGAGGACCACTTCAGCAATCCTCTCAGTGGATCTAATAATTTTTCATCTCCAAGAGGGAATTTTACACACATATATACTTAAATTAGACTAGAGTAAAATTTCTATTTTGTATCCAAAAAAAAAAAAACAAAAACAATGACAACAAATGTAAATTGTTGGACTGAAATAACAATAAATGAAGTTTATTGGACCAAAATGACAATTAACCAAACTTAGGAGTATAATTTGTATTTTCACCTTTTTTCCAAAAAATAAATTTTTTTGATGAAAAAACTAGCGGTGACAACAAGTGCGAACTTATAAGGTAATTATTGAATACTTTTGGAGTACTATAAATGCATACTTTCCTCTCTCATATAACTGTAGGTCCTACTTAGTAAGATCCATAGTTATATGAGAGGAAGGAATGCGCATTTATGATACTCTCGGAATATTCAATAATTTTACGAACCTACATGACCAAAATGACAAAAATGAAATATAAAAAAACTAAACTCTTAAATTTGTTTTTTTTGTTTAATTTTGACAACAGCAGGGTTAAAAGAGGGAAATGTGAAATGACGGAAATGGCCCCAACATGATGAATAATTGAACATAATACATAGTATTGGGTCGTGTTCAAAGTAGCAAATTCCAAGTTGGAATTATTGTTTGGTAGGAGACGTGGCGAATAAAATATTTTGGTTGTTGGAGTGGTCTCTGAGGACAGTGCGAGATATTTTTGCTGCAGTTTGGCTTTATTATCTATTACTTATGTGTATGTCTTCCTTGTTTATTTGTACCGTCAGATTGCCAATCAAAAACCATTACTCTGAATGGTGATTATTTTAAATTAAAGTCTTAATCCACATAGAGAAGAAGATAACCCATGGCCATAGGAAGTCTGGAAGTGCGCATCGGATTAATCTTTTCTTGGATTACTTTTGCCACCATTTGGCTGTCACGAGATTTTCGCAGAGTGTGAAGAAAAGTAAAAAAAGTAAAGATAAAAAAGTTATAAAAAAAAAAAAAAAAAAAAAAAAAGTGAGGGACTTAGGTGAATTGAACGGTGCAATTGCATTTGGATCCCAATCCATATGAAGAATAGTAGAATACAAGAGAGTAAGAGAAGAGTCAGAAGACAGTGGGTTGGGCATACTTCTTTTCATCTGACCCTGAAATACTCAAATCAAAGATTCCATCATCTCCTTCTTTTCATCTGACCCTGAAATACTCAAATCAAAGATTCCATCATCTCCTTCTTTTCACCATGAAATTTTCATTTATTTTACTCTTCTTTTTTCTGAATAAACATTACAAATTCTAAAAATATATACACATCATACCATATAATTTAAAATCACATACCATCCAATAAAGTATGATATCTAATTTCAATAAATTTGTTTTCATATAACTGTTTCCATAACTATTGTTATGATATATTGTAATTGGATAGCCATTTAAACATCTCTTTCTCTTCCCGATTGGTTCTGGCCCCTCCCCTCTCTTTCTTCCTTAGTTATAAATAATAATATACTTTAAATATAAAAATAAAAGATATTATATTATAATTGGTTTATAATAAAATGATATTAATATTGAACTTATGTAAAAGTGATATTATCCTAAGACCACTTTAGTCTTACTAGTTGTGTCTCCACTCCCACATTTCTTGTGACCTTGTCATATTTTAGACAATATGGCATCATTAATAGTAGTGTGTATGGATTTTGTTTATTTCCAGTAACTTATTTACATAGTGTTCATCAAAAGATACAATTTTTGATCACTTTTATGTTAAATGTGTGACAATTAGCTAAAAATTAGTTTATTTCATTTTCTCTTTTTATGAGAAGTTTGTAACTTTTATTTAATATAAGACAAATACAATGTTTTGAATTAAAGCTGACTCAATAATACTAGAATTTCCTCTAACCATGTTACAAAACTATGAATGCCTTTAGCATACTAAGCAAGAGTATGCGTTGATTGATTCGCTTGGTGGCGCACATGGAAGAGTTTCACCATTCTGAAGCAGCTTAGCTGAAACTGAATACGCAGGTATCAAAGTTCTAGTATGGTCCCTGAAGATGATAAAATATTGGGCCTGATGGGCTTACCTTAATGGGCCTGACGGATTGGGTCTCTTGGGCCTGTGTAAAGATGGTCCCAGCTTTGAAGGCCCATCACTGACTGACACAGTAAGGGCCCATGATCCGAAACGTCCATAGCCCAGAAAAACCCTAAGATCCGGAAATGGGAATCCTTGCTCACCACGCTTAGAAGAATTGGGAGTAGAGTCCCACATTGAAAAGATGTGGAAACCAAAAAGGAAAAGTCAACCCTTTATCACTATAAAATGCCTAATACCCACAGAAATTGAGGTACGCTTTAATGAACCCTCTCTAACGCACTAAGTAAAACAGAGGAATTCTAACTTGACCGTCGGAGAGCCTTTGGCCGGCACCACACCGGTGCTCTCTGAAGGATTATTTCGATTGTTTCGTCGTGCAGGTTCGATTCGAGTCGCGAGTACGGTGTGACCCATTGGTGACAATTTTCGACGTCATCAGTTGGCGCCGTCTGTGGGAAACGGGTACGGTAACATTATCGCTTCCTAGACAAAAGAGTTACATGGTACTCACACGCTTGATGGCAACCACAAATGACGTCTAAGAAGAAGCCCCCACGACTGCCCTTAAGAGACAGGTCAAGATGCTCACCGCAGCCGTGGAGCGCCTCACCAAACAGAACCACGACCTGGTAGAGCAGCTGAATCAAAAGAGTGCGGCGGTGAATAGCCAAGGAGAAGATCAAGAAGGGAACAGTGCGGAAAGGAGAAATAATGACGGACCACAAGAGAGTAACGCCCCAAGCAAACAAGTGCGACGGGACGCTAGCATCCCTTCAGTGACGGATACAGCTCCACAACCCATCATTGCGGAGATGCAGGCGATGAAGGAACAGATGGAAGTACTGATGAACGCTCTCAAGGGGCGAGTGTCCAGTGATCTTGACGACCTTGTCAACCGGACTGACTCGCCATTTACGGCATCCGTCAATTCCTTTCCCCTGCCAAGTAAATTCCGCATTCCAAGTATGGATAGTTATGACGGAATCAAGGACCCTCTCGATCACCTAGAGACCTTCAAGACCCTGATGCACCTTCAGGGAGTGGCAGACGCAATTATGTGCAGGGCGTTCCCTACAACCCTAAAGGGCGCAGCAAGGATCTGGTTCAGCCGGCTAACACCAAACTCCATCGGCACCTTCAAGGAGCTGAGCGCTCAATTCACTACGCACTTCATCGGAGGACATCGGTATAAGAAATCCACAGCTTGTTTAATGAACATCAAGCAGAGAGAGGAGGAGACGTTACGGGCCTACATATCACGCTTCAATAAAGAAGCGCTCTCGATCGACGAAGCCGATGACAAGATACTAGTGGCAGTGTTCACGAACGGGCTGAAGGGGGGTAAGTTTTTGTTTTCCCTATACAAAAACGACCCAAAGACCATGTCGGAGGTGCTTTACAGGGCCACCATGTATATGAATGCTGAAGACGCACTATTAGCCCGAGAAGACAGACCCAAGAAAAGAGACAGACAAGAGGACCCCCGACAGGACCAGGGGCGGAAGAAAGGACGGATGGGAGATCGGAGGGAGGAGAGACGTCCAAAACCAATGGGCGGAAGGTTCACAAGTTTCACTCCGTTGACCGCTCCGATAGACCAAGTCCTAATGCAGATTAAGGACGAAGGATCCCTGACGTTTCCGGGAAAGCTGAAGAGTGATCCCAACAAAAGGTCCAGAGACAAATATTGCCGCTTCCACCATGACCATGGTCACGACACGGCCGATTGCTACGACTTGAAGCAACAAATCGAAGCCCTTATCCGACAAGGGAAGCTGAAGAAGTTCGTCAGCAAGGAGAGAACGGAGCAACACCCACAAGAACAACACCCCCGTCGAGAAAACGAGCGACCAAGGCCCCCATTAGGGGAAATAAGGATGATAATTGGAGGAACAGCCGCAGCCGGATCGTCGAAAAAGGCCCACAAAACATACCTTCGGATGGTACAGAATGTCCAGTTGGCGGGTACAGTGCCAAAGATGGCAAGAAGGGAAGGCCCCATTATCGGGTTCTCGGAAGAGGATGCAAGACGCCTACACCATCCACACGACGATGCCCTCGTCGTCACCTTGCGGGCAGGCGACTACAACATCCACCGAGTGTTGGTCGACAACGGTAGTTCGGCCGACATCTTGTATTATCCGGCATTCCAACAAATGAGGATTGATAGGGAGCAGCTAATACCGACAAACGCCCCGCTCGTTGGCTTCAGAGGGAGTAGAATATTCCCTTTGGGCGCAGTCACGTTATCGGTGACAGTAGGAGATTACCCCCAACAAATCACCAAGGACGTAACATTCTTGGTGGTCGATTGCTTGTCAGCCTACAATGCTATTATTGGACGACCCACGCTCAACTCGTAGAAGGCGGCAACATCAACTTACCACCTGATGATCAAGTTCCCAACGGAGTATGGGGTAGGAGAGCTACGCGGAAGTCAAATTGCCGCACGAGAATGCTACGTAGCTATGATGGAGGTGGAAGACCAGATCCAGGCCTTGAACATAGAAGAACACCGAACGACGGCAAAACCTACAGAGAAGCTAGAGGAGATAACTCTCGACAGTTCCAATCCAGATCGAACCACCAAGATCGGAACGCTTGCCAAACCCGAAATCCGTCAAGAGCTCGTAGCATTCTTGAGGAGCAATAAGGATGTGTTCGCCTGGAGCCATGACGATATGCCAGGAATCGATCCCTCGGTCATGGTACACAAGTTGAATGTGTTGCCCTCATTCCCACCCGTCCGACAAAAGAAGAGAGTATTCGCCCCGGAACGAGACCAAGCAATAGCGGAAGAGGTCCGCAAACTCCAAGAGGCGAGCTTCATCAGGGAAGTCTACTACCCCGATTGGCTGGCGAATGTGGTAATGGTGAAGAAAACGAGCGGCAAATGGCGGATATGCGTGGACTTCACCGATCTTAACAAAGCATGCCCCAAAGATAGCTATCCCCTTCCAAGGGTCGACATCCTAGTAGACTCGACGACTCAACACCAATTGCTAAGCTTCATGGATGCTTTCTCGGGTTATAACCAGATCCGCATGCACGAGGACGATCAGGAGAAGACTTCGTTTGTAACCAGTCAAGGACTCTTCTGTTACAAAGTAATGCCATTCGGCCTGAAGAATGCAGGGGCAACATACCAGAGACTAATGAACAAGATGTTCGCACAGCAAATCGGGAGGAATGTCCAAGTCTATGTTGACGACATGCTGGTGAAGAGCCGGAAGGAGGAAGACCACTTGGAAGATCTCAAGGAAACATTCGCCACGCTTCGATCCTACAACATGAAACTTAACCCGGGAAAGTGCGCGTTCGGTGTAACGGCAGGTAAATTCCTAGGATTCATGGTATCTCAAAGGGGGATTGAAGCTAACCCGGACAAAATCCGAGCCATAATGGAGATGGCCCCCCCGAGAAACGTGAAGGAAGTACAGAGCCTTAACGGCAAGGTAGCGGCATTGAATAGATTCGTGTCGAGAGCGACGGACAAGTGTTTACCCTTCTTTCGAACATTGAAAAAGTCATTCGAGTGGACGAACGAGTGTCAGCGAGCCTTCGAGGAGTTAAAAACCTATCTATCTTCACCACCTCTACTGAGCCCCTCGCAACCAGGAGAAGAACTCTTCCTCTATTTGGCTGTCTCCCCGGTGGCCGTCAGCGCTGCCTTAATCAGAGAGGAGGACAGGGCACAGAAGCTCGTGTACTACGCCAGCCGGGCGCTCCGCGGTGCCGAGGAAAGATACCAACCTATGGAGAAACTCGCCTTTGCGTTGGTCATGGCGGCTCGCAAGCTCAAGCCCTATTTTCAAGCCCATACCGTGAACGTAATGACCGACAAGCCCTTGCGAAAGGCACTGAGTAATCCTGAAGCCGCGGGTCGACTGACGCTGTGGGCAATAGAATTGAGTGAGTTTGACATCAAGTACCGACCACGTGTGGCCATTAAAGGACAAGCTATAGCCGACTTCATAGCAGAGTTTACGCGGGACGCGGACAAGGGGGCAGAAGAACCCCCCCAGTGGAACATCTGCACCGACGGATCATCCAATAAGCAAGTCGGAGGAGCCGGCATAGTATTGCTGTCACCTGAAGGAGACAAGATTGAATGTATGGTCCGTCTCGACTTCCCCATTACCAACAATGAAGCAGAATACGAAGCGGTGGCAGCAGGACTCGACCTAGCCAAAGCCGCCGGAGCTGAAAGTGTGGTCGTGCATTGCGACTCTCAAGTCGTGACCAATCAAGTAAACGGAGATTATGAATGCAAAGGGGAAAGGTTGAAGAGATATCTTGATCAAGTAAGGGCGAGAGTCGACGGGCTAAAAGCAATGTTCGTCCAGATCCCCAGGGGAGAAAATGAGCTCGCCAATCGGCTAGCCAAAGCCGCTTCAGCAGAACATATGACGGCACCGAGTAATGTACTTTCCTTTGTTCAAATCTTTCCGCTAATAGACCCCGACAACATGCAGGAGATACGCTCCGAAAGAAACTGGACTACGCAGATAACTTCATACTTAAAGGACGGGTTACTGCCAGAAGAAAAGGAGGCAGCAAGTAAGCTAAAAGTCCAAGCGGCGAGATTCGTCTTAGTAAAGGATATTCTTTACAAAAGAGGTTTCTCCCGTCCTTATCTTAGATGCCTGGGGGCTGAAGAGGCAGACTACGTGATGAGGGAAGTACATGAAGGGATATGCGGGAACCATTCTGGATCGCGGTCGTTAGTGCACAAACTGGTACGAGCTGGGTATTACTGGCCAACCATGCAGAAGGATGCCGAATCCTACGTTAAAAGCTGCGACAAGTGCCAGAGGTTCAGCAATTTTATCGGACAACCAGCTGAAGAACTAACCCCTATAACGGCTCCATGGCCGTTCGCTCAGTGGGGACTAGACATCATGGGACCTTTCCCAACGGCGATAAGGCAGCTAAAGTTCTTGGTAGTGGGTATTGACTACTTCACAAAATGGGTAGAAGCGGAAGCTTTGGCCACCATTACAGAAAAGAACATTAGAAGCTTTGTCTGGCAGAGCATCGTATGTAGGTTTGGTATTCCTAGAGTTCTTGTCTCAGATAATGGGAGGCAGTTCGACAACGGCCACTTCCGGGATTTCTGCACACAACAAGGAATAAAAAACCACTACTCATCACCCGCCCATCCTCAGGCTAACGGCCAGGTTGAAGTCACGAACCGATCCATGTTAAAGATTATCAAGACTCGGCTCGAGGGGGCAAAGGGTATATGGCTAGAAGAATTGCCGAGCATACTGTGGGCATACAGGACAACGGCGAGGACTCCGACAGGAGAGACGCCATTTCGACTGACATACGGGAGCGAGGCAGTCATCCCAGCAGAAGTTGGGCTCACAAGCTACAGGGTTCACAACCATGAAGAGAGCAGGAATGACGAATCCATGAGGCTACAGCTGGACCTGATACATGAGGTTAGGTCGGCAGCAGAGCAAAGGATCGCTAGATACCAGGATCGCATGTCCAGACATTTCAACTCCCGGGTCCGACACAGAAACTTCCAAGTAGGAGACCTCGTACTCAGGAGGGTCATGGGCGCAACTAGAGACCCTACACAGGGAAAACTCGGCCCCAACTGGAAAGGACCTTATAGAGTTACGTCGTGGAAAAGGAAAGGAATATACCACCTGGAGACAACAGACGGAGAGAAGCTACCGCATCCACGGAATGCCGAGCATTTGAGGAAATATTACCAGTAATAGTGACACGACAACCAGTTTTTCTTTTAAGACTTTTTGGCATTATTAGCTTTTCTTTTAACTGTTTAACTATTTTTGCTACAATCTTGTCGTGCCTTTTTAAGCCCGGGGGGGCAGGCACTTTTCCTTTACGCATTTCTATCAACTTTGATTTTCTACTTGGATGTCATTACAATTGCCCACAAAATAACTGAGGTCCACCAAATGTACGGATGCAAAATAAAGTCCATAAGATGGACGGATCCTTCTAAAGGATGATCACTTGAAGTCCACAAGATGGACGGATACAAAATCAAGTCCACAAGATGGACGGATAAGCCTACGAGGATTATCACTTCCAAAAGGTGATGAAAAACTGTCTACAAAGTGGACGGATCACTAAGGTGATTGAAAAACTGTCCCCAAAGTGGACGGATCACTTAGGTGATGAAAAACTGTCTACAAAGTGGACGGATCACTAAGGTGATTGAAAAACTGTCCCCAAGTGGACGGATCACTTAGGTGATGAAAAACTGTCTACAAAGTGGACGGATCACTAAGGTGATTGAAAAACTGTCCCCAAAGTGGACGGATCACTAAGGTGATGAAGCATGAGTCCACAAAGTGGACGGATCACTAAGGTGATGAAACATGAGTCCAAAAAGTGGACTGAAACATGAGTCCACAAAGTGGACGGATCACTAAGGTGATGAAACATGAGTCCACAAAGGGGACGGATCACTAAGGTGATGAAACATGAGTATACAAAGTGGACGGATCACTAAGGTGATGATATAAATCCGAAAAGTGGACGGATCACTAAGGTGATGAAAAACTGTCTACAAAGTGGACGGATCACTAAGGTGATTGAAAAACTGTCCCCAAAGTGGACGGATCACTAAGATGTTGAAATAAATGTCCACAAAACAGACGGAAATAATAGAAGAGTGTGTAAGCGAAGTGGACGGACAACTAGCTACGTTAAAATTTTCTACAAGTCCATTAAATACGCGATACATTTAAAAATGATGTACAACGCCACAAAGTGGACGGTCCTCATAATAAACCTCTCAAAACAGACGGAAAAGGAAAATCCTCACCGATGTAAATGCTCAATCAACACAAGATAACAAGTCTGCAATGTGGACGGAGTATCACAGAAACAAATGTTCTCACAAAAATCCTTCCTCAAGAAGGAGGACGGAGCTTTAAACAGAGTACCAAACAATTATAAAAAGCATATGTGAACATTAAGCCAAAAGCCCCAAAGGCAAATGTTTAATACAATTAAAAAGGACGGATTGTCTTGAAATGTGAATAAAAAAAAAAAAGAATGGACGGATTGTCCTCAAAATGAATTACATAGACGTTAATCTTCCTTTTGTTCAGCAACTTGGACATCCTTCGACGGGACGGACTCTCCGTCTCCTTGAGCAGCGCCGTCGCCAAAGAGGTCCTCCGTATTTTCGGAGGCGACGGGGAGGGCAGAAGTCTGGGCTTGGTCCTCAAGTTTGACCATTGACAAATCCAGCTCTGGATAGGCCTTCTTGACTTGACGGAGAGAATCATCGAAGCCTTGAAGGAAGGAGTCCGACAGCTCGCCCAAACAGGACTCCGAGCATCGGTACTCCTCGACGGCTACTTCTTTCGCATGACGGATCTCTTCCTTGAGTTCTTTGATCTCCGCCTCTTTTTTCTCTATGGCCGTCAGCGCAGAGGCCGTCTTCTCCTCCAGCTCCTTCCTTGCCTTCTCAGAAAGCTCCAGCTTCTTCTCTATCTTGGACCTCCATTTATGGAGTTGTCCGAGCTCTTCCTCCGTCTGCTCCGCCTTCGCGCGCACCCGGTCCAAGGTATTCTCACGGTTGAGACACCGGTCCAGTAGTCCCTTCATCATGACCAAGGACTGCGAATAGAAAAGAGACCGTCACATAATGTAAATAACAACGAAAAAGAAAAATAAACTTATTTGACGGACATAACCAACCTGAGCGACGGCAAAGAGGCCCGTCTCCCCCATGGCCTCCGTCGAATGGTTTCCAAGATCTTCATATTCTTCCGCCGTGATGATGGACGACAGCTTCTCCAATGCATACTTGGAGTCGTCGCGGAGAAGGGAGGGAGGTCTCTCTTGCTTACCTTCTAGGGCCGTCATCAATCCTTTACCCGTCCCCTGCTTAGCTGGGGTGACGGTCTTGTTACCCTCAGCCATTAAACCGACCACAGGTTCGAGAGAGACCTTTGGTTGCTTAAATGGACGGTCGGATTTTGATGTCAGTTTCCTCTTAGGGGCTGAAGCCGACACCTTAGGTACCTCCTCACCGGATTCCCTCTTCTTGACGGCTTGGGATTTGATCAAAGCTCTCCTTTTTGCGTCTTCCATCTCTGCAAATAATGACGGATGAAATTAAAACAAAATAAGGCCAGGTAAATGGCAAAGTAAAGTTGACGGGCTTACGTCTATGAACTCGTTCGTCGTATCTAATTGCTTCTTGGGTGGGCTCAGGACCGTCGCAGTACCAATGTATGGTCCTCGGGTTCACCAACTTAGCCCAAGTCCTTTCCTCTGGCGTAGTTTTCCTGCAAACCTTTTCAAGGAAACTAAACTCCTCGAGGCTGACTTGTGGGCGCCGTCTACCTGCAGAGAGAGACGATCAAGATATACACATAAAAATGGACGGATACGAAAAGCTTTACAAAATTAAGACGGATGCATACACGATTGATTTATCACTGCCCAAGTTGTGTCGACGGGCATGTAATCCGTCTCCCCTGGATGGCTCATCCACCTGTCACCCTCCAGGAAGAAGTAGCGACTCTTCCAGTCTCTATTTGAGTCTGGAGTCTCAAAGATCACCTTCAACAAGGGGCTCCGACTAGCAAAACTATACATCCCCCTTGATCCAGAAATCTCGTCTGGACAGTAGCAGTGAAGAAATTCACGGACCGTCAGTTTCCTTTCCCCACCTGACATTGCACCGTAAAGAATCTCCATGGCTATGAAGACCCTCCAGGCGTTAGGGGATATCTGGGTGACGGACAACCCCAGATACTGTAAAAGCGCCCTATGAAGTGTAGAAAGCGGGAATCGAAGTCCAGCCTTCAACGCCTGCTCGTACACTCCGACACCGTCTACCCCTTCATAGTAACACTTCTCCGACGCGTATGGTAGACAGATGGAAACATAGTCAGGGATTTGGAAGTTGGTTCTGAAGGTGCTGAAGTGTTTCTCCCTGATGACGGATGTAAACCTATGCACCGTCCACTCTGGCAACATGATGAACTGCCTTAGTCCATCAGCGCCTACAACGGACTCCGGTGCTTGATCCCCGTCATCATCAGAACCCTCTATTTCAACTATCTCCACATCCTCATTTGTTGAGGATGAAGAGGAGGCAGACGGACTCCTATCTTCGCCGGGGCTCTCTTGGTCTTTATGACCGGACGGGTATACATCCTCGTATTCCGTCCCATCACGAACCACCGACTGGTTACTTGACGCACTAGACATTTCCTACAATTGACAATGAAACCTAAGACTGACGGGTTTGAAAGTGTTGACGGGTATGGAAAGCCTAACAACAATGCATGGACGGAAATGTAACTTGACTATAGTAAATTAGAAGCACTTACCAAACTTAGTAGAGGATAGGTGACGGTTGGTGTAATCAGTAGATATTCGTCCTCGACGGATTACTCTGACAAGGTTGACGGCTTCGCTCTGACAAATGTTTTCTAAGTGAAAATTGAAAAATGAAAGAGTGAGGCGCCTTATATATATAGGAGGTGCACGGAAGACGAAGCGACGCTTCGATCCTATACAACGACCATTCAGAGAGTGACACGTGGCATGCTTAATAAATGCTGACAACTTGTCAGTACGTACCAACAGATTTGTACCCGTCATGTAACCGTCAACTTGATGAATCTTCCTACGACGGGTTGATCCATCTGGAACCGTCGTCCCATCTTGCATGAATCCGTCATAAAATGACCGTCATACCCATACGTAAGGACCGTCACCCCATTGATCCTTTGACCTAAAAGGTGACGGACCATTGGGGTGAAGGGGGCAACTGAAGATGATAAAATATTGGGCCTGATGGGCTTACCTTAATGGGCCTGACGGATTGGGTCTCTTGGGCCTGTGTAAAGATGGTCCCAGCTTTGAAGGCCCATCACTGACTGACACAGTAAGGGCCCATGATCCGAAACGTCCATAGCCCAGAAAAACCCTAAGATCCGAAAATGGGAATCCTTGCTCACCACGCTTAGAAGAATTGGGAGTAGAGTCCCACATTGAAAAGATGTGGAAACCAAAAAGGAAAAGTCAACCCTTTATCACTATAAAAGGCCTAATACCCACAGAAATCGAGGTACGCTTTAATGAACCCTCTCTAACGCACTAAGTAAAACAGAGGAATTCTAACTTGACCGTCGAAGAGCCTTTGGCCAGCACCACACCGGTGCTCTCTGAAGGATTCTTTCGATTGTTTCGTCGTGCAGGTTCGATTCGAGTCGCGAGTACGGTGTGACCCATTGGTGACAATTTTCGACGTCATCAGTCCCGAACTCCAATGCCAACACTAGCCTCCTTTGTAGGTATTAAAATTAACAATTTTGTTCTATAAAATTACATTTTGCCTCCTCTTAAAAATGTTTTTAATTCTTTTTAGAGTAATATTACAACTACAAAAGTTTTGTACAATATTTTTATAAACTGTTGAAGCAATAAATTTTTATTAGTTTGCATGTGAGGCCACAACTTACGTTACTTTTTTACATAACAATAACCATTTGTAACTCTAGCATTTTCCTCATTTTAAATGCTATAAAAAATGTATAGATCTAAAATTTAAAACAAAATATACAAGCCCTGAAAAATTAGCTCATCAACAAAAATTACCAATAGCAAAAATATAATTAAAAAAATTAAGCCCAATCAACCAATTTTACCCAAAACAAATAACCTAACTCTTTAAAAAATTTTAAACAAAATAATTTTGTCCTCACCTAGCACTACTCATCAAAGAAACTTAAAAAAAATAATAAAATAAAATAAAAAATAAAAAAACCCGTAGCAACCAAACAGCATAGCTAGAAGCCAAAGTGACCGCACTCAGCCAACAATAAAATCGCCCCCTTAATTCCAAGCCCTGACTCTGTCCTTGATCATGGCAACTCCTCCATTCAGGTATGAGTAAGTTTTGGGTTTGCAATCCTAAACTCATCCAGGTATCTACTACTTTCCTTACTATTTTGCTATTTAGAGCATTCACAGCAGTGGTGCTATATAGGTATATTGGTATATTTTAGCTCCACTATCCCTAAAAACTACACTACAACAGTGGAGGTAAAAGCAAAAATTTTAGATGTTCAGCTACAGTGCACATCTATAAATAGATGTGCACTGTAGCACAAAGCTAAAAAAAATAATACTATTTTATTTAACTTTT
The DNA here is from genome assembly GCF_932294415.1 of Quercus robur. Taxonomy (NCBI): domain Eukaryota; kingdom Viridiplantae; phylum Streptophyta; class Magnoliopsida; order Fagales; family Fagaceae; genus Quercus; species Quercus robur. The sequence goes on along the minus strand of NC_065535.1, from coordinate 37,733,942 downwards.
CTCTCTCTTCCAATTAAAATAATCCATCTTTTTCTCTCCCTCTTCCGTCTCTTTCTTTTCGTCAGACTCAACTCTCAGCCCTCTCTCTTCCTTCTCTATCTCTTCAATATCTTTTCTCTGTTCTTTTTGCGTGATCGACGATGGCGTAAACGAAAGGGGTGGCGAGATGGGTCGGCGAAAGGGATGGCGACCTGGGTCGACGAAGCTCGCCACCCATTTCGCCGACCCAGCTCACCATCGCCACCCATTTCGTTGACCCAGCTCACCATCGCCACCCCTTTCGCCAACCCAGCTCGCCACCCATTTCGCCGACCCAACTCACCATCGCCACCCCTTTCGCCGACCCAGCTCGCCACCCATTTCGCCGACCCAGCTCACCATCCCAAGCCCCAAGTCCCAAGCCGAAAGAGAGATGTACGGGTAGAGCAATGAGATCGAAGCGTAAACGGAAACTAAAGCACAGCGAGAGATGTACGGTTTTTTGGTGTTTGATTTTTTTTTTTTTTGTGGGTTTGGTTGTGACCGTGGATTGTGGTTGAAATGGCGGTTTGTTGGCTGTGTTGGTGGTGGTTTGGTAACTATGGCTGTGGTTGTCGTGGCCTGTGTTGGGCTATGGTTATGGCTGTGTTGGTGGTGGTTTGATTTTTATTTTTATTTTTTTTGCCGGGGGTTGTGGTTGTAGTGGAGTAGTGGTGGAGGTGGATGTGGCTGGCTGAAAGGTTTTTGTGGGTGGTTGTTCTTGGCCGACGGTGGTTGTGAAATGTGGTGATGATCCGTTTGTGGGTTTTTTTTTTTTTTGTTGGGATGTATTATTTTATTGTAGTAGAAATATTATTTTATTGTGATGATTATATTATTTTATTTTGTTGAAAGCTAAAATAGATCCACTGCTGCAGCATGTGTGTAGGTAAAATAGATAAAGTAGCTTTTGATGGAGCTAAATTGCTAAAAATTTAGCTCCATTGCTGTGGATGCTCTTAACTTCCTGTAGCCATTTATCCTTGCCTCACATTTCTGCATATTAAACTCTTCATCAAGTCACAACATGAAGCAAGCTATGACACACTGCAATACACCATGTGTTCACCAACACACACAATTCCTTCCATCCATCAAGGGGAAGATCCGTGAATTAGAAGGTCCAGCATTTCAAGGAGTCAAGTTCATCTTTAAATTCATTGTCAAGCCATTTGAAGGAGATCATGGCATCATGCATGAAGGCTTAAAAATCTTAGTCACTATAAGACATAAATAATAATATATGTAGGGTCACAATTTGGGGCTCAAGCCCAAAATATATAGAGTCTTGGTCCAATAAGCCCAATACAATGAATTTGTAGAGAATGGGTCAAAGAACTAGGTTCTAATGAGTTGGACAACAGGTAGTATTGAATTGCATAACGATCAAACACAAATGAAGGATGTTGATATCAATAAACTTTCAGTCCGAGGAGGTTAAACCTGTATATAATGATCACTCTTGGATATCAGAATGATTTAGATTGCTATACTCTTTTTTCTCTCTCTTTTCCAATCCCCTTCTCCTGGAGGGTCTCTCACATTATATAGCCCATTTTTTTGTGAATTAAGCATGATTTATACTAATTTTACAATGTTGTTTTCTAGCCTTTTTTACCTTCGTTTGGCTCAAACGAGATGTCACTAGAAAGGTCATGATGTCTATTTTCTAAAGCTATCCAATTTTTTGTTCCAATTTCATATTTGGTAAGCTAGATACTTTGGAAAGTGATGTCAAACTAAGGGTCTGTTTAGATAGAACTTATTTTACTAAAAATAAAAACTGAAAACTGAAAACATTGTAGCAAAATAATTTTTAAATGTGTGAATAATGCCGTGAGACCCATTTTTAATGAAAAAGTTGCTGAAAAGTAGAATTTGTGAGTCCATGAACAGTGCACGGATGCATTGTTCACCATGGAAAAGCCAACATTTGCGGTTACTGTTCATGAAACAATGCATGAACAGTAACCGCATTCCCTAAAACGCGTGAAAACCCAAAAAAAAAAAAAAAAAAAAAGAGGAAAATGCAAAATGTGCAAACACTGAAACTTAACGCGTATCCAAACATCACCTAAGTTTTAATTCAAGAGTTCTCGCCTTGATATTTTTGTAAATTGACTTTGATTTAAGTGGAATTTTGCAATCCAAGTATACCAAACTGAAATTTATCATAAGGTATTTCCGGCGACTCCTTATTTGGTTCAATTGGTGGTTGTTTGATTATAATTTAATTAAGATTAAATTCTAATGAACTTTACAAACACTCATTTTTTAAAAAAATTGGCTAAGTGTTTTGCACTTTTTCATTATCTCCGCAATATCTTGCTTGTTTTGTATCCAATTTGGGATTGTGAACAATCATTTTAAAGGAAATACAATTATCTACAATGGGAGTTAGAAAGTATCTCTATTGCAATGGTCATATTTTCAGTCAAATCTTGATTGAATTCAGGTTAACCATGATCAAACTTGGTCAAATTTGTGAGACGGGTTTGAAAATTTAGGCTTTCGTACAAGATGATTTGACAAAAGTTTGACTTTACTTGACTAATCACACCTTTAAGAAATTTCAATCATTAGTTTGTGGCTTGGTGCTCCATAGACTCTACACAAACCCCTGAAGTTCTACATGCACAAGTAATGAAAGCAGCGCACCAACACACCGTGAGGAAGAGGGGTCATCCTCCAATCTTTCTCGCACATGTACTAGTTGCCATTGACCCCAATATGCACGAGTATGTTGTTGGTTCCCCAAATCCCTACGTTGACACCTAAAATAACATATGCTCTCCGTCTTACTGCATGTATTGTATTGTAGGTTCGTTTTAAACTTGCTACGACTTTTAGCTTTAGGACTTAGGAGTGGACTACCTTCGGTCACAATAATTAATATATGAGTGGTTCTTCTTAGGTACAGGCAAGTTATAACTATTACTCAAAATATGGATGTCCAGGTTTTGTTTTATTTTGTTCAATTAAAATGGAGATATCCAATTGACTTTGATTTTGTAATATTTAACTCGATCTGGTCTTGCTGAGTTGACCTTTTTTTTTAATTATAAAATAATTGGTCTAGTGTTGACTAATCGAGCTGTTATGCACAAAAAATTTTAGTGCTTTCCTTGGAAGAAAGAAAGTGTTTTGAGAGAGCACAAAAAAATGTTTTCATTGATTGACTTGAAGTTTTAAAACGATTCGCTGTTACTAAAATTACTAAAATAAGTTGACCATCATAATTTACTTATTAGGCCGCCACAGATAGTGGTGTTTGTTGACTACTTTCGGCACCGATATGACACTTATATGTCAACCACTTCGAAGTGGGGAAACTGGAAAGCAAAGCTATGGAGATTGAACACATGAATTGAATAGAGAAAAACAAATTTTTTTTTATCTTTTGTCTTTTGAATTTGTATTTGTATTGAGCTTTATCGTATAAATCGAAACTAGTAGTTACTATATATTACATAAACTACTCATGATTTAAACAAATTTAAGAAATACTCTTAACGTTTACTTTGTGAAAGAGGTTTTAGTAATCTTGAAATCTCGTCAACATATATTCTGACTAATTTTATAAAGTCTCAACAATACACTTTTCTAAACTTCTTCAAAAGTTTTATATGATTAACTTTATTGAAAGTGGACATTGAGATGAGAAGATTGAGTAAGCTGATGTTGAATTGGTGCCTCCAATCCATCACATGATAATTTCATATACATTATAATAGTCTGTTTGAATCGAGAGGGAGGGAGTTACGATAGGGTAGAGTAGATAAGAATTAGTTTAAAATTATTTTATTTTTAATTAACTTTACTTTATTCCCCTCCACACTTTTTCCTTCTCCCTTCAATATAAACAAGCCACGAAAAGCTCTTGATTCAAAGAGAATCGGTGGTGTTTATAGGAGCTCCAGTACAAGATTACTCGTATAATAAGTTGCTTAATTTTATTTAAATTCATGAATATCAAAATATCTCAAACAATTTATGTGATCTAGTAGTACAAAGCTTTTTTGGTAAATTCTTTTTCTTTTCTTCCTTTTAATACAAGCAGGCAACCAATGCGAAAGAAAGAATTTCAGTGTGGCTTTTATTTGATTAAAGAAAAATTTATGCGATCCACGTAATATAAAGGATGAATGTTATCGATTGGAACTAATTAATAAACTAGTACAAAGACTCTGACTTATTCGATCATGCAGCTTAGCTTTCTGTGTGTCCATGATAGATTAAAAAGACATAGAAGGACTTTAGCTAGGCTAGTTGCTTGTCTTTTATAATTTATAATGCTTGAAAGCGACATTCCATTACGCTAGCAACTTGAACATTATGATTTCTTTATGAGTGGACTTTGTGTGAGTGAGTCATCCTTAATTGAAAACATTGCTTCTTTAATCCTGATTCAGAGACAGACACAATTAAAACTATTTTTATTTTCATTATTGATAAAATTTGACTATAAACTTAGTAGTAGCTTATAGTTACCATTCTTACTAAAAACATTAATATAGTTAAATATTTTAAAAATCTAATTGTTGAATTGTATGTTCTTAACATGCATGTTAAATTTCTTTCCAATCAAATGTTATTTACTAATCGATCCATAAATTTATTTTTTATGAATAATTTTAAACTACAAAAACTTGAAATTGATAACACAGTTATTAATTTTTGAATCTTCTAGAAAATTTTGAAAGCATGGAGGATATTAAAATATATATATATATATATGATCCAATGATTGGTTTGTCAAAATTTATATCTCATAAAAAAGATATTAAGTAGAGTTGTAACCATTAGATACAATCAAATTTATAACCAAATTTTGTCATTTATGTAATATACTAAAAACATTTTTTCTTTGAATAAAACTTGGCTGCAACTTCAAATTACAATATACATTATATGAGCATTGTTGTAAACTAGCTCGGCTGAGTTCCCCGAGTTGGCAAGTGGTGCAAAAACCGATTCTTTAAAGGTGGGCCCAAATCCAACGCAGGCAAAAAAAAGGTACCGGGCAGGTAGTGCCCGAAGAGCATCGTTCTATTATGGTGTGGACACGTGGGCAGATTAGTGGCTGAGAACACAAAGGGCAGCTTGAAAGGGTCAGGCCACAAATATCTGGCTGCGGACGCGTGCACCATTACCATTACTATTTTAGCATCTTCTTTTCTTTTCTTTTTTTTCTTTTTTTTGTAAAAAGAGAGAAGAAGATATTTACAGCGCAGCAGCATTGCAATGGGGATTTGTACCAAGTGTTAGGACCAATGAGAGGGTAGCTCTAGATATATACATTTCTATTTTTTTTATTTTATTATTGATTATTACAAAATCAAAGTCTGATTCGGCCTAACACTACGTGGCTCAATGCTGTGCTAGGAATATATCTCTCTCTCTCTCTCTCTCTCTCTCTCCCTGATCTTTGTTTTTCTTCCACTTGCCTCGTGACTTCCCTCCCATGTGGGCCCTACCCTACTCTACAAAAAAAGAAACCTCATCATTCAATTTTATTTCATTACATTACATTAACGCGGTGTGAACTCAACTAGACAGTGATGCATGCATGAGCGAGCCACCATGAGTTATATGTAATGACCCCATCATCATCATCATCATCACATATCATGTCTCTCACTACGTTGCTTGCATTCTCCTCATTTGCTGCTTGAATGAGGTGATTGCCTGCTTTTGAATTTCCTTCTCTGTTCTTCGTTGACCCTTGTGGCGGTGGGAACTGAGAATTACTTTTTCTTTCAAAAATACCATCATACCCTCATGATTATTTCAAACAATTTTTTTTTGGAGTATTGCTAAAGATACAAATTTCCTTACAAAACTAGTAAGAAGTTTACCACATCAACAATTTATAAAATTGTTATAAAATAGTTTATGCCGGTAATATTACTCATTATTTTTTCCTTGTCAAAAACAAGTTTCCCATAATTAATTAAATGTTTAATTATGATTATACGTGTCTACAATTCATTGATTTGTAGGAATAAATTTATTATGACTATGTGTATTTTTTTTTTATTAAATTTCTTAAGAATGTGGTGTAAAACACACGTTTTACCCTTCCAATCCTAACATGCCATATCATTGTATCACATATTTAAAAATAAACACAACTACACTCAATCAATTATAATACCCATTTATAAATTCAACCAAATTGAAAGTTTATTGAAATGTTATTAGGTGATATTGAATTTTAAATAAAATACTGATGCGGCAATATCTCTTATTGAATAGTGTAAAATATGGGTTTTACACCCCATCCTTACCAAATTCAAAGTCGGGGGTTCAAATCTCCAAGGAAGAATTTCACACACATATATACTTAGATTAGGTTAGAGTAGAATTTCTATCTTGTATAATATTAATATATATATATATATATATTAGATATTTGTGAACAATATGATTTTTCATTTTTAAAAAATATTTAAAAATATTATTTAATAATGCATCAAATGCACATTAATTTGCGCCCTTAAAAACTAACCCTTTGATTTTTAAAGAAGATTCCAAATTACCAATTGATGCCGTGCAAAGCTCTTTGAGCTTGAGACTCTATTTAGTTAACCTTAAATCTAAGCTTGGTCTCTTTTTTTTCCTTTTTCATCTTACCATGGTATGCTAAGCTTAAGTGGGCTCTTTTTAGCATCGTTATTGTAAATGCTTTAACTCTTAATAAATATAAAAAAAAAAAAAAAATTCAAGCTAGCCTAGTATTAAAAAATAATATTATTTTGTGTTTTTTTTGTCTTTGTTGGTAAATAATTGTATCTTAATGTGTTAAGAAATAATGATTTTGTGTATTTCTAATTTGTAAATACTATATAAATGTCTATTTGGAGTAATTTTTTTTTTCTTTTTTGCTTATACTCCGACCCTCTTTAACTTAAAATCTTGGCTCCGTCTCTATTTGGGTACCAATCTTACCAAATCTATACTTTTCAATTTTTTTGTAATATTAAAATGTCTATGTAAACAAATAACTGTATAAGATAGGTCATAATTTTTCGCTCTTATCCTATTCAAGCAAGTAAAGTTTAAAAATTTGTAAGACTCCCTTAAGTTGGAAAATAATAAATTCATTGTAAGACTCCCTGAGTTAGGTCAAAGTCCAAAATGTTTAAATACATTTCAAGTTATCCTCTCAAAGAGTCATTATAAATTAAAATTTAAAAAAAAAAATTTAGTAAATTGTACATGAGGTTTATCTTGAAACTAACGCTCCGTTTGTTACCACGTAAAATATTTATAGAGGTAAAATATTTTTATTTGACTATAAATGGTAGAGAAAAGATAATGGATCTATGGTAAAGTAATAGTCCACTAATTATAACCGGGCTTTCAGTTAACTTATAGCAAAAAGAGTGGCAAAGTGTGTCTTTGAAGAACAGTATAAAAAATGCACTTAATATCTAATTAACGTTGAATCGTGATAGCATCTCCAAACAATACCCAAAATTCTATAAGTTTATGCCAAGATCGTTAACATTGAGAGTCAATTGAGTTTAGTTGAATGAATTCATGTAAGGGCATTCGCGTCAGTCAGTCTAAATTTTTTTGTCTATTTTAGTATAAAAACCTACTTTTTCTATTTTATTAAGTCATTTTACAAAAACACACACATCAGTTTATCTATTATACACTCTATTTTCTTTAAATAATCATTTTTTGTTCTTTTTTTTTTATTAAATTAACCTACGACATCAAAAATCTCTCTCTCTCTCTCTCTCTCTCTCTCTCTCTCAAAAAAAAAAAAAAAATTCTTTCTTGCCTCTCAGCTCTCTGTTGCTTCTTCTTCTTCACTAGTTCTCTTCTTCTTACGGTGGTGGTTTTGTTTTGGATCTCGGTTGGGTTTGTGGGTTGTTTTTTGCTGCTTCATTGGGTTGCGGTGGTAGGTGGGGTGGTGATGGGTTTGACTTTGGATCTTTGTTGGGTTTGATTTGAGTTTTCTAGTTGATTGGGTTTTGTGATGAGATGATGAAATTTGTAATGAGTTGTGACTTGTGGTGGTGGTGGTTGGTTTTATCTGAGGGACACAATAAAACAGTGAAATGAAGAAGAGAGGAAGAGGGAGAGAGATAAAATAATGATAAATTAATAAAATATTAAGATACAAATGTTTAAATCTTCAGTGATATAGATGAACCCACATAGGTAGTTTTGGGACTTAAATATGTAAATTTCACCTGTTTTTCTATTGTAGACAAAGTGGTGTGGATGCTCTAAGAATTTCATATTGCACGAGTTAAGTATTGTTCTATAAATAAAATGAATTAATGCATTTGAATTAATTCCTCCAATTTCTCTATCCCCACACTTATAATTTCATATGCGAGTACCACCCTAGAGACAATATGACCCATATTATGCATGGATCAATCAAACAAATTTCACACTGTGTTAATCAAATTACCAAAGTGTGAATTAGGCTCTAGTGTAGGTGGAAAACATGAAAGATGACACAAGGTCTCTTTGAATTTCCAAGATATGGCTTATGGTACAAAAGGCACATTCACGTGGTAATTACTAATTAGAACTATATACTTGTGGTATCCGTAACGCTTATCCTACTAGTCTTGTTGTTTGATATTCTTGATGGATGAATGAAATCATTGCCATTGCAAAAGGATGCCATCCAATCCTTCTTAAATCAGTTTTTGGTTTTTTCTAGCTGCTACATGAAAGTGCAAAGACATACTAGCTCACCCAAAATAAAAAGTTCTCTAAGTTAGGAGTAGAGTGATTAGTTAATTAAGACAAATTAAACACTATGCGAAAAAGTGACTAATTTTAGACAGGTATCAATTTCAATAAACCGAAATGCTGGACCCAAATTCACATCAACATCTATAATGAATCACCATGACAAACCTTTTACATGAACATGATGTTCTCTTCCATTCACCACAAAATAATTAAAGAAAGAGGCTAGGGTAACCCGGTATATTCGATTCCAACGAGTGAATGTCATAAAACAGTGAGTCTGAGTCTGAGTCTGTGACTGTAAACACTCACGCACGCATATGCCATAAAAATAAAATAAACAACATGGAGGGTAACGTGGCAGCCTGTCGGTGCAGAATGTTGATAATCCAAATGGCTAAACATTTTTTAAACGAGTGCAATCAACCATTACATATAAAATGATTTAGAGTGATTTAGAGGGTAGCGTGGCACCTCAGCGGCCGTACATGTGTCCATTGACTGAAAGGGTGGCCACCTTCAATGGGCCCAGAGTCCATGGTCGGCTCTCTTTAGCCAATGATAGTAAGACCCCATTTGAATTTTGTTTTGGACGGTTTAAGATAGCTACGTGCACGATGCATTGTCTGACTTAACTTCCATTAACTATCAAAAACCACATTATAGTAACAATTTTTCAACAAAAAACTAAAAAAAATGCCTTTTATACACACTTCAAAATTTGGACATACTTCAAAATTGGTCTTTTTCACTTTCAAATTTTATAATTTACCCTCTCAACAACTCTTTTTCCCCCTTATCTTGTTCACAACGATGTCTTATTATTATTATTTTTAACAGCAAGATTCTATTAAGTGTTGATAAAAGAAACACATTAAAAATTATTTTAAAACTCAAGGCCTCAAGGGTATAAGTTGTAAGTTTCATATTTAAATTACCCATTTCTCTCTCCCTTATGTGTGTGTTTGTTTCTCAAAAAAAAAAAAAAAAAAAAAACCCTAAACAATTGAAGGAAAACTTCTTACCAATTAGACCTGGTCTGAATTTGCATAATTTTTGTGCAAACTTCTTACCAATTAGGGATTATCCAAGTGAAGCTCTATCTTGTGTGAGTCTCACAGGATATAATATTATGATCACACAAGATATAATATTACAATTACACACTTTTACACATTTTTTCACAAGACTCACAACTATTTTATGTAGCATATTATAATTAATTATCTATAATGTGTACTGAAAAAATGAGGTTGAATACCTATACAAACCTTAATAATTGATTGTTTGTCACTATTACATAGACCTATTATTTTTTCTCTATCACTCACATTTTGCCACATATCAAAGTTATAAAAAAAAATCAAAATATGTGACATTGGCATTATTGAGATTGTGCAAATATTCAACCTCATTTTTTCAGTACACATGAGGTCGAATATGTGTACAACCTTGAATGCTCAAAAATGTGTGAAACCACAAAATCTATTTAGAACCCCAAATTAAAATTACGGCTCGATAGATTTTACTCTAACTTATACTAAGTGCGGAAAAGAGTAAATGCGAGCATATAAACAAACAAGCTACTCTAACCCATATTCATAATAACACAGTAGTAAAATGAAAGGTAAAAGAGTAGAGAAGAAAGATGCAAATACAAAATAACACGTCGATGTATTATTGAAGAGGAAACCGAAGAACTCGGCGAAAAACCTCTCCGCCGCCCTCCAAGCGATAATCAATCCACTAGACAATCAGTTGGAATACATGGGTTAGCAAGAGACCCTCTAAACCTAATCTATCCGATGTACCTAAACCCTCCAAGCTCCTACTCTAACAAGGCTTCTCAGAACCATATCTTGTCTAACTCTCTGGATCCCGCAACAAGCTCCATGTTGCATCTGCCATCATTAGCATCTTCCAATGCTTCCCAGTAGCACAAAAAACACTCTCAACACTTTGAATGTGTGTGGGTAGTGTTTGGGTAAAAATCTCCTCTCAATAGGTATAACAATGGGAGAGGGAATGAGAATAAACTACAAAGATTTTTCTCTAAGAATGGGTAGCTCTCTCTAATATGTGGGTGTGTTGTAGAAACCTCTCTTAGGGTTTTTCTCTCTGAATAGCCACATTTACATTTATGGGTAATGAAGATATATATAGTATGGGTGAAGGGTAGGGAAGTCACACTTAAAAATCCTCCAGGTAAAATGTTTCAGATTAACTCGCAGGAAGGCCTTACCCGTGAGACACTCGCAAAATCTTCCAGGCTAGCATGACTCTTCAGCTTCCAGCACGTACTTCTCATGTGGCTCTTTCGTGGGTAAGATTCCAGCGAGACACTCGCGAAATCCACTAATTCTTCATTTTATGCACGATTATTCACCAACTTAACACTAAACCCAATATAATAAAATCCCACAAAATATAAGAAAATAAATTAAAGCAATTACAACATTTTTTGTCATAGAATAGAGCCAAGATAAAATATAGTTATAAATCACAACTTTACAAATCTCAATAATGCTAGTACCACTTACTTTCATTTTTTACAGTGCACGTGACAGCTCAAAAAAAAACCCACCACAATTCTCTTGGGAAAGCCCGAAAGTCTATTAAGAAAAGCCCAAGTGAGGAAAAATCTTAAGTATAAATTTTATTAGGACTAAACGACCCATATTCTCGCTGTGTTAGAATAGCCACATTTTACTTGGGCTAAATGACCCGTAAAAGTTTTGGGCTTTCTAATCCGTGACATCTCTTTTGTAAAAACACCGAAAAATTTTAAATCCTTATTATACATCAAAATATCAATTTATCTCTAAATGTTTCTTTTTTTTAAAAAAAAATATCTAAATGACATAATAAAAAAGTGGGTGTCAGTTACCTCAACTGGTAAAGTCTTTAATAATTGAATAAGAGATTTAGGATTTAATTCCTGCCTACACCAAAAATTGATTGGTGTCTTGGTCTGATAATAAAAAACTATCATCAGAAGCGGACATCATAGGTTAAAACTCTTTAAAAAAAATTACATAATAAAAAAATATCTTGAAACCATAAGGAACTTGAAAATAGAAGACTATATTGCATTTTACAGCCTTAAAATTTGGAATCATTTTGATTTTATCTCTTAATGTTTGAAATTTTGGATTAGACCCTTAACATTATGAAGTGTTTTGAAACAAGCTCTTATGTCCATTCTTGTTGATAAGGTGACCATTAAATGCTAACTTAAACTTATCACATGTGCTAGTTAGTTCACTAAATTTATGACATGGTATTTATTTATTTATTTTGATTGAACATGTTATTTTAATTATGTTGCGTTGATTTAATAGCCTAAAAGTTTTTAAAATTTTAAAAAATTATTTAGTGAACTTTTTTTTTGGTTGAGAAAGAGCACTGTGATTTTATTTAAGAAGCTAAAGCAGCATGAATTATAGTGAATAGGTGTGGAGGAACGTCTTCCATCCACACCGTATACTCATTAACACGTCTCGCATGTCTAGCAATTTTATGGGCTAAATTATTACACTGTCTTGGAACAAAGCTGTACTCAATTGCTACAAAACTTTCTGCTAACATCTTGGCCTCCTCGATCAAATGTCCATAGTCAGCCAAGGTAGGCATTCCACTCTGCATTGTCTCAATTGCAATTTTGGAGTCTCCCTCAAGGATGATTGAGTTGTGGCCGAGCTCAAGTGCAAGTTTGAGAGCTTTGATAGTTGCTATCACTTCAACTGCCACTATAAAGGGAGGTAGAGGAAACCTATCTGCCATTGTAGCTAATACCTGACCATTTACATCTCGGATTACAGCTGCTACACCTGCAAGTTTTTCGTCTTGAAAACATGCTCTATCAAAATTAACCTTTATGTCTGGCCAAGGTGGGGGTTTGCCGATTGGTCTTAGGGAGGTTGGAGTGGGTTGGTCTGGGGGTTTTGGGAGAAAGGAGCGCACAAAATCTGCCCTGAGAGACCTCACCGACTATTGGATTTGCTGAACTGGAAACGGGTTAGAGCTGGTTCGCATAGCATTCCTCCTGTGCCACACAGTCCACACGATTGTTGTCAAGAATTCCAAGCCCTTCCCTTCCTCCACAACATGTTCCACCAGCTCCTTGAAAGTGCCAAAAGCCCCTAATCCACAAAAATCCCACTCTGCCTGCTGCTCCTATACCGTGTCAAGTAGAGGACACGACCATAATGCATGCACTGTATCTTCAGGTTCAGCCTTGCACTGTTCACAGCGGTCCTCTGTTATGGTCATGCACCTTTTGAGGTTCACTTTCGTTGGGATTGCGTTTTTAATAGCTCGCCATAGAAAGTTTCGAATTTTTGGTTGAGTCTTCAGCCCCCACACCCTCTTCCATAAGCCATTATCTTCATGTTGGTAGTCATTGTTGTCCAAACTTTGTGCCTTATACAGAAATCTATAACCTGACTTGACTGTATAGGAACCCGATGGAGTAAAGGGCCAAAATAATTTGTCTTCCACCTGCATAGAGCTCAAAGGAATTGACTCAATCAAGATATCTCTTGTTGAAAATAATTGTTGCAATAGTTTAGAATTCCACTCATTCGTGCCTGGTTTGATCAAAGCCAGACACACAGATTCTCTAAACCTAATGCAACCTAAGCCATCACCCACCCTCCACCTCAATCCTTCCATTAACACATCCCTCCCCTTTAATATACTCCAAGCATATGACCCTATTTGTGATTGCGGCGCCTCCAAATTTGATCCGTGAGGGAAGAACTTCGGTTTGAAAACTCTACATAATAGCGAGTTTCTGTTTTGGAGGAGCCTCCAATCTTGTTCAGCTAGGAAAGCGTCATTGAACAACGCAAGATCCTTAAACCCCATAACACCCTCACCCTTAGGCTTACAAAGTTCACCCCACCTTGCCCAATGAATTTTTCGCCTTTCTCCACTTTGTCCCCACCAAAACCTCCGAATAAGGCCCTCTATCTCCTCACAAAGACCAATAGGGAGCTTGAAGCAATTCATGGTATATATATGTGGGAATTGCTTGGACAATCGCCTTAATTAATATTTCTCGTCCGGCTTGAGAAAGGAGCTTCTCTTCCCACCCTTGGAGTTTTCACCATACCCGCTCCTTAATATAATTAAAGCTGGATTTTTTATTTTTCCCCACAAGGGAAGGCAGCCCAAGTACTTCTCATAGTGTCGGATCTCGGTCACTCCCAAAGTATTCTTGATTGAATCCCTCCGGTCTTCTTTGGTAGATTTACTAAAAAACACCGTGGTTTTAGCTTTATTAAATAAAACTATGTATATGATCATCAAATTTTTCATTAATTGAATATATTCTAAATTTATAATAAATACACATTTCATATATTTTTTAAATAAAATTTATAATGCGTTTGTGTATCTTATGATACGCTATATGATGCAATAAAATAAAATTAAAAAAAAAAAAAAAAAAAAAAAACTCAAGGCCTCTAGGGTATAAATTGCAAGTTTTCATATTTAAGACCGACTTAAATTGACCCCAAATTTAAAACGATGTAAATAATATTTTAGGAAAAAAAAAAAAACCTAAACAATTGAAGGAAAAAGTTTGGAAGGCCTGGTCTAAATTTGCATTATTTTTGTGCAAACTTCTTAGTTCTTACCAAGTAGGGATAATCCAAGTGAAGCTCTATCTTGTGTGAGTCTCACACGATATAATGTTATGATCACACAAGATATAATATTACGATCACACATTTTTACACATTTTGTTACAATTATTTTATGTAGCATATTATAAATAATTATCTATCACGTGTATAGAAAAAAATGAGGTTGAATATCTATACAAATCTTAATAATTAATTGTTTGTCACTATTATATGGACCTATTATTTTTTCTCTATCATTCACATTTTGCAACGTAGAAAAGTTGTACAAAAAAGAAAAAAAAAAAGTGATACTAGCATTATAGAAGTTGTACAAATATTCAACACCATTTTTTCAGTACAAGTGAGGTAATAATGCTAGTACCTAGTACCACCTACTTTCATTATTTTGGGTGCACGTGACAGCTCAAAAAAAAAAAAAAAATCCCACTACAATTCTCTTGGGAAAGCCCGAAAGTCTATTAAGAAAAGCCCAAGTGAGGAAAAATCTAAAGTATAAATTTTATTAGGGCTAAACGACCCATATCCTCACTGTGTTAGAATAGCCACATTTTACTTGGGCTAAATGACCCATAAAAGTTTTGGGCTTTCTAATCCGTGACATCTCTTTTGTAAAAACCCCAAAAAATTTTAAATCCTTATACATCAAAATATCAATTTATCTCTAAATGTTTCTTTAAAAAAAAAAAATCTCTAAATGACATAATAAAAAAGTGGGTTTCAGTTATCCCAACTGGTAAAGTCTCTAATGGTTGAATAAGAAATCTGAGATTCAATTCTTGCCTACACCAAAAACTTATTGATATTTTGGTCTGATAATAAAATGCTATTATCATAAGTGGACATTATAGGTTGAAACTCTCTAAAAAATGACATAATAAAAAAATATCTTGAAACCATAAGGAACTTGAAAATAGAAGACTATATTGCATTTTACAGCCTTAAAATTTGGAATCATTTTGATTTTAACTCTTAATGTTTGAAATTTTGTATTAAACCCTTAACATTTTGAAGTGTTTTGAAACAGCTCTTATGTCCATGCTTGTTGATAAGGTGACCATTAAATGCTAACTTAAACTTATCACATGTGCTAGTTAGTTCACTAAATTTATGACATGTTATTTATTTATTTATTTATTGAACATGTTATTTTAATTATGTTGCGTTGATTTAATAGCCTAAATTTCTTTAAAATTTTTAAAAAAATTTAGTGAACTTTGTTAAATAAAACTACGTATATGATCATCAAATTTTTCATTAATTGAATATATTCTAAATTTATAATAAATACACATTTCATATATTTATTTCTATTATTTTTTTAAAATAAAATTTATAATGCGTTTGTGTATCTTATGATACGCTATATGATGCAATAAACAAAAAAAAAAAAAAAAAAATGATATGATTCACATTTTAATATTTCTTTTTTTTATGGGGTTTCACTTATTTTGGCCACTATAAATAACCAAAGTAGGTCAACTCCCCTTCTTTTGAAAATAAACCAAAGAGAACATCGAATTCCCATCTATATATATATATATATATATATTAATAGTCAAAACTGAGAGAAAATTCAATTAAATTCTAAATTGGAGTCTAATTTTGTGTCATGTATCTCATCTAATTTTTAAATTTGTGTGTCAAGTGAATTATTAGGTGCAAAAATCAAAGAGTCCAAATTTAATTAGATTCTAAATTGAACTTCAATTTTGTGCCATGTGTCCCATCCAATTTTTTAATTTTTGTGACAAGTGAATTGTTGGGTGCAAAAACTGAAGAGCCTAGATCCAACTAAATTCTAAATCATGTCTAATTTTGCGCCATGTGTCTCATATAATTTTTAAATTTTTGTGTCAAGTGAATTATTAGGTGCAAAAATCAAATAGTCTAAATTCAAGTAGATTCTAAATTGAATTTTAATTGAAGTTCAATTTTGTGCCATGTGTCCCATCTAATTTTTCAATTTTTGTGGTAAGTGAATTATTGGATGCAAAAACCGAATAGTCTAGATCCAATTAGATTCTAAATTTATATATATATATATATATATTTATATACCCCACTAAAACATTGCTTAAAAAATAGGGTCACTCTCCTGTTGATTTTCAAATTCCTTTATTCACTTATAAATTAGATTCTCAAAATAAAATTTATATATATAAAATAAAAACACAGGTTTTTTTTTTTTTTTTGCTACAAAATAAATGTGTAATATTTGTTCATTTATTGAAGCTAACCTCATGACTATCCTAGTTGTATTAGTAGTTCTAAATGTGCAATATAAATGAGAAAATGTGTAAACTTCAAATTAGAATGAATGAAAAATTATGACATTATAAAAAATAAAAATAAAAATAAAAAGCCTCATTGCACGCACGAAGTGTGTGTGATGAGGCTAGTGTGTGTATATATATAATTTTTACAACTTAGTGTAAGAATAAACTCGTGTGTGTGTGTGAGTTCAAATTAACAAAAATCCAAAAAAAAAAGAAAAGAAAGTAAACTCATGTGTATATCCAAAAGAAATTAAAAAATAAGAGAGAGAGAGAGTATAATTTGAATCCATATATGTATATAATTGTAATTTTTTTTTTTAATTGTACCTAGCATATGCACGGGTTATACTAGGGATGACAATTTTACCCCGTCCCTCCTCACTTCGCCCCACGTAAGTTTTCCCCACCCCGCAAAGGTGATGGGCCAAGGATGGGGCGAGATTTTAGCCCTACACCACGGGGCGGGACGAGGATGAGTTTATACTTTTTAGACCCAACCCACCCTGCCTCGTCCCATTCTCGCTCCATCTCGCATTGATAAGAGTTAAATTGTAAATTTTTCATACCCTAGAACCCTACTATTTAAACAAACATATAATCAGCTTATTTTATTCTACCAAACAAGACTTTTTTTTTTCTCTCTAATAAGGTTGAAAATAAGTTACCAATTTTAACATTTTCTTTTGTTTTCATTATAAACAAATTTATATATTATTGAATCATTAATTTTGTATTATAAGATTTTTGTTTTTGTTGTGATATTGCCTTGTTAAAAACTTTAATAATATTATTCAATTTTTGCTTAAAATTAGTTTGATTTGATGAGATAAATTTATTTATAATTTCAAGTATATTTTTATTAATGAAGCAGGTTTTATTAAAAACAATTGTAATAGTTGTGGGTAAATTAACAAAAAGTAGAGTTTTGCGGAATGGAATGGGGCTTTGCGGGACCCCAGGAGGTGGGGATGAGGTAAAAAAAAAAAAAATCCCCGTCATGTTGGGCGGGGGGAGAATGGGGTAAGACAAAACCATGCGAGATGGGAGCGAAGACCCTACCCTTCGGACCCATCCTGTCCCATTGCCA
Source organism: Quercus robur (assembly GCF_932294415.1). Taxonomy (NCBI): domain Eukaryota; kingdom Viridiplantae; phylum Streptophyta; class Magnoliopsida; order Fagales; family Fagaceae; genus Quercus; species Quercus robur. The sequence goes on along the minus strand of NC_065535.1, from coordinate 37,716,180 downwards.
TCCCTGGGTTATACACTAGTTCATAATAAAAATCAAAATTAGAACAAAAACCCATAAATAAGAACAAATCAGCCCATTAACATATCATTTAATTTCCTCAATTAATGTTAGGAGAATGGATCCAAATCCGGTTGGATCAAGAAAAAAGTTATTCTAAGAAATCCAATTCAAAGTGCGTGATTTGTGGACAATGAATTGTATAGTCGCTATTTGATGCAAAAACCATTGGCATTTTAATGCTTATCTCAACACAAATCCTATGTAGCCACTATATATCCCACTTTTTTATCTCCCATATATTTCCTTATTTTCAACTCACAATCATTATATGATTGAGTTCAGATAATTTAAATGTCAATATCTTTTATGCCTTTTGATATGGAAAGGGGCCTATTTGTGGATGACATTAGGCATGCAATGAGATGTGCAAAACAATGACACTAACAATAACAACAACAATAATAATTATAAGGCCAAAGTTTCATTTTTGTCCTTATATTTTGAAATAACAGTAAATTTGGTTCCTACATTTTGATAGCAATTAATTTGGTCCTTATTATTTTTAACTTATAATCAATTTTGTCCTTATTGTTAACTCATTAATGGAAAATACCTATGTGAAACATTGACAATTAGCACACATGATGCTAATGTGGCCAACAAAATAAGATTAAAAAAATGTCACCTCAGTATTCTTTTATTTTTAAAAAGCCACGTTAGAAAAAAAGAAACAAAAGATCTAAAATCGCAAAAAATGAATGAATCTAAAAAAACAAAAAACTCAGAATTCTTAGATGCTGTTGGTCTTTGGTTGAAGAACAGAAGAAGTTTCTCTCACTCTCTCGGTTCTCTCTCTGTCATCTTATTCTCACTCTCTCGGTTCTCTCTCTCATCTAGCTTAAACCGGCCACCATGTCTGGACCCGTGACCACTGTAGCGCTGACGGTGATGCACGACGGCAGCACCACCGATGGTGGCTACCATTTTGTGTCTCTCTATTCATTGTTTCTATTTTCCTTCTCTTTTTTATTTTTCTATTTTTCTTTCCATTTCAACCTTACATGTGCGTTTGGGGATTAGATTTCCATTTGGGCTATAGGGAGTTGGTGATTTGGGTTTGGGGTTTCAAGGGAGATGAGGGTGTTGATCGTGTCTAGCTGCCTTCACCTTTGATGGATCGGTCTCTCACCTTGAACTGGGCTGAGATGCCATCTTCGAGTTGAGATGAGTTGAAGGTTGGAGATTAATTTAGAGATGAGTGTGGGCTTTCCTTTCAAACTCCAAACTTGTTTGTCTTTATCAAGCACCGAATGTAGTTAAGGAATTAAGGAAGTGGTTGACAGAGAAAAAGATGATGAGAGGCTTAAGGATAAAGAAACCCAGATTTGGACCCAAATAACAAACTCAACAACTAAAGAATTGTACCAATGATTTTGGAGTCCCTTGGCTGAATATTGCTAAATTCGGAGTTTATTTGCGTTATAGGTACTGTTCTAATTTATTTAGAGAATTAAGGAAAGAGAGTGAATTTTGATAATACCGTTGCCGAAATTCAACTAAAGTATGAGAGAGAAAAAGAAAAAGTGGGAGATAGAAAATTTTGAATTTCGGCAATAGCATCACCGAAATTCCTGCTACCTAAATCTGCTGACCGAGAAACCAATTGTGACAATGCCATTGTCGAAATAGGGGAAAAAAAAATTTGTGGCAATGACATTGCCGAAAATGGGAGGAAAAAAAAAATAGTGGTTACCGAAATCACATGTGAGGAATTAAAAAAAAAAAAAAATGCTATGTCTACAGTATTTTTACAATATTTTCACAACAAATCACAGGTGATTAATTATTATTAGTTCAAATTTGAATTTAACAGTGAGTTACTTTCTTAATCCTACAATAACAATCTGCTTCTTAAAATTTGTTGTAAAAATTATGTGCACATATCATTTCTCAAAAAAAAAAAAGTGGAATGGAATCGTGGCAATAAATTTGTGGCAATTGTGGCAATGCTATTGCCGAAAATGGGAGGGAAAAAGCTGAATTTATACTTCAAATCAATAACACCTAAAAAACATCAAAACAAAATCTGCAACAAACTAGGCAACAGCACTACAGCAGCACGGAAATTTACTCGAAGCCAAAATGGCAGCACCACACCATATACAACATCTCAGTCTTTGAAAATAGTCCAGGACACTCCATAATCAGAACAAGAAGGCTGTTCAATACAATTTTTTTTTTTTTGATGAATAAAGAAAGAAAACATATACATATAGTTATACTTTCACAAATTATACACAAATATCATTATATAGAACTTTTAGCTATTATATCAAAGCCATTACATGCGGTCATGCCATTCAGCTTTTGTTCCTCCCATTTTCGGCAGTGGCATTGCCACAATTGCCACAAAATTTCCCCCCTATTTTGGCAATGGCATTACCACAAACCAACATGAACAATTTTTTTTTTTTCCTTCTATTTCGGCAATGTCATTGCCACAATTCCATTCCACTTTTTTTTTTTTAGAAATGATATGTGCACACAATTTTTACAATATTTTTACAACAAATTTTAAGTGGCAAGTTATTATTGTTGGATTAAAAAAGTAATCTCAGTGTTAAATTCAAATTTGAACTAATAATAACTAATTGCCTGTGATTTGTTGTGAAAATGTTGTAAAAATATTGTAAACATAACACATTTTTTTTTAATTCCTCACATGTGATTTCGGCAGCCACTATTTTTTTTTTCCTCCCATTTTCGGCAATGGCACTGCCACAATTGCCACAAAATTTTTTTTTCCCCTATTTCGGCAATGACATTGCCACAATTGGTTTCTCGGTTAATAGTTTTGGGCAGCAGGAATTTCGGTGATGCCATTGCCGAAATTCAAAATTTTCTCTCTCCCACTTTTCTCTTTCTTTCTCATACTTTTGTTGAATTTCGGCAACACCGTTGCCGAAATTCATTCTCTTTCCTCACTTCCCTAAATAAGTTAGAACAGTGCCTATAATGCAAATAAACTCCAAATTTAGCAATATTCAACCAAAAGTAAGGAAGTCTTACAAATGATTATTATTCTTCAATTCCCCCCCCCCCCCCCCCCCCCCAAAAAAAAGGACAAACCTTATTAGAGTAATTAATATTGAAGAGATTCCTCCTAGAGTATGGGGGGATGGGGGATTATACACTCACAGGAATAGTTAGATATTAAAAGAGCTCCAAGTATAAATTATATTTTAAATCTCATAGTTTAATGATACTTTTAAAATTCCTAAAAAAAAAAGTTTCAAAATTGACCTTACATTTTTGAAGTTTTTGTTGGATATATTGAAGCAATTAATTTACCCTTGTAATTATGTGAACAAGAACAACAAACAGAATAAAACTCTTCAAAGCATAAATAAATAAAAATAATAAGCACAATTTTTTTAAAAAAAAATATACTCATAGACTAGATGAATGCAAATATGATCAAGGCTGTTTGACACTACATTCTTAAGATAGATGTCACATTCCCTTCTAAAAAAGAAGAAGAAGAAGATAGATTTCACATTCATTTTTTAATGGTTTTAGTCTTTTAGACAAGTGAGTATGCATAGTTTATTTTCTTAAATGGGAGGTTGTTATGAGTTGTTATTGATAGGGTAAAAAAATCATTTTAGTGGTAAATTTAAATTATAACTAATAATAACTAACCATTTATGATTTATTGTAAAACTGTTGTGGATGTAAAAACCTATTTTTCCAAAAATTTTAAATTAAATCATACATTTTCAGGGCTATTTATTTTTGAAAAATTTCTTATAAGAAAGGACTAGAAGCTTTCCTATCCAAAAAAGAAAAGAAAAAATGGACTACTAGCTCTAATATTTTTTCTCTATTATTTTTGTAATGATAATTTGGTTTTATCTATCTATACTATTAATATCAGGATTCTCTATTTGAGTTCCAAAATTTTGCGTACTAAAATATCTTTACACAAAAAAATACCCTTAACTTTTATTCAAATAATTTTAAATTAAAAAAATAGAAACCTATTAAAAAAGTAATTTATTGTTCCTAAGTTTTAGGTTTTTTCCTTTATCTTCTCCATTCAACGTAAAACTTAAGACATTATCTTTATCTTATTTCTAAACATTATTCCATGTTACCTTACCTATTTATTAAAAAAAAAATGCACACGATTAGTTTGAAGCTTTTTCCTTTATCTTATCCATTTAGCGTAAAACTTAGAACACTATCTCTATCTTATTTTTAAACATTATTCCATATTATCTTACATCTTTCTTAAAAATAAATAAATAAATAAAAATACACAGTAATTTATATATTACTTTAAAACAATATAAGAGCATCCACAATAGTGTTGCTAAAAAGCTAAAAAACTATTTTTTGCACCATTATATACAAAAAGAGTCCTGCAATGGTGGTTGTAAGGTCATAATTTTGGGCTTCTAGCATAACAGAGATACGGACTTAAGTCCAAAAAAGTTTAAAACAATAAATTTGTAGAGAATGGGTTGGAAACTTGGACTTTTGCGAGTTAGATGATCGACCAATAGGTTTTGATGATAAAGAAAGAAAGATAATAAAAGTTTACTAGGGAAAGACGTCCTTGGATTTTACCCAAGGAAGTTGATTCTTAAGTATTATTCTTAAGACTTTGTTACAAGTCTGGCACCTAGATTACTCCGGGGGCCTTCTTTTTTTCCTTCTCTTCTATTTTATACTATCTTTCCTCTCATTTCCACTGTTCACGTGTAGATTTAGATTGATAGTGTTGATATTTGTCCCATCAGCCCCTCCCTAAAGTCTTTAGGAGTGGTTGTAAAGGCTGAAAAGCATGGTTCAGTTAGTTGCAGAGCATTTAATGCGATAGTAGCAGCTTTCTCTTAGATATTTCCATGTCTTCCCTTGTCCTGTTCTTTCTTAATACTTATCCTCTTCCATGGAATGGTCCGGAGTGTCGCTTTTAATGGCAGACCATTCCCTTTGTCCTCGGCCTTGCCTAGCCGAGGATGAGTTCTTCCTCGAATTGGGCCCTTGGCCTAACATATACATAGATATGGGCTCCTTGGCCTTTCACCCTCACAGTGGTGGTATAGGTAAATTTTTTACCTACATTGCTACGGTGCACAACTCTTACCTCTCTCAAACTCAAACTCTCACTCTCAACTCTCAACTCTCAAACTCTCAACTTTCTCAACTCTCAAACTCTCACCTCTTTCACAACTCTCACCTTTTTGTTGCACCGCCGTTGGCCCACCCGAACCTCAACATCACTGGCCCACTTGAAGCTTAACGTCACTGGCTCACGCCGCTGACCCACTTCGTCAAACCAAGCCGTTGACCCACTCCGTCAACCCACGCTGCAGATCCATCTCGTCCACACCATCGACCCACGCCGCCCAAGTCCCAAGCTAATCCAAGCCCCAAGTCCGGAGCTGACCCATGCCGTCGACCCACACCGTAAACCTATTTCGCTCACACTGTCGATCCACGCCTCCGACCCACGCTACCCAAGTCCCAAGCAAACCTAAGCCCCAAGCCCTAAGTTCAAAGTCAAACCATGCCAACCTAACTCGCCTTCTCTGATGCTCTAACCCATCTCGGCCTCTCTCAATCTAGGTCGACCTCCCTTCTTTTCTGTCTGATCCACCAAGTCCGAAGCATGCTTGTTGATCAGGTGAGTTGTCTCTGTCTTCTTCATCATGTAATGCTTAAGATTTTTGATTTGGGTAATTGGAATGATAAATTTGTCATGTTAGTTGGGAATTTTCTGTTTACAAGGAATTTATATTTGTTGAATCTAATGATAAATTTGTAGAGAATTGGAATGTATTGGGAATTTCTATTTGCAGTGGTTTATGTTTTTGTTTTTAAATGTTAGTTTGAGAATTTTTTGTGTGTAGGGAAGGCTACATTTTTTTTGTTTCTGTTTTTGCTTCTCGCAACGTTGGTGGCAATGGTAGCGATTACGGTGGTTGCGATTGTTATTTATTGTAGTGGATAGATTATTTTATTGTAGTGACTATATTATTTTTATTGTAATAGATGTATTATTTTATTGTGATGTTTATCTGTATATATTAAGAGGATTCAGAAAGTTAGTTAGTTAGTTAGTTTTTTTTTTTCTGTCAAAAATACCCCTAAATTAATTAACCAACGATTTAAAAATAGGGTTAAAATAGTAAATTGGTAAAAGAAAGTTAGTTATTGCTATTTTTATTGTCAAAAATACCCTTACCTAAAACTTAAAAATGGGGTTAAAATAATATATTGAAAAAAATAATAAATTTCTACTTTTACGTTGAAATGCTTTTCTACTTTTAATAAACTTTTACTTTTACATTGATTTAAATTCCTACTTCTACTCTCTAACTTCTTACAAAATAGGATCACTATTTTGTTAGTTTTAAAACTCCTCCAATTTACAAAACTCACCTCACGTATTCATTTTTTTTTTTTTTTAACTTCATCACGATGTATTTGTTTCTTCTGTCCTCCTTTTTTTTTTTTTCTCAATTTTTTAATTTTTAATTTTTATAAATTTCATTACTCTAATCTCATGTTTTTATTTTCCCAAGTCTCTTCTTCTTTATTTAAAAAAAAAAAAAAGACTCCTACTATAAAACCAGTACTATAACTTCTATCCATCCTTATCATCCAACATCCCCACTAAAAAGCAGTTACTACTATGTAATTTCTCATACTTTTATTTTTATTTTTCAATTTCTCACTCACGATCTACTTATTATCACTAACCTCCACGTTTGTTAGTCAGTTTTATATTTATTTTATATTTGTGAAAGCCAAGTTTCATTCTCATCAATTTCATGTTTCTTTTTCTCTATAATTTTTTTTTTGACAATTTGTTCAATTTGTGCTTTTCAATGGTTATTTTTTAAAATTAAGCCATACTTTAGCAACTAATTGATAACTTCAATGAATTTGATATTAGGGACACATTTTACGAGGTCTAGAATTGAGATTGGCAAATGCAATCAATACTCAAACAATTTGTTGAGCAAACAGGTATCTTCTAAAATTCTTGGTAATATTGATTTATGCATTTGTGAGGGAAATAATTTTTTCATCATACCCTTAGATTTTTTTTTTGTTTGTTTTTTTTTTTTATGATTAGAAAAAGTAAAAATTCCAAATTATAATAAATGCAAATTATTAATCTATACCAAAAAACACGCGCGTGCTCAAATGTTAATATTATTTTATTGTTTTAAAAACTAAAATAGATTCAATAATAATAGATATTTTATAAAATGAATAGATAAAATAGATAAAATAACTTTTTATGATATTAAATAATTTAAAAATAGCACCATAGATGCTTTTAACCTTAAAAAAGAAAAAAAGAAAAAATAAAGGAGCATTGTTGCACGCACCGAGTCTAATTTTTTATATTTGATTTTTAAACTTTGTTGTTATATTAGGGCGGCGTCGTTCTCACGTGGGATCAGATGCAGTGGGCGTCTTCCTCGCTTCGCTGACTCACTCTTCGAGTCTCCTCTCAACTCTCATTTTCTCTCAAACTCTAATCATAACTCATAAATATATAAACCGAAAAACCTACCTGAATATAAAAATAAACAAACACATCAAATGCGAAGAAGATCAAAATCAATAATCATCATCACTACAGAAAAATGGAACTTCTCTTTTCTCTCGTCTTCCTTTCTCTCACCTTTTCCACTTTTCTTCACCCTACCTTTGCCAGAGGCGGTCAACAACAACACTCTTCTCTCTCTTCAGGTCTCTCTCTCTCTCTCTCTCTCTCTCTCTAATCTTTTGTTTGGTTGCTGAGAAACTGTAGGAAAGGAAATGGAATGCCGTCTGAGAATCTCAGATTCCTCGTTAATTTTGACTTTCCAAAAATTAAGAATCTCAACTTAAAAAAACTTTCCTTTTTCACTTCACCTTTACGAATCGCAAGCTCTTTTCTTTGGTTCTTGGTAAATAAGAATTGTATTACTATTTAGTTTATAACTGTAATTATTGTACCTTTGATTTTAACAGGCATTTTTGAAAATAGTAGTTATAATTCGGGTTCTACTGCACGGCACTTGTTTGAGGAGAACCGGTTACATTTAAGGTAGTTTGTTTATTTTGTAACACTTTCCTTATTTGGATATTATATATAGTTTGTTTTCCTAAGAAAATAATAATTGAATGTTGGATTTGTGTCATGTCATAGTCTTGACATTGCTCGAGGTTACATGACTAATTCTCAACTAGAGAAGGCCCTCAAGGCGTTTGCGCAACGATGTAGTCACATTTCTAGGATATACAGGTTATTTTGTATCACCCTTTTTTGTTGTTGTTGTTGTTAAATTTAGACAGTTAGTATAATAATAAACACAATGTTTGTTTTGGTGCTAATGCTGACTTGTTATTTGTTTCTCTCTTTGGGGGATTCTTGGAATGGGTTATCAGTATAGGGAAGAGTGTGAAGGGAGTTCCACTGGTAATCATTTCACTTAACTTAGTTCCATTTCTTTCTGTATTGTCTTTATTTTGGATTTCAAATTCTAAATAACCTCTGTTGGGTTGTAAATGACTGCCGTATTTGGTGGGTCTCGTCTGTTCTGTTGGCTGTAGTGGGTGATAGAAATTTCTGACAAGCCTGGAGAAGAAGAGGCTGAACCTGCATTTAAGGTGAGTCATCTGTTTTTTCTGCTGGGACATGAACAGACTCAATTCTTATCTTTACTAAATATTGATCTATTGGGACAATCTTTGAGGCTGTAACTTTCAGCCGTATATTCGATTTCTTATGCTTTTCACATACAGCTAAGTGTTTTTGAACCTGTTTGGGTGTAAAGAGAAGGTCTCAGTCACTGCTTTTGGTTGAATTTTAGAATAGCAATGACACAATATACCGAAAAAGAAAAGAAAGTATTTCAAATTGATTTACTTGATTTGTCAGGAAATTATAAGGATGCAAAAATAAGAATTTTTTGGTTCCTTGAATGCTTGCCCAACAAATAATAGCGTATATAGTTGAGTTAAATCTATAATTCTTCTTCTTCTTTTTTGGATGAATAAGACTATGATTAATTAGTGAGCTGTGTGATAGGGATGCGGATATTCATGTCTGTAGGATGCCACAACTAAAAAAAAATCCAAGAGAGAGAGAGAGAGAGAGAGAGTGAGAGATTCTTATATCATATTTGAAAGCATTTCATTACTGTTCCCTTTGAATGCATTTAACTCTTCTACACCCCGCAAAAAAGTGGGAGCTTTATGCATTGAGTATGACCTTTTATTTTTTAATAAAACTTTTGAACCTATAATAGTATGAGAAACATGGTGACCGTTTTTTTTGATATTGCAGTACATTGGAAATGTGCACGGGGATGAACCTGTGGGCCGTGAGCTTCTATTGTTTCTTGCAAATTGGATATGTGATAATCATCTAAAGGATCCCTTGGTACTTTTTGCCCCTTATTTTCCGTGACATTGCAGATTTATTGCTTGCTCCCTTTGGTTGTTTTAATGTGACAAATTTTATGAAACCATCATTTTACAATTTTAATGTAATAGAGAATATGACTTCAGATAGAATAGAATAGATAAAAAGAATACATGTGGCCAATCCTAACTAATATGTTGAGGATTCATAGCTGACCCCAAAAATTTGGGATCAAGGCTTGTTGTTGTATATGATTCTTTGGGTTTCTTTGGCTTCCTTCTTCTTTTTCCTCCATTCTTTTTGCACTGGCTTTGTGCATAAAGGTTGTATCCTATGCACAAAGCTCTCATTTTTGAAGGATTTGGGAGAGATCATGGTAGGCAGTCTTACCCCCAAATTTTTTTTTTAGAGAGGTTGATTCCTGGACTCAAACCCGTCACCTTTGTGCATAGTTTGTGAAAAATATGATTAGGTTAATTTTCCAGTTGCTGGCTGCTTTTCATTTCAGTAGTTACTTTACAGTTTACATGCTTTTTTAGCACTCTCTTTATACTTGCTTTGTGAGTAGTTTATGATGGGTAGGCTTGATGAATTGAAAGGAGACACAGACTTTTCAATGAAGTTGCCAGATTTGTGAATTCCCAAAATACACAATTGAAAGTAAATAATTCAACTCTTAGAAATTATTTTAAAAGAGGAATTTACAGAGGAAACTTTGAGATTTGTAATTGACTTAAATTCCTCCCAAGTTGCTCACTCAAATGCATTAGAACTTGTAGTTTATTTTGTCCCTTGAAACATGAACTAATCATTTAACCAGGTTGAGCCTTATCCATGGTTAATACTTAACAGAAAGAAGAAATTCTGCTAAAAATTCAATTGTATTTTAATTTTGTATTCATTAGATCATTTCTATCCACTTCGCATATCTCTATGCTACTCATGATTGTATTTTGTGTTTTACTTTTTTAAAACCTTTTTTTGCTGTTTGTTTGATTACTTTGATTATTTTTTTTTTTTGATAAGTAATAAAAATATATTAAAAAAGAAGAAGAATGGTGTCACTTGAGTACATAGGAAGTATACATCAGGGACAAAAGTAAGTCAAGTGCATAAAGTACGAAAGTCCATGAAACCATGAACTAAAAAAGAAGAAAGCCTAACATTGCAACCCAATCCAGAAGAGTCTTAAAAAAGAGGAGTTTAAGATCTGAAACTGATCTCTTAAAAAATAAGAGTTTGATTCCTTTGATTATAGAAAATCCTTTAAGAAGAATACATGTAAACTCAAATCTTCTTTGTTATAAGCCAACATAACACTCAGATGACAAAAGCAAGTCAAGTGCATAAAGTACAAAAGTCCATGAAGCCATGGACTGAAAAAGAAGAATGAAAGCCTAACACTGCAACCCAATCCAGAAGGGTCTTAAAAAAGAAGAGTTTAAGATTTGAAACTAATCTCTTAAAAAAGAAGAGTTTGATTCCTTTGATTATAGGGAATCCTTTAATAAGAGTACATGTAAACTCAAATCTTCTTTGGTTATAAACCAACATAACTTGTTCTACGTTTATGTATACACCAATTACATTGTAATACCTTGGATTGTATGGATTTGGTGTCAGGATTGTGTAGGTGTGTGCTGAGTCCCACTTCGAGTGGTTACTTGGTCAAACTAGGCTATATAAGCAATTAAAAGAAACCCTAATTGTAACTTGACTATTCATTTTGTGGCATACCACAAATGTGGCTAGTGCTTTCCTTGAATTGTGATCAATGACATTATAGTCAACCTGGTGACAACATGTTGCTTAGAGGCACTGCAACATAATGCAGGCTTTGACGAGGACGTCAATTTTGATATCGAATTGCATTTGTACTAATAGCATTGTGTGAGCATGTGTTGAGTTCCACATCACTTGTACTAGATCGATTTGGGTCGTGTAAGCGATCATGAGGGACCTCCAACTTGACTAGTTTTCTTGGGGCATAGTGTAGAAGTAGCTAGTGTGCTTTCTTGGTGTTGTGACAATTGTTATTAAAATCAACTTGGAAACACCATGTAGCTTGAAATATTGCAGCATAATGTGGCGGAAATTTTACCTCGAATTGTATGGATTTATGTGTCGACTTGGATTGTGAAGGTGTTTTGTGGGCGTGTACCAAGTCTCGTATCAGTCGTAACTGAGTCCCACATTGAGTATTTATAAGGTTGATACAATCGATTATGAGGAGCCCTAATTGTGGCTTGGTCCTTTTGGGTATGGTGCATATGTTTGCTAGCACTATCCTCAAGTTGTGACATACATAATCTTGCATGATTTGTAATTTGGATATTGATTTTTATGTAATTCAGTGATAAAATATTTTCTTACATTCCATTGGTTTGGTCAGGCTACATTGATTGTAGAGAATGTTCACCTTCATATACTACCAACCATGAATCCTGATGGTTTTTCACTTAGGAGGCGTGGTAATGCAAACAATGTTGATCTAAATCGAGATTTTCCTGATCAGGTATAATTTTTGTTAAATCGTATTTTTATATGACACACTTGTTTAATCTGGATCTAAAATTCGTGAGTTGGCACTATTTTAATCGTGATACTATGTCCTAGACTGTAGGATATGTTGTACTTTTCATAGAAATCATCCAGGACTGCAATAAAGTTGTATGTTATTGGGACTTTTCGAATTTGGAATTCAAATCCTCACTTGTAGAATTGTAGTTTTCTATAACATTATTGAAAGGGAAAATTCATTCAATGATAAATAAAATGCAAAATTTTTGTTAGATTATTATCTATCTAATTTCAGTCCATTTGACTACCAGTATGTAGTTATTAATAAGGCTATTTGATGTAGGACAGCCCCATACATTGAAATTTAAGGTTCTTTGGATAAAGATAGGATTGCTAAATTGCTTTAGATTTTAGGAATCTTAGTTAACAGAGGCTAGTTTGAAACTGAAACAAAGCAGAGGGTGCTGTCTGGTGTTGCTAACAGTACCATGAACTGCACCCAAGCAAGAAAAGGAGTTTTTCAGATCAAGAGTTGATATCTTGATATTGAAATTTAAGACTATGACTTTTCACATGCATTTTTGTTGTCATAATTGACAACTGGGGTGTATATTCGATTGTTAAATATTACCTAATGTAATTGACGACTTAAAACTTGGAAACAAAATATTTTGGTCCAGATTCAATTTAGATCTTAAGGTTGAAATCACTAAAAGGAGGGGATGTTCAGAAGCATATTTTTAATATTATAATGTGAAAATAATGCTGTTACTCTTCATTTCTATTTTGGTGATGTTTTAATAATGGAAGACATTGATTTTCATGCAATCACAGTTCTTTCCTATGAATGAGGACGTGCATATGCGGCAACCTGAAACCAGAGCAATTATGAATTGGTTGAGGGATGTACAATTTACAGCATCTGCCAGTTTGCATGGGGTAATACTTCTTATTTTCTCATGTTACTAACTGCAAAAAACCATATCCATACTATTTCCATTTGATATGGATACTTTCTCAAAGTTGATTTTATGGTGAGTGTTAATGTTCAATTTCCTAGCAGCAAAAAGTGTTTACTGAAAATTTTGGCCAGTGTTACACCTTCATTGTTAAATATATTTTTGTTTTGTTTTTTCTCTTCTGGAAAGCTGAGCAGAATCTCTATTATCAATGAACAACCTTTCCCCCAGCCTCCTTCAGCTCCTTTTTATTTTTATTTGTTTGAATTCTATTTATTTTTTAGACATGAGCAAAGACTTACTCATAGAGTATTATAGATTTAGCCAGTTGAAAACGGGTGGAAACAGTACTTCACTGAAGACTGAAACTAGCTTCATCTGTATAAATTCACAGCATTATACTCCCCACTGTCAGAAATGTTCGGTCAGTTCTTTGACTTCTTTTTTTATTTTTCTTCTCTCTCTTTAAAATGAAAGATATCTTAATGACTTTCAGAAAAGAAAAGATAAGGTCTCATACTCTCATGACATCACTGAATATAGAACATGCATTTTTTCCCTGTATCAAAATCCACTTATTTTTGTCATCTATTACCTGGTTGACTCATTCAATTATACTGATTCCAAAGATATAAAGTTGTCTCATGGGCGTTGGTTCAAAACAGGATGTGTTTTCTTTCTTAGTTAACGAGTATTTAGATAGAACACACAAAAATGAGTTTTTAAGGGCGTCTTCTTCTGTTCACAGGGTGCACTTGTTGCAAATTATCCGTGGGATGGCACTCAGGATAAAAGGTGATGATTTTACATCCTGGATCAATTGTCCAATGCATTATATATACTTTGTAACTTGAAATTGCTCTCTGCTATCATGTTCTACTGTTCTGTCCTTCCAGTTCATTGTTGCTCTTTTTTCCATATAAGGTCATAGTCTTTTTTTATTTTTATTTTTAAAATTTAATTTTTACAAGTAATACGATTTTTATTGCTATTAAAAAAAAAAAAATAGAGTTGCCCAAGTGTACAGGGAGTATACAGTTGGGGACCATTCAATCTGTTGTGAATAAAACAAGTGTTTAGGGTAACTTAAGTCAGCCCACTAACAGAAACTATTATGTATATATATTACAAATATGCCCCTGACATATATATTAACCCATAACACCCCCCTTCAAACTAGAGAGTATATATCATACAATCTCAGTTTGTTGCATAATAAATCCAAACGAGTTTGTAAACATATCAGCAATTTGGACTCTCGTAGAAACATATGGAGTAGCAATTAAACCATCCTCTACTTTCTTATGAGTAATGTGACAATCTACTTCAATATGCTTAGTTCGCTCTTGGAACATAGGATTGGAGGTTATGTGAATTACTGCTTGATTTTCACAATGCATGGTCATAGGCAGCTTCACATCAAACTTTAATTCCTCAAGTAAATGCTTAATCCACATAAAGCTCACAACATGTGTGCGCCATGGCTCTATACTCAGCCTCTGCACTAGATCTGGCTACAACACTTTGTTTCTTACTTTTCCAAGTAATAATGTTTCCTCCTAGAAAAGTGCAATATCCAGTAGTGGATTTTCTGTCTGAAGGTGATCCTGCCCAATCTACATTTGTAAAAGCTTCTACTAGTAGGTGACCATTGGCTATATACAAGAGACCATGACCTGGATGTACTTTAAGGTATCTCACAATTTGAATAGCTGCCTCCCAATGTGGAAGACAAGGAGCTTTCATGTACTGGCTCAAAACACTAACTGCAAATGATATAGCTAGGCGAGTAATTGTGAGATAATTTAGCTTACCAACTAGACGACAATATCTCTCAGGATTAGATAATTGCTCCCCCTAATCTTCATACAATTTGACATTATGATCCATAGGGGTCTCTACTGGTTTAGATCCTAACAAGCCAGTTTCTTCCGGAATATCCAACACATACTTTCTTTGTGATAAATTGATACCTTCTTTAGATCGTGCTACCTCAATACCTAAGAAGTAAGGAAGTTTGCACAGATCCTTAGTTTGAAAGGAAGTTTGAAGGTATGTCTTCAAATCATCAACGGCCTTCTTGTCATCACTAGTGATTAAGTATCACCAACATACACTATTAATAGAATCTTTCTGCTTTTCAAGGTATGAGAGAACACAGAGTGATCAGATTGGCAATGTTGCAAGCTAAACTTTAACACTACTGCACTAAATTTACCCTTGAGTAACAAACCCGGGTGGTTGCTCCATATACACCTCTTCCTTCATATCACCATTTAAAAACGCAATGTTAACATCTAACTGAAATAGTGGTCAACTCAGATTGGTAGTTAAGGAGATTAAAATCCGGACTAAAGATATTTTAGCAATAGGAGAGAATGTCTTTGCATAATCAACACCAAATGTCTAGGTATACCCTTTAGCAACCAAGCAAGCCTTCTAGCGCTCAATAGAAAAATTAGGTAAGTACTTCATAGTAAGCACCCAATGACAACCAACAGTAGTTTTCCTTGGAGGCGAAGGAACTATAGACCAAGTGGCATTTTGGACAAGGCAGACATTTTTTCATCCATAGCAGCCTTCCAACTAGGAATGGATAGTGTCTCTTGTACAGACTTAGGAACAACAACAAAGGACAGAGACTAGGTAAAAGCACAGAGTGCTAGAGATAAGTGGCTATAAGAGACAAACTGGGAAGTAGGATGAGAGGTACAAGTACACTTACCTTTGCAAAGAAATGGGAAGAGAGTCAAGATCAGGAGGTGAATCACTAGGTAGGGAAGAAGTCTCAACCAGACATTGTTGCCGATGACAATACACCTGGAGCGGTTTTCGAGGAGGAGAAATAGTAGGAGCAAGAGACACTAGGGGCAAGCGAGGAAGACAATGGAGAGAACTGGCATCACTAGGTGAAGGAGAAAAATATGGTTAGAGACTAATGAAAGGTGACATCAGCACTAATGAAACAATGACGAAGAGTAGGCGAATAACTCTGGTATCCCTTTTGAGTACAAGAATACCCAAGAAAAACATATTTAATTGATTGAGGATCAAGTTTATCACCCCCTATACCTAAGAGATGAGCATAGCACACATCCAAAAATTTTAGGAGGTAAGGAAAATGAAGGTGCATTAGGAGATAGTACATTTTAGGGGATCTGATCACAGCATCACCGCAATATGATTTGGGAACACTCATTTGAAACAAAAGAGCATTGGTAAGCGGTAACCTCTAACAAATGGCGCAATTTGCGTCAACAACTCCATTTTGTTGTGGAGCATGAGCATAGGAAGATTGGTGAATTATACCATGATCATAAAAAAATTGAGACAAAGATGTATGAAAATATTCATGAGCATTATCAGATCAAAAAATACGAAGTGAAGCATTAAATTGAGTCTTTATTTCCATAACAAATGATTTGAAAATTGAGAACAATTCAAACCTTTCTTTCATAGAATAATCATCCACAAAAATGACAAAATACGTAAATCCCAACAATGAAGGAGAGTTTATTGGACCCCAAATATCATAATGAACTAAATGAAAAGCACTACTGAGATGGCTCTCATGCCTAGAGACAAAAGGCACCCTATGGTGCTTACTCAATTGACAAGCTTAACATTGTAAGGAGTCAACTGGACAACATGATGGGACTAACCAACTTCAAATTCTTGAGAGAGGGATGACCAAGATGACAATGATGCTGAATAGGTGAGATAGACAAGTGAGAAGCCACTAATCTTGAAGAACCACACCAATCCAAGTAGTAAAGTCCACTAGCTTCATGCCCTCCACCAATAATCTTCCCCATCTTGAGATCCTGAAAGATACAATGAGTGGATAAAAAAATTGCTGCACAATTTAGAAGTTTAGTAAGTTTACTAATTGACAAAAGATTAAACTGAAAGACAGGAATATATAAGAGTAAAGATAGGGAAAGATTAGAATTGAGATTAGCAGTGCCAAAACCAGAAACTGTAGTGGCCAAGCCATCTGCCAAAGTAACTTTGGGAAGACTACTAGAGTGTGCAAGGTCAAAAAGTAAACCTGAGGTACCTATCATATGATCAGTAGCACTTGAGTCAATGACCTAAGGTTCTTTAGTGGCAAGATAGGCAGTGAAAGTACCTTGCTGAGCCAAAGTAGCAGTGGAGTTGGAACTAACAGAATTAGAATGCATAGACACGAGGCGCTTATACTCTTCCTCAAGGATGAAGACTACTCTTGATGTTGGTGGAAGTGATTGTGAAGTCAGTTCTTCAACTTGAAGACTAGCTTGATGTGCCGAGGATTTACGATATATCTCTCAACATATAATTACCAATAGAAGTCCACTATATGATTCTCTCCATGACAATAAGTGCATTTACGAGGGGCATGCCCTCTACCATGACCCCCTCCCCCTTACCCATGACCTCTACTCCAATGGCCACGGCCTCCACGGCCACCTCTACCACTCCCCATAGAGGTGGCAAAAGCAGATGTATCACTAGAAGGTACAGTAGGAGCAGTAGTACTAGAATCAGATAATGTAGCTTGTCTAAGCCTACCAAAAACTTGACTCAATGAAGGGATGTCTTTACTAGCCAAAAAGTTGTGATTTCATTGATTTAAAGGTTGGAGGTAAGCCAAAGAGGAAGCGAGCAACATGCATATAATCTCATTGTTTCTTCATAGTTTTAAAATTAGATGAGATGGGTTGGTAAATATTGAGTTCTTCACATATACCCTTAAACTTGTTATAATAGTCTTCCAAAGACACATCATTGAGAGTCAAGGAGAAATAAGCTTGGTGAAGATCATATATTCGCTTCAAATTGTTGACACCAAAGTACAACTCCTTGGCCTGTTCCCAAATAAGTTTAGCAGTTGGTAAGTAAACCAAACTACAATTGATCTTAGATTCCATGCTATTCCACAAACAACTCCTAATTTGTGCATCCTCTGTGATGGAGTTATGGAATTTTAATATACTATTACTTTGTAAATTCGCCTACTCAAGAATTATTTTATTGAGTCCTTGTGTGAAGTCCAATTGAAGTGAAAGTCATGTCCTTTTAATGGTCTAAGTATGAGTCTTTTATGGTTAAAACAGTTTTTAATTTGGGTTTTTTATTTTATTAGTTATGATCAATCTTATATTCAAGAGCAAATCTGAAAGGGTATTTTGGTAATTTTCTTGAGTCTAGAATCTTCTAGTACAAGTAAGAGTCTTTATGTATATTGTGCTCAATGTACTAAAAGTAGAATTTGTTGATTAATAAAATTGAGTGTTTTGAGCAATAGGTATGTTGACCTTTGTTGTTTCTTTCTCCTTCTCTCTTCTCTCTCTCTTCTTTCTTTCTAAGTTTACTGTTCACTGGTACTGTTTACACAGCCCCTAAACAGCCCTAAAATCTCTCTAATTCTTCCTAACTTCTCTCTAATTCTTTTTCTTTCCTGATCTTAAACCCACCACAACTAAACGTAGACAAATCCCTAATTTGTCCTACATCACTCTGCCCTCCAATCAGCATACTTAGAGTCAGTGGATGCAAGCGGGTCCTCTGTCACATAATTAAACTTCTTCCTACCAAGAAAATAAACTTCAACAATCAACAGCTTGGGCCCATTGAGCATAATTACTTCCATCAAGACGAATAGAAGTAATAGATAACATGTCTGGAGACAAAAAAAATAATTGTTGGGTTGAAGAAAAAACTAACAGTAAACAAATAAAAGTGGACCTGGGAAAGAAGTCAACTTCTACAATTTAAACAAATCAAATACCAACATCATGCAGGGCACCTGTAACACTAATAAACACTAGTCAAGCAAAATCCCATAGCAGCAACAACGACAAACACCAGCCCAGCACTAAACATCCACCTAACAAAGAAGTTCCGGCACAACAATCCAACCCAATACTTATAAAATCATAATAGACGAGAGATATACGGATTAAAATCCCAACAGCAGCGGCACGAGGGTAAGAGCTATGGCTGATGTCCACCGTGTGTTGCCGGAGGAGGACGACTAGAACTGTGACTGAATTGCGGTCAGGCGACGATGATACGGTGTCACGAGACCACAAACTCAGTCGTTGGAGCTAGGCGACACCTCCAGGAAGGGAAACTTAGGTGGTAGCGGTTGTTGGAATTTAGATCGGTGATGGTTGTTGACGAATATGGTCACTGGCAGCAGTGGCGTGGTGGGTTGTGGTCGTGGGGGTTAATGGCAGCACTCTGATACCATGTTGTGAATAAAACCAGTGTTTCTGGTAGGGATGTTGGGGTGTAGGCAATCATCTCTTCCATTGAGATATTTGGGGTTACCGTTAGGAGCTAAATATAAGGAGTTATCAATTTGGAATCCTATTTTGGAAAAGATGGAAAGGAGATTAGCAAGGTGGAAGAGGTTGTATCTATCTAAGGGGATAAGGTAACTCTTAGCAAAAGTACTCTTTCCTCCTTACCTACATACTTCCTTTCCCTGTTGCCTTTACCTGGGAAGGTGGCAAATCGTATGGAGAAGTTACAACGTGATTTTCTGTGGAGTGGTATTAATGGTGACTCTAAATTACATTTAGTTAGTTGGGCTCAGGTTCGTAAGCCGCTACAGGTTGGAGGGTTGGGTATTAAACGATTGAGGAGTTTTAATTCTGCTTTGTTAGGAAAATGGTTATGGAGGTATGGCATGGAGACCGATGCTCTTTGGAGGAGGGTTATTGAGGTGAAATATGGGAATGATTGGGGTGGTTGGTGCACAAAAAAGGTGACTAGTGCTTATGGTGTTAGTTTGTGGAGATATATTAGGAGTGGTTGGATGAGTTTTTCTAAACTACTTTTGTATGATGTGGGGGATGGTACTAGAGTGAAGTTTTGGAAGCATGTGTGGTGTGGAGATCATACTCTCCAAGAGGCTTTTCCAGAACTTTATTGTATTAGTAGAACAAAGGATTCTTCAGTGGCAGAGGTTATGTGTTGGTCTGGTGGGAGGTTTCATTGGGATGCCAAATTTCGTTGTCCTCCACAAGATTGGGAACAAGAATCCTTTGATCTGTTTATGGATGTGGTCTACTCTTTGATGGTACGGGGTTTGGGTCCGGATCGGGTGTGTTGGAAGCCAGCAAGGAGTAGAGGTTTTGAGGTTAGAGGATTCTATCTTTCCTTCTACCCTCCTACCATCTTGTCCTTCCCTTGAAAGATGATTTGGAAATCGAAGGTTCCTCCAAGGGTAGCTTTCTTTTCATGGTCTGCTTCCTTAGGTAAGATTTTAACAACAGATAACCTTCGCAAACGACGTGTGCTAGTTCTTGATTGGTGTTATATGTGCAAGAATTGTGGGGAGTCAGTGGATCATCTTCTTCTTTATTGCCCCATTGCTTGTGAGTTATGGTCGTTGGTGTTTTGTTTGTTTGGAATTCATTAAGTTATGCCTCAGAAGGTTATTGGGTTGTTTGAATCTTGGCAGGGTAAGTTTGGACGACATAGAAATATAGAGTTGTGGAGAATTGTGCCTCATTGCTTGTTATGGTGTATTTGGCGCGAAAGGAATGCTAAAAGCTTTGAGGGATGTGAACGCTCTATGTTAGAGATTAAGTCTTTTTTTCTACACACTCTCCTTGATTGGAGTGTGGTCTTTTGTCATTTTTCTTGTTCTTTCCTTCTTGTTTTACTTGATCGTTGTAATCTTGGTTTTTGATTTATGCCCCCATAGTACATTCCCAATGTACTCGGGTTGGCTGTTTTTCGTTTTTTAATAAAATTTTCGTTACTTATCAAAAAAAAAAAAAAAAAAAAAATGCCCCTGACATATATAGAGCCCGTTTGGATTGCTAGTTTTGATAACTCAATTCTCTATTTCTATAACTCATAACTCAAAAATGGTGGGATCCATAGCAAAAAGTTTGTTTGACAAACAATAACTCTGTTTCCATAACTCTGTTTCCATCACTCAATTCTTTGATTTTTGAGTTATGAGTTATGGAAACTGAAAACAACTTTTGGTTGTTTTCAGTTTCCAAAACTTATAACTCAATGGCAATATTGTAATTAAACACACAAAGGGGACCCACAGCCGCAACTTTTGACCATCTTTTGACTTTTTTTTTTTTGGGTTGGCCTTGGTTTTTTTTTTTTTTTTTTTGTTCTTTTCTTGGGTTGGCTATTCGTTTTTTTTTTTTTTTTTTTTTTTCACTGGATTCAGTGAGTTTGGGTACTGAAAAAAAAAAAAAAAAAGTTGCAATGGTGACAGGTATGGGGCCCACAAATAGTGTGAAAAATATTGAGTGATGGGAAGTGAGTGATAGTGCGAAACAAACATGGTATTTTAAGTGATGAGTGATGAGTGATGAAAATTGAGTGACTAAAAAAATGAATCCAAACAGCCCCATATTAATCCATAACACAATCAATCACGCAAATAATATAAATCTATCAAATCACTAACAAACCATAAAGACTGACTATGATTATGCAAAACTGACATCTAATCCAACAAAGTTCTAAAGAAAAATAATTTGATATCAAACATAGTTCTCTCTGTGTCCTTGAAGCTCCAGTTGTTCCTTTCCCTCCATAAACACAACATCAAGCAATGCGTTACAGCCATCTACAAATGACTATTTCGATGACGTTGAAAATGACCTGGCCAAACAACTCAACAACAGTCTTTGGCATCACCCAACAAACTCCAAATAAAGCCAACCCAACACCATAGTGCATAAATCTATAACAATAGGATAGTGAAGTAAGAGATGATCTACTGATTACCCATTGCATTTTCACGTATAATACAAATCCAAAAGCCACACGTTCTTTTTCCGTAAACTATCAATTGTCAAGATTTTCCCAAAAGCTGCAGTCTAGACAAAGAAAGCAACCCTAGAAAGAATTTGTGATTTCCATATGCACTTCCAAGGGGGAGAAAGATCACCATTACCAATTAGAACCCTGTAATAACTGCTCACTGTAAATCCCGTGTTTGTGGTCCAGCACAGTTTATCCTCCTTCCTTTTATTGATGCACCATAAATTACATCCATGAAATTTGACAAAGACTTCAACTCCCAACCTTGCACATCTCTTATGAAATTGACATCCCAGTGGCCCATTAGTGAATTGCATAAGATCTAGCACACTAACCTCCTCATGGCAAATTTTGAATAACTAAGGAAAGTACATGACAAGAGAATCATCCCCTCACCATTGATCCTGCCAGAACGTTACTCTTGATCCATACCTAAACTCAAATTGATAGTTTTTAGATCCCTTAAAAACACAATTGGATTAACCTAGGTAATTATCCAAGTTATTACTTAGTCCAAATTTCAAATCTAGGTTATCACAATCAAACAATCATATCATGCATAGTAGCGGAAAGATAAATAACACAATGATATGATCACCTAGGAAACCTAATCGGTAAAAACCCGGGGAGGATTTAACTTAGCTATCCTCAAGGTAAACCTGAATCCACTATGAAAGAATTGAAGTTTTACAATAGGACTTAAACCACTAACATTCTATTGCTACCCACCAGTAGAAACTTACTGATACGACCACGTGCAAGCTCCGAGACCACGGACTCCCATCTTTCTTGGATTCTCCAGCAAGTACAAACACACCCACTTGTGTTTCTTTAAGTTCTTATGGCAGCAACTAAATGATCATCAAGTTCTTGAACGAATCTCATTCTTGATAATCCTAAGTTTGTGTAAAGGAAAGCTCCTCACAGATCTCACAAGAGATTTATAGAAATAGCAATATGAGCAATACTAAAATGTAGGTAGGGTTTGCCTTATATACCTAGGGCAAAAACACAAAACCCTAAACATTTTAAATGAACTAGGGCTGAGTTGGAATTCTGCTGAAAAACGCATTCTTCTCGAATTTCGATTGATCGAGCCTAAGTTTCGATCGATTGAACCAGGCCGAAATCCACTATTAAATTTGCATCAACTTAAATCCAACTTTACATAAATGACACAACTTTGAGCAAGTCTAAACACAACTAAACATTTTGTTTTGATCATGGTTTGCCAACAATACATATTAGAGTTCTAAATACATAAGTTCCTAAGTCTTTAGAACCTAACACAAACTAAAGATAACTTGACAAAGTAGATAGCCACATCTAATGTACTTCCACAAACTCACCCTAAAAGGACCAGACATAGAGTTAGAACAACCCCCACCCTGCCCCATTCACAAGTCACAACCATATTTCACTTCTTTCACTCTCCTCCATAATGCATCCCTCTCAAGCCCAAGCCTCCACAACCACTTCCCTAGTAGTGCTTCATTAAAACGCCTCAAACTCCTAATAGCCAAACCACCAGAGGGAAGAGGATCACAAACTTTAGCCCAATTCACCACATGAAATTTAGGCTCATCCCCTAACTTGTCCAATAAGAAATTTTGCCGAAGCTGTTCAATCCGATTAGCCACATCAACAGGAATAGGGAATAAAGAGAGGAAATAGGTAGGCAAGTTAGATAATGTACTTTTAATAAGGGTGAGTCTACCAAGTATGTAAGGTCATAATC
Organism: Quercus robur; assembly: GCF_932294415.1. NCBI lineage: Eukaryota > Viridiplantae > Streptophyta > Magnoliopsida > Fagales > Fagaceae > Quercus > Quercus robur. Next base: position 37,692,734 of record NC_065535.1, on the reverse strand, counting down.
TTATCACTATATGGAATGTGCTACCAAGTGTAGTCGTTACTTTGTCAAACCCATTCAGCTTATTTTGAAATTAGTTTCATAAATATCTTTTGATTTCCTTTAAATAATTATGGCTGAAATATAATTTTTCTCGAAATTTGGTCCTAGTTTGATTTTTGTCCCCCAAATTTAAGAAGTTACAGCATTGTTTCTGAAAAATTTAAAAGGTATCAATTTTGTCTACTTGTCCATTTGCTGTTAAAGAAATTATGTACGTGTCAGATTAAGTTCTGACTAAACACGCTATAAAGCTAAGCCTGACATAAATTTAACCACAGATGGCCTGAAGGATCAAATATCATTTACAATTTTCAGGAACGAGATGATTACTTTTAAAATTTTGGGAATGAAAATCAAACATAGACCAAATTTCAGGACAAAAGGTGTACTTCAAAAGTTATCTATGGATATGCAAACTTGCATAATTTTATATTCATAGTTTAGGTATTTCATGATCATCCGGTTTCTCAGTGTTCTGTTATATCATGGTTGTCATTTGGGTTCAGTCTAAGTTTATTGTATGGTTAGTTTTGTTGCTCTCACTTAATTTTTCCATATGATGGCAAAGGGAATTTCAAGTCTCATATCCTCAACACTCTGTGATTTTGGCTTAATTGATGCTTGTTCTAGTGTCCAACTTGTCATGGCAACCTAAACTCTAGGTGTCAGAGCATTGGTATTTTCTTTTATGAATCACTGTTAGCATCTCTTAGCTTTAAGAACTAAATAAAAGGATGTCCAGAAAAATTGAGTTTGTAATTTTATCACAGGACACATTCTGTTTATTCATTGCCGAAGATTTTTGTCAATTTAGATTTTCCTTTCAAACTTAGCTTTGTCTGTTGATGTGAATCAATTTCAGGACAAATTACTTTGGATGTCCTGATGATGAAACATTCCGGTTCATGGCAAGTATATATAGTCAGTCTCACTATAACATGTCTCTGAGCAAGGAATTTCGAGGAGGAATTACGAATGGAGCATCTTGGTATGCAGCATAAAAGTGATGCTGATGAAAGTTTTTAACTAAAGAAGTACATTTGCATCACAATTGTTCAAGGCATTCTTCATTTCTGCTTCTGTAGTCATCTGATAACTTTTCAGAAATGCTGGTCTTTTTTTCTTATAATAGATTTTTCACAGTTGTTTCACAAGATATTTGTTGCAGGTACCCTATATATGGTGGCATGCAAGACTGGAATTATATACATTATGGTTGTTTTGAATTGACCTTGGAGATAAGTGATAACAAATGGCCTTCTGCTACTGAGGTTAGATCTCAGTTTAGTTGTCAATATCTTCATTCTTACTAGTGTAAAACTTGCATGGTACTATTGATGATTCTTTTAACTCCTAAAAGTCTTTTTTTCCTTTGGGAGAGGAGGAATTGGAGTAGTCTATGATTAGAACTTGGTAGTCCTGTTACTGTATGTATGATAAGGTGATCTTTAAAGTAGTAACTTATCAATGGAGGTCCCTATCAACTATTATATGGTTTAATTTTTGTTAGTAATCTAACTGTCCATAATATGTTTTCTGCCTACAACAATGAAATTCCTGCATTCCACAACATTTTAGTAATAGTATTTCATGGAATGGTTAAGTATTAAGGGAACTTAATAGTCAGAATACTAACAAAAATGGATAACAAATTCAATACAGAAACGGAATCAAACCTACACAGTCAAAATAAAAAAAATTTGAAATGTAAAGGGCCAAAATGAAAACAACTCCAAACTTTCAGGGTCAAAAATGAACTTTCCTCTAACTTCTACCTTTCACTTTCCTTTTGATGTCTTGCTATTATTTAGTTGCTAATTGTGTTCTCTTCATTGCCTTATGTTAATATGCAGCTTCCTACTCTTTGGGAATACAACAAAATGAGCATGCTTAATCTTGTTGCGAGCCTTGTGAAGGTATGTTATGGTTTGTTTGACTGCTAACTCTTTTCTCATATAACGATCTTGCAGTTTCTATAGTAGACTATCTGGCACAATAATGATCATGGTGCACATTCCATTATATATGCGAATCTAATTCATAAGCAGATATGTTTTACTTGTCAAAATCTTTTGTCTTAGTCCTAGATCTTATACTCTTATGTGACACATTTAGGATAACCATTAGAAACTTACTTTAGTTATGCCATATATATACATATATATTTATATATATATATATATATATATATTTTGTGTTGATTTCACATGGTGCATGAAATCGTTTTCCAATATGAGTTATACTCTTTACTCTTTAGACAGGAGTACATGGAAGAATCTTTTCATCAGATGGGGGAAGGCCACTGCCTGGTTTTATTACAGTGAAGGGAATGAATCAATCGGTATGTTTACAACCATGCATACTCATAATTGATTCTGTTTATGCAATCTTGTTGCTGTTTTTTTAGTTTATAAGTTCATGCATTGAAATTCATTTGTGCATATAGTTTCTTATAGGCATTGGGTTTCTTACTGGAAGTTTAAGGACAAAGAAGAACAAAAGATGAACTCTCTAGGCATCACACTCAGATTTCCTAAGTATCACACCTAGGCTTTCCTCAGCATCACACCTCAGAGAAGGTTGCATCACACAAACTTCAAACAAAGTTTCATAGCAACTTAAAATTTAGAATACATATTATCAACTGGGTTATATTCAATGTGAGATATATAGTTCGTCTCATTCTAGGTGACCAGCCTCCTGGGTTTTGGGTTATATTTCTGCTGTCTTTTTTTATTATTCATTCTCTTGCTTAAATACAGCTCTAATGATCTGAAATGATAATAACAAATGCATCTGAAATAAACTAACTGATAATGCTTAGCATTCCTAGAAACTAGGAAATGTTATTGAGATAACTCTATACTAACCGAAGTCTAAGGAATTCAAATAACAATAATGATTAGAAAATCCCATCCAACAACCAGCAGTAGTTACATGACTCTAGTACTTAGTTTCTCCATACAATCCTTAGCTTGATCCTCTCCATTATTCAGTCAAACTTCGCAGGTCAGAACATAACCCTGATAGGACTTGGGCTCCTTGGGCTTTGATAATTAAACCCAAGCTTAATAACTAAACTCACAAATAAAACCCAGTAATATAATCAAATCCCAAAATAAGATCCAATGGCCAATGGACCCATGTCCAGAAACTAGAAAATTACCTAATTCCCACTGACATAAAAATAATATTGGCTTCTTGTTGCTTGATCATTACGTAATTCTAAACTTTTAGGCATTACTTGAGAAAGTGGTGGTTGAGTTGTTCTTCTCTTTCATAACATGTGCTTTGGTGTCTTCTAAACTTTATTGACAGGTCAAATCAGGCAAAACTTTTGCTGATTACCATCGCTTGCTTGCCCCAAGAGGGCGGTATGAAGGTATTTTTCCTATGATTAGCATGCTTTGAAGTTCCTTGGGATGCATATTGGTAATTTAGGAAATAGCTCAACATATGTACTCTTTACCCACTCATGCATTCATAGCACAAAACTTTATTACTAAGCCGCACTATATATGCCTCACTAATACATTTTGTAGGATTCATCATGAAATGAGCTATTTTTTAAAGATAGAGCTTACAATCCAGATGGAAACTTTAAAATATTGAAGTCCATTAGAAAAATGGAAAATTGCTAACTTTTGATGAATTTTGTGTGTTCAAGCATGTTATGGTCTTGTTATCTCCTTCAAAAACTATCTGACAAGAGAAGTTGTAAAAAAATGGCATCATGTATGAGGGACTGAGATACACATCTTAACTCCAAAGGCCATTTTTTTAAAATGTAATACACCTGAAACATTCATCGGAAAAACAATTAGTGGCCACCTTGCTCTACAGCACTTGTCTTATGTTGCTTTTGTTTTAAGATATGTATCTGGTTTCTGATCTTGATATGACTTTGACTGCAGTTATGGCGGCCATGCCAGGATACAAATTGAGAAGTACGTGTATCTGGTTGGATGAAGCTGCAATGACATTAGATTTTGTTCTTGACGCAGAAGTCACACTGAAGGGGAATCTTTTACGAAGTGGCTGTGAATGTGACTGTGGCAATACAATCAGGCTCGAATTTGTTGATTTTCTTTTGGGGGGCCATTTGGAAGTTTGTTTTATTTTGATTATTGTAGGGTTTCTTTGCTTTTTATTTCATAGGAGAATGAAAAGTAACCTTTCAAAACATAGACAAGTAGTAGGGCCAAAAAGGCTAGCTGGGGTATGATGCTCTTTAACTTTATTACTTTTGTGAAAGCTTTATGTATATTTTACCTCATAAAAAAAATTAAAATTTCTTTTTCGAAAATGGCATCTATTGCTTGGTTGCTGCTAGTTTATACTGTAATATGCTTTGTATTTCTTGTATATAACCAAGTATTATTTGTGTTGCTAATTAGAAGAGTTAAAAAGCTTCTGGCCAAGCTCTTCTACAAGACTATCATTATGTTGGTAAGAGCAGACAAGTGAATCATTTATTTGTTTGTTTCTAAATGATCGGAAAATGAACATTTTCTTGTCCATGTTAACTCATTTTTTCATTTCGTTTCACCCTATTAAAGTGGCATAACTTAATTGGTTTAATATTCTACATAGGTGAGAAAAAACCAGCAATAAATTTGGTGGCCTGATCTCTGCCGAAACGGCTGAAAATGTGTTAAAAAAGATTTTATCATGTCCCAGCACTCTCAAACATTCTAGTGTATGCTGCAGAAGTTTCACATATGGGCACAGCTATGAGATGACCCATTACATCATTTTGATGAAGAAAGCAGTATATTTTCTTATTTGGGTAATTGTTGTTACACACACTTTTGCACACAACCGTACAAACACGAAATTTGCTTGTGTTTACGGTTACGTGCAAGAGTGTGTATTACTCATTTATACTCAAGAAATTAGGAAGAAGAAAGTTGATAGAACCTACTGTTTATAGAATTAAACGAAGGGTTGTTAGTTGCATTTGAGATAACCACTCTCTTGAATGAGAAATGAAAAAGACAACATATGATCTCTCTTGAATGAGGAATGAAAAAGAGAATTTAGGATAAATTTCCGCTTAAACTTTCATTAATATGTTATGCCTTTTAAAAGAAAATATACGATTGTTAGATATTATTTTTAGGGGGTCAAAAAAGAGACGAATCTTGGATAGGAGAAGAATCTTATGATTTATAAAGTTTTCTTATTATAAATTTGTGGTTTTTGAATAAAAGATAAACTAATAGTTTATGAATAAACTATTAGTTCATTTGGAATATTGTTTCATAATATAATGAACATACTAATCATTCTTATTGAGATGAAATCTTGGAAATCATCTATTGTTTCTAAATACAATAAACATATTCATTATTATTGTTGTTAAGTGAACTTTAATTATTATTGATTAGAATTCTTTTATCTATTAGTTTGTCTTTACTCTCAACTCAACTTTGACAATTATTGTTCTTTGTAATTGAATTAAGTGTGCATTTGAGTCTTGATTATAAACTAGCTTGTTACTTTGTTTTTTCCTACTATTTGTAGGTCCCATTGAGTCTTTACTTATTTTTTTTTAGCTTTTATCTTATTTACTGTACTTTTAGCATTAGCAAAAACTCTGATAGGTTGGACACTAAGAAATTTTTTGTTGTATTAACATTTGCTTTTGTCTTCACTCAATCACTCTCGGCCTATCTCACGCCCTAGTCTCCACTCAACAAATAACAAATTAAAAGCACATTCAAATTCATCCACTAATTTTTATTTTAAATTTTTTAGATCAAATTGGCTTCTTGTTGGGCATTTTTCATTGTTTAAAAATGCCAGTATATTGGTAATAGGATAATATTCAAGGTTATTTCAATTGTGCTTTAAAAAAATAGGGTCAGAGTGTTCAAAATTTTATTTTTGACAACAAGCTATCTACACTTATCGCCTCCTACATTATAGGGATGACTTACTAGACAATTCCTAAACTGCCCCTAATACATGTATCATTCCTAATCTTTAATTCAAACTTCTACTTATTTATTCTTATCCAAAGTCACTGCTGCAAGCTTGTAACAATGGTTGTGTAAGAGCATTTGCATCAATCAATGCAAAATAGAAAAATGTATCAAATTTTACATATTCAATACCAAAATCACACAATTATTGAGTCTCTCTGTCTCTCTGGAAGGATGGTCCCCCATTCTCCCTCTAGGCAGTAGAAGAGTTTTTGTCCCTTACGGTAGTAAGGAGTGTTTTGTTTTATTCCTTTGTTTTATCTTGTTGTGCTGCTTTTTCTTGACTTCTCTTTGTCTCCTTTCTTGGGTCACTACTGGTGTTTCGAGACTAGTGGGTGTTTTTTTTCTGGGGTATTGGGAAACAGTTCTTTTCTTCATTGTTTTTTTCCAACTCATTCCTCGTTATGGAAGATCTAGCAGCCATTTGGGATAACCTGTCTTTGTCCGAAAAAGAACAATCTGGGTACACTATGCGGGCTGATCATCGTACAGGGGAGTATATGTTGGCTGCCAAATTTCTTACTCCACGTTTCTTGATAATGGAGGCGGTGGCTAGAACGTTCAAGTAGTTGTGGAGATCGACAAACGGCTTCAAGATTAGGCGTATTGGAGATCACAAGTGCCTTTTTGTCTTCGACAACCTCCCTGATGTGGACCGTATTATCAAAAATCAGCCTTGGAGTTTCGACAAATACCTAGTTGTTATTCGAAGGTATGATGGTGAATCCCAGCCTCGTGAATTAATCTTTAATAAGGTTACGTTTTGGGTGCAGGTCCATGACATCCCCTACAAGTACATGACGAAGCATATGGCTGAATGTTTATGTGATATTATTGGTGAAGTGCAAAAATCCTTTGGGGCAGTTGATGATGATGGGGGTCAGTTCATAAGGGTTCGAGTGACTCTTGATTTAAACTTACCGCTGTGTCGGGGTCGTGTTATTGCTCTTGAAGGAGGGGGTAAGTCTTGGGTTTCTTTCAAGTATGAGCGCCTTCCGAATTTGTGTTACTGGTGTGGTCGTCTAAGCCATGACGACAAAAATTGTGATTTATGGATTAACAGTAAGGGTACTCTCAAGGTTGAAAATCAAAAATTTGGGCCATGCTTAAGAGCCGCTCCATACACCTTTGCTGGGAAAGATGTTATCTACGTTCTGGGGTATTATGAGAACCGATTCTCGAAGTAGAATAATTTGTCACAGTCTCCGGTGGTTGTAGCGGCGGTGGAGGAGGGTGTAAATTCAGAGGCGCCGGCGGAGCATTCTGTTAAGGGAAAGGCGCAATATGAGGAGCTCATTAATGCAGTGTTCGTTTCTATTTCAACTTCAAATTCCCCTGCTGGCATGGAAGGAGTTACGCACGTTGAACTTCATAAATCTACTCCTAATATTTTGGAGGCAATATCCCAGCCAGATTTGGTAATCCCAACGGATCAGAATCCGAGTAATGCCAGGGATGTATTTTCGGAAACACTTAAGGAGATTGATACGGAGATTTTCAAATTTGATTCCCCTGGCCACGTCAATGTAGTGAAGGCTTCTCCATGCAGCCATACAGTTCGTGCTGCTCCATCCCCCATGCCCCAAGCACGTGACTCACTTAAGCAGCCTGCCTTCATTCAGTTATAGAATTCTACGCTAACTGAGGTCCCTATCCTGACCGATGTCTCTATACCACACTCATGTACCTGGAAAAGAATTCCTCGTCCAAATCATGAGGCTGCTTCCTCTCAAGTTACACACTCTTCCTCAAAACGACCTTCTTCTCTACTCCATGATTCTAATAAGTTACCTAGTAAAAGACGATTGGTTTCTCAGGTGAAGTCAGGAAGTACTTTTCTATTGGCAGAGACTGATATTCAGTCCTGCCAGGAGCCATGAGTGTCCTAGTTTGGAATTGTCGTGGGCTTGGGAACCCACAGACAATTCGAGAGCTTGGGAATTTTGTCTGGGCATAAGATCTTGCGGTTGTGTTCTTGGCCGAGACATGGCTGGTTGAAGATAGGCTAAAGTCTCTTTTGTAGAATTTTGTTTGTGATCAGAAGTTTGTTGTTTCAAAAATAAATCAGGGGGGCGGACTTGCTCTTCTGTGGAGGTCTGATATTGATGTTAATGTGGTTTCTTCTTCACTCAACCATATTGATGCAGTGATTAATTCAGGTAAGGAAAATTCTTGGAGATTTACGGGTTTCTACGGTAACCCCGAGACCCTCAAGCACCATGATTCTTGGACTATTCTAAAAAATCTGAACCGAAGCTTTTCTTTGCCTTGGCTTTGTGCTGGTGATTTCAACGAGATTTTAAGGTATCATGAAAAGAAAGGTGGTAGAGCAAGACCGGAGGCGCAGATGCGGGATTTCCGTGAAACATTAGATGAATGTGGTTTTGCCAACTTGGGTTTTAGTGGTCAAAAATTCACTTGGTGTAAAAGATTGATAGGTGGTGTTACGGTATGGGAGCGTCTTGACAGAGCCGTAGCTAATCAGGAATGGATTTCTATGTTTCCAGGCTACTCAGTAACTCATCTTGATACAGTTTTCTCGGATCATAAACCCTTAAGTATTCATATGGAAGGGTGGCCAATCCGAAATCAAAGACCTTGGAGGTTTGAACAAGTTTGGTTGAATGATGAGTCGTGTCGTTCTACGGTGGAAGCAGCTTGGGAGAGCCCTTTTTTCTCTTCTAATCCGATGTCAGTGGTTGAGGCTAACGTGAATAATTGTCAAAGGCATTTGAAAGAATGGAGTAGGGCATCTTTTGGTAACATATCTCGGGCTCTTGCTGAAAAAAAAAAAACAGATCAAAGTAGCGGAAGGGGAAGCGGTAAGAAGTGGAAATGGGGACCGGTTGCGTGTTCTGAAGGTTGAATTAAGAGAACTTCTTATTAAGGAAGAAAAGCTTTGGCAGCAACATTCTAAGCTGCATTGGCTTAAAGAAGGGGACCAAAACACACGCTACTTTCATGGCAAAGCTTCTCAGAGGTGTAGGAAAAATTGCATCAAATGCCTTAGAAACCAAAATGGGGAGTGGGTTGATGGTGATGACCAAATTGCTCAATTATTTATTGACTACTACAGTGAGCTTTTCACAACCTTAAATCCAACTCAATTGGAGGAGGTGTTGGATAATATTCCTCAGGTTGTATTAGATTCTATGAATGCGGATTTGGTGAAACCTTTTGTTAAGCAAGAGGTGGATGTGGCTCTAAAACAGATGGCACCTTTGAAAGCGCCGGGTCCAGATGGCATTCCCCCCATCTTCTACCAACATTATTGGGATTCCATTGGTGATGACGTGTCTTGTGCTGTTCTTTCTTGTCTCAATTCAGGTTCTATCCCAGCTAGTCTTAATCATACTCATATCACCCTTATTCCCAAAATAAAAAATCCTGAAAGTGTTTCTGATTTTAGGCCTATATCTTTATGTAACATTTTTTATAAGCTAATTTCCAAGGTGTTAGCTAACCGTTTGAAAAATCTGTTGCCACATGTTGTATCAGAATCCCAGAGTGCTTTTCAATTTGACAAGGCTATCTCGGATAATATTTTGGTAGTGTTTGAAACGTTACATCATATGAAGATCAAAAAAAGGGGGAAGGAGGGGTTTATGGCTATGAAATTGGATATGAGTAAGGCTTACGATAGGGTTGAGTGGATATTTTTGGAGCAATTGATGTGGAAGATGGGTTTCTATGGGAGATGGGTTGATTTGGTTATGGCTACAATAAAATTTGTTTCTTATTCCTTTTTGATCAATGGAATCCCTCGTGGTTCCATAAAGCCTACAAGGGGGATTCGTCAAGGCGATCCCCTATCTCCTTATCTTTTTTTGTTGTGCTCGGAGGGGTTAAATGGGCTGCTCAATAAAGCCGTGGCTAGGGGTGATTTAAGGGGCTTCTCCCTTTGCAAGAATGGTCCACAAATCTCGCACCTATTCTTCGCCGATGATAGCTTGATTTTTTGTTGTGCGAAGAAGGGTGATGTGCAAGCAATTCAATCGGCTTTAACCCTATATGAGAGAGCATCCGGGCAAAAAATAAATGGTACAAAAACAAATCTTTTTTTTGGTAAATCCGTCCTTGAGAGTACCAAAATAGATTTGAAGAACTACCTAGGTGTTCCGGAGATTAAGGAATATGAAAAGTATCTTGGGTTGCCGGCTATGGTGGGTAGAAAGAAAAAGGAAAGTTTTATCTATATAAAAGAGAGGATTTGGGGGAAACTTCAAGGGTGGAAGGATAAACTTTTGTCATAAGCCAGAAGGGAGGTGTTATTGAAAGCTATTGTGCAAGCAATTTCAACTTTTGCCATGAGTTGTTTCCAATTACCGGTGAACCTTTGCCATGAGATTGAGGTTATGATAAAATTTTTTTTTAGGGGTCAACATGGTGAGAGACGAAAGATTCATTGGAAAAATTGGGAGTCTTTGTGTATGCCAAAAAATGAAGGTGGGATGGGTTTTAAGGAGCTTAGGAAGTTCAACGATGCCATGTTAGCTAAACAAGTGTGGCGGCTGGTTCATGATAAAGAGTCTATCTTTTATCAGGTTTTTAAGGCTAAGTTCTTCCCTTCGGGTGATATTTTTTCAGCTCAAGTCAAATCGGGGTCCTATGCTTGGCGGAGTATTCTCAAGGCTCGATACTTAATTGCTGAGGGTGCTAGATATAGAGTGGGTAATGGCCAAACAGTCCGGATTTATCAAGATTGCTGGCTGCCTGGTGATGGGTCAGGCAAGGTGATCTCTCCCCCCTCTTTGTTATCCGCTGATGCGAGAGTTGCAGACATCATTGATGCTGATTCGGGTTGGTGGAATTTGTATTTGTTGGAAAGAGCTTTTCTGCCGTTTGAGGCACAAAAAATAAAATCCATCCCTCTTTGTCTAATCCCACAGGAAGACACTTTGATTTGGCCAAAAACTAAGGATGGTCAGTACTCTGTGAAGCTTGGGTATCAAGTGTCATCCACAGGTACATGTCGCGCTTTCAAATTCTGCTTCGTTAGGAGGGAATCCTTGACAGCACGCCATAGAAAATGACGCACTTTGTTGTTCCAAATCTTCTTCCAAAACTTCTAAGAATTACCTGGAGAAGAAGAGTTTACATGCCGTGAGTATCGTCAGCAACCAATTGACGGTATGCACTTCGCACACTATACTCTCCATCCACCGTGTAGGGCCAGATCAACCTGTCCTCACTCCAACCTCACTCACCTGGATCCTACTAAACATCTCGGCTTCCTAAGGCAAAAGGCAACTCTCAAGCTTACTGGGGTCCCAAGTTCTCGTATTTGTGTGGAACAAGTCACACACCCTTTCTACCCTCAAATTAGCTCTAGGAGAGCAAATTTTGCTGTGAGTGAGATCAGGCAGCCAGCGTTGCAACCACACATCAATTTTCTGACAATCATCAACCCTCCAAATAACCCCTTTCTCAATAACTCCCCTAGCTTGCAATATACTCCTCCATGCATAAGAACACTTAGGATGAATTTGTGCTTCAAGAATACTACCAGTCGGAAAATACTTAGCACTAAAAACTCTATATAAAAGAGTGTCCTTGTGAGCTATGAATCGCCAAACTTGCTTAGCTAGCAAAGCATGATTAAACTTTTGAAAATCACGGAATCCCATGCCTCCAATGGATTTAGATGAACACAATGTACTCCAATTAATCCAATGGATTTTCTTGGAGTCTCCATTACCTCACTAGAACTTTCAAATCATAGCTTCAATATCCTTATATAGACCAACCGAAGCTTAAAAACACTCATCGAGTAGGCTGGGATAGATTGGACCACCGCTTTAATCATAACTTCTTTGCCTGCATGCGATAAAAGCTTCTCCTTCCATCCTTGCATTCTTGACCAAATCCTTTCTTTTATTTGAGTAAAGCAAGCTAACTTATTCCTCCCAACAAAAGATGGTAACCCCAAGTATTTCTCATTATGTTGTATTGCCAGGACATTTAGAGCAACTTTGATTGCCTCCTTTGTTTGCTCACTCGTGTTTTTGCTAAAGAAGAGTGTTGTTTTCTCCTTGTTGAACATTTGGCCTGAAGTGGTCTCATAATAAGCTAACAACTCTTGAATTTTGTTGTACTCCTCTAGGGTAGATTTGCAAAACAATAGACAATCATCTGCAAAAAATAGATGAGTTAGTTTAGGCCCATTTCTACAGAGTGAAAAACCCCTTATCTTTCCTCTTGTTGCTGCATTACTGAGCAAGGCATTTAACCCTTCCGCACAAAACAGAAACAAATAAGGGGATAAAGGATCCCTTTGTCGTAAACCCCTTGAAGGTGTAATCAGGCCATTCGGTTCACCATTCACCAAGATAGAATACGTTATTGTGGTAATGCACTCCATTATCAAAGCCACCCATGACTCTTCAAAGCCCATCTTTAGAAGGATTTTTTTCAAGAAAAGCCCACTCCACTTTATCATAAGCTTTGCTCATATCTAGCTTCAACGCCATAAAACCATTCTTGCCTGTGTAGTCAGTCTTCATATGATGCAAAGACTCAAAAGCTATCAGGATATTATTAGTAATTAATCTATCAGCAATAAAAGCACTCTAAGTTTCTGAAATAATAGAATTGAGCCAGGGTTTGAGGCGATTAGCAATCACCTTGCTAATAATTTTATAGATCACATTATCGAGGCTAATAGGTTTGAACTCCATCACCCTTTTTGGATTTTGAACTTTTGGAATCAAAGTATTAAATGTATGATTTATAGATTTAAGTATAGATCCTGGATTTAAACTGGACAACACAACTTGAGTAATATCCATACCTACATCATACCAATAAGATTGATAAAATAAAGGGGGCATACCATCAGGGCCTGGTGCTTTAAGTGGGGCCATCTCTGTGATTGCTGCTCCCACCTCCTCACTGGTATATGGTTGAGCTAGAGCATCCCTCATTTCATCACTAACCATGGCTTGAACACCATCCAGCACATGCTCAAATTCTTATGGGTCTGAAGAGGAAAATAACTGTGTGTAAAAATTATTCAGTAAGGCCGAAACCACCTTCTCATCCTCTTGCCATACTCCATTCTCATCCCATAGTCTCCTAATAAAATTCCTTCTCTTTCTTTGAGTAGCTGATCCATGGAAAAATGTTGTGTTCTGATCACCATGTTTCAACCACCAAATTTGAGACCTTTGTTTCCACATCTGTTCTTCCTTATCATACAATGCATTTAACTCAGATTTTAGCTTAGCCACCTCTCCATAATCCCTTGACCTGGTCGAAACCTCCTCTACTCTCCACGACCTGTCTTTCATTTGCTTTATGTTTCTTTGCACATTGCCAAAATGATCTCGATTCCAGGCTTTTAAACTTTTCTTGCATCTCTGTAGTTTCCTAGTTGCTTTAAACATATGTGTACCCTCAGTAGTACAATCCCATGCCCTAGAAATAACCTCTCTACAAGCCGGATTCGAAGTCCACATAGCTTCGAACCAAAACGGCTTCTGTCTCCATCGTTGTTGTTCACCATTAGCAACAAGAGACAAAAGAATTGGTCAGTGATCTGAGGTAAAACAGTTCAAATGCTTCACCCTATCAGTGGGGAATCTAGCTAACCACTAGTAGTTTGCCACTTCCCTATCCAATCTTTCCCATATCAACTCCCCCCACTGTCTCCCATACCATGTGTAATCTAGCCCTGTAAATCCTAAGTCCACAAAACCGCATTGGTCTAAGACATCACGAAAGCTTTGCATTAGATTATGTGCCCTAGGTACGCCATCCTTTTTGTCCTTCACCTTGAGTAACTCATTAAAGTCTCCAAAGCAACACCAAGGTAGTTTTGGTTTTGAGCTCAACATACGTAACATATTCCATCCATCATCCCGTTTACTTGCATCTGATCACCATAAAACCCAATCAGTCTCCACGCATTCTCCGAGCATCCATTAATAATAGAATCAATATGGTAGGTCAAAAAACTATCCACCCAAACATTCGCATTAGCTCTCCAAAGGAGAGCCAATCCACCACCTCACCTAGTAGTCAGTATAGTGAAACATCCATCAAAACCAATTCTGTCTCTAATCCATCTCATATGCTCTGTATCTAACCATGTTTCTGAAAAAAAACACAATCATGGGATCTTGTGCTTCACCCTATCAGTGGGGAATCTAGCTAACCACTCGTAGTTTGCTACTTCCCTATCTAATCTTTCCCATATCAACTCCCCCCACCGTCTCCCATACCATGTGCAATCTGGCCCTGTAAATCCTAAGTCCACAAAACCGCATTGGTCTAAGACATCACGAAAGCTTTGCATTAGATTATGTGCCCTAGGTACGCCATCCTTTTTGTCCTTCACCTTGAGTAACCCATTAAAGTCTCCAAAGCAACACCAAGGTAGTTTTGGTTTTGAGCTCAACATACGTAACATATTCCATCCATCATCTTGTTTACTTGTATCTGGTTCACCATAAAACCCAGTCAGTCTCCACGCATTCTCCGAGCATCCATTAATAATAGAATCAATATGGTAGGTCGAAAAACTATCCACCCAAACATTCGCATTAGCTCTCCAAAGGAGAGCCAATCCATCACCTCACCCAGTAGTCAGTACAGTGAAACATCCATCAAAACCAATTCTGTCTCTAATCCATCTCATATGCTCTGTATCTGACTATGTTTCTGAAAAAAACACAATCATGGGATCTTATGCTTGCACAATATCAACAAGCTCTCGAACTGCACGACGGTTCCCAAGCCTTCTACAGTTCCACGCTAAGAGTTTCATAACTGTCGGCGGGGCTGATTATCAGCCACCACTATTGAACCCATCATTGTTGGCACCCTTTTCTTCAATCACCTATCTGCATCATTGGAACGCTCCTAGCATGTTTTGCAAGCACTTGTTTCCTCCTCTCCGACAACCCGAGTGAATTTCTTATTCAAGGGGGGCTGTCTCTTCGGATTAGTTTGGGTAAACAGATTCTTCAAATAGATTGCTGACTCCAATACCCTAGAATTTGTTGTACATGGCCTCTCAGTAGCACTTTCCTCCCCCTCTTTGTCCTTGCCATCAAACTTTGTCAGTTCTTTGTCGATATCCACCAACTGTGCCTGAAACTCTTGGTTTAAGAACACCTATGTTGGCTCACTAATCCCGCCCTTGGGAAAGCACAGGTCCCTCGGTTCAAGTCCATCACCTTCCCGTTCTTGTGAACTCGAGCTTACCATCACTTGGTCGGGTTGGTCCACGGTAATTAGCTCACCGCCCCCCTCAACTTAATCAAACCGCTCATCCCTAGCCCCACTATCTGCCATAGACATCCTCGAATCAACCTCAAAACCTGACAGCACCTGCTTGTCACCCTCATCCACATCATCCCTATCCAGGCTTCGACAAGTCGCAGCATCTTCCTTAATCTCCTCCTTGTACCCAATCACCCTAACCACATATTTTTTGCCAAGTTTGGGGTGTTTGCTCGTAGCCATGAACCAAACTGTTGGTCAGCTGTCTTCGCTGCCCCTTTCCTTCTCAAACCAACGAGACAATCCTTGTCATGGTGGGTGAGATGACCACATTAATAACAAACATTAGGCAGTCGCTCATGCTTGAAATTGACCCAATTCTCCTCACCACTTCGCAGCACAATATTCCTACCTTTGCAAAAAGGTTTTGTGATGTCGATACCCACCCTTACTCTCATAAAATAGCTTTCTTCACACTCATCACCACCAGCATCCGTCCCCACAACCACCCCCGCAATCAAAACTACATCCCTGGCCACTCTCACATTCAGACTGCGAATAGGGAGGTCATGAAGTTGTATCCAAAAGTCTGTCCTATCGAAAACTAGGTTCTTCACGTCTAAGCTCCTCTCCATTTTTTTTGGGGAATGAAATGGGATTATGTATTTATGATAGAAATATTGACTATTGCAAGCAAATTTAAGCACGTACATTTTTCACTTGTAACCATTGAACACGTAGATGCAATAACACTAGCCTTGATAATGTTAATCACTTTATTAATGCCTAATCACTAGATGAGTTGCTTGTTGTCAATTAACATGATTAGACAATAAAAATTCACATGTGATTTGTCTTTATTTCAAAATTGACATGTCTATGTGATTAGGTATTTAAAATTGACGTGGATTGACTAACGTCATAATAGCTAGGTTTGTTTCATAGTCAAATTTGAGACGTGTTGGTTGCATGTCAATTATAATTTGATAATTGCTTTGTTATTTTCATTCTTGTTTTGTTCTCATAAATTAATTCACACGTCTAATCATATTATCTAGAGAATTATCAGCAACTTGATTATGCCAGTTTTTCCCCAGTAGTTCTGGATATTCAGAAAATTTGAAGATAGATTTTTTTTTTTGCTGAAAATGATGGAAGTCAAGTTGGAAACACGAAAATCATTTCAATGTACCTACTTTGCATGCAAAATTTCTGCAAACCCTACAGTAATATTACAAAAAACACTTTAAGAAAATATATAGAATTTCCTAAAACATGGCTAAGTCACTTTAAAAAAAAAAAAAAATTGTTTGCCGTTTCATAGATTAATACAATCAGATATTTTTTGAACTTTTTAATTGGGAACCTAAGGTAAATTATTGAAGGAATGTAACTCAGTTCTTGAGATTGCATCGTGTAGGTGTTTATCTTAGGTTTGACTTTTCCCATGACTTATTTATTGATATTGCTATATGTAATTGATTTTTTTCACCCAATAAAGTTTGAACCTCACAGCATTCAGCAAAAATAAAAAAAAACCTCACAGGAAATACGAGAGCTCTTCAAGAAAAGGAAGAAAACAAAAACCTTACTACAGGTTTGTATTCGTATTCTGCTTTGTTCATGTTAACGTTCCGCCAACAGTGATAGACAATGTTTTTTTAAGTGAGCTTTGAGTTTTTAAATTAGTGATTTTATTCTTATTATGGTGTAAGAATTTCACAAAAATGTTGTAGCTATTAATATATTGTTCAACATTTGTGTTTTTATGGTATTATTATCTCTTTACATCATGATAATTGGGTAACGTATGTTGTCACAACTCTAACTATGGTTTTTTTTTTTGGTTGTTGCTGGTGTTGCAGGCAATGATGGTTGTTCTATGGTAGCTGAATCCTTGAATCCTATTAAAAACCTTTCCTGTAACTCCTAAAATACACATCTATGTCAAATTATCTATTCTTGAACATCGATTTGCTGTAGAACTCAATAGGTTTTTGCTATAGGTTTTTTGAATATTGAATTTATGTTTTTACTTCTACTCTCTTTGAAATTATGTTAAGAGTATTTAAGAGGTATTTTGAATCTACTACAAGTTTAAATTTATCGTATCTAATTTAATTTTTTTTAATACTTATTCAATTTCTTTATTATGTATTACAAGGTTTGTTTCTTAAGTGTGATTACTATTTATGATATTTTGTTCTTGTTAAATGTTTTACAATTTTTTGGTGCTTGTGATTACTACTTTCTAAATATTGGAATTCACCTTAAATTTCTGTTTTGACTTTGTTTTAGATTTTCTTGATGCAGAGGAAATTCAATTCCTTATGAGAAGTAATTGATATTACATGTGAAAGAGCAAATATTGTGTTCCTTTGTCCACTAGGGAATAATTATTGGTGCCTTATATATTTATTGATAGTACTTTAATTAACTAGTTTTAAGGCTGAGTTGTTAATTAGATCTATTATAAAATGCCTTAGGTTAATCAAACAAATATCAATATCATGCATAATGGAATAGTAAATAAGATATTACTTAGGAAAACTAATGAAACAAACTAGTTTCATAGTTAAAAACTTGGGGGAAAACCTTCCCAAAAAGCAATTACTATAATAAAAAGAAGTATAAGAACTAGTGCAAACCTTTGTCTCTAGACTCTACAATACCAGTAAATGAACTTACAATAGAAACCTTTTACCCCTTCAAGACCTTTGAATTCATTGATTTATGAACACTCCATGGATGACGCACACATAATCACAATTGGAACTTTTGACCAACTCCAAAAACATTTTGAGAGTTTTCTTCACAACAACAAATTTATGGTGGTTGCTATGACTTCAACTTCTTTACCAATTGAATTTCATATTTACTTGAAACTCACTAGTTTGGTATAATTGAGATAACTTGGTTACAAAAACCCTAACCGAAAAAACAAACTATTTCTCTCTCTAAAAAGCCTTCTAATAGATGACTTGTAATGTCCTTTAAATGAAGATTCAAATGGATCTCAAATCGAGCTTGAAACGGACAAGTTATGAGCCATTTTACGTTGTTGATTTTTGCTGAAATGTGAAGCTTGATAGATTGATAGGTATCGAGGAGGTATCGAGCCTACTATTGAAGAGACAGAAAGTGGTCTAGAAGGGGCTTGAGGTATTGAGTCACATGCTAAAAATTCTCTTTTCTTGAGTTGTTTTTGAGAAAAATTGTGTCTTTAACTTGATTTTCAATTACCATTTTAAAACACATTAAAACTCAAAAAAAGACACATAATTTGGCACGGTTTGACAACCCTAAAAGACCTTACAATTGTTATAATCCTTGTTAAATATAGTAGACTTGATTTGTTTCTCCACGGAAATTGAAAGGTGGAAATTTGTTTAAAATTACCTCAAATTTATATTTTAACTTGGTTTAGAATATTTAGATTCTATTGATGTGAAAGGAAAGTCTACTGACTGTCCAAGAGTACTATTATGTGGAAAGCAAATTTGTCTTTAACAACAAGGACATTAGGGGAAGTTCTAGGCCAAAATTAGAAATTAACATTGTTTGCCAAACAATATAATTAGTAGGCACTATTTTCAAACTATATTTTTTACCAACATCTTGAGTTTAAAAGACTCGATTTAGGGCCTATAAATCGAGTCTCAAAGACTCGGTTTCCATGGTCTAATTTTGTCTGATGTGGCATTTTTTCCACGTGGTGACCACCTGGAAATCGAGTCTCTAAGACTCGATTTATAAGCCCACCCTGAATATTCAGCCTCCTTACACACATGTTCAGCTCTCTCATGTACAAACCATTCCCCCCACCCCACCCGACCCCACCCCGCCTTCTCATTAGACCACGGCAAACCCCTACGCCACCACACAGACCTGACCAGAAGCCAAAGAATCCACAGTCGCCCGATCCAGCCAGACCATGCCACCACCGCTCCAGACCCATGTAGCGTGACCCAGGCATCAACCCGGTGAGGTGAGGTGAGCTCTCTCTCCTATCTGATTTGGGTCTCTAGATTCTTTCTCTTCAATCTAATCTGGGCCTCCTCAGATTCTTTCTCTCTCTGATCTGATTTGGGTTTTCAAGTTTAGTTTTTAGTCAAAATAGAAAAACCCAAAAAAATTGTTTCATTGTTGAATAAATAGCAAATGTGTTTCATTGTGCTGGGATTGTTGTGTTTCTAGGATTTCTTAAAATTTTTTTTGGCTTATAAATTGAGTCTTAGAGACTCCATTTCTAGGTGGACGCCATGTGGAAAAAACGCCACATCAGACATGATCAGACCATGGAAACCGAGTTTTTGAGACTCGAGATGTTAGTAATATATATAGTTTGAAAACAGTGCCTACTAATTATATTATTTGGCAAACAGTGTTAATTTCCAATTTTGGCCGAAGTTCTACTACTTGGGATTTAGTACGACTAGATTATATCATCCAATTACTAAAATAAATAAAATATCAAGAAAATAATGTCAATGAGTGGTGTTTATTATACATACTCTCACATGCACACTCAAAATGCACAGAAATTGTGAATTTTTATTACGCACTCTCTCACACGCACACACAAAATGCCCAGAAATCATGAATTGAGTTTATGATTTTTGTGCATTTTGAGTCTGTGTGTGAGAGTGTATATAATAGGGTGTGTGAATTAGTTTTTACCTAATGTGAAATTGCCTCTGAGTCTCTGACCACGTAGAAAAGTTGCAGATTGCAATTAAAAAAAAAAAATGCATGCAAAGGCACTAACTAGATCAAATCATAAAATTTAGACATAGTGAAGCTTATTTGTGTACGGCTAGTCTCTATGAAGAATCACAATATTAGCTAACGGTTCGATTTATATTTAATAATTTTAATTCAAACGGAAATGAAAATGTACAAGTTCAATATTTTAATTGATTCTAGAGTTTTGATGTCCCAATTCCAATATAGTAACCTAAGAAAATGAATCTAAGGAGAAAGCCAACATAATGATTGATGATGTACAAAATCGTCAGTGAATTAATTGTCCACATGCATAGTGACTAAGGGTATTTGAAGAATGAAAGGTGAAAAACTTACAGAGAGTATCGGTAGGGTGCGGGCCAAAGACCCTCCGAAGCTTAAGTCAGTGACTGAATGATCTTCAATAACTTTAAAGTATGAGAGCTAGGAAATTCTTCATAGACCCCTTTACCTTTTTTTTTTTCCTGGTTGGACCTATTACAACGCTTTCCAAGCGCCACTGTAGGTCTTGTATTTAAAAATGCTGCTATAAACCCCTAAAAACGCGGCTATAGACCTACCCTATTCCAGCTCTCCTAAAGCGCTGCTATAAGGGGGATTTTAGAGGCGTTTGTGAAAAGCGACGCAATAGATCATCTATAGCGGCGTTTTTTGAAAACATTGTTAAGAGAAAAAATGCCGCTATAGCCAACGTTTTTTTGTAGTGTATGGACCTTGGAGAAGATGGGGCTTGGTGCTTATATAGCAATATAGAGTTGACCAAGATCCTATGAATGTAGACTCTTTCCTTAGAGGGAGAGTATGAAGTTAGTGCTTTGAGATCCTCGGGCTTAACATCCCATATTTGGAGGATAAGAATATGTAGCAGAATTTTTGGGCGTGGCGTGGAAATTCTTTCCATATAAACATACTTGAGTGCAGGGCATGTAAAAGATGTAGAGCTAAGGCTTGACAGACTCGTCCATCACATGACATGGTGTCGGGCGGATTAGTGTCTGACCGCTGCTCTAGGAGTCACTAGATGCATGGAAGGCCTGATGATCCTTTATTAATTGACTAAGCTAAGGAGGCGTGATGCTCCCTTAGGTACTTGACGATGCCTTAGTCTTTGATGACTTTAGGGTGTTAAACAAATTTTGAGATGGTGAAAATCTTCTCTATCAATGTGTTAGAACCTAGTGGTTCCTAATGGAGATGGATAGGAATTATAGGGGAATTGATGAGAATTGTAGGGAAATTGACTTAATTCGAATTAGTCACCCTCCATAGAGGAATATTAAAAGAGAGAGAGAGAGAGAGGAAATGCACTAAGCAATGAGTTGGTTATTCTTCATTGATATTTAATATTGAATTACAATCATGTATTTATAGGAGACTAGTTCTAATGTCATTGGGCTACATGGCTCAAAATAATTGGCTAATTAATTCAACATATACTCTATAAATTAAGCCATGTGTTAAATGAGTTGCATGTGCTCAAATCCTAACTAATTCATCATAGTTTCAACCAACTAGTTAACTACCTAATTAAAGTGATTACAACAATTATTTCACGTTCCTAACACAATGATTTTGTTGATTGATGAAGCAAAGCATTAAAGAACTGCAAGTGAATTGAGCTATTAAGATAAAAAAAGAAAAAAGAAAAAAAAGAAAAAAAAGAAAAATCAAATTGATGAGCTAAAGTTGATCTTTGAAAGGGATTGAGACAGCGGGCGCTTTGGGGCAAGCATTTGCCTTGTCCTTTCAAGAATACCAAAAAAAAAAAAAAAAAAAAAAAAATTGAATCCCAAATTACCATCCACAAAACTCTTGGCCAATTCCCTGCAGAAAACATAAAAAAGAATGTCACTTTTGCCAGCTATTAATCTATTACGTATTATTTTGTGAAAGCTAGGATATTGTATTGATTTCAAAATGTGTACAAAAGATTACAATAAGTCATTGATCACAGCTGGGACTGATATTCTGCCATGTTCTGTCTAAACGACAACCGAGAGCAAAATGTTCCTACTTTTTTAGCAGCATTAGACCTGACAGTAGATGACACAGCCCATGAAATAGATTGGAAAATTCCTTTCTATCAACACGTACTTCCTCTAAAATGTGACCCAATTAAAGGAGATACACTAGGAGTTTGACAAGTAATCCTTGATTAGTTGCTGAGAAATTCCTTCCAACGCAATCAGTGAAGATGTGATAAGGAAGGCATGGGATTCGGGTGCTACTGGGACTGATACTTTTAACGTCCATGAGCTGCTTAAACAATGTGGGGCCTATTTGGTAGAGTGGAGTCGTAGAGACTTTGGTAATGTGACCAGTTTGTTGAGGGAAAAAATGTGGCAGCAAATATCAAGGTTGACTTGACTGAAGCATGGGGATCAAAGATTCAAATACAAAGTTCTTCCAGGCATATGCTCTACCAAAAGGCAAAAGGATAAAATTGGATCAAAAAAATCCAAGACAGTGATTCAGTGAAGGTGGGTGGCATGTAAAGTATCATTATTAGGTTAAAGACAACTGGTGTTTGTTTGTGATACTGGAGTATCTCATCATAATCAAGTAAAAACTTAATAAACATTGAACATCACAATATCACATGCATTTGTAAGTCTTAGCAAAACCTTAGTCACCACCACCACTCCATTTAGATAATAAAAATTTTTATTTTGAATTAAATTAACCTTTGGCTTTTGAGAAGATGAATTTCTTCTTATTAAACTTTTTATCTTTTGGTGAATACTATTAGGTTGTGAGTTTCATGTCCCCTATTTTCTTTGATTCTTAATAGCGATAAGAGGAGGAGGGGCTTGTGGGTTCGAGCTGTTGGGTTGCATAATAGTATGTACTTCAAATATTGTAATATTTCTTACTATTCTTAAAAAAAGTGGTGAGAGTTTCTATCTTTTACTTTGTATTTCTTGGTAGGGCAATTTTTTTTTACACATTTTGAGTGTGTTCTAGTGTTTCCCATTTACTCTAAAAAATAACGTATCAATTTGTGTCAATTGAATCATCATATAATATTGTACAGTTTAGTTGTTGGATAAAGTGGCTACATTAATTTGCTAGCTAAGCTATTTGGAAGGATTTGGAATCGGATTTAGTATATTTTGTCATATATTGCAAATTACGTTTAAGAATTCATCGTATCAACATATGATGCTCCCAATGATGTTTCAAAAGGGTATAGCCTAAAAAAAGGTTATAAGAATTTACAATGCTAACATGACAGCAATTACTTTTCCAGATGCCAGGATTTTGGGAATAGGCTGAACTGCTGGCTTAATCCAACAAATTCGATGCAAATGGTTCAATGCAGTGTCTCTCAGGAGTATGACCCCAATAACAAGCATCCAACAGCATCGACTGATTACGTTTGTTTTCTCTTGAAACAGATGGAGCCATACTACTTTTGCTAGCATACTCCTCAGTCACTAACTTTTCAATCCGCTGCAGTAATAAATCGAAATTATCTTGGCTTCTAACCATGCTGAGACGTACATAGCGGCTTTCAGCACCAAACAAACTACCATCACGGCCAGTGATATGGGCTGCTTTCAGTACCTCATAGCAATGCTTATCTTCTTGTCTCTCACACTTCAGCCACGCAAAAGCTGCATGCAATTTCCATTAGTTTATTAGGCTTGAAATGTCATGATTCATCAAATAACAAATTTTTCCTGTTAACTAGCTTCAATATATCTGAATTGAAGGTGGCAGCTAGCTAGCATACTTGAAAATTCTCTTAGAATTGTATTAGAGAGTAGAGACATGGAACTGAATTCCACTCTCATTTGGATTTGGACGAGTCAGGATGGACATTTTCAATTAAAAAGCAAATTGAGGGGGTTCATTTTAGGGTTAAGATATATTATTATTATTTTACAAAGGGAAAGTATTTTTTCATAGTTTGCATCTATTATTTCATACATATATTCAAAATTGATTAAAAAACATCCACATTTTAAAAATATTCATATATTAAAAATAAAAATGGATGCGAAATAGCTAACGTGAACAAAGTAATGTAAGAAAATAAAGCAATAAATCACATTATTTAACATCTCATTTTATCAAATAAATAATAATATTCGTTTTTATATTGATGACCAATCATATCTTAACAATAAAATTTCTCCTTTCCGTTTTATACGAAGAGGTTCATAACACAAGGGGTATCCGGGTATGACAGGGCAAGGAATGCCCATATATATATATATATATATATATATATATATATATACTGTCTCTCTGTCTCTCTGTCTCTATCTTATTTTTTTTTTTCATGTTCCATTAAAATATTTTTCTTTGCAGTTAAGAAATTAATTATATTAGCAAATTTTTGTTTTTTCTAATTAGGTTACAGTTACTAAGCACCCACGAGTCGAGTTTAATAAATCTTATGGCTTGAAGAGAATTACCTGGAGAAGATTTCTTAACTTTTCCTGAAAATGAACAGTAATGAGGTTCAAGATCCTGGATGGAAAAACGTTTTGACAGTGATACAGATTTGCTCAATCGATCCCATCGGGTTTTCATGGTCTTGTATCCAAACTCATACATTTCCCTTCCTTTCCCTTCAATGACTACTTTTAGCAGCTTCAAAACTCTTAACTGAGTTTCTCGAGAGACACCATAGGTACTTAGACTCATATATGTTAGCATTCTTTGGTATACAGCCTCATCTTTTATTATTGCCCACCTGCATCCGCATCAGAGAAACCAATGTCATAACTTATTTTCATCTTCTTAATTTCATAAGAGAAATCAAGTAATAAGTTTTTGGCCAGAACAGTTCGTGGTAATAAAAATTATGGTCAAAACTTTTGGGATAGTAGGAAATTTATTATGATATCAAAACACAGGAGGTAATGAGATTCAAATTACATACAAGGGACACCATAATGTATATCATTACTACATGAGTTTTCACTTGAACCCCTACTAGGTTCCTTTAATCATATAACTATGTCATAAATATTAGTATATACAAGCAAATAATAATTAGATACCCGAATCGACTGCCAGCATGACCGGTGAGCTTAGAAAGTGTAAATATTGTGAGATCTTCATCCGCTGGAGCAGGAATAGCTGTGAAGTGTGGCCAGTAATAGGCGAGATCATGAATCGTCTTAACAAATGGACCTCTAAGAACTGCCTTCTTCAACTGACCATCTGGATTGTTGGGTGAAGTCACAAACTCAATAAAATTCTGGGAAGATGAGGAGTCTATAGCACTGCTCTTCCACAGCGAAGTATCTCCGCTGAACTTATAATCCTTAGAGTTCAAAAACTCGGTTTGCTCTTTATAAACCTAGATGAAATTTTAATTTAGAGTTAGCATACAAGCTCATGTAAACATAAATTAAAAAAAAAAAAAGAAATATTATTTCCTAGAGGCTCAAATCTATTGTAGAGCAAGCACACTAAATGAAGATTAGTCTAGGGTTAATATAGCGTTCTTTAGTTTATAAACCTATATTAAGTGTAAGATGAACACCTCAATAGCAAAAAAGTCTAAGCATATCGTAGACTGATATACTTATAGAGTCAGCACATTAAAGCTAGGTTAGTCTAGTGTTAACTTATAGTTTTTTAATATATAAATAATCAGCTAGGTTAGTCTAGGGTTAACTTATAGTTTTTTAATATATAAATAATCAGGGGCGGCTTTACTGCCAGCCCAGGGGTTTAAATGAAACCCCTCACTTGGGGAAAAAAAAAAAAATTACATATAAAATTTTTAAATTTTTTTTTTGTTTTGACCTCCTAAAATAAAATTTTGAACTCCTTGACTATAAATTTTGTTTAAATCTAGCTGAAATAAGCTTGAATATGCTTAACTTAGTGCTACTTTCACAATATTTTCATAATAATTTTAAAATAAATGTTAAGTGGCAAGTTGTAATTGATCTTGTGGGGCCCGGTAATTTATGGGCCAGACCCGCTTGCTCATGGGAAGTCCACAGGCCCAAGCCGAAAAAAATTATGGCCCAAGCTCGAAAATATAAGGCTGAAGGTGGCCCAGAGATGCAGCCGAGGACAGTTTAGTCCTCGGCAGACCCAAAGCTCCCTTAAGAATAGGGGTAAAAAAGAGCTATAAGAAAAATCCATAAAGAGATCTAAAATATCTTGGGAAAGTTACCCTTATTACCCTTCCTAGATAAGACTCTGCACCTAACAGAGCAGTATTCTTCAGCTTTATCAACCATCCCCAACAATTGCGGGATTAGACTGACGGGACAAATATCAGTCCTGGAAAAATTGACCCTACACGTGGACGAGGGACATCAAACGTAGGCTAGTATAAAAGAAAAGGTAAACTAATCAGAGAGGGGATCCCATCTCGCCTGGGAGGAAAAACTCCAGGGATGAGAATGCCCGGATAATATATGTACACCACCACAAAAAATCCCACCGCCGGGTAACCGGGGAAAGGCATTAGTGTTCCTCGGACAGGATCCGAGGAGTCCAATCCTTCAGGTTATGAAGTTGTAGGGCTTGGATATCCAGACTGAAGCCCTTTCTTACCTGAGTTCCCCTAAGATCCGGCCTGGACCAACGCCCCGTGACCAAAACGATAGCCTTTTAAGCCCACTCTCTACAAATCGTATTGTGAGGGATCTTTCATGTACGAGCCCAACATCATTATTGGGCCGTCTAGAAATCGTGCCTCTACAATTGGCGCCGTCTGTGGGAAAGGCTTGCGCGTTGGCACAGGTGGCGCATGAGTCAACTCTCTAGCAAGCAGAGATTCGCGAGTTTTTCCTCATCTTCGGTGACCTACAGTTGTCGCTCCGATATAAACTTGTGCCAGGGCTTACATCCTGTAGTGCCAACGGCACGGGCAGCTCTAGGGGCTTCCGACCTCAAATCAGCTCTCCCCGCCATGGCCAAGGGGCTGACCTGCGAAAAAAGCAAATAAGTACTCAAAAAGTTTTGGACAGAACCTAGGCCTTGCATGGTCCTCGGACTCAAGCCTATGGGGAAACCAAGTACACAGAAGAAAAAACATAAGTTTTGGACAGATCCAAGGCCTTGCATGGTCCTCGGACTTAAGCCTATGGGGAAACCAAGTACACAAAGAAGTTTTGGACAGAACCAAGGCCTTGCATGGTCCTCGGACTCAAGCTTATGGGGAAACCAAGTACACAAAGAAGTTTTGGGCAGAACCAAGGCCTTGCATGGTCCTCGGACTCAAGCCTATGGGGAAACCAAGTACACAAAGAAGTTTTGGACAGAACCAAGGCCTTGCATGGTCCTCGGACTCAAGCCTATGGGGAAACCAAGTACACAAAGAAGTTTTGGGCAGAACCAAGGCCTTGCATGGTCCTCAGACTCAAGCCTATGGGGAAACCAAGTACACAAAGAAGTTTTGGACAGAACCAAGGCCTTGCATGGTCCTCGGACTCAAGCCTATAGGGAAACCAAGTACACAAAGAAGTTTTGGACAGAACCAAGGCCTTGCATGGTCCTCGGACTCAAGCCTATGGGGAAACCAAGTACACAAAGAAGTTTTGGACAGAACCAAGGCCTTGCATGGTCCTCGGACTCAAGCCTATGGGGAAACCAAGTACACAAAGAAGTTTTGGACAGAACCAAGGCCTTGCATGGTCCTCGGACTCAAGCCTATGGGGAAACCAAGTACACAAAGAAGTTTTGGACAGAACCAAGGCCTTGCATGGTCCTCGGACTCAAGCCTATGGGGAAACCAAGTATACAAAGAAGTTTTGGACAGAACCAAGGCCTTGCATGGTCCTCGGACTCAAGCCTATGGGGAAACCAAGTACACAAAGAAGTTTTGGACAGAACCAAGGCCTTGCATGGTCCTCGGACTCAAGCCTATGGGGAAACCAAGTACACAAAGAAGTTTTGGACAGAACCAATGTCTTGCATGGTCCTCGGACTCAAGCCTATGGGGAAACCAAGTACACAAAGAAGCTTTGGACAGAACCAAGGCCTTGCATGGTCCTCGGACTCAAGCCTATGGGGAAACCAAGTACACAAAGAAGTTTTGGACAGAACCAAGGCCTTGCATGGTCCTCGGACTCAAGCCTATGGGAAAACCAAGTACACAAAAAAGTTTTGGGCAGAACCAAGGCCTTGCATGGTCCTCGGACTCAAGCCTATGGGGAAACCAAGTACACAAATAAGTTTTGGATAGAACCAAGGCCTTGCATGGTCCTCGGACTCAAGCCTATGGGGAAACCAAGTACACAAAGAAGTTTTGGACAGAACCAAGGCCTTGCATGGTCCTCGGACTCAAGCTTATTGAGATGCTAATTGCTCGGATGGGGAAAGTCCTCGGCTCAAATACTGTAAAATGTTAAGGCCAATGAAAGCGTTAGGATGATGGTGAGACGCCCCACTATTTGGTAACCTAAGGGGGTTGTTCATATTTTCGGGTGATTTGTCCTCGGATGACTACTTACTACACCGCATAAAGCGTTCAGTTCTAATTTTGGCGTTGTATCATTATTCACAGGTAAGCATTGTTGTGTCAAACAATTCTATTAAAAGTTATAGTGATATCTTTTCGTTATCAAGCATTTTGGCCTTAGTTATCATTGATTCAAATGCTATATTATTATGCCGAGCAGTGCTTGCAAATTTGTAAAAACATAGAAACAAAACATGCGAAGTAAAATAACAACAATTTTTATTAATATAAAAAATTATTACAACGTACAAAGAGGGGCTTAAACAAGCCTATACAAAAAGTGAACTGCCGAAGCAACAATAACCTCCGCAATACAGATAAGTAAACAGTCAGGTGTCTTTTAAACTTGTCTTCAAAATCTCTCCAATCTCCGCCTCAGTATTGCTCATGTTGAGAGAAGAACCTGCTTTAGGAAAAAATGAAGGAGAAGGAAGAAGAATTTGAAGGAGAAGGAAGAAGAGGATGGAGGAGATGAATGAGGAAGATGGAGGAGATGAATGAGGAAGATGGAGAAGAAGAGGGAAGAGATGAAAAGAAAGAAAAAGGAGCAAAAGAGGGAGAAGGAAAAGCACCAGGATGGACCTGGTGGTGGAAAGAAGAAGAAAGAGAGGCTAAGGGAGGCACCAGTGAACGAAGAGAGAAAGAAGCAGGGGCACTTAGTCCCTGCCCCAGTCCTGACTCCTAACACACTGGTGCCGTGTTAGATATGCTCGTGAGAGAGCGGGTGGTACTGATGATGTGCTTCCTCGGCTCAGTCACGCCGAAAGTGTGACGTGATGAGTCCCTGCTTCGGATTTTGGCTAAAAGGAATGCGAGGCAAATCTTGAGTCTCCACCATCCCTGCCCTGACCGAGCCATTTCGAGCTTTGTTGTAACATGGTGTTTCTGGGAGGGGAATGGTTTCTTCATTACTTAATACTACGGTGAGTATATTTCAGGCTAAGATATGACCGGAGAGCAAAAGTAAACTCCGAAAGGAATCTAAGGATTTCAAATTTTTTGTGGAGATTAAAGGGATTCATCTGTGGGAGAAACAACTCCTGTTTCTTCTCTTTATATAGGGGACGAAGAAAAGGGTACATAATACGTTCAGATCTCCAGGGAAATCTGCAAATAAGAATACGCCAGTTTCGTTCCCCCACGCCATCAATAACCGTTAATTCTGGGGGGTCTCGTAAAAGGAAGATATTAAAGACGCGCTACGGATAACTAAACGGCATAAGGGCATCGTGCGCAAATTAAGGGGAACATCTCGTGGACCGGTGCACTCCCTGGGCAGGTAAAGAGTCGTCAGCGTCAGTCAAGGGCTGAAATAAATGAGCCACAATAAAGGCTCGGCATTACCAAAACCCACCTTTCCAACCAAGATGTTGGACAGCAGGGTTTCGAGGGGCTATTGTGGGGCCCGGTAATTTATGGGCCAGACCCGCTTGCTCATGGGAAGTCCACAGGCCCAAGCCGAAAAAAATTATGGCCCAAGCTCGAAAATATAAGGCTGAAGGTGGCCCAGAGATGCAGCCGAGGACAGTTTAGTCCTCGGCAGACCCAAAGCTCCCTTAAGAAGAGGGGTAAAAAAGAGCTATAAGAAAAATCCATAAGGTGATCTAAAATATCTTGGGAAAGTTACCCTTATTACCCTTCCTAGATAAGACTCTGCACCTAACAGAGCAGTATTCTTCAGTTTTATCAACCATCCCCAACAATTGCGGGATTAGACTGACGGGACAAATATCAGTCCTGGAAAAATTGACCCTACACGTGGACGAGGGACATCAAACGTAGGCTAGTATAAAAGAAAAGGTAAACTAATCAGAGAGGGGATCCCATCTCGCCTGGGAGGAAAAACTCCAGGGATGAGAATGCCCGGATAATATATGTACACCACCACAAAAAACCCCACCGCCGGGTAACCGGGGAAAGGCATTAGTGCTCCTCGGACAGGATCCGAGGAGTCCAATCCTTCAGGTTATGAAGTTGTAGGGCTTGGATATCCAGACTGAAGCCCTTTCTTACCTGAGTTCCCCTAAGATCCGGCCTGGACCAATGCCCCGTGACCAAAACGATAGCCTTTTAAGCCCACTCTCTACAAATTGTATTGTGAGGGATCTTTCATGTACGAGCCCAACATCATTATTGGGCCGTCTAGAAATCGTGCCCCTACAGATCTTATCTAGACCCATAATTGACATTACTTTTTTACATACCTTAACACTACTCTTAAAATTACTCATTCCTTTTAAAATAAATAAATAAATAAACTTTATCTAACTCTGGCTTACCTTACTATTGACGGCAGAATGAAACTATTTTTCCTCGCAATTTTCTTCTTCATCAGTAAAAAATTACACCACTTTTAGCAATTAAAAAAAATTACACCACCTCTACAACAAATCTATTTGTATCTGTGATTTTTTTCTCATCCTCTTTTTCTTTCTTTCTCCCTTCTATGTTTTCTTTTTGTCTAATCAAGTTGGTTGATAAGTGCTTTATAGATTTCCATGTCCAAGAAGTCTTTTAGTACTTGCTCCAATTCCAAGACAATGACCATGTGTATGGTTAAAAAGTCATACACTTCAAAAGCAAAAACTTATATCAATTACTATTTTTTTTTCTTAGTTTCACATTTACTCCCGGACCAAATCTCACATGTGTTACTATTCTGCTTTATCATTTTTTTTAATTGTTAGTACATATAAATATAATAAATTATTATAAATTTGAAAAAAATGTTTAATTAGCTATTTAATTATGTATTCAATGCATGGTTGTTGTCTTATCGATCTTTAAACTATTTATAATTTTTTAGACTATTGTACAATACAATTTGTATATTAAATTGTATTGAGAATACTATTTTAGATTATTTTATATAATATGAAAGTTGTATATCAAAAAAAAAAAAATCATTTTATTTTTTACTCCCACAACAAATTTATAGCTTCAACACTATTGACCCTTTCATAAAAAAATTCTGGAGTTGTTACTGTAAATAATACATTGAGTTTATCATAAAATGAACACTTCAATTGCAAAGATATAGCTATTAAGGGTTACCTTTTTTTTGGACATAGGTTATATATAGATCGAACTACTCATTAAATTCTTGCTCCCACTTTTTAATTTTTTCCTCAATCACTTAACAATTTATCTTGGTAACTTCGGTTAGGATGCTTACATGGACATACAATAGATTTGAGGCTTTAAAACATATATAATATCTTCAACTAAAAAAAAAAAAAAAAATTAATAGTTTGAGTGTTAAATAAATCTACCGGGTAGTAAGGGGTTGAAGCCACAACTTTTCCTGGTGAGGATGAACCCTCTGGGTAAATTGCACGCACGGCTGCGTTAAGAAGTTGGGTGGCACCAGCACCAAAAATGATGAATCTTCCATCTGTAACTGCATTACCAACGATGTCATGCACCCGTCTTATATGTGTTTTGAGCTCTTCTGAGATGAGCGAGCCATCGTTGAACTCATAGCTCATACGATGCCATCCAGCCATCACTATGGCACTACTAGCCGCATGCTGCTCCCAAAAGGGCTCCAAGAATGTAGGATCTCCGCTGTATGCAACAATATTGAATTGAATCAAACATTAATATTATTAATTTCTACAAAAGTATATAAAAGAGACATATATGGGAAGGGAGATTGAAACCCTAGACGTCTTTGATGTTTTGTACTAGTACTAGTTAATGTAAAGGTCATTCGCGTGTGCATTTGGGTTATTACCTATCAGCATCTACCACACAGTCAGACAAGAAATCCGAGCAGTCAGTACCGGCGAAGCAAGCATTACACTCGCAAATGGGTTTTCCATTAACAACTAAACCATCCAAGAAGGCCCTTCCATGGCCCGAACAATGAAATAGATGCCACAGTTTCAGCTTCTGTGGCTGCCATTTTTGTCCAACTTTGCTCCCACCTAATTCGCAAAAATACATTGGCAGAGAAGAGATTTAGAATTATGGAAGAAATTAAGATCAGTGCATATTTGAAGCTTTGAACCGTAGCCATTGTTTTTCCTTAGGTTCTCTCTATCACTGGGAGAATACCTATGCATATATATAGTACTGAGGGGCTAAGAGTTAGAGACTAGAAATGGTGGTACTGATCATAATAATATGAGTAAGTCTTTATTTAAGACTATCCTAAAACAAGTTAAACAACTCGTGTCAAAGGAAAAACTACTTCTATATTAGTGGGAGGATGAATACAAACATGTCTCCAATGGGAATACGCGGAAAGAGGACAATTCAAATAGAGATGAACCCAAAAAAAAAAAAAAAAAAGGAAAAAAAAAAAGACTTATAATCAGTCAATTTAAAAAAATGCTACAACTAGTAATGAATTGACTTAAAACCATGTGAGCCCCGACAAGGTCCAGAAATCCCCGTCTTGTTTCCCTGTTGGAAAGATTTTAGGCTTATACCTTTCTTAATTTTGTTGAAAATAGACAGTTATTTTCTGTTCTAAATTTGCTAGTTTATTCAGAAAATGCAGTTGTTCTTTTTGTTGATATCATCATACTAGTCAAGACTCAAGTCTTTAATAATTAATATATCCTAATCCAAGTTCATTGTATTAGGATTTAATTCTTTTACAACCAAAGTAATATTAATTAATCCTAGATTATAATTAAGTATTGTAATTTCCCCAAATTTGTACTCTAGGTTTTATTCTAGGTTTCCTGTGGGGGATATTTCTAATGTCCAATCACATATTCTCTCTCTTTTATTTATTTTCTTAATTTGTAATAATTTTCATACCACTCATCATGCGTCAAAGTTATCTTTCACATCAATTTTTCTTACTTTTAAATGCTGAATTAGGTTATGCTTATTTATATAGATGATCCTACAATTTTATTTATTATTAATTATTACTAGTATGTAACTGTAAGGACACAATTTGTAACGACCCGTAATAGTGTTGGGTTCGCATGTGAAAAGACCCAAATAATATCATTTATAGAGCATGGGTTTGAAAGGCTAGACCTTGGTCACCAGACGGTGGGTTTTTTATGGTGTTCATGCATAATTAAATCGTGTTCGCCCTAAGAGTTTTTCTCCAGGAGGCGGGCTGGGAGGCTCTGGTTTTTGGCCATTTTTTCCAGCCCCTCTCTTGGTACATTAACCTTCACATTATATAGTCATTCTTGGTTGATCTTAGCCCTCCACTTGTTAGTCAGGCAGGTGCCTGCTTCTGTACCCGTCCCATCAGCTGTCCCTCTTTGCTTTCCGTTAGTTGCGATGATCGAAGTCACCCTGTCTAGGCGTCTTTTCTCATTAACATGGTTAGGACGCTGGCGGGTGCATTTAATGCGGGGGGACGTACTTACCCTGAACCAGTTTTGCACCGTACCCCTACGTGGGTCCCATTCAACTCGCATCTCCTTCAGGGGGTTTTTTAGGGGCTGCCTTCATCGAGACGTTGCTCTTCCCCTTGAAGTCCTGGAGTGCCGAGGATAGGGTCGTCCTTGGCTGTTCCCTTCATCACTTTGGCCTTTACCTATTCGTCCTCGGCACACACCCTCCTCGGCATGGGCCCCGAGCCCTAATAGAGCGTGGGCCGGATCATAAGTTCCCTGGCCCCACAATAGCCCCTCAAAATCCTGCTATCCGACTCGGATGGATAAGAGGGTTTTGATGACATCAGATATCTGTCAATACCTGTCAATCCTTGTCACTTATCGGTTCCTGAGACTTTTCATCTGCCCGAGACACGTTCCTGGAGCCCTTGGAAGGTGAAACGTGGCCTCATTAAATGCAGGCGGCTTTGTGTTTCCCACGTTCTACGGCATGATGAAGATCAAACGGTGGTGATTCCTTGGTCTTTATGGGCGGGAAAATTTGTGCAGTTACCCTAGAAAGTATAAATGATTTTTTGGAACGGATCCGCCTCTTTAGTTTTGCACTTAAGAGTTCTAGTGCGTATACCCTGGGTTCATCTGAACTTTCGTCCAAACTCAAGTCTATCTCCAGTACAAAAAGCCTGTTCGAAGCGTCTTTCCTCTTTTATGTAAGTTCCCTGCCTCCATTAACTCGTGTTTTTTCTTTTCTGGGTTTATTTTTCTCTGGTTCCCTTCCTTCTCCCGTTGCTGGTTGAGTTTGTTTAGTAAATCATAGAGATGGCTAAATCGAGACTAAGGAAATTAGTCGATACTGAAGAGGCGATGAACAAGTTCATCGCCGATTACAGGATTCCTCTCAACGTAAATCTGAGGCATTGTAAGATGGGGGAGTGGCACTATAAGAGGGAAACGGGCGAGGTAGTAATTCCCGTCCTCGCTTTTGTAGAGGGGGGTATGAGAATTCCTATGGGGCCAGTAACGAGGGGTTACCTCAGGCACTTCCGATTAGCCCCCACCTAGTGCGCCGGAAACATGTTTAGGATTCTTGGTTGCGTGGATGCTTTAAACGAAAAGATGGGGTTAAGATTGACCTATCATGACGTGAATTGGTGCTATAATCTCCAAAATTTGAAGGGGAAATCCTACTACATGAAGACGAGAGACGAAAGGGTTCGACTAATCCAATACCTCCCCGATTCCAACAAGGGATTAAACAAGGATTTCCTTATCGTCTCCGGTGAATGGCACGATGGCAATCCGTGCCCCGTAGTAGAAGGAGAACCAGGTGGGGTATAGGGAATGGAAGGGCGCTGACCCTTTGCGCCATTTCTAATCTGATGTGGCTCGGTAACTAACCATGCATATGTGTTTTTCTTTTGTAGATTCACACGCTTATCAACGGCATTTTCACTTAGTTAACCGGGTAGACTTGGAGACTGTTCTACAAGCGGCAGTTTTCGTAAATGACGGAGATGGTCAAGTCCGAGCCGCTCACAAAATATTAGGGTACCTTCCCGTTCAGAAGTCATTTGCCGACCCTAGGCACGTGATTAGTGCCAGCCGTCCTCAGCTTCCAAAAATTACCGTGGTCGAGATAGGATTTTTAATCTCCGAAGTACCATCTGTCCCAGAGAGCATCCCACTGGTGAATCTCTCCTCATCTCATCAAGTAGCGGAGGACGAAGGCGAGTTAGATCAGCCCGAGGAAGGGTTTGGGGTGTTTGACCTAGCCAACCAATCCGAAGATCCTTCTGGTGATATAGGTGACCCAGCCTTGTCCGAGGCGGAATTGTCATTAGTAGGCACATCTTCTCAAGCCGAGATGGGACTCAAGAGAAAGCCCCCAACCAGCTTAATCGAACTCCTCGAGGGTCAACCGGGGAAGGGTGTGTTGGGAATGCCGCAATCCAATGCTCCGTCCCCACCACCTCAGCCCCAGGCTATCCAGACTAGGTCATCCTCCACCAAATCACAGCCACAGTCCCCCCGCCCCAAACTTCCTGCTCCTTCCCAAATAGCTCTGCCTCCTCGGCTGGAAGACACTGATTCAAAGAGAAAGAGGAGCCCCAAGGGCAAGGAAACCATGGATGGGGGAAAATCCCAACCTTCTAAGGAGAGGGAGGAAGCCCCTCGTGCGAAACAATTGAAGATTGGGCACCAAAGCAAGGGTAAAGAGACTGAGTCCCAATCTTCCCAAGGCAAGGGAAAGGGGATCGAGGCCCAATCTTCACCCAGTGCCTGGCTTCCTGCCCCAATGCTTCACGGGGGGCCACTGCTGGAAACTGCGTCCATGAGGGACCTTGGAGATGGCGAGGATGGCTACGTGGCAGACGCACTAGGGAGAACCATGCTACTTCCCACCGATGTGGATGGGCTGAAGAAAATGAGGATGCAGGAGGTCTTCCTTAGTACGAAGAGGTACTTGGGCATGGTAAGACTCTTGAAACCTAAAACTTTATTAACTTTCACTCCTGGTTTGTCATTCACGATGTATTTATCTCCCTTGACAGGCTCTCCAGGCCACCTATAGGATGGAGGAAGAAGTGAACAATTAGAGTAAGGCGGTCGAGAATGAACGCTTCAAGCGCTTAGTGCCCACGCGGACTCTCAAAGCTTCTGAGGACGACCTCGCCAAGGCCAAGACTGCCTTAACAGACGCTATCCGAGATAGGGATAGCGCCTCGGTGGGTTTAGCTAGCGCCCAAAAGTAGGCCGAGGATCAAACAAAACGTCTGCTAGAAGCCGAGGATCAATTGCGAACCGCCAAGGAGCTGATCAATGATTTAAATAAAAGACTGATCACGACAAAGCATGACAAAGGTGTGGCGGAGTATGCCCGCGACGAAACCATGAGGGCCAAGCGGGAGGCTGAGTTTGCCAGAAATGAGGCTAAGGCTGCCAAGGAAACGGCCGAGGATGATGGTTATAACGCGGGGGTAGCTGAAACCCAAGCCATCCTTAAAGCCCAAATTCCCGGAGTATGCAGGCTTTACTACTCCCAGGTTTGAGAAGAGGCCTTGAAGCGAGCTGGGGTGGATGCTTCATCCGATTTGTGGAAAATGGAGAACATATTCTACCGTACAGCCATCCGTGAGGACACCTCCACCAGCTCCAAGGCCGCGAGCGACCAACATGAGGGAGGGGTCACTCAGTCGGATACTGTACAGGTCGGCGCCTCTCCTGGCGAGCCGCCTAAAGGGGGAGAGCTTCAGGATGTGATAGAAGCATCTCAGCGTACGGATCCCGAGGTACCCGAAGAGGTTGCTGAGCCTGTGGTCGGCCCTCAGATGCCCAATGCCGAAGAGCCAGCCATACTTGCCCAACCCCTACAGAAAATTCCCCTTGTTGTGGTCCCCCAGAGCATCAACTCCGATCTTGCTTAGTCTTTCCCAGAAAGGACTGTCCTCCAGGGCACCGAAGCTGATCTTGTTCCTCCTTCCCAGGACGTGGCCGATGCAAAATTAAAGAAGTAGAAACCCCGGCCAGGCTTCGTATTTGTTTTTAGTTTAACGATTAACTTGTTTCTTTTTCATTTTGAAAACTTTGTAATCTGCTAGTAGTCTGAACCTGTTGAACACGTATATGAAATTCTTTTCTTCCTTTTTCCTTTTGGCTACTGGTTAGTTGCCCTTGTCGATACTTACTATTGTTTATGAATTTTGAACTAATTATCTTAACACGTATGAATAGTTGTGCATGCGATATATTTAGAATCATGTTTCAAAACGCTAGCTTACTTGCACCTGTAGAGCCTTGAACTCATGTCTGACCCTCATTCAAATGGAGATATAGGCATCATCCGAGATGTCATGTGTAGTGTTAGGTCTTACTTGGTATCCAGGTTTCTTTAAAGTAGTTGGTTTCTCCATAGGTTTGAGTCCGAGGACCACGCAATACCTTGGTTCTGTCCAAAACTTGATTTTTTGATAAGTAGTTGGTTTCCCTATAGGTTTGAGTCCGAGGATCATGCAATACCTTGGTTTTGTCCAAAACTTGATTTTGATAAGTAGTTGGTTTCCCCATAGGTTTGAGTCTGAGGACCATGCAATACCTTGGTTCTGTCCAAAACTTGATTTTGATAAGTAATTGGTTTCCCCATAGGTTTGAGTCCGAGGACCATGCAATACCTTGGTTCTGTCCAAAACTTGATACTTATAAGTAGTTGGTTTCCCCATAGGTTTGAGTCTGAGGACCATGCAATACCTTGGTTCTGTCCAAAACTTGATTTTGATAAGTTCGACTATGGCGTGGGACCTTGGTTTAGGGGGATTAGCAACTCGGCCAATCCCCTAGAACCATCCGTGCTGCTGACGCTATGAAGTGCAGCCCCTAGTGAAAAAACGTAGCCCCTAGTGGAACTTTACGCTAGAACACTACATCCGGCTGTTGGAAATGATGTGAGGGATTGTCTCAACCCACTACCTGTGCCAAAACACAAGCCTTTCCCACAGACGGCGCCAATTGTAAGGACACAATTTGTAACGACCCGTAATAGTGTTGGGTTCGCACGTGAAAAGGCCCAAATAATATCATTTATAGAGCATGGGTTTGAAAGGTTAGACCTTGGTCACCAGACGGTGGGTTTTTCGTGGTGTTCATGCATAATTAAATCGTGTTCGCCCTAGGAGTTTTTCTCCAGGAGGCGGGCTGGGAGGCTCTGGTTTTTGGCCATTTTTCCCAGCCCCTCTCTTAGTGCATTAACCTTCACATTATATAGTCCTTCTTGGTTGATTTAGCCCTCTACTTGTTAGTCAGGCAGGTGCCTGCTTCTGTACTCGTCCCATCAGCTGTCCCTCTTTACTTTCCGTTAGTTGCGATGATCGAAGTCACCCTGTCTAGGCGTCTTTTCTCATTAACATGGTTAGGACGCTGGCGGGTGCATTTAATGCGGGGGGGACGTACTTACCCTGAACCAGTTTTGCACCGTACCCCTACGTGGGTCCCATTCAACTCGCATCTCCTTCAGGGGATTTTTTGGGGGCTGCTTTCATCGAGACGTTGCTCTTCCCCTTGAAGTCCTGGAGTGCCGAGGACAGGGTCGTCCTTGGCTGTTCCCTTCGTCACTTCGGCCTTTACCCATTCGTCCTCGGCACACACCCTCCTCGGCATGGGCCCTGAGCCCTAATAGAGCGTGGGTCGGATCATAAGTTCCCTGGCCCCACAGTAACCATGCAAATGTATGGATGCATTTAAAATTAAACACAATTTTTATTATAAAAATATAAATAATTAGTCAAATTACTAAAAAAAAATAGTATATAACATATGTATACGTATAGATACATTTAAAATTTAATACAATTTTTATCATGAAAATATAAATAATTAGTCAAATTATTTTTAAAAAAAGTAAATGTAATTAATCATATATTAAAATTCTTACCTAAATTCTTATGGCCTTTTATTTATTGAATTTTATTTTGCACCCCAAGAACAAATTCTTAAATCCACTACTACCTCGGATCGACGAAGCATATACATACATACGTATGTATATATATATATATATATATATATGAAAGTTTAGATAAAAAAAATTGATTCTCTTATAAGGTTTTTGTAATAAAATATAAGATGAACTTTTGAAGAATTATTTGATTTTTTATATTGAAAGTGAAATTGTTGCAACATTTTGTATAGAGTCAACCATATATAATTTATTTATTTAGAAGAATGTCAAATTCCATTTTGAAATATCACAAATTAATTAGTAGAAATATATTAAGAAATAATCATTTTATATCTTTTCTTTTTTTAGATTTTGTTATTATTGAGTAGATGCTAGTGTTATCTTTCATTTATTAGTTTTTTTAGGTGAGTATATATTTTTTAGTTTTGAATGGTC
The DNA here is from genome assembly GCF_932294415.1 of Quercus robur. NCBI lineage: Eukaryota > Viridiplantae > Streptophyta > Magnoliopsida > Fagales > Fagaceae > Quercus > Quercus robur. Next base: position 37,653,092 of record NC_065535.1, on the reverse strand, counting down.
TTTTCTTTTCCCCTGCTCCCCCCTTCCCTAAAGAAAAACCCGGGTTTAAAAACTGATATGCATGAGACTCAAAAGTCAAAACACTGCATTTCTGTATTATGCAGTTGTTCTAAATTCGCAAGGTTTTATACAGAAGAAGCAGTTGTTCTTTGTTGATTTGATGATAATAGTAAGCTAGGGTTATTAAACCTGGGTTTAATAAAACTAATATGAGACTCAAAACACACTTAACTACACAACTGTCTCTTTGACAGTTCAAATCCTTGTATGGATTTTTGTGTGGATTTAAACTGTAAAAACGTTATGTAGGCATGCGTCGAATCGCATATCAAACATGTATTAAAGTCGATCTCGGGTATATATAAATTATTATATATAGATAATTACAGAAAACTCCAATTATGACCAACCACGGTTTTGGAGTGTAGGATAGATTTTAGCGTGTTGTCTAATGGTACCTACTAGTATTGACTGACGTTCAACCTTAATTAATTTGTTTATTAGCTAGCCGAATATGATGACATAAGATTGTTATACGCAAGAAAGAAGCATTGCTGTGCAAGTGGCTCTCAATAAGAAAACAAATACTAGTATTCTACGGACTTCATTTTCTATTTTTGTTTTGGCTATAAAACACGTGAAGTAGAACATGCATCCTATAAACTAGCAAGTGAATGTAATTTCATGGAACAAACGTCTGCCTTAAGATTTAGGACATATATATAGCTCTAGCCATGAATCCATCTTTTACTTTCTTATTTTACTGTGTTTCTTATTTTTCTCAGCTATTTTACTTGTTGAGGAGATAAACATCTTAAGGAGTTTCTTTAAATAATTAATATAAAGACACACTTTGACCCAAAAGGCCTAAACCCAATGGGTATGTACTCAATTATGTTATATTAATTATTTATTCTTTTATGAGTTCCAGTTAGCTTAACTAGTAAAGTTTCTAATGATTGAATAAGAGATCTGGGATTTAATCATTGCTTATACGAAAAACCGATTGATGTCTTGATCTGATGATAAAGAGTTATCATCAGGAGCGGACGCCATATGTGGAAACTCTCTCTTAAAAAAAAAAAAATTTATTCTTTTCATCATTATTCAATGTGAAACTTCACTCATCCGTGTATATCCAACATTATTTTTGAAAGCTCGAATTTGTGTGAAAACACAAGAGTTGTTTAGACCCCCCAAATTAAAATTACGGTTTGGTTGATTTTACTCTAATTTAAACTAAGTGCGGAATAGAGTAAATGCAAGTGAACAAAAAATATAACTACTCTAAGCCATATTCATTAAATCACAGTAGTAAAATGAAAGCTAAAAGAGTAGGGAAGAAGAATGCAAACACAAGATAACACGCCGATGTGTTATCAAAGAAGAAATCAGAGAATTTGGCGAAAAACCTTTCTGCTGCCCTCCTAGCGGTAAATCAATCCACTAGAGAATGAGTTGGAGTACACGAATAGTAAAAGACTCTCCAAACCTAGTTTACCCCATGTACTTGAGCTCTCCAAGCTCCTGCTACCAACTGACTTGATGAAGCCTTATCTTCTCTAGCTTTCTGGATCATGCAATTCAACCTGATTGCATCCACCAAACAAATGACTTCTTCCAATACTTTCCAGCAGCAGCAAAACCTCACTTTACACTCAAGATGAGTGTGGTAAGTGTTTGGGCTATCAACCTCTCAAGGATTTGGATATGGAGAGGTAGGAGTTGAGGAAAACCACAATGGATTGTGTAGAGGATTGTGGGTATGACAATCTCACACTCTCAAGGGTAATGGCTAGGGTTTTCTCTTTGAAAAGTACTTCACTCAATATGTGGGTAATGTGGGTATATATAGTGTGGGTAGAGACCTGGTGTATCAGATATGACAAAATGGCTAAACAAAATGTTTTGCGGGTATCTCGCGGGAAGGCCTTACTTGCAAAACACTCATGAAAACTAGCTGTCACCATCTGTCATGACTCTTCGCATTCCAGTAATGTGCTGAGCACATGGCTTCATTTCGTAGGAAGTCTTCTCGTGAGCTACCTGGGAAAACTCCTTTGATCTTCAATTTATCTTGAGTCTTCACACTTTCTCTCACACACAACCCATACAAAGAAATCCCACATATAATACAGGGTACATAAGATTGAACAGAATAACAATCAAATTTGGCATGAAATTAAAGCCAACACAAATTAGTTGTAAATCACAACTTTACAATCTCACCCTTTGGCTATTCCGTGACAAAACCCCTAAAACAAACTCTAGACTTAAATGTGAGTTTGAGAGCAGTGGTAAAACTCACTCACACCTAATCTAGAAGCTGTGAAGCACTTGCATGTATACACCTGTAACCTGAAACACTCGCACACAAACAAAACTTTCATTAAGCTTATGACAAGTTGAATACATGGTACATATATGAGCAAGTAAAGTGCGATCAAGGTAATAAATAATATATAAACAATTAAGCATATCTTTATCAAACAAGATCAATCATAAAAGAATTATTACAATGAACATTTAGCTAGTAAATGATCATCCGGACATGCAATGCAATTAAGAGCAATGCAAAAATCAATTGCATGTCCAACACACAATCAATGTGAAATACAAAAAGTATTTGCATCAAGGATACAAGATCCAACAAGGGCACACGTGTGTAGTACTAAAGATAATGCAACAAAATCTAAAAGTATTTAAAAACACTACAAAGCAAGGATACAAAAACAAAGTATTGACTATAAACTGAAAGATTTACTAGAGTACTTTAAAAGCTTTAAAAGAAAGTAATGTAAATATCCAAGAGTTATAAAAACTATAAAGGAAAACAAACTAGAAAAACCATTAAGCCACCAAAATGAACCAATATCTATGATATGCTAAGCTATGCTCCCCCCTCAAAACTTTCTCCCCCTTTTTGACCGGAATGGCCAAAAGAGCTAGAACTGCTCAGATTCTAAGTTGGATCCCTCTTGTTGTTGCCATTGCTCCATCACCATGTTTTCAATCTGAGACGATAGTGCAGTAATCTGGCCTTCGACATAGGTAAACTGATTCGAGGTGTGCTGCACATGGGATTCTAGCATACCATACATCTACTCAACCCTAGCAATAAGACGATCAAGACGATCGGGTCCCCATGCTTGTGCTTAGGAAGATGGTTGTGTAGAGCCTTCTAGGGTTGCTATGAACCTGTCAATCTCTTCCTCTATGTCCCCACCTTCTTCCTCAATATCGTCCCTTGGGATTTTAGAAATGCTGGTTTTTGATCTGGTGATGTGGGGTTTGCTTTGGGTTATAGTTTGAGCACTAATGGGATAGTCCCTTTGTACAATGGTAAGACTGCTTGGAATCTTCAGCCTTGTCTTTGCTATGAGAGCCATAATGAGACTTGGGAATGGCAATATTATCCTTGAGTTCCTCTTGGTGATGCTTTTGGTCAAGAGGTAGTATATATGATTGCATATGTCGATCTCCTTATGTGTGAAGAGATCATACAAGAAAATAGTTCTTTTTGTTTGATAACCTGTAGAGAGAGGTACCTTCAAATCGATGACGGTGGCTTATCGGCGATGGAATGCTCTCAAATCGGTGATGGTTTGCTTATTGACGACGAAATGCTCTTAAATCGGCGACGGTTGGGTTAATTTTAGGTATCGGCGACGGTAGCTTTCGGCGACAGTGGGGTTTCTCACATGCTTATCGGAGATGGTGGCTTATCGGCGACGGTTTGCTATGGCAACGGTGGGGTTTCTCACAGATTTATCGGCAGGGCTCTCCAGGGGTAGGTATCTCCAAAAGGCTTGGTTGGGTTACTTTTGGGTATCGACGACGGTGGGCTTTCTCACAGATTTATCGGCGACGGTTAGCTTTGGCAACGGTGGGATTTATCGGCGACGGTGGCTTCGGCGTCAGTTGGAGTATCGGCTTCAGACGGTTGGTGCGACGATGAAGAAAGTGTGGGAGTATCGGGTTTTAGTTCAGACTTTTGGGAGTGAAATGATTTTGTGGTGTTTGTGATATAAAAGGGTATTTATAATTAGGCCTTTAGCGACGCAATATTTCCGTCACTATTGCTTTCTCTTCATCGTAAAAGGTATTAGGCTTTTAAGTTTTTAGTGACGAAGGTCAATTTCGTCACTAAAGAACCTAGATTTGGTACAGATTTTTAGAGACGAAATTCATATTTCGTTGCTGTAGCATACTTTCAGTGATGAAATGTGATTTCGTCGCTAAAACAATGAAGTGCAAAACTATTATTATTTTTAGTGACGATTATGTTTCATCGCTAATTCTTCCTTATAGCGACGAAAAGATTTTCGTCACTAATACTATCCACAGAAATACCTACAGTGACGAAATATTTCGTCACTAAAAATTTCAACTTTTAGCGATGAACTATTTCGTCACTATAGATTAATTAAGCACGCGCCAAAGTTTCCCTCCACTGGCGCCCATTTTTCAGTTCACAATAGCGACGAAAATTATTTTTCATCGCTAAATGTTTTAATTTTTTTCATTATTAGTGATGAAATTCATATTTCGTCGCTAAAGCTGTATTTTTAGCGACGAAAAATATTTCCTCACTAATTTTCGTCACTATAAATACATTTTGTTGTAGTGTGTTGTCAAGTTCGTCATCGGGTAGAGGTTGTGGATCATTATATAAGCCAATGTCCTCATCATTGAAAGGAATGGTGTTCATTGACTTCTTTTTTATAGAGCCACCGAGGAGATCTGCCATTGGCTCAAGAGAGTCGAATCCATCATCATATTGTATGGAGATTTGTTGAGATAGTGGATGAACTTCTAAGAACTCTTGAATGGAATCCCTTGTGATAATGAATTCTTTTTGTCGCACCCAACAATTGATGTGATCTCCTTCCATAGTGGCATTAGCGAGGAATTCCCTTATGAGTTCAACATAGACATTTCCACTTGGATTCAGCAACTTTGTCCAAGTTCTCTCCTTGAACACTTTAGGTATGGAAGTGTTTGCAAGGGTTTCCATTCTTACAACCCTTTCCATGATGATCGTTGCCCTTTTGTAGCAGTCATTGTAGGCCATGTCTGCCTTAATGGTTCAAAAATTCTCTGAGTTCGAGTGTGGATGCTTTGAGGATTTCTTGGAGGCAGAGTGCTTAGTAGGAGACATTTGCAAAAAATAGACACAAAATACAAAGGAATAAGAGTAGAAACACAAAACAAGAACACAAACTTGATTAGTACCAAGTTAGTCCATAAAATAAACACAAAGTTCTAAAAAGAACATAAACAATGTCACAAAATCATGTTATAAGTGCTAAACATGTAATATCATAAATCTAGCATGATTGAAATGCAAAAACATGACAAGTGAGCAAGTGTGTGCATCAAGTGTGCATGTGGTGTGCATATGTGATGCATGTGTGTAGTGGGCCTTTTTGTAATATTGGGCTGGGCTACCTCCTGCCGCACTAGGCCTATGTTTTATGGATAAGGGAGTTGGGACTGGTCCAATTGCAACCCACCTTAGTCCGGCTTGTGCACGAACTACGCCCCGTTTGCCAGACTTTGATCACATGCCCATGACAGGCAGAGTTGCTACAGGGAAGTTATAGCAGGCAGATATAATAAAGATAACATAAGAAATACTAGACAAAATGGACAAAAGGGAGTGACAAAAACACCTCGTACATAAAAAGTAAAGAAATAAATGGGGAATAATAATAATAGGCTTGTTTGAATCAAAGAGGGGAAAATCAGTCTGCCATGCCGAGTAATGCTACGGAGCTGACACCAAGAAGGGAAACCACTTCCTCAATGCGAATAATCTCCTCAGGGAAAGAAATTAATTGCTTTGAGGGAATAGGCCTAGATGGTTTATGTCCAATGAGGATTCGTTGTCTTTTATAGAGAGCAAAGCTTTAGAGGGAGAGAGGAGACCAACCTATTAGTGCATGCCTACCATTCTAAGCTCTCTGTTTTTCCTTTTTTTTCCTCTCTTCCTTTCTTAGTGCTCACTCCTATGTTATGATTTTTTCCTAGAGATTACTAGTACCTTGATTATGATCCTCCCCCCCTCTGCCGTGCACATAAGGGTCCTTTATATAGTGCCAGCCGTGACCGAATTTTACTATTTTAGCCTTTAACAACCTTTGTTTGGTTTGGGTGTCCTTGCTGACCACTTACTGATTTGCCAGTCGCTCAGCCACCACCACTTACCTGTGCTGGCCGTGACACCAGACAAAGAAGACTATTTTGTTTGTTTACTTGCCATAGCGCTTTTATTTGCTATGGTGTGGATGCTCTCTCTCTTCCTATCCCTCATGGCATGCACCTAGTGGTCCCAACTCATTCTTACTTCCTTTGGGTGGTATGTTATCCCAGCAGGACATTTCCTTCAAAAGAACCTGAGCAGGAACCCCAAAATAGGTTTTCCCCTCTCCCCACCGCTATACCATGCCCTTTTACCTCTGACCCATGACCTCACCACCTCCTGTATTGGCTGGGTATAGGCTGGTGATGTCTGGGTCTTATGCGTGATTCACTTCCATGTATATCCAAAATCTGCCTGCTGCTCATGTGTCCGTCATGGTTTGGAGGCTTGTCTACACATTCTGCCGCCCATCCTTGGCTTCTTATGGCATGAGACATTTTCTGGCCTCTCATTCTTTAGGGCCCGCTCCCTTCGAGGGCTGGGCTTTTGCTTGATTGTGGGCTTTTCCTTCTTCAGCTCATTCTCTTGCTCTTTTTTGCAGTCTTTGCATTTCCTGCCGTACTGCTTTGCTATTCCTGCTGTGATGTTATTTGACCCAAGCCTGCTGGGCCTCTTTGGGATTGTTGCTTATTCTTCTCTCAATGACTCAGTATAGTCATTTGGGCTTCTTGGTTACATTGCTTGCGGGCTCCTGTGTCCCATTTTCATTTTGGGCATTCTTGGCCCATTTACTTTCCTTGAGCAACCTCGGCCCTTTCTAGTCTTGTATTCCCATGGGCTTTTACTAACTCCTTTGGGCTTCCCTGGCCCAATCACTTTATCCTTCATCCTTGGGGCTCATGGATTTTCCATCAACCCCTTACTATCTTTACTTTCTTTATTTCGGGCTTGCTGTGGCCCATTCTCACTTTTTTGCATCACATACTGCCCATGGGTTTGCTACTTCTCTCTTTCCGGGCTCCTTTAGGCCCGCCTGCTTCCTCAAGGCCCATTTGTTTATTTCATGGGCCAAAATCCATTATTCCTACCACTTGGGCTTAATGGTTTTTCTATCCATTTACTAACACCACTTGGGCTTAATGGTTTTTCTATCCATTTACTAACTCTTTTCTGCCCATGTTGCTGGACTTTTTCTTTCTATTGGGCTTCCCAAAGTGATCATCAACAATGTGCAAGGCATGTCTAAGCACATTTGGGTCAAAGTGTGTAAAACATACACCCAATGATCAAAACATGATAAACAAGTCCAATCATGATAATCCCCAACGTTTGGTACTCATTGGAGTCCAAAACAATACCAAAATGTCATTTGGGCATTTATCAAACACTCGGTATGCACTTATAAAACTAACATGTGAGCAATGCATGAACATGAGTGAATCTTGCCTAAATACATGTTAAATTGCCACAATTGGCCAACACAAACACAGACAGATCAAATGGGACAGAGCCCAATCAAGAAATTGAAAAAAAATTTCACAAAATTTAAAGTTTCCCAACCCTTTTTCAAAATAACCCAATTCAAGTAAAACCTAGAATTTTCTGCATAATCTAAGGAAATAAGGAGAAAAGATTGTATAAACATACCTTAGAAATGATTTTGAAACGATTGCACTTGAAATTTGTTGGGTTTTTGAGTGAAATTAAGTTTTGGGTTGTTTGAGGCTTGAGGGAGGCGAAGTGAGGGAAAACAAATGAGTTTGAAAAATTGTCTACATTAGCCCTTTAAAACTGAAAACACGCATTTTTTGCGGGTTAGCTTCTCGAGAAGTTACTCGCGAAAAATGCCTCTGAAGCACAAAACTTTTCGCGGGAAGACTTTAATCACAAAATAGTAGCGAGACAATCGCGAAAGTTTATGTTTGAATTTTGTGTTTTCATATTTTGCCTTAACCCATTTTCATGGGAAGAGCTTAGTCACGAGCTTCTCGCGAAAATGCCTTTGAAGGAGTTTTTGATGAAAATCATGAAAAATGCAATTTGAACAAAAACTCAGGACACGAAAGCATAAAAACACTTTCAAAAACATATAAAATACTCAAAAAACCTTTTGGGTTTAATCGACAAGCAATTGAGTATACACATCACATTTGAACATGTATAATCACACAAATGAAACAAGTATTCATTGAACAAAAATCTTGTGTGTTATGTGTGTGTATCAAATGTTGATGTTCCAATTCCCCTTTCCTTGTCCTCTTAGCCTTTAGGAATCCGCTTTCTTCAATGTGTGAAGTTTATAGTAGTTAGGTCTTGTGTGTCCTTGAACTCCACAATGGTGGCAGAAGTGTTGAACTTGAGGGCTTCTTTGCGGCTTTGGGAGAGACTTCCCTTTAGCCTTGGGTTTGGCCACAAATGGATTTTAAGGTTTTGTTAAAACCTTTTAAGCAGTTCCATTTGGCTTCTTCTTCACTTTTACATTCTCAACACTTGGAGTTGCTACCATTGGTTCCTTAGCTTTAACAAATTTCATCTCCTTGGACACATTGGCACTTGAACTACTCTCTTCGGAATATCCTAATCCACTTTTGTCCGAAAAAAGCTTTTGATGTGCAAGCACTTCGTCAAGTTTCTTGGAGGCAATGCGCTCCACTTTGGCATTAGCTTGAATCACTTCAAGCTCAAGAAACTTGATCTTGGAGTAGGCCTCGGTTAGTTCTCCATTCAGCGCCTCAATTTCACACTTCGTTTCCTTGTACCTTACGAGTATGCTCTTATTGTCTTGTTCAGCTTTCTTCATTTTTTTGATGGCTGCCTTAGCCACTCTAGCATACTCTTCGATTTTCTCAAGAAGAGAATTATAAGATTCTTTCAATTCCTTGGTTCCTTCATCTTCATCATCGGATTCTTCCCCAATTCCCATAGACTCTACTTCGGTATGCTCACCAAGTTCTTCCACTAGAAGGCTCAAATCTTCTGATGAGTCCACAAGTGCAATGGCCATAAATGCGGAGTAATTTCCTTCTCTGTCACAACTTTCTTTAGAGTCAAAATTTGAACCATCTGAGTCACTAAGGGTAGTTGTAAAGACTTTACCCTTTGCTTTCAGATACGTGAGACATTCTTTCTTCACATGCCTATGTCCTTTGCACTCAAAGCATGTGACCATTTGGGACGGTGAGGAATCTCTTGAATCCTTCTTCTTGAAGTCTTTCTTGTCCTTCTTGAAATTTGAGAATTTGCCCTTCTCAAAGGACTTTCCATCTCTCTTGAACTTTAGGAACTTACGGAAGTTCTTAGCAAGGTACGCCACATCCTTTTCAACCTCATCCTCATCCGAGGAGTCTTGAGCTTCCAATCTCTCATTGACTGTCTTGAGAGCAAGAGATTTACTCTTCCTTTGAGATGGTAGAGATAGCTCATAGGTTTGAAGAGAATCAATGAGCTCTTGAATTTTAATCTTATCAAGGTCTTTGCTCTCTTCGATGGCAGTGACCTTTGCACGGAAACTCTTCGGCAATGATCGTAGAATCTTCCTCACAATCTTGGAGTCCTTCGTCTTTTCTCCCAAGTTGAATTTCCCAATCACCACTTCATTTAGCTTCCCATAAAATGAGTTGAATGACTCGTCTTCACTCATCTTCAGCTCCTCGAAGCATGTGGTAAGCATTTGCAACTTGGTGTCCTTCACCTTTTTGGTGCCTTCATAGGTCGTCTCTAAGATTTGCCATGCCTCATTGGCAATTGTAACATGAGAGATCCTGTGAAATTGGTAAGGAGAAACACCACAGAAAATAGCATTTAAAGCCTTGCTATTAACATTAGCTACCGTAAGAGTTGCCTTATCCCATGTGGATTTGGCGGCCTCCGGCCTAGTCCATCCTATCTCGACAATGTCCCAAACACTATCATCAATAGAACATAGAAATGCCCTCATACAGACTTTCCAAAAAGCATAATTGCTCCCATCAAAGTATGGAGGAGCATTAAGCGATTGAGATCGATCCATCTCAAAAAGGGTCTAGGATCACACTTAGGTAATAAAACCATAACAAGTGCACCCGCTCTGATACCAATTGCAAGCTCAAATTTGTGTGAAAACACAAGAGCTGTTTAGACCCCCAAATTAAAATTACGACTTGGTTGATTTTACTCTAACTTAAACTAAATGCAGAATAGAGTAAATACGAGCGAACAAATAATATAACTACTCTAAGCCATATTCATCAAATCACAGTAGTAAAATGAAAGCTAAAAGAGTATAGAAGAAGAATGCAAACACAAGATAACACACCGATGTTTTATCGAAGAGGAAACTGAAGAACTTGGAGAAAAGCCTCTCCGCCACCCTCCAAGCAGTAAATCGATCCATTAGAGAATGAGTTGAAGTGCACGAATAACAAAATACCCTCTAAGCCTAGTCTACCCCATGTACTTGAGCCCTCCAAACTCCTGCTACCAACTGACTTGATGAAGCCTTATCTTTTCTAACTCTCCAGATCACACAATTTAACCCAATTGCATCCACCAAACAAATGGCTTCTTCCAATACTTCCCAGCAGCACCAAAACCTCACTTTACACTCAGGATGGGTGTGACAAGTGTTTAGACTATCAACCTCTCAAGGATTTGGATATGGAGAGGTAGGAGTTGAGGAAAACCACAATGGATTGTGTAGAGGATTGTGGGTATAACAATCTCTCACTCTCAAGGGTAATGGCTAGAGTTTTCTCTTTGAAAAGCACTCCACTCAATATGTGGGTAATGTGGGTATATATAGTGTGGGTAAAGACTCGGTGTATCAGATATGACAAAATGGAAAAACAGAATGTTTCGCGGGTATCTTGCGGGAAGGCCTTACCTGTGAAACACTCGCGAAAACTAGCTGTCACCATCTGTCATGACTCTTCGTATTCCAGTCATGTACTGAGCATATGGCTTCACTTTGCGAGAAGTCTTCTCATGAGCTACCTACAAAAACTCCTTTGATCTTCAATTTGTCTTGAGTATTCACACTCTCTTTCACACACAACCTATACAAAGAAATCCTACATATAATACAAGGTACATGATAGGCCAAGAATGTATTGACCCCTTGTGATGAATTAATTGATTAATTAGCTAAGTTTATTACTTAATCAAATTAACATGCAAAATGCGTGGTAGCACAAACAAATCACCAATTAACTAAAGTGCATCAGAAATTAAAATGATACGGTGATTTGTTTACAAATGGGAAAAACCTACATGGCAAAAACCTCATCGAATGATTTTAAGGTCATTACTTTCGAGAACTCACTATTATCATAACAAGCGGTTACAAGTAAAGGAATCCGAGTACCTTATACCAACTGACAGTTGAACCTTTACCCCAATACCCAATTGGACTTGTTCTATAGTGACAATCTCTCATTTTCAATGCACGGCTCCCAGTACGTGACTAACCAATAGATGCGCGGATCCTAGTACGCGACTTAATCACCAACTTGAGAAAGATGTTGACTGCAAAGTTCTTCAGATCATCACACGATGAAGATCAAGAAGCTCTTTGGTCCCAAAACCCTATGGTGTATAAACACAGTAGCTTCTTCAAGAGAAAAATGAACTAGGGCGAATTCTGTCTCCGGTCACAATTTGCATGAACAAGACTTTGCTTCACACTTATGCAACTATGCAACTTTTGATGGCCCTCAAAATAATCCTTATATATGTTTAGGGTTGTGAGAAAAGAAAGCCCAAACATATACCCACAGATTGGATGAAAAACAGTTTTGAAAAATTGAGTTTCATAAACCTCAATAGATAGCCATTTATTGAGCTAACTGTTGAGCCACGGGCTGAAACAGCTTCTAAACCTTGATAGATGCTAGCTGTCGAGTTTTAAAATCCAGCACATTTTCACTTGATTCTTGGACAAACTTGCATGGTTTTAACACTTGAACTTGAAACCTTGTTCCTTGAAATATTAAACTTATCCTAGATCTACCTAATTACAAGTAAAGTGCGTTTTGTCAAAGAATTAGCCAATTACATAAAATAGTGACATATGTTCCTAACATTGAATCACATATGTCTTAACAGTACATAAGATTGAACAGAATTACAATTAAATTTGGCATGGAATTAAAGCCAACACAAATTAGTTGTAAATCACAACTTTACAACTTTATTGATTACACATGTAGGATTCTTGCGAACTTGATGAAGAAAAAATAGGTACACTGCATCGCTTGTATAAAGAGCCAAGGTCATATGCTAAAAGATGATCAATGTGTGATTATTTCCTCTTTGTGTGTAAATTATCATGTTCTCAAATTAAAAGATGATCAATAAAATAGTATCAAATCATCAAATAGCCTTTATGTCATAAGAAACGTCATCTTAGCTTAGGCGAAAAGCACATTTTAGTCCCTACATTTTCAGGCTATTCTCATTTTAGTCCCTGTCATTACATCAGAAACGGAAAAAGCTGACGTGGTAAACGACAGAATAAATAATACTAAATTAATGTCCACGTGGCCTAAATTAATAATAAAAATTGCCACTTCAGCATTTAAATTAAAAAGAAAATTTATTAATTTTAACTAAATAAAAAAAATTAAAAACAGAATTAAAAACTAAAAATCATAAGAATTGAGATCTAAATGTGTCTTGAACAAGAACAACAAGAACACAAACTCAAATCCAAGAACACAAACCCAAAAATTAAAAAAAAAAAAGAAAAAAAAAAGAAGAAGCAAATTCCATTACTTGAATCTGAGAGTGCCAAATTACAGAAATACAACCTAAAAACAAGAAACGAAATCCAGATCTAGAGGTAAGATCTACGACAACCACCACATCTAACTAAGTACACAAATCTAATCATTAGTGTAAATTTAACAGCATCGTCGAACCCAACCCTAGCACCACACTCTGACCCATTGTGACCCACACCATGACTATCGAACTTGAAACCAACCCACACCACATACCCAGCAACCACTGTGAACACAAACCCCAACCACAACCCATTGTCGACACCACCACCACTGAAGAGCATGACTGTGAGCAAAACCCACCACCAAAAAAAAAAAAAAAAGACCCACAACGAGCAAAACCCAAACCCATGGCAGCAAACCCACGGCGAGCAAATCCCAAACCCATAGCGGCAAACCCAGACCCATGGTGAGCACACCCCGATTTTGTTCAACCACCCAAACACAACCCCAATTCCAACCCAATCTCCACCCAAATGTTGACCCAAACACCACTCCAAAGGCTGACCCAAATGCTATCTCCTCTTCGTCCGCTTCTCTTTTCGCCCCGGCTATCTCCTCCTCCTCCAACAAGTCTCGCAACCTGTTCTCGAACCTCTTCCGGTTCGTGTTTGGCGGAATCGTCAAGCCCCTTCAGCTCTTTACCCAATTCCTTAACCCTTCGATCCCCTTACGATGTGATCCCCAGGATTTTTTGCTTCAGCTCCACCATTGCTAGGTGGGTTGACATGGAGGGAGATCTTGTGTTTTGCTTTGTGGCTTTTGGATTGGATTTGGGTTCTTGGCTTCTGTTGCTGTTGTTGGGATGACATTTTTGAGAGAAGAGAGAGAGAGAGAGAGAGGCGTTGTTGGTGTTGTTACATTTGAGATCTGGGTGTTGTTTTTTTGAGTGAGTTTGAGCGAAGGAAAGAAAGTGTGTGTATGTGGGTGTTTTTTTCTTTCTTTCTTGTATCTGGAATTGTGTTCTTGGTTTTCTTTTATTTTTTTATTTCTGGGTTTGTGTTCTTGGATCTGAGTTTGTGTTCTTGTTTAAGACACACTTAGATCTCAATTCCTATGATTTTTAGTTTTTAATTTTGTTTTTAATTTTTTTTTATTTAGTTAAAATTAATAAATTAACTTTTTTTATTTAAATGTTGACGTGACATTTTTTATTATTAATTTAGGCCACGTGGACATTAATTTAGTATTATTTATTCTGCCGTTTGCCACGTCAGTGTTTTCCGTTTCTGATGTAACGACAGGGACCAAAACGGGAAGCGTTTTTTAGGATAGGGACTAAAAGTGGTAAAAATAAAATGTAGGGACTAAAATGAGAATAGCCTGAAAATGTAGGGACTAAAGTGTGCTTTTCGCCCTTATCTTATATAATCAATATAGCTGAACGAATATGGACTAGCCAGTGTATAATTTCTTTTAATTAATGAAAATTAACTTTTCAAAAAATTAACTTGAAATGTATTGTGTATGATGTATAAGATTATTGGTGAAGATTTTTGTAATCTATACAATCTAATAGTGAAGGAGACGTAATTGGAATTGCAACTAAGGCAATGAGTTCAAGCAAGAAATAGTTATGGAGGAAAAGAGATTTGAGAGAGAGTTTTATCAAATCTAGAAAATACTTTGCTTGAATGAATAATCTCATAGTTACAGAGTATATATGTTATCTATCTTGACACTCATCAACTGAATAAAATATCTAAATCACCTCTAACAACCATAACAAACTTTTCCACTTTTACGGTAACTAATTTGAGTTATAACTAACTTTGAAACCCAATGGCTTCTTGAGGAACGATTCCGTTTATCAAATTTGGCTTTGTCACTTAACAAAACTTTATTGTTTAGAAAGAGTTGCATACACATGAGAAGATTAAGAGGAACAACATTGTTTTAGCTTATTTGTCTGTGGACTAGCTGAAATGTTGTCGTTTATCTCTTCTAGCTTAACATCCCTCCTCAAACGAATGGGGGATGAAATTGCCATAAGTTTTCTTCTAAGTAACAGAAACAATGGTGAAGACAAAGGTTTGGTGAAGATATTTGCAAAATTATCTTTCCTAGAGACAAATCAGACACAAAAATCACGACATATAACCTTCTCACGAATATAGTGAAAATCAACCTCAATGTGCTTCCTCCTGGCATGAAAAACTGGATTAGAGGCTAAGGCAATGGCAGAGACATTATCACACCAAAGAATAGGCACATGAGAAAGAAATGAACGAAGCTCTTTGAATAAAATCCGTAGCCAATCCAATTCAGCTGTTGTAGTGGCCAGTACACGATACTCGGCCTCAATCGAGGAGCAAGCAACATTGGTTTACTTCTTAGAAGACCAAGAAATGGGATTAGAGCCCAGAAAAACAAAAAACCCTGTGGTGGACTTTTTGTCTGAGGGGTCTCTAGCCCAATTAGCATCAGTGTAGGTTGACAGAGTAAGAAGGCTTTGGGAGAAGTGAATACCATGGATGAAAGAACCTCGAATGTATCTGAGAACCCTTTTGGCAGCCTCTAAGTGAGTAGTTGTGGGAGTATGCATAAACTGACATAACTGATGAACACTAAAGGCTAAGTCAGGCCGAGTGAATGTCAGATATTGCAAAGCCCCAATCGTGCTTCTGCATTCAGTTGGATTAGAAAGTACATTATCACTGTAAGGAGTAAGTTTGGAAGAAGGATATGAAAGTGCTTTGGTGGGTTTAACATTATCCACATGAAAACGATGAAGAATATCCAAGGCATACTTGGTTTGAGATAAAGACCATATTTGGTAGGAGTGATCTAGATGCCAAGGAAGTAGTGTAGAGAACCAAGATCCTTAAGATCAAAGGTGTGACTAAGAGCTTGGATAAGATTGGAAATATGGGTAGAACTATTGCCTGTGATGATAATATCATCAACATAAACTAAAAGGTAAATGACGATATGAGAAAAGTGATAAATGAAGAGAGAAGAGTCTACTAAGGATGCTATGAAACCTACATGGAGCAACTGAGAAGTGAACCTATCAAACCAAGCCCTTGGAGCTTGCTTCAAGCCATACAAAGATTTTTGTAACTTTCAGACATGATGAGGATGATCAGAGTCAATATAACGAGGGGGTTGCTGCATATAGACATCCTTCTTGAGATAACCATGAATGAATGCATTAGATACATCCGACTGCCTCATGGACCAATTATAGCTCGCTACAATTGCTAGAACCAATATGATTGTAGCTAGTTTAACTATTGGACTAAATGTCTCATTATAATCAATACCAGGCTGTTGATGGAACCCTTTAGCTACAAGCTTGGCTTTGTATTTGGAGATAAAACTATCACTATTAAGTTTTAGTTTATAGACCTATTTGCAGCTTACTAAGTTCACATTAGAAGGTAGGGGGACAAGTGACCAGGTTTGTTGTTTTTGCAAGGCTTCAAACTCAGCATCCATGGCTTTACACCATTGAAGGTATTGAGAGGCTATTTTATAGGTAGGTGGTTTAGTGTATGTGTAGTCAAGTGTAGCTTTGTAGCAAAGCTTTGATTTGGAAATTCCACTTTTGGATATGGTTTGCATGGGATGTTGATTAGACATAGGTAAGGGTTGGGAACGTAATGCAGTAGGTAAATGTAGGTGATGATGTGATTGTGGATGTAGGATGTGATGTAGAAGGTGATGCACAAATGGATGGAGGGAAGAAGATTAATGAGATAGAAGGCAATATGAATAGTAAATGTCCAGTAGGAACATGGTAAGGAAGCGTATAAACCATTATGTTGTGGCGTATAAGGACATGAAATCTGGTGCATAATTCCATTTGATAACAAAAGAGACTCAAAAGCACTTTAAAAAGCAAGAATTTGTCATAAACTTTAGATTTATTGACAAGCATATACATTCATGTAAAACGAGTAAAATGATCTATGAATAGAGCATAATACTTGAATCCATTTATTGAATTTATAGGTGTTTTAGACCTCAAAGGTATGTATGTACAAGTTCAAAAGGAGAAATAGCAATAAACTGTGAGTGTGTGAATAACAATTTATGCATTTTGCCATGAAGACAATGTATACAAGAAGAAGCAAAGTTTGTACACTAATTATTTGCAAGAAACTCAAAACTTGGAAAAAGAACTTGGTTTTGTGGTTGACCAAGTTTGTTATGCCAAAGGTATTAGTTTGATGAAGTGGAGATTGTGTTGCAAAGTTTAGGTGAAAAAGAAAGCTTAGAAGCTTTGTGAGGATAGATTGGGTAGACACTTTGTTTACTCTTGCTCTGGTAAAGAACATTCCCCGTGGCCAAGGCCTGAATAAAGATTATGTTTTCATCAAAATGGCACCAACATTGATTATCATGACAAATTTTGTGCACAAATGCTAGATTAGAAGCTATGGATGGAACTCTAAGAACATTGTTTAGATGCAATGTAGAATGATGAGAAAGAAAAGTGATATTACCTATATGAGTAATTGGTAAGTGTTGAGCATTGTCAACAGTAAGGTGATCTTGACTAGTGTAGGGCTTAGGAAAAGGAAGATTAGTGAGGTTGGGAGTGACATGGTCAGTTGCAGTTTATGCATTTTGCCATGAAGACAATGTATACAAGAAGAAGCATAGTTTGTACATTGATTATTTGCAACAAACTTAAAACTTGGAAAAAGAAATTTAAGAACTTGGTTTTGTGGGTTACCAAGTTTGTATGCCAAAGGTACCAACTCGATGAAGTGGAAACTGTGTTGCAAAGTTTAGGTGAAAAAGAAAGCTTAGAAGCTTTGTAATGATAGATTGGATAGACACTTTGTTCACTCTTACCCTTGTAACGAACATTCCTTGTGGCCAAGGCCTGAATACAGATTATGTTTTCATCAAAATGGCACCAATAGTGATTATCATGACAAATTTTGTGTATAGATGCTAGATTAGAAGCTATGGATGAAGCTCTAAGAACATTGTTTAGATACAATGTAGAATGATGAGAAGGAAAAACGATAGTACCTATATGAGTAATTGACATGTAGGGCTTAGGAAAAGGAAGATTAGTGAGGTTGGGAGTGACATGGTCAGTTGCAGCATTGTCTGCAAGCTAGGGTTGATCTTGGATGATAATTAAGTTAAATGCTGTAGCCATAGTTGCCAATTTTGTGGGTGGATGCTTTCCTTGATAAGCATAATCCATACAATGATAGCAATCCAAAGCTAGGTGACCAATCCTATCACAGATCTGGCATGTAGGTCTCTTATATCTAGGAATTGAAGTTTGATTTGGATTCTATGAATAATGACTGAATTGATTGAAGGATGGAGATTGTGAAGTGGAACATTTTCCTCCTCTTTTGTTATTCCCTTGACCTCTACCTATACTGAAGGACTGATTGTAGTTGTATTAATTGCCATAGCAAAGGTCTTCTAAACATCAAGAGAGTCATTCATTGATTCATCTTCTGCATTCAGCATTGTAGTAAGCTCATCAAAGCTTAACTATGTGCTTCTAGTGCGAATTTCAGACCTAAAGGCATTGAACTCCTTTAGGAGGCCTTTAATTGAAATGTGCAAGAATTCTTCATCATCCAAGATCACACCAACAACCATTAGTTTATCCCTTTGGACTTTGATCTTTTGTCGATAGGTATCTATAGAATCGGATCCCTTTCGAATATTATGAAGTTCTCCTTTGAGATTCATAATATAAGATCATGAAATAGAAGAGAAATGATTCTCAAGAACTTGCCACACCTCCATTACTGAGTGACATCCCACTGTTAGAGCAAGAATTGAAAGTGTGAGAGTGGAATTGATGAAAATTTGAAGAGCTTTCTCCTTTGACTTTTAGATCTGATAACTTGGATTGAGAATGATAGTAACATTTCCTGAAAGATTCTTAAGAAACTTCTCATAAAGCAGTTAAGCTTGATCGAGTAACTCGAACATAGAATATGTATCAAACACTATAGTAATTTGGTGTTTCCACACAATGTAATTGGTGCTATCCAGTTTAATTGTCATTATATTAGCCATATTGGACAATAGTAGAAGAGGTTGATTCATCAGATTTAAATAGTTGAAGTTGAAGGTGCCGTTGTTGAACTTGAAGAAGTGGATGCCATTGTTGAAGACATTGAAGCTGAAGTTGAAATGGTCAATAGCTTTGATACCATAAAGATTTTTGTAATCTACACAATCTAATAGTGAAGGAGACGTAATTCAAAATTGCAACTAAGGTAATGAGTTCAAGCAAGAAACAACTATGGAGGAAAAGGGATTTTGAGAGAGAGAATCAAAGAGAGTTTTATTAAATTTGAAAAATATCTTGCTATAGACACTTGATTTTGCACCTATGATTTAATCAAGAAAGATGCCTGGAGTGACCATCCATGTATCCAAAAAAAAAAGGTCATTCTTGCATCACATGCATCATTTTATTCTTGCATCACATGCATCATTTTTCCTTTGCATTACATGCATTAATTCATTCATTGCATATCATAAAAATGATCTTGAGATTCTAATGGTCGCAACGGTGTTTCTGGTTTCTGAATTGGACTATCAGATCGAAAGATATTGCATGATCAAGTTTGCACAGTCAACATGCACTATGTCTAGGTAGAATCGACCACACATGATCAATTTAAATTAATTCTGATTGGTTAAACAATTAAAAGTAATTAAATAATTTTGTGATTGGTTGATAGTTAGTGTTTAAAATAAGGATGCATGTATGGGAATAAAAGGGATGATATCCAACAATAAAATTGTGGATATCAAGATCTATTTTAAGGTATTTATCTTCAAGATAATTACTCTTAAAAATGCCTAAATTATCCAGAAAAGAGACCAAAAAATCATAAACGGAGGTTGAAAACACCTCTAGGTACAAGGATCGGCCAAAAAACCCTAGAAAGAGAGACCAAATGGCACCTGAACACGAAAGCGCGTTCGGCTTCCAAGAGCCAATTTGGCACTTTTGGAGTGCCGAATGGCACATTTGGAGTGTTGAACGACACTCTAAAAGTGCTGAATTGCCATCATGTGGGCTTTGTCCCAACGGCCTTTGGGTGACAATAAGGCACACTCTTTTTGACCTTTTCGCAAAAGGATGCATCCGGATTCAAATCCTATCAACCATAACTATTTTTTAGAATCCTCTGAGCTCTATAAATAGAGACTGAACCTCATAATTTAGCACATTTTTTTTACGCTTTAAGAGGCATACGTTTTTTACTCTAAAACCACACATATTTTCTGATCCTCTCTCTGAGTGTTGCTGTAAAATTAGGGTTTTTAGGTTTCAAAGAGAATTGAATAAATTTCTTTGAACCCTAAAACATCCTCTCAAGAACAAAGTGTGCTCATGCAAGAGGTTGTTTCCTTCACCCTTCTCTTGTGATGTGATGATGCATATTATATATCTTTCTTTTTCAAATATCTATGAATTGTTAATTGTCCTTTTGTTTAAAGCATGATATTTTTAAATGATTGTTATAATCTTTTTCTTGAATGTCAATAAATTTGCATGTGAAAAATTATTTTCTTAAAACAAAACAGATATGCTTCTTTATAAGATGTAGATTTGAATTTTTCTTAAAACAAAATAGATCTGCATCTTTCTTAAGATGTAGATTTGAAATTTTTCTCAAACAAAAAGAGATCTGCATCTTTATGAGATGCAGATCTAAATTTTTCTCAAATATGATTTTCTTAATACATGCAAATTGTTGAAATAAAGAAAGAGATTATGTATTACTGTGTTTGTGTTTATTTTAATTCATGATTGCATAATTTTAGATTATGAGTGAAATTTTCTTCTTAGAAATTTAAAAAATATATATATAATAAAACAGATTTGAATTTTTGTTATCAAAAATCATATTTTTTTTATATAACAAAACAAATCTGAATTTTCGTCATCACAAAACCTTTCTTTTTTTACATCCCACAAAGCAGATCTGATATTTTGACAAATCAAAATCATTTGTTTTAACAATAAAAAGAAGGTCTAATTTTTTCAACAAAAGAAGAGATTTCATCCATACATAAATTTATGTGATTTAATTTTTCACATGTTCAACATATCATTCATTACATGCATAACATAGTACATTGGTAACAAGAGTTTAGAAGACCAGACTTTGTCTGGGTGGAATGGATGTCTAACACCTTCCCATTTCGTAACATAGCCTCCGGATTTAGGTTTTTGGTTTAGTAGATCTAGCCTTATCTTCATCTGTTTTGGGTAGAATATAACTAGGACAACAAGCCATGTAAATATTTGGTAGATTGTAACTAGGATCAAAGCTATGTAACTTTTTAATTTTCTTTCAGATGTGTAATTTTATTCAATCAATGAATGGAACTATTCAATCATGTATTTGGTAATTAGTATTTTTTTTTTGTATAAAGAAAAATAAGTGGCGACTCCATACCACTTATCCAAAAAGAGAGGTGTCCTAAAAAGGTACCCGAATCTTTTTTTTGAGGGACACGTCTCTCACACTTGCTTGAATGAATAATCTCATAGTTATAAAGTACATATACTATCTATCTTGACACTCATCAACTGAATAAAATATATATCTAAATCACCTCTAACAACCATAACAAACTTTCCCACTTTTACACTAACAGAATTTGAGTTATAAGTTATAACTAACTTTGAAACCCAACGGATTCTTGAGGAACGACACCGTTTATCAATCTTCGCTTTGTCACTTAACAAAACGTTACCGTTTAGAAAGTACAGCATACACGTGAGAAGATTAAGAGGAACGATATCGTTTTAGCTTCTTGTCTAGTTGAAACACTGTCGTTTATCTCTTCTAGTTTAATAGTGTGCACCATTCATTATATGTTTTTAATGACCAAATATATAAATGGTACTTTTTGTGACAGTGTTACATACTGTTAAGCTTAAATAATTAATATCTATGATAATCATTTGTTCATCCGGTGGTCAAAACTGAAGGAGCAATTTTTCTTGGATGAAGTTTCTTGTTTGAGCTAAATTAATATCATTCCCAATTCATAATTGTTGTGTCATTTTTTGTCAACTTGCCACACCGCACACCCTGATAAGGCTGATATTTGATTGGTGAGTTTTTGGACTTGGGGTTGTGAGAGGGAGTTGAATTTGGAATTTCTTTATTGTCAGGTGCTTCTAGAAACTTATTGTTTTGTTCCTAGTAAAAAGATTGTTATGACTAAGCAATGTAAAGAAACTGATATAAAAGACTTATAGCTAGTAGAATGTTGATGATAAATTTAGAAGATAGAAATGGTTAAAATAGCATAAAGAAAGTAATATAGTGTAAGAAAAATAGTTTGATTTTATTAAAAAAAAATAGTTTGCATGAATTGATAAAGTGGTTGTCTAAGAGTCATAGCTTAGGTGCATTTGGCTCTAGTGCCAATAATCCATTTCCCATGTGACGATACAATTTGGTGTACACCATCTATCGAATAATAGCGGGTCATTTAGTAGAAATGAAATTTGTTCAACAGGACTCATGCTTGTTGCATGACAACTTGATTGGTTCTTATGTAATTATTACTTATTTAATAGTAGTCTTGGACATTTCACATTAATTTTTGATTCATTGATAGAGTGTACTCATCCGTGACAACCTTGTAGCGATAACCCAAAATTAATAAGAACTCAACAGTACAACAGATAGACGATGAGGATGAATTTTATATTGTTTTCAAGCGAAGTTCTTGGGTTGAAATAAACGTCAAGAGCTTCAATATGTTGAGTACTGGTCTGATAATGAATAAAGAATCCCAAGGTTTCCAGGTGGTCAAAAAAGCATTAAGGCTTTAATCTCTCTCTCCCTCTCTCTCTTTCTCGCACATATGCACGAGCAAGTGCCTTTCATTTACACCACTTTGACTTAGACTCACCATAACACTTCTTTCACTTGAGCCTATATTGACAAAAATATCAGTAAATTGCAGCGAGTACCTTTTATTTACACCACTTTGACTTAGACTCACCATTGTTAGAGTGTAGTATATATCCTTTTCGTTATAATGAATTATAGCATGTGTATATATAGTAGGCTAAACATTAGACTAGAAGGATTGATCTTGGGCTTATTACATTTGGGCTAGCATATCTCTAACAACCATAACACCTCTTTCATTTCATTCTATACCGATAAGAATCTCAGTAAATCGCGGACAAATATTGTGGATTTGTTTGAGTCTATATATACTTAGTGTATATACTTAGTAGGGTTTAACTAACTAAGTGAGTGGCTACATGTTGTTGAATAAGAACAATCGATGAGAGGATTATATTTAAAATATTAGATATTCTTATTTAAAAAAGATAGCCTTGACTGCAAAAGAAGGTTTTTTTTTTTTTTTTTTTTTTTGGTTTTTGTTTTTGTTTTTGTTTTTTTTTTGTTTTGTTTTGTCCTACAAGAGGCTATGGCATTTCACACTCTTTTTCATGCATATTGACAATTTTCTTCAAAATATTAACTATTTTTTGTTATAGGATGCATTCACTGTTGGTGTCAATACTATGTACTCAACGTTAGAGTGGGTGATGACAGAGCTTTGAAGGCATCCATGGATGTTGAAGAAGGTGTAAAATGAAGTGAGAGGGATCACTTACAACAGAAAGGGCAAAACAAATGATGATTTGGGTGAAATGCATTACTTAATTGCAGTGATCAAAATGGCTCTTCGCTTGTATCCTCTGTCCACTATTCGTTCCTCAAGAATTAATTAGAGAAGCCAAAATACAATGTTATGAGGGTAATTGTACACTATTTATTAGTGGGATATAATACTTTATGGAATTGACAAAATTGCCCATACTAATAAATTTATTTACAAAATTGTCCTAATCTATTTTCAAACCCTAGCCTCTCTCTTCAAAAGTTCAAACTCAACCTCTCTCTCTCTCTCTCTATTGGAGCTTTTGATCGCAATCCATGGCCGATAAAGCCTAGCCTCTCTCTCTTTTTCAGTCTCTCCAGATTAGAGTTTCTAACTGAAGATGATCTTAGACCTCATATCCCAAGCCGTTGGCTCCAAGATTCTAATTTTTTTTTTTCTTT
This sequence comes from Quercus robur, assembly GCF_932294415.1. Classification (NCBI taxonomy): domain Eukaryota; kingdom Viridiplantae; phylum Streptophyta; class Magnoliopsida; order Fagales; family Fagaceae; genus Quercus; species Quercus robur. The sequence goes on along the minus strand of NC_065535.1, from coordinate 37,629,132 downwards.
TGTTTATGTGAAATTTGGTATGGCTTTTGTTGGAGTTATATTTGTTAGGGCTTCTTTGTTTTTGGCTTATTTTTGGTAGATTGCAGCTGTTTGGTTGGTGGAAAAGTGTGGGAAAGTTCAAGGAATTTGTTTCATTATTTATGGATCTTAAGTTTGGTTGGTGAGAAAGGGGAAGAAAATAAAATAAAGCTGTGTTCAATTATTTTGAAGTTTTTTAATTAAAAAATAAATTTTTGTTTAGTTATTTAAAATGATATTTTTGGAAGTTCATTGAAAATTTGTTAATTATTTTTGGAATATTAGGAACCAATCAAATAAAGAAAACAATACATTACTATGATGTGATGGAAGTGTAACTGTTAAACCAAACATGATAATGATATATTGCTGTAATGTGATACCATGAATCTAACATTACAAGAATATAACATTACAACTTAATGTAATATCAAACCAAATACCCCCTTAAAGTAATAAAATATCATGAAAATAATTTCAAAATGCCTCGCAACTCTAACCACGCACAAGAGCTACAGATTGCAAGTTAAAAAAAGAAAAAAAAGAAAAGAAAAAAGAAGGCATGCAGAGGCACATGATATCATAAATTTAGACATAGAGAAGCCTACTTGAGTAGGGAAAGTCTCTATAAAGAATTACATCATTGACGAACAATTATATTTTATTTAATAATTTTAATTCAAACAGAAAAGAAAATTTACAAGTTCAATATTCTAATTGATTTTAAAGTTTTGATGCTCCAATTCCAATATAGAAAACTGAAAACTGAATCAAAGGTGAAAGCCAGCAGAATGATTTTCTTGATAGATGAAACAAAGCATTGAAAGAACAGCAAGTGAATAGAGCTATTAAGATGACAAAAATAAATAAAACTGGTGAGTTATAGTTGATCTTTGAAAGGGATTGAGTTTTGAGACGGAGGGCGCTTTTGGGCAAGTATTTGCTTTGTCCTTTCAAGAACACCAAAAAATATTGAACCACCAATTCCTATCCACAGAACTCTTGGCCCAATTCCCTGCAGAAAACAAAAAAAGGAAGGGTAAAATCTGTTACACGTTGTGTAACAACCACCACCCTAAAGAATCACATTTTTGCAAGCTATTTTAGTTGTCTGCTACGTAACTTTCACAACCTTTTCCTATACACAAAAATTCCTATTTTTGTTCAAATTTTGATCAGTTTGAGAATCAGTGTACTAATATACAACTTTCAATTTCTAATAAGTAACATATACCACAGTTTTTTTTTTTTTTTTTTCACCATCAACTCAAGGAAAGATCCATAAATTTCACATCTTTTAACTACATATAGCAGTCCAACTAAAGTATGTCATTTATTCGTTTGTAAATGATCTGAAAGAACATTTTCTTGTCCATGTTATAACTCATTTTACTCTTCCTTTCACTCCATTAAGATGGCATGACATAATTGGTTTAATATTCTACAAAGGTTAAAAGAAAAGGGAAAAAAAATCAGAAATAAATTTGGTGGCCTGATCTCTGCCGAATCTTGGCGAAAATGTGTTAAAACCGTCTTTGACATGTTCCAGCACTCTCAAACATTCTAGTCTATACTGCAAAAGTTTGGCATACAGCTACAAGATGACCATTATATCATTTTGATGAAGGGAGCATTATATTTACTCAGGGTATTAGGAAGAAGACTGGCATGTGCTATGCACTGTCAAACACAAGATATGAATTACATATTTCATTTGGATCAAGTTTCAATGTGATGAGCATAAGAAAGAAAGTGAGGAAAACACTGAAATAGTAAGATGAAAATAAAGGCTTTAGAACTGCCAAAGCTTCAAAAACATAAGGGATTCCATATCTCCCGAGTTTTTCTATTAAAGGAATAAATTTTTTAGTAACTCTGACATATTAAGAAAAGCAATTGAATATCTGAACAGAATTTTCATAATTTCTCTGTAACAATAGAAAAGAAACGACTACTCCACTGTAATATCATAATTTTGAGACACAAAAAGAATGAAAAAGATTGGTCAAACCTTCAAAAGAGCATGAGTTCCTTCTTCTTTCACGATGGTCCTAACACAATCACAAATCCCTTTGTACTGATTTGCTGATCCCTGCAAAGGTTCAGAGAGAGAGAGAGAAACTCTTTACTAACTTCCTTCAGAGAAAAGAAATCACGAGACAGATTTCCAGTACCTGAACCATTAATCTTGTTTTTATCACATCCAGAGGAGTAGTTATAGCTCCAGTTATTGCACCTGTAGTAAATGAGATTTTACTAAACGCAGAGCAGACCATATATGCATGATCAGTAAAATTTATACACGAGGAGACTTATATTTAAATACATCAAGACTTCTTTTATTCCAATTATATAATGGAATAGGAGAAGATACTGATTGGTGCCTTTAGATAAGGTTCCATGTTTTATGATTTTAATATTGCTAATGCTAAGCTATGGTAAATTGTGCTGAAATTCCAAAATTCTTGTGCTTTAAAAACACAAGCATGCAGTTTCTTATATGGAGAACAACCACTGGGTAGTGGTCTCTTATAGTGTTGAAGAAATAGCATAACATGAATAAGATGAGGCTGCTATATCTAAATTATTATCTGGAAAGTAGCAATCAACTGAAAAACAAAGCCACATATCATTTGAAGAAAAGTAGAACCGTAATTACAAAAGTACCTAAGTTCTCAGGCTGTGTGCACAAGTACCACAAACTTGGCATTTTTCTTGAGTAATAATTTTCACAAAATAAGGGATTTCCAATATTATTTTTAGTATCTAACTTTCAAATTCTGAATGAATTCCAAAGGTCCATTTGTATTCATAAAAATAACATTAGTAAAGAGATGTATCAAGACTGGATAAGGCACCTACAACATGATTGTTTGAGATTGTTGAGAGATTGTCATACAAAAGTTGGATATCAAGTTTGTAGCCATTTACTAGCCCAAAAAAAAAAAATGGATAATTACAAATTACCTACTTGAGGTTAGGCCCGAATTCACGTTGTCTACCTATAGTTTAAAAAATGTCACTTTACTCACCTAAGGTTAGTTCCATTAGACAGCCGTAACCTAGAAAGCATGGACGCGGCTGGGAGGGTGCCACACCCGAGTCCGACGTGGCCTGACGCGGGACGTGGAGTTCGATGCGGTTGCCCACGTGTCAGTGCCGCGTCTAAGATTTTTTTTTTTTTTTTTTCGAATTCGCGCCAACTCGGCTCAATTCACGCCGACTCGGCTTCGATTCATGCCGAACCGGGTTGATTCGACCAGAATCGGGCCGTATCGGCCATATCGGGTTGTATTGGCCGGCGACCAAAACGGCCAAAACGGACCGAAATAGGCCGAATTCGGCCTTGAATCTAGCCGGAACAGCCGAAATTCCCACCTCAGAGGCATAGTAATGTGTTTTTTGTCTTCTTCGTTCTTTGTTTTGTGAATCAAGGCATAGTAATGTGTTTTTTAAGAATATTTTAATAATAAAAATATATAGAAAATATAAATATAAATATTTTTAATAATTTTTTAATCGCCGAGTCCCGCCGCACCCGCACCCTACTTTTTCAAAAATTACCGAGTCCCGCACCCGCACCCGATTCCCGAAATGCACCTGTGCTTCATAGGCCATAACCCACCTCACTCTTTTCCATTAGAAAAACAATTTTAAGACATAAAACATAAAAGAAAATGGATCAAAAAGAAACTCAAGAAAAACTTTACCTTACCATTGTGAAATCCAAGATTGTGACCCCAAATTCGTTTGATTGAAATTTTTGGGCTGTATTCACTCAAGATTTAGGGATTTATAATTGTTACGAGCAAGAAGATCCAATTTCTATAGACACGTATCTCACAGGTATGATTGTGTTCTAGGGTTTGAACTTTTTAGAAAATTGATGCCAAAGAGAGAGAGATTCACCTTGGGGATTGAGAATTCAGTCATTTTCAAGGAACGTTTGCAATCTATGGAAGATTCTTCACTAGCTCTGTTTGCAATGCAGTGCAAAAGAGCTCCAACAATGTTTGTCTGAAACTTGATTGTATTTGATTTTATGACTAAGTTATTGTTTTTGGCTGTCTTTATTTTTTTATTTTTAATTTGGCTCTGTACAACAAAATCCCACCATAACTTAACCAGAATTCCACAAATCTTGATAAATTTCAACAAAATTCCAAAAGATTTCAGCTGCGTTTAGTTGAATAATGTTGGAGCTAAACACCCCGATCCCAAACCCAAATGTTGGCTGCTTCATACACCAAACTATTTTTTCTTTTTAAGTAAGATATAGAAATATTATTACGACGAAGAAAATTATAAGATGTTACTCAATATTCCGCAACATTGGTGGGGCTTCCCCCAACCATGTTTGCTCAAATGAAGTTAAAGACCCCATTAATTAGCAAAGCATTTGGCTTCTTGATGCATGGGCTGTTAGCAGTATGCCATTGAATTGATTGAAACTTATCTTTGAGGTCCCCTAAATCCTCTATCCAGGGCCAGCCCAACATAATTTGGGGCCAAGGCAATAAATTTATGTGGGGTCTTTTATATGTAAATATTAATTAAATAAATTTATTTAATACTAACCATATTAGGGTTAATTTGATGCATTAAATACATAGTTTGATGAAATAATACTAACTAAACCAAGGTCAATTTCATATAGAAAACTGGATATCATAATTAATGAATGTTCAAATTACTTTTTCGTGATTGGTGATATGTCAGATTGTAAGCCTATAGTAAATTTTGTAGTATCACTAACACCAGTGTTTTTTTATAAAATTTTGGGACTTTTACAACAGGGACGAGCCTTTTTTTTCTTAGGGGTAGAAACATTTTGTTGTGGAAGCCTTAGGCCTAGGCCTAAGCTGCCCCTATCAAATGGCCAAATGGGGAGTAAGCCTGAAGATTCAGATATAAATTCATGGTACAATTGTGGGAATTGGGCTTGCAAAGAAGTATTGCGTTTCTCTGAACATTGGAATTGTCTTGCCACAGTTCACATCACTTAAAACCTTAGCTCTTTGATCCATTTTATATTATGTTTTATGACTTAAGAGTGTTTGTATAATGGAAAAAAGTGAGGTGGATTATAGCTGTTAAACGGAATTAACCTTAAGTGGGTAAAGTGATATTTTTTAAACCATGGGTAAGCAAAATGAATTCAGGCCTACCCTGAGGTGGGTAATTTGTAATTATCTCAAAAAGAAAAAAAAAAAAAAGGTTTGTAGCCATTCTAGATTGGGGAAATTGACCAACTAGAAAATGTAAAGGAAGCTGTTAGGGTTTGTGCAGTTAAAGGTGAGAAAAAAAAACGAAGGGGGGGGGGGGGGGGTGTATACAGGTGAACTATGAACATGACCTTATGTCCTCACCAATTTATTGGCAACCTGGGCAATTTTGAGAATTTATATTTACTTCAAAGCTCATGATAAGAGACAAAGATGTTTTTTTTTTTTTATTTTTTTAAATGATGTGGAACCTCACCAAAGCAGGGGCCTTTGGAATAACAAAGAAAGATCTTATATTATCCCTAAACTCTAAAAAGGAAATAAATATGAGAATAATCAAGTCAAACAGAAAGAACAAATGACTGAAGAATCATAAAGATAAACTCAGAAATTTTTTGGGATGTAAACCTACCAGCAAAAGCACCAATTATTGCATTCTCAGGATCATTCAGATCTCTTCGTGCCTGCAGAAAAAGGTAAAACTAAATCACTTCTATGGATAGATATCATGTACTTCTATGCTGACCAATTAGCAGACCACAAGGGAAAAGAAAATGTAATAGAATGAAGTTAATTATTTTGGGCAATGTTCAAAAATTTTGTACCTCTAAGTTTTCATTTTGAGGTTTTTTCACTTTATATAATCTTTTTTGTTCTCCATAGCAACACATTTGTCTAGCCTTTTTGGATGCTTTTAATTTTCTTTATTTTGTCTAATAAAATCCATCCCACCAAGCAAAGAAAATCCATCTAGGAGTAGACCCAGTTGGATGTATATGTTAAGCTTACCGCTAGCCTATATCCGATCCGGATCTGCTCATAGATGCAGAACTGGATGGCATCAAAAGGCAAATCTCGCAGTAAGAAGGATCCATACCCCTACAATCTCAAAAAAAAAAAAAAAAAAAAAGAACAGAAAAAAAAGGGGGGGGGGGGGGTGTCAGTATTTATGCATGAAACAATTCATAAATTAACGGCATCATGCATAGTTCTGTATGGTATGTTAACTCTTATCTCATAACAACTGGCATAAGGTATCCCCCAGAAGAAGTTTGTAAGCAAAAACCATATAGCTTAGAATGAAGACTGGGATTGCAGATCTTAAATTAGAAAATTGAGCATAATATACCACATAAAGGCCTTTAAAACCCTCCTTGGCAACAATGAGGCGGACTGCATCAGGGGCTGAAGCAAATTGCCCAGTTTGCAACCTTTGCTTTACGACCTGAGAAAAATTCTAATAATCACAAACCTAGAAAGCAAGAAGGGATTCAAGGGAAGATGGGGATTAAAGAAGTAAACTCAACTACCTCCGTTGGGACACGGACAAGAGAAGAAGCAGCACCTCCAATTGCACCTGCAGTCTGAAAGAAATCTAAATACCTATTAAGATAACAAGAAAGCTCTATCCAGTACATTGAAAGTGAAAGTTCTCTCTATTATCTCTTTTACAAGCAAAGGAGACTGAAATGCGGCAAAATGATTCAACCACCTACCTAACCAATCAAATAGTATGTTTAAGCATGTTAGCAAAAAAAAAAAAAGTATGTTTATGCAACTATAAAATCTCTGTTAGCACTTAACAGGCCAACTAATAAAGGCAAGAAATCAGCATGAAAATAGTTAGTACTGCTAAAAGCCTTTAGTGACTGTTCACTGACCCTAGGATAACAAATGAGAAAACAAAAATGGAAAGAACAGATAAATATTTGAGCTTCACCTTCCATAAGACCTTGAACACTAGCATGCAGTAAAGTGACATCCAGTTAGGTCTCTAGGGGTTGAACCAAAGACACAAGACTCTTTCCGTCATCAGGGTTGAGCCTTTATGGACTGTAGGACAGAATATGGGATAAATTGTTATCATTTGCTAATGCAATTTTAGGATTTTAAAAAAGAAAAAAAAATTATTTCATAATTTTTAATTGTTTTAGGATTTACATAGTCAAAACAGGGTCCTTATGGTAGTATATTAATTAGGATATATTTGAGAATATTCTTCTTGAGAAATGGGTTCTCTAAAGCCTATAAATACGCCAGCAATCTGTAAAACTAACATAACAATTCATCTTTCAATAAAATTGAGATTTTCCTTCTTTTTGGATGCCAAAGTTCTTTTGCTTGTAAATCCAAGGAAACTCTTATGGATTTAAGAGTTTGCATCTAGATAGAACAAAATCTCAGCACCAGTTTGTATCAAAGAATCCTGATATCAAGAAAAGAAAAGATGAAACAACCATCCAATTGACAGTGATTGTGGGGGTGCAAGCCTTCAAGGCAGAAATTCAAGCCAACAGTGAGAAGATGACTCATGGACTCCAAAAGTTTCCTGACATGCCCATTAATCTGGGTTTAAATGCCAATAAGAATCATGAAGATGATAGGAGTAATTATCAAGGATATTATACTTACGGCCAACCTATTGATCAATGTGTTTATAATTTAAATGATATTCAATATTTTGATGTGTAAAGAAGATTTTATTAGTTGGATTCTTGATCTTGAAGAATTATTTGATCAAAGGAAGATCTTGAAGATTGGTATAACTTGTATCAAGCTTGAGAGAGATACAACTAATTGGTGAAATGATATAGAGTTTTCCACAATACAAAGACATAAGTCTAGATTTTCTTAACAGTCAAGAACGAAAGGATGATGGTAAGTTTTTATTCTTCATGATTATAATGAAACATTGTTTTATACAATCATAAGCCAGCAAATTCATAAAAAGGGAATAACAATGAAACTCTTGACTTCCAATCATTGAAAGAAGATTCAGTTTTAAATGCTGAAAATTTAGAAGATAAAATATCTGGAAGTAGAGGCTGAACAAGCCAAAGTTGAGGAAAAATTACAGGTTGTACTTAAGATCAAAGACAGCATTTTCGAAAAATTCTTGAGAGGCTAAAGAGGAAAATATGGAAGATCCAACTGAATTCAAACATGATGATGAGTCTATAAACCCCAAATTCCTAAGATCACATTGATTTGTTGGAAACCATTGCAGTACAATCTATCAGTTCCATGGGGTTGAAAATGCTAATTTTGACTCCAATTATTAATTAGGGTCTATTCTCAATCAAACGTGTATAACTGTTGGCAAAGGTTTTGCCTAAAAATATGAAAGGGGTGCTCGATAAACTTATTTCAAAGGCACAAAATGCTTTTGTAGGCAGTAGGAAAATCCTTGACTCGATCTTAACTGCAAATGTATGCTTGGATAGAGTGAAATTTTGGACAGATCGGTGGTGTGGGGATCTTCCTCTTCGTTTGGCTTTTCCGGTCTTATACAGTATTGCAACTAACAAAGCGGCCTCTGTTGACTCTTCTCTGATAAGGCAAGGAGCGGGGGACAGGAGAGGTTGGGATGTTCGTTTTATTCGGAGTCCAAATGATTGGGAGGCGGAGTTGGTGGATGATTTCTTTCAATTTTTGGCAGCCAATTTACCTTCAGCAGATGATGGTGATCGTATGAGATGGAAGTTGATGAAGAATGGGGATTTTAATATCCGCTTGTTTTATCATAAGTTGCATGGTTCTCTTTTCATTGTTTTTTCCTAGAAAGGTATTTGGAAGGTTAAGGCACCCCGGGCGTGTCTCTTTCTTTGTTTGGACAATCGCCTGGGATAGGATTCTCATGGACAATAATTTGCAGAGTAGGGGTTTTGATTTTGTTGACTGGTGCATCATGTGTCGTTGTGGGGAGATAGTGGATCATTTGTTGCTACATTGTGGGAAGGCTCATCGTTTGTGGAGCTTTGTCTTTAGAACTTTTGGGATTTCATGGGTTCTCTCAAGATCGGTTGCAAATTTCCTTTTTGGTTGGTGGAATTCATTGGGGAAGCATTCATCTATCATTTGGAATTTAGCTCTATTGTGTTTGATGTGGACTATTTGGAGGGAATGCAACCCATGGACTTTTGAGGACTTAGATAGATCCGATGACCAGTTGCTTGCTTTTTTCACTGGTTCCCTTTTTGATTGGTCTAAGGCTTGGGGACTCACATCAAGTGAATCTATTTCTTTGTTCCTTAGCTCTTCTATTTTTGCTTCTCTCTTTTTTGGTAATCTTTGATATGCTTTGTGCTTCTTTGCATAAAGTAGTTTTTTGAATATACATCTTTCTTACTTTTCAAAAACAAGAAAAAGAAAAAAAAAAAAAAGAGTAAAATCAAGAGTTGCACTCTAGGGTTGATTTGTAAATTGGATATTGATAAATCTATGACCATGTTAGTTGGGACAGGGTTCTTATCTGTTTGGCAGGATGGGGTTTGGAGAGAAGTGGAGTTGCATTCATACTTGTATTGCTACGGATTGGTTTACAATTTTGGTAAACAATTCACCGGCTGGCTTCTTCAGTAGTTCACGGGATCATATTCATTATCCCCATTGCTCTTTATGCTAGTTATGGAGGTGGTGAGAAGGATATTAAAGAAAATTGTGGGGATTTTTTATTGACAGATTCGGGGTAGGACATGCTGCTATAGCTAGGCTTTATATCTCCCATCTCTTATTTGCTGATGATACTCTTTTTTATTTCATGGATGCAAATGCCGAAAAATTTCTTTACATAGTGTTCAATTGCTATGAAGCTGTTACAGGTCTAAAGGTTAATATGGGTAAAAGTGAAGTGGTACCAATAGGTAATGTGAGTAACTCAGTAACATGGCAAAATTAGCAGACATCCTTTGTTGTAAGATTGTGAGTTTACTGATGACATATCTTGGGATGCTGCTGGGGGCTTCCTTTAAGGTGTTGTTTATTTGGAATACTAATTTGGAAAAGATGGAACGCAAACTGTCTAGTTGGAAGAAGATATATTTGTCCAAGTGAGGGAGGCTAACGTTGTTAAAAGGTACAATTTCTAGCTTACCAACCTACTACCTCTCATTATTTACTATTCCCATTGGTGTGACAAACAAGATGGAGAGGTTGCAGAGGAACTTTTTGTGGGGTACTTCAGATGAGGAGTTCTAGTTCTCCCTGGTGGCCTGAGATACAGTTTGTTCTCCCATTGCAGTAGGTAGATTGCGGATCCGAAAGATAAGAAGTTTTATCAAGCTTTATTGGGGAAATGGTTATGGAGGTTTGGGAATAAGGCCACGCATCTTTAGAGACGGGTAATCACTATGAAGTATAGGGAGAATTGGGGTGGTTGGATTTCAAAACCATTTAAAGGGACACATGGGTGTAGCTTATGGAGAAGTATTAGGGCAGGTTGGGATAATTTTCTTCAGCTTGTGTCTTTCAAGGTGGGGGATGGCACCTGAGTAAGGTTTTGGAAGGATATTTAGTGTGGGAATCATTCTCTAAAAGAGTTGCACCCAGATTTATATTGTTTAGTGAACAAGAATGCCCCAGGTCAATCAGTCATAAATAGTTAGATGTGGTGGCGTGAAGCTATATCATGAGATTTTGTAGAGGTTTTCGTGACTAGGAATCAGAGCCAATGAATCATCTACTCAAACATCCCCAGGTGGGAACGAGCCGATAGGATGAGATGGCAATTGAAGGGGGATGGTTGCCTTGATGTTTGTTCCTTTTAAGAGGCTATCTGAGGTAAAAAGAAGCTAACTCTTTCCCTTGGAAGAGTATTTGGTGCGTTAAGGCCCCGAAGAGGGTCTCGTCCTTCATTTGGACAGCAACCTAGAGGAAGATTCTAACTTGTGATTCATCAAGCAAGGTTTCTCTTTAGTTGGTTGGTGTTGTATGTGCAGATGTAATGGGGAGATGGTAGACCATTTGCTGATCCATTGTGAAGTTGCATATGCATTATAGTGTAGTTGTTAGAGCCTTTGGGATCCAAAGGATGTTACCATGGAAGGTAGATGATTTCTTGTTTAGACGGAGGAATTGGAATTGGTTTGAAAAAAACTCATTGAATATTTGGAATTTTTTCCTGTTATGTTTGATGTGGCTATTGTGGAAAGAGCCAAATAGTCGTACCTTTGATGATATAGAAAAATCACAATCTTAGTTGGAACCATTGCTGATTCAAACTCAATTTGATTGGTCTTGTGTGTAGAGTCATACTAGTAGATTTCCATTTTAGATTTCATAGAACCATTTCATTCTTGTGCATAATTCTTTTAGATTATGTTGTGTTCATCAACATGGACAAAAAGTAATCTCTTCTTCTAATAATAAATAAATAAAAAATAAAGGTCAAAGAGAAAAAATTTCAAGTTATTCAAGTATTTGAAGTAACTTTTATTTGGAGCTAAAGATTTCAATTTCCAACTAAAAACTATAGGGCAAGTTTCATTGAATTGGAGGGATTATTTGTAAAAGCAAAATATGGAGGTCACTTTTTGTAATTTGTTAATTTTTATGTTATTTTTGGAGTTTTAGGTTTTCAATTTTATTTCGTTATTTTTAATTGCTTTTAAGGTTTCCTTAGTCAAAATAAGGTCCTTATATGGTAGTAAATTAATTAGTTTATATGTGGGAAGATTCTTATTTGGAAAAATAAGTTTTCTAAAGCCTAGAAATAAGCCTGTAATCTGTAAAACAAAAATAGCAATTCATATTTCAAAAAAAATGAGAGTTTTCTTTTTTTCAGATGGATTCCAGAGTTTTCCTCCAAGTACGTTCAAGCCTTCAAGGAACCTCTTACAGATTAAAAAATTTGTATTCAGTTAGAACAACATCTAACCCTACCATGCTTTCTATTCTGCAACAAGACACTAGGGAAGGCTACCCTCATTACGTAGCCCATTGTCTCCCTAGCTAAAAGGGCAAAACTCTGTATTTATGAAGTTATGGAAAGGCAAATTAATGAAGAACTTTTTGCCATTATAGTCTAGCAACATGAAAATTGTCAGATTAATGAAAAACTTTGTGCCATGACAGTCCGGCTACATGAAGATTGTCATTTTGCATATATGGTTAATTTAAAAACTTACCAAATGAGCTACTGCACTAAGGTTTTCAGGAAAGGACTTCAGCAACTTTTGCTTTGTAGGTTCATACACACCAACAAATATGGCAGAAGCCCTGTGCAGAAATAGAAGTTCATCAGCCATGTCCCACATAATAAGAAGAGGTATGCATTTAATGAAAATTGGGGGAAAAATTAGAAAGAAATGGTGTTCTCATAAAACTTATCAAGTATTACATAGATCCATATCAAGCACTTTTTCAAGCATTTGGCTTAAAGTATTAAAAAGTTAAGGCTCAAACGTGGGTTCCCAAGTCCTCAAGTAAGAGGCAGACAATGAAATAACCAAAACTGTCTCTATTGAGAAAAACAATTCATGAAGAAGATTGAAAATTCACTAAGAATCCAGCCTGCACAGAGGAAAAATCAAATCACATCAAAAATCTTATGAAAAGTTTGAGTTGGAAGAAAAGTTGATGATTGGAATATTTATTAATAGGATTTTACTCAAATAGACAATGTAACAAAAAAGATTAAGCATATGACTAAGCTGCCTTGCTATATACAAACAATTTTCCATCATGGATAACTGATTTCAAAAGTTTATTATGCACTTAAAGTAGTAGGGACAAGGGTCTTAAGATGAATAGGGAAAAAAGATTCTTGTATCAACCACAAGTAGTTAAGATACGCATTCCTCAGTTTTGCTTATCTTGCATAACACTTTCCTTAGCTTGTGTTTATCATCCACTAAGTGTTCATGTAGCTTTGGCCAAAAAGTTAGGTTTTGAATTGTCATGTGTGAAAACATATAGAAGAAATCAAACTACATTTGTTAAAATTTTAAATATTATGGAACATGAATGGAAGATGAGAAAAGAAGAATGGAAGAGATTAAAGTGGTTCGGTCGCATACATCTTTCATTTACGTTATTGTAACACATTGGAAACCCATATTTTTAATAGAATTTACAGAATTTGAAAATAGGTCAACTATCAATTTATTACATGTATATTTTAAATTTGAATTTCAAATCAATTTATTTAATTGCTCCAATCCCTTGATTTAATCCAAGCAATCAATCCCTTGCTTTAGTCTTCACGGTTTGGAAAGTGAATCATACTTTCCAACATTCATGCAAATAATGAGGAAAAGCATATATGCAACTAATTTACTCACGGTAAGACACCAGCAAGGTTTCCAGCCAATCCAGAATAGAGACCCTCCAAAATAATTTTTCCTCCACCCTGGGCAGCCTGACAAACAAATGAATGAATGGTTAATCGCAACAATTCAAGCAAGAACAAGCAAGTCGATGCATTGTAAAACATCAAGATTTTATATTTAGACTACGAGCAGGTTGACAGCAATAGTAAAATAGCCATACATTTATGAAGGAAGGATGATAGAAAGCAAAGGAACAAAAGCATGAGTTGGTCCCATACAAAAGAGTTGTATGACCTTTAATCTAATGCACGTCATCTTTGAAGGATGAACTGTGACCAATAGGAAAATTCTCAATTTAACTAGCAATGCATGTTAAGCTGTATGGAATGAAACAAACTTTGTATAACAAAAAGTATTTCGTCATCCAATAGTAGAAAGAAAACAACAAATTCTAGAAGCAAATGCATTCTATAGAAGTGCGGGATCAAGACCGTGTCAGCACATATAGTGGAACAGTCCTCGCAGTAATAATTGTTCTTCTTCTTCTTCTTCAAATTTAGTTAGCAACATAATGCAATAGATAAACAAAAATATTCAGTATACTTGACGTGCCTGTAGTCGAGTTTTTATGGTATCAATTGGATATAATGCAGCTTCCACAACAACACCAGCAAAGCCTCCAGCTATGAAACCTTCTGCAAAACCCATGATTTTGCTTTGTGATTTTATTGTTTATAGTAAAGATACATCTTTATGAATAACCCATAGCCAATCTGAAATTACATGACTGGAACCCAGATCAAGAGTGATAGTTTTTCCTAGAATTAAGATAACGAATAGTCATTTTTGAATACAACATGAAACAAAACAATGAAATATGGTTGTAAATTATAAGTGGTAAATGGCTGATTATGGTTTTAATTTTAAATTTTAAAATAGCTAGCCAACCTTCTGCAATATGGACTGATTTTTCTTTCGTGGTCTACTATGAGCCTTAAAATACAAGCCAGTCATAGATTATTGACACACAAAATACTTGAAAAATATATGGTTTGAGTGATCTGTTTTGCATCTGATCTTTAAAAGGAAAAGCTCTTTGTACCCTGAACTTTCATTACAAAATTGGAATTTCGTAGCTTCTGTGTCCTAGGCAAAACATTTTGCCAATGAGACATTTTGGATTAGGGCATGAAACATCAAAATCACTACTTCCTTGGCCAAATTATCTGACTGTTAAACATCAGAATCACTACTTCCTAGACCAAATTAAACAAGGGATCTTTAAATTGTCTGCATATTACATGGGCCACAATTGAGAACAGTCAACCATCAGATCGCTGTAAATTCAACAATTAAGAAATGCATCTAACCTAATTTCAACTGCATCAAATTACATTACATACTGTAGAAATCGCGTAAAAAATCAGATGGCTTGTTCTCTCCTCCTGCACTGAATGAAGCAACCTTATTTGGCTCCTTTTGAGAGCTATGCATTTTAAGTGTCAATGCATCTGTAAAATGAAACCATTAGTTCAAAACAAGTTCCATTGGGCAACAACTGCTTTTAATTATCCCAAAAAAAAAAAAAACAAAAAAACAAAAACAAAAACAAAAACAAACCAACTGCTTTCAAATAATTTTCCTCAAAACTCAAAAGGAAAGTAATAGAAAACATCCAGGGAGAAGAATTAGTTATACATTTGGAGAACTTCTGTAGATAAAATCCCATATTTCCGGACACTTCTTCAGTGATTTCTCATTTATAGCTTTAACAGTCTCATGTTTGATTTTTTTTTTTTTTTTTTTTTAATTGGTGGAAAAGATAGTAAAATGGGTAACTCTGATATCAACATGTGATCATTAATAAGATTAGATAGCAACCCTTTGCCATGCATGATCAAGAGTTCTTAAAAATAATTTATGAAAAAATTAAGAGAGAAAATTTTGGTCTATGAAGCAATTCAACCAAATGGGAAACCATTTCTTCATCAAATTAGTTTAGTTATATCAAAACCATCCTCCTTTTCAGCTCTCATGTAACAACCCACTAACAATTCTAAAACTGTGCCACAAAAATGAAGCATAAAAGACAGCAAATGAAACCAAAAACAAAAGTTTCTATGGCTTTTCTATGAGTTTTTCAGCTACCCATTAGAGCATATAAATTACAAATCTTAACCCCCAAAAAAATAATAATTAAGAAGAGAGAGTAAGAAAATGAATACCGAGTGCAGGTGAGTCTTTCTGAGAACTTTTGGCATGCATTGGCAATGTAGTTTACGAGGTCCAATAATAAATCTCAGTTCAAGTGATTATAGAAAACCAAACCTTCGAGAGAGCACTGTGTCGTGTCTATCGCTATGTTTACATCCAAATCAACGACTAAAAGATTTACACTCACCGTCTTTTAGCTTAATGGAATTTTACTTAATTAACACCTTTTTCTTCCTTAATTTTTATATTTTACCAAAAATTTGTTTTTTGCCTCTCACTTTAAAAAGTTTGTTTTTTTCTCATTAAACTATTGAATTTTTTTTTTCCGACTCTAACTTATTGAAAATGTTTATATTTTTAAACTTTACTAAAAGTTCTTTTTCTTTTTTTAAACTATTGAAAAGATTTTTTTTTTTATCCCTATTGGCTATTCGTGTCTCTAAACTATTAAAAAAAATATTTACAAAATTTAAAGATGAAAAACAGAACTTTTAAAGTTGAGGGACAACAAACAAATATTTGGTAAAGTTTATGGACTAAAATAGCATTTTACTCATTTTTCTTTTTCCAAAAAAAAAAAAAAAAAAATTAACCACCATTGATTTTCCATCAAGGTTTTTTTTTTTTTTTTTTTTTTTTTTTTTTTTTTTTTTTTTTTTTTTTTGTGTGTGTGTTTGTTAAATGATAAATTTTATCAAGACAAAAGGGTCAGCCCGAGCCATCTGCCATATCTCACTTTAGAATATGGGCATGATCCTTGTCTTTCATTGATTATAGTTTTTCTCATGTACATAGGTTTTGTAATACTGTTGCACACTCACTTGCACGAAGAGCTATTCACTTCTCCCATATGATAGTCTAGATGAAAGATATTCCACCTGACGTTGTTCTTGTTCGCTAGGTTGATTTTTACGGCCTCCCTTAATAATATAAGGTACTGTCTTCTTTTTAAAAAAAGAAAAAAAAAATATATATATATATATATTTATATTTATATATATGGGCACGAAGATTGGAGATGAGAAGAACCCAATATCGTTACAAAAAGGAACTTATGCTGCAAGGCCATGAGCAACATAGTTGACTTGCTTAATTACAATAGAAAAAGAACCAGAAGAAAAGGAGCGGTATAACCATAAAAGGTTGGTGTCCTCAATGATAGATGAGATTGAACAATGCGTTGTGATTGAGGAGTTCTGTATGGGCTCAATAACATTCAATCAATTGCCTTCAAAGATAATGTTGTTCGATCCCATGCTATGTGTAGAGGATACAGCGAGGATTGCGACTTTTGCTTCGACCCAAATAGGCTCTCCATTGACTTCTGTACCTATTCGTGCATATAGATAAATTAACCCCAAGAAATCACGACAATTAAACAGCAACAAGGAGGGAATTATCTGTTTTGATTGCGGCATCAAAATTGATCTTTGGCAAGCCAAAGGGCGGAGGAGACCATGAACTATGAGATGGTTTTGTGTTTTGAATGTATGAGAAGACCCATGCTTGCTTTCGGAAGAGAAATTTTTATGTCTCGTGTGAGTAAATAGGGGGAGGGGTGTGGTTGTGGCCTTGTAAGTGACTCTTATTTAACTTGTTTCTATGTAACCAAATTTGGTCACATGCAACAGCCGAAAAGAGCAAGAATTTTGGAGTCTTTTCAAGAGAAAAGCGATTGGGTAAGGGGGCATTGTGTGTGTTAGAAATATTAAAATCTGTAGTATTGTATTTCATAATGAAAGAATATACGTGAGTGTCTTTATATAGGAGGCATATGTGTGCAGTACAAATAAATGTGTGCAATACAAGTAAGAGTGTAGTACAAGAATATGTGCTATATAAGTAATCTAGCTGGGCCTAAAGCCCATAACATTATACACGTTAACAGCCTCTCTCAAACTCAAGGTGGATGTGAGACCAACTTGAAGTTGTCAACTAAATCACGAAGGCGTCCTTTAGGATGTGACTTGGTGAAGATATCTGCAAGTTGATCTTTGGAGGAGACTGAGAAGAGCTTGAGAGCACCATGGACAAGATGATAACGAATAAAATAACAATTAATCTCGATGTGTTTAGTCTGTTTATGGAAGACATCATTGTGAGCAATATGAATGGCACTCTAATTGTCACAATAAAGAGGAGTAGCAGAGGATGTGGACACATTTAAATCCTTAAGAAGCCATCGTAGCCAAAGGAGCTCAGATGTGGTATTAGCAAGGGCACGATATTCTGCTTCAGTACTGGAGCAAGCCACAAAGGTTTGTTTCTTACTTCGTCAAGAAATCAGAGAAGAACTAAGGAGAAAGTAATAACCCGTAGTAGACCTGCGATTAGTAGGTCTTTTGCCCAATCAGCATCAGAGAATGCACGGAGTACAAGAGGAGACTAAGCTGAGTAGAAAAAGCCATGGAAGAGAGTGCCCTTCAAGTATTGAAGAATGCGCCGAACAGCAGTATAATGAGTTGATCGTGGAGCAGACAGATATTGGTTCACTTGATGAACATCATAGGAAATGTCTAGATGAGTAACTGTGAGATAAACTAGACTGCCAACTAATTGTCTATAAAGAGAAGGATTAAACAATGGTTTTCCCCCCGAGGGTGTCAGATGTGCATTAAATTCAACTGGAGTGTTAACAGTCTTGTTGTTAATGAGTCCAACTCGAGACAAAAGGTCAGAAGCATACTTGGCTTGAGTAATATAAAGATCATCTGTGGAATGAGTGATTTCAAGACTCAAGAAATAGTTGAGATGTCCAAGACCTTTCATTTTAAACTGCTGACTGAGAAAATCCTTGAGTTCTTGAATGTCACTGAGGTCATCACCAGTTATGATCATATCATCCACATATAGGAGAAGCAAAATTTTGCCTTTATCAGTGCGACGAAGAAATAAGGCAGAATCATAAGGACTGGCAGTGTAATCTAAGTGAAAGATAGTGGAGCTAAACTTGGCAAACCAAGCTCGTGGAGCTTGTTTAAGGCCATAAAGTGCACGTCGAATGCGACAAATCTTGTTTGATTCAACAGAGAGACCAAAAGGAGGTTACATATAGACTTCTTTACTCAGATCCCCATTAAGGAAAACATTTTTAACATTCATTTGAAAAAGATCCTATTTACTATCAGAGACAACAACTAAGAGGGCACGAACAGATGAGATACGAGCAACTGAAGCAAAGGTTTATTCATAATCAATCTCATACTCCTGTGTAAAACATTTTGCAACAAGACGAGCCTTGTAGTGCTCAATGGACCCATCAGAGCGAGTCTTGATCTTATAGATCCACTTACAACGAACCACAGGCTGTCTAGAAGGGAGAGTAACCAGATCACAGGTATGGTTTTTAGTTAATGCATCAAATTCCTTTTTCATTGCAATCTGCCATAAAGGGTCAGTGGAGGTCTCACGATAGGTGTGAGGCTCATGGAGTGTAGTAAGGGCAGTGTAACAACGATAGTCAGGTAAATGTGTTGGAATGGATTTTACTTGGGTTGAGTGGCGAGGTGGAATGTCTTGAGGAGGATCTCTAAGCAAAATAGGAGTATGGGACCCAGGCTTAAGGTGGGATAGCTCGTCATCAACCTGTTCATTTTCGACCTGTCTAGGAGAAGCATAAAAAATATTTGGAGGTTGGATAAAGAAGTCCAAAGGAGGATCAAGAGTATTTGTAGAAGGAACATGAGACTTATCTAGAAAAATTTCTAAACAGAGGAGGTAGCTAGGGAAGAACGAAAGTGAGAGAGTTCAACAAACAAGCAGTGTTCCCAAAAAACAACATTACGGGAAACACGAAGACGATGAGAGATAGGATCATAACACCGATACCCTTTTTAAGTTTCACCATAACCAAGGAAACAACAAAGTCTAGATCGAGGTTCAAGTTTGTTGTGCTCATGAGGCTGAAGAAGAACGAAACAAGCAGATCCAAAGGAGCGAAGGTGATGATAGTCAGGGGGTGATCCAAAAAGGCGCTTTTACGGAGTCTGATTATGGATGACAACGCTTGAAATGCAATTAATAGCATGAACAACATGAAGAGCAGCTTCACCCCAAAATGGGGCAGAAACTTTGGCAGAAAGAAGAAGAGCACAAATAGTGTCAAGAATATGAAGACATTTTCTTTTGGCTCGACCATTTTGCTGAGAGGTACCTAGACAAGTTAGATGATGTACAGTGCCATATGAATGTAACAGAGCTTAAAAAGCATATTGAGTATATTTAAGAGCATTATCAGATCGAAAAGTTTTGATACGTTTGGAGAATTGTGTTTCAACCATTTTTGCAAAGTTACTGTATATTGGTAAATTTTCATAACGAGATTTCATAGGAAAGATCCAACTATAACGAGAATAATCATCAATAAAAAAAAAAAAAAAACAGAATATCGAGATTCACCAATACTAGCAACAGGAGAAGGTCCCCAAATATCAGAATGAATTAACTAAAAAATACTATTAGAGATAGATTCACTGTTATTGAAAGGCAAAGCTGGCTATTTTCCTAACTGGCATGAAGTACAATCAAAATTTTTTTTGGACATAGAACCCAACAGACCCTTAGAAGTTAACTGTTGTACCTGAGAAGATAGTGCATGACCAAGACGAGAATGCCAAAGTGCGAGAGAAGGTAAGGAAGAAACTGCAGTAGTTGTAGCAACAACAGAAACAGGAGCAACAGGTGGAAGATGAAGATTGTCCTTAGGAAACATACGCCTAACTCTAGGACCGGTCCCAAGCTCTTGTCCTGTCCTCGAATCCTGCACAATACACCCAGAATAGTAAAAAATAAGGCGGTATCCTAGTTCAACTAATTGTCCCACAGAGCACAAATTATAGGATAGGTCAGGTACATGGAAGACCCTAGGAACAGAGAAGTTGGAGGTCGAAACAAAACCTAGACTATTCCCATGCATGGAGGAACCATCAGCTATATGAATATTAAGAGGATGTGATACAAGGTCAAGTTTGGAGAATAAGGATGAGTGAGGTGTCATGTGATTGCAACAGGCAGAATCAAAAAGCCAAGTTTGAGACTTATTGTGTAGAATAGAGAGAGCTTGAAAAGAGATGCATTACTAGCCATACGAATAGCTTGAGCTATGATATTCTATAGTTCAATGGGGGGAGAGGTTGATAATGGATCCAGAAGACTAGGACTCAGTTGAAATGGAAGGCATCGGCAGAGTAGGCTCAGTATTAGCAACAATAGCAGTAGATTTGTTGCAATGGTAACAAGTCTCAATGGTGTGGCCAGGATGCTTGCAATAGTTATAGAACTTTTTGTTGGTTTTCTTGCAACGATTGCTAGAGTCAGAGGAATCACCTGATTGCTGAGGTTGCTTTATGGATGGAGAAGGAGTAATAGCCAAACCATTGAGCTTATTCTGGGCTTGAAGGGTTACAAGACGAGCTTCTTCTCTAACCAACTCATTTAACAGCAGTATCAAGAGAAGGAGGAGGACTGCGATTAAGAAGCTGATCTCGGATGGGCTCAAAGTCCTTATGAAGTGACATAAGGAATTCATAGAGACGAAATTCATCTCTAATGGTAGCATATTGCTAAGCATCCTTTGAGCATGCCCAAGTTGGATCAGAAAGGTCAATTTCATCCCAAATGAAGCGAAGTTGGTCATAGTAGTCATTGATGGATTGCTCTGGTTCTTGCCTGAGTTAATGCAATTCAACCACTAATTGACATTTCATGGATCTATGAGTAGTGGAGTACCTTTCGGCCAACATATCTCATGCTGATTTTGCATCATTAAAGCTGCCTAATAGATTGGAGATGGAGGGAATGGAAGTGTTCTGAATTTGTGTGAGGATTATGTGGTTGTGACTATCCCATTCAATCATGCGACTGAGGAAGGCAGCATCTTCTTCACTTGCCCCCTTGACAGGAGTAGTGATTGTACTAGTACAGTATTGCCATAGCATGTGACCCATAAGAAAACTACGCATAGCTTGAGACCAAGATAAGTAATTCTTATTCCCTTCCAATATAGTATTGATGGGGCGAGGAAGAAAAACATCATTTTTATCCATTTAGAGACACAATATGCAAAAATAGACTGTAAAAATGAAATCTACACGAAAAACTAGGTAAGGAGAACCTAGACTACAAAAGTCAACCTTAGAGAAAAGTCAACGGTCAAAGTCAACGACCTGGTCAAAGTCAATTGGTAAACAGTCAAAGTCAACGAGGTCAACAATCAGTAGAGATGACGTCAATAAGATGACATGGCGCTGACATCAGCAGATGACTGGATGCTGACGTAAGCTAGGGCTGACATGGCACTGATGACATCACGAGTGATGTCAGCCTAGAGCTAATGACGGTGCGTGGGGTGCATGAGCTTTGACGCAAAATCTTTGGGCAGCGCGTGCGGTCTCCAATGGCTACGAGGCTTCCACCAACATGTAAATTGGCGCAAGACGATCTCAATGATACCTGCAGAAACGTAATCAGAGCAATATTCATGGCGGTGATGACATGTGTAGTGGTCTATGCGATGTAGGACTCCTCAACGACAGCAGTTGCAAGCCCGGAACCTAAAGACAATGACTGGAAGACGTCGGAGGTTCAACGGCAAGAGGCTGCGGCAACTGTTGCGATGGCAGAAGCGATGCTGAGAATAGAGTAACACCAATAAGACAAGACTGCTAAGAAAAGGTCCATGCAGTGTTGATGCGACTTCTAATGGTGGCATGACTATACTGGAGAGTTTTGACGGCAGCAGTAGGAAGCCAAAGAAGATGAACGCAGTGAAAAAAAAACACCAAGGAAGACAAAGATTGCTCTTAAATATATCGCAAGGACAGAAAACCATGGTCACATGAAGGTAGCTCTGATACCATGTTAGAAATACTAAAATATTTAGTATTGTATTTCATAATGAAAGAATATACATGAGTACCTTTATATAGGAGACATATGTGTGCAGTATAAGTAAGAGTGTAGTACAAGAATGTGCTATACAAGTAATCTAGCTGGGCCTAAAGCCCACAACATTATACATGTTAACAATGTGAATAGGTGAAAAGTTGTCTCTTCTTCAACATTACATAAGATACAAAATTTGTCTATGGATGTGGTTTGAGCTGCTAAGGGAGAACATCCCAGGAAATCTTATATAACATCAATTTAAATCTAATACAAAATTTTGCATTCCTAATGGCATTCCAATTTTTGTTTGTGAGTGAGCTATTGGAGTCAAGATTTGGATTTTGGTATGAGATAAGCCAATTTTGTTGTGAATTTCCTTGAGCTATTTGGAACCCAAATGTGTTCGTATGAGGATAGGTGGATTTTGAAAAAATTCATAGTTTTTTATGTATCAAAATTTGAGGAAATTCCCTCTGTCACATTGGAGGGAGATAGAATTAATTAGGTCTGAAACTCTATGGATGCCATGGTCATTTTGTGTAGGGGCAGTGGGGGTGAAGCCTTCAAGCATTGGTATCCATGGGTGATCCCAAACAGGTGCGTCTCCCATTCCCTAGAATATAGAATTCCTTTCCATTGCCATTAACAACTTGTAACTTGGTATGAATGGGGTGTGCCTTTCAAGTATTTTTTTTTCATTAAAGGGGATGCCCATGTTCCACCCAAGTTTGGCATTGAGAGCTTTGCTAGTGTCTGTTGTCCTGTGGAGTCCTAGACCACCAAGGTTTTTAGGCTTACATATGGGAGACCAAGATTTAAGGCACATTGGTTTTTTTCTCATGTTGGAACCTAGCTACCAAAAGTTTTTAAGAGTGGAGTCAATTTTGGAGCATAGGATTTTGGGATTGAGTAGTATTTATTATACACAAATTGTAACTTGAAGCCTTTGGAATTTAATTTAAAATTTAAAATTTTATTATCTCATAAAAAATTAAATATTGTAGTATCTCTTTTTTTTGATCACCAATATTGTAGTATCTCTTAAGTGGTTATAACACAATAATATATTAATATTTAAGGCATGTGACTAAGGAAAATTTATTGTGAAATCCAAAATAAAATACTTATTTGGTATGATTATTAAATTTTTTCTAAATATTTTTAGATTTTGTCTACCTTTTTTTTTTTTTTTGAGAAGAAGGTTTTGTCAAGAATGCACTTTTTGGAATGTGTGTGTGTGTTTTTATTTATGATCTTTTGGAATGTGTGTTTAAGAAGGTTAGTTTTTATAATTTTCCTGAGTCCTCAAATATTGTTTTCTTCCATTTATTGTTATTTTTTCTTATTTTGTTATTTATTTATTTTTTGAGATAGGAAAAAGTGCAAAATCACAAGAGATGTTAGTTGAAAAGAAAATTAAGTTCTTCTAGAAATTAATTGGAACGATAATTTCCTAAATGATTCTTCATGTTGTATTGCTTTGTTATTTGTGGGTCAATATATAAAATAAAAATTATCTCATAAAAGACTAAGAATATATTATAAATAACATATAAATACTTGATTTTTATTTTAATTTTTTTTATATAAAATATATAGATTTCAATCACTCAATAATATATAACTTATTTAATTTTATAAGAAAGATAGTATCTCAACAAAACTTATTATATTGAAAATTTTGAATTAAGAATTTTCTTGTTATTTTGGTTAGTTATCACTCACAAAATATTAAAAAATTACTCATATTTCCAAGAATAACAATCACATACATAACTATGCGTACGTGTGTGTGATTTGTTGATCCTAGAAGTTGATCCACCCCCTAAGAGACGATTTCTAGCTCCATTCCCACTCATATAAATCTCAGCTTATTTGCAATAAGATTTATCTAAATCCCTCTCTCTTTTTTCTTTCCTTTTATTTTGTGGAAAAGGTTTCACAACATGTTTTAGATTTCATAACTGGTAACCTAACGAAATTGCCAGACTTGACACCACCTAAACCAAAACCAACTCGATTTGAGCAGGTAGGTGGTCAATGGAAGATCTCTGGCATCAGAAACCAAGGAGTGCAAGTCAAGTGATGGTTTTGGGCTTTGAAACCAAACGGAAACCAAACCGACCAAATCCAAGCTCACTAGAAATTGTCATCCCCTTTAATGCTCGCCCTCCCTCTCTCTTAGTCTCAAATATGTCAAGATCCGACGAGATCTAGTCGAGATACATCAAGGTTTGGACCATATCGGATGACGCCCCTCTCAGCCATTACTTCGTTGGTCTCAAATTCGACTGTTGTCCACCCAAAACAAAAACTACTTGACTTGTGGTTAGTGGCGGTTGGCGGCATGTTTATTATTTCTCCACCCAATCAGGTTAGGTCGGTTGCAAGTTGAGCCTAAACCCGATCCAACCCAACTTGTGGATATCCCTACTTTGCATGGTGACCTCAATGGTTTTGTACGGGACAATTTTGCCCATGCCAATAGTAGAATTCACAAGTTTACAGTGCTTAGTTAAAGAAAGAGAGAGAGAGAGAAGGATATGGATGTTTGCATCGTCTCCCTTCCCCTTATTTCTTGATTCTTCTTTGCCAAAGAGAAACATTGTTTATTGTAGCTTTTTTTTATGTTGTCTTTTTTTAGAATTAATTTTTTTTGGGACTTTACTTTACAAAGTTAACGCAAAATTTAAGAAAATTTAAAAACTACTCATTTACTTAAGGGTTCTGTTAGTGGATTGATGACATAACATTATCTGGATTATTTATTATAAAAAGGAGGGTCAAGATTAAAGTAACTCTATTTGGTAGAGTACTTAGGAATTCTAAAAGATTTCGGTCCGTTAAAGGGTCTAGGGTTTTGAGTGTGTAAGGGTTAGAATGGTTCTTAAGGTGCTTGATAAGAAATATTTATGAGAAGGGAATTATGATTTGGAAAAAAATGATAACCAAGGTTTTTGTTATGCATGAGAATAATAATTAAAGCTTACCGAAACATACTAAAACCACAACAATAAAATGTAAAAAATGCAGGAGAGAGAGAGAGAGAGAGAGAGAGAGAGAGAAAAGGGGAAAACGTATTGATCCAATCCTTGTAGCAAAAGATATGTGGCATGAGGTATAAACAAGAGTGCGAGTGAGTCTTCTTGGCGCTTGGCGTGCTCCTAATGGCTTAAATAGAAATCTGAAGATCTGCTTATCTTTCAGCCATTGTTTGGTGAGATGAGCATGTAAGAGAAGTTCAAAAAAATTAGGAGATTGCAATTAGAGGAAGCAAGGAAGTTGAAGAAAATAGAGTGGAAGAATTCGAAGAAGGCAAATAGAAGGGAAGCAAACAGTTAGTCAGGAAGGAGAAAATAAACGAAAGAAAAGTGGGAAAGTTTAAAAGACTTGGTCTCATAGTTATCAATATAGTACAATACGTGATATGTATGGTGTACAAAAGGTTTTGTATCAGATGCACTTTAAAATGAGTTTTATTATTAAAATTTGTACTTTTATTTGAATAAAAGACTTGATTTTAATATAAAATTATTAGGTTACTTAATTGAGCCCAATAAAATAACATGTCCATTAGTTTTTTTTTTTTTTTTTTTCCTACAAAATTTGGATTACACACTTGTCACTTCACTTTTATATTTTGCAAATTCCTTTCTATACTATGAATAAAATATTAAATGACAATATAATTATTTTTATTTTTATTTTTGTCATTATTATTATAAGTCTAAGAAGTCATAATACAAAGAAGAAATAAAAAATATATATTATTAAAATAAAAAGAACAAAAAGAGATAGAATATGTTGTTGATGATAAAGAAAATTTTAATGAAGAAATAAATTGGCAAGATGATGAACATAATGATAACATTAACTAAGATGAAGTGATTGGGTAAGATGATGAAAGGAAATTATTATTTTGGGTCATTTGTCATGCATTATTACTTTCAAGTTTAATCAATTTGAATATGTATGTTATAAACACATGTTAATTTGATTTATTTAGCTTATTAAATATTATTACATAAGTAATGATTTAATTAGTCATTAGCGGAATATATTTTGGATTTACAATGAATATACCATTTATTTATGTATATCTATAATTTTTTATAAATTTTATTAATTGTTTTTATTTCTTACTATACATGATACATAATACAGAAAAATAAAAAATCGTTCACAATACAATTTACGTTTTGACAACTATGCTTGTCCTAGTTTAGTTAGAGTTGGAAAAACTCTAAGTTACATTTAGTTCAAGACTAAGGCAACAAAAAAAGTTCAAAAACATCAAGAATAACTCAAGCCAAAAACAAAAAACAAATTATAAAATTCAAGAAAACTTAAAAAGTTTAGAAAAATTGAAAAGTTGAAAAATGCTAAAAATTCAAAAGGTTCAAAGACTTGGAAAAATTCTAATAAAAATTCAAGAAATTCAAACAAAATCCAAGGAAAAATGAGAAAGAATGCAAGAAAGATTCAAAAAGAAATTAGAGAATAGAGAAACCTAAGGAAAATGTAAAATTTCCCCAAATAATTAAATTCAAAAAAAATCTGCGAATCTCACATCTAAAGCAGTAAATCTCAAACCCAAAGAGATCAAAGCCAAGCTATGATAGGAAAATGACATATAAGTAAGAACTGGAGAAACATGGGTAAATCTACCTAAATCAACAATGAATCTCTCAAGTCAAGCTAAAAGATTATGACAAACTTCTTGACAGAAATTTTAAAGATGACGATGAAAACTCACCTAACCCCTGCTCAGTTATCTAGTGTTATGACAAGTGTTCATAACACTAAAATGGTAGTAAGCCAAACACAAATTTTGCGTACAATTACTCTCATTTATAAGATGGATAAATTATCATTGTTCACCTCTATGGCCCTTTACGAGAGAAAGGCCCCTCAATGTGAGGGCAATAATTAAGTGATTTAAAAAAAGTGTGTGAGTTGTGTATTTTTCCTCTACTCTTAAGAAGGCCTAAAAATGGATTAATAGAAATTCAACTCAATCACTGTATTAAGTAAATTAGTTATATTAAAAAGTAAAAATAATATATTTTAAATAAAAAAAAGTTTTATTTTTTTATTTTTTTTTCTCTATATAGAATGTTGATTAAGTATTATTGAAGTGATATTTAAATATAAAAGTGTCTATTTAAAGTTTTCGTCTTAAGTCTCAAATTGTATTGAGATGACTCTGATAACCCCAAACAAAGACATACATGCTAAATAGCCACCATTTATTCCAAAGTGTTTGTCTAATAAAAACTCTCCTTGTCGCTGCTTAGTTATCTAAAACAATTGATTGAATGAAATAATTATGCCAAGCCTTTCTAGCATGGTAGTATAGCCAAACACAATCTGAGTTCAATTCCTGCCATGTATAAGAAGGATAATTGATCAATTAGTAACCCCACAAACGAAGACATACATGCAAATTAGCCACCATTTATTTCAAAATGCTTACCACCATACATATTACACAAAAGCAAGTATTCATAGAAAGATATCCATGAATATTCTTAGGCTCATATGATCTGATTGTCACTGACCCTTATTATCAATAGAGAAACAGCTAATAACATTGTGCCAATCATTGTTTAGGATGTCTGAAATACCTTTCTCGGCCACTTAGCTAACAAAGATAAGTGTAGTATATGTCCTTTTTATGTTTGGAATGGGGAGAAATGGATGAGAGAAGAGGGGAGGGAGGGGAGGGCAGGGTGGCTGACATATACTAATATTCCAAACATACGTTAAAACACTTTGATTGGCACAAGGTTAAGAGCTGTTTTTTTATTGGTAGCAATTCTAGGACCAACTACCTCTTCCATGTTGATATCTTCTTCTTTCATCCCATAGGGTAGTTTCCAATTGAAACAATATAAAAGATTTGCAAGTGCAAGCTCAACTGCTGTTGTTGCCATGTACATCCCAAGAAAAGTTCTTCGACCAGCTCCAAATGGCAATAATTCAAAATGTTGACCTTTATAATCAATGGAGTTATCAACGAATCTTTCTGGGATGAATTCTTCTGGGTTCTTGTAGTATTTAGGATCTCGTCCAACTGACCAAGCATTAACTTGGAGTAATGTTTTTGGGTAAATGTCATAACCATTGATCTTAAAGTGTGACATGACTTCTCTTGGAAGAAGCAAGGTGGTTGGAGGGTGCAATATGAGAGTTTCTTTAACTATCATCTTGAGGTAAAGAAGGTGGTCAGTGTCGCCTTTAGTGACTTTTCCTTTATTTCCAATGAAATTTCTAATTTCATCCTGTGCTTTCTTCATCACTCTAGGATTCTTAACAAGTTCCACTACAAAAAAAAAGGTCCTATAGCTGCGTTTTTAAAATGCGGTTATAGCTCTTGCAAATGTGGCTATAGGTCAATTCGGCCAATAGTCGTGCTTTTACAAATGCGACTATAACCCTTTTGCTTTTTTTTTTTTTTTTTTTTTTTTTTTTTTTTGAATTTGGCTATAGCTGCTTTTTTAAAACGCGGCTATAGTTTTTTTTTTTTTCCCTGGCTAGATGGCAAAATACATTGGATATATATGTATTTATGCATTGGATATCATAGCAGCTTAGATATGCTCATCAGTTTTTCCAAGTTCAACCACAACCTTGGTTGAGAAGAATACAAAAGTTCAAATGTCAATATTTTTCTTAAGCAATAAAATGCTATATTGTCTAAAATGTTAGAAATTTAGAATTGATAATGAAACTGCAAAAAACAAAATCTTCCCTAACAAGCAATGGTTTTCTTAAGAGGGTGCTAGTTCAAAAATGAAGAGTTAATTAGAAAACTCACCACCTTAGCAAAAGCTTGCAGCCCCAACTGCAGAATTCTACCATTGCCCATATCAAGGTTGTTGTGACACTGTCAACCGTGCCTACAAACAAAACCTAATAAACAAATATAATAGGTAAGTACTTAAGAATATAACACTAAGGTCACGTTTGGTATTGACTGAAAAAACTAACTTTTTTTATTATTTAGCTTATTTTAGCTACTATTCAATTTATTTTTACTATTATTCATGGATTCCATTGCACTTTTTGGTACTATTCATGGGTTTTATTGTACTATTTCAGCTAGCTTTTAGCTTTATCTACAATACTTTTAGCTTTATTTATAGTACTTTCCGTAAAAAAGTTTTTAATTTCAACTAAATAAGCTATTTTCAAACAGACACTGAGTTTGGGAGCTTATAAAAGAAAAGAAATATTGAATGGAATGAAGATAATTTAGAAAAAAAAATGGGAATGAATAGAAATGAATTAAATAGTTATCTCTCTTTTGTTTGGTTGTTTGAAAGGAAAATAATATAATGGAATATAATCTTTGTTTGAGAGTTAAATTGAAAAAAATGGAATGAATTATTTATAACAACATTACTATTATACCATTTCTTTAATAAAAATAAAGGTATAGGCATTTAAAAAAAAAAAAGAGAATTATGGAAACTTCATTAAAAATTTAATTAAATCATATTTCATTTCCTTTTATTTTTCTCAATTTTGGAGTGATAAAAAAATGAGCTTATAAGGGAAAGGAATGGAACCTCCTATTAAACTCCCAAAAAGAGAATGAAAAAAATATGGACAAAGTTTAGCTACAAAATTAGTTGTAACCTTAGACTACAACCCTATTCAATATTTTTTTATTAGAGGTGAATTTTGACAAATTCACTATTGGAGTACATCTTTTTCTTATATTCTCTATATTTGTAAAATTTCAAAAAAAATTAAAGATCACTAACTATGTCATCAATAAATTTTTTAAATTGCTAGTTTTTGTAATTTAAAATTATGCATAAAATATAAACTTATAGATTATATAGTAAATAATATCCGATTAACATAAAATTTGACATGTTTATTAAGAGCGTAAAGAATATGCAATTCAATGGTTAGATTTTCAAAATAAGTATTAATATTTATTTTACTGAGTGAGTTTGTAGCCATAAGCTACAACCAATTTTATAATTAAACTTTTTCAAAAGAAATTCTTTGAAAATTCAATTATTTTCTTTTCATTCCTACTCCTCCCTCCTAAATAAGATGTTTGGGGTATATTTGTAATATAAAGATATGGGAAAAGAGGAGAGAAGGAGGAGAAAGGTGGTAGGAAATCGTGAAATCTTATATGGCCGTAACCTTTCTCCTCTCATCTTGTTTTCTCTCCATTCATATGCTCCCATCTAAACATAGAGTTAATTTGATGAGATAAGCAAAATATATGACCTATTATCACTTATGAGCACTAAACACAAAAACATTGGGATCAATAACCATGGGGCTTTTCACTTTTATGAATTCCAAAAAAAATAAAATAAAAATCCATAGGGCAAAAGATTGGCAGCTACCATGAGAACTGCCTTAATGTTCTACTTTGTGAACAGAGTATCACCAGACTTAATTTTTTCCCTTTCTTTTCTCAGTAGCACATCAATAATGCCTTCGTGCTCTTGTTTTGTTCTATCAGGATTAAGATGAAGATCAATGACCTGTTGGAAAAAGTTATCCAACTCAAGAAAAATCCTTTCAAACCTTTGGAATCTACGAGAGAACTTGTCCATAATCCATCCCATGAAAGGAAAGTATTCAGATGGATTGAAGCTTCCCAACATGGCTTCAGTCTCATGAACCACTTCTCGAAACCTTTCAATGTCTAAATCACTCCCGCAGGAACTACCAAAAGCCATTCTAGAAGATACATTTGCAGTGAAAGCAAACAGCTTCTTAGAAAGATCAATAGGGGTTGCGGAAGATGAAGAGTGACATATGGAATTGACAAGTAAATTGACTTCTTCTTCCCTAATGAACTCATTGGACTGCACCCTCTTCACACTAAAAAGCTCAAGAACACTTGTTTTCCTCATCTCTTTCCAATAATCCCCATAAGGTGCAAAAGCAAAGGCTCCATAATTGGATGAAAGTCTTCTAGAGCTAGCAAAGGTAGGTCTACTGCAACAATCAAGATCATGAACTTTCAAGGCTTCTCTTGCAGTTTCAGCAGAAGATATTATGACTGTTGGTATGCCACCGAGTTTAAGGAGCATTACTAGGCCATATTGTTTGGAGAGTTGGCACAGAGATTGGTGAGGCAATTCACGAAGTTGGTGCAAGTTACCTATAATGGGAAGTTTAGGAGGGTTTGGAGGAAGGCACTTGTTTTGACTCCGATCATCCATCTTCTTCTTCATGAGCAGCAGAAGAGGGAGTAATAAGAGAAGAGGAAGCCACACGGGTATGTCATCAAGAGCCATTGAAGCTATATGATCTATGTCAACTGAGATGAGCTTCCTCCAAAATTGTTCTTCATTTATAAATAATCACAGCTACCAGCATGAACAAAAATATCTGTATTTTGTCCCCACTAAATTGTATGATATACTTAATACGTTAGTCTATTTTGTAACCTGTGTCTACAGTTAGTACTCAAATTTTTCAATCAAGATTCATTATATTGTTCGATAAAATAGCATATTCTTGTGAGTTGTGATCCCAGTGAGGTGTTGCTAAGATCCATTCCACTCATAACTTTTTTCTAGACAAGTAGCGAAGTAAGCAAATATGAGGAGTGGATGTAGCTTAACTAGGGTTAGAAAAAAAAATCTAGTAATTCATATTTTGACCTCTAATGAATGTTCAAAGAATTAAGTCAATCAATTGTTAAAAAAAAGGGCCCTATTAACAAAGTTCAAATCCTCTTATCTCACAAAATATGCTCCACTCTATGTACCACTAATTAAAAGATGCCACGCAGCTACTTATTTCTTTCTCAAACTAACAGAAAAGCCCAACGTTAATGCCTCAAGTCACCTTCCTCCACCAACTTTCCCTTTTCCCACTTGTTCTCCACAGCTCAAAGATGAACTGAACTGTTCTGTTTTATCAATCTTCACATCCCCAATTTTGTAAGTTATGGTATACCCATTTCTTCTTGTTTGAGGTTTTGGGGTTTGCTATGGATAATCTCTTGATTTCTTCTCTTTAGGGATTTTTGATTTTTCACAGCAAACCCCAAATTCCCCAAACTGATTTGAAATTGATAGATTTACCCATCTTGATGTCATAGCATGTATAAGATCTATTAACGGCAATCTGACAACAAAGGATGAGGCCAGGATTAGAGAGTGACTTCAAGCTGTGGTTGCACTTCATCTTCGAAGAAAACATTGATTTCGTAAATATCCTAACAAAATTAACAAATGGTTACCGTTTAGCAACCTGGTGGGAGTTGTGGATGGCATGGCACTAGTAAAAGACATGGTAGTGTTGTAATGGTATTGTGGATCTGTGGACGCATGAAGGTTATTAACCTATAGCTAAATTTGTTTGGATATTGAGTTTTTGATTTATTTTCGAATATGGAATATTTCAGTTTCAACTTTCAAGTACTTTCTGGGTTTTGTTTTTTTTTTTATGGATTATTTATGGGTTGTTGATACTCGTTTCTTTATTTCTCTATCTGTTTGGCTTCTTCTTCTTCTTTTTATTTATTTATTTATTTTTTTTTATTTTTTTAAAAGAAAAATGATGTTTCCTGTTTATTTTGTTAGAGATATTCTTGTTTCTAAATTTCTGAATTCATGTCAGTATGGATTTTTTTTTTCTTCTTCTCTTGTGATTGTTTCTCTGGCGGTGGTGCAGTCTTTGAGAAAGAGAGAGAGAGAGGGGGGAAAGTATGGGAGGTGGGAGGTGTCAATGACTTGAGCTTGAGGCATTAACTTTCGTTAACCTTGGGCTTTTCTGTTAGTTTGAGAAAGAAAAAAAGTAGCCACATGTCATCTTTTAATTAGTGGTATATAAAGTGGAGCATATTTTGTGAGATAAAAGATTTAGACTCCCGTTAACAGGTGCTCTTAAAGTAATTATTAACAAATCATTTTAGAAACGTTTTTGACACCATTTTAATGAGAAATATAAAAAATTGTCAAAACATTAATTTTTTTTTTTCATAAAATTTTTCCTGAAATGATTTACTAATTAACAAATGCTCTAACATTTTCCTACAGAAATATATCTAAAAGATATTTTTTATAAATTATTTTCATTTTCTTTTAACTGTTGAGTGTACATAGGTTAATGATTAATAAATACTCAATTATGAACTGTAACACATTTTTTCAAAAAAATAAGATACACATGTTAATGATTCAATTTATTGTGGATGTGTGTGCTTTCTTTGGATATATGTGTATAGACTATAAAGTCCAAGAGACTACAGTTTGACTTTATATATATATATATATATATATATATATATTACTTATTTAATAAAGCATTTATTCCCCAAAGCTTAATTAGTGTTAGTGATTAACCCACTTGTTTTTTTTTTTTTTTTTTTTTTTTTTTTTTTTTTTTGAGAAAGAACCCACTTGAAATTAAATTATACTTCTCCATCACTATCGCAGGATGTTGCTAATCCCATTTACCATGCCCCCCTAATATTGGCAGTTGATACGGCAATATTGGTTCCATTCTAAAACAATTTGCAATCTCAAACAATAATTGCAAATTTGCATTCATCGTTGCAAGTGGAACACAACATTTTTTAGAAACGTCACGTAAACGGGTGTCTTTGAGATATTTGTTAATAGACTACTATAGGAAATTTTTTATACAATTTTTATGGAAAATTAAAATAAAAAATGTCAAAAAAGTCCATTGCTTTTTTCTTTTTTCATAAAGAAATTTCTAAAAATATCATAAACTAATATTCTTAAGACATCCATTAACATTTATTAGTGGTTTTAATTACATACTATGTATACAGTCTACAGGACACATTATATCGTATCAAGTGAAATCGTATTTTAAAAACATGATTTCACAATTATAACTGAAATCATGTTATTAAAATATGATTTCAAATAGAGTGTGTGAAAATATATAATAAAAAGTGTGTAACAAAATTTAGCCATATATGTATAAGTCAATAATTGCTATCATCAACGACCGAAGGTCCCCAAGTGGAATGCAATATTTTCTTAAAATTAAGATTCAATGGCAAGAATTTTAGACAGTTTGGCCATTCATATCTTTGGAAAACAGATTCATTTCATCATTCGAATTTTCCTCTACAATAAATTGATAAGTTTGATGGGGAGGGGTAAATTTTGCTTTGGCAATCTTTTGGGTTCTTTGTCTTTTCTGACCGCATTTGCTTTACCATTAAATTGATAAGTTTGAGTTTTCCAAAGAGTGTTGTCACTTAATTGATACTTCTTGATGTTTTTACCTGAAATGTCTAGGGTTCAAATCACCCATTGCATATCATAAATATTGAATTATATATATATATATATATATATAGGGGTGTCAATGTTTGACCTGACCCATGAACACAATACAAACATGATATGGGTTTTTACAGGATAGGTTTGAGTCTTACCAAGTTTGGGTCATAAACGGGTCGACTAAAAAATAACATGATAAGAAACGTCTTATAAGCGGGTCAACTTGTGTGACTCGCAATTGATACGTTTGACATGCCAAATTATGTGTATCAACCTGAAAGGGCCCATTTAACACAACTCGTTTAACTTGTATAACAAATATATATTCATTTTATTTTAGATTTTTCAGATACATTTTTATATTCAAAGTATATTTTAAACATAAAAAGAAAATAAGAGAGACATAAACTATGTTATATTTTTTATATTTAACATTTGGCGAGTTTTGTGAATGTTATATTTTTGTTGAACGACGTTATTTTGAATTTGGGTTGAAATGTATGCACTTCTTTTAAGATGTAAAAAACTTATTTCTAGATGGATGGTACTACATTATAGACTTAATATTTATTAAGTACTTTAATATTATTTTGAACTTTTGGACGAGTGTTTTAAGTATTTGATATTATTATTAACTTTCAAATTGTATGATTAATAGGTATTTTGATGTTATGAGTACGTATTAAATTTATAACAATATTAATTATGTGCTTTTTTGAAGTGGGTTAAATGAATTAAATTTGTGTTAGTTTTAAACCCCTATAAAAAGTAAAAACACTATATTTAACCAGTTTTGAATCCTACAAATGTCTCTACATAAACCTCTAAACCATGAGTCCAAGACCACCCTTAAAGGTTTTCTCCAACATAAACTTCTAGTCTATGACTTCAAGATCACACTTGAAAGTTTAGATCCAACACTC
Organism: Quercus robur; assembly: GCF_932294415.1. Lineage (NCBI taxonomy): Eukaryota > Viridiplantae > Streptophyta > Magnoliopsida > Fagales > Fagaceae > Quercus > Quercus robur. The sequence goes on along the minus strand of NC_065535.1, from coordinate 37,593,562 downwards.
TTGATGACTGGTTTGTAGCAACTTTAGATCTACCTATATATTCAGATTATGTATAAATTGATTTTCAGTAGTGACTTTGAAAAGAGAAGGCACATAACGTTTTAGATCTCAAAACAGCAGCTCCAAAGTCTTGAAAAATGTGACTTAGGGTTTTCTTTATATAATTATTGAAGTAGGTCTAAAACCCTAATCATCTGATGGGTTGATGGGCTGAATTTTTGATTCTGCACATATGCATTTTGATAGGTCGAACTAAAGTTTCGATGGTTGAAATTGTTAAAATTTATGATCCTTGAATCACTTGAAATCTTGTTCTTGCACAATGAATAGCGGTACTTTGAGCATTGTCTAGACATTCTTATAGACTCTATGAACTATAACTAGACAAGATTATGTTCACGTATTTGCCAACAAAACTATACAAATATAGAACTTAACAATTTGTATCAACCTAACCTGTTTGATATTAAGCGGGTTGACATGGGTCGTGTCACATTTATGTCAACCCAACACGATCCATTTATTAAGCGTGTCAAGTGGATCATGTTGTGTTAACTCACTTCATTAATAAGTCGCGTTAAGGTTGAAAGGTCATGGCATAATTATTAAATCAGTCAAGTTCGGGTTGAGTCATTTAGCCAAATATCCCTACCTTAACACAACACAAACACAAGACGCTAACGTTATATATAAAATAAAAGATAAGATTTGAGGGTTTTTTTTTTTTTGTTTTTTTTGTTTTGTTTTGTTTTGGATTATAATAGGGAAATGATGTGGTCAAATAGTAACCATATATTATAAAGGAAATATGGTGATTTAAAGAACTCCATATAGTAGAGTTCCCTATAAACTCTAGAGGATACCTCTAGATAAACATTTATAATTTTTTTTAAAGAAGAATATTTAGATTTTTAATATCTAATTTAAATCATGAAATTAACCAATTTCAAATGGAGATAATCATTTTCCTATCTTTGGGTTGTTTCATTTAGACTATATCATAGTGGTGTACTATTCTTTTTTATAATTATACATGCCAAAGAATGCAAGAAAGATTTAGAAGAAATTCAAGAACAATGAAAACCCTAGGAAAATGGCAAAGATGTCCTAATTCAAAAAGTTGTGCGAATTACTTGTGTAAATCTTGAACCCAAAGAGATGGAAGCCAAAGATAAAATTGGACAGTGACATATAAGTCAGAAGTGAAGAAACATATATAAGTTAATCTACTTAAATCAATGACAAATTTCTTGACCCAAAAAATTGTTCTTTCATTTATAAATAATGAGAGTTAGAGATACCAGAATGAGCAAAAATATCTGTATTCTGTTCCCTCTAGGCTATGTATGATAAGTACGTAATAGTAATACGTACGTTAGTCTATTTTGTAACCTGTGGCTACAGTTGAGTTAGAAACTCAAGGCATGTTTGGTAAAATTGTTTGAACAACAGTTTTCGTTATTTAAATCACATAACATATATTTTCACAATATTTTTTCGCCTACACATATTTTCACAATACTTAAGTAATATTACTAGAACAACATTATCAAATGGCCCTCAAATTCTTCGATCAAGATTCATTAACTTGATTCCTATTCTTTCAAAAATAAAATTCATTATCTTGTTGTATAAAATAACATATTCTTGTGATCCAAATTCTTCAATCAAGTACTAATTGCTAAACCCACTCTACTAGCTAGAAATTATATTATATTATAATAATACTTCTCCATCGCTCTCGCAGGCATTATTTTATTTGCCCGTTGATAATTGCATATTTGCAATTATTGCATGTTAATAATACAAACAATAATTGCATATTTGCAATCATCAACGAGAGAGCAACTTGTTTCTAACTTTTTTTTTTTCTTTAAATAATAATCATAATCTATATATCTATATAAAACCGAAGCTTTTGAAGCTTCTACAATTTTCAACGTTAGCACAATATTAAAATAATAATAATAATAATAATAATAATAATAATAATAATAAAACTTTTCTAAACCCTAAACCGGATGCTCTGCTTCTCTATATTACATAAAAAACGACTAAGAGAGAGAGAGAGAGAGATATATATATATATATATATATATATATATAAAGAATAGAGAGCTTTTGTGATCGTGAAACACAGAAAAATCTGATACGATGCAAAGAGTGTTGGAGAGAGAAACCTAAGGGAGGCCTCTTCACTACTGTTAGACCGATCTCCCTCCATCTTCCGGTTCCACACAGTTGTCGGTAAGTTTCAGTTTCAGTTTCATGTTCTGTTCTATTCTATTTTGTTGTTTATTTTTATTTATTTGGCTTGATATCTGGGTTATTAGACAAGAAGGTAGTGGAGCAAATTTCAAATGCACAATGTTTCTACTCTCTCTCTCTCTCTGTGTGAATCTTTCTATTATTTTTTGGTTTTTGATCTTAGTTTCATATTCTAGGGTTTTTAGGTTTATTGTGTTTATGCGATTAAAATTTGGGTAGTCCTAATTGATTCATAATCTGGGTTTGCTTTCATTTGATTAAAAAATGGGAAATTTCGTTATTTTTGTTGGGCAATTTGGGTTTTAATCTATGACTTATTATTTGATTTTTGTTTTCCTCCTTCCTGTTTGTGCTTTTGATTTTAATCCTATCAGGGGGTTTCTCTACTTGAAAAAAGGGTCAAAATTAATGAAGTCCTTGCTTTTTATGAATACAGGTATATGACCTTTGTTTTGACATTGAGAAGAAATGCAAGCCTTTTGTTGTTAATTTTCTGTTCCAATTTTGATTTCCTTTTTTTTTTTTTTTTTTTTAAAAAAAAAAAAATTGTGCAGAGAGAGTTGGAGAGAGAGAGATCTATGGGAGGCCCTTCACTACTGTCAGACCGGTGCCCTCTAATACTGATGAAGAGATTGCTGTATTAGAGGGCACAACCAGATGAAGCATGGAGTTGAATATTATGTATATAAGATTGTTCTGGTATTGGATAGATTCTTTTTCTTCTCTTTTAGTTTTATACTCTTGCACAGATTGTTTGTTCTTCAATTTTCCATTATTATTATTATTTTTTTATCTGAATGCAACCAAATGACCAATCTTTAGAACTCTGGCATATTTTTTATATATGTTTTATTTAATTATTAGGTGTCTATGTGTTAGGAGGAACTGGAGCATGACTATAAGAAGAAGAATGAAAAGCCACTTCAATCTGCATATTTTATAATTTTAATGAGAACCAAAGCAGTCACAATGAATCTAAGAGGAGATATGAAAAACTTGAAATCTTTGACTTTCAATTCTTTTATTCGTTTGTATGTTATATGACTAAACATGTACCAAACATTGACTTTGTTATCATGTGATTGTTCATAATTGTTGGCTCATTCTAAGAAATCACAATGTGTATCACTATTGCACTCTTCTCTGTAAAAAAAAGGGGGGGGGGGGGTATTTGGTATCAGATGCTGACTGGTAAAAATAAGCTGAGTGAATGTGTTTTGTTTGATTAAATGATGGAGATTACTAACAAATTGTTTCTTATGATTTAGTATTTATTTGTGTCTTACACATTACAATTAGGTGTTGGATTTTGAAAATTTTCTTGGTTTTAATAATTGAAGGATGGGAAAGAGGAAGGTGCTAGACAAATACTACTCACCTGTCTTCAACCTAGAGGCTTTTGAGGGGTCAAGCATGCATGATGCTCCCCATAAGTAGATGTTATTGGTGACAATTATTTAGGTATTCGAAGGTTCTGATTCTACTTCAAATGTACAGATTCTTTGTTGAGCTTACCACCAAGACTGACCCACCAAATTTCAACTATATTGTTGAGTCTGGTGCTACCAAAAAATTTGAACCTGTGTGAAGAGGATGAGGTAAAATAAAATAAATAAAAATAAAAGTCTTGCAATCTTTTGTACATATAACATGGTTTTTGACTAAATATTTTGATTATTCTTTTAATTCATTAGGCAACAACGACAATAACCATAAAAGAGAAGTTGGAGAGATGGAAGATGCAATGAAATCTTTAGAGAACAAAAGCCTTGGATTTGAAAAGAAAAATGGACATCATTACTACATTGGATGGGATGAAATCTATGAAGGTATTATTTGCTTTACCAATTCTATTTTTATTTATTAGGGTAGGCTATCATCTCACAGTGCCACAAATGGAATCTTTAAGTCTCAAATAGCCTCTGTAAAAGATTATATGATTATAGATCAAAGTAGAAGGCCATGAAGGTTGTCTCTGGCCTTTCAGGTATAGGTTTTTATTTTTTGGGATGCTCTTCAAAGCATATACTTGGTTATGTGATGGCAATGTTTCTTTTAAATTTTCCTTCAAATTCACTCACTTTCTTAAAGTAATTTTTATTTTCTTTAGTTTATAATATCTGGGTCTTTATTTTTCGTTCAACTTTTATGGGTTCAGTTATTTTTCTTTTATTTCATGGACTTAATTGGCAAACAAGGTACCCCCATGTGGTACTTCTCTTTCTTATCAATTTTCAGCTTCAATCTTCTTGGGTTTAATCGTTATTCAAATATGTTAAAACTTTTAAGGTTTTTGTCTTAATTGGTGGTAGTTGAGACTTGAGTGAGGATCTTGCAAAATATGCAAAAGTGTTAGTAGTAGGAGCTGATGGATTGGGCTGTGAGCTACTAAAAGACTTGGCTCAGTCAGGTTTCCAAAATCTCAAGGTTATAGACATAGATAGGATTGAGGTTTACCAATTCATGTTTTTTTTTTCTTTTTTTAAATCATCACACCCATGTCATAGGTAATTTAGAAGATGTTACCATATAATAATAATAGAAAATTAAAAAAAAAGGTGATTTGGAAGATGTTCTTTATTTTCCGCACTTTACAATGATATGATATATTTGTGTTAACCTAGATTTGATAATTTGACTAAGTAATCACTTGGCTAATTAACTAGGTTAATTTGGTTGTGTTTTAAGGGGTCTAAAAACAAACAGTACAATGTGATTATCAAAAGACCCATGCTCAACCATTGGAAAGCAACAACGTCTACGTACTACCTAAAGGTAAAATTCCCAATTGAACACGGTATAGGCGAAGTCAAAGGAGACCAGGTGTTAGCCAGAGAATGCTACCAAGTTGTTTAAGCCATAAAGGAGAACCACACCTGGATGACTGAGAAGGAAGAGAAAGAGAACGTGGAAGCACTAGAAATGGTAGAGCTGGTAGACAGAGAACCAAGGAAGACGACGAAAATAGGGACAAACCTGAATGATTGAATGAAGAACTAGTGCAGTTTCTTAAGAAGAACCGGACATTTTCACATGGAGTCACGAAGATATGCCTGGCATAGCGATAGAGGTTATTCAGCATCATCTGAATGTCGATCTAGAAAAGAAACTCATCTAGCAAAGACGACGAGTCTTCACCCGTGAACGTAATAAGGCCATCATGGACGAAATAGACAAGCTGCTTGCAGCTGGCTTCATCTGAGAGGTTTATTACCCCGATTGGCTGGCCAACATTGTCTTAGTGAAGAAAGCAAATTGGAAGTGGAGGATGTGCGTAGACTTCACTGACCTAAATAGTGCCAGTTAACTAATTTTTTAAAAACCCTACAACCAAACTTCTTGAACCCTACGTTATAGAATATAATTTTTTCTTTTTTATTTCAAAATCTTTTGATTATGCGTTAATTTATTTTTTGCTATTATATATTAGATAACAACAAAAAATTAAATATATATCACCATATGCCACACTCATACATAACATTATGTCCTGGTGCTATTCAAACTCATAAATTTATTTGGGACTCTAATTCTATCATTTAATTCTTTTTAAATAATATAATTTTCTATCAGATATATATATATACGTATTTCTATTGTTTCAATAATTTATATGCTCTGAATCATTCGATTCTTTAATTTTATTTGTTGGCATTTTGAAAGTTTTAATATCTACATTTTTGCGTTAGTTATTGCAATATCTAAACATGTTTAGCAGATTTCAACGATTATACCATGAATTATATATTCTTTTAAAGATAACATATTTTTCTCTTGTATTTCTCTATTGTGTAGTCATATATATATATATATATATATATATATATTTATATATATACATATTTTGTTTCAAAATTTTCTAGGCAGTAAATCTTCTTATTCTTTAATATTTTTTGTCATTTCGAAAATTTTAATATCTGAAACCAATTTGTAGATTTTTCACAAGATATTGCACGTTCAAACAATGACTTTTTTATCAAATCGTAATAAAAATTGAAGTGAAACAGGAGAAATTCATGAAATAGTATAATTTCATAATCAATTTTAAATTTTATATAATTATTTTAGTCTATCACACAAACAAGTAGGTTCCCGTGCATAGCATGGATTTGCGACTAGTTATGATTAATTTTGTAACTTTTTGTGATGAGTGAAGTACATAATTGCATAAATAGTGGTTCCACTTGTACAAAGTACAAACCACTACATAAATAGTACCAAGTGAATTACTGTGCACGAAGTTGCCATTTATAGTAATTCCCTTTGCCTTCAAGTTTACACTCTACTTTCACTGCAAAACTAAAACAACAATAAGTCTATAGCACAAATTTTTTTACAACAATTGAAGTGACAAGTTATTATTAATAGGTAAAAAAAAATGATAATAATAATAACACAGGCAAGAACCAATAAAAACCACTAATAATAAACTCAATTGATGTTAATTCTTTTTTAAACGATTGTCTGTAATATTAATCAAACTAAAATACTAGTATTTGGTAGAAATAGCTGGGTAGTCGGCATGTGTATTTATGTGCATGTAGATCGAAAGGGTGGCGAGTAAAAGAGGAAGGTAAGCACGTGAATGATACAAAAATACAAACACTAAACATACCATAATCCGCATGATCGATGAGCTAATATATAACTTAATAAACACATGACGTTGCTCTTATTTTTAGTACAGCCAAATCCATAATAAACCTAACTAGATAGCGCTACTTCCATTCATACAATGGAATTTTTTATTATTATTAATTAGTATACAATCAAATCAACAAGGATTTTACAAATGAGTCCAAAGGGAGTTCATTTTCATCCTCTAGAAGCTGCTGATATTCCTCATAAATCTTGTCAAGCATATTTTCTGTGGTCTCAGAGTAGTTTTGGCATGAAAAGTAACATGCATCATCATAATCATTCACAAAATCACTACGGTTATTTTCACAAACCAGAGCCTCTCCACCATTAATATCAGCATCTTTGTGATCAGACCAAAACCAAGGACAATTCAGAGCCTCTCCATGATCGAGTCCATTATTATTATTATTGTTTCCATCTCCATTACTAGATGAACCACTTACCATGCTTTCAATACTATTATTCCTTGTAATTGCAAAAGGTGAAACCCTCACAGCCTTTGGTTGATGAACTTTTGTCTTTATTATCATTTCTCCATTAGAACTATCTTGATTATCATTCTTCTTCTTTCGCCTGTTTGGAACTTGAACACAATTTGATGCTCCTTTGTGGTCGTTTTGGACATTCTTTGCTGAGTTCTTGACCTTTTTGCTTAGATGAGAATTCCAATAATTTTTTATCTCATTGTCAGTTCGGCCAGGCAACCTTGCAGCAATAAGAGACCAACGGTTGCCAAGAAGTGAGTGAAGCCTGATAATTAGGTCTTCTTCATCAGGAGCAATGTTTCCTCGCTTTATATCAGGTCGAAGATAGTTCAGCCATCTTAGCCTGCAGCTCTTACCGCATCTAAGTAACCCTTCAAGCACAAAAAACACCAAATCTAGAGTAAAAACAAAAATTCAACTTGTTTTGCTTAATATCTGATCATATACTTAAATCATATTATCAAAGTTATGTTGAGATTTTTTTAACATGTTATTTTTATCTTTCTAATTATAACAAACAATTTATCTCTATATATATATATTAAGAAACAGAATGCAATTAGTCATACATTATTGTAGTAGTAAACGAAGTACCTGCATTTTTAGGCAAAGATCTCCAATGGCCCTCACCATGAGCCTTAATATAGTTCATGAGCAATGTGTCTTCTTTGGGAGTCCACGGACTGACGGACCCCTATTCATACCAATTTTTGAACAACATGGGGCTCTTCCCATTTCTCTCTTCTCTCCTAGGATATCACAGAATCATGTGCATGTAAATGACTGAGGGAGAGAGGAAAAAGAACACGAAGATGAGAACCAGCTTTTCTACTCTTTTATAGTTGGTTTGAGCTTGAACCGTGATGAACACTCTAGAGTAAACTCGTAGAGCATCTTAAAAACACATAACTATTAGATTACTTAATTAGTATCATGTAAATAAAGTAACAAAAACAAATGAAGTGTCTAACACGCTGGCGGCTCCATGTCGAGTGCAGGGTGGACACAGGAACACCCTGAACTTGGAAAAAAATTAATTATTATATGTAAATTTTAAAAAGTTTATGATTTTTTATCCTTAAAAAATATTTGGGACCACCCTAAATTTTTTTAGGCTCAACATAATTGTACTTTGGACAAAATTTAGCAACAAACTTGATTGTAGATTAAGACTACAACTCTACTCAATCTTTTTTTACTGGATGTGAATTTTGGTAAATCCATCATTGGATTATATTTTTTTCTTAAATCCTCTATACTTGAAAATTTTCAAAAAGATCAAATATCAATAGCTATGTCATCACTCAAATCTTTAAATTTCAAATTTTTGTTGTCTACAATTATACATAAAAAAATAAAACTAAATAGTAAATAACTTCTAATTAACATGAAATTTGACTTGTATTTTAAGAACATAAAGAATATACAATTTAATATTTAAATTTTCAAAATATGTAATGGTGGGGGCCAGTTACTCAGAAAGTATTGTTAAAAGCGGTATTAACTGGGCCTATGGCCCTATCCGAGGATGTTGGACCATCCGAGGAGGCCTAAATAAGGCTATGAGTAGAATGAAGTTAAGAGAGGAGTAGAGGCAATGTGAGATGGGTCCAATAAGTGTCCGAGATGAATCTGAATACCTTATCATCACGAACTTCAGGGCTATGTCACAGCTGAGAGTAGGACATTGGACCAGGGATAAGGATAAAAAGGCAGACAAATATCTTCAAAGGCTGCGACCTCCGCATTAATTGCCTCTCAACCAACTCTCTAGCCGCATTAATGTGGAAGTGATGCCTGAACAGTGATCAAGCAGCCTTACAGCTACTGGTTGATGGTTCCAGGAAATGTTGGATGGGACAGGAAGGAATCCCCCTAATCTAGCATACACGTGTGTGATAAGGATGACATGAAGGTTGCAGTATATAACCTGGAAGAATGCACTGAAAGCAGGGATTGGAACTCTGATACAAGGGACTTCTTGAAGAAAACCATATGAAACAAAATAACATAGTTGGTTCCAAGGACAAATTCGATAATCTAGTCTGTGTCATATCATCTTCAATCGTTAAGTTTAATCGTTTTTCTTCTGGGATAAATCTAGTACTTCTATCCATGCGCTACAAATTTATTGTTTGAGTCGTTAACGTTTGAGCCCAATCCGATTTTGGGATCAATACAATTTCAGTCCCTACAGTAATCATGTTAATTTGTTTAGTTAGAATTGTAGCAAAAGCCCAAGAAAATTTTTATGAAACTAAAATTTTGAAAAAGATATAATTTGCAGTATTGATAATGAGACTACCATGCAAAAATTTCAAAATAAGAAAATTCAAAAAGGAAATTGTAAGACTTATGTTTTTGTGTGTATGTGTGTTTTTTTTTATGGTCAATATATGAAATTCTATTTTTATTAAATTTTGTATAATTTAAGTTTCTTAATGACCACTCTGAAAAATATTTTTGAAGCCGCCACTAGTCTAACACAAATGATATAGTATTAGTGTGGGGTATTTCAGTTCACTACCGCTAAGATGTCTAAAACTAAATGGGTAGGTTATATTTGTTGGCAATATTGATGACAAGTAAGAAGAAAACTCAACTGCCATTCTTCCCTCTAATCTGCCCTTCCTCCAAGCATTGACCATTGACCACATCCCTTGCCTATTGTTTCTACGGCATATGTTTATACTTATGATACTAAGGTCAATATACTCAATCGTTTCGATTAAAATATGGTAGTGATTTTGGAAATAATCATTAAATTATTTTAGAAATTATAGTAAATTGTCACGTTTGGTAGGTTGTTGTTTTCAAGAATAATCATTTTTGGGATACAATATTTTTTTTCCGTAACCATTGACATGCAATTACTAATTAGTGTAGGGGTGTGCGTGGGTCGAGTTAAGGGGATTTTTTGACCCAACCCACCATGGTGGGTTAAAAAAAATTTAACCCAACCCAACTCATCACATTAGTCCAACCCAACCCACATAGGTCGGGTTGAACCCATTGGTTGGGCAATTTTTTTATTACTATTATTATTAAATTGAGCAAAAAAAATATAAATATAAATATATTAAAAAAACTCAAAAATTAGTATCAATGTAACTCTTTAAAGGCAAACAACACTAATGACTAAACAACAATAATAATTTACTAGAGTTTGTGTGAACTAATTGGCTTTTATATAGGATAGGAAGAGCTGGTTATTTAAAAAAAATTATTAATTATATAATATATTTTAAATATATGGGTGGGCCGGGTTGGGTTTGGAATTTTATAACCCGAACCCAACCCAACCCACCAAGCCCTAAAAACCAACCAAACCCGCCAGGTTGGGTTGGGTTGGGTCGGTTTTGGTGAGTTGACGGGTTGGCTACACACTCCTAAATTAGTGCATAAAACAAGTGGTTTCATGCACTAGAAATTATTGAAGACAATCAAGTTTGATAGGTGGTTGTTTTTCAAGTATAATTGTCGGACTGTGTGCCTTACCAATCCATCCAACTACCAATTGGTGAAGGATGAGGGGGCACAAATCTTTTATAGCATTCGATCGCAAACCAAGCCCATTGGTATTGGAGTGAATTGTGAAATCCCTCACAATCCCTCCCTCACAATGCAGCTCCAACGACTCAAACCAATGACCGGGCTCTAATACCATTTGTCGGACCGTGTGCTTTATCGATCCATCCAACCACCAATTGGTGAAGGATGAAGGGGGGCACAAATCTTTTATAGCATTCAATCGCAAACCAAACCCATTGGTATTGGAGTGAATTGTGAAATCCCTCACAATAATAAATTTAGGGATAAATTTTTTTTACAATTGCTAGGATAACACCTTCCGATTAATGCATAAAACAAGTGGTGTTAGTGATTTGGTTCATATAAAAAGTGATATAGAAAACTATTAGCCCTACATGCATGTGAATAAGTTACGAATCATAACTTGCTCTCTTGGCAAGATTTGAAAAAAGTTATGTTCTTAGGATTTTTTTTTTTGAGTTTCAATTATCTTTTTTTTGAGGAGATAAATTTGATAGTTACAATAGGAGAGGAGAATTCAAACTCTGGAGGTTTTCGTTAGAAATACCAAAAAATATCAATTGAGTTATATGAAACTTAGAAAGTTTATTTAATTATCCATTCTAAGGAATAAATATTTATATTGTACTTTTACATAACCAAACAATAGAGTGACGAATTCGATTGTTAAAAACTATAAATTCCTAAAGAGAAGAGTGTTTTGTTTTCATTTCTAAAAGTGATAAATTCTCATTAAATCCTAAATGTTTTTAAGAAGTTCTAGTTTTTCAAATTTGTCAAAAACCCAAAACAAATAAAGCACAGATCAGAAAACTCACACCACAGTAGCAACAAAACAGCCATACCCAACCTCTACCCCTCAAATTCAAGCCAAAACCAACAAGTTCTTACAACCTAAAGAAAACCCAACTAGTAATTCAACCAAAGAATCAAACAATGGGTTTCGTTCATAGATGAGAAGAGAAAAAGGGGAAAATAAAAAGAGAAAGAGAAAGGGAAAATAAATAATAAAGAAAGAGAAGAGAGAGAAGTCAAAAGCCCACCAATCGTGGTGGTTGTCTTGGATGGTGGCGGTGCTCATGGGGTTTGGCTTTGGTTGAACTAGAGATGTGAGGGAGAGACCGAATTCCTTTGTTTAGATCAAAGAGAGGGAAAGGGGATAGATTTGGGAATGTTCAAATCAAGGTGAGAGAAAAAGGGCGGTGGGGTTTGGTTGTGAGAAATGAGGGAACCACCGCCTGGATTGGTGGTGGTATAGAGTGGAGGCGAAGAATGTTGGGTTGCTTGACCATGTTCAGATCGAGGAGAGAGATAGAGAGAGAGAGAGAGAGGATATTGTAGATTGTTCACTAGACTTAGAGTGTTTAGACAATTTGTGTTTTTGTGTTTGGTAAACAAGCAAATCTAGGAATGTTCTTTTTTTCCCTATTTTTAAAATAGGGAATTTAAAAAAAAAAAAAAGTTTTTGATTTTTTATTCATTTTTGTTGGGTTCTAAGACTTTACGTTTAAATGTATTAGAACTTCATTTTGTAATGTTGGCAAACCATGATCAAAACGTTAAGTCTTGTTTTAGACTTACTTAAAGTATATTTATGTGTAAAGTTGGAATCGAGTGTACTGTAGGATTTAATGTGTAAATCTGCCTGGCTTGATCGATTGAGAATTAGACTTGATCGATCGAAGCTCGTGTAGATTGTTTTTCTGCAAAATTTTCCAACTCAGCCCAAGCCCGTTTAACGTGTAGGGTTTTATATTTTGCCTTAAGTATAAAAGGAAAAACCCTAGCAACGTTTTGTAGTTGTTGTTTATGCTGTGCATGTGAATCTCTTGTGAGATCTAGAGGTGTTTGCCTTCACATATACTTAGGGTTATCAAGAATCAAGATTATGTCAAGAACTTGTTGATCAATTTGATTGCTGCATAAAGAGCTTAAAGATACACAAGTGGGAGTACTTATGCTTGCTGTGAATCCAAGAGAGAAGTAGTCTGTGGACTCGAAGCTGTCACGTGATCGTGGTAGTAAGTTTCCTACTCGAGGTAGCAATAAGATGTTAGTGGTCTAAGTCGCTATTGTGTAAATTTCAATTCTCTATAGTGGATATGTTTTACCTTGAGGATAGCTAGGTTAAATCCTCCCTAGGTTTTTTACCGGTTTGGTTTTCCTAAGTTATCATATCGTTGTGTTATTTATTTTCTGCACTTTACAATAATATGATATATTTGTGTTAACCTAGATTTGAATAATTTGACTAAGTAATCACTTGGCTAATTGACTAGGTTAATCTGGTTTTGTTTTAATGGGTCTAAAAACGTACAATTTTAAATGATGATGGTTAAATTTTTTTTATTTTAATAGCCACGTTAGTTTTAAATGTGTCAACTGTGCACTTCGTCTATCACGTAAACTATTTTCGTGAGTGAGATAACAGTAGGGACCAAAACGAGAATGCTTCTTGATTTTGGGGACTAAAGATAGTAAAATTAAAAAGTAAGGACCAAAATGAAAATAGAGTCAAAATGTAGGAATGAAAAATGTATTTTTCACTTGTGTTATTTGACATCACAGTTTTTTAAATTAATTTTTATGGGATAAAGTAAAGTTTAGCCCCAATTCAATTTAAAACTATTTTTTTCAACTTCTTAGAGAATTCGTATTAGACTAACCAAACTAGCTTGAGGTTAAATATATAGCTAAAGACCGACAAAAAAACCCATGTATCAACCTCACCAAACTAATCCAAAAAATTTAACAATCAACGGTGCTCACCAGAAGCAACAAGTCACTACTTCTCACTATTGTTAAAAATAAATAAAATTATTCCTTCTCTCACCATCTCTCGTGGTTGATTTGTTTGGGTTGCTGGTAGTGCGAGGTGGTGGAGCTTTCCTGGTTCATTCTAGTAGTGATGCGAGGTGGTATGGTGTTGTGATTTGACTAGAATTGAATCATTGGTAGGCAACGTTCAAGGAGTTTCCGTCGTCTGAGTCCAATTTGGGTTGCTGCTGCTATTTTAGGTGAGTATCGTTGATGTTCAAATTGTTCAGGACAACAAGATCTTCAATTTGTGTGTTAAATTTTGAACTGAAAATGGTTTGGAGATTTCTGATTTGGTTAAAGGATGGGTTTTTAACATTTTAGGTTAATTTGGTTGTGATTGTGGTGGTCTGTGTGATTATCAAATTTGTAAGAGAAATTTCTTTTTCATTGAATGAATCATAATTGAGGACTCTGATGATGCTGAGATCATCAGTAGTAGGGTTCATCTAGAAGATTTCCAATACTAGTTCTTCCAAGTTCCTGCAAGGTTAGTGAAAAAAGGGGGATCCTCTCAAGTGGTCACCAGTGTGATGCCGGCCATAGAGTCTCCGATGGTAAAGTCAACGAATGGAGCTCAGAGAAGAGAGAATTCAGTAATGAGAGTAAAATGATTAGTGTGAATATGTACCTTGTCTAGGATTTGGTAGGTCCTATAAATAGGCTCTTCTTACTAGCTATTGCCTTTCTTGAATGGTGACTTGAAGGCTTATTTGGTAACGTCTCTCGCCTACTTAATTTGGCCTTAATGGAGGTCCCAACGGTCTCATCCCTGATATGTAACCGTTGGGGTATTAAGTATCTGTTTTTATGGTGTTCTTGGCCTTAATGGAGGTCCCAACGGTCTCATCCCTGATATGTAACCGTCGGGGTATTAAGTATCCATTTTTATGGCGTTCTATCCTTATCCAGGCTGGCTCTTCTAGATGAGGATAATTGCCTGGTATATCAGTTGCCCCCTATTTTGAGATTGTCTTTGCATGTGATGACGATCTCGAGAATATGAAAGGTCATTTGCTCAAATGTGACTCTTGAGATTTCTATTGTGTCTGTATTTAATGTGGAGTGGTGGCACCATACGTGTCATGGCCACGTGGTGCACTCTGAGTGGTGGATAGCAACATTTTGTTCGAGGGATTTTTGGGTTTTCTGTCGATTTTCAGTTTTCCAAGTCTAGCTTTTTAAACCACTTAGCTTCTCTTCTCTTTCTTTACTCTCTCTCTCTCTCTCTCTCTCTCTCTCTCTCTCTCTCTCTCTTGCCATTGTTGCTCTGCATTTTTCTCTTAGAACTTTTTGAATTCCCTCAACTTTTTCTATTCTAAGCTTGGTTTTTGGAGGTACGGTTTCTCTCCTTTTTTTATTTTTTTATTATTTTTTTTATAGCCAAATTTATCTGCCTTTCCTTTTTGGTTTAAGGATAGAAATTCATACCTTTTCTTTTGATTTCCATGGTCGAAAGCTCCAAGGTTAGGCAACTTTGTCCCTTTATTTCATTTTTCTTTACTCGTTTAGGGCATCTCTAGGCTCCTTTAGCACCCATTGCCCCCCAATTGAGGGTTTTGTACCTAGTGGCAGTAGTTTAGGTTTTGTGGTGGCTGATTTGCACCATTTGCTGCATCAGTCTCTCAATTGGTTTAAGGAAATGGTGGGTGAGAGGGAAGTAGTGTCTGAACTAGTCAAGGGCTTTACTGTTACAAAGTAATGCCCTTTAGGTTGAAGAATGCAGGAGCCACTTACCAGAGGTTGGTCAACAGGATATTCAGTAGACAGATTAGAAAAAAACATGGAGGTATATGTTGACAACATGCTTGTCAAAAGCTGGGAAGAGAACACACACCTGGACAACCTTAAAGAGACCTTCATGACCTTTCGACAATACCAAATGAGGTTGAACCCTGGCAAATGCGCCTTTGGAGTGTCATCAAGAAAATTTCTCGGGTTTATGGTACCTCAATGAGGAATAGAAGCCAACCCAGAGAAGATACAGGCCATATTGGAAATGACCTCTCCAAAGATAGTGAAGGAGGTACAGACACTAACAGGAAGGATCGCTGCCCTTAATAAGTTTGTCTCCAAAGCTACAAACAAATGTCTGCCTTTCTTCTAAACCATGAAGTGGGCTTTTGCCTGGATGAGTGAATGCGAAAAGGCCTTCCAAGAGCTGAAGCGTTATTTGAGCAGTCCTCCCCTCCTGAGCCCATCAAAGGAAGGGGAAGATTTGTTCTTATACCTCGCAGCGTCAACCATGGCCATGATTGTAGCTTTGATTCGAGAAGAGAATAGGGTACAACTCCCTGTTTACTACGTGAGTCAAGCATTCCAAGGAGCCAAGGCCAAATATCCACACCTAGAAAAGATCGTCTTCACCTTAATCGTAGCCTTGCAAAAGTTTCGTCCCTACTTCCAAGCTAACCCCATTTTGGTGATAACAGACCAACCCATAAAGAAAGCAATGAACAAACCCGAAGCGGTAGGGAGGTTAGTACAATGGGCGATTGAGCTAAGTCAATTCAACGTCGAATATCATCCTAGAATAGCCATTAAAGCTCAGGCATTGGTTGACTTCATTGCCGAGTTCACCTTATCAGACGACGAAAAAGCACAGGACGAATCAGAAAGCTGGAGAATATTAGCAGATGGATCGTCAGTTCAAAAAAGAGGAGGGGTTGGGGTTATCATCAATACTCCTAAGGGGGAAACCTTCAAGTATGGAGTACGACTTCAATTCCCCGCCACCAACAACGATGCAAAGTACGAAGCCATACTGATAGGACTTAGGATCAGGAAAGCCTTGGAAGCCAAAAACCTACTCCTCAAAAGTGATTCTAAGTTGGTGATAGGGTAGATAAAAGGAGAATACGAAGCAAAAGAAAGTAGGATGCAAAAGTACCTCAAGTTGACAAACCAACTGATCCAGGAGTTTGACCAAGTGGACTTTACGCAAGTCCCCAAAAGCTAGAACTCAGAAGCAGATGAAATGGCAAAGCAAGCATTATTAGAGGAAAGAACGGGTTTGCCCAATTTGAAAGTGGAAGTGCAAAGGCATCTAAGTATTGAAGAACTCCACACTTTCGTGATCCAAAACCAGAATAGTTGGATGAATCCAATCCTCTCTTTCCTAGGAAAGGACGCCTTCCAGTAGGTGCGGACAAAGCAAGGAAGGTCAAGAAGTGAGCGGCTAGGTACACAATCCTGAATGATACTCTGTATAAAAGGAGCTTTTCCATGCCCTACTTGAGGTGTGTCGAGGAAGACGAAGCCAAAAACATCTTGAAGGAGGTCCACAAAAGAATTTGTGGAGACCACACAGGCTAGAGGTCCTTGGTTAGCAAAATTATTAGAACAGTCTACTACTGGCCCACCATGCAGAAGGATGCAAAAGAATATATGAAGAAATGTGATAAATGATAGAGGTTTGGGAATATTCAACGCGTCCCTGGAGAAAAGATGATGATCATAACCTCCCTGTGGCCCTTTGATCAATGGGAAATTGACATCACGGGCCTTTTACCCCAAGGTAAAAAGCAGGTAAAATTTTTGTTAGTTGCAATAGATTATTTCACTAAATGGGTAGAAGCAAAAGCTTTGTTAACAATCACAAGAGCGAAGATCTAAAGTTTTGTGTGGAAAAATATAGTTTGCAGGTTCGGCATACCAAGGATGATCATATTAAATAATGGTCGTCAGTTCAACAGCCAAGAATTCAAGAGCTTTTGTTCTGGACTCGGAATCAAGAACCAGTTTTCTTCACCAGGACACCTACAAGCCAACAAATAGACGGAAGTGATGAATCGAACATTGCTAAAGATCATCAAAGTTTGTTTGGAAGGGGCAAAGGGTGCATGGTCAGAAGAATTACCAAATGTCTTGTGGGCCTATAGAACCATCGCTAGAACCCCAACTAGAGAGACACCATTCAGGCTCATTTATGGTATGGAAGTAGTAATACCAATCGAGATAGGAATTACCAGCATGAGAAGAGAATTCTTTCAAGGAAGTAGCAACGACGATCAGCTGAAGGTCAACCTGGACTACCTGGACGAAACAAGGGAGGAAGCATCCAAGATGACTGAATACTACAACAAAAGAGTAAAACTCAGGAGACTGAACATAGGAGATCTTGTTTTATGCAGAATCATACCAGCAACAAAGGACTCAGCACAAGGAAAACTCAGACCAACTTAAGGAAGGGCCTTACAAGATCATCCATTACTCAAAACAGGGGAGCTATCACCTGGAATCGATGGATGGGAAAAGATTGCCACGTCCATGGGACATTGAGCATTTGAAGAGGTATCATCACTAGAGACAAATTACCATTGTAATCATGAAAGAAATCCTTTGTGACAAAAATAAAGCAATAAAAGTATTATTCAGCAAACATTCTCGAAATTGTGTACAAAGAAACCACTGACAAAGCCAAGTAATAAAATTCCTTAAATGGATGTAAATCACCCAAAATGGCTAAGTGATAAAATTCCTTAAATGGATGTAAATCACCTAAAATGGCAAAATGACAAAATTCCTTAAATGGATGAAAATCACTGACGAAGCCAAGTGATAAAACTCCTTAAATGGATGTAAATCACCTTAAATGGCTTAGTGATAAAATTCCTTAAATGGATGTAAATCACTGATGAAGCCAAGTGATAAAATTTCTTAAATGGATGTAAATCACCTAAAATAGCTAAGTTATAAGATTCCTTAACTGGACATAAATCATTGACGAAGGGACAAATGCAAGCTACCAAAGAAGCATAGCAAATGATGCAACCCCTAACAAAGGTATGAATCATGGCGAAAGGCAAACAAAAAGCTTGTGCAGCTAGTAGAGACGACCATCGTAGGTAAAATAAACAAGAACATGATATATATAAATATATATATATATATATATAACTGCAAAATGCAATTGTTACAGAGTTTCTATCTAAAGCCCAAAAACATACTGGGCACCACAAAAAAGAAAAGGAAAGAAATAAACAACAAAAGCAAAAATAAGCACTTCAAGTGGTGGCCTTGTCCCCTCCAGCTGTGCCATCAGGAGCACCCTCAGAATTAGTAATGTCGTCCTCTGGAGCGTTCTCTTTAGGAGCGGCAGTAGCTTGGGCGGCCTTATCAACCTCCATCTCTTTGTCCACCTTCTCGAATTCCAGATCCTCCAAGTCTACTCCAGAGGGGTGTTTAACCAGATACCGCCTAAGGAGCTCAAAGCCTTCATAATACCAAATAAAGAGCACGGTGTTGTACTCTTCAGTCAATTGAAAAGCTTGAATAGCCTTGGCAGCCACAGATTTGACCTTCTAGTTTATAGCTTGAAGCTGTTCGTCTTTCTATACTGTCAGTTGCTTCTCGACCCTAAGCTCGTCAACCAAAGCCTTACCCTTCTCCTTGGCTAAGTTAGCTTCATCCATGACTATAATAAGGTCCCTCTTCAGCTTCTCGATCTCAACGTCTAGAGCCTCCACCTTGGATCCAGCCACCACTGCCTTCTCCTTGTGACTCAGGTACTCAAAAGTTATGTGAATTGTCTCCCCCAGAACCTGAAAATGATAAGAAGAGTTATAAGCATCAAGAACCATCCCAACTCATGAGTTACGCAATCAAATGAAAAGAAGTATACCTAGACGAGCTTGTGAATATGGGCGATTCACAACCTTGTGAGAAGGGATGCTAGAAAGCACCTTAAGGTCCTCAACAATGATGGCAAAATAGGCCCTCGCCAAGGCTAGGCCAGCATCGTCCCAAACGCTAGATGTCTAGGAGCCCACCTTCTCCTTCCTTTTTGCCAAAGTCCTCTGCCTCTTTGGACAAGGAGTAAGTTCTTCCAGCGAAGTAGTGGGAGAGGCCGTCTTCGTGGCCGCAGGACGGAAGTAGCTAGAATGATCGGGGTCCCCTTCTCAATGACCCGAACCACCTTCTTTCCCAAACTTGAAAGAGGCTCGTTCCTTTTAGCCTTCATCCCAACGTACATCTCTAGATTAAACTTGGTTGTCATCTCTACGTGACAAAAAGAAGATATAATAATAATAATAATAATGATAATAATAATAAAAAAGAGGGAAAACTCAAAACAAAACTTACTTTTTTCTTCGATCTTGATAGCGCACAGGATGAAGGGGGAAGGCTCCGAACCAAGGAAATGACGAGTGAAAGTTCAGGGATTGACAAGGTCATCAAATTCGTCGATCATCTTCGCATATTCAGTGGCCACCTGGACACGCTCCTTATATCTACTCTTGAGCCTGGGGCTTTCCTTAACTGCGAATGCATAACAAGCAAAGGTCAGTGACAAATCAAATTGAAAAGAGAAAGAACTATCAAAAAATAAACAAAAGATGACGCACCTAGCCTTGGATACCTCCACCGACAAAGCAATCTAGGAACCTCACCCCAGAAGTCATCAAAAAGGGTTTCCCATCCATCTCCAGACACGAAGAAGTATCTAGACTTCCAATACCAGAAAGACGAAGAAAGATTTGTGATAATCCTCACCTTCCTAACCCATGGCACAAGCTCATAGTACCCATACTCCTTGGACTTCTTCAAACAATATAGGTAAACAAACTCGTCCAACCTAATCATGTCACCTTCAGTGATGACCATCCAAATCTCCATACAACTAGTCATTATCCTTCATGAGTTTGGCATAAGTTGCCTTGGAGCGATGTTGAAGTGGTTCGAGAGTTCCATAATGAATGGATGGACGGGGAACCTATGGCCACACTGGAAAGCAACCTCGTAGAAGCACACTTCTCCAGGTGAGAAATGACATGCTTTTTCCCCTTCTCGAGGAAGACAAATCTTGACTTCCTCAGGGAACTAGAATTTGTCTCTAAACCTAAAGAGGGTGTCAACGTCTAGGGCACTCTCCTCCCTAAGGGAATGAAAGGGCTTAATCTCCCTTCGTCTAGACGACGAACGGCCAAACGCAATAGTATCCCCCTCTGCCTCGACGAGGTCATCACTAGATGACAACCCCGTCCTAAGCTCACTAGACCTCACTTTAGACACTACTTCCCTCTCACCCACCATTTCCTTAAACCAATTGAGAGACTGATGCAGCAAATGGTGCAAATCAGCCACCACAAAACCTAAACTACTGCCACTAGGTACAAAACCCTCAATTGGGGGGCAATGAGTGCTAAAGGAGCCTAGAGATGCCCTAAACGAGTAAAGAAAAATGAAATAAAGGGACAAAGTTGCTTAACCTTGGAGCTTTTGACCATGGAAATCAAAAGAAAAGGTATGAATTTTTAAACGAAAAGTCTTAGAACCCAACAAAAATGAATAAAAAATCAAAAACAATTTTTTATTTATTTAAATTCTCTATTTTAAAAATAGGGAAAAAAAGAACATTCCTAGATTTGCTTGTTTACCAAACACAAAAACACAAATTGTCTAAACACTCTAAGTCTAGTGAACAATCTACAATATCCTCTCTCTCTCTCTCTCTCTCTCTCTCTCTATCTCTCTCCTCGATCTGAACATGGTCAAGCAACCCAGCATTCTTCGCCTCCACTCTATACCACCACCAATCCAGGCGGTGGTTCCCTCATTTCTCACAACCAAACCCCACAGCCCTTTTTCTCTCACCTCGATTTGAACATTCCCAAATCTATCCCCTTTCCCTCTCTTTGATCTAAACAAAGGAATTCGGTCTCTCCCTCACATCTCTAGTTCAACCAAAGCCAAACCCCATAAGCACCACCACCATCCAAGACAACCACCACGATTGGTGGGCTTTTGACTTCTCTTTCTTCTCTTTCTTTATTATTTATTTTCCCTTTCTCTTTCTCTTTTTATTTTCCCATTTTTCTCTTCTCATCTATGAACGAAACCCATTGTTTGATTCTTTGGTTGAATTACTAGTTGGGTTTTCTTTAGGTTGTAAGAACTTGTTGGTTTTGGCTTGAATTTGAGGGGTAGAGGTTGGGTATGGCTGTTTTGTTGCTACTGTGGTGTGAGTTTTCTGATCTGTGCTTTATTTGTTTTGGGTTTTTGACAAATTTGAAAAACTAGTTAAAGCTACTTGTTTGTTGTATTTACAATTGATTTTCTATTTGTGTGAGAAGAGACATTATGGGTTTGTGAATGAGAATTTGTTGTGTTTGGTTGCCAAGAAAATGCTTAATAAAATGTTATTTTATTTAGTTATTATTGATCTGAGTTTCGATGTGTTTGGTTATAAAGAAAGTACAAGAAAAAAAAAGGATTAATTTGCTAAGAGCCTAAGAATATGAAGCACATGAACATGAACAGTCATGTTCTAGGGAAAAAATTGCAAACTAACACCAATTTCTAAACAATTTTGTTAGTTAGCAACGTTTCCAAACTATTTAGGAAACTAGCATCTCAAGTCCAAGAGACTCAATTTCGCAAAGAACTCGAGCATAAAAGACTCGATTTTGCCAAGAACTTAGCCTAAATAAAACAGAGAGAAATAGAGGAAACGAAAATGAGAGAAACAGTGGGAAAACAAAACCTTCGCCTAAGAAATCACACATTCGTGGGTTCAGTCTGAGCATGGGTTTGTGGGTTTCGCTTCCTGGGTTCGTAGGTTCGCTGCCTAAGTTCGTGGGATTCTCCGCGTGGGTTCGCCGCTGGGTTCGTGGGTTTGTTGCTTGGGTTTGCCACTGGGTTCGTGGGTTTGCCACCTAGGTACATGGTTTCTGTTTTGATCTCTTACTTCGTGCGGTTTTTTTCTTTGATCTATTGCTTGTGTTTTTTTTGTTTTTTTTTTTTATTTTTTTTAAGAAGAAGAAGAAGAAGTTACACATTTTTTGATTTCTTGGTTTTCTTTCGTGGGACTCTAGTCTTTCATACTTGAGTTGCTACAGTGAACTCGAGATATTAATTTCCTAAATAATTTGGAAACATTGCTAGCTTATGAAATTGTTTGGGGATTGATGTTAGTCTGCAATTTTTTCCCATGTTCTAGACAAGAGTGCAAAGAACATGAACATGTTCTTTAGAAAAAAATAATGAAAGGAAAAAAATTTTAAAAATTAGAAATTCAAAATTTTGTTTTTAATTTTTCCAAACATCGTTTTGTCTTTTTTTTTTTTATTTAAATGTTAACATGGACTTTTTTAATGTTAATTAAAAAATTTATTATTATTTTAATGGCCACGTAGGGGCTCCACGTACCAACTACGCACTCTATCTATCATGTATTTGCCAAAAGCAAGAATTCAACTGAGTTTCGTCATTCATATATTTGCCACATCATTTATATTTTATTTCAAAATTAAAGAATCGTTTTTTTAACGATACACACGTTGCTACTTTATTTAAATTTGACAAGAATTCAACCAAGTTTCGTCATTCACATCTTTATCATTTAAACTAGTGAAAGACCCGTGCTTGCACGGTTTTATACGTAAATTAAAAAAAGTTTGCAATGAACTAAAAAAATTGCAAAACTTTTCATATACCACATAATTTTCTCACTACTTTGGAATAAAGAGAGAATAAAACCATTTGTTCAACCCATAAGGCTAAAAGAGAGAATAAGGAGGAGGATGAAGATAGCATAAAATCTATTGAACCTCCTCTTTTGTGATCTTGGGTAATCTATCCCCAACAATTTCTTACATTCTTTTTGGATACTCAAAATATACAATGAGAAAAATGTTTATATGAAGTAAAATCTTTATAACCAAGTTCTTTGCGTATACGTTATATGAAAAGAATTCTTAGTAGAAACTTAAATTCTATTTTTTTCTCTTATTTCCATTTACTTGCAAATTATATATATATATATATATATAAATATATATATATATATATATGTATGTATATATATATATATATGTATATATTAAATGTCAATAGTTTTCTACTCTATTTTTGGATGGTTATATACCTATACCATCTATTCATTTATGGATTTTGTTTTTTATAATTCTGCATAATATATATTTGAAAATAAGTTTCATATCCAACTCACTACAAAGGAAAAATGAGATTCATCTAATAACTTTTCAATGATAATATATCAGGAAGGCCAAAAGTTTTGATCAAATACGCCAAACATGAGGAGATAAATGTAGGTCTTAAGGATTTTTACCATACAACATGGAAGTCACTTGCAATCTTGCTCTTTGAGTTTGAGTTGCTAACTTTTGATTTGGTAAGAGGTTTGTACCAAACGAAATTCGAGAAAATTTCAGTCCTTCTAGCAGTCATTCTATTGAAAGAACAATGCCAATCTTACTTTGATACTTAGTATATCTCTGCATTGCATATTCAAATGAAAAAACCTTACCAATAATTAAAAACATCCAAAAAATAATTGAAAGAATATTTAGGTGAAAATCTCAATTAAATAATTAAGAACAATCTAAATTACTAAACATTAAAAATTTGATGTAGAGAGACTCATACCATCACATGAGAATTGAATTATTCATATAAATTAGATCAAAGTTAAGAAAATTATCTTAAACAAAAGGCAAGAAATACACAAAACTTAATCAATTTAATATAAAAAAAAAAAATGACAAATACGTACCCGCAAAACGTACGACTAAGAAGTTATATGGTGAAGAAGTTGGATTTCTTACCAATTAGGAATAACATTGTCCCCCCTCAAAAAAAAAAAAAAAAAAAAAAAGGAATAACATTGTCACAATTAACGTCAAAAAAATTGCATAACGTAAAATGCTTCATACAATATATAGCTACATGGTTTATCATTTACGGTCTCTCTTAAGAAAGACTCTACCCCTTAAATCAATCACTCTTCCCTGTTGCATTCAACTACTTTAAGGATAGGTTCATTATCCAATTAATTAGATTACAATCTAAGTTAAACAATGCACTGTGGTAATTAAAAAAATAAGAAGAATTAGATTACACTAAGTCTACAATGCTGTAATTCAAGATGCATTAGACTTCTCTTTTAAAAAAAGAATTACACGGATTAGATGAAGAATTTGGATTATAATTAAATTAAGATTTTTATTAACTTAGAAATTCTAGGAAAGAAAAATTATATATACATATTTTTTAAAATCTAAAAATCCAAAAAAAAAAAAAATACTTTTAAATTTGTTAATGTTATTAGATTGTTATTAGAATTTTTTTTAGTTTACGTTAAAGCTAATAAATATTAGCTTTTTGTTATTTATTCCAAAAGAAAAAAAAAATTGAGAAGAAAAAATAATACTTTTAAATTTGTTACTATATTATTAGGAAATAAATGAAGTAGGATAAATGTTTATCCAAAAAAAAAAAAAAATACTAATGTAAGTTAGTAAAATATTTTTTTTTATAAGATAAAATTTTTTAAAAAAAAAAAAAAAAAGAAGAAGAAGAAGAAGAAGAAGAAGAAGTTCATTAGAACACTTATTGTTACTTTATCCAAAGAAGTTGATACAAATCAAAAACTTTTTGTTTTTATCTAAAATCTTAAGTGAATTAATTTATTGAAAAATCTGAAATTTTTTTTTTTTTGGCAATTTAGTGAAGCCATTTGGCTCAATCACAACTTCTAAGTTCAACTTTTATTATATAATAATATATGATTTGGCAAGAATTCAACCACGTTTCCTCATTCATATCTTTGCCATGTCTTTTATATTTACTAGTCGATATCTTATGTGATGTGTATGTATGCTATAAGTTTATTTTGTAATATTTCATTAAAAAAAATTGATGTCTAATTTATAATACTTATTGAGTATTATAATATTTGAAGAATAAATTTTAATTATTTACAAGCTATTAGAAATGGGAAAAAGTAAATCATGTATAAGCATATTTAATGATTGATTCTCAAACCATAATCATATAATACACAAAACCTATTCAATTTGATGGGGAAAAAAAATTAGAGTAAACAAATACATACCTACAAGGTTGTAGGTAGAAGAAGAGAAAAATAAAGAAAAAGAACAATATGGTAGGTATTCATTACGAGATATATATATATATATATATATATATATACACACACATTCTATATTAAAAAAGTTGATATCAACAAAAAGTCTAATGTTAGTCTAATTTGTGGAGGTGAAGTTGAAATCTAAATCTTAAAAAAAGTCGCGTGTGAAGAGGAAATCCAAAGAAAAAAAAAAAGTCACGGTGGGTGAGTGAATAAAAAATCCAAAGAATTTAGTGTTTTATTTAAACACTAAAAGTAGTTGAATAGAATTTTATAATAGACATTTTTTTTTTTTTTTTACGTATACAAAGTTGCTGTTAAAAAAAAGATTACGTATATCAATATAGTTTAAATAAAAAAAAAAATGATTAGTTGGACTCTTTTTCTACGTGTATTATGTTTGCTTTTTTTTTTCTTTTTTTTTTTAGGTATAGTAATATAATTTAAATAAATAAAAAAATAAGGATTAGATGAAGACTTTGGATTGTTATGATTTTTTTATCAACTTATAAATTAAATTATAATAAGAAAAGGATTAGACGAAGAATATGAATGGTAATCAAATTAAGATTTTTATCAACTTAAAAATTTAAAGGAGAAGAAAATAAGAACAAAACAATTTAATTTATGCAATTTGGTAAAGTTACTTGGTGCAACCACAGTTTTGAAATCCAACATTTATTATATAGTATATGATATGATATGATATGATATGTTGTAATATAACATTTCAAATGACATCATTTTGCCATGATTCAATTATTTTCATTTAAAAAATATTTTGGGATTCAAATTGTTGGCTGTAATTAAAGGGGTTTTAAAAATTATAATTTGTTTTGTAAAGTAATGTCGTTTCAAAACCTAACAAGTATTTTTGGCTCAATCCTTTGGTAACATAAATGGGGTGCATTAAAAATTCTGATTGGAATACCCATTTTATATTAATTGGATGTGAATTTTGCAAATCCACCATCAGATTACATTATCTAAGTATATTCTCCATACTTGCAAAATTTCAAGGTGATCAAAAATTAATAGCCAAGTTATTGACTAATTGTTTAAATTCAAGTTTTTGTACTATATAGGCAAATGAGGTAATTGTCTTAAGAGAAATGATATATATACAACATTTTTACAACAAATCCTAAGTGGCAAGTTGTTATTGTTAGGGCAAAAAAGTAATCTTAGTGTTAGTTTCAAATTTGAACCAATAACAACTAACCACCTGTGATTTGTTGTAAAAATATTGTAGACGTAGCATCTCTCTTGCCTTAAGCTCCTAAATGTAAAGGGCCCCAAAGTATTAACCAATAAGGATGTATCTTTACTTGTTGAGTATTAATTAAGCCTCTATTAGTCAATAGATATAAAAAAAATAAAAATGTTAAAATTACTACTGTGGGGGTCGGTTAATCAATAAATATTAAAACCGTGTTAGTTGGGCCTATGGCCCATCCGAGGACGATAAACCATCCGAGGAGGCCTATATAAGATTATAAGTGGAACCAAATGAAAAGAGGAGTAGATATCACATGAGATGGGTCCAGTATGCGTCCGAGGACAAAATCCTTCTCGGCAATATGTGTCCGAGGACGACCTGGAGGCCATATTGTTACAAACACACTTCGAAGCTATATTACCACTAAAGGTGGGACATGGGACCAAGGGTAAGAAAGAAAAGATAAACAAATATCTTTAACAACTGCTACCTCCGCATTAATTACCTTTCAACCAACTCTCTGGCCGCATTAATGTGGAGGTGATGCCTGAACAGTGATGAAGCAGCCTTACAGCTGCTGGTTGAAGGTTCTAGGAAGTGTTAGATAGGACAGGAAGGGATCCCCCGAATCCAACCTACACGTGTGTGGTGAAGATGACACCAAGAGGGCAGTATATAACATGAAAGAATGCATTGAGAGAAAAGGATCGGAACTTCTAAACAAGTTATGCCTAGAGGAAAACCTTATGAAATAAAGAACTTAGCTTGTTTCAAGGAGAAATTGATCGTAATATTTGTGTTAATCCATCTAAAAATGTTAAGTTTAATCGTTTTTCTTTTGAAGTTAATCTAGTTCTTTTATATCCACGCTCTACAAATTTATTGTTTGAGCCTTTAGCGTTCGAACCCAATACGAGTTTGGGATCGTTACAAATTGAGTCCTTACAATTGGCGCCGTCTGTGGGAAGAGCTTGATTTAGATTAAAAGAAATCCGGTTCAACGTTCATGATGGAGGAAGCAGGTCCACATCACTACGCAGCAGGACCACATCAGGTAGATGCCAACCTATACCAAGCAGAGTCAAGAGGCTCCTAGCATGGTAATCTGCACCGGAGTCCCGAACGGAGTGAAGGCCGTGAGGGGAGTGTGCGCACAACTCATACCACCAAAAGTCGCTCTCATGGGAAGAGTCATGTTTCCCATGCAAAGAATGACAGGAACCTGTAACGTGAAATTGACGGGTTGAAAAGAGAGTTGCGCCACGCTAGGCGGGGATGTTCCCAGCCTAGGTCCGAACCATCATCTGAGGAGACGGATGGAGCTAGTTATAGGCAGAGATCCAGAACTCCGCCTAGTGAGACTTTTTCTTATGAAGAGGAGCACAGCCGTCGACATAAGCGCAAAAGTCTGCCTAGCAAGGGCTTAGGGAACAACGCCATGAACAAAGCATTAAGCCAAGTCTTCAAATCACCCTTCACAAGGAATATAGAAGATGCGATTCTTCCTCGGTGATTCCACCAGCCTACATTCACCCTATATGATGGCTGGTCAGACCCAGTAGAACACGTTAGCCATTTTAGCCAAAAGATGGCTATCTACTCCAGGGATGAGGCCTTGATGTGCAAGGTCTTTCCATCAAGTTTGGATCTGGTGGCGATGAGATGGTTTAACGGTTTAAGGGCCAACTCTATTGAATTCTTCAAAAAGCTTACTCGGACTTTTGGCGCTCAATTTATCACTTGCAGTAGGGTTCCTTGGCCTTTGGGATCCTTGCTATCTATGTCCATGCGAGAGGGCGAGACTCTCAAAACTTATTCAGATAGATACTGGGAAATGTTTAATGAAATAGAGGGAGAGCATGATGATGTGGCCATAAGTACTTTCAAGGCTGGTCTTCCAGCCGAGCATGATTTAAGGAAATCTCTAACTAGTAAACCTGTTACCAGTGTACACCAATTGATGGATAGGATTGACAAGTACAGAAGAGTAGAAGAAGACCAACTTCTGGGAAAAGGAAAGGCTGAGGTAATCTCTCAGGAGAGGAGGGATTTCAGGTCGGATCGTTACAATAGTAATTGACCTCAGAAAGACTTCGTTGGGCAATCAGGTTCTGCTGATACCCAGGTGGTTAATGCAGTGTTTCGGGAGCCAGTACAGTAGGTATTGGAGAAGATAAAGAATGAGCCCTTTTTTAAATGGCCAAACAAGATGGCAGGAGAGCCTAAGAGATGCAACCCGAACCTTTATTGCCACTATCATCGAGATCATGGGCACACGACGGAGGATTGCAGGAATTTATGAGACCATTTGGAGCAACTGGTCCGAGAGGGGAAATTGAAGCAACTCTTGCATCATTCCAGTGGTAGGGTAGGCCAGGTAGGCTCAGAGATGTGTGGGGACGCTTTTTTAAGACTCTCTCTTGGCACAATAAACGTTATTTTTGTTGCCCCAGGGAGGACTGGATCTTGTCCTTCTAGGGTATTGTCGGTGTTCCAACCTCCGGCCGAGGATCATTGCCAAGCGTCAAAAAGAGCCAGGGTTGACATCCCCCTGATTTTGGGCTTTTCGGATGAGGACAAGGTTGGAACCATACAGCCCCATGATGATGCTCTGATGGTCACGCTGAGAATTGGTGGGTACGATGTAAAAAGGGTGATGATTGATCAAGGTAATGTTGTTGATATAATGTACCCAGATTTGTATAGGGGGCTAAGATTGAAGCCTGAGGACTTAGTCGCCTACAGTTCCCCTCTGGTGAGTTTTAAGGGAAGGATGGTTGTTCCAAAAGGACAGATCAGACTACCTGTGCAAGCCGGTATAGATGTGGTGGAGGTGGACTTCATTGTTGTGGATGTTTTCTCTCCATACACGACTATTATGGGCAGACCTTGGCTTCATACCCTAGGAGCAGTCTCATCTACTCTACATCAGAAAGTGAAGTACCCATCTGGGGGCCAAGTATTGGAGATAGTAGGAAGCCAGGTTGCAGCTCGGCAATGCCTGGTAGCGGCTATACAACATCGGCCAGAGGTAGAGACCTTGGCTACCGTCGATAATGGATTATAGCAATTAAAACCCCCAACATTACCCTTTGTAAAATGTGCTTTCCCCTAGATCGAGGGTTTTACATGGGGTCGCCACTTATTTAATTTAAAAGGAAAAACAAGAAAACCTTTAATGAAAAATACTTCCGTTGTATTAATGTATATGACAATTTACATCGAATTTTGTAACAAAAATTTACAATGCTTTTTGTCCTAGGTACAATCTAAGAAAAGTAAATTACATTGCTTTATTTCCTAGTTACATTCTAAAAAAGGTAAAATTGTATATACAAAAACACTATCTAGAACCCTTGATCTTGGTTCGGAGGCTAATTTACGAGATGGGAAGGGATTAAGCACCCATCTTGCCCGGTAAAACCGGTCTCTTAGGTTAAGGTGGCCAATGTCATGTCATGTCAAACAAATACAAAGAATATGTCATATAAACATGTGATTTGCAGAAAGTGTAAATAAACATATGTTAGGAGAATTTGACATAAAGAGAGAAAAAAATAAAAAATAAAATAAAACTTGTTAGATAACAAAAAATGAAGGTAATGGCATGTTCATCCAAGAGATCAATATAAATAAAGAATTCCTAGCCTAGACATGTTCATCTAAGCATGTGAGGGAAAAACAAAATTGTCATGTTATTTGTCATCAACATAATTGCAAAGAGAAGCAAATAAAAATAAAACCTTTAAGCATATTTGATCATCCAAGCAATTATGAAGAGAAGTAAAGGAAAAACCCTAGACATGTTTATCTAGACAAAATCAAAATACTTTGACATGTTTGTTCAAGCATTTAAAAAAGTAAAACAACTACCTAGACATGTTCATCTAAGTATTAAAGAGAAAGTTGTGTTTTAGCCTAGAAGTGCTCATCTAAGCATTCAAAAGAAAATTATGTATTGGCCTAGAAGTGTTCATCTAAGCATGTAAGAGAAAACCAATAAGACATAGGCATGTTCATACAAGCATAGCATAAAAGAAGTGAATAATGATTTGTAAGCATTTATTCTAGCATGTATAAAGAATAAAAAAGTTAACTACTTACCAGCATAAATTAAAAGGGGAAATGATCACCTAAAGGGCTAGGGAGAAAGCAAGGAAGTACTCAACTACAACCAAAGTAAGAACAATGGTTGCTCAATAGCTTTTCTTTTTTGCTTTCTCACTAGCTCTCTAGAGGGAATTTGGGGTCCAGAAGATGGAAGAGGTCTTCTCTATTTATAGGGGAAGGGATGGCTTAGTTTTAAAGCTAAGTTATTAGCTTTCTTCTGAAGCTAAGGGAGGAGATAACCTGTTTAAATGAGCTGGGACGGATTTGGTGTTGATCCCCATTCAAATTTTGAAATGATGCTGCACCTGCTTCGTATTTTAGCTCTAATTTTCCGCTCAAAATTCCAATTGATTCAAGATGGGTGTTTTTTGAAAGGAAATTCAATTATCTACAACTTTTTCAGAAATAGAGAAAGCCAAATTTCAAGTTTATCCATGCCAAAAATGTGTTTCAAATTGCTGCTGAATTTTTGAATTTTTGAGCATTTTTGAAATTTTTCATAGGCTGTAATGCTGTATCTGTTTCTTTACCCAATTTATTTTTCAAAAATCTTTCTTCTGAAGCAAAGGGAAAGGATAAGTCTATTAGATAGGCTTTACCAGATTTGATGTTGAACTCATTTGAAATTTTGAGAGAAAATTGAAGATAATGCTGAATTTGTGTTATCTTCTACACCTGTTTCGTTTTTTGGCCATAACTTGCTGCTCAAAATTCCAATTGATTTGGGATTGATGTTTTTTGAAAGGAAATTTAATTCTCTACAACTTTTATAGAAATAGAGAAATCCAAATTTCAACTTTTTTCTGACCAAAAAAAATGCGATTCAAGTAGCTGCTGAAGATAATGACGTTTTTTGAGCATTTTTCATGGATCATATCTCCAAATTTTTTTTTTTTTAAAAATAGCAGATAAGATGCCATAAAGAAAAACATTTTTTATTATTTCTTCAAAAAAAAATGAAAAAAAATGAAATCTAATCAAAAATCACACTTGATTAACTTTAAATTAATTCTTGTGAGAACCAATCAAAATTAAATGTTTAGAATAGGATGTGATCAAGCTCATCGTATAGGCGAGCCATGATCATTGAAAATTGTTTGTATGATAACTTTTGATCAGGTGGTCCGATCAAAACCCGTGACATTCCATTATGATCGTTAGAACATCAAGATTTGTTTTGTATCACAAATCTGAAGATCTACCGGTTGGTTAAATGCAAGTTGTAAAATGGGGTGTTTACAGAATGCCCCTCATTGATAGAGCTTGAAAAGCGAATGTCAATGTAAAGAAAGACACCAAATTTTGCAACTTGAAATTTAACCGATCACCGATGTGTGATGAAAATTTGTTAAAGTTGTGGAAACTTGTTGGTTTCCAAAAAAAAATTTGATCCAAAATGTTTTGGCAATTTTTTCAAAAAAAAACTTTTTATTATTTTTTTTCGAAAATTTTGAACCTGTAAATTATCTTAAAAAAACCTTGTCAGGCTTTTTTATTTGAAAAGTCTGTTGGGCTTTCTTGTAATGATCTTGGCAAATTTTCTAAAAACTTGATTGTTTTTTGAAAATTTTTGAACCCGAAATTTGTTTGAATCTTGTTGAATTTTCTTTTGAAAATTTTGATATTCTTACCAAAATTTGTAAACAATGTTGGGCATTCTTGGAATGATCTTGTCATGTCTTTTGGAAATTTGATAAAAACCTTGTTGGGTTTTCTTATGAAGATCTTGGCAAATTTGATAAAAACTTGTCTGGTTTGACAAAGTTTTTTTTTTTTTTTAAAATAGCAGATAAGATGCCATAAAGAAAAACATTTTTTATTATTTCTTCAAAAAAAAATGAAATAAAATGAAATCCAATCAAAAATCACACTTGATTAACTTTAAATTAATTCTTGTGAGAACCAATCAAAATTAAATGTTTAGAATAGGATGTGATCAAGCTCATCGTATAGGCGAGCCATGATCATTGAAAATTGTTTGTATGATAACTTTTGATCAGGTGGTCCGATTAAAACCCGTGACATACCATTATGATCGTTAGAACATCAAGATTTGTTTTGTATCACAAATCTGAAGATCTACCGGTTGGTTAAATGCAAGTTGTAAAATGGGGTGTTTACACCCTTAGATGAACCAGCCGACGAGGTAAAGTGTGAAGATTTGGAGAGGGTAGTTGTTGCTGATGATCCGGAAAGATTTTTCCAGGTTGGGGCTAAACTACCTTTGCAAGAGAATGAGCGATTGCTGGAATTTCTCAGAGAAAATGTAGATGTGTTCGCATGGAGCCCATATGAAGCCTCAGGTGTAGATCTGAATTTCATTTGTCATTGACTCAACGTAAATCCTTCCGTTATTCCCAAAAGACAGCCACCTCGGCAACCAATAAAAGAGCACGTCGAAGCTGTCAGAAGTGAGGTGGCCAAGCTCAAGCAAGCTAGGGCTATCAAAGAATTTTTTTACCCTCAATGGTTAGCCAATACTGTGGTGGTAAAGAAAAAGACAGGAAAGTGGCGAGTGTGCGTGGACTTCACGGACCTCAATAAGGCTTGTCCCAAGGATCCTTTTCCCATGCCGAAGATAGACCAATTGGTGATGCAACCGTTGGTTATCCTCGGATGAGTTTTTTGGATGCCTTTCAAGGATACCACCAAATACCACTAGCGTCGGATGATCAAGAGAAGACGGCATTTGTCACCCCTATTGGAAACTATCATTATAAAGTGATGTCCTTTGGTTTGAAAAATGCAGGATCTACCTATCAACGGATGATGACTAAAATGTTCGAACCGCAACTGGGCAGAAACATTGAAGTCTATATCGATGATATGGTAGTAAAGAGTAAAGTGGTGTCCGA
Organism: Quercus robur; assembly: GCF_932294415.1. Lineage (NCBI taxonomy): Eukaryota > Viridiplantae > Streptophyta > Magnoliopsida > Fagales > Fagaceae > Quercus > Quercus robur. The sequence continues at coordinate 37,559,722 of NC_065535.1, read as the reverse complement.
GCATGTGGAAGATCTTATGAACATCTTTGGAATACTGAGAAAGCATAAGCTACGTCTGAATCCTTCAAAATGTTCCTTTGGTGTAGGCTCCGGGAGGTTCTTGGGATACATGGTGACTCATAGAGGAATTGAAGTGAACCCAGATCAGATTAAGGCCATCAACGATTTACAAGCACCTCGGAATCCAAAAGAGGTGTAGAAACTGACTAGAATGACTGCTGCTTTGAACCGATTTATCTCCAGGTCGGCCGAGAGGTGTCGTCCCTTTTTCCTTCTACTGCATAAGTGGAAAGGATTTGAATGGACCGAGGAGTGTGCTGTGGCGTTTAAGCAGTTGAAGGAGTACTTGTCCAGGCCGCCTATCATGTCTAGTCCTAAGGTGGATGAGGTGCTGTTTGCTTATCTGGCAGTTGCCCCTCATGCAGTTAGTTTTGTCTTAATACGAGAGGACAGCGGCGTCCAAAGACCAATTTATTACGTAAGTAAGTCCTTTCATGAAACCGAGGTGAGATACTTATCATTGGAAAAGGCCATCTTGGCGATGGTCCATGCAACACGCAAACTTCCACATTACTTTCAGGTCCATACTGTGGTTGTCTTAACTCAGTTACCTCTCAAGTCCATACTTAGAAGTGCAGATTACACTGGGAGAATTGCTAAGTGGGGCACAATCCTAGGTGCTTTCGACATCAAGTATATGCCTCACACCTCTGTGAAAGGCCAAGTCCTTGCCGATCTGGTAGTTGAGTTCGCCGAGTGTCTAGAAAAAGCTAACATGAAGCAAAGTGACATGGATGAAAAATTGGTTGGTCTGATATCCACACAATGCGGTTCCTCCTGGAGGGTATATATGGACAGAGCAGTAAACCAACGAGGGGCAGGATCGAGGCTAGTTTTGATATCCCCTGAAGAGATCATCATTGAGAAATCCTTGAGATTGGGATTCTCGGCTACTAACAACGAAGCAGAATACGAAGCTTTGTTGATGGGAATTAGTATGATCCAGAAAATGGGCGGAAAGGTAGCAGAATTATTCTCGGATTCAAGATTGGTAGTTGGCCAAGTGAAAGGAGAACTGGAAGCCCGAGATCCAAGAATGCAGGGGTATTTGAGTCAAGTTAGGCGTATACAAACGAAATTTGAATCTTTCGTCTTGTCGCATATCCCCCGAAGTGAAAAAACCTATACTGATTCCCTGGCAACCCTTGCCACCTCTTCAACACGGAGTTTTCCTCGGGTGATAATCGTCGAAGATTTGTATACACCCACCCCACTAGAAAAGGACATACATCAGGTTCATCAAGTCAATCTAGCGCCGAGCTGGATGGATCCCATATTGAAATTCCTCGAAAGTGACATTTTGCCCAAAGAGAAAATAGACGCTGAGAAAATACGGAGGAAAGCTCCTCGATTTTGGTTATCCGAGGACAAAAAGTATACAAACGGTCCGTTTCTAGGCCATACCTACTTTGTGTACATCCCCAGATGTCAGAGTCACTCCTAGAGGAGCTGCATGAAGGCATTTGTAGAAGTCATACGTGGGGAAGGTCCCTATCACACCGGGCCATTACTCAAGGATATTGGTGGCCAAATATGCAGAAGGAAGCATATAAGTATGTTAGAAAATGCGACCAGTGTCAAAGGTTCGCTCCAAACATCCACCAGCCTAGAGGAATTCTTAACCCTCTATCCAGCCCTTGGCCTTTTGCTCAATGGGGGCTAGATATTGTCGGCCCTTTTCCTAAAGCCTTAGGAAACAAAAAGTATCTGCTAGTCGACACGGATTATTTTACTAAATGGGTCAAAGCTGAACCTTTGGCTAACATCAGAGATGTAGATGTTAAGAGGTTTATTTGGAAGAATATTGTTACGCGATTTGGAACTCCGCGCACTCTTGTCTCGGATAATGGCCTTCAATTTGATAGTAAGGCCTTCAGGCAATACTGTTCAGACTTAGGTATAAAGAATAGATATTCCACTCCGGCCTATCCTCAAAGGAATGGGCAAGCTAAAGCTGTTAATAAAGTAATAGTCCATGGACTTAAGAAGAGACTAGATGATGCAAAAGGAAAATGGGTAGAGGAATTGCCACATGTTCTCTGGACCTATCGAACAACACCTCGACGATCAACAGGAGAGACTCCTTTTTCCATGACCTATGGAGCTGAGGTCGTCATCCCTTTGGAAACTAGATTCCCAACGTTAAGGACTAGTACATTTTCCTCGGACAATAACGATGGGTTGTTGGGGAAAAGTTTAGACTTGATTGAAGAGCGAAGGGAGAGTGCAATGGTCCAATTGGCTTACTACCAGCATAAACTCAAGCAAGGCTATGATACTAATGTAAAGCTGAGACCGTTAGCGGTAGGAGATCTGATGCTGAGGAAAGTTCTGGGAACCACCAAGAATCCAGCTTGGGGAAAATTGGGGCCTAATTGGGAAGGGCCTTATCGAATTACTTCAGTAGTCGGAATAGAAGCCTATTATCTGGAAGACCTGGATGAAAAAGCTGTATTTCATCCTTGGAATGTAAATAATCTCAAGAGGTATTATTATTAATAAAAGTAATCTAGTTTGGATTTTCTTTTAATTTATGCTAATCATGCATCTTGTGTTTCCACATCTAATGACATCTATTGAAGTATTAAACAGAAACTAAGTTATGTCAGGTCCTCGGACCATAAGTTTAGTGGAAATTAATACCCTTTGACATCTTATGAAGTATTAAACAGAAACTAAGTTATGTCAGGTCCTCGGACCACAAGCTTAGTGGAAATTAATACCCTATGACATCTTGTGAAGTATTAAACAGAAACTAAGTTATGTCAGGTCCTCGGACCACAAGCTTAGTGGAAATTAATACCCTATGACATCTTGTGAAGTATTAAACAGAAATTAAGTTATGTCAGGTCCTCGGACCACAAGCTTAGTGGAAATTAATACCCTATGATATCTTGTGAAGTATTAAGCAGAAATTAAGTTATGTCAGGTCCTCAGACCACAAGCTTAATGAAAATTAATACCCTATGGCATCTTATGAAGTATTAAACAGAAACTAAGTTATGTCAAGTTCTCGGACCACAAGTTTAGTGGAAATTAATACCCTATGACATCTATTGAAGTATTAAACAGAAACTAAGTTATGTTAGGTCCTCGGACCACAAACTTTGTGAAAATTAATACCCTGTGAAATCTATTGGGTCACTAAGTGGGTTCCTTGGAAACTAATACAGCCTCTTGCTATTAAAATGCTAATGCCACTTGGGCTTATGCATTCCAGAATAACAAATTTTCAAATATCGTCCTAAGATCACAGGATTTTTAATTATCTATTGAAGATATAAACCCCAATAAGCCTATGAACATCATCTAATGTGCAACTGAAGTACTATAGACCTAACTTTATCCAACTTTTGAACATTCCCTTAAGTTTCAATTGATTAGAAAGAATACATATGTATCCAAAATGTCTTCCTGAGACCTTATAGTATTAACGTTTATCACCCATTTTTAATTGCCAATTGTTAATATTTATAAGTTATTTTTTCTCTTGCAAACGAAAGATAGTCAAAATGAAACCATTCAAGTTAAGATAACATAGTGAACAAGTACAAAAATAAGATAAAACGGCAACAACAATAAGCAAATAGACATAAATATCCTTACAAAAATCCTAATCAAATTATAAAATAAGTCCTATTTTTTCAACTTAATTTGGAGCTTGGGAGCTTGGTTGGCTGATTTATCTGCCTCCGAGGTAGTGACTCCCTCTTTGTCCTTAGTAGCTCCCCCACCTGGCATGACTATGGAAGCCAAATTTTGTTGAAAGCCTTGAGAGGCTACCTCTGCCTCAGAAGCTGCTGCAGTCTTGTCCAAGGGGGCTTCTGGAGGGGCATTAGTCTCTTTAGCTGGTTCTGGTTGGCTAGGAGGAGGAAGATTTTGAGGCAAAACCTCCTGATTAGGATTAGTGGTTGAGGGAATGTCTTCAGCTTGACTGGATGGAGGAGCCGAGGTGCGGATTGCTGTAGAGTAGAACACATTCTCTGCCTTCCTTAACTTGGATGAAGCCTCAACCCCAGCTTGGTTAAGAGCTTCATCCCAAGTTTGGTCGCAGCAAATGCAACACACCATTGGCACCTCTGCCTTTAGTGTCTCCTCCGTCTCAGCCACCCCAATTTCATAGCCTTTCTGTTCAGCCTCATTCGTTGCCTGTTCGGCCTCGGCCTTTGCCCTCTCTGCTTCCTCCCGAGACTTTTCAGCTTGCTCCCTTAATTTTTGGGTTTCCTCCAGGTGCTTTTTAAGAACTGCCACGTGCTCCCGAGCAGCCTTCAATTCCTCATTTGCTTCGCGCAAACGCTTTCTCTGGTCCTTAGCTTGTTTTTGGAAACCCTCTAAGGCCGAGTCAGCGCTTTTGCGAGCTTGCTCCTCAACGGCTAATTTCTTCTTCGCAGCCACCAAGTCTTGCTCGGATATTGTCAAAGTTTGTACAACCGACGCCCGTTTCTTCCTTTCATCGTCTAGCTGATTGTAGCAGTTATTGAGCATCTCATCCTGCCTAAAAGTGTTTTGGATAACCTAAAAGGAAGAAATTAACACTATAGTCAGTAAAGAGTACATATCAGTGAGTAATGATCACAAAAAGAAAAAGAAGAGAGTTAGCACTATACCATTCCCAAATATTTTTTATTATTGAGGATGAGTTCATTCTTCTTGCATTCTTTATTTCAGCCATGTCCTTTGGGAGTAACAAAGCCTCCTCTATAGCCGAGGCTATGTGACACCCAACGCCACCGTTGAAGTCCCTAATAGATGCATCATCTCATAGGGCTCCCCACTGTGTATGGGTGCTGGCAACCATGCTTGTGGCTCAGGAGGTTGAATGTCAGACCTCTCCTGGCCTCGCTGAATAGGGTGGCTAGTTTTCTGCTGCTTTACAGCTCGCTGGGCATCCTCCTCGCGGGTCGGACGAGATTTTCCAGCATCCACCACATCCTTCCCTTTCTGCTCCCTGCGCATTTTCAACTCGGCAGCATCAGCTCTGACTGGCTGGGGAGGTTGATGAGAAGGTTGATGAGGAGCAGGAGGAGGAAACCTGGTGGGAAGAGAAGGAATCTAGGATTGCGTTGATTTTCCAGGCGCTTTCTTCCCAGGCTGATTCTCAATCAACTCCATTAGACTTCTTTGGGGCTTCCTTTGTATTCCCATCTCGTTAAGATCTTCCTCGGAGCGTATAGGTTGACTAAAAATCCCAAAATCTTTAGAGGAGTCTGAGAATTCTACGACTTCTTCTTCTTCCTTTTCAACTTCTTCTTCTTCTTCTTCTTCTTCTTCTTCTTCCTCTTTCTCCTCTACTTCCTCTTCCCTGAGGGCAGGCTAGGATGAAGAGGCTCCTGTTGAGATAGTGGCAACAAAAAGGGGCTTAGTGCGGGAGGTGTCCTTAGGAAGTGGAACACCTTCTGGAACTATAAACCCCTTGTAGGCAACGCTAATATGGTGAAGCTGAGGATCACGGGCTTTGATCACGTACTTCGGTGCTTGGAAAGAAAATGAGAGGGGGGTGTAGCCGAGGATTAAATGGGCTGCCCGGAGTTGGCCGTCGGCTTCGTTCACGTATATCTCGGCTTTCAATACCCTGTCCAAACTTGCTTTGTTGACTAAACTAAGTTTGGGCTTGGTAAAACGTCTATTTGCAAAATCATTGAATTAAAATAAAGCGTCATTAGAGATAAGAATACTAAGACTCAAAAAAAAAAACAAAAAAAAAACAAAAACAAAAAAAAGAAAGAGGGAAAACATGTATGTATAAACCGAACGTTATGAATCTATGACTGCATTCCCACCTGGTTCTCCTTCCTCCATGGGGCATGGTAGACCATCATGCCATTCCCTAGAAAAGATAAGGAAATCCTCCTTTAGGTTCTTGTTTGAAGTGGGAAGGCACTGAATTAGCCTCACTGCGGGATACCTCGACTTGAGATAATATCCCTGCCCTTTCAAATGGTTGAGGTTGTACACCTAATTCACGTCATGATGGGTCAGGTTTAGGTTCATCCTCTCATTCAAGGCTTCTATGCTTCCCAGGACCCTAAACATGTTTGGGGCACACTAAGTTGGGGATAACCTAACGAACCTAAGGTAGCTCCTAGTAATCTTACCCATGGGGATGGTCATCCCGCCTTCTATAAAGGCAATCATGGGAATAACCACTTCCCCTGTTCTTCTAGCGCCGGCCCATTCCCCTTGGGCTGCGTACCTCATACCCACTATTGAGGGAATCCTATACTTAGCGCGGAAATTTCCCATACCTTCCTCGGACTCAACCAGACATCGAAACTTACCCTCTTTCCCCATTTTCCTAAAGGGTTTAGTAAAGAAATTAATGAGTTTAAGATGAAAGCGGTAAAGGTTTTGAGAAGACTTACAGGTTTGAAAGAGGGTCCTCGGACAAGATTTTAGTATTTGTAGATGCCCAGGAAAACGACGAAAAATGAGAAAGACGGGTTCACTGTATGAGCTCTAGAATTGTGTGATCGCTGAAGGTAAGAAAGAGAGTTGATTTGAGAATTCCTTTATAGTCGTGCAGAAGTTATGAGCGGGAAAGTTGCCGCTCGCAAAATGAGACAGACCCCCCACCGTTCAATTTACATTTTTCCGTTGAACGTGGGAGACAGGGAAGTCGCCAAAATTTAATGCTGTCGCGCTCAGGACGCTGAAGCGTCAGAAGCATGCCCAAAACATAAAAGGATATGGGCTTGTGACATCAAAATCAATCTTTTCTCCCGAGGAGTCGAAAAGCAAGATTTTGAGGGGCTATTGTGGGGGCCGGTTAATTAATAAATATTAAAACCGTGTTAGCTAGGCCTGTGGCCCATCCGAGGATGATAAACCATCCGAGGAGGCCCATATAAGATTATAAAGGGAACCAAATGAAAAGAGGAGTAGATATCACATGAGATGGGCCAGTATGCGTCCGATGACAAAATCCTTATCGGCAATATGTGTCCGAGGACGACCTGGAGGCCATATTGTTACAAACACACTTCGAAGCTACATTACCACTAAAGGTGGGACATGGGACCAAGGGTAAGAAAGAAAAGATAAAAAAAATATTTTTAACAACTGCTGCCTCCGCATTAATTGCCTCTCAACCAACTCTCTGGTTGCATTAATATGGAGGTGATGCCTGAACAGTGATAAAGCAGCCTTACAGCTGCTGGTTGAAGGTTCTAGGAAGTGTTAGATGGCAATATTTGTGTTAATCCATCTAAAAACGTTAAGTTTAATCGTTTTTCTTTTGAAGTTAATCTAGTTCTTTTATATCCACGCTCTACAAATTTATTGTTTGGGCCTTTAGCGTTTGAACCTAATACGAGTTTGGGATCGTTACAAATTGAGTTCTTACAACTACCATTTTTATTAACCACCTAATAAATGATTTAGCATTGATTGTTATTGGTACCCCCTATCAATTTTTTTAAAAAAAATTGGTGACACATATCACTCTAAAAAAAAAGAAAAAAAAAAAAGAAAAAAGAAAAACATAGACAAAAAAAAATCCCTTCATATAATGTATAACTGATGGTTGGTTTTCTCTATACGAGAGTTTTAGAGTGTAGAATTCATTACACACAAAAGCTAGAAAATCACTCTCTCTCTCTCTCTCTCTCTCTCTCTCTCTCTCTCTCTCTCTCTCTCTCTCTCAACCAAAAAAGAAAAAGAAATCAACAGATAAAAAAAGGTTTCAAACCTCATTGCTTTTTGGTACTTACTGGAAACTTTTCCACTCTCGAGTCTCTACATTTAAAGCATAAAAAGTAAAATTTTAAAGCTTCTTTTTAGCTGTGTTTGGACTTTCTTCTCCGCTTCGCAATCAATGATCTTTCTATCAGCAAACTTGGCTATCATGACCGTTGCTGCATTTGTTTTAGATTTATTTTTTTGTAAGATATCTTATCATTTTAATTGATATGTTTATTTAATCTTCTCAGTCACCAACTTGGTAAAGAAATAATTTTTCCTTCTAGAAGAGGACATTTAGCTCATGTTGAAGATTCAGAGGTATTTCAGTCATTTTAAAGCTTTTAGTTGCATTATTCATAAGTCTGGAAATTCTTCATCCTTTGAAGTTTCAAATATTCCCTCTCACCCAGCTAAACATCCCTCTGAAGTTGTAGATACCAGTCGACTCCCATTGCAAGTTCCGACAAACAAAAAACAAGCAATTGATAAAGATAGTCTATGTCTCTCTATTCTATTGGTGGGGTTACTTTTGACCCCCTCCTCCAACGTCCAACATGAAAATTTTAAGTCTTAACTGCCGAGGGCTTGGGATCCTATAGGCAATACAATAACTTCGCTATTTGGCGAGTAAAAAAGGTCCCAAAAATTCTCTTCTTCTTCTTTTTTTTGTTGGAAACTTGGCTTAATAAGGATGGTTTTCGCCAAATTAAAGAGTGTTGAGGTCTAAAAAAATCACAGTACCCAAGTCCAAAGAAATAAGCGCAAGGAGGCCACAAAAAAGAGAAGAAATGGTAAGCCCAAGAGGCTTAAAGCCCAAAAAAGCATCAAGAGGGAAAAAGGGAAGCCCAGAAGCTTATGAGAAAAGAAGAAAGAAAAGGAAAAGAAGCCCATGTCAAAGGATTGAAGAAGAAAGCTGAGCCGGGATCCTCAGAGACCACCAAAAGGCTCGGATCCCCCTAGGCGTGTAAGCACAGTCAACAAAAGATTAAGATAGTTCAAAAGAAAAAGACAAAAAAGAAACACAAGAAATAGAGGAGAAGCCACGTCCTTCTCAAGCGCCAAACGACCCAGCAAGGAAAGAGGAAAGAATCAGCGACCTCTCATGGCGCAAGTGGGAAGCGCCTCAAGAAACCAAAATAAAGAAGTATAAAAAAGGGAATAGCAGCAGAAGGCTTTCAAACCGGCAGCATGGGATTTCGCCCATCTGAGAAAAAAGATAAAGAAGAAGAACTGCAAAAAGATGGATCGAGAAAGGCGTGACCTCAGCATGTTCCGAAATAGGTAATCAAGCATAGACTTTCAAAGAAACAAAACTAAAAGGAATGAAAGGATGAAGAATTAGGAAATGGAACCTGCTGAGCGATGGGCACAATACATGCTCTAGTGACCAGAGGACAAAACAGGGGAATCAATGGTTCCCCTGGGACTCCAGAATATCACTATAAAAAGGGGGGGAAGGATTGCGAAGAAGGGCAGAGAATTTGGAAACAGGAGAACTATTGATAAAATTCTGTCAAGAGGAGAAAACTCAGAGAAAATTAGTAAAACTACTTCCCGGTATCCTAGAAAAAGCCACTATAGCACATACTTAGATTCAAAAAGAATCAAACTTTGCAAGTCTTAAAGGTTAGAATAACCATTCAAGACTGTAATTTTTGAGCTTGCTTGAACCTTGTATCACGTCTTAGTGAGCGTACTGTAATCATAATAAAAAAAATTCAATGAAATACTTTCCACTGATTTAAGGATCCCTAAACGCTACTTTGTGCTTTTATTATTTTGTTCTCTGCATTTACTTTGCTGTTTTGATTTGTTGTTCAATACAAATATCCTTGTTTGTCAGTTTATATGTATTGTAGGAAGCATGCCCTGTGCACCACTTGATTCTTAAACAGCCTGTTAGCTGCGGTGAATCAAGGCCCGGTCCACCAAACTACTACTATTCGGGCCAGGATCCTTGGGCCTGAGTGTTACGGAAAAAGCACTCTCACAAAGAGGAAATTGGTTTTGACAAAAGGTTTTGCAATCCCAAGAATTGGTTTGGGAGGTGGGGTTTGGTTTTCTCATACGTAACAACAGAGGTGATGTGTTAGCTGCCTCATTTGTACGGGTAGAGAAGAATTTGAATGCCTTCTGTACAGCCACTCTAGTGATGAGGATTGCTTCACAATTCTGTCAAAACACTTGTTTTTATAAAGTCACTGTGGAAAGTAATTTGCTAAACACGTTGATCCCGTAAATTCTGATAGACCTTGCTCTCTTAAGTAGGGATGGCAATTGTTACCCGATCCGCAGGTACCTGACCTAATAAGCAATAGGGTCAGGTCTGGATTTTTAAAATAAAACCCGACCCGAGTCCGGGTCGGGTCCAGGTTTTGGCAATACCTGCCACGAACTCGAACTCGACCCACTTAAAATTAAAATTACCAAAAAACCCTAGTATATATATAAACTTATAAACCCTAAACTTTTTCTCTCATTTCACTCAGCCAACCACCCTAGCCGCCCCTCCCACTCTTACTCACTCTCCTCTCCCACTCTCACTCACTCACTCTCAAGTCTCACGCTGTCAGCCACTGAATCTTAGCTGCCCCTCTCTCATGCTCTTAGCCTCTCGGTCTTACTCTCTTCGTCGAAGAAGACGAAGACGACAATCTAAGGTTCTCGCCGCAAAGCCTCTCTGATCTCATCCACTTTCATTCAATTTTACTCCCTTTATTTGCTTTGCACCGAGTTTAGTGATAGCTGAACCCAACAACCACAACCACGGTGATTTACGACAATGGTTTTTGATGTTCTTCTTCCATTTTCTCTTTATTTGATCAGTGGGTTTGAGGATTTAGATTCTCTTTGTTTAACTTGTGTGTTTGGGGATTTAGATTTTGTTGTTAAGATTTGATGTTCCTTGTATGTGCTTGTTTAGATTTTGATTTCAAATGTATTTGGTTTTTGCGAATAGGAAATTTGAATGGGTATGGTGGATTTGATTTGAGATTTCCTTAGATTTGTTGTTTGTGTTGCTATGAGATTTCAAATGTGATTCTTTTTTCTTAAGAAAACATAATTTTTTTTTGGCGAAAACCACATTTTTGTCCCTACATTTTCATGAGATTCCACTTTGGTCCCTAACTTTTATTCCCACCGCTTTTGGTCCCTATCCTGAAAAACGTGTCTCGTTTTTGTCCCTGCCGTTACATCAGAGATGGAAAATGCCCAGAGATGGAAAATGCACACATGGCAAACAGAGTACACTGCTGGCACACTAAAAGCTGACGTGGCCATTAAAATAATAATAATAAATGTTATTTGGCATTAAAAAATGCCACGTCAACATCTAAATTTAAAAAATTAATTTATTAATTTTAACTAAATAAAAAAAATCAAAACAGAAATAAAAATCAAAATTCACATCAATTAAGATCTAGAAGTATTTTGAACAAGAACACCAATAACACCAACCCAGACTTAAGATCTCAAAGTTGAAAATCAAAAACCACAAACCCAGAAACACAATACAAACCTAGCAACAAATCAACCAAACACAATTGAGAGGAACCTATAGAACCAAAATGCCTCTTGCTTGTGTTGTATGAACCTAGGCTGTGAAGCAAGCCTTGAATTTGATACACTACACATGGGCACCATGGTTCTAGCCTACGAAGCACGGGTGTGTTTCAAGACTCGGGTGTGGGTGCGAGACTCGGCAATTTTTGAAAAACGTGGGTGCGGGTGCGGCGGGACTCAGCGATTAAAAAATTATTGAAAATATTTTTATTTATATTTTTAATATATTGTTAAGCATACTTTTTCACATTATACAAACATATACCAAATTTAAGAGCAATAGTAGATAATAACTAAAACATAATGTTCATAAATTAAATACAACCCACAAGATTGAAACTAAAACTAAAATATTCCATTATATCGATACCTGAGTTAAGAATGCATGAGAGAGAGCTGAAGAAAGAATGAACTGAAGTGAGTCAACTGACTGAGTGCTGAGTGGCTGAGTGTCTCACAGCCACAGGGGAGACAAGACAGAGGTAGAGAGCACACTGAGCACAGAGACGAGTGACGGAAGTGAGAGGAAAGGCAGAGAGCTGAAGTTTGGTGTTTGTGTGAAGCGGGCTGAAGTAGGGTTTAATATTAAGTTCAAATGGTGTGTTTTGCAACTTTTTTTTTTTTTTTTTTGAATTTCGGCCTGAATCAGCCATTTCGGCAGTTTCGATCGATACGGCTCGATTCAATGCGAATCGGCCCGAGTCGGAGCCGCATCGGCGCGAGTCGGCTAAAAAAAAAAAGAAAACCATGTGGCATGACGCGGCCCAACGTGCGGGCAGCGGCGTCCCTCGCGCATCGCTGCGTCACGCCGCGTTGGATGCGGGTGCGGCACCTCTGGTGCCGCGTCTGTGCTTCACAGGTTCTAGCCTTGGGAATCCTAGTACTAGACACCAAACCTAGCTTGGGAAAATGTCTCCCATGAAAATCTGAACCCTTAAAACCTAACCCATTTGGGGTTATTCCTCTTACGAGTCTTAGGCTTTCAAGTCCACTTAGCATTGTAGAAGCCATGGATATATCAAGCACAGAAAACCCACAAAGCAAATCAAGTAAATTTAAGTTGGGTTTAGTGATTTGATGAGTTTCATAAACAAAACCCAGACGCAAAAATCTAAGAAAGTTTCGATTTTTGATTTTTACTCAGTGAGAATCATGTGGATTTTTCACTGAAAGATAGTGTTTTTAAACTAGGAGAATGGAAGGAAGAAAGCAATAGTACTTAGAATAGAAGCTTAGCTTACCAATTCTGTGAATTTATGGAGAGAGCAAGCTCTGTAGGTGGTGGACTGGTGGTCCTATAGGTTCCTCTCAAAGTATCTTGGCGTTGATTATGTGTATTTAGAGTTCCAAATTCCTCTCCTTCCTCGGCGGCGCTGCATCTTCCGGTTTGTGTTTGTGTTTTTGGGTTTGTGGTTTTTTGTTTTCAATTTTGAGATCTTAAGTCTAGGTTGGTGTTATTGGTGTTCTTATTCAAGGTACTTTTAGATCTTAATTCATGTAAATTTTGATTTTTATTTCCGTTTTGATTTTTTTTTATTTAGTTAAAATTAATAAATTATTTTTTTAAATTTAAATGCTGACGTGTCATTTTTTAATGCCAAATAACATTTTTTATTATTTTTTAATGGTCACGTCAACTTTTAGTGTGCCAACAGTGCACTCCGTTTGCCACGTGTGCATTTTCCATCTTTGATATAACGGCATGGACAAAAACGAGATGCATTTTTCAGGATAGGAACTAAAAGCGATGGAAATAAAAGTTAGGGACTAAAGTGAGAATCGTGTAAAAATGTAAGGATGAAAATGTGGTTTTCGCCTTTTTTTTTTAATTTTAATTTTAATTTTTATAGATTGGGCCACTGTTTAGGGGCTTAAGATTGGGCCTTGAAATGGCCTAGCTGGGTCGAGCCCACAGGGCCAGACGAGGTGGGTTTGGGCCCTGCAAAAAAAAAAAATTCATTTATTAAACGGGCCGGGTTTGGGTAATGAGATAGGCCCATGGGTCGGGTTCAAGCATGAAGAAACCCACCTCAAACCCGACTTGTTGCCATTCCTACTCTTAAGGTTGCCTGGATCCTTGAAGACATTACACTGTTTAGAGATAGTTTTGATTTTTTTTTTTCTAAGCATACGTTTACGATATAATTGTGCTGCTCTAGCTTTGGCTAGATCTGTAAAAGAGAAAGAGGAAACCATTGTTTGGTTAGAAGAATGTCACTCTTTTCTCTTCCCCATTTGTACAGCGTAATTTTGTATAAATAAAGTCTACTATCATTTCAACTAAAAAAAAAAAGGTTTTTTTTTTTTTTTTTTTGGATTGCCTTATTGGGGAGTGTTTTATTCAATTTAGAGGTTTGACGGTATTTCAATATTTTGATTAGTTTAGAGCTTTTAAGGGGTATTTGAGTCATTTTAGATGTCTTAAAGGGGTATTTTGTCATTTTAGATATTTAAGATTATTTTAGTTATTTTGAATGAGAAGTATTTTGGTCAATTGGAGGTTTAAGGAACCCTTTCCGTAATTTCAAATGTCCAAGAGGTATGTTAGAGCTTTCAGTGGTGTATTTTTCTATTTTAGAGGTTTAAAGGTATTTTGAAATTTTGTGTATGTATATGGGAGAAAATTGGCATATAACACCCATTTTCAAACATATTCGTTAGTTAGCATCATTTTCAAACTAATTAGCAAACTAACATCTCAAGTTTTTCAGTCTCGATTTCATTATAGCAACTTGAGTGTCACGAACTTGAGTTCCATGTGAAATTGACTCTTTAACACTCGATTTCCCTAAATCATAAACAAGAAACCACAACACCCAGTGAGATCAAAAACAAAATCATGAAGCAACAAACCCAATGAGATCAAAACAGTAACACGAAGCAACAAACCCAGGCTCCAGGCGGTGGCTCGGATTGAACCCAGGCAGCGAACCCAAACGGCAATCGGGATTGAGATAAGGTGGTGGTGCGTTTGTTGGGTTTGGTTTTCTAGGTTCCAATCGGTGTGTTTGTTGGGTTTGGTTTTGCAGTTTCCGATCGATGCGTTTGTTGGGTTTGGTCTTGCTGGTAAAGACTTGTGAAGGATTTGAAGGTGAGACCTAGAAGGATGCTATACAATCCTATGAGAAATTGAAGGTGAGAGTAAGAGAGTTCACACGTGAGGAGCCGAAATTGTTCGTGAAATTTGTTGTTTTAGTTTTGAGTAACTCGAGTTTTTAATACTCGATTTCCACTTGCCAACACATGACAATCGAGTTTTCAATACTCGAGTTGCTACAGTGAACTTGAGTTTAAGAGACTCGAGATGTTAGTTTGCTAATAAGTTTAAAACGTGCTAACAAATATTTTTGAAAATTGGTGTTATATGCCAATTTTCTCCATGTATATATTTGAAGATTTGGGGGTTTTCTTGTCACTTTTGAAGTTTTTTTTTTTTTTTTTTTTGGTGGGGGGGGGGGGGGGGGGGGGGGCATTCTAAAGTGTGAGTACTAATTTCTAAAACTCTAAAGTTTGTAGTTAGCACCCTAAAATCATTGGTGGATTTGACTTATCTTTTGAAATTATTCAAACAAGATATTTGGGTTTAGTATCTCAAAAGAAAGTGAAGGCACACACGTCTTGTTATCCAAATGGACCGGAAGAGAAATAGATGGGTAGTACAAATTAGGCTAGTTCAGGTCAAAGGAAAAAGGGATAATTACAGTAAACCCACCTAGGGTATGGCCCGTTTTCACTTTGCCTACCCGTGGTTCAAAACTTTACACTTTGTCCACCTAAACTTCAATCTGTTACCCATCTATTACCCACCTCACCCTCAGACGTTAGAAAAACACCATTTTATTAAAAATCAAACATAACACGGATCAAAAACACGAACCATTGAATCTTTTTCTCACGAACACAAGAACACAACATTTGTAAATATATTTCAAAATTTTCAGTTACACATCCAAAACCAATTAAATCCTCTGAATCTAGACCAAAAATCCCTCTCATTTTTCAAACCACTAGCAAGCCAAAATCAAATAAAACCCACAATAAAAATTAAAAAAAAAAAAAAAAAAAAAAAAAAAAAAAAAAAAAAAAATTTGAAACCCACAAAGCGTTGCCACCCACTCCACCACCACCACCTCACCCACAATCCACAACCACCACAAGCCACAACCCATAACCCCACCATAATCAGATCATTATCAAACCCACAACCCAAAAGCAAAAAAAGAAAAGAAAAAAAGAAAACCCATGAAGCAAAGATAGTGGTCAATCCGAGATTGAGCTCCATTTTGGCCGAGACAGAGGCCAAGACTGGGACGGAGGCCGAGATGGGTTCTTGCCTTTGGGAACCTTACAGATGTGCTGCTGAGCACATTGGAACAAAATGTCAGTTAAATTGTTGATAAGAAATCTACGAAAGAGGAATTGACACAAAAGATCCATATGATTTTGAAGGAGAAACGGTACTTGGTTGTGTTGGACGATTTGCAGACACCTGATGTATGGAAAAAACTTCTTGATGCCTTTCCAGACACAAAAATGGTAGCAAAGTCATGCTAATTTAGCAATTATTGCGTTGCTTTAAGAGCAGATACAAGAGGAGAGCCTCATCAGCTCAACCCGCTAAATGACGAAGACACCTGGGAATTATTCTTAAAAAAGGTACGCTTACCAGACAGCAAGCAAGTCCAATTCTCAAATGTTTTGGCCCTGAGTTACAATGATCTACCCTTCCACTTGAGGCCTTGCTTCCTCTATTTACGGCTTTTCCCAAAAGATTATGATATTCCTGTGAGATGGTTGCTACATTTATGGCTTGCAGAGGGATTTGTGAAGCAAACCCCTAGGATGACTCCTGAGGATACAGTGGAAATATACTTGGAAGAACTTGTGAAAAGAAGCATGATTCAAATATCCAAACGGAGAAAAGATGGGAGTCCCAAAACATGCTGTATGCTTGGTGTGTTACATAATGACAGTAAATTTGGTTGCCCAATTCTTAATTTAAAACCCTCACTTTTTTATTCTTGTTATATTTGTTTTTGCCTAAAAATGTGTTTTTCTAACGGCAAACAGAGAGGTGGGTTACGGAAGGCTAACGGAACTAACTTCAGATGGGCAAAGTATAAAGTTTTGAATCATGGATAGACAAACTGAAAACGGGCTATATCCCAAATGGGTTTACTGTAATTATCCCAAGGGAAAAAAAAAAAAAAAAAAAAAAAAAAAAAGGAAAGAAGATACGACACAATGCCATTATCTAAGGATATATATGGTCCTGAGGTGTCAAAATCTGTTAGTACAGAATATAGGGCCAAAATGGCCCATTAGCATTAATTTTTGAAATATTTAGCAACAGAGCACTGTTTCGGAAATAATTAGGGAAATACCACTTTTTCTGGTACTCGAGCATGGTGAGCTCGAGTACCATCTTCATTGGTCAAACATCTTCTCAAAAAAAAAAACGCCGCTATAGGGCCCGAAAACGTCACTATAGGGCTTAAAAACGCCACTATAGGGCCCCTTAACCTGTTATGGGGACTTACAAAAAAATTTTGCAGGAAAACGCCGCTATAGGGCTCAAAAACGTCACTATAGGGCTTAAAAACGCCACTATAGGGCCCCTTGAACCTGTTATGGGGACTTATAAAAAAAATTTTGCAGGAAAACGCCGCTATAGGGCCCGAAAACGTCACTATAGGGCCCCTTAACCTGGTATGAGGGTTTAAAAACGCCGCTATAGGGTCCGAAAACGTCACTATAGGGCTTAAAAACGCCACTATAGGGCTCCTTGAATATGGGGCGACAGTGAATTAAAAAAACATGGTACTCGAGCTCACCAAGCTCGAGTACCAGAAAAAGTAGTATTTTCCTAATTATTTCCAAAACAGTGCTCTGTTGCTAAATATTTCAAAAATTAATGCTAATGGGCCATTTTGGCCCAGAATATAGTCATTTTGAAAACACAAATGCCCAGCCCACAATTTATTGGAGCCCAAGTTGAGATGTTTGCTACTCAAACCTGTGACCTGTCAGTCTAGCATCCTATCTGAAATGGGACTCGTACTATAGCATTAGCGTATCTGCACATTCTCAACCAAAAAACGAAAAGAAGAAGCAGCTTAGCGTATTTGTAATTAATAGAAGATTGCCAAAGTACAAAGGAGATTTTCTGTCGTTGTTGTAGGCTTGTAGCTGCCGTCTTTAAGGTGAATGAAGATTTCAAGTAAGTTCATAATAATTTCTAAAGAGATATATCCTTTAAGGAGTTGGGTTTTTCACCTAAATTTTTATATTTTTGTATGCAATTGATATTTTGGCTTTGATAATTTTGATGATAATATTTTTAGAAACTGATTTAAATTGTCAATTGATTTTCTTAATTCACACAAGACTAGATAAGAATTCAACTCTAATTAAAGTAAATGTATGCATAATATAAATATATATATATATATATAATTTTTTTATTTTATGAAAAACTTAGAATAGTATGAGAGATTTCAACATATAAGTTTTGGTTAGAAACACCGATAAGTGCACTATTTTTGTTAATGTGATATGCTCAAATTATAACTTATATATATTTTTTATAAAATTTATGGCCTAAAAATTGAAATAATGTTGAAATTATAAGGTCTATGATTCTAAAGTATAAGTTGTTGTCAATAAAAGGAGAACAACTTATCTAATACGAGAAGTACTTGGGGTTGCCATCATTTGTGGGTAGGAGGAAGAAGGCCAGTTTCAACTTCATCAAGGAAAAGGTGTGGAGGAAGTTACAAGGATGGGAAGAGAAGCTACTTTCACAAGCAGGAAGGGAGGTATTAATTAAAGCTGTGGTTCAAGCAATACCCACCTATACCATGAGTTGTTTTAAAATCCCAATAGGTCTATGCTCTGAGATTGAAAGCCTTGTCAAGAAATTTTGGTGGGGACAACGAGGTGAGCGTAGAAAAATCCATTGGGTAAAGTGGGAGAGTCTTTGCCAACCAAAAAAAGAAGGAGGTATGGGGTTTAAGGATTTAGCTTTATTTAATGATGCTCTCTTAGCAAAACAGGCATGGCGCCTTCTTCACAACCAAAATTCTCTGTTTTATCGGATCTTCAAGGCAAAATTTTTTCCTAATTGCTCCATCATGGAGGCTACTCAGTCTTCTAGTGGATCTTATGCTTGGCAGAGTATATTGAAAGGAAGAGATGTGTTGAAGAGAGGAGCAAGATGGAGGATAGGATGTGGGGAAAATGTTAGTGTGTGGAATGATGCTTGGTTACCATCCCGGGATAGGCCTACAGTGCAATCACCAGTGGTGGAAGCTTTTCAAGATGCCAAAGTAAGGGACCTCATCAACCCTGATCTTCAAACGTGGGAGACAGATTTGATTAAGGGTCTGTTCACTCCCCAAGAAGCTGAACTGATTTTGAGTATTCCTCTGAGTCAGAGGAGGACTGAAGACAAAATAATCTGGCCATTTGTACCTTCAGGTAACTATACAGTCAAGTCAGGTTATAATTTTCTAATTAAAGAAAATTCATCTCAAGCCACAAGCTCAACCAATTCGGGCCTTAACCAAGCTCTCTGGAAGAGTATTTGGGAGGCTTCTGTTCCAAACAAAGTGAGAAATTTCCTGTGGAGAGTGTGTAAAAATGCAATCCCATCAAAGATGAATTTGGTGCGAAGGAAAATTCTGACTGAGGGAACCTGTGATCACTGCCATGCAGCTTCAGAAACTGCTCTTCACGCACTCTGGGAGTGTCCAAAACTGTCGGTGGTGTGGGAGCAAGACAACCAGTGGAGTTTCAGGGGAAATACAAGCTTCATAACCTTCCAAGAGTTAGTTCAACATGTTATAGCTGAAGGCAAGGATCTGGAGAGTTTTGCCATGCTAGTTTGGGCGATATGGTATCGCAGGAACCAAGTGAGGGTCAGCCAGAAAGAATTTACTTACAACCAAATCGGTCCGTTGGCCATCCAGATGTTACACGACTTTGTGCAAGTGCTTCCAGAAAGACAACGTCAACCAACAAGAACAGAGGATCAGCAAGTCCGTTGGGAACCTCCCCCAACGATGAAGTTTAAAGTGAATTTTGATGGGGCTGTTTTTAAAGAAGAAAAACGAGCGGGGTTGGGTGTAGTGATACGAAACCACACAGGGCAGGTCATCGCATCCTTGTCTGAAAATGTAGCGCTCCCACCGTCCATTGTGGATGTTGAAGCTCTGGCAGCAGTCCGAGCGGTGTCCTTCGCAGCAGAGTTAGGCGTGTCTTCTATCATCATTGAGGGAGATTCTGAAGAAATTATCAAAGCCATGAGGAGCGAGGAGGAATCACTGTCAACATATGGTCATCTGATTGCTGCAGTAAGACAGATTATGGATGGTTTCAGCAGCTTGAGTTTCACGCACACTCGTAGGGAGGGTAATTATTTGGCACATAAACTTGCTAGACATGCTAGACGTGTTAGCGGTTATCTTGTGTGGATGGAAGATGTTCCACCACAGCTACAAAATGTACTTCAAGCCGATTTTGGCTAGTCTGATTTAATAAAAGTTCATGATTTGTTTCTCAAAAAAAAAAAAAAAACTTATCTAATAATTCCTATCCAAAAAAAACTTTTGTAATAATTGGGCAGGAGATTTTTTTGGCGAGAATGCCAACCAATGCGCGGGGACCACGGTTACGTTAACACACATTTTCAACGCCAAATGTATGAAATGAATAATCTCCTCTCTGGTACACATCTTCAACGCGAAGAAAAGAGGCAGGTAGGTAGGTCCCAATCCAATCCCCGACGTCAGTTCCACCTCTAAACCGCGTCCACGCAAAACATTTCTACACTTGTCTATCTTCTATTTGTGCATCACAATCACAATCCTTTTAATTTCTTTCTTTCTTATATATATGTACGACTTTCCCATCCCATTCTCATATAAAAAAAATCTAAAAATTTATAAAAATTTCTGCAATTTGGTGAAGCCACTTGACGCAATTACTGCTTCTAAGCCCAATTTTTATCATATATAATATGATATGATATGATGTGATCTATTGATGGATCCTAATACAATATCTTGTCTTTTTCCCTTTGGAACAACGGGGCAATATTTTCGTTGATGGATAAAATATCTTTTAGTGATCTATCAACCGCTTCAAATGCATATCTATGATCCATAGGTGCTTCATCCCATATTATTAAGCTTGTCAAAGATATTAGCTCTGCAAGTTGTGTACCATGTTTGATGTCACATGTTGCATTCTCTAGAGGGTTTATGGGTATTCAAAATCTTGAGTGAGCTGTACGTCTTCCGGGTAGTAAGAGTGCGGATATTCCTGAAGATGCAACAACCAAAACTATATGTTTCTTTGAACGTAGACTGGCAATAATTGTTTTGTAGAGATAGGTCTTTCCAGTTCCTCCATGTCTATAAACAAAAAATAGTCCCCCACCCCCCTTTTTTTAATACTGAATCCATCATAGCATTGTAAACAACCTGTTGATCTGAGTTAAGTCCTGCAAATAATTTTTCATGCTCTTTGCGTAACTCTTCTTCGTTATATCCAGTTTCTTCTCTTATCAAGCTATTGGTTAACTGATTTAACAGTTCCATGTTTGGCAATGGTAGAGTGTCGAAATCTCTCAAAGATTTTCCATTTTGTATTAGGAGCTTTTCAATTTCAAGTAATGCATAATTTTGAATTTGTTCTTGTGTTAGTTGTAGATCTGGATGTTGAAATAAACGCCTTTGTCGATGAAGGATATCATCTGACAAAGCTTGCCAGTTGTTTGTCCATAGTTGTAATGGATTTGAGACTTCACAAAATAGCAGAAGAGTGATGAATAATTGTCTTAAGTTGAGCTGCTGTTGCCCACTGTTCTGCCTCTTTTATTGCATCGTTCCACTCTTTATCTCCATCTAATAGACCAAGAGCATAGCATGCCGATTTGAATGTAGGGTGCATTACGTTATCAATTGTCCGTATCTGTTCGAAATTTTGAGGTCCTCTAACAGCATTCTCAAGTAATATCTTTCTCCAGAAGTTGGAGGTGCATAAGTAATTCGTCCTATAGTTTTACCTGATTTTCTTGGCCTCCATTGTTTTTGCTGCTTGCTCCATACAAATTTTGTTGGGAATTCAGCATAAGTTAGTGATCGTGCTTCTTCATTTACTGAATTCATTTGCATCCACTCAGTAAACATTGTTCTGTGTATGCCTTCCCTGTGTAAAAGAAAGATATTATTAAATGGAATCATAAATTTGTATGATCTCAAAAATGTAATGAATATAGATTTAACGAAAGTTTTTTGTTTTATAAACATCTCAAAAATTTATAGCTTTGTTTTATACTAAATTATTCAAACAAGATATTTGGGTTTAGAATCTCAAAAGAAAGTGAAATTCAAATCCACAAGGCACACACGTCATGTTATCCAAATGGACCGAAAGAGAAATAGATGGATAGTACAAATTAGGCCAGTTCAGGTCAAAGGAAAAAAAAGGAAAGAAGATACGACACAATGCCATTATCTAAGGATAAGGATATATATATATATATATATATATATATGGTTCTGAGGTGTCAAAATCTGTTAGTACAGAATATAGTCATTTGAAAACACAAATGCGCAGCCCATAATTTAATTGGAGCCCAAGTTGAGATGTTTGCTACTCAAACCTGTGACCTGTCAGTCTAGCATCCTATCTGAAATGGGACTCGTACTATAGCATTAGCGTATCTGCCGTTTATTCTCAACCAAAAAAAGAAAAGAAGAAGCAGCTTAGCGTATTTGTAATTAATAGAAGATTGCCAAAGTACAAAGGAGATTTCTTTTGTTGTTGTAGCTGCTGTCTTTAAGGTTAATGAAGATTTCAAGTAAGTTCATAATAATTTCTAAAGAGAGATATCCTTTAAGGAGTAGGGTTTTTCACCTAAATTTTTATGTTTTTGTATGCAATTGATATTTTGGCTTTGATAATTTTGATGATAATATTTTTAGAAATTGATTTAAATTGTCAATTGATTTTCTTAATTCACACAAGACTAGATAAGAATTCAACTCTAATTAAAGTAAATGTATGCATATAATATATATATATATATATATATATACATATAAATATGCATTTCCTGCCTCAAGTTCAACTAGGTGTAATTCTAGTGCCTTAAGGGTTCTTTGGAAAAGGTTATAATGGTTTTTGGTAAAAGCTCTCTGGAGGTTATCAAGGATGAATTTGATGGAGGGTGGGAGATCTGTGTACATTCCATTGCTAAATTGCAAGGCCTTGTTTTTCACTTCCTGCAGAGTAATAGCCATATAACCACTGGAATATGTAACCGCTGTTGGGTTTGTTCTCATGCACTTATAATACACTCTATATATAAGAGCAAGCTGTCTGGTTCCATGTAACAAGAATGTTCCATGGGTTTTGATGTTGAGGGTGAGGACCTTCAAGATGTGAGGGTCGTCAAGTGCTACAATGAGGTTGGGGAAACAGTTGAAATGAACTGGTCTATCGCTCAAACTGGATTCCATGATACCTAGAAGGCTATCGACAAATCTAAGATGACGTGTGTCTCTAAGGGCCATAAGGATTGAGTTGTTCAACCCTTCTCTGTTCAAAGGTTTTACTCCAACTTGGACTAAACCGAGGTGAAGGAATTTATGATCATTGTCCCTGTGAGCTTTCATGGCTGCAGGGGATAACAAGTAGCATGTTTCATACTCCTTGTTAATAATATAAACTTGTTCTATTGTCCTAACATGGTAGTCTGTCTTGAAAGTCTTTTTCAAGGACCACGATGATGACTTATAGACTTGGTTTGTGGGTACTTTTGGTATGTTCCAATCTCCTAACTTCTGATCTAGATCTGAAAGCTGGTACGACTCCGAGTTTACCATTCCATCATCTGAAGGGATCTCAAGGAGGGTTGTACTGCTAGATCTAATACTGGTGGATGAATCACTCCTTCTAAACATCCTATTTATCATTCTGGATTAAAGCCTAAGAAATCAATTACAACCTAGACTACCTTTATCTTCCAATTTCTGGATCTAACCTTAGATCTGAAACAGGGTGCACAAGGATACTGATGCCTTCTGTGAATACTGTCACTACTTACTGCCGCTTTTCCCTATTGTTGACGCACACGAACCTTTCCGCTCATACCCTCAACGCTCTCCTAGCTACACGGGAATTACTGTTTGGCTCAGGTTCAAAACTCAACCTCGGTACTTTAGACTTACTGGGCAACAGGTAGACACAGAACCGGACTGACTCTTCTCAATAGTACACATCTGCAACAAACTTGGGTTGGAAACAAAGACAGGAAAAAAAAAATAACTGGGAAGTAAAGGATTAGCTCAAACAAATAATCACGGGATAATAAACAGAAAGAATGAACGGGAGGCTCAGCCTACCACCAATAGAAAGAACAGTAAACACTGACTAAGATGAAATAATAGATGAAGAATGTAATGTATGGGAGTGGAAGTGCTATCAGAAAATAGATGTAAAACAAAATAATGTTTGTTAGAGATAACATACTCAAGATAATGTATAACCACAAAATAATGGATAACTGTGGCGGTTGAACCGGCCAACTTGATTGATATTCAAAATAATTACAGTAACTTACAACACTTACTATCGGCCACAAACTTGGCTCTGATACCAAATGGGGGTAAGCTACAGACAATGTGTGTCGTTCTGAGGGCATTGGGTGCGGAAGCTTAAATAGGTTACAAATGTAGTTCTAGTACAAGTGTAAGTTAAGGGAGAAGAGAAGAGAGCCATTTAGGTTTTACAAAGTATTTCTGAATACAAAGTAAGACTGGAGCTCTGAGGTAGTATGGAACTAAGCCTAAACTGAACCTGTTGAAGACTGAAGTAAAGGGTTCCTTTTATAGCTGGAGGAAGCCTTGGATCCGTTCAAGAGATTGCGGAAATCACGGAAGGTAAACTGCTTTTACTCTTGGGTGAATTTCTTTTCAACCGAAAGTAAATAGTATCTTCAATGATTCTGTCAGCGCACTGTTGAGTGAACAGTAACTGGTCACTGTTTATGAACAGTGTTCTGTCCCCTTGCTTTTCTGAATAGTAACTTTGCACAGTGTTCTGGTACTATGTAGTGAATAGTACTCTGTCGGCAGCTCTGCTGGTGCGGGTACTGTTCCTGGAATAGTAACCGGATTGCAAAGGTGGTTCTTGAGCTGTTTTGGGGCTTCTGGAGCTGTTCGGACCTTCTTAGTCGGAAGTACCAAATGGATACCCATCATAGGGATCCCATTCAGGAGGATTATAATCACAGCCATGTTCATGGTATTTGTCAAACAGATTACAAAACCCGCAATATAGTAGAGGTTCATATTCTGCGTTCTGAGTTGTGAACTGTCTGGGATCATTATAGTCAAGCCTTTGGGTAGTGAAGGCTTCTGAATATGGCTTGGTGGTAAATACTGAAATCCTGCCAGTATTCCCTGTGAAATGGTAATCTTTCCATAATTCACTGGTGACATCGAGGAGTTCATTGTTGAGTAATCCTTCCAGCATCCTGCAAGAGCATATGGGTCTTCATAGGATAGGTAGGAGTCTCCTTCATACCAAGGGCCATTGTGGATGTACCCGTTGATGAGTACAAGGTGGTGAGCAGGTTGAACTGACATCCAAATGTTACTGTCCCATTGTGGGAGAGTGCTCCAGCATCTGATGGATACAAATGGACTTTTGATCTTTGTAACAACCTGTTGGATTATCTGGGGGAATTGGTTGATCTGACTATGGCTTGTTAACTTAATGAGTCTGATGAAGCCATATTCAAACATTTTTGAAAGCCAACTTGGATCTCTATCTTCATCATCTGCCCCGTCTTCATAGTTGACTATTAGACCAGGGAAAGGATGTTTCTTTTCATAGACCCTGTGACTGCTTCCAAAGTATTCATTCTAGGTTGATCGGATGAAGTCAGTTTCAATGTCATCTGATTCTTCACCATATCGGGGGTGAATTCTTTCCTTAACACTAAAAGCTGATAGTCATATTCAGTTTCTTGCTGAATAGGATTTCTCATATCAGTTCCTGATGGTGAAAGAGGCTTAAGACTGTCCTGACTAGTGCTGTCTTCTTCTTGATCAGCAACTAAGTCTTGCTTGGCTGTGTAACAAGGGGTACTAACCTGGGAGTGGTCTTTTACACCTTGAAACTGTGGACCTAAGTCTCTTCTAGATGTGGGAATGGGTGCTCGTGTTTTGGACGAACTACACTGTGATGCAGGTCTATCTCTAAGTTGGATAGTTGGTTGCCTAAAGGGTTGGCGTAGATCTATGGATCTAGACCTTGGTTCTTGGTACAGATCTACCGAAGATCTAGGCCTGGGTTCATCATATTCTAAGGGTGACCTATACTTAGATTGGTCGAAGCTAAGTCTAACCGTTCCATTGGCTAGCTATTGGACAAAATCTAGATCTGGGTTCCTAACTGGTTTTTGGATCTGTAGATGATGGTTTTCATGTATATATAAATATATATATATATATATAATTTTTTTATTTTATGAAAAATTTAGAATAGTATGAGAGATTTCAACATATAAGTTTTGGTTAGAAACACCGATAAGTGCACTATTTTTGTTAATGTGATATGCTCAAATTATAACTTATATATATTTTTTATAAAATTTATGGCCTAAAAATTGAAACAATGTTGAAATTATAAGGTCTAAGATTCAAAAGTATAAGTTGTTGTCATTAAAAGGAGAACAACTTATCTAATAATTCCTATCCCAAAAAAAAAAAAACGTACGTAATAATTGGGCAGAAGATATTTTGGCAAGAATGCCAACCAATGCGCGGGGACCACGGTTAAGTTAACACACATTTTCAACGCCAAATGTATGAAATGAATAATCTCTTCTCTCTGGTACACATCTTCAACGCGAAGAAAAGATGGAGGGAGGTAGGTAGGTCCCAATCCAATCCAATCCCCGACGTCAGTTCCACCTTAAACCGCGTCCACGCAAAACATTTCTACACTTGTCTATCTTCTATTTGTGGATCACAATCACAATCCTTTTAATTTCTTTCTTTCTTATATATATGTACGACTTTCCCATCCCATTCTCATGTTTACTTTCTCTATTTATTTGGTGCCGGTCAATTTCAGTTGCGTACAGTTAATTAAAACTAAACTAAAATCACCTCGCTTTGTTAGTTGTTCCAAGAATCTGAATGAATCTCCGACAAAAGATTCAAATTGACCTGGTTTTCTTACACGTGCTTTCTCCCTATTAGTTTGCCTCATTCGCATTGGCTTTGAATTGAATAATATAATACATGCATTGCCCACTAAGTATACTCAAATTCAGATATTTAATTATTTATATATATATATATATATTGACATATTCTATTCCTTTCTCTCTGCCCCTCTTTCTTTAAAATACGAGGAAAAAAGCAAATTCTTGGTCTCACTCGATCAATAATATCCATTATTTATATTATACTTTCATATAGAGTATTGGATTTCATTTCTGACTTTAACCAAGCTTTGCCTTTGCAACAACTCCAAGCATTATCACTTTTTTTCAAGTTGCGACTCTTTTGTTTTGCGTTTGCGTTTTTTGATTTCTTGGGTGAGTTTCAATTCTAATTTTGATTATTGTTTTCTTCCGATTCTCAAACTTTTCTTCAACTGGGTTCTTTCATTATTTCCTCCTCCTCCTTCTTCTTCTTCCTGTTTTGTTGGAGTTTCACCATAATTTGTTGCTTAATAGAGATTAAGGTTGACTCAAACAAAATTCTGATTAAGTTGTTGAATTATATCACTAATGGAAACAATCTTTTCGTTTTGGTTGATATATATATGTATATATAGAAACAACCTTAGAAGTGGTAATCTTATCTGTTTTGTACATGTGTTACAGGACAAACTTGGTTACAATTAGCTGCTATATTATTGAATTTGAAGCACAAAAATGGCCATAAAGACAAATGGGTTTGTCAAAGGTTGTCTTCCTGAAGAGCTGAAGAAAGTGCTTCAATCAGTTGCTGCAAGCTGGGGAGATGTGATGGACGATATGGAGACTTTACAGGTGATCCAATTAAGCGGTGCAATGACTAATGAGGTTTATCAGTTAAACTGGCCAACAAAGAATGGTGAGCTTATCAGAAAGGTGTTGGTTCGGGTTTATGGAGAAGGTGTGGATGTTTTCTTTAACAGGGATGATGAGATTAGAACGTTTGAGTTCTTGTCCGACCATGGTCAGGGGCCACGCCTTCTCGGCCGCTTCCCCGATGGCCGCGTCGAAGAATTCATTCATGCCAGGGTATGTCAATTTCCTGATGATTAATTCCACTTAACCCCCACAAAGAACAAAAATAATAAAATTGTTGCTTATTATTTTATGGTTTGTGTGTGTGGATTGTGCTTATTACTTTGACTAGAATTTCAAGTTGAGCATCTCTTTCTTTCTTTTCTTGGTTCCATTTTACCTGCTTTAATCATGACAGATTTTCTCTTTTGTCCTTTTCTTTATATTGGCTGCTGTTCTGATTGGTAACTATGACTATTTAATTAAAATGATAAGCTTCTAAATGTGCCTTTAGAATCGAATCAGTTTGAAAATGTGAGGAAAATAGACTAGCACTTTGGCCAGAGAACTCTTGGCCATCCTTTGTGATCATTAAGTGATTATCATTGAGAACCTGAATTCTTCTATTTATTTTTATGTATTTAATAATGTTTTCCACTTTTTCCTTTTTCCTAGAAACATACTAAGATAACAAAAGCACAATCAACCAACAACCATATAGGATATTTCTTGGGTAGAATGTCTACAAAAGAACTAAACAGACAGTTTATGAAGTCCATTAAGAACTAAACAGAAGATTTATGAAAGTCCATTGAGGGATGGTTCTTGAAGTTGTTTAAATGAATGTGAATATAATTACAAAGCCTGTTCTTGTAATAAGAATAAAAAATAATTAGATAAGAAATGAATCTATAAGCTTGTCCCTAAACCAAAATTTATCCAATTGTGTTTAACCATGTAACATTAAACTTGCAGCTCAAGAGAAAAAAGTAACATTGAACATATACTTTGTACTGCCCATTACTATCTCCTCTGATTATCTACATGACAGAAAAGGTTATTAATCTTATATCTTATAGTTAACCCCAGTTTGATCGATTTTTGGATAGGAGAGTTTTTATGTGAATGACTGAATAAGTACTGCACTTTCACTCTTCAGTTATTTATGCATCGGGGGCATGCCACTTGGAGGTCATCTATATGGTTTTCGACTTCAAGGATATATTTATTTGTCATAATAATTATATTTAGAAATTAAACAAGAAATTTTCTATGGTTCTAAAAGCCATCCTCACTTGCTCAATTATTTCAGTCTTTGTTTTAAATTTCTTCAATCTTAATCCAAAGTTTTTATGTTTAGGTAGAAGAAGCCAAGTGCTCTAGGAAAACAGTGCTGAAGAAACTGTGTTATTACCTCACCTATTACCTTTCCTTGCAGAAGATTGATTTGAATAACTTCTTTTTTCTCCTTCTTTCTTGGTGATTCCAGACATTGAGAGCTGGTGACCTCCGAGATCCTGAAATTTCTGCCCTCATAGCAGCTAAGATGAGAGAGTTCCATAAACTTGAGATACCTGGTCCAAAGAATGTACTCCTTTGGGAAAGAATGAGGTATTGAAACTTGTTATGAATATTTTTAAGTTTGTTTTAAAAAAGTTAAAAGGCTCCCTTTCAGATATTTAGATGATTACTGCCCATATTTTCATTCCTCAGGAACTGGCTCTCTCAGGCAAACAGATTGTGTTCACCCCAAGATGCAAAGGAATTTGGCTTGGACACTCTAGCAGAGGAAATTAGGATGCTAGAGAAGCAGTTGTCAAGGGACTGTCAAAATGTTGGATTTTGTCACAATGACCTGCAATATGGTAACATAATGATGGATGAAGAATCAAGATCAATCACTATTATTGTAAGTTTCCTACTTCATTTTTGTGAACTGTTTCTTTGGCCTCTGCATATTGGAATTATGGCTCGGTTTTTGTATATATAGCCTCTGTATTATGGTATCCAGTTCTGAAAGTTGTTATTGCATTTTCTTCCCAGTTAATTCACGACATTACTTTTTTCTTATCTGAGATTTTTCCTTCTACCCTATAAAGTAGGGAACTGCAATTAATAATTGGACAGGTGAAGTTTGAGAAGTACCTCATTTTGTTCTTTATATCTCGAAGAAATCTTTTCTGCTACTTCCTAGCAAACAAATTGGAAAAGCATGGGTTCAAGCACCTTTTGGACTTGTGGTCCTTTGATTCTATATAAAGCTTACTAGCCAGGAAAATATTTAGCACAATAGAGTACTTACTATCTATCATTAATTTCAAATTTTGGTGCTAGGAGGATAATTAAGAATTGCCTACTAAGATTATTGCACTGGAATTCCACTAATGACCTGCGGAGAGTAAACATTTTTATTTTTTATTTTTATAGAAAAGAAGTAGATGAAACAGCTTAAATTGTTTGATTTATATAGTATAATGACATTATTAAAAATTATAATAAAACATATATTGGATGTATACCTTTTTCCTTCTTTAAAAAAAAAAAATGGTAACAGCATGAGGTTTTCCACTGCACTATTTTTTGGCATGACTTAACTCATCCTTTTCCACTTTGAATTGTGAAAACAGGAAAGTATTTGAAGTCTGTCTAAAATGTCTTTCATTTCTGATTTACATAAACAATGACATGTTCATGAAAGTTTTCCACATCTCCAGCGAGGCATTTTTCTCATGGTCTGCATATATATATATATTTCAAGCAATGCAGTGAAAGCTTTGTTGTCTTTTCTCTGCATTGTAGCAAAATATTTGTAAGACCTTGTCGTAATGAGTACATTCTTATTCCTATACTTCACTTTATTCATTCTCAGGATTATGAATACGCAAGTTACAACCCTATTGCTTATGACATTGCGAATCACTTTTGTGAAATGGCAGCAAACTACCATTCTGAGACACCTCATGTTTTAGACTACAGTAAATACCCAGGTAACTTTTTATATTTTTGCCATTATGTATCTCCAAAATTACCTTTTCCTCAACATGTAAAATATTAATGGTGTGCTTACTTGGGACTAAGTAGTTTGTTTTACTTCTTTGCATTTGGTATCAGGTTTGGAGGAACGGCAAAGATTTGTATACAATTATCTGAGTTCTGCAGGTTAGCCCATTAGTTTCATATCCATTCCATTGATTTGCATGAAAAACAAAGATCTAGGAATTGTGTTTAGCCTTAGCTGTTTAAAACTTTCAGCAACATGGTTGGGATAAACTCCAGCCAATTGTTCATAGGTCAAGGATTTATGTGAAGAGTAGATTTCTACTAAGTTAAGACTCTGAATTCCTGATTGAGAGATTAGTCATGCTTGAGCATTATTCAACTTTCAAATGTTACCTTTCTTCCCTTTCATGGAGTGGATACCATCTCTGGTTGTGCTAATGAGCGTCAATGTGGTCCTTACATACCTTTCTGCTCTTGATGGAGCAAATTGATCCATGATTAATTCTCCATGTTAGAAGCTATAGCTATATATGCATACTTTGTATACACTAAAGATTAATTGAAACCGTTCCCCTAAATTCTGGTAGGTAATACAACAACTGCTGCCCAAGTAAAATGTTCTCTGAAAATTATGAATGATTGTCATTTTCATATACTTAAAAACATGTCTACCACTGTGTACAGGCAACCTACCCAGTGACACAGAAGTGGAGCAGCTAGTCCATGATGTGGAGAAGTACTCTCTTGCAAACCATCTCTTTTGGGGCTTATGGGGAATTATTTCAGTAAGCATGTCCACATCTTGTTTTACTAATTTATCAAGAATGTATGCGAGAGAGCGACAGTGAGATTAACCTTCTGCTTATCTGCAGGATTATGTAAATAAGATTGATTTTGACTACTTGGAGTATGCAAGGCAAAGATTTCATCAGTACCGGTTGAGGAAACCAGCATTATTGGGTTCTTCAGGCATGCCCTGCAATGGAGAAAATTATATGTGTAAAGGCGATACACCTATCCCCATTACACCCAATACCATCTTCCTGTGATGGCATTTAAAACGACTCTGTAGCGTGGACCACATGAAGTGATTAGCTTCTCTCAAGTGTTGGTTTGTTAAGGATCTAAACATGTAATAACTAACCTAAATCGCATGGAATGTATTGCTAATTCATTCCTAACAATACTGTACCATTATGATACACATTATATAAAAATGTGTTTCTAATTCCACCCTTTCCGTAGATCCAATCCCTCTTCTTTAGGACTGTGCCATTATTGTGGCAGAGTACTATTCTGCAAGATCTAAAAAGTTTAAAGTCACAAAAATTTCTGATTCAGGGGCTGAGGGCAAAAGTTAAAATTTTCAACTTTTAATCTCAGTTTTTAGTTTCAATTGCATTTGATGTAATACCCTAGGTATTGGCTATAACACTGGATCTCAATCTCATTTGTTTACTGATGAAAGTAATGGAGTGGGTAGTATACAATATTTTTATTATATCTATTTTAGACTATTTTTAATGTACTGGTTAGATTTTAATTTTTTTTTTTTTTTTTTTTTTGGGGTTCAATTATATTGATTTGTGTGGATATTGTTGGTTCTGAACATTTTAATATATATTTTTTATTATGTGTCTCTTTATGAATTTATTGGTATTTTCAACAATAATAATAATAATATTATTATTATTATTTCAGATTGATCGCATTAAAAGAATGACAAGATAACTTTAATAGCATAGTCCATCTATGGTACTCAAACTCATACCCAATTTTACAACATGCTTAGATATCAGCTTGTGATTGGATTTCAGCACAGGACCACCATGGGTACCTATTAGAAAAAAAAAAAAAAAAACATTTAAGTGCACCAATCACAAGGTGGCACTTAAGTATGTTGTGGATTTGAGTGTGTAGTTGGGTGTGTCCCTACTCCCTAGCATTATTCTTAACAGCATAATTAAAGTCATTTTTGGTTATGCATACCCAAAAAGGCCAAAACAACTATTTTACACTAACGTCATCAATACACTCAATTGACATAAATAAAACTTTCATAAGTTTTACCAAACTCATAACTGTGATTTCAAAAGTTGTCTTTTCAAAACATGCATTTTAATATTGCTGTTTTTCTTATTTATTTTTATAATAAAATCGATATTAAAAAAAAAAAAAAAAAAGGCACTTTTACAAACAAATAACCCCATGGGACCCAATGGAGAGAGAATACTTCAATCTATTGAGTATTGACCAACAAAGGAGCACCACTTTTAAGTTTTAACAGAAGGAACCCAATCCTAAAATCAGATGACTACAACTTCACCACCACTCCCTCCTTTTCTCTTCTTTAGAATCTCTAATTATAAGATATTGACTTGAGTGTTTACCTGCCAAACTCTTATCCCTTCTCTGATTATAAAAGTGTTGTGTTTAGGAGATCATCGACCCCAAGCATGATCTAGAGCAACAAAACTATCTTTACATAGAAGCAAAGGGATAAGGGGAGCTCAAGTCTGAAGCTTAACATTTAATATCTCCAAAATCAAATCTTCAATTTTAAGAAGAGAGAGCAGACAAGGAACGGAGACTGTCAACAACAGAATCAATTACCACATGAGAACCACCAGTAGCTGAAAACATAAGGTGTTTAGGCGCTTCAGCTCTATCAAAATAAAATGCACCTGATACCAATTTCTCTTTTGGTTGTAGAGCCAACCAAATAATTGTGTCTGCACCTTCCTCACTTGTTCGAAGATTTCCAGAAAGCCTGGAATATATTCAAAAGTAAAATAAATTAACCAAACAATAGACAGAATGACAAAAAGAAAAAGGAATCAGATAGTAGATATAAGTGATGTAACAGAAAGATTCCAAAATGCTGTAAGAGAATAAGTTCCTTACCTTTCAGAAAGACCAGGCAAACTCTTAGCAACCCCAGGTGTCTCAGCCCAGCCTGGGTGCATTGAATAGAATCCAATCCCTTTATTCTTGTACATTTCAGCCCATTTTTCTGTCAGTGCTACCTAACAAAGAAAGGTAACTTAAATGATTTCCTTAAACTATTTCAGGAAATTTTGCTGAAGGTTTGTATCTTATCCAAATCTCCCCTCCCAGAGCGCTCTTTGGCAGGACCAACATTAGGTAATAGCTTTTTTAATATATAGCTCAACGTTCATAAATCTATCTGTAATTACTTGGCATTCAATGGTATACATTGAATCCGCAAGGATATAAATTCCAAAACCTTAACAAGGTACTTGTGTAATGAACATCCAGGGTAGGAAGACAGGAAAGCAAGATTCATAAAAGTTCTTTTTTTATTTTTGGACAAGTGAGTTTTGGCCCCAAGGAGAAGGGGAAGGGGGGATTCAAAAGTTACCCCCGCCTCATGAGGGATAGTCCCTAGCTGAATAACTCTTGGCATTTCATAAAAATAAGAAGTTTTATAATAAAATCGTTTATATGTCTTTCAAATTCTATGCAGGACACTGAGGTCTGACAAATATTTATATGAACACAAATATTTTTAAATTGTTGATGAGATACAGCAGATAAATTTATTCTCAATCACTTAGAAGAGAAAAAAAAAAATGTACAAAAATCACTTCAAGCTACATAACCAAGGAGTTTTATTAATTTTTATTACTGTTAAGCAAATCTAAAGCTGTATACTTTCTTATATTAGACGTATGGTTATGAAGGAGAAATTCTTACTAAAATTGCTGAATATACAGGAAAATGAAGTACGAGAGATGCATCTCCAATAAAGAAATTTATAAGTTAGATAATTTTTTGAAAAAAAGGTGGAGGTATGAATACACAATAAGTATACCAAACCACACCTCTGAAGGATTACAAACTCTTTGAAAAATCTAGAAAACAACAAGGAATACTGCAAAGGGCAACCGTCCATTCATACAAACATCTCAGAACATATTTTTTCATAAGAAAATTAGGATGCTCGACACCCTACAAACATTCTACTACTACGCTTACACCAAATTACCCACATAACACATCCAAATTTTAGCACCTCTATCTTAACAACAGAAAATTATCTGAGACACCATCTAATGCTTTCTTCTCTTTAACCCACCGTACAGAATACATTTATATTCCAAAACCATAGATCATCTTTTAATGCTCAGAGTTCTGTTTTATATATATATATATATATATATATATATTTATTTATTTAAATCGAAACTAGGTGAACCAGCAAAGTTATAACTTTCTTACCACTCCCTAACACGCTCTAAGAAAACCCCATCTCTTTACAACATTCTCAAATCAAAATGGACCTTATCTCTATGGATCCCTCCTCATTCTAGTAATATTGGGCATTAATCTGACACAGGACTTGGTAGTAGCTTTAGCAAAGCATCTCTAAAATGTTCCTCCCACTCAGTAGAAACCAAAAATCTATCTGTCTGGCACATAGCAGGAATATCCTTATTGTTTCACCATGTGACCCCTTTCAAAGGGAAGTCTACAAATAAACTCCGAAAAAACCATCATAGGTCCAGTAAGTCTGTCAACTCCTGCTCTCTCATGAGGATAGTGAACATTTTTTAGATCTTCTGCTACACAGCATGAAGCACTTCAATCGTCTGCCGCTTCCTTTAGCAGCTCAACTCATAACTTACCATGCTCCCTATTGTCATTAGGCCGAAAAGAAAAAATCCATTCAAAAACCACTCCACACTCAGTAGAAACCAAAAATCTATCTGTCTGGCACATAGCAGGAATATCCTTATTGTTTCACCATGTGACCCCTTTTAAAGGGAAGTCTACAAGATGCATCTCGCAAAAACCACTCCACATAGGGACCTCCCCATATGCTTCCAGTTAAAAATAAATCGTGATAATCTTGGTCTCCTAAATACAAAAAAAAAAAAAAAAAAAAAAAAAAAAAAAAAGCCTTTCAGTCCCACCAGAAGTTTTTGCTTACTTCCCTCTTCCTTGGATCATTCAACACAAACATTTCATTAGATTATTGTCAACTTCATTGATGATATTGAAACAACGCCAAGTTCTTCCTACTATTTTCTCTTCTTTTGATCCCACTCCTCCTTGCATCATGATTAATTGAAGACTCTAAATTCTTCAGCTACCTCAAGTCCTTCGTTGAAGAACAATGGCTTTTCAGTGCCCCCATCACTATTTGTCTAATAACTTCCAAGGTTCACAAACAATCCCATTACTAGATGTTCAACTCCCTCAATTGTAAAGTCCATGATAACACTAATCCTTTGCATCTGCTGTAAAAGCCACTATGATAACTGTCCTGTGCCAAATCCACCCATTCCAACCAACTATGGTTCTGTCTCAAAACTTGGATCAAGTTGGGCTAGGGGTTCTCAAACCACAAGAAAACATTCGCAACCCCTGTCCTCCTTCCTTAGACCCAACTAATTCTCAAGCTCACGATTGGATTCTCAGCACTCTCCATTTGGATCCCAGCCTCACCAAGTGATTCCTCAATGCTTTGGCATCTGTAGGCTCTGGCCCCTACATTGTTGATCTAATCAGCCAAAGTGAGAAGGGGAGTACACCTGGATCCAAAGGAAGGAACTTTGACCTTCCGCGTGTAGTCCAGTCAAATTGGTGCTGATCAATCCAAAAAGAGGGGCTGCCTCCAAGACAATGTGGTCTGTGATGAATCCGAGCATTTTCACCAAATTCCCAACTTCACTCAAGTCCTTAGAGGTCCCCCCCACAGTTTCTGTATTATCAGTCAGGCCCGTAACCATGAAGCCCAATACTCTGAGATCACCCGCTTAAATCAGACTTTTCCCCCATTGATATAGAGTGTGCCTGTGCCGAATATGCCCATCGACTGTGTGACGTCGTCAAGCAGCTAAACTGACTTTTTACTTATATTTCATTCTAAATTTTGCAGAAGTCATTGACTTTAACATTAGGCAGTAGACTTCCCATTAGCTCCACCAGAATGCATTGTTTAAACACAATAGGCTCACCATTTTTTTCCTTTTACTTAAAATTTTTTTTCAAACCCATCAAATTTAGCCATCTAAACGTATTGTTCTTTAATAAGAGATTTAAAAGGAACTAAAGGGAAGAACCTCAATTCCTCAAGGACACATGAAAATATGAAAGCTAAAAAAAACTGTATAGCGGTAGCAAGCACTAAAACGTGCAAAACAAAAACTAGAATTCAGCAATCATAAAATAATTATAAAATTAACAAAAAGAATAACCTCAGAAATTCTTTGTACATATGCAACAGATCATCACTTTAACTGACCTGAACTCGCTTATTTCGAGCATACTGATCCACCCCATTAAAGGTGCTGTCACTATACTGCATTAAAATAATTCATTGGAAACTCCATTAGTACTTGATAGGCAAAATGAAGCTGATGAAACGTTCAAAAAAACAGTTACCTGTAGATCTGTAGTCAAAGGAGCTGTGTACATTCCACCAGAGGACACTGTGATAACACGAGCATCAGGTGCAGCCTTCTCCACTAGTGGCAGCATCAGTTCTGTTATGGAATAGGTGCCTAACACATTCACAGAGAAATTCAACTCGAACCTGGAATTTTATTTTTTATAACAAAAAAAGGCATAAATTTTTCAGCAATGATGAAAGAATACAAAGGATTAAAATTTGTTTGTACACAAATAGAAACGCACCCCTCTGATGTTGTAACTCGTTTATGCTCAAGCAAGCCAGCATTGTTTACCTGGAAGCAACCAATTTCTTCCTTATTAGACTTTTAGTAACTTATGTCATAGTTTGTAACAAATGCAGTAAAAATATAAAAATATAAAAATTGCACAATTTATAGAATGATGGTTTTGATTTAATAATGCCAGAACAGGAAACAAAGGAAACATTCTAAGGCATAAAGTTGGAGAGAAGGGATTTCATAATTGTGCATACATCATAAGATTCTGAGATTTTAAGGGTTCCAATGTTGGTGGAGTAGAGGGTTGATTGTAAAAATTATTCATATAAATTATGTAAAGATTACATTATTTTTGAGAAGAGGGGGTAAAAGGAAACTTACCAATATATGAATTGGCACATCCTTTGAAGAAAATCTTGATGCAAATGACTTGATCTCACTAACAGATGAAAGATCACAGACCTGCAATCTAAATTTAATCAGTAGCTTAAGATCAAAAACAAGATCATTGTGATCTTTACAGTTTTGTGAACCATTAAAAAAATAGAAAGAGTGAATATTACTGTTACTCAGTTATTGATAACCATATAATCTCAAAGAATATAGCATATTTGGATTCACTGATGCGGTGATGCCAAAGATTACATAAGTGATGCCCTTAAAAGGAACCTCAGACAAAAATTACGAAGAGAACAAAAAACTAGAAACAAATGAACATTTCATAGAAAATGAAGCACAAAAAATACCTCCAAATGAACATTTTGGTTGCCTGTCGTAGACTG
The DNA here is from genome assembly GCF_932294415.1 of Quercus robur. Taxonomy (NCBI): domain Eukaryota; kingdom Viridiplantae; phylum Streptophyta; class Magnoliopsida; order Fagales; family Fagaceae; genus Quercus; species Quercus robur. The sequence continues at coordinate 37,521,896 of NC_065535.1, read as the reverse complement.
AATTTTAGAAAGCGCAGCTTCTCCTCTCTCCTTATTACGACAGACCATATAGACAGTTGCACCACTGAAAATGTCAGGTGCAAAGAATTTTAGCTTTCTAACAACTTAAGCTCAAAATATTAAGAAATAAATAGAAGTTAAAGAGAAATAAACACCGTGAAGCAAGACCCTCAGCTGTTGCAAAACCAAGGCCAGAATTTGCTCCAGTAACTATGCAATTCTTCTCATTTAGTCTTGTCAGCATATCTTCTGGTTTGAACTTCTTTGAATGTTCACTACAAAGAATAATTGGTTGAAAATGTGAAGTGGACATTCACATGAATTTAAATGCCCCACCCCCTTCAACAGTTCAATTACCATCACACACACACACACACAAAAAGGAAACAAAATTCCTTATCGAAAGCTTGGGGTATGCAGAACATTGAGGATAAATTATGAAGTTGAGACAATTATTGTAATGTGTAACACATATTAAACACACCCATACACCTCTAGCAACCACCCACCCCACACAACCCCCACCCCCACCCCAAAAAAAAAAAAATGCAAAGGCATATTATACTTAGACAGCATTAATCGGTGCAAAAGAAGTGCAATATAGTATTTAATCTCAATCCGAAATTCCTGACAGTTAAAAGAGAAAAATAATTTAGTTTATCCAGATTTATTAATTTTATATATTGGTTGCTTTCACTTTAAACATAATATATTAAACAGTTGGTACCCGACTACCCATCCCCCCACAACAAAGAAAAGTATAAAATAACTCAAAGATTTAAAAACCCATTTGAATAAACAAAATGAAAAGAAAAAAAAAACTAAGCATCAATGGGGCCACAAGTTCTCTATTTTGAATTAAAATGACAAAAACACAGACCGATACATGAAACAACTTATACATAATTATAAACGCTCACAACTATTCAAGTACATAAATTTCCAAATGACACAGGAAAAAAGAAAACAAAAAGAGCACAACTAACAATTGAGAGCTTACATGAAACCAGATTTGGTGAAATTCAGGTATCCATATACACCAAAAACCGTTGATCTCCATGTCTGTTCTCCATAAAAATAAAAATTAGATAAATAAAATACAAAAAGCAATGTGATTTGTGAGAGAGTGTATGTACCTTTAGAAAGAACATAGTGAGAGGTCTAATAATAATGCTAATGTCAAGTTGAATTTGCAGTGTAGGAGGCTCTTCTATTTCTATACTTTGATTTGTCATTGGTTTTCTTTTTTTTGAACTACTCTACAAGTTTCGTTTCAAGAATCTTGGAGTTGCTAACGTGCGCATCCGGAGCGTAGGATTTGAGTTCGGTCGCTGGACTTCACTTGGGGCCTCACTTTATGCCACGTATCATTAACATTTTTTTTTTTTTTTTTTGACCAACATTTCAGCCTCATTCGGCAGATATTTATCCTTATCTTGGACTTTGGACCAAAGTTCAAGCTCTCATTCCAATTTGTCCACTTTGATCGAAATATTTCAACATCATTCTATTTATTTGGTATGAGAGTTATCCTACTTTTATAATATATAGTATTTCTAGCATTATTTATTTATTTTTTTTTGTGGATTTATAGAATTTTATTTTATATTATATACTTTATGATATTATCAAAACCAACGAGACATCAATTGGTTTTTAGTATATGTGAAATTTTAAATGTTGAGCTAAAATGGAACTCATTTGCACCAATTAAATATTGTTAGTTCTTTTACAGACATACCAAATTAACAAATCTCACAATATTTATGTAACAAGTTGAGTTATTAGCCTACTAAAAATAAAAATAATAAAGATAATTTGAATACCCATTACAACTAAAAAGTTCAAACAAAAGTGTTATAAAAATATTATGAGATTTTGCAGTATTTGATAAACCATACATAGTGGTTAATATTATACCATTGGAATATAGGGAAGGGGTTGATACTACAGAACTAATTGGAATGGAATTTTCTGAGGGAAAGGGAACTTTCCTTTCCTTTGGAGAAAGGCATGGCCTTGTGGTCCACGATCAGTCCCTTATGATTAAACTATAAAATGAATTGTTCTAGTACCACAAATTTAGTTACAAACTTAAAACTTTTGTCACAACATTTCGACATGACAGATTGTGACTAGTGGCTTGTAATTTTACATAAATCCACTACTTTTTCTTCACCACATGAGAGAATGTGGCTAAGTTTGTGGCACTAGATTTTTTTTGTTATAAAATATAAAATGCAAAGTTTAAGATTTGTTTGGTTTGAATTTATGAAAGTTGTAAAAATAATAATATATTTAAAAAAAATGGATTTCATTTTGTTCTCTCTTATTTGGCAATTTTATTATTCATGTTTTTTTTAGTCATTCAACATACTGTCCACAGAATTTGCACACGATTAGCAGAAAAACCCGTTCAATAGAACCCATCAAGAACCTTTCATAGCTTTTACTTTTTTAAATTTTGATAAAGTTCACGATAGTGGTTATTTTTCAAACTTCCGATAATCCATTTGCCCACCAATTTTTAAAGAAAATTCTACAATAAGCCTAAGACACAGACAAATTCACAACTTAATCAGGTGGAAGTGTGTATCACGTACCTTTAACATGAATCTACCAGTAATATCACTTTCAAATGTAGCTATAATATCAAAACAATTGGTAAGTTGTGAAAAAGATTATAGTTGTATGCTTTTGTAAATTTGTTGAAAATGTTGCCTCAATTTGATTTGGAATACAATAATGTAAGATGGATTCATTTCATCTATAAGTCCAAACTTGGCTGACCACTTCTGATAATTTTACATAATTTGTAAAATTAAAGCTTACAAACACTCATTTAAAGTAGTAGTGTCTCCGCCTACAAAAAAAAAGTAGTAGTGTCTCAATTTTCGTTTAATATTCACTTTATTTTTTTGGTTGTATATGACTCATTAATTTTGCCGCTTGGGTAACGTCGGACTTGTCTTTCGTGCCTCAGTCCATCTCTTCTATCCTGGTTGGGTGTTCCAATCCCTGTTTTTGCAATAAACATATTATTCAAAACAAAACAAAAAAATTAAAGGGAATAACTCTCTTTAGTGAACTTTTTTTTTTTTTTTTTTCATTTTGCAATTAGAGAGTCAGGAATGTGGGATTATAAGGGAGATTTATTTCCTTACATATAAGATTAATCATGTTAAAGACATGTTTCAGGTTCTTCAAATTTTCAGTGAAGTTACTTACCATCTCTTTTATTTCACTTTCTCAATGTTCTAATTACAATTTTTTTTTTTTTTTGAACTTGAAAATATTATTATATTAAACTTACATATGATGCCAATAATAATAAAAAGTCTCTTGTTTGAGAAATTATTCACTCCTCCCTCATTCCCAATAAAATGATGTCATTTGTTTAAATGGATGAGTCAGATCCTAATAGGAGCATACAATGTTGGTTAACGGCATTTTCTAAACAGAGGCGAGAGAGGAAATTTTGGATATAAAAAATAAATATCAAAATTCACAAATCTCTCTCTCTCTCTCTCCAACATCACAATCTTCACCAATCTAATTGCCAACATAAAAAATTTAGTCATCACCAATCTAATTGCCAACATAAAAAATTTATTCATTTTATTATGAATAGATGCACTACAAGTACAAGTTGGGGCATTCCTCACTTGTGACATTTTGCATTGAGCTCTAAATGCAGTGCAAAGTGGGCAAGGGTTGGCTAGGGCGTATATATATACATACATACATATATATATATATATATATACACATCTCTTGATTACTTTGACGACAATCCATAGTCGATCCCAAAGTTTTTGAGACTCAGGCATTGTTGTTGTTTGTTTCATTGGTGATATTTGTGGGGTTACAGATTAACCCAAGTTACTTTTGTAACTACTAATCTAATGAAAGAAAAAGTAGCTGATGAAGAGAATCAAAGCACTGAGGAGTAAATTTTTATACAAGTGCTAGGGACAAGGCGAGGCTTTGTAAGAGGAATGGGGAAATTTGTGATTCCTACCCCAACCTCTTCTTCTCATTTACGATATGAGACAAGCATTAATAGAGAGTTAGAAAATAGGAGGCAAGATTTGTCCAATGCAATGTTGAAATTGTCTGATGCGGAGCAAAAACAGGCTAAGATGGAGCAAAAACAGACTGAAACACAAGAACTAGTGGCACAGTTACAAAGTCAGTCAGAGGAACATAGACATTAAATAGTTGTATTGATGGCTAGATTTGGTAGCTAGTCTAAGGTGATTTTTGTCCAATACAAATTTGAAAATCTTACTTGGATGTAAAAACTATTTAGTAAGCATTTTTGTTATCTAATTTAGTTGACCTTTACATTGGTCTATGCTCTTTATTTCAAGTTAAAATGTAGTACGCCTTGGGCTACTGATGATGTTGAGGGGAGATGGATTTCATTGCAACAAGTTTCAGTTTAGTTGTATATTTTGATGAAGAATTTGTAATTACTTTATTAGTATTTGAGACAATAGATTGGAATTTAGGCTGTGTTTGGTTCGCGTAAAACCATTTCCGGAAAATAGAATATTTTCCGGAAATGCTATTTTCCAAAAAGGAAAACGTTTTCATGTGTTTAGCTGTCACAAAATTCATTTTATGGGAAATTAATTTTGGTGTTTGGTTCATTTAATCATTTTACCAAAAAATGCAGAGAGAGAGAGAGAGAGAGAGAGAAGAGAGAGCCCAGATCAGAGAGAGAGAGGGACGATCGCGCCTCGCCGCACCGACGAGCGTCGCGATCGTCCAGTGGCGCGATGCGATCGTAGGACGAGCGGCGTGATCGTCGATTGCGCCGCTCGTCGGCGCAGCGAGGCGCAATCGTCCCTCTCTCTCTCTGATCTAGGCTCTCTCTTCTCTCTCTCTCTCTCTCTCTCTCTCTCTCTCTCTCTCTCTCTCTCTCTCTCTCTCTCTCTCTCTCTCTCCGGAAGTAATTTGAAGTGAAAATGAGGGGAGTAAATGATTTCCGAGTCAAAGGTGAAATTCGTGGTCAACCGGAAATCATTTTCCGGAAAATAGTGTTTTCCGTGACAGCCAAACAGATGGATTTTCCGGAAAACGATTTCTAAAATTGGTTTTCACCCAATTCAAACGCAGCCTTAAATTATGTATAAGATATTGAACTTGGGTATTGTTTTTCCTTATTAGTAGTTATTGATTGTGCCTTTGTTATGCTTACACGAGTATTTGTGATTGAAACAACAGGATGTTCAAAAGAATCCTCACCCTCCTGCCAGTGTTTCCTAACAACAACACAGAACTTCAAGTCTATAATCATGAATTTTCTATTAATTATTAGTAATTGCTGCAACTTAGTTTTTGTGTGCATTGACCTGGGACTAGATTAATCACTTTGATATCATATGAATCATAGTATTCACAGTTAGATGTAACTCTTCTTTTGATATGGATTAAGCACTTGATTGAGCACTGCCATGGTGGCCTGTCGCAATGAATCATCTGTTGATTGAGCACTTGATTTTGCTTTTTGCTCTTTTCGTTTTACTTGATTACAAAAGATATAGAAACATTTGTCAAGGGTCTCAAATTTCTAAATCGAACTTGGCTACAAAGCTCATAATCAAGTCAAAGAGGAATGCAAATTTAGTAATAAAATCTATTGACTTCTGAAAGTGAACCTTAGGGAACGTTTGGTACACTGAATGAAAATTACAACAAAAATTGTAATCTTTATTACTAGTAATAAAGTGTGTTGTAATGTAATAACTAAACATATTCATTAGTTTGGTTGTGAGTTATAACATTAGAATGAAACTTAACATTTATTTTAGGAAATATCTTACTCATACAATTATATTTTCTTAAAAATTGTTATTTTTAAATTTAAGAGAGATATGTGTTATTTTTTATGATTTTTTATTTTTATAATTGTTAGATGTATATGGAAAGCTTGTTTATTTGGAAATATATTAAGTTTTGAAATTATTGCACTTATTAAGGAATAACTAATGTAACATTTTAAAAAGGAATAATTATTCCTCATTTTGAAGAATAGCTATTCATAAGGAATGACTATTCCTTGTAATAAAAACATAATCAAACCAAAGAATAACTAAACCCTAGGAATAACTATTACATTATAACGTCTATTACAGTTTACCAAACATGCCCTTAATTGTTGTATGGCCAAAGTTAAAAGAGGCAAGTTGCATATGTTTTGCATCAAGTTATTGCACATTGTAAGATGATGATAAATGTAAGAGGTTAATCACGCCTTCCTTTTTGTTATGTGCATATGTTGAATTCATTGATAGAATAAGCTGGTCATGTTTCATCCTTTTCTTTTTTTGGTGGAGAGGCCTATGCATTTAAAGTTTTGAACTTTTATTTCCTGGCATTGAAATTGCTTTATGTTAGTCATTTTATGGCATCCTTGTGCTTAAAAGATGAGTGTAATGAGGATGTTATGATAAATAGGTGGCAGCCAAGGTGTATAGAATGAGAAAGAAGCATTTAGGGGAAGCTAGAGGTTGTAATAATAGATCATAAGATGTGGAATATCATACAAAGATGGTATCAATCCATTTAAACTATCAAATTTGTATTAATTAAGAAAAAAAGATGCCTTTTAAGATTTTTTTTTTCTTTTAAAGTTTGACTCATGGGGCTTTTGATTGCTGTCTTGGCTAACATCATTTCAATCACCTTGATTGTCTTATTCTTCTTCTATTAATTTGCCTACCATTATGCACTGCTGTTTTAAAGCTGATTGCACTTCTTGTGTAAATTGATAGAAAGAAAAGCCTATATCAGATGATAAGCAAGCCTTAAACTGATTCAATTTTCGAAAAGTTATTAACTGTTCCAAATCATTTTCAATTAATTCCTATAATCTAGAACATTTCCATAGAGAACCATCATGTTAATTTCATACATGGTGCTGAGTCTCAATTTTTTTGATGAACAGAAAATTTTATTAACAGAACAAAGAACAAAGTCTATACAGCAACTACAACATTAAGATGCTCTGAATTAATTACATCCATAAAAGGGCTAGGAGCATAACCCTGACCAAAACATCCAGACGAATTTTTCCCAAGGCACCAAGAAGCTAATACATGGGCAGCTTTGTTTGAATCTCTCGGACTCCACCTAAAAATAAATTGCTGGCCACGAAATGCCCACAAAAGAGTATCGACAATTATGATTGATATTCTCCAAGGCACGGCATCAATGGGGGCTTTAAGAGCTTCAATACATGCTTTGGCATTGCTCTCTACCACTACATTCTCAAACCCACGATTAATAGCTACACAAGTCACCAAATTAATGACTTCAGCCTCTGCTTGGAGAGGGAGGTTGGTTTCCACCCTTTTAGACAAGGAGAAAATCAGGTCCCCTCTCCAATCTCTTGCCACAATGGCAATAAATGAATGGTCTAGCCCCACCGCCGCATCGCAATTTATCTTTACAACTCCTCGCTCAGGCTTGTTCCAAGAATAAACAAATGGTCTAGACGACACTAAGGGGACATCAGTGAGCACAGCAAGGTGTTCATTAAATTTTTTTAAGATTATTTGTAGTTCTTTACTTGGGGAAAACTTAATTCCTTTGTGAACAGCTTGATTTCTAGCAAACCAAAGTTGCTCCAACACCAAAGCCCCAAATAAAAGGAACTCCTCCTTGTCAAAAGAGCCATGGAAAGAAACTTAAGGGGATAATAGAAAGTTTATAAACTGACCTGGGTTGTAAAACTGCATTGCATCTGGTTTGCAGCCCTAAACATTACCAGCCCACAAAGATCTGGTTGCTTGACAATAAACAAAAAGATGTAAGGAAGATTCAGGTGAGGCATCACATAGAGGACAGTTGGGATTCATGGATGGAAAGAATCTTATCAATTTTTCCTTGGTGGGAAGAATATCTGAGGCAACTCTCCATAAGACCATCTTAAGTCTATCATGTATTTTTGATTTCCAGATTTTTGACATCACTTGGTCAGGCTCAATGGAATCAGATAGAGCTAGAATTTCCTTGTATGCCGACTTCACTGAGTGTTTTCCATTATGGGATTTCAACCATAACCAATTATCCTCCCTTTGGCTCACTTTGACTGGGATTTTCTTGATAGCCTTGGTTGAGTCTTCAGTGAATAATTCATAGATTGTCGACTCGTCCCACCTTGATTTATCTGGAGTTAGAAGCTGTGACACCACCAAGCAATTAGATTGATTTTCAGGTGACAATGGAACTGGTTTATAGTTTGGAAGGTCTAGGACCCAAGGATCTTCCCATATAAGAATAATTTCCCCATTACTAACTTGCTTACAAGTTCCAGCCACAAGTATATACTTGGCAGATTCCACACTCTTACAAGCCCAAGAAGCCTTTTTGGATGGTTCAACATTGAGCCAATTTCTTCTCACCTTGTATTTGGAAATAAGAGCTTGCACATATGGTCTGTTGGAATGATTTAAAATCCACCAAGCAACTTTGGAGAGGAGGGCCATATTAATATTTGAGAAGTGCCTAAAACTAAGGCCACCCAAATATTTTGGTTGGCATAAATTGTCCCAAGCTAGAGGAGTAAAATAACGGTTTGAATTCTTTGATGGGCTCCACCAGAATTTTCTTAGTACACTGTCCATCTCCTTACATAAACATTTTGGAATGAGAAAGCTTGACATAGTGTATAGTGGAGTAGCCAAGGCTACAGATTTCACTAGTGTTGCTCTTCCCATCCAAGACAAAGATTTGCTCTTCCAACCGCTTGCCTTAGATTCCAAATTTTCTTTGAGAAAAGCAAAGTCCTTCTTCTTGCTGCTTGAGAGGAATAAAGGAACTCCCAAATATTTAGTACCTTGGGATAACTTCTTTAAACCTCTTTGGTTCCTGAGCTGATTCAGAAATTGAGAATGAACCCCTTTTGATGCAAAGACTCCTGATTTCTCAAAATTGATTTGTTGGCCTGACCACTCACAGTATTTTCCCAAGATGTTCATAATTTCATTGATCTCTGAATATTTTGCCTTACAAAACAGTAAAACATCGTCTGCATAGAAGAGTTTTGAGATTCCAGGTGTTGAAGGGGCAATTTTAATGCCATTAATTAATCTTTGGGTTGAGCTTCTATTGATCATTCTGGCTAGAACTTCGCTCCCAATAATGAATGGAGGATCCCCTTGTCTTAGGCCTCTCGAAGGAATGATGCTTAGGCCCTTTCCCCCATTTAGCAAAAGAGTGAAACTCACAGTAGAGATACATTGGTATATGAGTTTTATAAACTTCTGATGAAAACCAAAATTTTTTAATGTTTGAATTAGGAAAGGCCACTCCAATCTATCATAAGCCTTTTGGAAGTCTAATTTCAAACCCACAAACCCCTTTTTCTTCTTAGTGGTGGAGAAAGAGTGCACTACTTCTTGGGCTAACAAAACATTCTCAACTATATTTCTATTAGGGACAAAAGCTACTTGTGCAGGGTCTATTAGTTTATCCAGTAGCGGTCGTAATCTTGCCACCAAAATTCTTGAAATAACTTTGTAACAAAAATTGCATAAGCTAATAGGACTGAAATGCCCAAAGTTATAAGCACCTTGAACCTTTGGGATTAGGGTGATGAAGGTCTTGTTCATATCCTTTAATAGCCATCCATCTTTGAAGAAGCTTTGAACTATTTGTATGAGCTAGATCCTTACAATATGCCAAAATTTTTTGAAAAATAATCCAGGCATACCATCTGGCCCAGGGGCTTTCAGAGGGTTCATCTCAAAGATAGTTCTTTGAATTTCTTCTTCTAAAGGGATTTTGAGCAACTTTACTTTTTTGGCTACTAATATACTTGGTTCAATTAGATTCTCCAAGTCAACAGGGAAAGATGGATTTGAAGTGCTATAAAGCTCATTGAAATGATCTTCAAAATACTTTTCAATATCCTCCCTGCCATAAATTCTCTCCCCATTCTCTAATTTAATCTCTGAGATATTGTTTCTTCTTCTTCTAATCAAAGTGGAGGCATGGAAAAATTTTGAGTTCCTGTCCCCCTCTTTTAGCCATAACTCACGGGACTTTTGCTTCAATCTAAGCTCTTCTCTGGTTTGCCACTCTTCTAATTCCATCATAAGGCTTGCTTCTTCCTCCAAAGCTTCTTTACTGGGAGGTTTTGATTGAATTGCCTCAATGCGCCTTTCTAGCTCCTGGATTTTAGTTTTGGTTTGTCCAAAACTAGTTTTGTTCCACTTGCTCAGCAAGAAGCCTGTATGAGATATTTTTCTCATTAGATTGAATCCATGGGATCCAAGAAATTCTTTTCTCCAAGCTTGATCAACTACTTCCTCACATTCAGGAGGTTTTCAGACCCGAACCGTTCAAAGAACCGGAAAAGGGAGAGGGTCAAGGTTTTTAAGGTCGGACCGAGATCCAACTGAGGTGGAACCGTGATGACGTTAAAATTAATTTAATATTAATTAAAATATAAATAAATGTATTAAATGTGTAAAAATATGAAAATTTACCCTTAAAAAAATATTAAGCAATTAAAACAACTTTCAAATGTATTTTCGTTATTTTTATAAAGTGAATAGAAAATAATAAATAAAAACAAGCTTTAAAAAATTGTATTTATTAATCTTTCAAATAAAAAATGCATTTTAATTTAAAATAAAATCATTTTTAACATAAATTTACAATTTTCATATTCATATTTATTGATGTGAAAGAATAATTCTTGAACAAAAAAAAAAAAAAACTGGAAAATACTATTAAGTAAATAGTGATAAAATTAAATCCAAAAGTATTAATCTTGTAGAATTAAAATAAATAAAATATAAGTTTCAAGAAGGACACAAGGAAGTCCAATAGTTCATTGGTTAACGTGTTGGACAAAAGTCCAAAACTCCTAGGCGATCGTTGGTTCAATTCCTGGAGCACGCGTTTTACCCAATTAATTTCAGAACCGATTTTCACTTGCTAAAGAACTGGGTTGAGACTCGGGTCACAGGTAACCGGGTCGGACCGTTCGGTTATTTTACCCTTAAAAAAATATTAAGCAATTAAAACAACTTTCAAATGTATTTTCGTTATTTTTGTAAAGTGAATAGAAAATAATAAATAAAAACAAGCTTTAAAAAATTGTATTTATTAATCTTTCAAATAAAAAATGCATTTTAATTTAAAATAAAATCATTTTTAACATAAATTTACAATTTTCATATTCATATTTATTGATGTGAAAGAATAATTCTTGAACAAAAAAAAAAAAAAAAACTGGAAAATACTATTAAGTAAATAGTTATAAAATTAAATCCAAAAGTATTAATCTTGTAGAATTAAAATAAATAAAATATAAGTTTCAAGAAGGACACAAGGAAGTCCAATAGTTCATTGGTTAACGTGTTGGACAAAAGTCCAAAACTCCTAGGCGATCGTCAGTTCAATTCCTGGAGCACGCGTTTTACCCAATTAATTTCAGAACCGGTTTTCACTTGCTAAAGAACCGGGTTGAGACCCGGGTAACCAAGTCGGACCGTTTGGTCCGGTTCGGATCTCACAACCTACCCACATGGCCTCAAAGCAGAATGACTTGTTGATGTAGTTATTTTCAAAATGAGTATCAAGAAGAATTGGTTTGTGGTCAGATGTAGGGGCAACCAAATGCTTTATTCCTGCATTGGGAAACATCTCCTGCCACTCCTGGTTGCAGCACCTCTAGTCCAAATCTGATTCTTACATGAACTCCACCACTTCTACTCCCACCACACTTTTCTGAACTTGAACTGTAACTATTGCAATCGCCCAACAGCATCCACAGGCCTGAGAATGATTCTGTAAGGTTTATGACTAATTTCCAAAATGCTTCTCTATGGGCAAAGCCAAACTTCTGTGGGGGGATCAAAAACACGCAATGATATTTTTATTATCAAAGATAACTTCCAAACTAACTCCCTTAACCCAATATAAGGCCAAGCCACCAGATTTATTTTCCGCATTTACACAAAAACATCCTCTAAACTTCAAACATTCTTTGATTTTTTCCTACCCTAGGAGACATTGCTTTTGACTCGGAGATGAAGATAATATCTGGGCATTCTCTATGAACCAGAGCCTTGAGAGCTCTAACTGTTGGGGCTCCACCAACACCCAGATAATTCCAAGATAGAATTCTCATACCCAAGACAAGAGCAACAATAATATAAAACCCACCTTCAGATTAAAGGACTACAATATCCAATCTCCTAGCTTCCCCAATCCAAAAGCAAAATAAAAATAAACCTCAAGAGAAACCCAGCAATTATAGCAGCAGAAAAATACAACCAGTTGGATGAGAACCCACCTAAGGCGCAATCACTGTCGAAGATTGGAACTGATTTGGCGTTGGCTGAGAGTATATAGCAAAGAGACCCACTAGCCAGAGAAGAAAAAAAAAAAGAAAAAGAAACGCTTGCTACTGGCGGAGCGAAACTCACCGATGGCAGACGAAACACAAGCAGTGAAACAATACCCACGAGGAGTAAAGGAACCCACTAACAAGGCAGATGAGACTCACTAAGGAGGAAAGAGATACCCACGAAGGGCAAGGAAAGGTCGATGACGGAGCTAGAGCTCACGAAGCGGCCGAGATCGGCTCGAGCGCACGATAGCAAAAACAAGCTAATCATACGCCGAGAGGTGGCTGTTGCCTGTGTGTTTTTTGTTTTTTCAGTTGGTGCTGAGTCTCAATTAAGCATAGCTCTATTCACCCATTTATTGCCACGTAATCAACATTTTTTTTTTAATGACAAGTGGTGATTGATTATATGTTCTCTTCCTAGCCATCAGATTGATTGAAATTTCAGCATTTAGGAGCTAAGCCTATATATATAGTCTCGGTTGACTAAGTAAAAGAGTCAAAAACTTTCATATAAAAAAAAATATATATATATATATATATAAATATATATATATATATATACACACACATAAGTGAATAGAAAAGAAAAGCTAAAAGAAACGCATTGTGGAGACTCATAACCACACTTGGATTCTCCCTTACTCAAACCAAAAAAAAAAAAAACCCACCATTTTTTTTTTTTTTTTTTTGGGGGCGTGGGGGGTTGTGGTTTTCACTTTTCTCAATACTCAATTCTCTATGCTCTTTCACAATATTGTCCCAATTCTAAATTCTTTGTGGTTTTCACTTTTCTCAACTCTCAAAATAACTTGCAATAGGGCGATTTTGAGACCGATTTCATCAAACTCAACTGCGAGACCGATTTCATCACTAGTAGGGATGCTTTGAAATTATTAAGTCCACAAGTAGACAAGTTCATTATAAAGTCCACACGTGGACGAATCTATTATTAAGTCCACAAGTGGACAAGTTCATTATTGGGTCCACAAGTGGACGAGTTCATTCCATAGGGATGCTTTGAAATCATTAAGTCCACAAGTGGACGAGTTTATTATTAGGTCCTCAAATAGGACGAGTTCATTATTAAGTCCACAAGTGGACAAGTTCTTTATTGGGTCCACAAGTGGATGAGTTCATCCCATAGGGATGCTCTGAAATCATCAAGTCCACAAGTGGACAAGTTTACTATTAGGTCCTCAAACAGGATGAGTTCATTGTTAAGTCTATAGGTGGATGAGTCCACCAAAGTAGAAGAGTTCATCCTAGATATCCACCACGTCGTTTAGGAGACAAGTACATCCTAACGTGTATACACAGATTTAGACGGACGTACGCATATCTCAGAATAAAGATCAACACATAGGAAAAATATACTAAAAGTGAAGGATGTAAAATAATAAAAATACACCATAAATAAAATGAAGTGTTTACAAACAAGGCCCAAAAACAGAAGGGCACTTAATATTGTCTGAAAATGAGATACAAGAAAAATAAAAAATTAAAGCTAAGTCAGAAGGTTTTGGGTGTCTTGAGAAAGAAGGTTCTTGTCGTCTTCAACAAGAGGGTTCTAGGCGTCTTGGGCAGAGGGGTTCCCGACGTCCTTAAGAGGAGGATCATTAGCAGACAAAGCCAAAGGAGCAACGGGCCCTTCAATTGCAGGTTGGGCAAGGACCACACTGTCATCTTTTGGATCCCGCTCTGATTGAGTAGAGTCGTCGGTCTCCTCACTGAAGGTGTTGCCACCTACAAGGGTCCTTGGCAGAGGATCGTCCATGGAGACTTTGGATAAATCCAAGTTTGGGTAGACGGACCTGACCTGCTTCAGGTTGTCCTCAAACTCGTCACCATAATAGACGGTGCAGGCATCAATGAAAGGCCGGGAAGCCTTGAACTCTGTTATGGCTTCAGCCCTAGCCATCTCGACCTGCCCACAAATGGCCATCAACTCCACCTCCAGATTCGTTTTTTCCTCTTGCACCTTATCTCGGAGATGGGCTTCCTCCTTCAACTTTTTAGTTAAAGTCATCACCTCCTTGTTAAGTGTACGGAGGGCCCCCTTATATTGCTCTTGCACATTGGTCAGGGTCTCGTTTAGCTTACGAAGATGGCTGATCACCCCTTCTTGAGCAACACTCTTATCTTAAAGCACTTTCATACACACCAGGGCCTAAAAACAAGACAACCGTCAGCCAGTGAATGAACAACAGTAAAAGAAAGTTAAAAATGACGTACCCTAGAAAGGTTGAAAAGACCTAACGCCCCCAACTCTTTTGTCGTCTGCTTGGCACAAGGATCCAAGTCCGTGTCCTTGATGATTGACTCAACCATCTCAACGACGTGCTCCTCGTGCATAAGAAGACGACAGATGGTCCCTTAGGTGACAGGACCTGTCGTTGTCATCAAACCTTTACCAGCTCCGTGGCTCGATTTGGGAGGCGATGACTTCTTCTGTTTGTCACCCACGGGGATGACCGGTCCTTTCTTAAGGGGATGGTCGTCTTTCCCTTCATTTTTCCTTTTTCATGACCCTTTCCTAACGACTTTGGGAGCTGACATTGACGCCCCCTCTTTCTCTTTTTTGCACACAGCAGCTGATGCCCTTACTAGGGCTCTTTGCCTCACTACCTCCATTTCTATAAAAGGTAAGAGACGGACGTTAAGTAAGAAAACAGAAAGAAGCAGACGGAAGGAATGACAAAGAAACAACTTACACCGTCGGGAGTAGGTGTTTAATCTGTGAGCTGTAGGTGTCAGCACAGGACCACCGCAGTAGGCGTGCAATGTGTCAAAGGTGATCAAGTCCCTGCACTTCCGCTCATCGATGGGAATCTCAAGCACCCGACGGATGAAAGCCTCCTGCTCGTCAGTTAAGCGTGATGAATGCTAGCTGAAGAAGAAAAAAGCAGACGACATTAAACACTTGAACAAATAAATAAAGAAAAAATGAAAATGCAGATGGTACTAGACTTGAATTCTTGGCAATACCCCAAGTATTGTCAAAACCATAGGGCATCGTCACCCACTTTTCCTGACGGCATACCCAGTCCGTCCCTTGAACAAAAAAGTATCTGCCTTTCCAACTTCTATTGGAGTCGAGCATGTCAGACACCAACCTAAGTGTCTTCTTCCTTGCTGCAAAATGATATATCCCCTGAGATAAGGAGATATGTTGAGGTCTGTAATACCAAAAGAACTCGTCCAGTGTAAGTTGACAATTCCCCCCACTAAGATGACCCCACAGGACTTCAACCCCTATGAACATCCTCCAAGCATTTGGGGCAATTTGGCTGATGGACAGACCAAGGAAAATGGCCAACTGATGTTGTAGCGCCATCAGAGGCAATCTTAATCCTGTCGTAAACATGGCATCATACTTGCCGACGTCCGCAGTCTTCCCGGAGTAGAACTTTCCATACTTTCCAAACAGACGGATTGGAATATTATTAGGGATTTGGTAACGGTCCCTTAAGTTGTTAAAAAATTTTGTCATCATCATCGGCTTAAAGTCATTAACGGTCCATATCGCGGGAAGAATGAAAGGACAGGTATGACCATCCCCTGGGCTTCTTAAACTTCCCTCCACAGAAGCTCCACCGTCGCTCTCATCCTCATCTTCGTCATCTTCTCCCTCTAACTCTTCCTCGTTCTCTCCTTCACCCTCGTCATACTCATCCTCATCTCCCTCTTTTTCCTCTACTTCCTCTCTATCATAGTCTTCCTCCTCGTCGACAAGAGAATAGGCAGACAGTTCCCTCTCTGACAACCAGGATAAGCCCTCCTCGGGCTCATGAACTGACAGGAAGACTTCATCGTAGCTCGTTTCCTCACGAACTAACAACTGCTCACTCATCACTTCACTATCTCTTGACATCTATTCACCTACAAGTGACGAAGGTATTTTAAGAACCTAAGTTGACAGGTCTTTCTATAGAAGTAACGACCAACTAGAAAAACGGAAATAGAAAGGGAATGAAAAAGAGGAGAAGACTTACAAGGTTAATAGATGAGTTTGTAGAGGTGACGGGAATAGCAAGTAGATGGCAACAAAAGTGACGAAATGATGGCTCTCTCTCTCTCTCAAGATTTGTAAAAGATGAAATAAGGAAGAATGAAAAGAGGAGGTGAACTATTTATAGGACAAAAATACACGGGAAACAAAGCGACGATCTTGTTCAGAAACAAAGCCAACCAACTTGTGCTACATGTCCTAGCATTTAATGATAAGCTACTCGAGGAACCATTAATGAGCACCCCGTTTTTTGAATAAATAAAAATAATAGGAAAGCTACAAATTAAACTCCATAACCCGTCAGTTAAAGCCAACAGAGCCATGAAGTAGGGGGCAGTTGACAAGGGTAATTCTAAATCCGTGGAAACTCGTTAACATGCGATGAAGATGCCGGTCCTAATAAACCCGTCAGCTTTACTTAGGCATTCAGTGAAGATGAGAAAGACGATATCATAGGCCGACAAACTCCACCTCTACGCACGATGACACCTATGTGAGACAACTAGAACACCTAGGCAAGATAGGATGCTGACAGAAGGAAGCTGACGAGGAGAAAGAAACTTGTGACGGGTCCAGCATGGCCTTACTTGGCCCCCACGAATATACATATAAGGAAACATCTTGCACCCCACGATTAACCTTAATCAATAGGATTCCTACAAGGAAAGGATCCCGCAAGATACGCGTATTAATGAGGATCTTCCCTACAAGGAAAGGCCCTCTCCACCAAGGAACAGATACCAACTCTACGCTATTATAAAAACCCCAAAACCTCATAAATCAAGGTATGCATAATTTACCCTAGCTCTGGCACTCTAGAGTTGTGAAAGTTTTCTAACTTAACCTTCAAAGGGTATTTGGCCAGTATCACACTGGTACTCTGTACAAGGTCTTCTTTGTTTCTGTTTCGCAAGTTCTGTCTATAGCACGTAAGGATTGTGCGGCTCACTGACAATTTTTGGCATCATCACTGTAGATTCCCGCAATGTGTGACTTGGCTTAGCAAGCGATGACTTCAATCCATTTGGTAACATGAGTATATCATATAGCATGTGGTCAGTAGTACTTATGCTGTATAATTTACCTCCATGGAGGTGTATGAAGGATTTGTATATGATTTTGTCCTTACTTATTCTTGGACGTAAGGCACTTGGAAACATAATTGATGTGTACTTGCGGCCATTGGTGGATGATTTAAACGAATTATGGAATTAAGGCATCAAGAAGTATGATGCATCAACGCAACATTCATTTAAGTTGCATGCAGCATTATTATGGACTATAAATGATTTTCCTGCACATGTGAACTTATTTGAGTGGTCTACCAAGGGAAAGTTAGTATGTCCTATATGTAACGAGAATACAATGTCGAGTTATTTGAAGTCTAGTCACAAATTGTGTTGCATGGGTCATCGTTGATTCTTACCTCAGGTGCGTAACTGGTGCCAAAAAAAAAAAAAGAGAGTTGTTTGATGGAATTGAAAAGCATAGGATAGCCCCTAATGAATTATTAGGAGATCAACTATTATAACAACTAATGAATGTTCTAGAAGTGCAATTTGAAAATGATGAATTTAGAAGAAAAAGAAATCACACGGAGATCAAGTTGAATGGACAAAGAAAAGTTTTTTTTTTTTTTTAGTTACCTTACTAGTCAACATTGAAACTAAGACACAACTTAGATGTCATGCATGTTGAGAAGAATATATGTGACAGTTTCTTAGGTACATTGTTGTATGATAGTGGAAAAACTAAAGACACCCCCAAGGCAAGAATGGATTTAGAAGATATGGGCATACGTAACGATTTGCACTTACAGAAAACTGGTACATCTACAAAAATGCCACAAGCAAAGTATACATTAACAAAAGCTGAGAATATAAGTTTCTGTGATTGGTTGAAAAATGTGAAGTTTCCTGATGGGTATGCACCTAACATTAATAGATGCGTGAACACCAATGGGAGTATGATTTTAGGATTGAAAAGCCATGATTGTCATGTACTCTTACAATGCTTACTTCTTGTTACAATTCATGGATATTTCAATGATAATATACGTACAACATTGATTGAATTGTGTTTATTTTTTAAGGACTTGTGTTCATGAACAATGAAGTTAGATGTCTTAAATCTAATGGAGGATGACATTGTTGTGATTTTATGGAAAATGGAAATGATATTTCCACCTGCTTTTCTCGATATAATGATACATCTAGCTCTTCAATTACCTCGAGAGTTAGAGCTTGTAGGACTTGTTCAATTTTGCTGGGTGTATCCAATTGAAAGGTTTCTTGGTAAATTAAAGTTGTTTGTGCGAAATAGAGCACGTCCTGAAGGGTCAATTGCTAAGAGATATTTAACTATTGAATGTTTGACATTCTGCTCCATGTATCTTCATGAGATTGAGATAGTATGGAGTTGTGAGGAGCGGAATAGTGACAGGTGCCAGGGGGAAAGGAATGTAGGCTTGTCTGTTTTTTCACAACTAGTATGTCCTTTAGGAGCAGCACAATATATAAGACTCAATGATTCACATCTCACACGGGCTCAATGGTACGTGCTTAGCAATTGCTCAAAAATTGATTCGTACAAAACGTAACTGCTTCATTGATTTTTTTTTTTTTTTTTACAATTTATATGTTACTTGACAATAAAATGAAGTGCTTATATGTTTTTATTATGTAGTGAGCATTATCTAAAGATCCATTGATTTTTTTTTTATTGAAAATTTACATGTTACTTGACAATAAAATGAAGTGCTTATATGTATTTATAATGTAGTGAGCATTATTTGAAGATCCAAGGGGAAGGCATCATTGACATTGATCATAAGCATGAAGTTGAAATTGAAAGTTGGTTCCAAAATTATATATGTGGGAGTAATGCAGATCTGATTCTCTAGTTACAATTTACAAAGGTCACATTGTGAATGGTGTTAGGTTCCACACAATAAACCGTGAACATACTCATTGTAACCAAAATAGCAGTGTCTTTGTTTTGGGGGAAGATGGCGCAACAAAAACTGACTACGATAGTGAGTTAAGGAATGTTTTGGAGCTAAACTACTCAGGCAACAATCGTGTATATTTATTGAGTGTGATTGATGGGACACTAGAAATGGATAAGGAATGCAAAGGGATGAGCATTTTACAAGTGTGAATACGTCTCGTACATGGTATCATTCTAACCTATTTATCTTAGCATGCCAAGCTTCACAAGTTTTTTACTTGAATGATACCAAATTGGGCAATAGTTGATGAGTGGTGCAACATATGATGCATAGAAACATGAATGATATTCCCATAGGCACAGAGGAAGTGCATGAAGAAAACAAAGAAGATCATGGTGATGAGGTATACCAAAAAAGTGAATGTATTGGGGTTAATGCAACAGTTCAACAAGAAAATGATGAAGACTCAACTTTGTTACATAGAGATGATGTGCCAACAATAAATTTGGGGGCCTTAATAGTGGTTGATGATGTATATGTGCAACTTGATGGAAGTATGTTCATCAATGATGACTTGTCTAATGAGGAATGGGATACAAACTCCAACCATGAAGAAGAAATATATAGTGATGATGATGTTTCAAGCTTAGATCAGGAAAAAGATTTATCTAGCAATGATGAATTTATTGGAGATCTTAGGGATGAAGATTAAGTTGAGTTTTGATGCAGGTGAAGTTTTGTTAAATACATAAAGTTTTCATATCTTCTCGGCTATGGTATTTTTGAAAAATAAAAATGTTAAAGTTTTACTTGGATGCTAAAACTATTTTACACATTTTTATCATCTACTTTAGTTGACCCGTACATCGATTTATTCTTTTTATTTCAGGTTAAAATGTCGCATGCCTTGGGCTATTGATGATGTTTAGGGGAGATACATTTCATTGCAAACTTGGTTGTATATCTTCTTGAAGAATTTGTTATTATTTGAAAGATTAGATTTGAATTTAAATTATGTGTATGATATAGAACTTGGGTATTGTTTTTCCTTATTAGTAGTAATTAATTGAGCAGTTGTTATGCTTATATGAGTATTGTGATTGAAAATTTGTGATGTGTGGAATTGTGGTTTATTATTTCTCATTAGGTACCCAAAAATACTACCCAAAACCCCAGCCTCTACCCAAAGCTAGGTAAGTCTCTCTAGCTCTCTTTCCTACTTTGGTTTTTTATTTGCATTTATTCACATGGTAACTATTTATGAAGGACACATATGTAGACTTAATAAATCCAATATACACATAAATGGAAAAATTAACGTAGGAGTTCTAGATTTACATATTATGATAAAATATGTTATTTGATGTAAATGCAGGGTGGCTAAATATCAAGAAGCAAATCCTACTGTATAAATGTGCTATGATACTTTAATATTTATATATTAAAGTGCAAAACAGTATTATAAGATTGTACTATTCCAGCATTTTATTTCCTCTACCTTCATAGTTGCATTACTCTATGGCTTTTCTATATCAAGTAAGATTCATATGCAGTTAATGTGTGTGCATCACATTTTATTTTCAATCCTTAATTAACACATGCAGTTAATGTGTGTACATCACATATTATTTTCAATTCTTAACTAACATATGCAAATATCTAATTGTTGAATTATAACTTAACTAGTAAGTTATCCGTGCGATGCACGGATAATTTTGTGATATTTTATGTAAAACAGTTTTGAATAATGTTGTACATAAATTATAAAGAAAAAGTAAACTAAATTAAAGACTAGAGAAACATATACATTTTGAGATATTAAAAATTGGTTTAGTAACTTCACTGCATATTTGTAGCCTTCTTGAGGTAAGACTATTATTCTTTTAAATCGTGAAACCAAAAATAAATGCCAAAGAGTAACGGGACCATGAAATAAACTAATTTGTGTTGTGTTCACATATCTCATACTATGAAATAAAAGTATACCCAACTCTCTGACTATCTTTCACTCATCGATAGTGCGACATTAAGACATGGTATGGGCAAGTGTGTATGCATGTATCTTATAAATAATTTAAAATTAAACTATGGTAGAATATGACTTTACATTACGCACTAAATATTCTCTCTACTTATATACCCAAAAAAAAACTAACTAACCAAATTACCTAACCTAAATCATATTTAGGTTGTGTTTGGTTCTCGTAAAATATTTTCCGGAAATACTATTTTCTGGAAAGGAAAATATTTTCAAGTGTTTGGTTGCATTATGAAAATTGTTGTAGAAAATATTTTCATGTGTTTGGTTCTATTATGAAAATGCTATTTTCCTACAAATTTTTCACACGGCAATTCAACCCACGGCAACAAACTCCGGCAATCAAAAGCCACAACCACCAAAACACCACCACCACACCACCACAACAACAACAAAAATCAAAATCACACAGAAATCAAAATCACAGAGAGAGAGAGAGATCAGTGGGTCGAAGGCGAGATCGCGCGGAGGTGAGATCGAAGGTGAGATCGAGCGACGCAGTGTGATCGGCGCAGTGCTACGATTGACGAGACCGGTGCAATCTGGTGCATGCGATCGTCGGACTGGAGCTTGCGAGATCGAGCGACGCGATGCGATTGGCACAGTGCTGCAATCGACAAGACCGGTGCGACCGGTGCGTGTGATTGTCAGATTGGAGCTCGGGCTTCGCCGGCGATCGTCGGATTGGACTGGAGCTCGGGGTTCGCCCTCTTCTTCCTCTCGCTCTCTCTCAGTCCGGAATTCATTTGAAGTGAAAATAGGAACGGAAATGAATTTCCGTGGTCAAAGGGTATTTTTTACAGTCAACTGAAATTGATTTCCGGAAAATTCTATTTTCCGGACCAACCAAACACCCGCATTTACGAAAAAGCATTTCTGGAAGTGATTTTCACCCAAAACAAACACAGCCTTAAGCACCTAATTTAAAAAGAAAAAAAGATTACCCGTAGGGGTTTCGGTTTCTTGATGGTGGTGGGAGGTCAGCATAATGGAGGTAGTGACCCCATAGATTTCTCTTTATCTCTCTTTCAAATGTTTTGTTATTCTCAGGTCTTTTATTTTGGTAATATATAGTGAAATAGTGTCTTTTATTTAACAATCCACAACATTTTTGTGTCTCTCTATCTGTCTCTAGAGTCTTATCTCGTTAGTTATTACTATTAGCTCTTACTTTAAAATAATAATAAAAAAAATAAAAAATAAAAATAAAAAAACAAACAAACAAACAAACCTAAAACAGTGGATATGCTAAAAGACATGAAGAATAGTGAAAGGTGTGGTATAAGCTTAGGCAATTAAGGAGATATTAATGAGATAACAATAAAATAAGATAATGTGAACTTTTGGGTAACAATAAAAAAAATAATGAAAGAGGTAAAAAAAGGTTAAATGCAAAATTAGAGTGCCACTTGGCAGGACCTCATGCACTCTCGCATGAGGTCTTTGAGAGAGAGACATTTTGTAACAACTTTTATTATACAATATTCCTCCAAAAATTTTTTTTTTGCTCATTCCTTGAATTGAATAATTATAATGGTTGTGTGTGTGCAATTTATAACCATTGTTTTACTGCATATTTATAACCTTCTCAAGGTAAGATTAATTTTTCACCCTAAAAAAAAAAGGTAAGATTAATTTTTTTTAAATCATGAAACAAAAAATAAATGCAAAAGAGTAACAGGACCGTGAAAATCAATAAATGTGTGTTGTGTTCACATATTTAATACTATGAAATAAAAGTATGTCCAACTCTCTCACTGTCTTCCACTCATTGATAGTGCGGCATTAAAACATCGTGTAGGCAAGTGTGTATGCACGTGTCTTATAGATGATTTAAAACTATGGTAGAATATGGCTTTACATTGCGTACCAAATACTCTCTCTACTTATATACCCAAAACAAAAACTATCCAACCAAATTACCCAAACCTAAATCATATTTAATCCCCTAATTTAAAAAGAAAAAGAAAAATACCCGTAGGGGTTTCAGCGTCTTAATGGTGGTGGGGGGCTAATATGACAGAGGCGACATCCCCTCAAATTTCTCTTTCTCTCTCTTTCAAATGTTTTGTCAGTCTCAGGTCTTTTATAGTGAAACAATGCGTTTTGATTTTGTAGTGAAACAATGCGTTTTATTTAACAATCCACAACATTTTTATGTTTCTCTATCTCTCTCTATCTCTCTCCAAGGCCTTATCTGGTTAATTATTACTATTAGTCCTTAATTATTATTTTTTTCTTTTTTTAAAATATTAAAATGGTGGGTATGCTAAAAGACATAAACAAGAGAGAAATGTGTGATGTAAGCTTAAGCAATTAATGAGAGACTAATGAGATAACAGTAAAATAAGTTAATGTAAACTTTTGGGTAACAGTAAAAAAAACTTAATGAAAGAGGAAAAAAAATGCTAAATGCAAAATTAGAGCGTCATTTGGCAAGACCTCACGCACTCCCACATGAGATCTCTACTTATGTATATATATATATTGATGATTATTCCTTTATAACTTCTAATCACTAATCAACATGAGTCTCAAAAAACTTTGTGATAGGACTTTATCATACGTACAAAATAAGTATAGATTTTTTTATCCTTATTTTTTTTATAAAGGATATTGCTATTGTGTTCATCCTTATAAGAATTTAAGCATAGATTAAATTTTCATTATTTTTGACAATTTTTCTTTGATTCCTTTATAAGTTATATATTGCATTGGTTTAAATGAATTTTTTCTCAAGCTTTCAGAGGATGGACTTTAGATAAGATGTTCAACTTTTATATGTCAAGCATTGACTATAAGTCTTGTACATGGAACAAATAGATATAAGAAATTAAGAATATTGTTCATTTTGGTTGGCCTTAGCTTGATTTGTCTAGACATCAATTTTCAAGATCATTTTGGTTGGCCTTAGCTTAATTATTACTTATATACAAAATTTCAAGATCATTAAATTAGAATAGGTCCCTTACTAACCTAAGCAATTGGAATAGGATGAAATTTCTTCCCATCCACACTAAACGTTGTGTACACTCCAAATCTTTTCTGCATCTCATAATGATACGTTGTTAATAGGTGTCATCCAAGTCCAACATGATTGAGAGTTGTAATTGAGACTATGGCCCAGAAGCTTTACTATTCAATACTTTGCGAGAAAAATTAAACACTCATTTGATGTAACAGGAGACTATGGAATTTGACATTGTATACACTAGGGTTTGTTCTTGATGTTGTGAAATTGTTGTAGGTACTAAAAACTCTAGTTTAATTAGTTGGCAAGTCATATTCTTTAATTGTGAAAAGTCTACAATGGAAAACTTTTGTGTTCCTATAATAAATGTTTTGGAGAGAAAATTGTTAGCCCCCTCATCCCATTGAGACCCCCCTATTTATACAAAGGAAAAAGGGTCCAATATTCCTAAATGTGACTTAGTTACATGGAATTTTTGTGCAAATGTGCCTAGATTTCTTTTAAAATTTTAATTATAATTTTAAACTCTAATTTGGTGATTTTTATATGATTTTTGTGGTCTGATTTTGATTCAGTAAAGACATATTAGCCAAAAGAAATGAAGGTAGAGCTATTAAAGAAATTTGTACTTTCAGATTAGCAATTACAAATGGCTAATGCTGCATTGTCATTTGTGGTTGTGGTATGAATAAGCGGTATGTTGTTTGGGTGACTGATTAAGGCAAGGCAATTAATCATATTAAAAGGGATTAGCAACTTTTTCTTTCTCCTTTACCATTTGTGGTATGTATATGCCTTTTTCACATATGCTCTACTGAAGTATCCATTAGGATTTCCCTTAATTATGATAAACATATTAATTTTTTTTTAAAAGAAGTTTTATATTTATTAAATGAGATATATATATATATATATGTCGAGGGCCATGTAGCTAAATTGGAACCTCCCCATACACAAAGTGTCTGGGGTTTAAGGGAGAAAATGTTCAAATTGCGGGAGTTAGGGAAAAAAGGTTCAAGTTGTGGGTTAGCAGTATGTTATAATTATTTCTAAATAAAATAAAATAAAAAGATATAGAGATATATATTGTTCTCCTTGAGCTAAAGCAGTTGCAATGGAAGTGTGGAGTGGATTTTTTTTTAGTCCTTGAGTATTTTGGATTGTTTCAAATGAGTAATGGCTCCTCTTAGGCTCCTAAATTTTTTTGGTTTATTGATTTTGCTATCTATAAATTTGATTCTTCTTTACCTAATAAAGTTTGGAATTTTCTGTAAGTAAATTTTTTCTTCAAGAAAATGAATAGAAATCTCCCTTCATGATCATGCTCATGTTGATGTTCATATTTGTATCTTTTGCAATACTTAATAAGTTGTTTACTCAATTGATTAAATCTATTAGATTAAAAAAATGGACAAGAAAATGAAAATTTCACAATTTTTTTTAAAATAGAATTAAAATAATTTTTACTCAATATTGTTTATCAAGCAATCATGTACTAACTTACAAGATTCCAATCATTACGTGTATAATGGGGTGATGAAATGGTTGTTCAATTTATTTAAGAAATGTGATCTAGCTAATAGAAATTAAAAAAATACAATAACTTTCATGCGAAGTCATGAATTATACCTTTACGTATATCTTATGCATTTATGAGTTTTATTTTATATAAATGTATTTCATAAAGTTAACAAAATTTATCATAAAACCCTTCATTATATTTTTTTAAATCACTACATAAAAATAAAAGAAATTTTTTTTCCCAAAAAAATGTTCTCCAGTCATAATATTTACCAAAAAAAATCGTGCAATGCATGGGCCAATAACCAGTCTATATATATAATTAAAACCAAAATTGATAGAAAATCCAATTAGATTCCAATTGTTGTTTAATTTTGTGTTAGGTGTCCAATTTAAGGTTAAAAAAAAAAAAATTGATTCCAAATACCAATAGACTCACCATTCCAAATACATTGCAATATACTAACTTTTTTTTTTTATAAGATAGTTACTCCTAAAAAAGGGCCATATATGGGATTGTGATTTCATGAACAACATGTAATTTTAAATAATATGGGATTATGATTTCATGAACAACAAGTAATTTTAAATAGACTGATGGTAGGTTGCTACACACACACACACATATAGCCAAAATTGAGAGAAAATTTAATTAAATTCTAAGTTGGAGTTTAATTTTGTGCCGTGTGTCTCATCTAATTTTTAAATTTGTGTGTCAAGTGAATTATTAGGTGCAAAAATCAAAGAGTCTAAATTCAATTAGATTCTAAATTGAATTTTAATTGGAGTTCAATTTTATGCCATGTATCCCATCTAATATTTTAATTTTTGTAGCAAGTAAATTATTTCATACAAAAATCGAAGAGTCTAGATCTAATTAGATTCTAAATCATATATATAATTTTGATTGTATTTAAATGTACATGTCCATATGCACAGAGTTACATGCTACTTTTATTAAATGAATGTATCAATTTTTAAACACAAAATAGAAAAATAATTAGGAAATTGATTTCTTACCTTGTTGACATGACACTAATTATATTCATTACCATGTTTACAAGATTTTTATAATATAATTGGTAATAACTTTAACTTCTTAAAAAAATGATAATGTAAAAAATTGACATTTGGCTTCTTTTTTTTTTTTTTTTTTAATTTTCATTTTAAAATTGGGTAAATAGTATGTTTTTTATATGATGTTCATGAGCACTTTAACTAAAAGTCAAGATTTAGACCCCATTTGGTTGCCGAGAAAGCAAAGGAAAAGAAAAGAAAAGAAATTTTCAATTTCTGCTAAAAAAATGACATCTCATTTACTTAAGGAGATGCAATTAATATATTTTCAAATATTTTATTTTATTTTCTAATTAAGGACACATGATAATTCAAAGGATAGCTTAGATGGCATAAAAATATTGTTTTGATATTAATGTTAGATATATCAATTCTTTTCATGTACGGCTTAATAATAAGGATTAGTTTGACATAATACCAAAAGTTTAGAAACAAAATTGACACGATTAAGATGTTAAAAACCATTTTGATACATAGTACAAGTGTTAAAGACTAAAACAGTAATTAAACATGTTTTTTACATATTTTTATTATAGATTAAATTCTATAAAGACGTGGTTTAAAACCTAAGTTTTACACTTTCCAATTCCAACATGCCACATCATCCTATCACGTATTAAATAATAAGAATAACCACACTCAATCAATTATAATGCTCATCTGAAAATTCAACCAAATTGGGAGTTTATTAAGATGTAATTAATTGTGGTATGATATATTGAGTTTTAAGTAAGAAACTGATGTAACATCTCTTATTGGATAATGTAAAACATGAATTTTACACCCCATTCTTACCAAATTCAAACACTTTTTATTAATATCCTCAAAACACTTTTTTTTTATTAGATGAATTTGGAAACTAATATCCTGTTTGGTTGTAAGGGAGATGAAAAGGAAAGAAGGGAGGAAAAAGTAAGGGAAGGGAAAGGGAAGAAGAGAGAGTTGTACATAGAAGGATTGTATTAAACAATTTCATCAAAAGAAAGGTCTTCTTTGAAAAAATAATGGGACCGTCTGAAGGATTGTGCTAAGAAAATTTCTAGAACACAAACTTTTCTCAAAATTATGGGTTGTGAGAAAAGTATGAAACTTCATCAAAAAAGAAAGAAAAAAAGTATGAAATATTGGTGAATCGATCAAATTGTGTATTTTCACTTTTTAATAGAAAAGTGAAAATGCTTGGGACCATCACAGCACATATTAATATAGAATAACTTAATGAAAGAGGTAAAAAAGGGCTAAATGCAAAGTTAGAGCGTCACTTGGCAAGACCTCATACACTCCTGCATGAGGTCTTTGCTTTTATATATATATATATATATATATTGATTGATTTGCTAATATTGATTTGCTTTTATATATATAAATATAAATAAATATATATATATATATATATATTTATATATAGTTGATGTCCCGTGTAATGCAAGGGTACCGTATAAATTTATTTTAAAAATATTTTATAAAAAAATATTTTTTTTATATGAAATTATCTTTATGACCATGCATAATACTTATTATTAATATTGCTACCTCTACCATGGAAAAATCTCTACTAGCTCCATCTACCATTGCTCCCAACCAAGAATTATCTTCCTCCTTAGATTGAAGCATCTAAGTCCAAATTTCTCTCCCTTTGCAACTCAATGCTGCAATGAGCAACTTATTATCATCATAAATCAAAACTACTATTTTTTGCTTTATTCTTTAAAAATAGCTCCTTCAAAGTTTATTTTGAAGGACAACTCTTAAGGAGGTTGCTATTTATATTTGATTGGACAAATGTGTAGAGGTAAATAATTATATTACCTAATCCATTGAATCTAACTCTTACAATTCTACATTGAATTTAGTTCTTGAAGGACAATGGTTAAGTAGGTTGATATTTATGCTTAACTGGTCAAATGTGTAGAGACAAATAATTATATTACTCAATCCATTGAATCTAACTCTTGCAAATTTACATTGAACTTTGTTCTTATGCAGAAAAAAGTAAATAGAAAAGTTATCATTGACTCTATCTAAAGCATTTAGGGTTCATTTGGATATAGCTGAATACTAAAAACTGAAACTGAAAACTGAAAAACATTGTAGCAAAATAATTTTTAAATGTGTAAATAGTACAGTAGGACCCATTTTTAATGAAAAAGTTGCTGAAAAGTGAAATTTGTGGGTCCGTGAATAGTACACGATGTGCACTAATTGGCTGTAAAAGTGAGAAAAGTCAAACTTTGCAGCTACTGTTCATTGAACAGTAGCCGCAAGTCTCACAAACGCGCGAAAAAAAAAAAAAAAGGAAAAAGGAAAAACGCAGACACAGACGTGGGTTTTCAGCCCAATCCAAACATAACCTTAAAGTAATAAAGGTATATTAAATATTTAAGTTGATTGGCTAATATAAAACATCAGCCTATTGTTTGGAATTCAATAGGAAGAGCATAATTTTTGTTATACTCTTGATTGCATGTGTATCAATTGTTGCCGAAGAAACTAAATATGAGTAAGCTAATATCATAATTCAAATCAATAGTAAAAAATAAAAATTAATAAAAACATTTTTGAATATGGCTTAATACATTCTCACATTCATGGAATGACAAATCAATAGATACTAATTTAACTGATTACACTAATTATATTTTTAATCTATTAGAATATGTTGCAAACTTTCAATAACATAAGCGCTTGTTGAATAAATTCTCTCTAATAAAACAACTTACATATCTCAAGATATGACACTACCAAGCTGCCCTTGATGGTTCTTCCTGCCAAAATCAATCTTGAGCACAAAAACTTCAAAACTACAAATTAAAAGTATTAGTTACAATGTAAAAAGATTAGACTACATGCATTTTCATATTTTTAAGAAATGTTTTTTAAAATTGTTTTTGGCCATTTAGTAACTTTAGCTCAATGAAGTAAATGTTGGCATACTTAATTTATTTGAAGTAGATATATGTTTGTGTGGTTTCTCCTCAAACATGTATCTTTTTGCAATCATCAAAGTATTCATGATGGCTAAAACTTTTTAAACCTAAAATGAAAATGAAGCACATAACAACCTCAATTTTAATCAAGGATGTCAATACCGTACCGGTTTGGCCACCGGTACGATATATTTCGGATACCGGTCAATATCGGTGTACCGTTTCGGGATTACCGCTATTTTATATATTTAATATATATACACACACACACACACATACACACACAAAATCTCTATTTACCATAAAACAATACCTCAAAAATTCATGTTTACCATAAAACCTTACTTCAATTAAGAACAAATAATTCATAGTTTTAAACTTTAACATCAACTAAAAAAAAAAAAAAACACAATATAAAATTGTTCATTACACACAAAGAAAACAAATAATTAACACAAATTACATAGGATCTACTCCCATCCTTCAAAAGGATTTATATCAGGACCATAATATACATGAGTATTAGCATTTGTCAACACAACATCATTTTCACCATCTTCCTCATCAAGAACAACAACATCATCATCATCATCATTATCATCTTCCAAAGTCACTGTTGCTAATGGTTCTTCAATGCTATCCCAATTCACATCTTCCTGAGTTAGTAACAGAAATTCAGATTCCTCAGCTACCCAATCCTCCATTAAATCAATATTATCAAGGCTTATAGGATCCAAGTAATCCTTTGTCCTTCTAATGTTCCTACCAAAATCAATAACATACATTGGTGACATTTTCTAATCATTCAAAATAAAAATTGAATATATTTAAAAACATACCTTTCTCGTAACAATAGATTATACCGAACATACACCAAGTCATTCAAACGTTTATGCTCAAGCCTATTTCTCCTCTTGGAATGGACAAACTCAAATGTGCTCCAAGCTCTTTCACAACTAGTTGCACTACAACACTAACTTAGCACTCGAATTGCAAACTTTTGTAATTCTGGAGTGTCATTTCCAAATTGCTCCCACCAAGCAACTTCCAAAAATAAAAGAAATTATTAATTTAGTACAAAGCAAATAACAAACTTTCAAATGAAATATATATATATATATAAATATATATATATATATATATGTATGTATAGATACATATAGCATACCTGGACTTAGTTTTTCACGTTGCCGGATTGCCATAGGCATTCCAAAGTCACCTAAAGACTTTTTGTATGATTCAATTTGAGAACTAAGAATGTCTTGCTCATCAGGATCAGAAACCAGCCTTGTAATGATACTAAGTAGGCCTTTTGTAACATCTTTTTGCTTCTTAAATGAAGGCCTAAAGAAGATTCCAGGGTTGAGATAACAACCTGCTGCATGCAATGGACTATGGAGTTGTTTATCCCATCTAGCATCAATGACACTAGTAAATGGTATATATGCAGAAATTTTATTCTTCAACCTTGCTTTTATATTCTCCTTTGCTTTATCCATTGCCTCATACAAGTATCCCATTGATGTTTTTCATCCCCATCTACAAGACGTAGTACTCTAACCAAAGGCTCACTAATCTTCACTATTTGTTGACATTGTAACCAAAACTCTTTATCTTCCAAAACAATTGCAGCCACCTCCTTTCCCATGACATCTCTAGCATGTCGAGATTCGATCCATTGATCACAAGTAAACATTTGCCTAAGTTCTTTCTTGAACTTAGTCAAGCATTGAAGACTTAAAAACTCAGTTGCAAACCTTGTGATGGTTGGACGAATCAAATCCCTACTATTAGTGAAGTCGCTTCTCATCAAAGATAAAATCTTGCCATGGTTGTATATGAATTTGGTAATCTTTTTAGCCTTTTGAATGGTTTCATCAATAATAGGAAAATATCTTTTATCAGAAAAATTTTCCAACATTAAATCAATGCAATGGACTGCACAAGGAGACCAACAGAATGTCCCATATTTCTGCATTAGCTTCTTTCCTGCAGACTTGTAAGAAGAATCATTATCTGTAATGAACTGCACAACATGCTCAGGCCCAACTTCTTGAACAACTTTATCAAACAACTTAAACAATGTATTTGCATCCTTTGTTAGGCCTGACACATCAAGGGATTTAAGAAACATGGTACCTCTAGGACAATACACTAAAAAATTAATGATTGGAGCACTCTTTTGATTTGTCCACCCATCTGACATTATTGAACACCCATAAACTTTCCAATCATTTTTCACATCTAAGAGATAATCATTCATTTTACCCACATGTTTTTGTAATAAAGGCCCCCTCAAGTCATGATAAGAAGGTCCCTTAAAACCAGGCCCAATAGCTGCTACACTATCTAAAGCTTCCTGATAATACACAGAGTGAGCGGCATGGAAATGTATATTAGCATGGTACCACCATCTTGCAAAATTCATTCTTGCCTTCTCAACCATTTGCTTTGAGGCCAAAGAAGACCTTATGGATGGTTGAGAACTAGGTTTTGTTCTTGGAGCAAAAAAGGATTTAATGTTTGACTTTTCTCCAACTTTTTCTTTCCCCTTGGTGTTATAATTACTAACTGATGAATGACTCTTTGAACCCCCTCTCTCATTATCATTATTACCTTCATCATTATGATGATCATCCTCCTCCTCCTCCTCTACATCATAGGGATTTGCAATTTCTTTATTCATTCTTCTTTTTTTCTATTTACTTTTCTTTAAATCTTCAATCAACTGTTTCATTTGCCATTTTACATCTTCAGATACTTTTTTACATGCTTCAACATCACCCGGAATCCCAGCTAAATGATACTTGAGCCTAGTAATTCCTCCCCACTAATAGAAAGGGGAAAGATGCGCTCAATCCGTTGCTTGTTGCTCCAACTTAGGAGTAGGGGCTTAACGAGCCTTTTATGCGGGCTACTATGCTAGTTGTAGCGCGCTAGCGCTTTACTAATATAATATCAAGTAAAGGGGACTTTCTCATGATCTTACGAATCTACAACTCCCTTTACTGAGTGAGACTCTACCCAAATCTAAATAATTCGCCAAAGAGCCTTCTTCTAACTAGGAGAGTTAGCAAGCTACCGGAAGCGAAGCTTTTGTTGGCTCCCCCTTTGAATTTCCAATTCCTCTTTTTCGTTCTACTTAGGTGGAGCAATCCGAACTCTCGACAGAATATAAAAGAGGATTCTATTCCTGTGTAGACACCTCAACGAACTCATGTGGACACTCCTCCCCTTATCATTTTACAACAAAAACTACACTGGGTGTTATTTCTTGCATCCGGCACAGCACGGCCATAAGCCCATGCTGGATCCTCGGATCTTACAGCCGGGCCAGATGCTACACTTGACTGATTTTCAGTCATAATTCACACTGCATATATACCATCAATTATTTGTTAATAATTCTAGTTACCTTTTTATTAATAGTCATACTAAGTTGTAAATTACTAACCCAATATTTCAAGCTAACCAAAATCAAGAATGAAACAACAATATATATCAATTCATGAACACAGTACCAACACAATAATCAATTTTGCTATCAATTCATGAACACAGTAATCAAGTTGCTATTTATCATATTCCACATGAAATATAATTCCACACAAAAAAAATTAAGACAAAATTTTACCTGAGAGTGGTCGAGAGAGTGAGAGACAGAGCAGCGGAGCAACCTAAAGACAGAGTGGCCGAGAGAGTGAGAGACAGAGCAGCGGAGAGTGAGAGACAGAGCAGTGGAGCTACCAAGAGAGTGAGAGACAGAGCAGCCGAGAGAGTGAGAGACAGAGTGGCCGAGAGAGTGAGAGACACAAAGCAGCTGAGAGAGAGCATGAGAGAGAAAGAAAGAAAGAGGGCTGTGCGGGTACTGGGTAGTGCTAGGGTTTTAGAATTAGGATTTAGGAAAATTACCATGTTGCCCTTGAAAAATGTCAAAATTAACAAAACAGGGCTTTTTCATGTTTCGGTCCGGTATTCAATTACTGGCGGGTACAGCCGGTACGGCCGGTATTTTTTTTGGTACAAAACAGGAGGGTCGAGCGTACCAAATTGCTGGCCGATACGGTATATTCCGACCGTACCGGCTGATACGGTATATTCCGGCCGTACTGGCCGGTATGATATGGAATCGACAACCTTGATTTTAATATATCTTTATGAAAGTTACTCTTTTGAATGTATAAGATCAACCAACAAACACAATAGCATCAAATTGTGTATAATGAAATTGAAGCATCGGCTTAACACCTATACTAACTTGAAAAACCAAAAGGAAAAAGGATCAAGAAAACAACAGTTAAGTTCATTTCATTGAAGTTGAAATGATAGATCCTTCTACACATTGAGCAATACATTGATGAGTTTAGAAACTTTTATATCTATCAAAAACAAAATGTAGAAACACAAATAAATTTTTTTTTAACCCATAAGTTTGTTATGCTTAAAATTAACCCCAAAAAAAAAAAAAAAAAAAAAAAAAAAACTAAATTTTGACAATCTTAATCTATTAACAGAACTTGATAAAAATCATAATTAGCAAATAAAAAATGACATAAAGAGCATCCTATTATATGACTATATCACTTTATAAAGCCCCAAGCCCCATATGCCCATAAGAATGATAATTAGCAAACGAAAAGAATAAGTAAAAGAGCTTCTTCATATCAATTTAAACAAAAAAACAAATAAAAAAAATAAAAAATAAAAAAACAATTTACCATATTGAACCACTACCATTATGACATGAAGCAAGTGGAAGATGAGCATTATTGTTGTTTATTTTCCCAAGTGAATAAACATATGCTTTTTTGGAAGATTCATGTGTTCTTAAATAATTTGAATGCTATTTCAGTTTGTGCAAATTATAGAACATAGAATTGGTAATTTAGCAACATAGGCATAGGAGAAGGCATGTAGTGGTTTAGGAAGAGTAGGCATTTAGTTATAAGGGAAGAGGAGTAGGCATAAACATAAGAAAACCTTTGGATGGAGGAATAAGGAAAACAAAGAGTTTTTGATGATTAACATCCCTCTATCTTATCCATTAGTCTTATTTATTACTAATTAAAATCTATTCAGTTTAGTAAATAACTGATGTGGCATCTAATAAGTGTAATAAATTAAGAATAATGTATTTTATTTCAAAAAAAAAATTATTTATCTTTTCAAAGAGAGTGCCACTTGGCAAAACCTTGTGCTCTCCTGCATGAGGTTTATGCTTATATGTATATATATATATATATATATATGTGGGGTCCCATAGTTTATGGGTCCGGCCCACGCGCTTATGGGAAGCCCACCGGTCCTAAACTGAAGGAGGCCAGGGCCCAAGCTCGAAACTAGGAAACATAAAAAGTGGCCCGAAGACACAGCCGAGGACGGTTTCGTCCTCGGCAGGTCCAAAACCTCATGGATAGAAACGGAACACGAGTAAATTAGAAAGATCAGAAAATATCCTGGGGAAGTTGTCTTTAATACCCTTCCCTGACATGACACTGCCCCTAACAGAGCCGGGATCTTAGGCTTTATGGATCATCTCCAGCAATTTTGGGATTAGACTGATGGGACAGATATCTGTCCCGGGAAGATCGACCCTACACGTGGACGAAGGACAACGAACGGAGGCTAGTATAAAAGAGAGTGTTATGTGACCAAAAAGGGGGGCTCTCCATTTGGCTTCTGGCGAAAGACTTGATGAAAGAGAATGCTTGGATAATATACGCTGGACACCGCATAAAAACCCACCGACGGGTAACCGGGGATAGCACCACCTCTCCTCGGACATGATCCGAGGAGCCAAATCCTCCTGGATACAAGATTGAAGGGCCTGAATATCCGGCCCAAAGCTCTTTCTCATATTAGTTCATCTATAGTCCGGCCCGAAATGTCGCCCTGTGATCCAACGCTGGCCTTTCAACCCCACTCTCTACAAATATTATTGTGAGGGACTTTCCATGTGCGAGCCCAACATCGTTGTTGGGCCGTTAAAGATTTTGTGTCCTTACAATATATATATATATATTTATTTATTGTACATAACGTATTATTTTCAATTCTTTCAGTTTGCTATTAATTTTAACTTACACAGCTGCATTATTCTATTTGGCTACCTATCCCTTCTTATCTTTGTGAAGTGGCCCACTGGTTCTCATGCTAACCTATAACATATAATGATATACATGTTCCTAAGTCATACTGATGATCTAGGCAAAAACTAGCTTTTTGCTGGCCAAAAGACACTGTAGGTTGCCTCTAATTTTATTTTCCTTTTAAATTCATCTTCTTTGAAAACCACATGTGGCTGTTCCTTATAATATTTTGATGTTTTCCATTACCAGCTTGCACTACTATTACTGGCCCTTCTTGTTGTACCTTGGATGCTAATTCCAAAGCCTTTTATTTTGAAAAAGCAACACCAAGATGTATGCTTTTAGTTTTCTTAAATTCCTATTATCGTTTCCCCTGCCCAATATGATCATAGTATTATTTTTGTACATATTTCCTATGGTTCTGATTTTTGAGTTGCTTTAGAGGCATTGAGGCCACTCCTACACACCGCTTGAGAGCTCAGAGGACAGCTTTCAATTGGGGGCAAATCATGATTCCCATGATCACTAGGAGTTTGAGTTCATTGAAGTTTTTGTACACCATAGAATTTGTGCTTGGATCAATCTCAAATACAGCTTCTTATCCTCGTCTATGGGCATTAAGGTATGCTGTTACAAACTTGAATCTATATTCCAATCTTAGCTCTTGTTCAAATGCGTCTGTGATTACTATATATTGTTAGGTTGTGAAAACAACCTTATCGTTTTTATCATGAGTTTTATTCTTTTTTACCAATTTAATACTTTTTGTGTATTTCTATATAATGTCAGGTTATTATGGCAGCGACCTGATTGTCCTTATCATGAGTTCCTCCTTTTTGGCCCAATTTAAGACTCTTGTTTATAATATGCAAATAACACCTCTTCCTCTACACCATGGCGATCCATTTAGCAAAATTTAATTAAAAATTGGCTAGCATGTGATCCTTGTAGAAGATCCAGTTGCTTATCCTGTAAAGTTGTGATTTACAAATATGTATTTTGTTGGCTTTTATTCTGTGCCAAATTTGATTGTAATTATTTTTCAATCTTATGTACCCTGTATTTATTGTGGGATTTAACTGTAAGGGTTGTGTGTTAGAAAGAGAGTGTGAAGACTCAAGCAAGTGAAGCCAGAAGACTTCTCACGGGTGTCTCGCAACTAAGCTTCCCGTGAAGTGAAGCATGTGCCTTGCACATGACTGGAATGCGAAAAGTCAGTACAGATGGAGACAGCTGTGTCTTACGAGTATCTCGCGGGTAAGGCCTTCTAGCGAGACACCCGCGAGACATTCTATTCTGCCAGTCTGTACTGTCTGATACACACTTTCTGTACTCACACTATTTATACCCATATTACCCACAAATGTGAAGCAGAGCTTCTGAGAGAAAAACCTAGCTAAAACACTTGAGAGTTAGAAATTGTTATACCAACAATTCTCTACACCTTTGTTTGTGGGATTTTCTCATCTCCTACCTCTCCATTTTTATACCATTGAGAGGTTGATAGTCCAAACATTTACCACACCCTTTGAGAGTGTCAGTGAGTTTTGGTGCTGCTGGGAAGCATTGGAAGAAGCCAAGGATGGCAGATGCAACATGGAGCTTGTTGCGGGATCCGGAGAGCTAGACAAGACACGGTTCCGAGATGCCTTGTTGGAGTAGGAGCTTGGAGGGCTTAGGTATAGCGGGTAGATTAGGCTTGGAGGGTCTCTTGCTAACCCATGTATCCCAACTGATTGTCTAGTGGATCGATTTCTGCTTAGAGGGCGGCGAAGAGGTTTTTCGCCGAGTTCTTCGGTTTCCTCTTCGATAACACGTCTCGGTGTTATCTGTGTTTGCATCTCTCTTCCCTACTCTTGTTCATTTCATTTTACTGCTGTGTTGCTTGAAATATGGATTACAGTAGCTCTCATGTTTATTTGCTTGTGTTTACACTATTCCGCACTTAGTATTAAGTTAGTGTAAAATCGACCAAGCTGTAATTTGAATTGGGGGTCTAAACAAGCTCTTGTGTTTTTACACATTTCGAGCTTTCATATCCCACTCAAGCTGTGAAACTTCCTGATTCATCCATTTAAGTCAAGGATGCGCTTCTTCCCTTTTTGCACAAGGGGCCTTACTCTATCGAATGGTGGAGCACAATATGCTATATCTCCATATATTTAGAAGAGCACATGAAATCTACTAAGAGGTGCCGTGGGAGCTTTTAGCAGTGTTTACTGCCAATGGGCACTATCACAAATTGCACTTCCTCTCTCCACATGAATGGGTGGGGGGTGAAATCATGGATTTAATACTCATTAGGCACATAAAAAGAATTAAAACAAAAGTGATAATTGCACAATTGTTTGGTTCTTAAATCCTATGAGCCTATGAATCAAGTTTTTATTTGGTATCTACTTCTTTTTCATTATATTACATTAGAATTTCATGTGTTGTATATATTTAATTAGTTTATGCTCTTTATTTTAGGTCAAAATGTCGCATGCCTTGGGTTATAATGATGTCGAGGGGAGATATATTTCATTGCAACAAGTTTCAACTTGGTTGCATATGGAATTCGTTATCATTTGATTAGTATTTGAGTGAATAGATTGGAACTTATATTATGTATATGATATTGAACTTAGGTATTATTTTCCCTTATTAGTAGTTATTGATTGAGCAGTTGTTATGCTTGTACAGCACCGAGATTCCAAAGCCCATACTGGCCTTGGGCCCAGACCCATCTAGGCCCCCGGCCCAAGCCCATACCGGCCTTGGGCGCAGGCCCAGCAGAAAGGTCCAGTTACCTTATGCCCTTCTTGAAACTGCCTTAGAGTAAAAACAAGTTTTGGGTATTGAGTTCCCAGAGTTGACCGGTTAAGCTTTCCCGATAGAGCGTATGAGTCATATCCGGGAAAATCATGATATGCACGGGAACGTGAGTTGCCGAACATAATCGATCAAAATGGAACCAAGTTCCAAGATCATAAATGCTGCACCGCCCTTTCACCTAAACACCCACTTTAACCAGATAATACTGGACCTTCAGTAGCACTAACGGTGACTGTAATCATAATCTCCCCACTAACCTTGGCTATAAATAGAAGAAAGTTGGGAGAAGAAGGGGTTCAGAAAAATTGAGAGAAAACAGTCAAGGAGAGGGTATCAACTGAGTGTTACTTTGAGTCTCTCTGCCGAGAACGACCCATTGTAGGAAATCCTTAAGCCCACTACAAATAAATTGTGAGCCCAAGTGACCTAAGGCCCAGAAGTCTTGTACTTGGTTCTTACAATTGGCGCCCACCGTGGGGCTCTCCTACGAAGCTGTGGTTTGAGTGAGACTCAAGCAAGGGAGATGTCTGAGGAGCGTTCAGGGGGGCACGTTCCGAGCAATTCCACAGGATCTTCTCGGGGATCGACGTGGAGGGAGAGAAGGCAGAAACGGCTGGAGGATAGGGAGCATCCAAGAGGAGAGGAAAGGTCCGGATTGGGAGAAGGATCGGCCCAGACACACCGGACAATTTCAAGCGTCTCAGCACATCGGCAATATGATGATAGAGACCGGGAGCTGGAGCGGTTACGCAGATTGGTAATGGACTTGGAGCTAGAAGCAAGGGGTCGGCGCCACGAAAGGAACCACAACCCCCAACCCAGGAGAAACCGTGGCGAGGAAGGTTCCAGCCGATCTGTTACGCAACAATACCGAGACCGATCACGCTCTCAAGAGTCACATCGACGCTCCCGGGAGACGCGTCGTAGACGGGACCGTTCCCGGTCGCATGGATATGATAACCACGGGTCAGAGTCGCCAGAGGAGCGGCGGCACCACAACGCCGCGATGGACGCCATGAGCAGAGCCTTGCGGATGGCAGCCCGGTCTCCATTCTCTGATGAGATTGAACGGGCACCCATGCCGAGCAGATTCACGCGTCCACCATTCAATTCCTATGAGGGGAGGACAGACCCCGTGGAGCATGTCAGTCATTACATCCACATGATGTCTTTGCATGCGCACAACGATGCATTGATGTGTAAAGTGTTCCCCTCTAGTCTCGGCTCTACCGCACTAAGATGGTTCAATGGGTTGCAGAAAGGTTCTATACACAGCTTCGCCGAGCAGCAGGTTCGTAACATGCAGCCGAGTGCAACAACTGGTCGATGCATTGCTTTCCATGAAAATGAGGGTCAGGGAAACCCTTCGGAGTTATGCCAGCCGATACTGGGAACTCTACAACGAGATTGGTGGAGGAAACGAGAAAATTGCGGCTAGCACCTTCAGGATGGGGCTCCCCGAAGATTCTGAATTACGGGAGTCGCTGACAAGAAGACCCCCGGAGGATATGAGGCAACTGATGAGACGCATAGAGGAGTACAAACGCCTGGAGGATGACCGGTTGCAAAGCAGGGGGAAAGCTCCTTTTACGGGGAGATCTCGGCAAAGCATCTTGCCACCAAAGCAAAAAAGGGACTTCAGAATGCAGGGACTAGAGGTGCAGATCGAAGGGGTTAATGTATTGTTTAAAGAGCCCGTGCACAAAATATTGGAACGGATAAGGAACGAGTCATTCTTCAGATGGCCGAACAAAATGGGGGGCGACCCATCTCGGAGGAACCAAAACCTATACTGCACCTACCACAGAGACAAGGGGCACACTACCGAGCAGTGTAGGGTATTGAAAGATCATCTCGGACAGTTAGTGAAGGCAGGGCACCTGAAAGAGTTTGTAGCAGATTCCACTGACCGGGAGCCCGGGCAGGGCGCCCAACAGAAAAGGAACCCCCTCCCACCACCCCTGGGGGTAATCAACGTCATTCATGCCGCACCGAAAAGAGCAGCAGCGGCAAAAAGGGTAATGACAGTGGCTTGCGCGGAGGGAGAATCATCCAAGAAGCAAAAGAAAGTTGGACGGCTGGACATCTCGTTCGGAGAAGATGATTTGGAAGGAACGATCCAACCTCACGACGACGCTTTGGTGGTGACGGCCAGGATAGGCGGATTCTTGGTGAAGAGGGTGATGATTGATCAAGGTAGCGGGGCTGACGTCATGTACCCGGACCTCTTCGAAGGGCTCGGGTTAAAAACCCAGGATTTGGCAAAGTATGACACGCCATTGGTCTCGTTTGACGGGAGAGTTGTGATTCCCGAGGGGCAAATTTCTCTCCCAGTGGACATGGAGGGCAAGGAAGTTATAGTTACATTCATAGTAGTCCGATCATTCGCACCTTACACCGCAATCCTGGGGAGGCCGTGGATTCACGCCATGGGGGTTGTTCCGTCCACCCTTCACGTGAAAGTAAAATTTCCTACTGAGTATGGAGTTATAGAGGTAAGGGGGAATCAACAGGTGGCGAAGCAATGCCTCGTAGCCGCGGTCCGGTGGGAAAAGGAACAGCTCGGTCAAGCTGAGCACGCCGAGAAGGAGACTGCATAGCAATTACAGAAACCCCAAGAAACTGGGGCGGACATTGCCGAGGAGGTTCTGAAGGTAAGAATTCTCCCAGATAGTGACAAATATTTCCAGATAGGTACAAGCATGAATGACCGAGAAAGGATATAGATGTTGTTGTTCCTGTTGCAGAACATAGATGTCTTCGCATGGAACCCGTATGAAGTGCCCGGCGTAGACCCCGAGTTCATTGTTCACAAACTCAACGTGGACCCATCATTTCCCCCGAAGAAGCAGAAGCCGAGAAGAGCATCAAAGGAACACGTTGACGCAGTAAACCTGGAGGTCGAGCGACTGAAGGAAGCCGGGGTCATAAAAGAAATATTCTTCCCGAGATGGCTAGCAAACACTGTCGTAGTGAAGAAGAAGAGCGGTAAATGGAGAGTTTGTGTGGACTTCACCGATTTGAACAAAGCGTGTCCCAAGGACCCATTCCCGATGCCCAAGATTGATCAGCTAGTGGATGCCACGTACGGGCACCCGAGAATGAGCTTCCTGGACGCCTTCCAAGGCTACCACCAGATTGCCTTGGCACCCGAGGACTGAGAAAAGACAGCATTTATATCCCCGAACGCAAACTATCACTACGAGGTCATGCCGTTTGGATTGAAGAATGCCGGGGCCACCTACCAGCGTATGATGACAAGGATGTTCCGAGAAAAAATTGGATGCACGGTTGAAGTTTATATCGACAACATGGTAGTAAAAAGCAGAAAAGAGTCGCTGCATACTGAAGACCTTCGGGGAGTATTCGAGATACTACGACGACACAAGCTACGCCTGAATGCCGAAAAGTGCACTTTCGGAGTGGGGGCTGGCAAGTTCCTGGGTTATCTGATCTCCACTCAGGGAATAGAGGCTAACCCCGACCAAATAGAGGCCGTCAATCGCCTCAAACCACCGAGCAATCCTAAAGAGGTGCAAGTGCTCACTGGGATGTTGGCCGCCCTGAACCGATTCATCTCCAAGTTTGCCGATCGCTGCTGGCCATTCTATCAACTCCTGAAGAAGTGGAAGGGGTTTCAATGGGACGAGAGCTACGATGAAGCTTTTCGAGAACTAAAGGAATATTTGGCAAAGGCGCCAAGGTTGACAGCCCCGGAGCCCGGGGAGGATCTGTTTATGTACCTTGCAGTCACCGATCATGCCGTAAGTGCTGTGTTACTAAGGGACCGGGGAGTGCAAATGTCGGTGTATTACGTGAGCAAAACCTTAGTCGATGCCAAGACAAGGTACCTGCCTCTTGAAAAGTTGGTTTTGGCCCTGGTGCACGCCACGAGGAAGTTACCACACTACTTCCAGGCACACACAGTGTTCATCCTCACCGAGTATCCATTGCAGTCACTGTTGAAAAGATCCGACTTCACAGGACGGATTGCTAAATGGGGGACTCGGTTGGGATCGTTTGACATAAGATACCGACCTAGAAGCTCGGTGAAGGGACAGGTTCTCGCTGATTTCATCGCGGAATTTACACCCAAGGATGAAGGCAAGGTAATCTGTAGTGCGGAGATTCGCCCGTGGAGGTTATTTGTGGACGGCGCATCAAATGCTATGGGGGCCGGGGCTGGTATTGTCATAATCACCCCTGAAGGTATGCGACTGGAACACTCCTTCAGATTGGGGTTCAAAGCCTCGAACAATGAAGCCGAATATGAAGCCCTACTGGCCGGGTTGAGGGCAGTATTGCATCTCGGCGCAAAGGACGTGGAGATCTACTCGGATTCTCGGATGGTTGTTTATCAGATCACTGGAGACTTCGAGGCTCGGGACCCCTGAATGAAAGCTTATCTAAGTACGGCAAAGCAAATTATCGGTCAGTTTGGAACTGTAAAGATATCCCAGGTAGCCCGGTCACAAAACAAGCATGCTGACTCTCTTGCCATGTTAGCCTCATCGGCTACCGAGGACACGCCGAGGCTTATCACGATAGAACTTATAAGGGAACC
Source organism: Quercus robur (assembly GCF_932294415.1). Classification (NCBI taxonomy): domain Eukaryota; kingdom Viridiplantae; phylum Streptophyta; class Magnoliopsida; order Fagales; family Fagaceae; genus Quercus; species Quercus robur. The sequence continues at coordinate 37,478,557 of NC_065535.1, read as the reverse complement.
AAGCATCTGTGTGAAGACTGCTCTCGACCAGGCCGGAGTAGAGGTTGTGCAGGTGGCGGTAGCCGGACCATGTTGGATGAACCCGATCATAGACTTTCTTTCCGAAAATAAAGTTCCAGAGGATGAGGCCGAGGCCAACAAGATTCGACGAATGGCTCCCAGGTACTGGTTGTCTTCGGACCGAAAGTTGTACAGAAGGTCCTTCGCGGGCCCTTACCTCTTGTGCCTGCATCCTGAAAGAGTCAAGGAGCTTCTAACCGAGCTGCATGAAGGAGTGTGCGGCGGGCATGCTGGTGGACGATCTTTAGCACACAGAGCAATGACGCAGGGGTTTTGGTGGCCACAGATGCAGAAGGACGCCGCCGAATACGTTCGGAGCTGCAAACAATGTCAAAAGCACGCCCCAATGATCCATCAGCCGGCAGGACGTCTAAATCCTGTCAGCAGCCCGTGGCCATTTGCACAATGGGGGCTTGACATCCTCGGGCCATTCCCCCGAGCAACGGGGAACCGCCGATTTTTACTGGTGGCAGTAGATTACTTCACAAAGTGGGCTGAAGCTGAAGCCTTGGCCAATATTCGGGATACTGACGTGAAAAAATTTGTGTGGAAAAACATAGTTACAAGGTTTGGGGTGCCGAATTCGCTAGTAACAGACAATGGGCTACAGTTCGACAGCAACGCTTTTCGGACCTTTTGCAGCGAGCTCGGCATCAAGAACAAGTATTCAACCCCGGCATACCCCCAGAGCAACGGCCAAGCTGAAGCAGTAAATAAGACTATTTTGAACGGGCTCAAGAGAAGGTTGGATGGAGCGAAAGGAAGATGGGCAGAAGAACTACCCAGTGTTTTATGGGCCTACCGCACGACCCCCAGGAGATCCACGGGGGAAACCCCGTTTTCTCTGGCATACGGAGCAGAAGCAGTGATACCAACCGAGGTGAGCTTATGCAGTGCACGGGTCGCCGGGTTTGACCCCGTGCAGAACGCCGACCTGATGATGGAGCATTTGGATTGGCTAGAAGAATGCAGGGAGGTCGCGACCGTACGTCTTGCCGAGTATCAGCAGAAGCTGGCCCAAAGGTACAACCGAAATGTAAAGGCCAGGGAATTTAGTGCCGGGGAATTAGTGTTAAGAAGGGTAGTGGGGAACATGCGGGACATGGCTGCAGGGAAGCTTGCTCAAAGTTGGGAGGGACCATACCGAGTCACAGCCATCGCAGGTGCAGGGGCCTACTACTTGGAAGACCTAGACGAGAGACCGCTCCCCCGACCATGGAACGCCAACAACCTGAAGAAATTCTACGCGTAATCGTCGATGTAAGCCAAAACTTGTATTCTATTAAGATTAAGAGCATGAAGAACTTTTTTGTCTATGCTGTTTTTGACCCTGTAACCGCATACCAAGAGAATCGCCAATAAATCCTAAGGACAGAAACCTGACCCTCGGCTCGATCAATATCGCCGAGCAGGTGAAAACCTTACAAATAAATCTTAAGGACAGAAACCTGACCCTCGGCTCGATCAATATCGCCAAGCAGGTGAAAACCTTACAAATAAATCTTAAAGACAGAAACCTGACCCTCGGCTCGATCAATATCGCCGAGCAGGTGAAAACCTTACAAATAAGTCTTAAGGACAGAAACCTGACCCTCGGCTCGATCAATATCGCCGAGCAGGTGAAAACCTTACAAATAAGTCTTAAGGACAGAAACCTGACCCTTGGCTCGATCAATATCGACGAGCAGGTGAAAACCTTACAAATAAGTCTTAAGGGCAGAAACCTGACCCTCGGCTCATATCGCCGAGCAGGTGAGAACCTTACTAGTAAATCTATAAGGACAGAAACTTGATTCTCGGACAAGTGGAAACTTTGCAAACAAATACTTGAAGGACGAAAACACGATTCTCGGTTAAACCAAAACCTGATAAAAACCTAACCCTTTTACAAATACTAAGTCTAAAAGCGCTCTCAAATTACCCACAGCGCCGCACAACAGGTTTTCGGGGGTACCATTCTATTAAGCGGCCATAGCACTTGTATAATTCAAGCAAAACACAAACAGATATAAATTCATTCAACCAATTGAAACACAAAAGGAAAACGGACTACTAATTAAATAAGTAAGAGCAATTGTTCAATCACCACATCCCGGTGACATGGGCAAATAAAACCGATAAGTTAAAGCAATTGTTCGATCACCACATCCCGGTGACGTGGGCAAATAAAACCAATAAGTAAAAACAATTGTTCAATCACCACATCCCGGTGACATAGGCAAATAAAAATAAAATAAAAATAAGCTAATAAGTAAAAGTAAAATCAGCTGGAAGGTTGGGTCGGCGGTGGCACTTCCTGCTGGACAGTCAGGGGAAAAGGCTGGCCCTCACCAAGAAGCTCCTGCACAGTAGGTATGCTCGTGGCCTCCATTTCCTCGGGCTCGGCGTGAGAATCGATTTGCTCAACCAACTCCCTCATACTGGCCGTCTCCTCCTCGTCAAAAGCAGCCGGGGCGAGGACGGCAGATACAGGGTTTGGAAATGGAATCTGGCCGGGGTCTCTCAGCGGCGAATCTTCAGGAACTCCCATTGCCTGAAGAGCGGCAAACCACCCGGCCTCGAAACCCATATGCCGAGCCCGAGCCACCACCGGCTCTGCGAAATTCTCGGCGTCGGCAAAACCTACGTCATACCACTTTTGTTCCGCGGCCGCCAAGCCTGCCCTGAGATCGGCTATCTCCTCGGCATTGGAAGTGTTAAGGCTGAGGGCTTCGGCTAGTTTGAGTTCCATCTCATTTTGCTTGGTCAGGAGCTCTGCATTCCTTTTTTCAGCCAATGCCCGGAACTTCTCCGCAGCAGCAGCCTTCTTCTCAGCAGCCTCAGCAATCTTCAGCTTTTCCTTAGCCGTTTTTACTGCTGACTCCCGCGCCCCCTTCTCGCGCTCGTTTTCCTCATCAAGCTCCCGTGCCCGGGCAGCCACAATGTGAGCCAGTTGAGCGGTCTAGCAAGCACGGAGGTTAGCAAAGAAACAAAAGGAAATCTATATGGAGTAAATAGACAAAAGAATTACCGCAATGGCGTGCCACTCTAACCGGCGCCCCACAGACTCCTCGGACCCATCATCGAAAGCGTGCACGTCCTCGGGAAGTTGGAGAGCTTCAGCCAAAGTTTGGGCAATACGGCCGCCCTCGCCCTTATCCCACATCCGAACAGAGGCGGTTGAGGGCAATGGCTTGCCGTTCAGAAGGAACTTTGGCTCCCACTCTAGAGCTACTTGAGAGGAGGACGCGCCCCCCGTGCCAGCTTCGGTTGGCGGCTCGCGGATAACGATTCCACCTGTTGGTCGGGGAGGAGTCTGGACTGCGGCATCCCCCGGGCCCGTGGAAGGTTGCTCGGTTACTTTCCGCTTCTTACGGGCCCGTCCGGACTGCGGAGGGGGAGGAAGCTGAGACACTGGACCCCGACCCTGAGTAGGCGGGGGCTGGTTGGGTGGCCGGGCACCAGGCACGAACCGGTCAAGGGTCATGACTCTCCTTGCCACCATTCTTGCACCGGGTTGGATCGCTTCAGCTAGCAAGTTAGCCGCTTCTATCACTTGCTGTTGAGGCTCGGCGGGTGGATCCTCGGGATGGGGCTGCTCTTGGGCTTGGTCCCCTTGCTGTATGGCTTCGTGAGCTCTATCTCTAAGGTGCTGAGATACCCGTTCCGCGGAATCGTCTCGTTGGGGAACTAGTTCGTCCGCGGCAGTGAACCGCCGACCAAATTCCCTCGCTTCCCCGGTTGTAAGCTTCGGCGGCAAAAAATTCACGTACCGGACGTCTATGTACGATAGCAGGGGGCTGTCAACTATCAGCGCCTACTTGAAAGGCTGCCAAGTAGAATAAACCGGCTCCACTCCGAGGATCAGGTGTGAGGCCCGGAGTTGCCCGTCCCAATGCACGTAGATCTCGGAACGGAGGACGAAGTTTAAATCCCTGATGTGGACGGCTCTGAGGTCCTGAACAAACACTTTGCCGTCTGCAAAAGAACAGGTGACGCATTAGCCTTTAACAATAAAATTTTTTTTTACTCCAATAAGAAGAAAGGAAGAGACGGTGGAAAACAATTATATGAAAGGGATGGTACGAACCCACTTCACGCCGTGTAAGGGGGCAAGGGATCTCCCCGGCAAACCAATTGCCGCGCACCCTGACGAACTTCCCGGCGGAGTTCCTGTTCGAGTCGGGTAGGCACGATATCAGCCGTACCCGAGCATCCCTTGTCTTTAAGTAATAATTGGTGGATTTGCTCCCACAGAGGCTGTACATTTGGTTAATATCATGGTGGTCTAACTGTAAGTTAAAGGTATGGTTCAACTTACTGACACAACTAACTACCCGGTAAAAATTGGGGGAAAGCTGGTCGGGGCATAGCCCATAGTAAGTGAGTGTGCTTATCAAGAGGGGATCTACGGGGAACCTAACCCCACCTTCTAAAATGGACATCAAAGGAAAGAAGGCTGTACCCTGCCCTCGGTGGAGTTCCATATCACTCTCATGGCAGTAAACCACGTCCACGTCATTGGGAATACTAAATTTACTCCTAAAGGTGGCCAAAGCAGCCGGGGATTCTAGAAGGTAAGAGTAACCCATCTATATAGCCTAAAACTACAAGAGTGAACTCAAAGAAACAAAGCTGAAGGAACAGGAAGGGGAAGAAAGACTTACTTTGGGTTCTAAGGAGGAAAAGAACGCTGAGCAAGCAAGCGCACAGAAATGTGGTCGGCAGAGAGTAAGCACTAAAGATCAGAGGCAAAAGAAAAATGGAATGGTGTTTAGAGAGGGACTATTTATAGAGCCAAAAAGAAATGGGGGAAGAAGAAGCGCTTAATCAAGCAATAAATGGGCACAGTCTACGAGCGACCCAGCGAATGCCAAGCGTAACCGATTCGCGCGCCGCTTCGGTTCACGAACCGTCAGGCAATAATGACGACTGCGCCTGGCGCCGCGAAACGGCGCGTCTTTTGAGATGAATATTAATAAGAAGTGACAGCCAGAAGTCCCAGGCTAGAAGATTCCCGAGGTCAAAAGGCCCAGGCAGCTCCTTGATTCTTCTCGGCGACCGAGTATGAATCAAAGGGGGGCTATTGTACGGCACCGAGATTCCAAAGCCCATACTGGCCTTGGGCCCAGACCCATCTAGGCCCCGGGCCCAAGCCCATACCGGCCTTGGGCGCAGGCCCAGCAGAAAGGTCCAGTTACCTTATGCCCTTCTTGAAACTGCCTTAGAGTAAAAACAAGTTTTGGGTATTGAGTTCCCAGAGTTGACCGGTTAAGCTTTCCCGGTAGAGCGTATGAGTCATATCCGGGAAAATCATGATATGCACGGGAACGTGAGTTGCCGAACATAATCGGTCAAAATGGAACCAAGTTCCAAGATCATAAATGTTGCACCGCCCTTTCACCTAAACACCCACTTTAACCAGATAATACTGGACCTTCAGTAGCACTAACGGTGACTGTAATCATAATCTCCCCACTAACCTTGGCTATAAATAGAAGAAAGTTGGGAGAAGAAGGGGTTCAGAAAAATTGAGAGAAAACAGTCAAGGAGAGGGTATCAACTGAGTGTTACTTTGAGTCTCTCTGCCGAGAACGACCCATTGTAGGAAATCCTTAAGCCCACTACAAATAAATTGTGAGCCCAAGTGACCTAAGGCCCAGAAGTCTTGTACTTGGTTCTTACAATGCTTATATGAGTATTTGTGATTGAAAATTTGTGATGTGTATAGGATTGTAGTTTATGATTTCCCATCAGGTACCCATGTAAAATTCCTAATGTAAATTTTTTTTTTTTAAATCCAAAAAAAATATAAAATGTTATTAGCGAGAACAATGTCGTCACTAAAATTTTATCATATCATCAGTGACAACAAACAATATCATTGCTAATATGTAATTTTTAGTGATGACATTTTTGTTGTCACTAATATATCATTATTTGTGACGACAGCAAGCGTCGTCGCTAGTAATTACATATTAACGAAAACAAAGATGTCATCGTTAATAATAATCTACTAGCGACGACAAAAAAATTCATCACTAATAATGAGCTAGTAGCGACAACATTTCGCCTTGGGTTCTTGAGTTATTTATGACAATAATTGTCACTATTAGTGACGACTTTGTCGTTGTTAATAGTATTGTATTCGTGACGACATTAATATCATCACTAAAAATCTTTTTTGTTATGATTTTGTTCAACGAAAGTTAGTGATGATATTTAAAGCATTAGCGACGACTATATGCCATCGCTAAAGACCAAATTTCTTGTAGTATAAGATCCAAAAATGATAGTTTGTGAAGAAATTATAACAAAAAGAAAAAAGTAATTCATGAGATGTAAATGCAGAATTTTTTTTTTTTTCAAATGTTTGATACGCCCTAGCATTATTTCGGAAATTCCTATAAAGATTTTCAACCTTAAATATCATAGAACTAAGATTACTCACATATAAATATATAACAGTTGTTTCTCTTTATTCACGTAAAGGAAGATTATATGTGCGTGTTTCTTAGGCACAACTATAGCTAGCCATGGCCACCAATCTCTCCTTTTATCAATTGTACTTCTCCTTCTTGTAATACAGCCAATTGGAGGTCACTCTTTCAAGTCCCTCCAACATCTTGAGGTATCTCACAAGTCACAAGGGCCAAACAGTGGAAGGGCTACATGAGATCAAATGTTACCTCAGAGCATTCGGCTACTTAAAGTTAAACCACAGCATTGGTTTAAGCAAATATGATCATGCTATTGTAAAAGACAAAGGATGAGTTCGATGAACATTTGGAACGTGCAATATAATCTTTCCAGAAGAGTTTTCATCTCATTTTTACAGGGAGGCTCGACTCTAGCACCCTCAATAAAATGATGACTCCAACTGTGGACTAGCCGATGGCAACATAAGTCCGAATTATGCATTCTTCAATGGAAAGGAAAAGAAAAATGCACTTTGATGCCGATGAGAACTGGATCGATAACCCAAATGGTGATCAAGTTGACATGGTATCGGTGGCCATACGAAATTGGACACATTCTTGGACTTCAACATAGCAAAAATGTAGATGCTATTATGTACCCTACGATAAGGTTTGGAATGACAGAGAGAAATGAGCGATGATGATATTGATGGGATAGTGTGCTAATTGGTTATTTTTTATACGGCAAAAATGGCCCATTACCATCAATTTTGGAAATAATTTGCCCAGAAACACTGTTTCGGAACTATATAGCAATGTACCACTTTTTCGGGTACTCGAGCTTGGTGAGCTCGAGTACCATGTTTTTTTAATCCACTGTCGCCCCATATTCAAGGAGCCCTATAGTGGCGTTTTTAAGCCCTATAGTGACGTTTTCGGGCCCAAAAATGCCACTATAGGGCCCCTTGAACCTGTTATGGGGACTTGTAAAAAAATTTTGCAGGAAAACGCCGCTATAGGGCCCAAAAACGTCACTATAGAGCTTAAAAACGCCATTATAGGGCCCCTTGAACCTGTTATGGGGACTTATAAAAAAAAATTTGCAGGAAAACGCCACTATAGGGCCCCTTGAATATGGTGCGACAGTGGATTAAAAAAACATGGTACTCGAGCTCACCAAGCTCGAGTACCCGAAAAAGTGGTACATTGCTATATAGTTCAGAAACAGTGTTTCTGGGCAAATTATTTCCAAAATTGATGGTAATGGGCCATTTTTGCCTTTTTTATACCCTACCAATTACTGTTTGCTATTTGGTTAATTTTTTTACTATTTTAAACTTTGGTTATCTCATAAAGAAAGTCAAATAAATATATGAAAAGTTATGATTAATAAAATATAAAGTGATAAAAAATATAGATGCTCATCTTTTCTTACGGAGGAATGAGGGCTAGATGATAGTGATATGCGAGACTATGGTCCTTGCCAATAACCATAGTTTTTTTTTTTTTTTTTTTTTTTTTTTTTTCCTTCTCTTCTTTAAACAGAATAATAAGAATTCATATAAAAGAATTCCGAGATGTGCAGAAGCATCCTTTGCGTCAGCCTGTACCTAGGGAGGTGGTTAATGAATAATAAGAATTCATATAAAAGAATTCCGAGATGTGCAGAAGCATCCTTTGCGTCAGCCTGTACCTAGGGAGGTGGTTAATGAATAATAAGAATTCATATAAAAGAATTTCGAGATGTGCAGAAGCATCCTTTGCGTCAGCCTGTACCTAGGGAGGTGGTTAAATGGTCTCCACCAGCTGAAAGTGTGTACAAAGTTAATTTCGACGGGGCAGTTTTTGAGAATCAAGCTTGTGCAGGATTAGGGGTGGTGGTCAAGGACTCGGCAGGATTGATAATTGGTGCGCTCAGTCAGAAGATCAGGTTCCCTGGCTCGGTGGTGATGGTGGAGGCCTTAGCTGCTCGTCGGGCAGTTTTGTTTGCCAAGGAAATTAGTGTTTTTTGGGTTGTGGTGGAGGGGGGATTCTCTGCAGGTAATCAAGGCTGTCAATTCCGCAAAGCTGTCCAAGACTCCATATGGGCATATTATTGATGAGATTAGATTGCTATCGTCTTCCTTATCTTGTTGTAATTTTGTTCATGTCCAACGCGAGGGTAATAAGTTAGCTCATGTCCTTGCATGTCGAGCAGTTATATCTGCAGATACTAATGTGTGGATGGAAGACCTTCCACATGATTTGGATGATGTTTTATTGTTTGATTTAGCTTAATAAAATTTCCTTACCGGTTTCTCAAAAAAAAAAAAAAAAAAAGAATTCATATAAAAGATTATGTGGCAATATAATTGTTAAATAGTTGACGTGGTGTAAGACACATAGGTTGCCACATCCATTTGTAATAAAATTGGTAATATCCATTTTTAATACTCTTCAAACAAACATTACCTTATAGAACAAATTGCACGCGCGCACCCACATACTCGCTCTCTCTCTGTGAATCAACTGCATTCCTCCTCGAAAGCATTGAAAATGAATAAAAGCCCAGCATTTGTGTACAACTTCTTTACAAGTCACTTGGCACAAACAGAAATAGAGGAAACAATCCATTTACCATCAAATTCTTCAAAGGATGAAAGATTTTGGGAACATCCCTCATATGTAATAATGGAAATCGAATTGCTTGCCACTAGCATTAGGTGGACATGCAGCGTAGGACATTTTCAGTCATGGAGCATATCGTATTCACCTAGAAAATCATCCCTATAGGCTCTAATGCATCAAGGCTTTCTACCTACCGCATCCAACTTAGCAATCTTATAGTGTTAAGGTTTTGAAATTCAAATCAAACCCTAATAGTTAAAAGAGAAGTACATCATGTCATGAGCCTTGTAGCTCAAATAGCACATCCTGCTATCAAAAAAAAAAAAATAGCTCGTCCTGGTGTTCCTAACGAAAACATTCAGAGTTCAAATCTCATCTCTTTCATTGTATCTATTGAATTATCATAAAAGAGAGAAATAGTACATCATTATCCATGTAAACAGTTTTTAAGGAAATGGACCCAAAGATGCTATTGGAAAATATAAAGATGACATCTTACAATTGTATCTTCAGCAGAGCTGTTGCCAAACATAGAGTCTGGGTACATTGGTAGTATCTATTATGACAATTATATTAAAAAATAAAAATATGAATTTTGAATGGAATGAGGACTCAAGGCTGAACATAGCAACACTATCTCATGCAAACATGCATCAGTTATATTTTACAATATCTACTTTCTAAAAATTAGAGAACTCTTCACTAATCACGATGATATTCAATACACAATACATACACTAAAACACATGTAGAAACCCAACTTTAGAACTAGTATTCTCTACAAGACCTATTGGTAAAACCCCCTTACATAAGACAACTATACACTAACTGCAATGACAAGTTTATGAAATCAAAAGAATGAATGTGAAGTGTAGTAGTAATATTGAAATTTTTACAAGTTGCAAGAGCTCTAACCCATAGCCACTTGGAATGTTGTCAAATATTAGTCTTCCTTAACACTCTTCAGGTATGTCCTGAAAAAAAATATCCATGACCAGAGAGAATTGTATTGAGTATGAATACAGAAAAAATAGGATAGATCCAACATGATAGACGGCTCACCCCCCCCCCCCCCCCCCCCCCCAACAAAAGAAAATAATGAAAAAAAAGAAAAGAGGAAAAAGAAATAAAGAAGGAACAGCATTTTATGTTGTTGTTTCTAGTTTGGGAGTGTAATTTATTAACATTGACTCAGGATAATAAGCTATATGAATTCCCCCAGCCACTAATTTGCAGTTTATCTGTGATTAAGCTACATGAAATATGTGGGGAAGCAGGGGAAGCATGTGATCCAATGGCAACCTTTAGCTCTTGGATTGGGTTTCATGGCTGGTGTAAAAGTTGAACAACAAATGTAGTTATGTAACTATATCCTATATCCAAGCTTATAACCGAGACAGCTAGTTGTGTTTTAGAGACACCATGGTGTATATATATATACACACACACACACTAGGCACATGGGCATTTTGAAGCAGGGAAAAAAAAAAGGAAGTCCAACTCACACCTTGACGAAAGTTCAGGGTGTCAGACGAGTTGCTAAATATAAGCAAGAAAAAAATTTCCCAATCAAACAAAAGATTAAACATTCAAGCCAGAGAGAGGATAAACATAAAGTTTGGGTGGGTTAAAGACTGGCACCCTTGAAGGTGCCAGCCTGTTAGTAAAAACTTCTTGGTGTCCTACCAGAGAGATTCAAATCCTGGCTTCATCAGGGTTGGGGGCTTTTATAGGCTGAGGGAAGACTTTCCCCCTGGTGAATCCCAGCTCTGGGACCACATGAAAATAAAATATGTTGAAAATGATTGGCACCTTTAGAAATATACTAGTATGGAAATTACTCACCTCTTCCAATCTTAAGCGGCCCATTCCAACTTCCATACCCATATCCACAATGGATTCATCATTTTCAATCTCTGCATCTGTAAATGTGAGTGCTCGCTGTAGCTTCCTAGGAGAAAACACCTCAACCTCAGCCATGTATGTGGCAGTCACAGGTCGGTGGTCTGAAAGTTTAATCTCAGCTCTCCTGTAACTCAGTAGCTTCATTCCCTTGCCATATGAAAGGATACGATCACACCTGGAAAAGGAGTGAATGCTAAGGTAACTTACACACGAAATTGATCATCAAACGATGAGGGAATAAATGCTATTGGTACCTAATTATCACAGACAATTAAGTGAGGATTGGACATTCATCTAAAAAGGATTCAGATTTGACAAACATATATCAGAATATATCTAGTTTTGATCAGTCTCTTTAGATCTCAATTAAGGACCTATGGGGACTTTCATGTTCACTAAGTCATGAAATGTGTTTTTACTATATGGGAATCAAAACTAAGCCTATCAACCATGTAAGGGAAAATTCTCAAAGCAGAAGTAAACAATTACAAAATACAATAGTTGATGGAGCAATCACAGAACAGCAATAATTTATTACATTATAAATGGGAAGATGATGAAATGGTGCTAGTTCTCTTTGGTGTAGCCAAAGCACAAAAAGTCCCATTATTTCATGGTCTAGGAGACGTGATTGGTAGGCAACCTTACCCCCAATTTTTTTGGAGAGGTTGATTGATTCTTGGACTTAAACCCATGACCTAAAGTTTTTTATGGAAGGCACTTGCCATCACACCAAGGCCCAGCCTATGGTGATGGTTCGGTTGGTGGTAGTGGTAAAATTAAGAGAGGAAAGATGCCATTACTCAATATGGCAATGTAAACGTAGCTCGCAGGTATGTATAAGGTACCCGACGTCAAATCAGACGTTTTGTTTTTGTACAAGTTAATACTACTTAGGACAGTAGACTTCCATTTCATGGCTGTCTCATAAAAGCTAAATACTTTGCACACAATTTCTTCTATAATATTCACTCCCTATACAAAAATTCTCAGTTTACATATGTGACAATGCAGCTCTCAGAATCAATTTCAGAATCTATCACCAAAAGGCAGATCAAGGAAAAGCTACTGAGCTAGTAAGGACTGCCAGTTAGACCTTCTCAATACCAGGCATTCATTTATATGAGTTCTCCTGAAGCTAATAACGGCAAGATAGATACTTGTTTTACTTTTAAAAAAGAAAAGTAAATACACAGTAGATGAAAATAATTAAAGTGCGTTTGGAAGTTTTTAAGGGAGGGGAGAGTAGAGGGTAATTTTTTTTTTTTTGGGGGGGGCTTGGAAGGAGAGGATAGAGGAGGGGAATGGTTATCCCTTCCCCTTATTTGGATGTTTTAAAATTAAATAGGGGAAAGAGGAATAGATGAATGGTCATATAAATTGACAATTATGACCTTCTTTTGTTAATTTTAAAGAAATAAATATAAATTGACATCATAAGGGCAAAATTGACAATTAATTTTTTATTAATATAAGTGAAACCCATCCCCTTCCCTCCCCCTCCAAATTTCCCCAATTTGAGGGATTAAAAAGGAGGGTTTGGAGGGTTAAGATAGCCCCAAATCCCCTCAAACCCTTCCCCTTCCCCCTTTAAAAACATCTCAACAAGATTCATTAAACCCTCCCTATCCTTTCCTTTATTTCCCTCTCCTCCCCCTCCATCCAAACACACTCAGAAAAAGTAGTAGGAACTGTTAAAGCTTCATAAATTTATTGAACATGTGAGATGCACCTTACACAGCAAAGGCAACAATACTATGATGAACATACGGAGAAAAACATCAAAAAATAACTACCACTAGCCACAAAGACATGCAAGCCGAAAGGGATGAGATGCATTTGTTTGAAAAGGCAAACAAAAGAACCCTAAAAAAACCACTGTAGATACACATGAATGCCAGAGAAAAGTAAACTTAACTAAGAATTTGAAGGATAAGGTTTACTTAAACAGTACAGTCTAAATCATAATTCACTCTAACATGATCAATTAATCATTTGCTAAGGATGAGTGAACAACCAAATAAGCACAATAGTAGCAGGAGTGGAGATCAAGCCCTTGGACTAGGCAAATTAAATCATACCATGCTGGTGTACGCCTCCCAGACTTTGGATCCTCTCCATAGTACTTCTCTGAATTGACTTCATATTTATATGTAGGTGGAAATTTTAAGGTACCCTCCAACCATCCATCAAATGTACGGCCTTTTTTAAGCTCCCGCAGAAGCTGGCAGAATAAGATCTCAATGTAATTAAAAGCCAAATAGGCATTCTATAAGGCTTACTTTTCTACATAATTATATCTTTTAAAAGGATAAAGTTGCCTTCTGTTTGCAATGGCAGATAAATGATACTGAAAAGATATATATTCTGAAATTTAGCACCTCAAAACATCAAAAGACATACAACTATGTGAACAGGCATGTTTGCTTGAAATTTCATTAGGAAAATAATTATGCATAGGAGACAAACGTTCTCTTAATGATATTTATTATCCTCACTCACAACCCTCCCTCTCCTGTGGACAAAGTTTCAAGAAAGGGGTTCACAACTTTTCTCAATTTTTTTAAGAAATTAAAAATATAAATAATAATGCTACAATAAAGAGTAAAATTATTCAACAAAAAAAAAATTGTTGAGTAACTACAGGTTCAATGCAACTCAAAGTTAACAACTTTAAGCTCCAAATGCCTTTCATTTATGATTCCCTAGCTCCGCTAGACTTTCACTCAAATTCTCTTAATTATTGATTTCCCAAGCAGTATTGAGTCTATTGACTTTATGTCAATAATGCACATCTTAGGATAAACATATAATAGAATTTTGTGTCATGATATGTTATGGCATCTAGAACCCAAAAATTAATATACAATAAAACAGAGATCTAATGATATAAGGGATGGACAATCAGTCATATGGTTGTATCATTGGTGATCCACGCTCAACTTGATGGCTTCAGGTTTAAGTTAGCATTGGTTTCTATGAATATTAAAACTAAGTTCTGCAATTCAATTGTCTTTTATTTCTTTTTATATATATATTTTAGTAAAAGATTAACAAGTGCAATGCAAATACTCAATATTCAGAAAACATTGATCTGCCCATTCTTTTTAGCATATATCTCTATTTGGGGATAATATATCACCTAGAAAGGCCTAACTGCAAAAGCATTATCTAGAAACTTCAATTCTCGTATACTATATCCAGAAAATTAAAACCATTATAAAAATATAGCCACAGACTCCAAGACCATTAGAGCATGTTACATTCTACTGTGTTGCAATGTTTTTTTCTTTAGTTAATTTTGCATGTGAAGAAGATGAATAAAGATAATGGAGAAGTAACCACAGACAGAAGGAATAAATAATTGCATGCGAACATTATCTGTCACCAGAATGAATTAATTTAATTACATGTTAAATTAATTGCTAACAAATCTTTTCACATATCTGTCACCAGAATAAGGCGATATTCCAGAAATTTTGCAATGTTTAAGAAATACAACTTCAATTGCTTCACATTTTACAAGTTACTACATTTTCTTGATGAATACAATATACATTCTTGGCCTACTATTGAAGATAATTTGAAGTGAGCCCATCACTTTTGTCTTTTATAGTAAATAACAGGAAATGACCAGGGCATTTATAGTGCTACACTGATATAAATTACTTCAGTAATACATACTATCATAAAAAGTTTGATAATTTACCTGGTCACTCTCAACCAACTTGGACCAATCCTTATTGGAAATAAGTTCTCGTGTTTTCTCATACGACAGGTTTATTCTGTAGTTCAGATCACCCAACCAAATTATCCTTCTGCAGAAAAAATAAGATAATGTCATTAACCCAATTATTTTCAAATAAGGAAGACATAACTCCTGAAGTATATCAGAAAAATGAAATTGAAAATTAGCTGAAAATTAATTTAATATCAAACATATTTTTTTATATAGGACATTTCAGACAGATTATTGTAATATATGACGGGATGAGGATATGGTATCTCTATGAGGAGCTACAGATATTCAATTATTCCCACTCCTAGCTTAATTGCAGAAGTGCTATCAAAATTTGACACAAACATCAGCAATCTGTCGTTCTGCTAGTACAATTTGAGCAGTAGAAATCTTTATACCACATCCATGTGTGTAACTAATACATAAATATTTTCTTCTCGCCAATTTGGATATAAATGTATTATTCAAGAAAATACACGACATTCAAAATGAATGAATAACTTTACATTATAAAGAGATTAATGTAGCTCAACCATCATTAGCATCAAATTTAAGATCTATGAAGACATCCTTTTTAAGTATACTGAGCTGAAAAAATGAAGGAACACGAAGACTTTTTTTTTTTTTTTTTTTAATTTCAGAAGTCAAATATATTTTATCATTGGTCATTTGGATTTTATTTTAGGTCTTATTAGATAATTAGGTTATTTGTATTTTATCTAATATCCTAAATTAAAGGGGTATTCTCATAATTTAATAATTAGGCTTTGATTCAAGTCAATTTGGATTAGAGTTTAGTTTAGACTTCTAGTAGTCTATATAAGCATTCTATTGTATTCTATGGGGAAAAATGTTTATGAAGAATAAAATTTCAGTTGATATTTTTTCAATTTGTTGGTGCTGAATCCAACCAACTGTAAGTGTTGTTTCTTAAGATTTTTTATCTCACTTGGTCTTGATTCCTAGATTTATCTTATTTTTTCTTTCGGTTTTTCCTTGCGTCAAATTTCAGTGAAAGAATGAATCCCAATCCAGTCTTCAAGCAAAGCCAAGAAAGCCACCATAACTGTCACCCTCCTCTGTCAACCAATACCATCCTCACCACCAAGGAAAAAAAACCCTGCAAACCCCAAATTTCCAAACACAAAAAACCCAAAACCCAAGCCACCACCACCAAGACCCCGTAATCCAACCACTGCCAGCAACTAAACCCAGGCTCGCACCAAAATCCACAAAACAATATAGTTGGACTTGGAATTCTAAAGTATTAGGCTGTCCCAATCAACGTGGTCTAACTCACAAGCTAACACGTTGGGCTATCCTTTAGTGTTCAAACAGTGCATGGCATGTGTGTTGCTTCTCTTTATTTAGTTATCGTGCCAATAACTTCTTTAGTGGGCTCTATTTACTATTTCCAGATTGGAAAAACTCCTAGCCTTGTGCAAAATGGTGATATTGGTAGCACCTACTTTTGTTGGTCATTAAGACCAATGGATACTCACCAAGTGGTTAGATGAGATGGACCAAGTGCTGTACAATAATCACATATATCACATGTGTAATTCATAGATTTACATGATGAATTTAATAGTTGCACATGGGAGATTAGTGAACCAATAAGATAGAGCCATGTGGCCAATGAGAGTAGGGTTGCGGTAGTATAAATGCATGCTTAAACTCTCATTTCTATGCATTGAATAAAATTGCTCATCATCTGTGTGCTTAGACTTGAATAGTCTTGTTTGACTGTAGAGACTCCCTTGAAGTAGTCTCACTTGGAGGAGGTGACTCTCCCAAAGAAGTCACACACTTCCATTCATTCATCCATCTTTTCATACAAGATCTTTCCCCATTCCATTTCCATAATCTTTACCCTAACCCTAATTGCACCATCTCAACACTAGTATATTTTCCCTTCCACAATCATCTTCAAAATCATCATATACAGTCTTCCATAGCCTCACCTAACCCTACCATGTCCTAAATCCCTTATCCTGGTCCTCACATCCACAAGAATCCACATCCATTCTCACACATCCTTACATACTTGAACCCTAAATCCACAAACCCTAGTTTTCACTTCTGATACCATCAAGAACATACTTGAATTCCCGTAACAACACAAAACTCCTTTTAGTTCCTTGCACAAAACCCTATAAAATATAATGAAGTCATCCAAGACCTTTGAGCAAAGGTTGAGAATTTGAACACTAGGTTCAATGCCTTGGATGGTCAACTAGTATCCATGAACTCTTCCATCCAAAGACTACCCAATACCCTTGACAGTAAGGCCACCAAAACTTAGCAATAGAAGAGAAATGTAAGTGCCAACAGATTTGCTACAACGCTAGAGTAGCAATAGAAATATTTGAACTATGTGTAGTAGACTTAGAAACTTTTCCTCAAAAATATGATGGAAACTGATGCATTTAGATTATGACAACTTTAAATAACCACTTGGGCTTGAACAAGGCAATTATTAGGATAACATGCACTTAGAACATAAAATTATTGGAAAAAGTCACTCTAAAACTAAAGAGCTCTAGACAATTATTTTCTTTTTCCACTTTGGTTGATAATATTTGAACCTAAGACTTATGAAAATCCCATCCCATCCCTTTACCAGCTGACCCAAGCTCAAGGGCAGCTTTAAACAATACTATTTGACAGAATATAACAGAAGAGATGTTTCACATTGAAGAACAAACAAAGAATTGCAGCTGAATAAATAGAACCTAACTACCACATTAGCAAATGAAATCCCTTCTTTACAGAACTAAGAGCACATTTGGTACATTGTAATAGACTCTGTAATGTAACAATTATTCATTAGGAGTTAGGAATAACCATTCAATTGTTTGATTGTGTTTTTGTTACTTGTAATAGTTATTCCTTAGGAATAGCTATTCTTTAAAATGAAGTGTATTTATTTCTTATTAAAAGGAGTGTAATTTCTATCTCTTAGCCTTTGCTATAAAAAAATAAAAAGCCCCATGCCCTGCCGCTAAGCTCTTCCCTACTAGGTACTCTCTCTCTTTGGTGTGAAGAAGATTCTTTTTTTTTTTTTCTTTTTTGGTAGCTTCCTTAATCATGTACGCAGCAATTCATTAATTGTGAGTACAAACCAAACCATTTTTTATTTGAAGTCAAGATAAATTTTGTTAACTAATTCAAACTGAAATGTAATACATCAAGTTCAAGCTGTTCTGCAACGACATCAGGTACATCCTCAACCCAAGAGATATAATCATCTATACAAACTGAATCATTATGATAGCAGTTTTTGGGTATTTAGTTGTTATGTCTAAGGATAACTAAATCATTATGATTATACCACATCATTATTTTGCTGTGATTACAAAGTGAATTATTTTGATAACAGTACAAGCACAAAATAATATTAATTATTATTTTGCTGTTATTTTGAGACTTTAATGTTCATTGGAGATATTATCATTTTTTTTATTTATGGAGATATTAATTTTCAGCCTATAAAAATAATATTAATTATATACCCTCTTTTTTTTCAATTTATACATAACAATAACTTACAAAAAGTGTAAATATATAATTTTTTTCTTAAATGGTATATTAAGAAATTTGGCTAAAATATGATGTCATTCCACCCCTTTATCATATTGTACCAAACTAAAGGATAAAATTAAGAATTTTTCTATCCTTGTGTTATCACCAAACGGATGAATATAAATAATTAGTCCATTACAGCTTCTTGTATTTCTTGTAATACTTTTTTGATAGATTCCTTGTAATACTTATTCTTATTACATTGTAATCACCATTATAGTGTACCAAACATGCCCTAACTATTTCCACCATCATATGAGAGAAAGGATACCACCAAATAAACCAAAAAAGAAAAGAAAAAAATCCTTGTCAAGAAATGAGAGAGAGAGAGAGAGAGAGAGAGAAAGAAGAGTTCAGAGTTTTGCAATGGTATGGCATATACTTACTCGTGATCAAGGATGCTTTTGGGAAGCCCAATATCAGAATACGAATGAAAATGAGTTCTTCGATGTATTTCACGCACATCGGCATTTCTTTTTAGTTCATCTCCATCTTTTTCACCTGATGTCAGGTGGGTACATATAAAACAAAAAAGGGTCTGATATACGGACATGCTGACAGAGATTGATCCCTGGAAAATTGAACAACTGTCATGAAATCTATAAGACTGCCATAGCTAACATGGATTTCAAAAGTGAAAACAAAAAAATTAATATTACCCATCAAAATTAATTACACTAACAGTTACTATCTACATGCTGAATATCAAATCATGAGGCTGGGGAAGCAAGGACCTAGGATTTCATTATTTAGTTGCAAGGTATGCTTTCATCTCCAAATATTCACATCAAAAGATTGCAAGCCACATAGAAGTTCTGATGTGATCATCCAAAAAGTTTCAAATGCATGCATAATGTAGACAATATCTAATCTTTAAGGTTGATAATTATGGCATAATTTCTTACATAGGAGACATTGTTTTTGATAAATTACCGATTGTCACAAAAACATAAGCTGTTATAAAATGATAACTTTAATCATTTTAATTCTAACATTCCCTCTCACGGGTGGGCCCAAACTCCCCCTTAATAAATGGGACCCAACATGTGGGATTTTTTAATATTTTAAATGAGAGGTAGAATGGAGACAAAAATCAAACTCAAGACCTCTTGCTCTAATACCATAATAAATTACCGATTGTTTCAAAAGCTTAAAAAATTAGAAAATGGTGAATTTGATCATTTGACCATAATTCTAACAGTTTTAAATTATAAACATGCTTGACAGGCACAAAATTCAAGTTTTAGATACTTGCCAAAGCCTCATGGATCCTAATATGCAGCTTCTCACCTTCATTAATTACACAGCACCAATCTAAACAGAAACTTCACAATATGACATTAGGCCTTCAGCAATCGATAATGTAATAGCTTCTGTTAGCTTATGAAATCATGAATAAGAAAGGGAGGAGAAAATTTTCGACCTTAATGGATAAAAGTGGGGACAATTCTCATAGTCTGTACAAAATACATTGTTTCATTAGTTGGTTCCACTTTAGATCCTTTAAAAGCATCCCAATGGGGAAGCCTAAAACTCTAAGGCATAGAGATTAGAAGGAATTCAGTGCCTAACAATTGTATGTAAAGAAGCAAGTAAAGATGTGATACAAGATTTGCTCTTCTAAGGAAGATGCAATCTGGATAATCACTGCCATCTTTTCAGTGAATATAAAAAATCGATGCCATGTCATTCAAAATACAGGTTTGGGTAGGGTAAACTGGCTGGGTTTTTTTTTTTTTTTTTGTTGTTGTTGTTGTTGGGGGGGGGGGGGGGGGGGGGGGGTGTTTGTAAATCAAAGCCATGTCATTAAAAATAGGTCACCTCATTGCTCCATTAGCCATGTACACATGAAATTTACCAAAACAAGACAGAAGGACCGATAGAGCATTTGAAACTTTCGGGACTGAAAGTGCTCAACTTGCAAACTTTGGGGACCAAAAATCAATTTTGTCCTATTGTTATTAATTACCACAATCCCTTTTTTTGATATACTCCAACTTAGGCCATGAAGATGTGATAATGATACTAACATTGAAAATATGGCAATTTGGAAGAATACAAATCACACAGAACTGATGTATGAAGCCCACAATAAAAAAATAATAATAATAATAACATTACATGCAATGCAAGTAAAACCCTTTGACATGTTGGGGTAGATCTTAACAACAGATAGTTTGAGCAAGTGTGGAATACTCTTTTCTTTTGGTGCTGTATGTGTAGATCGAGTGGGGAGTTAATAAATCATTTATTTCTTCATACTGTGAAATTGGTGAGATAAACTATTGGCATCTAGTGTTTTGTTTATTCAGGGTTAGGAGGGTTATGCCAAGAGCAGTGGTTAAACTATTGGCATGTTAGAAAGAAAATTTTCTTAAGAAGATGCAATGATGACATTTGAAAGTCAATTCCTTTTGTGTATAATCTAGCAATTTTGGAGAGAAGGGATGTGTGTATCTTCGAGTTATGTGAGTGATCAGTAAGGAGGCTAAAAATTTGTTCTTGATGTCTCTCTACTATTGGACAGGAACTACTTGTTTATTCTCTTTTCGCACATGTCGGATTTCCTTGATCTTCTGAACTTTAGATTTAATTTTGTTTTTGGGTGTTTCTAACTATCAAATAATAAATAAATTATTAAAAAAAAAAACAGTTTTTTTTTGGGGTGTTTCTCTTGTATGCATCATGTGTACTAGGATTATATCCCTTTTGTATTTTCTTAGTGAAACTAATTAGTAATCCCAAAAAAAATCCATTACTCTAACAATGAAAATAAAACAATCAGAACAGTCAAAAAGAATTCACAAAAAATGCAAAGAGATGCAAGGAAAAGAAGCAAACCTTGTTTCCAATGTAGCCCATAACACCAACACCAACAGTAGACACCTTTAAGTTCTGAATATGTCTGCGCAAGCTCCTACGAACCCATATAGTGAGGAAAATCCCAACCATCTGCTTGCTTACTATCCTTACAAATGATGATCTTCGTTTCCTCTTAAAAAGAGACTCAAGGTCAATTTCTGCAAGCAAAGCTAACTGTGATGGCACTTCATTTGTGGTTGACTTGAAAGAACTATATGTTCTGAAAGACTTGGTTCCCCTAAAGGACCTGATCAGTCTTAAGGAATTTGGTCTCTCTAACACATGCTGAGATAGCAAGTTTAGTGGAGGATCTGGCCAGCTCAAACCAATCCTTTCAGATCCACTAAGCATTCTGGTTAATTTGCCAGTGTTTTGGCCTACTGATGCTTCCACATCTACTGAATCTTCTGTCCGCAAACAATTTAACCTATCCAACCTCTTTGGAGAAGAAAATTGCCTCTCCAACTCTTGTTCACATGGCAATCCGGCACTTCCAGTACAGTCTGAAACTCCAGAATTCAAACATATGCTTTTCTCGGTGATTGGTTTATCCTTGACTCCATCAAAACCAGTGGAATCTTCATCAAATGGATGAACTTCCTCACCTACATCACTATCACTTTCAAACAATACCTCCTCTTCCACACCTGGGATATCATCAGATGGCTTGAACCTTGATGGAGAAGGTGGATCACTGAAGCTTTTTATTTTGGATTTTATAGGTCGAATTCGATTCAGTGTTTCACGAATAATGTTTTCCCACTTTGGAACTGGACGGCTACTTTCAGCACCAAAGATATTCCCAGCACTTAATGGCACAATCTCCTGAAGACTGTAACCATAAAGCATAAGTCATGCTTCTATGAAAGACTCTCCCGAATATAAACAACAGATTAAGAGAATAGAGACTGCTACAATATATTAAAAATTTAAAACAGAGGAAGAACACTTTATTTTTTTAGAGATAAATGCAATATCAACAACTATGACAGTTAACAAAGCAGGCGAGCACAATCTAGAGCAAATACGGAAGCACCAATTATCTTTACACAAACTATACATGTACTAAAATCAAATAACATAGGCAACTTATTGTATTTCAATGTAATATCAGTAACCAAGGGAAATTCAAGAAAACATACACTCACCCAATCACATAGATATCAGCTGGCTCATCAATATCTAGCCAATCATCAATATCTAGGTTGTCAGGTGGAAGTTTCCCTCCAACATTCCATGTCCCAACACATATTCTAGGACAAAAAAAGGACCAGAAATTAGAATAATTGGCTAACTCAGACTGATAGACCATCACTTGTACCCTTACCCAAATCAATAACTAACTGTTAGATTAAGTGTACCATACCTGAGTTCCTTTGAGTTTATATACTGTGCCCTAAAAGTCTCTGATTTTCTTCTTCTTCTTAAACTTGGAAAAGCATCTGAGGTCCAAAAAAATATATGTTGTACAACATAATAAAGTAGTATAATACATACTTATCAAAAAAATATATAGTATATTAAAATTTGTATTAACACAAACAAGAATATAAAAAATTAAATAAGGCAGAGAAGACAATATTAAAACTGAAAATATACATGATATATAATACTACATTTTTTTTACAGTAAGCCACTAACCTAAACAAAAAAAAATAAAAAAATAAAAAATAATTTATATATAAATATACTGGAAGATAGCAGAAATTAAACAATTTACTTATGAATTATATGCATCTGAACCAACCAGGTTGTTGCATAAAATGGAGTCATTACCCCAAAAGAAGATGAAAGTAATTTTTAACTGGCTTATATCTAATACTACAGGATGATTCCATTATCATGTGGGGGCCAAATTCTCTACCCTCTCCCCAAATATAAAAACTCAATCTAATATCTCCAGATATTTGCATTTACTAGAATGAGCAAGAAGAGGACCATGAGGCCAATCTCAAGATTCATCCAGAAAAGGCCTGCCATAGTTTGAAGCATTCTCCAACTTGTTGATTAGAAAAAATGCTAATACACCTAATTTCAGTAACATAATTTAATACAGCTACCATCTTATTCATATTTAAGAACTAAACTAAACCAATACAGCAAGCACAGTTGACTAATTACATCAAGCAATCTTCTCTTTAAATTTCAAATCACTCTAGATTCCATTTGGCCAGCATTGGAGACCCAATTTCCAATGCCACTATTTTGACTGTTTCAACCCAATTCCACTTGAAAAATCAAATTTCTAAAATTCCAAAAGATAAGAAATTCTAATCAAATCCAACTGTGCACAATTTAAAATGGGATGAATGATCTTAATTCAAGAATTAAAAGTTGTCAAGAGCAGAGTCAAATGGTTTCTATTCCTCCGTCACCGAAATAAGTTTTGCCACAATTTCAAGAAGCCACTGAAAATTCTATTAAAGAAGTCAATCTTGATCATGCTGTGCCAATTTAGAAAAAATGAAACTGTGAACTTGAAAGGTTACCATTAATATCAACACAACCATCATACCCTCTGTTGCCCCTAGGCTTCAATCGTCTTCCCAATTGACCAAATGCTACAAACACCCACTTGATAGTCAGGCCAAAACATAAAATGCATTACACAAAACTATAAAATGCAGCCCAGAACAGAGAATTACTTATGGTTGACACTCAAAACTCATCTACAAACCAAATTTCCAATAAATTCAGGTAAAAAAAGAATTATAAGAACCAGTTCCAGTAGTCCTCATAGCATATTCAGAACCAATTAACCAAAACTCTTAATGGGTTCCTAAAATTCAAAAAAAAAAGCTCTAGAAAAAGAGAGTAGAGAGAGAGAGTGACCCTGAGGGTTGGAATTGTTAGTGTCATGTTGTTGTTGTTGGCCTTGGTCGTCATTTTCTTCTTCTTCTTCTTCCTCTTCATCTTCGTCAGCACTGAAATCAGAGTCCTGGGTGGTGATGTTAAGCCATTTACGCATCACAACTCTAGGCCAGAACAGCTGCACGCACCAATCCAAACAATACAGTTCAGCCCTACTTCTCTGCAATGTTTTTACCTCTTTTTTGTTCGTCATCCAAAACCCAAATACCAAAAACAGCTACATATACGCACGTGTCTTATACTTATACAACGTCAACAAGAATAAGAAAGAGTAGTAGTTACCTCTTGTTGGTGTTGCTTTGAACCTTGCTTCATATCTGTTCAAGATATAGCGGAAACAAAATGCCACAACAAAATTATCAAAGTGAAGCTTGCAATTTTCAATAGAAATAGAAATAAATAAGAAGAAGTAAGCACCTACGTTGCCAGAAAATAACGGCAGTGGGGGAGGTCATGGACTACATGTTTATTATCCCTGCTTTGACCTTTGGGCTAATTTTTTTATTTATTTTTTTCTTTTGATAGTTGGACTAATTTATTTAATATTAGGTAAAGTCCAAAACCAATATTAGACTCGTTGTACCCTCAACCAATAACATTTCATCAAGGTGGGGTAATTATTGAATACTCTCGAAATATCACAAATGCGTACTCCTTCTTCTTACATAACTTTACATAACTGTAAGTTCTATTAATTAAATTAATGGTAGAACTCATAATTCATATGAGATGAGAGAATATTCAATAATTTTCCATCAATCAATGAGATATTTAAAAGATAAAGAAATTGATTATCTTGGATAGAGTATCATTTCTTAAAAATAATAAGGTTTAAGGTTTAACACACTGTCTCAACATTTCCTTTTAAAACATCAGGAAAAACTAGATGAATTATAAAATTCTCCACAACTTATTATTATTATTATTTCAAAAAACAGTAGGCACTTCTTATTATTATAGCTTTTGTTAGCATTACACTTAAAAGATGGTTAAGGAGAAAATTATTGAGTTCCATTATATTGAGAAGCAATCAAAGAAAATAAATAAATCCTTTTTTTAACTAACTTATGTCATTACATCCAAAAAATTGAAAGATTTTTATAATAAAAAATTTAACCTTAACCACCATCTACAAAGCACTCATTTATTATTACTATTAATGACTACTAACAAGTAAGGGGTAGTGTGGACATTGTACGGTAGTGGCAGGTCGGCTGGAAGGGACCCATGGTGTCTCTCTCTCTCTCTCATTTTTATTTAATTTTTGTCTAATATTCATATTTAAGGATACTGTCGCATCCAATTCAAATACCTTTATCTTCATCTTCATCTTCATGGAGCCATGCTTGGATCCAATGGCACTGGAGCGTTGAAATACCGACACATGTTCACTTTTAAACATATGTCACCATCTGGTTCGGTCCAATGCATTAGACCTAAAAACCAAGTCCACCTGCATGATCTATGATGTTGGTTTAGTCACTAACTTACAACACTAGACATTGGACACTTGAAGCTGAAGCTAGGCCGACAATATTATTGTCACAACTACTTTATTTTGACAATAACACCATGGGGAAAATAAAAATCATGGTTCATGAAACAGTGGAGGTCGTTAGTTTTGTTTTTTCTGTTGTCTTTCTTATATAGTACAAACCTCTTCAACATTTTTCTGTCCCAAAAAAAAAATAATAATAAATATCTCATTTCTTCTCAAAAGAAAAAATCTCTAAGCTCATCAATTGTTGATTGCGATCACTATCAGTTTTAGATGGCGTGGATGCTTTGGCTATTATTCTTTGCTGCCATAGTTTGGTCGATTTTGAAGAAAATGATTGTTAGGTTTGGGTGGGAACTTAAAAAATGTGTTAGAATTCTTCAAGAAAGCAAAGTAGGATGGAATTTTCAAACAAAGATGCTCTCAACTTCCCCATTTGTAATTTGACAAAGAAATAAAAGAATCATACAGCTAAAAGAAAGGGTAAACATTAATGGGTATTGCTGACCAATGACTACTGAATATTCCTGACAACTTGAAAATTCAAAGAGAGTTTGAATTTTCAATAAATGATGATAACTTCTGCTGTATTATTCGAGTCGATCTCCAACATGGATAATTTATTCCCCCTTAAACAGGAGATTTGAACCTAAGGCTGTGTTTGGTTCATGTAAAAGAATTTCTATTTTCCGGAAATACTATTTTCCGGAAAGGAAAATATTTTCATGTGTTTAGTTGCATTTCAAAAAATGTTTCGAAAAATATTTTCTGGTGTTTGGTTATGTTCTTGAAAATACCATAGAAAACACATTTTCTACTTGTTGCTCACATTTTCTCACATTTTCTCGATTGCCAAACGAATATATAATATCATTCATTCCTCAATACAGAAACACAAACAAAACCCAGAAAAAAAATCATCAAATCCGGTCAAATCCAGTCACATTTTCTCACAGTTTCTCGGTTGCTAAACAAATATGTAATATCATTCATTCCTCAATACAGAAACACAAACAAAACCCAGAAAAAAAAAATCATCAAATTCGGTCAAATTGAAGAGAGAGAGGCGACTGGGTTCGACGAGGGGCGAGATCGCACGGCGGAGGCGAAGGCGAGATCGGCGCAGTGCTTCGCGAGATCGCGATCGGCGCGGTGCTTCGCAAGATCGCGATTGGCGCGGTGCTTCGCGAGATCGCGATCGGCGCAAAGGCGAGATCGCGATCGACGGCGCGATCTTTCTCCCTTTGCGCGTTCGCGAGATCATTCTTTCTCTCTCTCTTTCTCCCTTTGCGCGTCTGTGAGCTCTCTTTGCATGTCTCAATTCCGGAAATCATTTGAAGTGAAAATAGGAACGGAAATGAATTTCCGTGGTCAAAGCTTCTTTTTTACGGTCAAATGAAAATGATTTTCGGAAAATTCTATTTTCAAAACCAACCAAACAGCCTATTTTACAGAAAATGATTTCCTGAAACCATTTTCACCCAAAACAAACACACCCTAAATAAGTTGCATTTTCAATAAATACACCTACGAAGTAGAGAGACTAGAGAGAATTAGAGAATGTTATTGCGTTACAAAACTTTAGATAAATATTTTCTATAATTGTCCAGTATCATGTGATGGGTTTGTTTTGAACTTTTTGTGACAGGAAACCAATTAAGAAACACATGTCTCTATCTCTTGGAAACTTGATCCTGGAACTAAATCCAAGATTGTTTTTGCATTAAAAACAGTTCAAGATCATTTTTTTTTTCTCAAGATATATAATAATCAATCAGATGTTAGTATGTTACCTATCATCAATAGTATTTCTCATCTTATGAGATAGTAGTTCTCATCTTGTTTTCTTATGAATGAGTATACAAATTTTAATAATAAAAAGGTTACTTGAAAGTTTTATGAGAACTTTAACTATAAAATTACTTAATCAAGGCATACGCATATAACACGAAGATAAAGAAAAAACGATGCATTCCAACCATATTGATTTCTTGACAATAAGAATAGTTTTTTTTTTTTTTTTTTTTTTTGTAAATTACAAATTATTAAAATTGGATTTCAATTTCTTTCTTTCCCCCTATTGCATTGCACCTATTGCATATATATATATATATATAACCTATTGCATTGCACCTACACTAATGTTTTCCCCCTTTGCTAGGTGCACTGCACCTGCACTAAATACTAGTAACAAACAAGCCAAGAATTTTAATATTATGATGATGATGTTAAAAAATTCAAGAAATTTTTTTTTTTTTTTGAGAATAAAAATTCAAGAAAATTAATTGTGGAAAAGTATTAAATCCACATGAGGAATGTTATGATAGCATATAAGAAAATTGAGAGAAATTATTAGATCCACATGAGATGAGATGAGAGTCAAATATTATGTGCAGGACCCACGAGCCATGACCCATGCATATGTGATATCAATTCATGTCCACCCAGCTCAGCTCAGGTGAGAGGGGACAGACTCCTTTGGAAGATCTCTAATTATTTCTTCAAAAATGGAAAATCACCGACCAAATCGAATTGCAATCCCTAAGCATGCATGGGCAATTTGGTTTCTTTCCATCAATTTAACCTTTTTCTTTTGTTTATTAAAAATTGGAAACATAATTAATCATTTCCATTCAATTCCATTCTATATTTTGGTTAAAATCTAACTCTAATCCACTGAAGAATATATATATATATATATATATATACTTATCATCTTCTTCTTTTACCTGAATGGAAAAATAAATATTTTTCCCAGAAAAATTAAAAGATTTGTCACCAAAAATAAATAAATAAATCATACACAACCACCTTGACCCCACTCTCCACCGCGTGAATAATTCCTAATTTATTTGCCACCATCGCTACAAACTACGTACAAAGACATCGATCCCACTCTATCTATCCGGTCAAGTCATTAGATTTGCCAATAGCATCATGTGGTGAGGGTGCTTCCAGACTTTAGGATAAATTAACAGCTTCATATTTCATCATTCATTGAGGGTTTTTTTTTTTTTTTTTTTTTTTTTTTTTTTTTTTTTAATTTTAAATGGTTTAAACATTAATGTACAGGATTCCAGTGCAGACAGACCACAAGACCAACACATGGCCTATTTTGAATATATGTTGTGTTCATATTACGTCCATTGCTTCACTAAAATGGACAGAAGCCAAATCCTTCTTAAAATACTTAAATTAATCTTTGAGTTAATATAATTCTCTATCCCACACACAAAGTCTCATGGATCTTATGAGAACTAATTAAAACCGGCCACTGGCTAGAACACTATCATTTGAGACTTAACAATTAAGCCAAAGTGCCAAACTTATGTTATTTGCCTTCAGAAATGTGTTATATTCTTATATCTAAATTTTAAATTAAGCACTTTTCTTTATTAAGCTTTTGTTCGATCTTATTTGTTGGATATGTATTATATATACGACTCACGAGCATTGATAAATTATTAGACAATACACATATAACCCAATACACTTATAATTATACCCCAACACACTATACGACAAAAGGAAGTAAATGTTGTGCCATTTTCGGCGTATAGAAATAGCTAAGTGCTAAACAAAACAACAGTTTTGCTACACATACATGTATTGTGGCATGTTGTTCGACGTAGGGTTCTAAATTCATTGTAAGCTACAAAAGCACAGTTTTTGCCACGTGCCATGCATGTTCATTGTTCAACGTAAAAGCTTCTCAACTCTCAACTCAAAAGCAAAAAACAAAATGGACCACAGCAGCTAGCATACGACACAATTGCAATTTGCAAAAAAAATAAATAATAATAATTAACAAGATACCATAATTTAGTGCCATATTTGAAAGCATCTTTAATTATTTTGTTCCCAATGTTTTTCTGTTTGTCTCAAAGCATTCTATTTGATCTTTTGATTTAAACATTAGATTATTACTATTTACTTCTTTTTTTGACTGAAGAAGGTCGACTATTTACTTCTTCTTCTTCTATTTCTTTTTCGAAAAAGGTAGTTTTATTATTTATTTATTTATATAATCTGATTACCCTAAATATAGAGTAGTCCTAGCTAGGACACTCACGTGAAGTGACTACATCATACATATTGTCTCATATAACATTCGGCTGGCTTAGTTTATGTTGGTAAGATACGCCAAGTCTTAAGTCTTGGGTTTGAGACTCAAATAATTAGCTGTGTACTGATGCTAACTCTTTATATCCTATCTTCATCTTAAATAATTGACCTAAAAAATAAGTAAATTCTTTATATAGACTAAGAGTATGGAGTCTCGTCCGAAAATAAGTAGAGTAAAGAAGTCATTCAAGTAAGGAAGTCGCCCTAATCACCCCTCTTACCTATTTTTCTTTTACCAAAAAAAAAAGATTATTAAACAAAAACAAAAGACGGAGAGAACTACATATCCTATTCTATATAAGGGAGGATTGGCTCTAATTAATATATATACAACATGATTTACGACTTGAAAATGATTTTTTAGTATGAAAATTATTAATTAACTATGTGATTTTTTTTCTCTTTCTTTTTAGATGGTTAAAAATAATATTTATTAAAAAAAAAAGTAATAATATACTGTCCTCCCTGCAACTTTAAACCCAAGACTTCCCCTCCCTCCCTCTAGAGAGGTATCAAATCAACCCAAGGGTGCAGTGGTAACTGGTAATTACTAATTAGCTACGTGGTGACCACTTGAGAGGATGAAATTAAAGGGTAAAATATTTCTCCATTCTGCCTTGCGCATCCTTTTATGTTATGCAACTTGGGTGATTATTAGGAAAACGTGCCAGGTGTAGTAGTAGTACTGTAGTAGTACTCATCAATAAATATTAAATAATAATCACAATCTATGTGACTAGCCTCCTTTCCGATGGTACTTTTGTCACATCCTTGCTGTGAGCCTGTGACCATTCTGTCTTTTACCATAAAATGATTCCACAAAACGAAAATTCCATTGTCTTGTCAAATAAAAATAATTCTTGTATATGTAGAATTTTATAATACATGCAATTTATTTAATTGAGTCCACCTATGATCTCTGTTAATTTAAATTTTATATTTTTATTAATTTTTGTTATTTTTCTATGCCTCTGCCAACAAAACCTTATTAATAAGTATCCATTTGGGTAAATAAATAAATATTTTTGATTTTTTACTTTTTGTCTTATCTCTTTTAATTTGCTATTAAGTTAACTTTTTAATTTTTTTTAAAGCTAATTTTTAGCTCATCACACATTTAACACAAAAATTATTAAAAAATTATATTTTTTTTTAATAAGTAAGTTACCAAATAGGCAAAAACTATAAAATACCAAACTGACACTAAAAAAAATTGTTAGTGTGGTTCACCCTAAAGAGAGAAAAAAAGAGAAAAAGTTGAGTCATGGCCTCGTGGGGGTCATTGACAATTTGACATGGGACCTTCTAGAGTTCTAGGGATTGCGATCACCGAGCCTGAGAGGCAAAAATTACTGTTAAGCAACGTGTAATTGATTGACACTTGGGACCCAAGCATTGTTCCCTATGACAACGACAGGAATAGGGTTGAGTTACCTTGTGACACATCGTATAAATTCAATACCACCTCAAATCTGTTATAATTTAATGATGTCGTAAAAAAAAATTTCCTTTGAAATAAAAAGAAAATAATATATTTTTTAATAAGAGTAGAGATATATTATTAATAAAAAAAAAATTACATGGTACATCAAAAAGCACACCATTCAAAACCTGAGCTAGCAGATCCTCCAACCAAATAAAAAAAAAATCAGAAACACAGCATACACAGCTAACAAATTAGCAACACAATTAAACTTAGTTGTACATTTATGTAATTTTTAAGAAACAGTTCAAAAATTATTTCTCAAAACAAATAAACTTCTAATTTTTATAAAAGTTGTGAATTCAAATTGACCCATCTGTGAGCTTTCTTCATACGTTTGTTTTTTTTTTTTTTTTTTTTTTTTATTTTATTTATAATTTGGTGATTTTTATTCAAAATTTTGTCATTTAAATTAAAACTAATATGCGCACCACACAACAGAAATGGACGAATTACATAAGAATTTGATTTTTATGATGCAGCACAAGGTATGAATTTAAGGGGGTCCTGTCTTTCACCCTAGGTTGATACTTGATAGTTGATACTGATACATCCCTCAGTCGTTTGAAGTGTCTATATACATGAAGGTGCGCCCCTTTTGGACTCAAACTTTCTAAGATATAGTTCTTTTTTAGGAAAGAAGTAAGTAAAAACTTTGTAAGATGTGATTTCTTCCATGTGAAATGCGTGCTTAATTTTTTTTTTTTTTTTTAAATAAAGGTGAAAATATTATTAGAAAACCAGAAAGTAGATAAAAAAAGGAGGAGCAAGCCTAGCCTACCTAACTAGCTCAGCTTCCTCGATGACAAAACAAAAGAAGGGGGCCTGCCCAAAATCAAAGGTACTTGAAAAGGAATTTTCTAAAGACCATGGGGCCGAAGAGTAAGTTGCCTTATTTGCTACTCTATCGACCCAAACAACTTCTAAGGGTTTAAATGTATATTAAAATCAAATTATATATAGATATATATATATATTAAAATAATGATGTATAAAAATGTCAGATTTTTTTTTTTTTTAGAATAAAAAAAAATGTCAGACTTCAAAAGCTTATTTTTCGAAATATGAGAGTCTAATTAAAAGTTAAACATTATATAAAAAGATGTTAATTAAGGCATGTGTAAGATAGTAAGTAGTAAGGATAAATCCAAAAATGGAGAGAGAAAGGATGAGTCATCACCACTCTCTATTCAGGGTTTTTTTTTATAATTTTTATGAGGTGGATTTGACCCCATTTCTTCTTCTTTAACAAAATAAAATAAAATAATCCTCAACATTGCTTTTTTAAGAGGATTAGGAAAAAAAAAAAAAAGGAGAAAGAGAGGGAGAGAGTAAAATATAGATCAATAAAGTTGAATTCATTCTAAATTTCTATCCTAAGAACTAACCTATATTTTTCTTCCCAAAAAAAAAAAAATGTTGGAAAAGGACACTCTTATTTGGCAAAGGAAATTTTTTTTTTTTTTTTTTTTTGCCTCACACTTTGAAAGCATTATTATAATACTTTTGCTTAATAACTTTCCTAGCTTTCCTAAAAAAGTAGATAAATACTTGAAGGGTATGCTAAAGGATAGGTAATGGTTAACAATCCATTTTAGAAAAGTTCTGACACCACTTTTATGAAAAATGAAAAAAATTATCAAAACATTAATTGTTTTTTTTTCCCATAAAATTTTTTTTTAAATGGATTATTAATTATTACCCAAGCACATTCGTTACTCGTTAGCATTTCTCATACTTAAAATGTTTTTTAACTAGTGCCTATTAAACCAAAATGTTTGACGTGTCACGCACTAACTATTGGTCTAGTTTTTTTTTTTTTTTTTTTTGGTTAAATACTATTCGTTTAGTTATAACTTATAAGATTGACTTTCATGTACGCATAGCATGTGCTCCTCTATTATGCATGATTAAATCTTATTGAAAAAGTTGATTATAAATAACACAAATAGATAATCAATGGCCACATCCCATCATTTTTTATTTTTTACCTACTACGTTACCTATTAGTTAATTATTGTATGGTCCAGCTTGTTTGGACACGTGGCACGTCCATCTAATTTCCAGTAAAAAAAAAAAACCAAAGATCATATAAGCCAATATTGGCTTGGTTTCAATGATGCGATATCAAAGGGGATTAGGGGAGTATTATTAATTTTGATCTAATCCATTCCTCAAGGTGGAAAGCTACAGATTTATGAGTTCTAACTTCTGACATTTTTTGTATTTTTAATTTTTAATGAGGAACTTCTAACTTCTTAAGTCATTGTAGCTAGCTAGGGTTCTGTAAAGAAAAAGCACCAAGTAGAAAATGGAAATGATTAAAAATAAAATAAGGAGGAGAGTCTTGTAAAATACACTTCTGGGCATTCTTGGCTACAGATCAAATTAAGAATTTGTTGATTAATTGAGAGATCTTCATCTTTTTTGGGTTTTGCCCAGGATTAAAAAAGAACCAAAAAATAAAATAAAATCTAGTGATAGTTTTCTATAAAATAAGGAAAGATAATCAATTAGGTGATCTTCATTCTAAAAAAACACTTGGCAACTAAATTCAACTTCTCATGGAAAAGAAAAAAGAACACTCGACAAACACCAATCAATAAAACCAAATACATATAACTTTCATATCTCATATACTTTCATTTTTCATTAGCAGAAATGACCATATAAGTAAGAAAATAAAGATAACCACAAAAAAAAAAAAAAAAAAAAAAAGCATAAGAGAGAGAGAGAGAGAGAGAAGAAGAAACTGAGAAGGGAAAAATGGCAACGTTGATAAATATAAAAAGATTAAGTGGATGAGTGAGGAGTCATACCTTTGAGCTTTGGCTTAATTAGTGGTTGTGAACCGCTTAACCAAGAAGCTATCCTTGGATTCTCTTCTCTGCCTCTGCCTCTGCCTCTGCCTCAATCAATGCAACTATTTGTTTTTCAGTTCAGGTAATTAAGATCTATTTTGGTACAGAACCCAGAAGAAGGAGAAGGGCCGTCTTCTTTCCTTTTGCAAAGATTAGCTCTCTCTCTCTCTCTCTCTTTTTTCTGCGAAAATGTGGCTATTGGGGTAGTGTGTGTCACTAAAGAAAGGTACTGCTTCGGCTGTGTTATAAAGTGCCAAGAAAGATCAATGTTCCTTTCTACCCTTTTTTTTTTTTTAATTAATTTTTTATTCTACATCTCGTTTGAATCTTTGATCCAACAACAATGGTAGTTGGTTCATCAAAAAAAAAAAAAAAACAACAATGGTAGTGGTAGTACTCCTTCGTCCTTACACGTGGTCTCCGAATCAGTTTATGTCGCTTTCAAACATATTTCGAGAAATAAGGACTAAACATATAGTTGTGAACTACAAATAAGACTTTTCCTATTTTACTTTTTTTTTTTTTGGCCAATGGGTTTTTTTTAGAGTATTAGATTTGATTTCTAAAAAATATCCCATTTTATCATTTTATAAGTTACTGTATTTATATATTATACTATACTATTTTATAATATATTTAACATTTCATCTTTTTATTTTACCATACAACACATTAAAATAATATATCTACACAATAAAATAATATAACCCAATACCTAAATTAAATCCAAAACCTAATAAAATATTATTTTTTTAAAATATCATTTTGCTAAAGTACCATCTTCTTTAAAAGATGGTCTTATTTATAAGATGATACTATAGTACAATTGTAAATTTTTTTTTTTTACAATTGGAGTTTTAGATAATACACATTTTTATGGTTTTGATACTATAAATTTACAACTTGGGGTTGTGCCAATGCTCTTAGCATGATTCTACCTAATATTATATTAGAGAATGCAAGATATATATGACTATGATACTATTTCAATATAGAATAATATATATATATATATATATATATGAAAAGTTAGTAAAAGGAAAAGTTAAGGTTATGGGGGAGTAAGAAAATTGAAAAGGTATATCATTGTTTAGAACAATAACGATAACATTCAAGGTATCGGTTGAAGTTATATGATTGAAAAGGTATACTTTTTTTCTTAATCTAAAAGGTGCCTCATAGGACTTAATCAGATGGATGTCTCGTGGGACTTAATCTAATGGATAGCTCACGAGACCTATTAATCTAAAAGGTGCCTCATAGAACTTAATCAAATGCATCACTTTTTTTTCTTTTTTCTTTTTTGTGTGAATAAATAAACCATTAAGTGCATGGCAGACATGCATTTACCAAATCATATATCTTCATGGCGATTTTGAGAAAAAAAACATAGATGATTGATTTTTTGTTTTTTGTTTTTGTTTTGTCTTTGACAATCTATGATGTTGTAGAGCAAGATCATTCTCTTTCACTAGAAAGAAATACGGTTATTAGATTCCTATAAGTAGATTTGCTTCTTGTTTTGAACATGCGAGGTTGAATCTTTTGAAAGTAATCAAAGTATCGACAATTGTTGCCATTGAGAGAAGAGTCAAATTCAATTACGGTTTGAGAGTTCCAAATGGAAAATGTCTCAAATGATTTTGGATGAGGGAAAGTTTTGGACTTTAGAAGGTAATTAATGAAGGAGACACGCACTAATGTTATGTTAGAGATGATAGGTTCACAAAAAAATAAAATAAAATATTAAATAAAGAGGCAGAACTCGAAATTAGTGAATCTTAGCCTGGGTTCACACAGACACCAAATCTTATTTAGCCCTTCGATGAGCCTCTAATTAAACAAAATAGTGGTTCTCAATTCATTGAACAAGCTTCGACCGAATCAAACGGATCAGAGATGGTAAAATTTTATTTGAGAACTCAGCATTTGTTCACACGTATTCTTCTCTACATCTTCAGTCTTCACCAACGGATGTTAAGAGTGCAACGTGTTATGACTTATGACCAATGGCCATATATATGTGTGTGTGTATGAGAGACAATGTGACCTCGTTGTCTAATACAAAAATAGTTTATAACGTTATATAAGGTAGGTTTCTGATCATTTTGCAAATGATTAATTGGTACGTCCAGAGGCAAAGGATATGCTCAATTGCAGGTTGTTGTTGTCTCAGACGTATGACCGACCAATGCTGCACCATAAGCTTATATATATAGAAATCTAAATGTGGGGTACCATAATGTATCTATACCATTTGCACACATACAAACAATACAATCGGGGTTCCAGTTAATTGAACTGGTAAAATTTTTTGTCATCTGAATTGAAATTCAGAGTTGGTGTTTTGACCTAATGATAAAAAATAATCAATGCCATAAGTTAAAATTAAAATTTTAGCATATCTTTAAAAAAAATGATGTAATGTAAGACTAAGCATTACAAAACTATGAAATTTGTGGGTTTTAATTATTAGCTCAATTTATAAAGTCTTTTGTGTCATCAAATTAGAGATTTAGGGTTTGAACTCTTCCTATACTAGCAAGTGACAACCGATCGGTGTCTTGACCTGAAAACAAAATATTCATAATTGAGCGAATGCCATATGTTGGTATTCTATCTTATCTATTTAAAAAATAAATAAATAAATACACTATGAAGTCAATACTCCTAAGACAGTTCCACACCTTTGAATTCTCTATATTTTATAAGGACCCTAAAATTGAAGGGGAATCTAGACATAAATAAGGATTAATAAGTTAGTATCATACGTCTAGTTATTGCCACATAACCTTGTAAAAAATTGTAAACTATTATTATGATCAGTAGCAGATGACGTACTGTGAAAGGTATACTTTGTTTGGCTCATATGTCTTGAATTAATTAATTATATATGCTTTTTTTTTTATATCGTTTTTATGACAACTCATCACATGCACCGGCCTGAGCTTCTTAGTGGATAAAATAGCACCATGACCATCCAATAATAATATTTTGCTTTGTTTAATGATCAATCAATACATGTTGGATTTAAAACTATATATATATATATATGTTGTTCATGCAACTGGGTGATATATATCTAATGATGTTTTTGTTTTTGTTTTTGTTTTTATTTCTAAACAATATAGTATTTTGTTAAGTATGTACGTAAGGCATGCATGCGCAAGAGTCAACTGATCTCTTGTGCGGTTGGATGTATATTTATTCCTTAATTTCTTGCATCATGTGTGCTGGAATGCTTCTGCTTTATGCTATTATAATCCAACCATATATAAATAATAATCATATATAATATTGTTTTGATACCTGGCATATGTATTCGTTTGTTTACTTATCAAAAGAACTATAATAAAAAATTAAAAAAAGTATATGTTTGTTTGCTTGTTCTAACTTTTTTTTTCCCCCTCCAAATATAACCAAATACAATTGAAAATTTTATGAATGATAAAGGATCAGTTTCTTTTTCGCAATAAACGTCAGGATGTTATACAACATATGAAAGGAAACCTGAATCATGGCAGCAATTTTTTTTTTTTTTTGGGTTACATATTTCCACTTTTTGCCTCAACTTTTAAAAAATAAGTTAAATTGATTTTTTCCTCACCTTTCAATAAATAAAAAAGTACAGTGTCAAACTCACGGTGATTCCTCAGTTTAAAATGTAATAAAGAAATTCAATAATTCACATTTACTTAATAAGCTCTGTAGGGTCAATTTTTGGGGTCCAGACCCAGCAAGTAGGTGATTCTGACCCAAAGAGCCCTGAACATCCTATACTCTCTTCCTTCTCCCGGCTTTGTGAGGCTCGTCCTTACTACCAATATTCGTTGGAGTGATTCCTTATTATGGATAGGGTGCACGTTTGGTCCATATTTGGCACGTTCGAGGAGACATTCCTCTTTAGACCTCTTTTTAAATAAGTTTGGATTCATCAGAGTTAGGTCGGAATTTCTTTTGGCACCCCATTTTCTCCTCGGACATGGCTAGACTTTGTATGGGGCCCAAGGCCCATTGTTTGATTTGGGAATTTTACCCCTACAAGCTCAATCGGCTTCACAAAATAAAAACAAAAAGGGCTCACAAAAGATAATATAATATGACACTTATCATCTAATTAATTCATCTAAATAATTATAACATATAATATGTAAATAATTTGTAACAGTAAAATTAGTAAGCAATAGATATTACTAGAGTATTCACCAAACCACACAAACCGTAAAAAGCACACTAAAACTGCTCGCAAAATGACATAACCGCACCGCACTACAAGTAACAGTGTACCGCATCGCATGGTGCAATGCAGTTTGTGGTTTTATAATAAAAAAATCGCATAAACTGCATTGCATTGCACTTTCTTTATATATTATATTTTTTTAATATTAAATATATTATTAATAGTTTAATAACCCTAATTTTCAAAAAAAAAAAAAAGTTTAATAACCCTAACAAGTGTTGATCAGGAAAATCAGCCTAAAATAAAGAAAAACTAGGGTTATTAAACTGCATCTTATATACTACATCGCATATGTGATTGCAAAATAGGTGCAATGTGCGGTGCGGTTATGGTTTTGGCTAAACTCTAAACTGTACCATACCGCACTACACATGTGATTGCAAAAATAAGTTGTGGTACAGTTTTGATTTTGGCTAAATCACACCACAAAGTACGATGATAAAAATTGTCCAAAACTGTATTGCACCACACCACACCACACCACAAACACTCCTAGATATTTTATATATATATATATATATATATATGGTTTAGTTGAAGCATGTATCACCACGAGAGAATATTCTACACACATCTCAACCAATGCCAATGGGTTCACAATTATAACAGTCTAAGAGCATTAATATTGGTGGTGTTAAAAAACTAAATTTTTATTTTTAGCACCACCATATACAAAAAGTGTACAACATTGGTGGTAGTATAGGTAAAAATTTTACTTAGTTAAGTGCACAGCCATTTATGGCTGTGCACTGTAGCTCAAAGCTAAACTTAAATAATATTTTTTATTCCCACCTCTCATTAAAATAATATTTCTTTCTTTCTTTTTTCTATTTCTTTTTTTCCTCTACTTGTTTCACTCATTCTTTCTTTCTCAAAAACAGAACTCTCAAACTCTCACCTCTGTCGATACAAAAATTGCATTAAATATATCTCTAAATTTAAATAAAAATAAAAATAATACATCTTGCCTCTTATCAGAAAGTTGATATAAAACCATTTGAAAATGGTAGAAAATCGTTACCTCACCCAAAAATAATATTTTGAACAAAAATTGATATCAATGTAATAGTCAATGACATAAATTGTAATTTTTAAAAATTAAGAGGTCAATTTAGAAATGATCTTAAGCTTAGAGGGCATAAAGTGTCTTTTAGCCAAATTGTTTGCACTTTCACAATGTATTTGAAAATGTAAACTATTTTTTTGGACCAGGGTTTTGCCCCCTACTCCACCTTCTTTCCCCGCATCCTCTTTAACTCTTTTACACCACTGCACCTTCTTTCTTTATCCTTCTCCATGTTGTCATTACCATCTATGAATCTATGATCCCTCCCTCCACATTGCCACCATCACCATTACCTCCACCATTATAACCTCCCTCATTCCCTCTCTTTCCTTCATATCACTACCATCACTACCTACTCTTAGGCTCTCACCTTCATTCCTTTCTACACTAATACAATCACTGCCTTTCTTCTCCCTCTACATCATAATCATTGTCATCACCACTTTGTTGCATATATAGGTATATACAAAGATAAGTTGTAATAATGATATAATTTTGGAGAGTATATCATTTCTATAAAATGACGAAGTGAAAATTCAAATTCAGGTTTTTTTGATCGGTTGAAAATCTGTTCAATCGATTGAAGTGATGAGGAAATTGGTTCTTGAAAATATGCCTAGTTTGATTCCTATTCGATTGATTGAAAGAACTTACAATTCCTATTCGATTCCTTTTAGTCTATTGAAGCACGAAATAACAGTTTTTTTTATAATTGTTCTAAACTTTTGAAAATGATTTATACCTTGTGGATGTTTTTATGAAACGTTATAACTCTCCATTGGTACCTATTGAAGGGTAATAGCTATTTTGGGTATAAATAGTAGTTCATATTCACTTGGTAACTAACTTTTTATTCTCTCTCAAATCGTTTAGAAACACAAGAAATCTATGCGTA
This sequence comes from Quercus robur, assembly GCF_932294415.1. Lineage (NCBI taxonomy): Eukaryota > Viridiplantae > Streptophyta > Magnoliopsida > Fagales > Fagaceae > Quercus > Quercus robur. Next base: position 37,438,362 of record NC_065535.1, on the reverse strand, counting down.
TTTTCCAACATTGCTATTTGTAGAACCCAATAAACTTGGTTGTATTTTAGGGACAAATTTGTAGAATTCTTTAGCAACTTTTGTATAGGACAAATATTGTCTAAGGATAACATTCAATTGTGCCTCCAAGTCAATCATAATTTCAGTTTGTTTGTTGTATTCATTTTGTTCTTTCATTATTACTCCTTGAGTTTGAAATCCCCAACACACTTCTCTCTCCTCCCACTAACATTTTAATTGCTACGATTACCACCACAAAAAATCAATTGGTGTGTTGTCGTAATAATAAAAGAACAATTATCATAAGGCGATTGCTATAAGTTCAACTCTTCAAATCTATCATAGTTTTATAAAAAAATAAATATTACGTTATTCAATAGTGAAATTATTCAGTATACTTAGTGTTCTACACCTACCTTCACATAATCTAGCATGTGGGTCCTGCACATGGGATCCACATTTATTGATTTATTTGTTTTTTCTTAAATGGTATCCACATTTATGTGAAAGGAGAGTGCAGTCCACGAGATGATATATGGTGTAACAGATATATGTAATCACACTCTCACATAAAGATGAGTTTCATGCTTATGTGGTCCACCCCTACCCACTCATATATGTGGAAAATGTATCTTATGAGACGGTATCATAAGACCTCTACCTCACATATTTAAGATCCATACATGTTGGTGGGGAAGAAATGTCTCATAAAATGATATCATATGATGGTTTTTCCTATATAAGTGGGTGATTATGTATACCCGATGCACAATATCCTCCTTTGTGTAGCCTGCTAGATGTACCGCATAATTTCTCGAATTTTATTCACAATGGTGGAGACGTGGAGTTAATGGTGATGGGGAAAGTCTTATATTTGTTGTTAGTGGCCTAGTGGGCGAGTAAGAACTGTCAAGCAAACCTTTTCATGCTTTTTATCCTTTGATATATCCATAGTTGACAGCTCTATACACAGCCCAATCCATCTAAGCAAGCCCAGTTTAAAAGAAAGTGGTCCATTCCGAAGAGCCCAACAGTACAGAGCCTGATTTGGATATTCACACATATCCTGATTTCTGAACCGAGAGCCAGAAAACGTTGGACAAAACAAATTAGTAACATACTAAAGAAAACGTTGAGTCTGCAATCTGCAGGAGCAAGTAGAAAGTAGCCAAGGCCTTTCGAAGTTAGAAACAGAGCTGATGATAAGATAAGAAGATGCCACTTCTTTTTCTTCTTCAACCCTGTAAGTCTCTTTCTTCTCCCAACTATTCTTTACCGGTTAACAATTTCACATTCACTATCCACAACAAAGTATTTCCAAGCAACCCCACTAGATGCCCAGCTCCAAAACCCTCCAAATTTCAAACATTTTCCACTGTTGGGTCTCTGATATTTTCTAAGAATAATTTTCCAATTTGTGGAGGTACCCATGTTGCCTTTTGCTCTAGGAATGAGGTTTTTGATGGTTTTTCGAGTACCCAGTTGCCCCAAAAGCCTCCAAATAATTCTACTAAAGATGATGAGGAGCTTGAATTGCTAAATAAGCCTTCCCCATTTCCTATAGATAATTATTTTGACTCAGAATCAGACAAGGAGTCTGAAAAACCTGATAAAGATGAGGCTTTAGCGCCTTTTTTGAAGTTCTTCAAGGGGGGAGATTCTGAGGAAGAAATGAAAGAAGTAGATGAGGGAGGTGTGTTAGTATTAGAGGAAAAAAATGACGAGGATGGTAGGAATGAGGAAGGTAAGAAGGTTGCTGTTGAGTACTATGAGCCCAAACCTGGTGATTTTGTGGTGGGGGTGGTGGTTTCGGGTAATGAGAATAAGCTTGATGTGAATGTGGGGGCAGACTTGTTGGGTACAATGTTGACAAAGGAGGTGCTTCCCTTGTATGACAAGGAAATGGAAAACTTGTTATGTGATATGGATAAGGATGCCAAAGAGGTTATGGTTAAGGGGAAGATGGGAATTGTGAAGAACGATGAGGCATTGAGTGGGAGACAGGTGCTTGGAAGGCCTGTTGTTGAGATTGGAACTGTTTTGTTTGCAGAGGTTCTTGGGAGAACACTTAGTGGTAGGCCATTGCTTTCTACTAGACGGCTGTTCCGGCGGCTTGCCTGGCATCGAGTGAGGCAGGTTCATTTCTTGCTCTTTTCTTTTCTATTTAGCAGATTTGGAAACTTTTGTGCAGAATATAGAAAATGTTGTGTAGCGATGTTGAGAAAATGTTCTTTTAAAAAAAATTATATAGGAGTACATTTTTTATGATCTTTAAAATGAATCAAGATAGATTATACAATTACTTTACGATTTTCATTTTCCTAACTTTATTACTGCCAATATTAAGCTACTACTTAGCTTTTTTTTTTTTTTAGTGGATGATTCTATTTGATGATGTGAACACATCTTTTGCTTTCTGTTGAGCAGATAAAACAACTCAATGAACCCATTGAGGTTAGAATAACAGAGTGGAATACTGGAGGCCTTCTTACAAGAATTGAGGTTTGTTTGTCCCTTGTATGTCTAATTTGTGTGTGTGTTCTTATGCATTTTTCCAGTTGTTATCATTTTTTAAAATTTACTTTGCAGGGATTGCGAGCTTTTCTTCCCAAAGCTGAGTTATTGAATAGAGTGAACAACTTCACTGAGTTGAAAGAAAATGTGAGTAGTTTTCCCCCCCTTTGTGCATGATTGGGACAAATTAAAAGGCTATCATGTGTTCTATCAACAAAAAAAAAAAAGGCTATCATGCATAATTAGAACAAATTAAAAGAATGGCTGGATAGATGTGTCGAATACATGATTTCAGCTAATATGCAGATTATGGATAGAAATATTAATTAATTTTGTGGAAATCTTCATATATTTATATATTTTCACTGACCATTAATGGCCCAATTGGGGACTGACTTGACTACATCCTTTAAGAGTTGGGGGAGATCCTTAAAAGCTATCTTGGTGGACGTTGTTTGAATCAAAAGTACTTGTTCTGATCATGAAGCTAGTGTTTTTTTGTTTTTGTTTAAATTTTGAGCCTACATGTGTTTGTATGTGCTTGATATGCATTGTTGGCCTCCTTCTTGACTGCTTTAACCTTTCATGACTGATGGTTTTAAACAATTAATCAATATATGCAATTTGACATCATTGAATATGGAAATGGAAATTTTTACAATTGTGGAAAGCTTCCATTGGATCTTAAATCATTGGTCTACCTTGGTTATGAAATCCTAAGGGGCCTTTGATTCTACTTTTTATTATAAATTTGTAATACACACTAACATGCACGCAGAGTTGAAGAAACATTCTTCCAGTTACATTCAGTTTCTTAATATATAAATATATCATGTTTAATCCAAATTTTTTATTTCATTGAATCATAAAACATCTATCTGGTTCTGCAACTCAACCTTCATATAATGCATGTGTTATTCCTTTTTAGGTTCTCCATTTGAAAAAGCTTACCCCAAAAAAAAAAATGGAAAAAGAAAAAGGAAAGAAAGACCCTGGCTTCTAGTGACCTTGACATTCACCTTTTTTTTTTTTTTGGGCTGGGGGGGGGGGGGGGGGGGGGGGGGGGTGGGGGGGGGTGGGGTGTGGGGATAGGGTTACAAAAGTTGGTGGCACTTTTTTAATTTTTGAAAAAACTACAACGAGTTTTTTTTTTTAATTTATTTATAAAAAAGAGTATATACTTGAATTGCTTTAATGCCCATAGTTATTTTTCTTGTTCACAGTCATCATGCAATCTTTACTTATTGGGTTTAAGGCTGTCTACCAACTACCTTTTCAAGATCCCACTTCTAGCATTTGCTATGACCTTTTTTATTATTACTACTGTTACTAATAATATGAATAAATCAAATGGAGTTGTGAAACTGGGCCATATGGTCAACTACTGCCCTACTATATTTATTCTAGGCCCTAATTTAGAGCTAGTGGTGCAGTTGGGCAAACTACTAGATATAGAAACTTACTTGCATGTAAAGTAAGATATATAAACTTATATGGCAAAGTAAAATGGGCCATCTGGGTAACTGCCTGGCTACCATATTTATTCTAGGCCTTAATGCAAGGGTTGGGGTCCAGTTGGGAAGAGCAAAAGCATTACATACTTAATACTTTTACTTTACTGATAATGCAGTCTGGGACTTTCTAACCTTCTATTCTCTGTTTGTTTATATACATTCACTTAGGTTCAATGCAAACCTTTTGTGCTTCTTAGACATAATTTGTTTGTTGCTGGTGTAGGTTGGACGTCGGGTATATGTGCAGATTACTAGAATTGATGAGGCTAAAAATGACTTAATATTGAGTGAGAGGGAAGCTTGGGTTAGTTTTTCTTATGTCATTTGGTGTTTCTTTTGCTCAATTTGTTTCTTGCAATTATATTTTCTGTAGTTCTTGTTTGGTTCTCTCTTTTACTTTTCTTTAAAAGACCTGCTATCTTTTCACATAATTTTGCAGGAAATGTTAAACCTTAGAGAGGGAGCACTTTTAGAAGGGACTGTTAAAAAAATCTTCCCGTATGGAGCTCAAATAAGGATTGGCGAAAGTAACAGAAGGTGAGGAACAATTAGAATTTGCTTTGAAAACTTGTCCTGGAAGTAAGTTGGATATGCGTATTTTCTTGATTTTTCTATTTTTGAAAAAAGAAAATTCTGAATGTGTGAGTGAGTTGGGATTGGAGTAGCCAGACAAGGAGATAAAAAAGAAAAAAAAAAGAAAAAGATATTATGTGGTTGGTGAAGGTTGCTGATTCCGGTGCAATAAAGAACAGGACAAAAGGGTTAAAAAAAAAAATAATAATAATTTTATGAGATTTCTGGTGAGCTGTCTTTAGTGGCCAAACTTTCATGCATATGTGTTGCTATTCTTTCTGACACAAAGCTTCAACAGTGAGTCTTATGAATGACAGCTACCATAATGGAGATTAGGGGTGGTCAAAATGGATGACCTAGTGCTTCAGTTTATAGATTTTTATGGAGGGGAACATAAAATGAAGGCTTATGTTATGGCTTAAATAAGAAGAAAGTGTTGTAGGAATTTCTGGGAGTGACAGAATTTACAGGTTTTTGGTTCCAAAAAAGTATTAATAATGGTAGGTTTAGTTGAAACTAAACCATATTACTTTAACAAGTATAAAGTAGATAAAATTCATGACCAAACTCCTCCAAACAACTCATCTTCTGTCTATTTCCTGATTAACAAATGAATGCAATTATAGGGAACAGTCAGTAGCTATATTTTATTTTAGTCCCCTAATATTAACTTTTCAGTTTCCTTCTAATTTAAGGATGTTTTAAACATATATGATTAATTATACCCTATGGAAGATTCTCCTTTATTATGTTGGACCTTTGGAGGGATCCATTAGTGAACCCACATTGGCTTAGCAAATTGCAATGAGCACCATATGCGTTGAAGGGGCTTTAGCTATGATCTATTCTTTGCATCATTTTTCCTTCCATGTTCATGGATGTAATTCATAAATTAAATTTGCAATTTTTATTTTATTTAGTTTATAAATGGTGGATGATTGTCCTCATTTTTTTTGTCTCACAGTGGGTTGCTGCATATCTCAAACATCACCCGTGCCCGAATTACTTCTGTCAGCGACTTACTTGTGGTTGATGAGAAGGTTAAAGTTCTGGTTGTGAAGTCAATGTTTCCTGGCAAAATATCTCTCAGGTGATTGAGGACTGGATTTCTAGGTTTCTGAGTGCAATCCATGCATGTTTGATGCACCAAAAGCGCTTTATGAGTAAAAACATAATTATTTACTTTTTTACTAGCAATCTCAAACTTTTCATTATTAAATTTTTTGGTGCTATAATTTGTGTCTGAATTAGATCTTGGTAACCTTGACTTAAGACATTCATGAATACCATAATTAATTTGGAAGAAGAAAAATATAGTTACATGAACAAGCAGATGGGCTGAAATTGTTGTTTGTGGTTTGTTTGGTATGCAAATAGAATGAAGAGTTAGACATTCCTTATTTTCTATGGATTGATGTCACTAGTAGAGAATCTTTCCTTGTCTACCTAACTATCAATTATGGTTCCCCCCCCCCCCCCCCCCCCCCCCGCGGTCTCCTCTTTTTCTGCCCTTATAATCTTATTTTCAATTTTCACAAACTTAGTTACTTCTAATACATTCCAATTCCTGTGTTTGTGCTCCATAAGTTGGAAATAACAGACAATTTATTTATGAAAGTTTGAGCACGTAAAACAGGGCCTGAGCATGTGGATTTCGTTGTTAAATACGAGTAAACTTAATTGATTATATTTCTTTTCTAGGATCATATATGTTTGAATCTTTTCTGGCCTCCAAAAGAGTAGGCTATAATGGAGAAGCTGTTGATTTGAAGGTTGAATTCCTGAAAGATTTGCAATAGTTCCATCTTCATGTTTGTAAATAGCAACATGTATTTAACAGTTGACAAAAGTATGTCTTAACTTTTAGTACCCACATAAGTTTGCATAGGTAAAGTGATGAGTAGCTCTGTCATTGCATTAAGTCCATCTCTACAAATATTGAAATATATATACTTAGCGATTGTGTTTTATTTAGTAAATCTGTAACTTCCGTAACTATTAGAAGATGATCTTACAAGAGAGTTGTTATTGAGATGTATGTCAAATTGAGGACCTTTTTGGGGTGGGTGGGGGTGTAAAAGAGGAAGAGAATTATCATCCCCAAAACACAATCGCTAAGAGAATTCCTAGGCCAAATTCTCATTGGGATCAATTGCAAAAAAATGGGTGCCTGCGTTTATTCACTAAATGTTATTGTAAGATTTGGCGGTCATTTCATAAGATCCGGAGGACCGATCTATAATCATCATTCTATGTTTTCTAATCTTTCTATGGGATGAATTTGTTTCTCTTATGCAATTTTGAAACAGAATTGAATTATATTTTATCATGAGGCATTCAAGTGAACATTCAATCTTTCCATAAGGACCTTAACTCATCTAATAATGCAATATGATGGTGTACTTATTTGGGGTGTTATATTAATGCAAATAATTGTGATATAAAGATATTGAGTTGTGGTTATAATACTACTTATTTGGGATGTTATATTAATTCAATGGTGAGTTTGATGTGGGTCCATTACCTGATGAACATTTAATCCTTGAAGTTTTAGCCTCCACAATCATCAAATTCTAATGAGCAAAATACTGCCTTTATTAGTTTTACTTTTTCCATGTTAGAACCTTTTTTGGTTAGGAAATTTGTGCCAATGCCAAACAGTGGCACTAAGTAGGTGCTAGTGATAATTTTGCCTGTGTGTCTTGCAGTATTGCCGACCTTGAAAGTGAGCCTGGCCTATTTATTTCAAACAAAGAGGTGCTTATATTGTTAATATTTTTCTCAGAATTGAGATTTATTATATGGTCTGTGTGTTGCTTCCATCCAATTTCCTTAACAGAAAAAATTCATTCCATTTGGCAGAAAGTATTTGCTGAGGCTGATGCAATGGCAAGGAAGTACAAGGAAAAGCTACCTTCTGGTTTAGCCCCTCATAAGTCGGAACTCCCTCCAACCAATGCTTTACCCTTTGAGAATGAGGTAAGAATGTATGCAAATTGGAAGTGGTTCAAATTTGAAAGAGAATATGAACCAGCGTGACCCTTAAGGTTGCCCTGTGACACCATCAAATTAGAAAAAAGGGAGGGCTCAGACCTTGCTATCCTCCCCTAACCCACACACACCCCATGATGAAAAAAAGTAAATAACTCTCAAGTCTCAACAAGGCCATTATACTCTCGAATTCACAAAAATCAAGTTATTCAGCATGTATTGCAATTAGATCACAAGCCATTGAAAATCTATGGAGACATGAGCATATGTTGTTCTCGCTGTTGACATAGTTTTCCACTTTATTATTCCATACAAATGTGTAATATGATGAGTCAAAATATTCTCAGTTGTAGTTGCAAACCTTGTCCTTGGTGTTGTTTTTGTTTTCCTATGGAAATGATTAGATTGATTTTCTTCTGATTCAGTTTGTTTCTGTATATAGAAAGCATTGTTCTCCGTTGTGTACCAAAACAATGTATGATTTATTTCAAGGCCATTGTTTGACTGGAATTAGGCTGCTACTTACTGTTTGTCATATAAAAAAATTTCATTTTGACCCTAACTAATTGGGTTGAGTCTATGTTGAATTGAATTTTTTATTTGGTATTATTTGCTGTTCAATAGAAATTTTAGTCAAGTCCATTGCCATATATTTTTAGCATATCGAAACAACGGTTTCTTTGTCATTCAACACAATGGAGATGGCAAAGACAGTAGTTTAGTGTCATCTTTTGCATTATCTTCTAAGCAATAAGCCCATAGTTGGCAAAGTGTAGCCTCTCTTCTGTAGCAATAGGCTCCACCTTCAACTCAGAGCAGTACTAGGGGTATGAATATGATTTCTGACATCAGTTTTATTCTCAATTAAAGCCAAAAGTGATTTGTTTTGTTTTATTTGTTTTATAAGGGAATTGTTGCCATTGAGTTATACCTCAATTGAAACTTCTCTCAAATTACTGATAGAGAAAATCTATGGACAACTTTTGTCACAGCCCTGATGTGGCTAACTATGGGTGGTGGAGAAAAAACAGTAAGTCCATGTGAAAGTGATAAGCAACCACTCACAGTTTGTCACGTCAAAATTGTGACCAAAATTGTGATCCTAAAAGAACTCCTTACTGATACTAACAGGAAAAAAAAAAAAAAAAAAAAAAAAGGTTATAGAGTAACTGTTTTGTAGTCAGAAATATTACATCCATCCATTCTCTAAAACTGTCAGTTAGTCCTATACAGTTTGCTCCAAAAAAATTAAAAGACGTAGCTTGGCTGGGGTTGGTCTTACCCTCCAGAGACAATAATTATATCATGTTTCGGATACATGTATCATTCCTCTCACAGTGTGTCGGGTCCACAAGCATATGGGACAAATGTACTATGAGAGTGATGATGTATCAAATGCATGAGGTACATTTTCCTCTGGAGGGACAGCTGCCATAAACTTTTACTTCTCTCTTTCTCTATGAATAGAAGTGAGTAATATAAATAGATGCAACCAAGTTCATAGGAAGATCTTTACAGAATTCTCTACCTTGGCACTGCAGGCATGGCTTTTATGAACAGGATACAGCAATTCTCACTTCTAGGTATAGTTTTTGTCTCTCCTCTAGTGTTCCGAGGAAAAAAATTAAAATAGATACATGACTTTGGTTACCATCCGGGGGTATAGAAACATGGTTTTGAAAATGGATGACCTAAACTTGTGTATTGTTTACCACTGGATTGTAAGCCGTGGAACAATGAGAGAAAATTATGTCATGCAACAAAAAATGTCACCCTATTAGCAGGATTCCAGTAAGATGTCTGCTAGGTTGGAATCCGTATCTCCTTAGAGAAATTTCATTGAGTTCTTTACCAACCCTATAATCCTACACACTCATCCTAATCTGCTATCAGACATTTAATAATATCATTAAGCACCTCATCTCCACAGGGAAAATGCCAAATGGCACCGCTCTTGTCATCTTCATGTTTTCTTATTTAATGATTTATGCAATTTAATATACGTGGATCATTTTATGCACCACCATAATAATGGGTTGGAGGGTTGTCACCCTCCTATGCTTTTCTTCTACCCAAAAAAAAAGAAAAGAACACTTCGTGCAATTAGGTCATGTGAAGTGTTATGTAATGGGTTAAAGAAATTTTCTTCCAAACTAATTTGAGGAAATTTTTTTTTTTTTTTTTTTTTTTTTTTTTTTTTTTTTTTTTTTTTTTTTTTTGGGGTGGAGCAACCTTTTAGTCTTTTATGTCAAAGATATATGAGTTGTTAAAGATTTTTTGTAAGTTTTAACTAATTTTATTTTTACTTAGGAGATAAATGAAAATGAGAGTTTATAACAGTTTTCATAAATTCACTTATAATTGAGAGTGAGAATTGATGGTTACATTAACCAATATATTGCAAATAATAATATCTTTCCCATTTGTGTGTGTCTATATAGACTTTATTGATATGAAGCCAAAATACAGAGCATGCTACAAGTACATGATTGAATTTAATTGAAGAACTTAAAGTATTACACAATTAATTGTCCCTAATTTTTTTTTCCCAATTTTAAAACTTTAATAATAAAGTTTTGCATAGATTAAACTATTTTAACAATTAGTAAAAAACTAACATGTGTGATCCACATACGTATGCATGTATGATTAGTTTCAACTATGAGACATACTACCAATATATATAATCCCCCCCCCCCCCCCCCGGCGGGGATTATGTAACTATATTGCATATAATCTCTCTCACATGGGATAAATCTAAGGGGGGGTTTGGTTCACTATGATGTGAATTAATTATGGACTTACGGTCACATTATTGTAATGTGAACATTACAGTGTTTGGTTGATTTTGTTGTGCTTAGGATTACGATTATCTAAGATTACAAAATATTTCACATTACCTTATTAAATGGGGAAAATCTTAAATCACTTATTGGTGGGTATATAGTAATTTATTCAATTGACAAAATTGTCCATGGTAAAAAACTTTATTTACAAAATTGTCCTAATATATTTTCAAACCCTAGCCCCTATCTCTCATCAAATTCAAAGTTCATACCCTAACCTTTCTCTCTCTCTGAATCCATAGCCGCCGTATGTCATCATCATTGCCACCATTCCTTGGCAGCAAGCCCCTCTATCTACTTTTCTCTCTTGTCACTATACGAGTTCAAGTTGTTGTTCTTCTTCATCATTGGCAATCAATAGAACCACCATTAGAGGCTGATCCTTCGAATCTTGAACCAAAACTAGTCGAGTTGAAGTGGAACAAGCTTGCCGTTGGAGAGGATATCATTTGGAGAGGATATCATCAGATATGGGGGAAGTCATAGATCACAAATCGTTCAAATTTAGAAATTGTTTTGGTGGATAAGTTGTTTGATAGTTGAGAAAGTTTGGGAAAGTAAAATATAATTTTGTTTAATTATTTTGTGGTTATCGACTGTAGTTGTTTGGTTGATGAGAAGGTGTGAAAAATAATAATAATAATAATTATTATTGTTATTTTTAATATTGGTTTTGTGTTGTTTGATTGGTGAGAAAGTAGAGGAAAGCAAAAGAAAATTGTGCTCAATTATTTTATGGCTTTTTTTAAAGTTCCAAAGTAAAATTTTATTTAGTTATCTCAAATGGATATTTTTTAAAATTCATCGAAAAAAATTCTTTATTATTTTTGGAATATTAGGAACCAATCAAACAAAGATGGAAATGTAACTAATAAACCAAGCATGGTAATGTTATATTGTTGTAATGTGATTCCATTGATCTAAAATTACAAGAATCTAACATTACACTGTAATAAAATATTATGCAAACTAAATGCCTCTTAAGCAAGGTTTTGAATTCCGTTTCGAAGAGCGTTCTGGATTGACAATTGGAACGAAATATTCTGGTACTGGTGTGTTTCGGTGCACCGTTTCGAGATTACGCACTAGATACACACACACATATATATATATATATAATTTATATATTCATAACTTCATATTTCATCTATATATATCTAAAAACTAAAGTGCAATGTTTATTGTTGTTGTACTCCTGTTGAGTCACATCATCAATCTATTTTCAATATTTTCTCTCTTCTTTTTAATTTTCTTTTCTCTTTATTAGTTTGCTACTTTATAATTACACATTCTCTAATATTTATTTACTTTTACCTTTTTATATCCCCACTACTGTATACCTTAACCTTACAATTTCTCAATCCCTTCATCTTTCTTTTATTTTGACTCTTCTTCTCCCATTTTTTTTACTATAAAAATTTATTATTTTTCTCTTCCATTCAATTCTTTTGCTCACACAAAAAGGGTAAATACTCTCTCTCTCTCTCTCTCTCTCTCTCTCTCTCTATATATATATATATATATATTCTTTCTTTTGGTGGATGTTTAATTCTTTAGATTGATAAATTTTTATGTTTAACTCTACTTTAGATTGATATGATTTGGATATATTTAATCTTTTATCTTTTTAATTTTATTTTCTTTGTTTGTTACATGTTATCCTATGAAATTATAGAATGATATTCTATTACATAGCATGACTTGGATAATTTGGTGTTTACAACTATATATTTTCTTTTGAATATTCTTTTACTCATCTTCTTTTATATAATTTTGTTATTTGGATAATTCTCTCTCTCTATTATTAATTCTTTGGTGGTGTGTTTTTTGAGTTATTTATCACATGCACTCTCTATCCCTCTTATAGTTTTGGTTTGAGTTAATTTTTAGATATTTTAGAAGTGAAATGATTATGTATTTGAATGTCTCTATAAATTATTTGAGTAATATCAATTGTAAATTTGTGATGAGATTTGGTTATCATGATAATATTCTTAAGAGAATGAGAAATTCAAATAATTAATTTTGAACTTAAAAATTTTAGTCATAGAAAAAAAAAACCATAACACACTATACAAAAGTTTGAATAATATACATCACTTGAAAAAAGAATAGTTTTTCTATCTTTTATCTCTCTCTCTATATATATATATATTGGAATAATATCAATCAAATGCACCTAAGTTTTTTTCAAAAAAAAAAAAAACTCAAAATAATAGAATGATATATGTAGAGATAGAGAGATGAAAAATAATTTTAGAAATAATATCACCAGTATGTTTTAGAGAATAAATCATATATTATACCGCATTACAAAATAGTTGTATATTCCCACACGTAGCGTGGGTTTGCGACTAGTTATATCTAATTAACCAACACAACATTTAAAATATGATATGAGAATAAAATGAGCCAAATGATGAATTTGGGCTTCAATGTTTAAAAAACATTCAACATAGTTTGGAATAGGCGGGAATTGAGAGACCGGAACAACCAAAATTTTTCCGGAACACCAAAATAATCTGAAACAAACTGGAATTTAGACCAAAACAGAAAGGGGGGTAAATGCACCAGAATAAGCACCAGAGCGAAACAGAATTTAGAGCATTGCTCCTAAGTGTTAAACTCTCCCAATGTAAGGAAGGGTTACACAATATACCACATTACCACCTCCGCCCCTCGGGCGAGTTTGTTTGCAACCAAAATTTCCAAGCCATTACTAGAGCGTTTGTAACTATTTCTCGCCTTAATAAAATCTAATCATGACGCCCACGCCATCTAAAAGCAATTATAGAAACCCAAACTACGTTCAAACTTTACGCAGGAGCATGCCACATTTCAAATGGCTGCATGACTCACGAGCATTAATTTCTTTCCCTATCATTGGTTTATCCTATGGCACATAAAAGAGGAAGTCTGATCCTAATAAGTTACTGATACCATACGAGAGTGACACATTTTCATATCCATTGCATTTTTTTTCAATTCAACATTTTGGCAAAACCAAGTCCTATCAGCTGTCTTCACCATTTTTTGTAATATCAAGTCCACTTGAAATAAGTGGTTTATTTGCATTGTCAATAAAACTGTCCTTCACAAAGTGCACCTTCTTTTCTTTCTTTCTTTTTCTCTCAGATAAAAAATGAAAACATTTTCCCACTTTTCTATTAAAATAGGTATCTGCATATTTACTCACCATACTGGTACACTTTGGCATATCCCACAGGAACACCTACAGTGAATGTCCATGTACTTACCGTACTAAAAGGATACAACTAACTAACTGCTGCTAGTGGTCCAAAACTCTAGCAACAAGCAACTACCTAGTATTCATTCAAAAAAGGAACTACCTAATAACATAATTCGTACAATCAATGGTAGCTCGATATCTCTGTAAGAATAGCAATATTAAAGATGCTAGAACCGCCTCCCAGCTGTGGGCACACAAGCACTAAAGTCTTTTACTGACTCTTATCACATCATTTGCTGATGAAGATCAGCTGATTGCTGAGCCAGCTCAACCATCATGGCCTCATCAAAGAACTTGTTAATGCTCACATCCTCACTCATTCCCTGAAATTCAAGACAAACTCAAACATTATTACAGCTTAGATGCAATTTTCTAGTTCTACAATACTGTTGAAACTGCATGATTGATAAAATATCCACAGATAAATTTGCATGACTTTGCAGCATCCACCTTGAAATCTTTCTCAGATTGTGTTGTAAATGGAGAAAAATCATGGGTGGAAAGATAAATGATAAATGACAGCACACACTGCATATCAATCACTGCTGCACTACTTAAAAACAATATTACAGCCAAGCCTTTTGTGTGTGTGTCTATACATATGGCTTGGTAAGTTACAGTCACGGGGTCTTGAAGCCATAACTTCAAAGCACACCCATGAATCTAGAAAGTAAAATTATAGAAGGAAAATATTTTTTAGAGCAGTTTTCAAATAGTCACTCTAGAACATATTAAAGCAAGCACAATTCACTTCAAAGCACTACTGAGTTTTTAAAGAGTTTAAAGGAGTCAGTGAGTGAGAGAGTGAGAGAGAGACTTCAGCTCTGCTCTTTGTTGTATGTGTCTGAATGAGAGAGAGAGAGAGGGTGGGAGGGAGAACAGCTTACCTTTCTACGCCTTGTCTTCACCATAAATTCACGAGCAAGATGCTGAATTGGAGCCGGTTCAAGTGGCCGCAGAACAATACTCTTGTCAAGAGGGTCCCCAGGAACAATAGCCCAATGATCAAACACTGAGAGGCAAAATGCTTGTCCTTGAGTATGGTATCTCAAGTCTGTCTCAAAACCGAATGATTCTATGACGGGTAAAAATGCCTGAAAATCCAATAGGGCTAAAATTAGGAACATAAAAGTTCAAGCATACATGTGTATTCAAATTGAAATCAACAATGCACCACACAAACCAACGGTCCCAAAAAAATTCCATTGGTCATACAAGTATTTCCTAGAGGATCTTTATGTGGACAAAGTTTAGTCACAAAACCTTAACAATATAAGCTGGGGTCCCTGGTTGAGGAACATCAGCTGTTACATGTCCACGCCTGCGAGATAAGACCGTATAGATTGCAGAGACACAATCGATTGGTGTTTGTATCTGAAAAAAAAGCATCAAAAATTTAGTTGTAGCTCAAAGTTCATGTCTTGACATAAGTCATAACTCAAATTATAGTTGTTTCTCGAAATCTCCATCATAATACAACTTCATGAACGAAAAGCATTTGCTTAAACTTATACATATACTTGAAAAGTTTTCACATGTTTTAGTTTAGTATCATTGAAAATTTTTCATTAAGCTCTAAGATGGGAACTGAAAGAAGATAATTCTGCTCAACTTTCATTTGCACACTCATCACATTAATCACAGTTTTTGTTCCTTGGTTGCATGCAAAGAAACAACCAATTGGATATCTTCCTAAAAAATGCAATCTCATCTTGATGTGATATTAGTAGCAAGCATTTACCTCCACATAATACATTGGTTCCATAAGCCTTGGGGTTGCCATAAGGAAAGCTGAATAGGCCACACGCCGAGCGGTAGGAATGATTTGACCAGATCCCCGATGCAGCGGCTCAGGTGCAATCCTGGCATCAACTATTTTGAACTTAACATTCCTGATGGGTTCATCACAGAGGGGTCCTTCTCGAGCACCCCATTGAAATCTGTCCAAAATACGTAAAATCATTAATGTTGAGGTAAAGGAGACCAAGAAAAAAAAAAGAAGACATCATTTAATTTACCCCTGAACAATGGAATCCTTGACAGCATTCAGCAAGTTTTTGTCAACTTCACCTGAGAGCGTGTCATCTAGTAGAATGTTAGGCCCCTGCATATGTGGCATTTTGTCAAACAAGAGCATAGAAAGTCAAGTATGGCATGAAATACAAGTCTTGAATATCTTATAAAAATAATCATAAACTAAAAAAAAAAAAAATTGTGAACATTGCTGAGTCTAAGATATAAAAAAGAGCATCAAAATGGAAGCCAAGACTAATAAGAGAGCAACAAAATTGTATATACTTTCTTCTTAATTACATAAAGAGCAGGCAAATGCACACATCCTCATGCACACTATACCTGCTTATCAGGGCCAAATGCCCATATGGACCGTGACGCAAGCACATCCCACCCATAACTCTTCTCAAAGAATTCACCAATTGTCTTCCGATTCCAATCAATGCTTACAGCACCATTCTCAATGTCCTCTGGTAGTCCTCTCTCCAAAGGCTCTGCGATCTAGAAAATGAGAAGAGGTATAAGTGATCATATTGAATGAACAGAATCACATATGATTCTCAATAGCAACAAAATCAACCAAAATGGATTTCCTACCATGGTTATTTTGTTCTTTTTGTTTGGTGTTTCAGCAAAACATTTCATTGATGAAGACTCCACCACAGTTTCACAGAATGAAACAACAGGATCTGCTACCTAGATTTCAAGTTAAGCACAAGAAGCAAAGATTTGCCTATCAGCAGAAACTACACTCAAAACATCAGAACAGAAGAATTGATGGTATAGAAGCTAAAGAAAGAAGCGTGAGAAAATAACTACCTTGACTTCTACTTCAGAATAGAGCTCTCTAAGGTCCTTCATGATTGAATCCAAGTACAACTCTCCTGTACCTAAAATAGTGTGCTCTCCAGACTCCTCAACTTTGGTAATGGCTAGAGGATAGCTCTTGCTGATCTTCCTAAGACCCTCAACCATTTTTGGCAACTCACTTGGATTCAAAGGCTCAGTAGCTGTTTTCACCACTGGAAGAGTGTTGAACTGGAGAGGCCGGAATATGTAGATGTCCTCATAGCGTGCAACATCCTCATCACAAAGCGTGGCAGTTTTCATAATGGAAGCATCCACACCTTCAATGAGAACCCAAGAACCAGCAGGAGCCTCAGCTATGGGTGTCCTATCTCGAGCTTGATAAACCCATAATTTTGTTACTTCTTTTACGGTCATGTCCTCCTCATCATCTGGGGAATATCCTTCTCCCAATACTCGTACAGTCTGCCCTGTCCTAATCCTTCCACTATAAACCCTACCAAATGCATCAAAGACACTACAGTCCGACTTGGGATACAGCTTGGTCACATTAACCATTAAGGGGCCTTCAGGATCACAATTCTTCATGGCCTTATAGATCATGGAATCTTTTGGTCCAGTATAAATATGATCAACCTTCCTTGTTGCAGAAGCTTTGGGGGAAGGTATATGCTGAACCAGCATATCAGTAAAGCCTGAGGAATTACCAAAAACTGAGCTACAAGCCAGCCTCAGCAAAGGCCTGACATTCAGTTTATAAGCCACATTAGGAAGAGTCACACCAAGTTCTATAAGGGTAGCTTCCACACTCTTTTTATGTTCACCAATCACTTGGCTGTATATTTTGTAAAGGGGTTCGAGCACAAACTGGACAAACGATCTTTCCCCTCCACTAGCAGGGGGTTTCTTTCTAAAAACCCTGGCATCTGGATGATAATACATATCTCCCCAAAGTCGAGACGCAAACTTATCAGCATCAAATGGGATCCCATGGAGTTTGACATACAGTTTTGCAAATGATTGCAAAGTGAAGGACCATCCTGCTGTACCACTTGCAAAACAAACATTTCCAGCAGCTGGATCTATAACTGGGACATTGCCAGTGTTATTAGTGGCAGCAACTATGTTGCTATTAATGACTTCCAGAGTATGCCTTAGCTTATGGTACGCATCCTTTGGGGGCAGCTTAAGTTCTGTTATCAGCCTGTCAACCTAAAACAAAAAATTTTATATAAGAATTCAAGGGAGTAACAGAAGTTCACTGCTCAATTATAAAATAATTAATAGACCAAAGATATGCACTCAGAGTGAGAGTTACCTTATTAATTACAACTACAATAGGTAGGTGATCTTGGATTGCATGGCGTATAGCCCTCTCTGTATTTACCTGTATATCATATAATATTATAAAGGGAAATGTTAGTGAATGCCTTAAGGGCATTGGTTTAGAAACTATTTTTAGAAACATTTTATGGGAAAATGATAAAGCAATTAATTTTTTTTTTACAACTTTTTATATTTCACATGACAGTGGTATCAAAACTTTTCTAATATGGTTTATTAACAATTGCCCTAAGGACATCCGTTAACATAACCCTATTATAAATATCAATATAAACAGTCGTATCATGTTCACACATGTTATACTACAGACGAGACAGAAATTAAGAGTGGCTATATCATTTCAACAAATCAATACCAAAAGCCAACAGATATAAATGGATCAAAAGATGGTTGAACTAAACACAGCATTTAGGGTTGTCCCTCCAATGAGCCACAGCTTACAAAACCAACTTTCCTAATCTCCTGTCTAGGCAGATGCCCATGAAGGTGACCCAACATCTAAGGTTTCAAACTTCATGCTTATACTTATCTTCAGTCTTTGACGGATATCAAGTTGATTCTTAAAATTTTGTTTCAGAGCCAAAAAAAAAAATCATAAATTGATCCATGAAGGTACAGACTGTACCAAAGCCTAGAATGGTTAGTAGAAGAAAACTAAAAACGATGGACCTTTCAGATAAAAGAAGAAAACTACTTACCATTACTCCTTCAGCAGCATCCACTATCAATACAGCACCATCGGCAAGTCTGAGAGCAGCAGTCATTTCATCAGAAAAATTAACATGCCCAGGGGTGTCCATGATGTTACACACATACGATTTTGAATTGCTATCTTCAAGAACAAGGGACATTGGAACTGCCTTAATTGATATCCTTCTCTCTTGTTCATCAATCCTCGTATCTGTGTACCTCAAATGCTTCTCACTATTTGCATCAAATGTGGACATATGGTGGGTTTGCTCAATCAACATATCCATGAAGACAGTTTTGCCATGCTGAAGGTGCCCAACAAGGGCAACATTTCGAACCAGAGTGGGATTCGACATGAGACCAACAAGAAATTGTGTTGGGACATACATTGAAGAATCCTTCACACCAACCTCAAACTTGATATTCCTAACAGGTTTGACTATTGGTTGCTCCAATGGTTGCTCATCTTCGTCCATCACCAACGTTTCAACATCTTCGCCATAAACCTCTTCGGCAGTTGGGTAGTACTTTTTGTCCTCAGCAAGGACAATCTGGTTATCCATATCAATATCATTGGAGGCTGTCATCCAACCATTTGAAGCAGCAGCTGCATCCTCACCATCCGATGCCTCCTCTTCAATAGGCCTGTCTGTAAGATCTTCGTCTTCATCCTCTCTGTCACTCTCTCTGTCAGACTCGATTTCAGGTCCAATATAGTTCCCAAACTCGTCATATAAGCTATCATCCATGTTTTTCTTCTTATTCTTCCCTTTTTTTTTTCAAATCTGAATATAGCATTAGCAATTAGAGCTCCTTTCAAACAACAAAGTTCAGTATACTGAAATTCAATTCTCACTGACCTTCGCTATTAGTTTACTTAAATTGGTAGAAACATAAAGCGGGTTTTTATCTACAAAATCTTGCACTCAGATATTTATTCATTTATTTTCATTTTAATCCACACAAAATCTCGGATCAGGGAATGTAATCACCAATTCAACTAAATGGTTGATGGGTGGAATAGATGTAAGGTAGTGTTTGGAACAACTCTGGGAGAATGCATTCTAGTAGAACGCATTTCAGCAGAATGTAGTTTGGTAGAATGCATTTCTCTAGAAAATTGAGTTTGGTATGAAGTTTGAAACTTCTACAGAAATGTAACTATGCTGAATGAATTTCTTTTGATTTGAAAAAGTATAGAATGCATTTTTTAACATTACTAGTTTTGATGTAAGTGCAAGGCACGTAAAAAAACACTATAAAAAAAATATTCTATGCAAACGAACACTGTGATTCTATCACCTTTCTGCTTTGATTAAAATTTAACTTTGACTTTATCATTTAGAATGATGAAAAAAAAATTTATTAGTAACAGAATTACATTAAAGAGTATTTTATCAAACTAATGCTACAAGCCAAATATAGGGTCTATAATTTGCATTTTCAAATGAGAGTCTATCGGTGTATCTCTACTAGCACAAATTGATAAGCCACAGTATTTCAAAAAAATATAAAACAATTATAAGTTATTTTTCAATAAAAATATCAAAACTAAACAAGTAAGCAAACTAATGCAGCGGCACTGGAAATATAATATGTAAAAGACACCCAAAAATTGATAATGACTAAGATATTTTTCCTCCATGTCATGAAAGTAATCTACTGACCATTTTCCCTATATTTATTCAGAATTGTAGTCTAACCACCTAGAAAGAAAAAAATAAATCTCTAAAACAAAAATAAATTATTAGGTGCCATAGAACAACATTAACTTATATGAAAAAAACATAAAACATTAAGTAAAGTAGATAACCCATGAAACAATTATCATATTACTTGGCCAAAATTAAGGGTAGATTCAGATAAAAGAAACCTAGAGTTTAGATTGTAAATGGGAATACATAGAAAACTTGAAAATTAAAGGTTTTGATTAAATTATAACTTAACATTGTGACACTAACTATTTGTAGAGTTTTAATTTATGATGCAACTTAAGATACCCATGTAAGGCTATGATTAATGAAAAACAACACAATTTTTTTTTTTTTTTTTTTTTTTTTTTGTAAATTAGGGTGTTCATCATCTGGTAATAATGGAACAATTGAGCACTGAAAACCAACAAAAAAAAAAAAAAAAAATTCCAATATCTGGGTCACTAACTAAGTGCATAAAAACACTGCAGCTATGGTTCAAACAAATTCTTCAATAAAAAATCCCAAGACCCATGAATTCAAAAAATACTAAAATCCACACAATGTCAAAACTGAGAAGCTAGACAATATAAGTCATAAATGATAGTAGTGTCAAATTAGAACTATCTTCAGAACTAAAGAAAACAACCCATCTAATATTCGAGAGAGAGAGAGAGAGAGAGAGAGAGAGAGAAACCTGAGTTTGGACGGAAACAAAAGCCACCGTCGAAGCGTGGACACCGGCGAGGCTTTAGGGTTTCTGGGAGTGGCCGTAGGCAGTGAGGAGTGAGTAGGAAGAGAAATGAGAGAGGACGCTTTAGGGTAAGGGCAAAAGTGTAAAACTATTACTTCAACTATCTATATTTACTATTTAGGCAAAAATGCAAACTATTCATTCAAATATTCAATTTCAATGTCTTCCAGTTGTTTCGGTTAGCATTGTTTTGTTAAACACACCAAAACGGTGTCGTTTTAGTGTTTTTTCTCTTTATTTTTTGTTTTCAAAAATAATTTTTTATTTTTAAAACTAAAAAATTTGTTTGGCAATTCAAAATGGATAGAAAATAAAAACTGTTCTCGAAACTAAATTTGTGAAGAAAATTGAAAACATAAAAAAGACTGTGTTTTCATTGTCTAGTTTTCAAAAGTTAAAGAAAACACGCATTTGATTTAATAAATCTGTCTCATTTAATGAGTTGAATTAAAATCCTAATAACAATATATTTTAGTTTTATTTTTATTTTTTTCTTCAAAAAAAAATATTTTTTAATTTCAACTAACCAAACGTGTTTTTGATTTCAAAAATATAAGAAATTTTTTTTTTCTTTACATTCCTAAAAAAAAGTTTTTAAAAATAGAAAATAAAAACTGTTACTAAACATAACCTAAGATTTTTTTTTTTTTTTTTTACTATCTAAAACTGTGAAACATTAGCCTAATGCTAAAAATATAACTAAAGACCCTAAAAAACCATATGCATCAGATTCAAACTACCCCAAAATTTTAACAATGAACAATACTACACTACTTGTGGTGTGGTATTATTGATCGCCAATGTTAATATATATATATATAAGTAAAATATAATTTTGATCCCTAAACTTTATTAAAAGTTTTTTTTTATCCCTAAACTTTAAAAAGTTCATTTTTTGTCTCTAAACTATTGAAAATGTTTGTTTATGTTCTTAAACTTTACCAGAAGTTTTTTTTTTTTTTCATCCCTAAACTATTAAAAAAGTTGTTTTTCTTCATTCACATCTCTCTCTCTCTCTCTCTCTCAAAAGAATTGATCAAATTGCATGGTGGTCTAGTGTTGGTGTGAGGTACTTTGATCTGGAGCGTGTAGGTGGTAAAGCTCTAATTAGTGATTTGGTTTATGGAGGTGGTGGAGCTTTGATCTGGTTCATGTGAAATGGTGAAGCTAATAGTGGTTCTTTAATCTAGGTGATTTGTTGTGGTGGCTTGTGGCGATCGTTAGATTGACGACTTGGTTGGTTTGTGATGATTTGTGGGTTGGGTGATTCTAGTTTGAGAGAGAGAGAGAGAGAGAGGCGTCTATGAGAGGGAGAAAAAAATAAGTGAGAGAGAGAAAACAATAAATAATGAAAAATTAATATTTTAAAAATATAATATTGAGTTTGCTGTAAGAGTATATACAAATGAGTTAGTTAAATAGCATTTTTGCACAAAATTTGACAAAAAAATGCTACTAGGCCGGATGCAAGTGTGTAGGAGGCAAAAAATTAGTTAAGCCAATTAGAATATGCCATGTCAAAATTTAGTGGCAAATTCCAAATTTATGTGTCATTAAAATAATTAAATCAAATGATAACATGTGTCATCCAAGACGATATCACATTAGCAAATTAAAATTTGCCACATGTCATTTGACTCACAAAATAAAGATAAATTTCCTAATTATAATTAATGGAAAATCATCTTTATTAAAATAAGTAAATAAAATAGAGATAATTATCTACAACTACATGTAACAAATTATTGTAGGACTCTTTGTTGATTATTATCTTTATCAAAATAGATAAATAGAGATAATTAACTATAAGCACAATTTAGGCCAACTGGAGTCTACAACTTATCTTCAAGGAGATTAATTCGAAGTGGGACTTATCCTCTAAAACCATTATAAATAGCGGACATCTCATTCTCATTCTCCACCAACTTTTCAAGATGTCAAAGCTTCGGAGAAATTATGCCCCTAGAACGCACAAAGAACATTTAAAGAAAATCTTTTAAATCTTTCTTCCAATACTTGAAGTTTTATTGGAATCAAGCTCAAAAGTCTCTGTACATAACACCATCCAAGGCATGTGTGAATGCTGACATGACTAGATCCGGACCCTACACGTGGGCTAGCTGTGAGGAAAGGAAGGGGAACGTTGGCTGAAAATAGGATCTTTGGCCCGTGCCAACGGCATGATCATTTTGGGGAATAGTGAGATTTGCATATGGCCTGGACACCCAACACTAGCGTAAAAGGGAGATAGCGACCCCCTATGGTTAGATGTTATAGAACACCCTTTATTGGTTAAGCTTGTGCTGGACCACTGCCAAGGACATGTGCATCACTCCTGGCCACCCTAATGTCCCTTTCCTTGTCCATGACTTGCTCCCCACGTCGTAGCAGAGCCGCCTTTCATCCCACTACCCTGACATTGACATGTTTTCTCTCTTTTCCAGCCTTAATATAGTACAATAGCTGTATTAGGATTCAAATGGAGGAATCATGGTTTGACACCTGTCCTTAGGTACCTAACAACATTTCTCGTACTATAAGAGGAACATGTTGCTGAACAATTAGGGCAAGAACCTAGGAAGATAGAGAGAAAGAGACAGAAGCTTGGGTAGGAAAGTGAGGTAGAAACAAAAGCTTTCTTTGGAAAGAACGTTACCATTGTATGAAAACCTTTACTTTCACATAGTAAAGAGCTCTAAGGGTGCAGGACATTCTCCCCTTCACTCACCCGTGATTTTTTATCCCTCTCAAAGGGTTTTTCACGTATTTTCCCGTGCCTTTCTTACTTTCTTTGTTTCATATTTGCATTTCTCTAGACATTAAAGTGTTAAAGTTTCCATTTTTATTGTTAAGCTTTTTCACCTAAATTTACAGTTAGATTTGTCATTCATTCTCTTACATTGTATTGATAATCTAACTTGTACGTACAGTCTCCATAAACTTCAAAAAGCCATAAATCATTGAAGTTCAACGGATTAAGTCTCTAAAGCCCTGAAGAACTTCAACCCAAAATCCTTCAAATTCAAAGAATCTTCAAAGAACATTCAAAGAACTTGAAGAACAACAAATCTCTAACAAGCTCAAAGCTAGAAATTCATTGTAAAGATCGTTCAATTCATCTTTCGAACAAAATGAAGAAAATTTCGTGTTCGAGTCAAGATTACAAAGAAGATAGAATTAGAGGATTACTACAAATTTCATGTTCGAGTAAAAAACATAGAATTGTATTCACTATTCAATTACTACAAATTTACATTTTTGAAACACTTTCAATTGTTTGAATTTCAAACTTGAGCAATTTTGTGTTTACAGTGTTCTAACACACTCTCCCTCTAACGATCTCTATCTCCCTACAAACGACCATGGCCAAAGCTTTGAACTCTGCCTTAGATCACCATCGACAATGACTCCGCCTTCACTCCCCCTTCTTTTCTTATCTCACCCTCTCTAGCTCGCTATCTCTCTTACCAATTTTTTCTCTAGCCAAGCCCTAAAACAGAATGCCATCGCCAATTTTCTTAGGTTCAACCACCACCGGCGATGGCTTTGAAACTCAAGCCTTTCCTTTTCTCTGAACCACATCTCTCTCTCTCTCTATCTAGACCCAAACCCCAAATTATCACTCTCTCCCTTTTCAATTAGAACCTAGAAAGCATCTATGAATAAAGACCATGGTAGTCATAGAATAGTAGTGTGTGAAGGTCATCATGGAGATTGTGAAGCTAGTGGATCAAGGTGGACTGTTGTGGACATAGTGGTGAAGAGAGGTCCATTTAGTAGTGTATGGGTTTGGGTTTGTCATAGTGGTTTTGATTTCAAGTATTGTGAAGTTGGGTTTGAATTCAAATTGTGCATATGCGTGAGTTGTAATTGTGGAACAACATTGGGTTGGTGAACATGCTAACCTAAACCCAACCCAACCCAAATTTAAAAATAAAATAAAATGAGCAATTTGACTTAACTCACCAAGCCTCAAAAACCTAACCTAGTCCATCAAGTTGGATTGGTTTTGGTAAGATAGCAGGTTGGCTATTCACCCTACCTTTGGTGCCACGCCTCCTTATGGATCATGTGAATTTGTTTAATAAGGGTGGGTGTTTTGCTAGTATTTTGTTTGTACATTGGTATCAATGGAGTTTAAACAATTTGGATAAATAGAAAGTACTTCACGTGTCAAGCCATGCTAGAATATGTTAACCAATTTAGAGTGACCCTAGAATGGAGTCAAATTTCTAATAAAAAATATTAGGCGTAAATGTACTTTTAGTCCCTATATTTTGACTTATTTCCATTTTGGTCCCTACATTTTAATTTTACCACTTTTAGTCCCTAAACCAATTAACGCGTGTTATTTCCGTCTTTTCCGTCAGTCAACCGATGGAAATAGCTGAGGTGGTTGCCGGAGGAATTAAAATATTATAAAAAAAATGCCACATCAGCATCTAATTTAAAAAAAAAAAAAATTGTCAATTTTAACTAAATAAAAAAAGAAAAAAACAGAATTAAAAACAATAAAATACATCAATTTAGATCTAATTCATTTTGAACAAGAACACACAAGAACATGATCACAAATTTAAACATCAACACAAAAACACAAAGAACACAATAACACAAACCCAGAAAATTCAAAATTAAACCCATTGAATCAATTTCCTTTCCCACTTAAAATCAAATCAATAATGCAATAAAATTTGAGAAGAGAACAAAGACCAAATCAAAATTCATTCAAACTAAATTCAAACCTGTTACTAATAAAAGAAAAAAAAAATCCAAACACAAAAAAATCACAATCCAAAAGGGAAAAAATCAACATATACCCATTGAATCAACTAAATGACTTGAAACTTTAGATTTACACTCAAATCAACTTCCTTCAAACCCATTAAAACTGAAACCAATTGAGATTTTATTAAAAAAAAAAAACCTATTGAAACTCAAACCAACTTCTTTGAGAGATTACTCATTGAAATTTGAAGAAAATTAGAGAGAATCATAGTGGAAATGATTGGATGGAATGATTGAACGGTGATTAGATGAATGTTGGAACAAAGACCCATGGCTAAAAATCCTTCTTCCCCAAAGACCCATGCTAAAAACCCATCAATTTTTCTCATTCTTCCCCAAAGATTCATAGCCAAAATCATAAAATCAAAGAAAACCCAGAAATCTCAAACACTCAAAAACCCAAAAATCCAAAAACTCAAACAAAACCCAGTTTATTTCAATCAATCAACAACAAAATCAACCAACTTGGCCAGCTTGGCTCATTAAATCAAACAAACACACAAACCCAAAAAAACCCAGCCAATTCGGCTCACAACAACAGCAAGCCCAACCAATCCATAATAGAGCTAAACTCAAATCAGCTATCATAAACCCCACAACTCCAACAGATTCAACATTGTGAGACAAAGAGAGAGAGATGCTGTTATCTTTAATGCTTGGCTTGTTCGAACTCGGAACCACTGAACAATCTGACTTCGACAAAGATGAGGAGGTTGAAGACAACGACGAAGAAGAAGACGAACAACAAACCCCCGTAATCATCGTCGTCGTTGTCGACGACAAAGCCCTCTGCTGCTGCTGCTGAGGGGTTCTCCCTACCTTTCTTTCCTCTACTATTTCAAGAAAAGTTTACTGTTTCCTGGATTTGATTTTTTTTTGCTGGTTTCATTTTTTGGGTTTGGGTATTTGATTTTCGGGTTTTATTTTCTGGGTTTGATTTTTTCGGTAATTGATTTTCTGGGTTGTGGGTTGATGATGGATGTAGAGATCTATGTGTGTATTAGTATTTATCTATGAGTGTTTACATTGAGCTGGTCTTCGTGTTAAAGCTTTTCTTCGTCTTTTTAGATCTGAGATTTCATTTTCAAGTTCTAATTTCTTTGTATAGATCACTACAGAGGTAGGGCTTTATTGATTTGTTGCTGAAATTCCTTAATGGAAAATTTTTGATTTCCTTTATGTTTGTTATTGTGTTCTTTGTGTTTTTAAATTTGAGTTTGTGTTTGGTTCTGGATTTGTGCTCTTATGTTCTTGTGTTGATGTTTAAATCTGTGATTATGTTCTTGTGTGTTCTTGTTCAAAATGAATTAGATCTAAATTTATGTATTTTATTGTTTTTAATTCTGTTTTTTCTTTTTTTATTTAGTTAAAATTGACAAATTATTAATAAAAAAAAAATTAGATGCTGATGTGGCATTTTTTATAATATTTTAATTCCTCTGGCAGCCACCTTAGCTATTTCCATCGGTTGACTGACATAAAAGACGAAAAAACACGCGTTAATTAGTTTAGGGACTAAAAGTGGTAAAATTAAAATGTAGGGACCAAAATGGACAAAAGTCAAAATATAGAGATTAAAAGTACATTTATGCCAAAATATTATATGTATCCAAACTCTAAAATTGGCAGAGTCAGTCCTAAATAGTTTGTTCCAAAAAAATTAAAGATGTTGCTTAGCTAAGGCTGGGGCCTTGGGATGGTCTTTGTAAAGCTAGGTCTTATAGAGCAATCCAACAAAGCAATGGTCAAGAAGAAAGGAGAAACAAAGTCATTTCTAGAGATATTCACCTCAAGCACAAAAACAATGTTGTTTCCACTTAACCAAACAATGTCTCATTAACCTCAAATAGAAAAAGTCTGGAGATGGTTGATATAGAGGATGTCGTTCTTCACTAATACAAAATGCACCATTTTGTATGATAAAATTTGTTAACGTTGTGCAACAACATTGTACACGTGTCACAAAATTATTTAACCAATCAATTAGTTGTTAGTTTGTAAGAGTTTTGTGCCTAATTACAATTAGTAAACTATGGTGCTATACATGTAAAACAATAAGTAAATTCTTTTTTTACTTAATCAAGATTTGTAAATCTCATTTTCTCTAATCAATTGAAATTTAGTTTCTCCAAAAGTTAATTTTCCTTTTTCATGTTGATGACATAATCATCACGGGCAATGATTCTCCCTTCATTACTCACATGATCCAATAGCTTAGTTTTTCTTTGATATTAAAGACTTAGGGTCCGTTTGTTTTGGCTTCAAACCATTTCAGGAAATCATTTTCTGTAAAACCGTGTGTTTGGTTGCGCATAGAAAATAGAATTTCCGGAAATGCATTTCATTTGATCGTAAAAATAAAGGCTTTGACCCGGAAATCATTTTATGTTTCTATTTTCACTTCAAACCATTTTCGGACTCAGATGCGCAAAGAGAGAGAGAGAGAAAGAAGAGAGAGTAGAGAGAAACAGCAAGAATACAACGCAACAGAAGCTGAAGCGTCGATCGCACCACTGGCGAGATCGTCGCACCCCAACATCGGTGAGATCATCGCACCCTAGTACCGCCGAGATCGTCACCACCCAAGACCGATCCACCCAAAACCGATCTCGTTCTCGACCCAAAGCTCATCGGCGCCGCCAGTCTCGCCATTGTTCTCGTTCTCAACCGCCAGTCACCGATCCGATCTACCCATGAGTAACCCAGTCACCGATCTACCATTTTTCTCTCTACCCATGTCGAACCCAGTCACTGATCTACCCATGACGAACCCAGTCACCTCCCTCTCTCTTCCTTCCTCTCTCAATTTGACTGGATTTGAAGATTTTTTTTTGGTTGGGTTTTGTTTCTTGCGTTTATCTATTGAAAAATGATATTATATATTTGTTTGGAAGCTGAGAAAATGTGAGCAACAAGTAGAAAATGTGTTTGCTATAGTATTTTCAAGTATATAACCAAACACCATAAAATATTTTTCAAAACATTTTTTGATATGCAACCAAACACTTGAAAATATTTTCATTTCCCGAAAATATTTTCACCTGAAAATATTTTACACTGAACCAAACACAGCCTTAGACTATTTTCATTATTTTCTTGGCGTTCATATTGACATATTTTCTACTAGTCTTTATGTGACCAAACTAAGTATGCATTGGATCTTCTACCAAATTCAAGATGCTAGATTGCAAACCTTACAAAGCCCCTATGACAGCCCATTACTTTTTGACCCTCTTTCTTATAGAAGAATGGTTGGTGCCTTCCAATGCTTAACCTTCACTAGACCTAATGTGTCATTTGTTGTACAACAAACATGTTAGTGAGCTCTCCAACTCATAATCACCTACAAGTTGCTAAAAGGATTTTAAGATATCTTAAGAGTGCTTTGCATCAAAGCATTGCTTTCACACCTAATCCCATTACTCTTTCAACCTATACAGATGCTGATTGGGCTGTGGATCCCTTGGATTAAAAATAAATCATTAGCTTTCTGATTACTTTGGAAATTGCCCCATTACCTAGTCTTCTAAGAAGCAAGCTACATTGTCTTGTTTCTCTACTGAGGCTGAATATTGAGCCTTTACCACTACTACAATAGAGGCTTGTTGGATAAGAATGCTTCTCAAAGACCCAAGTGTCTTCCTGCCCGCTACTCCTACTTTCTAGTGTGACAATTTATCAATTCTAGCTATTTTTTCCAATCATGTATTCCATGCTAGAACCAAACATATTGAAGTTGATTATCATTTCATTCGTGAGAGGGTTCTTTAAAAGGATCCATTGGTTAAATTCATTTTATCTAAAGAACAACTAGCTAATGTTCTCACAAAAGGCTTACCATCTCCTCAATTTCAAATTTTGATTTCCAAACACATGGCTAAAACCCCCCATTTGATTGAGGGGGGATGCAAAGACAGAGCTTGTAGATAGGAGTGCGCAACAAACACGCCAACTTGCCAAAACTGACTCAATCCAACCCAACCCACCAAGTTGGGTTGGTTTTTAGGAGTTGGTAGGTTGGATTGGGTTGGGTTATGAAAATTGTTTTTACAGTGGGTTGGGTTGAGTTCGGGTCATAATTAGATTCATAAACCCGTCTAATCCAACCAGACCCACCTATATTTAATATATATTTAAATTTTTAAAAATATATTATACAATTTTGTTATTTACTTTTTTACCCTCCTTCCTTAATAAAACCCAAACCCTAAGTTCTCCTCATATAGTTTGTGCTGGTTTGGTGTCATGCTTAGGATTATTTGGTTATAAATTTTCTCTTATTTGTAGTGGTGTTATAATTCTCAATTTAATATTAATAATAGTAATTAAAAAAAACATGTCCAATCCATGGGTCCAACCCAATCAACGTGAGTTGGGTTGGGTTGGGTTAAGATATTTTTAACCTACCATTATGGGTTGGGTTGAAAAAACCCCTTAACCCGACCTATGCATGCCCCTACCTATAGAGTAATCCATCAAAAAGTCAAGAAGAATGGAGAAACGATGTTGTTTCCAAAGATATTCACCTCAAGCACAAAATGGCGTCATTGCCACTTAATCAAATGATGTCTCATTCACAACAAATAGAAAATTCTGGAGATGATTAATACAAACACACCATTTCGCATAACAGAATTTGTTAGCAGTGTGTAACAACATTGTACACATGTCACAAGATTGACTAATAGAGTAGTAGATAGTTTGTTAGAGTTTGGCACCTAATTGCAGTTAGTAAACTCCAGTGGTGTTTGTATATGTAAAACAAAGACTAAATTCTTTTTAGTTAATCAAGATATTGTAAATCTCATTTTCACTAATCACTAGAAATTCAATTTCTCCTAAAGTTAGTTTTCCTTTATCAGTCTTTCCCTCGGAGTTCGGAGACAATAATTTTATCATGCATCATATATGTGCGCGGATATATATCAATGTGTGGGACTTGTGAGTGTAGGACACATACTTTGAGAGTGATGATGTATGTATTTAAGTTAATCCAATGATTATATTTTGTTTTCTCAAATTTAATTTTTGTACATATTTAATATCAAACTAAATAACTTTTGTATACTTATTGGAGTTTAAAAGATGATAAGTTCTCAAAAAAATTATCTAGCAAATGTACTTATGTCATATATAGTTGATAGTTTTGTATACAATATATTTGTAAATTATGATATACTCTAGTATCAAAATATAAGATTTATATGTATGTGTGTTTACGCATGTGTGATAGTTTGTCTTAAGTTTTAACTAATATATTAGCACTAAAATTTGGCCCCTCCAAACAAAAAAATCATCGTTCCAGCCCGGCCCATTCCCTTTGGAGAGACTGCTACCCTCGAGTTTTATCTTTCTCTTTCTCTCTATGAATATAAGAAGAATACAAGCAATATAAATGGATACGACCAAGTTCATAGAAAGATCTCTTTCTCAAGAAAAAAAAGTTCATAGGAAGTTCTATATAGAATTCTCTACCTTAGCACTGCAGGCATGGTTTTTATGAACAGGATAAAAAGTCTTATTTCTAGGCATCTTTTATTTTTGTCCTCTCTAGACAACCTGTTATAAATGATTAGTTGAATAATGTATTAAAAAAAACAAGATGCCTTAGGGCTTTGGTTACCATCCACATCCACTCCAGGGTATAAAAGCAAGCTTGCGAAAATGGATACCCAAACTTGGGTATTGTTTACGATCATGGATATTAATAAAATGTGGAAAAAAAACAAAAGAGAAAAAATTGTGTCATGCAACAAAAAATGTCATACTAACTCTTGCAAAAAAGTCTTCTATCCTCTTGACTGAAGAGCGGGATTCCAGTAAGATGTCTGCTAATTTGGAATCTGTATCTCTCCTGAAAGAAATTTCATTGAGTTCTTTACCAACCCTATAATCCTACGTACACACTCATCTGCTATCAGAGATTTAATAATGTCATTAAGCACCTCATCTCCAAAGGGCAAATGCCAAATGGCATCGCTCTTTTGTCATCTTCATGTTTCCTTATATTATTGCTTCAAAGTGTCTTTTTCTTTTGTTTAAGATTGCTGTGAATGATAGAGAATCCAAGTCAAGTTGGCACGTTATAACAAAATAGGGTTTGGGGCTCCATGAACATAATCTAAAGGCCATAATAATATTCCAAGAAAGGTACCCTCAAGTCAGTCCATGTGGTGGAAAACCCCATTTTACTGACTACAAAGGAATGATAATACATAGCTAGGTTCTACATGGTAGCATAGCTGCATGAGAGGTAAATTTCTGTTCAATAATTTAATGTTTTTAATTACTTTTTCATTCAACTGGCATAGGATCCACGGGAAATTTTAGGAAAAAAATAAATTTCTAGGGTACGTATCCACTCCGTGTTAACTTATGGTATTCGGTCACTTAATTATAATTATTTTTTATCATCAAGTTAAAACATTAATTGATTTTTAGTGTAGTGTATTTTGAACTTACGGATAATAAAAAAATTTATTAATTCACAAAAGAAGACTTTTATCGTCTTGATTAGAGAGAATCTTGCATTTTTTTTTAATACCTAACGCAGAAAGTGTAATCTTAATTATTACAAATAACAAAAGAACAGTCATCATCATTGTGAACTATAAACAAGGTATTAGAGCCGCTTTATGTTCCATGTTGTGGGCTTTGATTGTTCACACAAGCTTGCGCCTAATAATAATATTAATTCTTGCTCCCTATTGCACTGCAAAGTGCAGACCCATGTCAATGTTGGTAGGCTTAAGCTTAAGCTCTATCTTATCTTATGGCCTGACTATAATGAGGACATGCAAAGTATCTGAATATTTTATTGATCATTCTTATTATACAATATACAAATTTGGACCCCTGAAGACTAGGTGAGCTCCTCAAACCCACTGAAACTGAGATTCAGATAATTATTTATACACGCTGTTAGCAGACATGTAGAGTGGCGCATTAACGTCAACTTTGGACCCCTTTTATACGAGTCTTTGCTCCTTTGACAGTGGACTAGCCAGCCTCTCTACTCTCAACCACTATCACATACTGAATTCAAATTTCTTTATAATAAATATCAATTAGTCTTTGACGTAGACAGACAAAATTTGAACATAAGATCATTTATTCGACGATAGGAAATTTTGTCAATTTAACTAGAACCCGTTTTAAAATGCTCATTTTAAATAGGTTGTGTCATGCCATATAATTAACCCAAATTTATCAAATTCATAACACTACTAAAACAATTTGTGTATGGTATCCTTGAAGATATTATGCGAGCAGGTTACGTTACCAAGCACATTGCTGGTTAACATCTAAGAATATATTTATCTTTCACCCATCTAAGAAAGATTTATTTTTGGATATCAATGCATGAGTTAATGAAATACGTCAACCTTAAGGAATTAATCTTCTTTGAATACATTTCTTATATGATCCTGTATGTAGCAGCTAATTGAAAATACTTAAGAGGTACATCTGATTTTTATTTGCAATAACTTCATTGTTAGATGAGAAGTTGGAATTGAAAATTTTTTGACGTTTGGGCTACATTTATGATTTACAATTTTATAGTAAAGGTGATGATAAAAAATCACCTATGTTGCGTATAACTTAACATAAAAGATGCCCCACCAGGGCCGAAGCTTTGGAGGCTTAAGTGGCCACTTGTAACATGAACAAGCACCGTGCACTTAGTGTCCATTAGAGTGTTCGGAAAAACAGGATGGATCTTCTGATATCTATAATGATAGTACTACACAGTTTGTTACAACTATCATGCATGACAAATTGTGATTAGTTGTATGTCACTATTACATAGACCGTTATTTTTTCTTCACTACTCTCAATCTGTCACGTAGGCCAGTTGTGACAAAGTGTGTGTAAAATGTGAACTTCTAAACTAATTGGTAATTTCTTCTCTTCTTCTCTCTCTTTTATATATATATATATATATATATATTTCATATGATCACAAAAGAATCTAATTATTGCTTCTAACTAGTTTAACTGATAAAATTTATTGTTATCAAATAATAGATGTGGATTCAAATGTTGAGTACACCGAAAAGAAACTTGTACTAGAAATTAAATTATGGATGAATTTCTTCAAAAGGTTTCATAAAAGTTGGTAATTTATTCATAATAGTCTTGGGAAGAAAAAGAAAAAGATAAAAAAAAAAGGCCAAAGTACTACGAATTTTATTATAAAAAAAACTTCAAACTGATATAGTATTGAATATAATTGGTGCCCTTCAATAAATGGTTTACAAATTTTATTACAAGCGTTTGAATGATTTCTATAATTGGTTATACATCAATTTATTATAAGATCCGTAGTCGTATCCCAGGAAGAAAAATATATATATTAGAGTAATGCTATGTTTACAAAATTTTCACAACAAATTCTATGTAGCAAGTTGTTATTAGTGAGTAAAAAAATGATGTTAGTAGTGAACACATATTATATCGAATAACAGCTTACTGTCTAGTATTTGTTGTGAAATTATTATGCACGTAGGATTGCTTTATACATTAAATTGGAAAATGATAAAGTTACAAACTTTATTTATTTATTTTTTTTTACAAATTGTTGATGTGATGAATGGTTATTGGTAGGTGAAAAAGTGATATTATTGAAATTCCCAAATGAGAACCATTAAAAATTGGCCGTAATAATCATTTATAAAAATATTGTAAAATAGTTTTTAGTGATAACATTTTTCATTAAGGGGGTGTTTGGTAGAGAAGTTTGAGTATTTTTGATATACATGTGAGTGAAAAAGTTTGAAATGTTGTTTAAAATACTCAAAAGTGTGTTTGAACTTACCTTGCAAACCCCCTCCCCTCCAAATATTTTTTTTCTGGGAAAAAAGTTGTACTATCTTTTTTTTTTTTTTTTGGGTAAAAAAAAAAATGGGGGCCTTTATGGTAAATATTACACCCCCGGGTAGGGCGCTGGTCTGACATAAGCTCCAGCCGTTCTCGCTAGACCATGTGGGGGGTCAACCCCACCAAGGATGCCCACCAATGGACTCCTACGGGCAACAGGACTCGAATCTAGGTGTGTTGCACGAAGCGTCCGAGCCTTACTCACTTAGCCAAGCCCCGTTGATAAGTTGTACTATCATTAAATGAGTGATGAATGAAGCCCACGACAATCACTTGGGCCTTTAATGTATATCCGAGTCCAATTATTAACTATTTTGACTTGAAGGAGCCAAGCAAAGCAATAGTACAATAACTAGAAGACCAACCAAGAGGGGAAAAAAACAATAACTAGGGGTTTGGTACTTTTTTTTTTCTTTTGAGGGGGAAGGGGTTTGGTACTTTGGTGACTTTTGGTCATATATGTTCAGCTTCAGAAGGATGTTAGTTTGAGCACTCATGATCAATGGGACACCTCTTTGGGTTTATAGGAACAAAAACAGTCCTTTCATGGCCCAAAAAAAAAAAAAAAAAAAAAAAACCCAATTTGATCAAAATCATGAGTGCTCAAATCAAAGCTAAAATGTAAAATTTTGTGACATTAATGAGAGGTGTCTCGTGCGGCTGAATTGTTAGATACAGTCAAGACTTAATAAAACCCTAATCGTTACCCGTGCCCTAAACTATTCAAAAATCCAACCCTCTCTCAGTGTCATGTGACCCTCTACATTTTCTTTTGCCCCACTCCCAAAACAAACCCACCATCTCTTCCTCGGTAACCAAGTTACCCTATTTTACTAAATTTAACCTCCTCACAGTAATCACACAGTAAAAAAAATGTTTTATTACTGTTTCTGGTTTTACATAGAATAGGGTTTAGCTCTAAATGGATTCAGAGGAATAAAACTTTGTACTTTCAAATATAAAAACTTTGTCCTTACAAGGAGATGCTCCAATTAAAAACTTCCTCAGCATTCACGCCACCCTTCAACCCTAATCCTTAATAAAAAAACACTTAAGGCCAAGTATGAGGGATCATATTTTATGAAAAAAAAAAGACATTGAAATTGATTTGCTTACTCCAAGTCCAGCTCTACTTCACCTTTCACAATCTCCCAAGCTGCCTCACTCCTATATTATCATCAAAGTCATCCTCTTCCCTAGGCACTTAGGCAGGCACTCTCTCACTGTGCCAGCTCCATTTCCAATCCATGGGCATGGAGCACTGAATCTTTTGGTACTGTCCGACCCATTTTCCTGAAAATCTGACTCACATTGTTTGCAATTACCATTTTGACATTTCATGCTGGAATATGTTATATTGTTATCCAATTTAGAGTAACCCTAGCCGTTGGATTACATCATGGTAGGATAAATTTACCCAATATTTCATATAACCATTGATATAGTGACTTATAGTCTATTGTGATCAGAATATTTTTATTTGACTCTATCACTAATAAAATTTTGAATAAATTACATTTTAAACCTATAATTTAGGGGTTTAATAAATTGAACTGGATTACTTTTTGAAATTTTGAGGTTTAATTTGTTACGCCCCTAAACTATATAATTTAAAATGAAAAAATTTCTAATGTTTTTACTAGGCATCAATCACAGCATCTCATTAACTATGAACAAATTATGAAAAATGTAATGGGCATACATCAGAAAGGGAATTGGGTTTCCATATATCATTTTATGTACCCTTATGGAATGTGAAATTGAATGAACCATTCATATATTTAGCAACTGGGCCCCTAGTAGATAGTTATCCCACCTTACTTGACAATTGATAAGCAGAGGATTGGACTATAGGAGCACCTCCACTGCAAAAGTGCTAACTATCAACACTGTCCCCACAAAAAGGCATATTGATACGTTGATTATTCAATGGATATTAAGGGCAGTTTAGGCAGCAGGCAATGAAAAAACAGTGGTGCCCAAATCATTACACCAAAACAAAAACAAATGTTTATATTTAAATGTAATGTGGGACTTGAGAGTTTGAGTACCTTACTGATATAGATATAGAAACAAGCGAAGACTGCCAATACACTTTGCTGATAGCTGTACAGGCTATAACTCAACTCAACTCAACTCAACTCAACTCAAAGCTAAGCCACCACAAGCAGCGCCTCCAACAACAACAACACAACCCTCTAATCATATCATGGCCACCACCATTGGTCGAGTACCATAAACTACAAGAGCTGAGGCTTAAACTTCTCACCACCACTACCAGTGCCACCTGCTTGGAAAGAAGAGAGGTGGGCATTTTCCGGTAAGAAAGATAAGCACTGATCTTCTTCACTCTTCACCCACAATATATATTCTTTTGACTGTGTTTTCAAAATTATCTTCCACCATAAAAAAGATACATGAAAGACTCTTTTGTTCACATGCATGGTTTCAAGTTCAACACTTTGGTGTGAAATTTAAGCATCCTCGCCATCACAATAGCTTCCTTCACATGCATGTTGTCTCCTAGAGTGGACTTTTTCCATCTCTAACTTAGCTACCACCACAAAGAACCACTAGTACTCCATTGTCAACCTTAATCTTCATCACTTTCCATGGCCCAAATGAAAAATGCCAACCATTTTGTTGCCAGATTTTCTCTATTCTTCTTCTACGTTATTACCATGAACAAAACCTTACTGGTTACCTCTCTCTCACCTGATGGACAAGCCCTTCTCTCCCTTCTCTCTTCTGCAGACCCTTCTGCCAAAGAATCATCCTCTATTCTCTCCTCGTGGAACCCATCAAGCTCAACCCCATGTTCATGGCAAGGCATCACTTGCTCTCCACAAACCAGAGTTATTTCTCTCTCTATCCCCAACACATTCCTCAACCTTTCCTCTCTACCCCCACAGCTCTCTTCCCTCTCTTATTTGCAACTTCTCAACCTATCCTCCACCAATGTCTCTGGCACCATACCCTCTTCATTTGGCAGACTCACTTATCTTCGCCTCCTTGACCTTTCCTCCAATTCCCTCTCAGGTCCTATTCCTCCAGAACTCGGCACTCTCTCTTCCCTCCAGTTCCTTTTCTTGAACTCCAACAGATTGTCTGGTAGGATACCTCCACAGCTTGCCAAACTAAGCTCATTACAAGTTCTTTGTCTTCAAGACAATCTTCTTAATGGGTCAATCCCATCACAACTAGGCTCTTTGGTTTCCCTTCAACAGTTTAGAGTTGGTGGGAACCCATATCTAACAGGAGAAATTCCTGCACAATTAGGACTACTCACCAATCTCACTACATTTGGTGCTGCTGCCACTGGTCTTTCTGGTGTGATCCCTCCCACATTTGGAAACTTAGTCAATCTCCAAACTTTGTCACTGTATGAGACTGAGGTTTTTGGTTCTATACCTCCTGAACTTGGTCAGTGTTCTGAGCTGAGGAACTTGTATTTGTACATGAACAAGCTCACTGGCTCAATCCCTCCTCAATTGGGTAAGTTGCAAATGCTTACTAGTTTGCTTGTTTGGTCAAATGCATTATCTGGACCAATCCCAGCTGAGCTTTCCAATTGTTCATCGCTTGTGGTTCTTGATGCCTCTGCCAATGAACTTTCTGGAGAAATCCCAGGTGACTTGGGGAAGCTAGCAGTGC
This sequence comes from Quercus robur, assembly GCF_932294415.1. Lineage (NCBI taxonomy): Eukaryota > Viridiplantae > Streptophyta > Magnoliopsida > Fagales > Fagaceae > Quercus > Quercus robur. The sequence continues at coordinate 37,400,053 of NC_065535.1, read as the reverse complement.
TCGAACAGCTTCATTTATCGGATAATGCACTAACGGGGACAATTCCGTGGCAATTGAGCAATTGCACAAGCCTCACTGCTCTTCAGCTTGAAAAGAATCAGTTATCAGGTACCATTCCATGGCAACTTGGTAACTTGAAATTGTTGCAAAATTTTTTCTTGTGGGGTAATTTGGTGTCCGGAACCATACCATCTTCATTTGGGAACTGCACTGAACTATATGTGCTTGACCTTTCAGGGAATAGGCTTACCGGGTCTATTCCGGAAGAGATTTTCGGTTTGAAGAAGCTGAGCAAGTTTCTGCTTCTAGGGAACTCATTATCAGGAAGGTTGCCCCCAAGTGTTGCCAATTGTCAGTCTTTAGTGAGATTGAGGCTTGGGGAGAATCAGCTTTCTGGTCCTATTCCTAAAGAGATAGGCCAATTGCAGAATCTTGTGTTTCTTGACTTGTACATGAACCATTTCTCTGGTGGCCTTCCATTTGAGATTGCTAACATCACTGTTCTTGAGCTATTGGATGTGCACAATAACTACATTACTGGGGAAATCCCATCTCAGCTTGGTGAGCTTGTGAATTTAGAGCAGCTTGATCTCAGCAGGAACAGCTTCACTGGTGAAATTCCTGGGAGCTTTGGAAATATGAGTTACTTGAACAAGCTCATTCTCAACAATAATCTGCTGACAGGTTCAATCCCGAAATCCGTGAGGAACTTGCGGAAACTAACTCTGCTTGACTTGAGCTACAACAACCTCTCTGGTGCAATTCCACCTGAAATTGGTTATGTGACAAGCTTGACAATCAGTTTGGACTTGAGCTACAATGGGTTCATAGGAGAATTACCTGAGAAAATGGCCAGTTTGACACAGCTACAATCGCTTGATCTTTCCCATAATATGCTTTATGGTAAAATAGAAGTTCTGGGTTCCTTAACCAGTCTTGCCTCCCTTAACATTTCCTTCAACAATTTCTCAGGTCCTATTCCAGTGACACCATTCTTCAAAACTTTATCCTCAAATTCATACTTTCAGAACCTGAATCTTTGCGAGTCCCTCGATGGGTCTACATGCTCTTTCGGTCCCATCAGGAGAAGTGGATTAAAATCTGCCAAAATTGTAGGTTTGGTTTGTGTAATTCTGGCTTCAGTTACTGTGGCAGTTCTTGCATCGTGGATTATACTAACGCGTAATCACAAGTATGTAGTGGATAAATCTTCAGGAACATCGCCATCTTCTTCAGGGGCTGAAGACTTCTCTTATCCATGGACTTTCATCCCATTTCAAAAGCTCAACTTCACCATTGACAACATCCTGGATTGCTTGAAAGATGAAAATATTATAGGGAAAGGTTGTTCTGGGGTTGTCTACCAGGCAGAAATGCCCAATGGGGACTTGATTGCAGTGAAAAAGCTCTGGAAAACTAAACGAGATGAAGAACCAGTGGACTCTTTTGCGTCGGAGATTCAAATTCTTGGACACATTCGACATAGGAACATTGTGAAGTTGCTGGGATACTGTTCCAATAGAAGTGTCAAGCTACTTCTCTACAACTACATTTCTAATGGTAACCTACAACAGCTGTTGCAGGGGAATAGGAACTTGGATTGGGAAACTAGGTACAAGATTGCAGTTGGGTCAGCTCAGGGTCTTGCTTACCTTCATCATGATTGTGTGCCAGCAATTCTTCACAGAGATGTTAAGTGCAATAATATACTTCTAGATTCCAAATTCGAAGCGTATCTGGCAGATTTTGGTCTTGCAAAGTTGATGAACTCTCCAAACTATAACCATGCAATGTCAAGAGTAGCTGGCTCTTATGGTTATATTGCCCCAGGCAAGTATTCTTGATCTTCCCTTCCTCTCTTACTTAGTGCTTGCTTTATATATTCTGAAAGCGTTTTCCTTCGATAAGATTTTTTGTTTATACACCTAACCTGCTGAGATTACTGTTTCATCATGCACATTCTTGAAGATATTATAGGAGATGTATATCAATTTTGTTCAACTTTGATTCATCCCGTTTCAGTTTCTTAGATCAACAATACTACGGACATAACAGATTTCACAACATTTGAGGTGATTACTGCAACATCACTTATATATCGGACAACCACTAACATTACTTTTATTGTACACCAATCACAATCTGTCACCTCAACAATTGTGAAAATGTTATGTACGTAGACTTAATTGTTCTTAGATACTCCATTGTTTCTTTAGATCCTAGAGTTCATATGTTTCCCATGCCATGGCAAATTAAGCTCTTTGTCTATTGTTTACAAAAAGCTAAGATGAAAGACATCCAGTAGAGCCTTCACAGAATCACAGCATTGTTAGAGATTCATTTGTTTTAACCTGCATTGTCAATTGCATTTCTAATAAGATTTCAATGTTCAATACAGAATACGGATACACCATGAACATAACAGAGAAGAGCGATGTCTACAGCTATGGAGTGGTGCTGCTGGAAATATTAAGTGGGCGTAGTGCAGTTCAGTCCCATGTAGGTGATGGGCTCCATATTGTTGAGTGGGTGAAAAAGAAGATGGGAAGCTTTGAACCTGCTGTATCAATACTAGATACAAAGCTCCAAGGCTTACCTGATCAAATGGTGCAAGAGATGCTTCAAACACTAGGAATTGCTATGTTTTGTGTGAACTCTTCGCCAGCAGAAAGGCCAACCATGAAGGAAGTGGTGGCACTATTAATGGAGGTGAAGAGCCCACCTGAAGAATGGGGGAAGACTTCTCAGCCACTAATAAAGCAGTCCTCAAATCAAAGTTGATTTTTTTTTTTTTTCCCTTTTTGTTTTCTTTTCTTTATTAGGCATCAATGATTGATTTTCTTTTCAATCCCAAGATAAGAAGGAACCAGTGGTGTTAGTGTTGGGAAATGATAAGTAAGCTTATGGTAGTGGCACCATTGAGTTTCAATGGTGGCCTTGGGCTTGTACAGTTTTAGAAACATGAATGTGGTTGGTTTTGCTTCATGTCACACAGCTCTCCCTTTTTTTTTTTTTCTTTTTGGTTAACGAGTCCAAAGCATTTTAAACAATTGACTAGTATCCGAGTATGTGCAGAGTCTTGTAGCCTAATGAAAATGTCGTAGGTTTATATCTCCTTCCTCCAATTGTCAGATAAAAAAAAGGTGAAAACTTCTTTGTCCAAAACACATCTAAAATTATTAGAATAAATTCTTTGATGGCTTCAAAATTTTATATTAGACCAACCCAGAGATTATACAATAGTGAAGTGAAATTGTAAGAGAACTGTTTGAGTAGAAACCAATTTTATATTAACTTTGGTCCCTTAATGATATTTCAATTTCAGTTCACTCAAAGTGGTTCACACTGGCTCGAACTCGAAGTAGATATCAGACTTTGAGGGTTAGGTTTTGGGGTCTAGAAACGCCTAATTTAATAGGACTTTTTGTGCAATGAACAAGATAATGAAAATGAAAAAAAAAAATTTACCTAGATTACAAAGCCTAATTTACCAAGCCCAACTCCAAGTAAAATAAACTATAGGAAAAGCAAAACAGCCTACTTAACAAATTTAACACCTAATTAAATTAAGAACATGAGTACAAACTTACAAGTATAAAGAGCCTTATACAAGCCTACGGATTGCCTAAATAATTCTTCTATTTATACTAGATTTTGACAATTAAGCTTGCTCTCCTTGTCATGTGTCATGTTCTTATTTGCACCTTCTTTACTAAATAAATATCATGCAAATGATAAGGTTGAGTAACGTCTTCTAACCACTTCGAGGCAACTATTGCTGCATTACTCTGTTTGTCTAGTACGTGTCTTACTTGGAGTAACGACTTAAAGTAACTACCACTCTTCTCAATTACATGTTGCTTCCAATAGATTAATGCCACTTATCTTTTCTTTGGCTTTAATTGAACTCTCTCTGATTTGTCACTCTTACTCCCAAAGTCTTCTCACATAGGGCGCTCTTATCATGCCACGTGTCCTATTATTAATTTAATTATTTGGCTCAAGAATAATGAAAAGGAAAAAAATGTGTAATTTTTTTTTTATCCTTACTTTTTTTTTTTGGGAACTAATCCTTACTTTTTATTTATGTCATTTTTCAAATTAGAGACAAAAATGACAATTCATTGATTTCCATTATAAAATAAATAAACAAATTGTGTTCCGCAACAAAATGTATGCGCGCTTTGTTTCTTAGAATCCATGCCCCACCATTATGTTCATTGCCATTCCTTTCCGTTCCTCATCATGACCTCTTGTGGTCATTCGTTTCTTGGAATAAGGTGACATTTTTGTTGTGTCGTGGATGAATATAAATCCATGAATTTCCTCTTTTTTTTCAAACCATAAAATTTATAATTAATAGATCCTTTTCCAAATTTTAAGTTCTTCATCCAACCCAAGGTTATAGAATTTTATTTCTTTTTGTTCAATCCAATTCTTCCGATGTTTCTCAAATTTATGCTCAGATTGTCTGTGAATTGTTTTGGTACTTTTTGACCAAAAAAATTATATATTTTCTAATGCAGACATTTGAAAAACCTTTTTTTTCCCCCAAAATATGCACAAGCCTAGTTCTAATTGAATTTACCTTTAATTTTACTCAATGACACATACTGAGTTGCACTAGTCCAGAGTCCCCTATAGAAAGAAAGATAAACAATCTCAAGGGTTGTAGCATTTTCATATTAGTAATTAAATATAGGGCCGACGAATGAGTTTTTTTAACTATGAAATTGAAAACCTTCACCATGCTAAACAAATACTCCATACTTCTAATAGCTACAATTTTTTTCCTTACAAAAAGAAAAAGCAAGCTACAATTTGGGAGATTTCAGTGTTTTGAGCAACAGTTTTCAATGTTTGAACAACATTACATATATTTCCACACACTTTTTCACCCACACGTATTTTCAAAAAATACAAATAATATTACTAAAACAACATTACCAAATGGCTTAATGCCCATGTAGTTTCACTTTTTCGAGCCCAAAACACAAAACCATTTTGTAAACCCATGCGTTTGGCATTTGGTAGGTCTTACAAAATCTCACTTATTGGCCTACTATCAAAATTTTACATTAACGTGTTGTACTTGTACCTTTTGAACTGCAATTGCAAAATCCAGCTATAAATTAATAAAAGTAATGTTTTCAAAATGCACCAAAAACAAAAGGCTAAATCAAACTGACTCTTAAATATCTCATGTATCGGATACATGTATAATCCTTGTCACAGTGTGTAAATTCCACGAACCACCGTCATGTAAAATTCACACTTTATGGGAGTGATAATACATACATCTAATACATGTGATAATTATTGTTTGAAAGAAATTAGGGACGTGAACTAAACACACACATATATTTATATATATATATATATATATATATATATATGGACACACATTATGTAGGCCCTGTGCCGCAGGATAAGAGGGGACAAACGGAAAATTGGCCATGCTTCTCTTCTCATCAGTCCTCCCCCCACATGCGTTGCCTACGCAAGACAGGAGATTTGTCTCCCATGTCACAAAATTCTCTCAAAAAGGACCATACCCATACCCCCCCAACCTTTTTAATTACTCAAAAGTATTGGTCAAAAAGAAGATATAGTAGTAGGATGGAATTAGTGTTTCATCTGTTTAAATGTATATATAATATTGTTAAAAAGTTAATCATTGGAACATTTATAAGATGGTAGCAGTAGACATTGCAATTTGCAAGATACATGATTAGTTCAATATGCTTCTTTTTTTGTTTCTTTGATACCAAATTCAAGGCACAAAAAGATAAAGGTGGAGCCAGAAAACATTCGTCTTTGTTTGTTTTGGAACCTCAACACCACAAGGAGGGTCCCCAATATAGACTAGTTTCAAAGACAGCCCATTTTCACTAGGAAAAAACTTTTGTTCTGTTCTGAACTAGGTCATTTTCTATACCACCAGTTTCTTTTTCCGCAATCTTTGCCCAATTCTTGTTCAAACTTGTTGGGTTTTAGCATTTAGGAAAGAAAGAATATTCTTGCTAATTTTTCTCTACTAGAACTGGTTTTTTAAACAAAAAATCTTGTAACTCAACTAATATCTTTTAATTTTAGTCTCGCGCATCATTATATTCGTATGCAAAATTTTGTTATCACAGCATAAAAACAGGTTTGAAGACAGCTATTCTCAAACGAAGAGATACAACATGTAAGTATTTGCAGGAGAAACTTAAAATAAGATACTAAAATTAGGGAGAGAGAACAAATTGATTTGAATGCAAAATTAAACCCATGTTCTTCATCATTAGTCAAAATACCAAGAAGAAACAGATTATATATATACAAAAGAAATGCCAAGCCGCCTTTTCTTTTGGATCACCTAAGGCTGTCCACAAAGCCAATACCATCTCTCTTTCCAATGTTCTCTCTGCAGGCTTTCTTTACCCAAGAAAACAAGCTTTTTACCCGTGCGTAGTTCATTTAATTTTTTAATTACTGATTCTAAAAAAAAAATTATTAATTACTGTAGTAAAATTTACTAATTTATTTTTTAATGGAAATTTTACCTCAAAAGTTTTAGACTTTGTCAACAATTAGGTAAACGAATATAAATAATTCAAATTACAAGATCAGTAAAATCTTTTCATCCTACCAATGGATCTCCAAAATTTAGAGATCTTCACATTCTACCATGACCTCCAAAATTTAGAGATTCTTCACTAAAATCTAGAGATTTTATCCATTTTCATAATTCTAGTCCTTTTTTAGGCATAGATATTTTTGCATTTTCCTATGTTAGAGCATCAACATTGGGGCTTCTATATGCCAAATGTTAGGAACATTTGGCATTTAAGCCCCAAAACTACTCAACAATGGGAAGGCCATATGCTAAATGCTAATTCCAAATTTGGGATTTAGCTACAGTACCATCTCAAATGTAAGATGGTACTGTAGCTAAATGTTATAAAAAAAAATAATATTTTAATACTCTCATTTCTCTCTCCTCTCTCATTTATCCCGGTAAACTCCTCTCTCCTTTCTCATTTTTTCTGTTTCTTTTCTCTCTCTTTCTTCCTGCTCTCTCTTCTTCAACGGAATGGAGGCGACGGCGTGGAGGCTTGATCAGAAAAGCTGTGGTGGAGGCGTGGAGGTCGTGGGTTTCCGGCGTGAGGGTCGAATTTGGGTGGCGATTGGGTGGCATTTGGGTGGTGTTTGGCGTTTGGGTCGAAGATGATGATGATGATGAAGAGCAAGGCCAAGACGATGCGGTCGTCGACGGTGATGTGGAAGAGGAGGAGTGGACGGTCGCGGAGGAAGTAGAGGAAAGACCAGGCGACGAAGATGGCGAGGAAGACGATCATGGAGATCGGGTGCCAGAGGAGGCTGAGGAAGAGGATGAGGAGCGCGATGAACGTGTAGTTCACGCGGAAGTGACCGAGGTTGCGCTTGAAGCGAGCGGTGGCTTCGCCGAGTGTGTCAGGGCGCGTGAAGGAGGAGAATGGGTGGACGAGCGACCCTCTCTCTCTCGCCATCGCTGCCGGTGAGAACAGATGGGTTTGGGTTTGGGTTTTGCGAGAACAGATGGGTTTGATTTTTGATTTTGGATTTTGGATTTTGATTTTGATTTAGGATTTTGATTTAGGATTTTGATTTTGGTTTTGATTTTGATTTGGCTGGATTTGGCTGTGCTGTGTTGCCATTGGATTGTGTTTTTTTTTTTTTTTTTTTTTTTTTTTTGGTTCAGCTACTGGGTTTATGAGTTGGGTCTGGTGGTGGCAGTGGCGGTGTCAGGTGTGTAGTGCGTCGGTGGTGGGTTGTGGTGGCTCTGGGGCTGAGGATCGGTTTGGATGGCGTTTGTGGCTGGCGTTTCTGGGGTATTGGGTATTGGGTTGAAGCAGCAGTTGGTTGAAGAGGTTATTTGGGTATTGGGTTTTTGTTTTTATTTGGGTTTAAGGATATATTATTTTATTATGTAAAAATATTATTTTAATGAGTAGGATAGGAAAATAAAAGTTGGGATGTTGGGTGTATTGTAAAATGGTATTGTATAATTGATAAAGTAGGTTTTTGGGATGGTAAAATAAGATGGGATTTAGAATCCGGATGTGGATGAGGTGCCAACTAAAAATATTAGTTGATATAAAAAATCTTGTAACTCAATTAACACTTCTTGATATTTCCAAAGAAAATTCATGGTTCAAATCCTCACATCTCAACTATCAATAAAGTTTTGGCTTTATCCCCACTAACCATTTTAACTCCTTTACGTTGCCACTACCACTTCCCTCCCTCCTCCCCCCAAAGTTGAAATCACCCTCGCCTTCATAGGCCTTGCCATTGCTTTCCATCACTCACAATCACTAGATCACCAAACATTGATTGCACATGACTACCGGTTGCCTGACTACTAACCCTTGTCCACCACTTGGCTTATTCGCTGACACCAACCCATTGCTATTGGCAACCACTCATCCACATCCATCCTTGTCAATTAACAATTATCCCCATTGCCACCACTCACTTTCCTTCCCCAATTGATATTGTTGTTGTGGATTAGTTAATATTTAATAGACATTTAGGGTTTGTTTGGTTGGAAGGGTTGAAAATTGAGAAGATAGAAAATTGGGAAAAAAAGTGAGAGAATAGAAGAGATTTAGTTTTCTCTCATATGCATTTGATGGATTAGTTAATATTTAATAGATATTTAGGTCTGTTTGGTTGGAATGGTTGAAAATTGAGAAGATAGATAATTGGGAAAAAAAAGTGAGAAAATAGAAGAGATTTAGTTTTCTCTCATATGTATTTGATTCGAAGAATGGAAAAGTAGAAAGATAAAAAATTATTGAGAAGAAATTTACAATTATGTCTCTATTAAATAAAACAAAAGGTAACACAATTTTTTTACACTTAATTATTTTATTTTTTTTAAAGAACACAAACCAAAGGATTCAAAAACAGATGAAAAAACACACACACAAATGAGAAGTACATAAAAAGAAAAAAAAACCAAAGAAAAAACCAAAACAGATGGATTTAGAAAAAAAAAAAAAAAAACACACACACACACACACCAAAGAATTTATGACAAACCCATGTACACGTTGCATATGGATTTTTAATCTTTTTCTTCATCGAAGTTTCCCCTTTAGTTTTTTCCCCATTTTGAGGAAAAACACCCGCCAATTTTTTTTCCTCTCCTCCCTCCAACCAAACACCTACTAAAAATATTCTCTCTCCACTTTTCTCTCATTTCTTTTCTATCCTCCTTATTCCACCTCCAACCAAACGGACCCTTAAGAGTGCATCTCCCAAAAGAACACATTGAAACATAATTGAGCCAAGTAATCTCTGAATTAGCCTACAAAGCATTTAAGAATCATTTAAACCAAGATTCTAGAGGCCAATCACAAAGGATAGCTTAGACCACCCAGAATGAATAAAGATTTTACCAATAATTTTGTAGAATATGGACATTACCAGAATATGAAGAAAGTACATTTATCTCGTGGTTGAATGTCAATTATTTAAATGAATGCTATCCTTATTTGATAGAAAGAAGCTACTAGTATGGGAAACTCTGTCAATCTTAAAAGAATTTGTATGTGAAACACATGCTTATTCAATGAGCTTCCTTCTTTAATCGCTAGGGGTCAATTTCTCATATTAGAGAAATCACAAAATCCAAAAAAGGATGGGTAAAGCAGTGTGTACATCTTGTTTTAGTATCTCTCATGGGGAAGTCAGTGGAGAGTATTTCCAAGGAGGAATTCAGACACCCCATGTTCCTGCCTATTACATGAGAAACCATGTCCTGTTCTGATAAACAAACCTCATCCAATCATTAACTGCCATCAGATTTCTTTTCCCACCTTGGTGCTCTAGCCCTACTCTAAACACGTGGGGTACCTCAGCTTCTGAAAGCCAAAGATATAGACAATCAGAGAAACTATATTCTTTCGTTTCTTTTTTTTTTTTTTTTTCTTAAAATAAAAAAAATAAAATACTACTGTTCATTATAGTTTAGCTGGTATTTCAGTACTCAAAGCTCGGTCTCTGGACCTGTAGAAAGGTTCAAAGGTTTAGATAGCTTGATAACAGCATAAATAATAACAAGAGAAACTCAATAAGAATGCATAAATATATAACCATAGTTGAGAACAAAGTAATAATAATAATAGTAGTAGTAGTCTCGTCACAAACAAACAAACAAAAAGAAGTGAAGCAATAGAAAACTTAACTCAGGCCGTGTCCTTATCAGTTTAACCAATTAGCTAGATCTCTAAGTTCAGCTGGTCCTAAAGTGACATAGCCATTCCATTTTCCATTGTTCCCCCACATGGCATTCCATTTCACAGCACCTTTAGCTTTTTCTGATGTTCTTATGACTTATCACATGCCTTATGTTCTTTCTTTTTCTTCTTTATTTCTTCTCTATGTAGATATAATAACAATCTCTCTGTACATTGTAAAATCATCTAAAATCTACTCAGCGTATTTTGATAAACCTGCATCTCCTAACAAGCTAACATGTAACTGAGAAGTTTTACTGATCCATTTTGGGTAGTGAGATAACAAAGTCCACCTAAAGGATGGCCCATTTGAGGAAATCCATCAAAAAATTCCTACCCAAGCACTCTTAACCGGAATCATTCACTACCTTGAAAAAATTTCTGCGCTCTCTGTGAGATTCTGACTACCAACGAAAGGCTATAATGAATAGACAAAACTAAGGATCAAATATCAACATATACTATTGTCACCACTACTTACAACATTTTATTATGGTTTAAATCTTTTGTTTCATTGTGTCTCTAATATGTAATTCACAGTAGGTGCTTCCAAATTGGGATTAAGCGGAAGAGTGAAGACCGTATAGAAGAGAATCATAACACAGAATTTAGTCAAAGTATACTGAGATATTTATGAAAACAATATTAAATTGCAAAAGCTTAAGAAAAATACATTTAATGAATCTAAAGATTTCACTTCACAGTTTTCGAGTGAATAAATTTCAGTCATGAGTCTGCTTGCTACTTGTTAGCATAGTTAAATTTTAAATTTCTCTAATAGTTTAAACTTTTGCTATAAGTGGAAATTTATCATAATATTGTGTTCAAACCCTGCTCATTGCAATTCCCAACTTTAAAAGTACTTAGTTCCCACTAACATGAATTGAAATTTCAATAGTCGTGATATGATTTAGGGTCTTGGACAAGTGTGTCAAGAACCGAAAGAGATGCAAAACAACCACAAGAAACCCTATCACAGTATAAGCTGGTGAAAAAATGCGACTAAAGAATGCATCAGGAAACCCTTTCAATATCATGTATTTGGTTTGAAGACTCACACCTGATTGTCTGGTTGCACTCAAGCAACCAAGTGATTAGCAAGATAGATTAGGTCCTTTTGAACAGGAAAGGGGAACATATGTTTTTCCAAATGATGTTGTATTCTTAAAGTAGATAGAATGTATTATAACTTGCAAGAGAGATGTGATCCTATTATGGGTTAAAATCATAATCTGCCTTTTGCCATCTTTATGAGTTCTGTTGTCTTAATTTTCTAATTGTGGCACTAATTTATCCTATAAAAATAAAATAAAAAAACCTTATTTCTTCTACAATGTGTTAGAATCAACAAGTACCTCATTGGATCATTAGGGGGGTTTTATTTTGGTTGGTTGGTTCTGGAGTTTATTCCTTCCATAGGAATGTCTGTTAACTGATGCAAGGTTAGGTACTAATACCCTATGTTGAATTGCTAGTGGTTCAGCTTGGACCCTATGTTCTGAGATGTGCAAGTGTTTCAATCAATGAATCTAAAAACAAAAAAGACACCCATAGAGCTGTAAGGTACTTTTGTATTGTATTGATACCACTCTAACAATTGCAACACTTATAACATGATTGAGATACTAGATCTTCAACCTCAAGAAACAAGCAACTCCAACCATTACATTAGTTTCAAGTAGTTAAAGTTAACGTGAAAATCACAACAAACTTAAATAGTTCAAATGAAAATGCAAGAATTATGAAATAATAAACTAAAGTATTAGTAAATTCCATAAGCCACTGAATGCACTACCAATTAAAAGTACATCAATTTCACCATTAGCAACATCCATCTATTTTGGATAACACAATGACATTTCCTTAATTCAAAATTGTCGCCACAATCACAAACTCTATCACCTTCAAAAATTTTCTCCACACACAAAGCCAAAAAGAAAATAAGAACAATAAAATGGAGTAAAACCCAAATTGATCCACCTTATTACTCATCCAACTGGTGAAGCTCAGCCTTCAACAGCTCAATCTTTAGCCCCATTGATCTCTGCAACTCCGCCCTTTGGCTCTCTGGCAACTTGACCAATAGCCCTTCAAATATGTCACACTTCCTTCACAGCAGCCCGAGTGCATTCCGCTTTCTCATCAAAATACAGTCTCTTTGGACTCTATAGCTATCTCTATCTCCTCTCTGGCTTCAGCGAACTTATGGTTGATCATGACCACCTCTTTGTGGCAGTCCTCCACCAACTCATTAGACTCAAAACTATATTTCCTCAGGAGTTTAGAGTGAGCTCCTGTGAAGAGAGTGGGTGGTTTTGAGCGAGTTAGATGAGGTAAAAGATGGAGATTTGAGGTGGGTGTAGGTGTAATAGGGAACTTATAATTGGGTTTGGGAAAAGGGACAGTCTAGAATGAGTGGAAATGGAAGCATTGCGAGTGAGTCCAGAGAAGACGAAGAATTCGGTCATAGAGATGGTTGAAAAGGGTGTCTGAGTCTGAGAAACAATTTGGATCCAAAGAAGTGCACACATTGTAGGCATAACAACCAAACTTTTGATTACTAGTGGGATCTCCATAGCAAGCCCCCTAGGTCTGCCAGTCAGGCATTCACCCAGGACAAGCCCACTCCAGCATCAAAGCCCTCCTCTACTGTCTCAGACACAAAGTTGATCTCCATTTCCAAAGACAAGTATGCTCAATTGGTTGTTCATCAAAAGCATGTGGCATCTTCCTCCACAATCACCCTAGCTCACTCAGGTGCTGCATCCCATTGTCTTTCCTCATCTACTTCCAATCCTTGGATCCTTGATTTGGGTGTCACTAAGCATATGACTAATGCATCTACTCATCTCACTAATTATCATCTTGCCATATCATCACACAGTATTGCCTTAGCCAATGGTTACTTAGCCAAAATTCATGTCTATGGCTCTACACAACTTAGTCCTGAGCGGATACATATTACTTGTTGTTTATGCAGATGACATAGTCATTATTAGAGATGATTTTGATGGAATTATCAAATTGAAACCATTCTTGGAACGACACTTTCACACTAAAGATCTTGGAAAACTTTGCTACTTCATGGGCATTGAGGTGGTGAGATCTAAGCAAGGCATCAGTTTATCTTAGAGGAAATATGTAACTCCCACCCTGTTGACACTCCTATGGATCCAAATCAGAATCTCTAAAGAGAAAATAGAGAAATATTTTCAGATCATAGCAGATATCATCACCTTGTTGGGAAACTCAATCATCTTATCATCACAAGGCTCAACATTTCATTTGCAGTTAGCGTCATAGGTCAGTTCCTAGAAGCCCCAAGAGTCCTCACATTGGGATGCTGCTATCGGATGGTTCAGTATCTGAAGGAAGTTTCCGATCAGGGCATGCAGATTGGGCAGGATCACCTTTAGACAGAAAATCTACCATTGCACCTTTTTAGGAGGAAATCTTATGACATGGAAAAGTAAGAAGCAAAAATTAAGTTGTTTGATCAAGTGCAGAAGCAGAATACAGAGCGATGACAAATACCACTTGTGAGTTGACATGGTTACCACATTTTCTTCAGAAATTATTCTTCACAATACCTACTTCTATTCCACTATCTTGTGATAATTAAGCCACTATACACATTGCTTCCAGTCATGTGTTCCACGAGAGGAACAAGCACATTGAAGTAGATTGCCACTTTGTCCAAGACAAGATTCTAAGTGGAAATGTTACTACACTGCTTATGAAGTTTGAAGACCAACTTGCTGATATTTTTATCAAACCTCATATAGGGATTATTTAGAGTCTATATGTTCCAAGTTGGGCTTATACAACATATAGAACTAGAAGGGGAGAATTAGAGAAATAGAAAGAGGATATTATGGGTTGTACACTTGTATTTTATGGGTGGTACCCTTCTAGAAAGGGTGAGGAAGGTTCTAGGAAGTTTCTAAGAGTTGTCCCCACCAGCTGTCCCATTCAAGAATTTCCTCATCCTGTTGTAATCATGCTTTCCCTATAAAAGAAATGAATAGTAAGAGGGCAGGAATCAAAATCAAGAAATTCCAGCACCTCCTTTCGGCAGATATCACTTAGAGGTACCTTCTTTTCTTTTCTTTTTTTCCCTTTTTTTATTTATATAAGGAACTAGTGTCCCAGCTTTTGGCCAAACTATTCTACTTCCTACCCATGAGGCACCTCGAAAACCCCATGAACTGTTAGTGTGATGGATGGAACTTGGGAACTTCGGATTTACAACGCACCCTTCAAGTCCATTGAGCCCACCACCCAGGTGTCCCCAAAGGGACCTAGCATTTCTTTCTTTATCAACATGCTATAAGTGATAATTTATAAAAATATCGTGTCCAAAGTCCAAACCCAGCTCATCAGAATTCCAAACTTTAAAAGTTCACATGTTGGCCCTCACTCTTTTTCTTTTTTCTTTTTCCCTGGAAGGGGGTGGGGTGTGTGTGGCCTTGGACCCATATGTTCCACCATCCAATAGTTAAACTTTTGGGAGTAATAATTTATTACAAGTTTTATTCAATTTATTTTGCGTTTCAACAGCAGGAAGAAAATTCATTTTAAGGTGAGTTCTAAAACATTATTTAATTTATCCAAAAAGTGATTCAGATTCTGAGAAATAATGGTTTAGTTTCATTTTTTTTTTTTCTGTAGCTATCTTGTCGTTGAACGTTCAGGGAGTACTTACTTGTACCATATAAACAATGGCAGGCAGCCTGCCCCATTATATTTTCTATCATATCAGTTGCAAATCACTCTTCTTTTCTTATTAGAAATAAAATTTTATTGAGAGAAGATTACTTCATGTTCACAAACATGAACACAAAGTATTTTAAAAAAATTATAACAAATCGAACAGAAAAACAAAGTGAGTTTTGGAACTCAAAATAGAATTTCAAAGTGTAAAACCCCACGCACAAGACCAATCAAACAATGTGCAAATTAACAAGGATTTCAACTGATCCAGAGGTCTCTCCCCATCCTCAAAAGTGCAGCTATTACGTTGCAAATTACTCTTCAAACAACAGTGAATCTGTTGAGGGAACTTTCATGAGCCTAGTAGCAAGAATTAAACATGGTCCTGATAAGGTCCAACAGCAATTGATGAGATGTAAATTATGAAGTATTTTACGAAGTGAACAGCATTTTTCTTTTAGGATTCTACACCTAGTGGCTTTTAAGATACTAGCTTAAAAACCAGCAAAAGGGAAATGTAATTAGCCTTTTGGAAGCATGTGTGGTGTGGGGATTGTACCCTTCAAATGGCTTTTCCAGAACTTTATTGTATTAGTAGGGAAAGGGATTCTTCAATGGCAGAGGTTATGTGTTGGTCTGCTGGGAGGATTCATTGGGATGTTCAATTTTGTCATCCATCGCAAAAATGGGAACAAGAATCTTTTGATCTGTTTACGGATATGGTCTACTCTTCAACGGTGCAGGGGTTTGGTCCTGATAAGGTTTGTTGGAAGCCAGTAAGGAGTAGAGATTTTGAGATTAGAGGATTCTATCTTTCTTTCTACCCTCCTACTCTCTTATCCTTCCCTTGGAGAATGATATGGCAATCGAAGGTTCCTCCAAGGGTAGCTTTCTTTTCATGGTCTGCTTCCTTAGGTAAGATTTTAACAACAGGCAACCTTCACAAAAGACGTGTGTTAGTTCTTGATTGGTGTTATATGTTCAATAGTTGTGGGGAGTCAGTGGGCTTCATTGCCCCATAGCTTGTGAGTTGTGGTCGTTGGTGTTTTGTTTGTTTGAAATTCATTGGGTTATGCCTCATAAGGTTATTGAGTTGTTCAAATCTTGGCAGGGTAAGTTTGGGCGACATCGCAATATAGATTTTGGGAGACTAGTGCCTCACTGCTTGATATGGTGTATTTGGCATGAAAGGAATGCTAGAAGTTTTGAGGGATATGAACATTCTACGCTAGAGGTTAAGTCCTTTTTCTTGCAAACTCTCCTTGAATGGAGTGTGACTTTGTCTCATTCTTGTTTTTCCCTTCCTGTTTTACTTGATCGTTGTAATTTTGGTTCCTGATTGTGTCCCCATAATACATCCCTAATGTACTCGGGTTGGCTTGTTAATTAATAATATTTTACATTACCTATAAAAAAAAAAGATGTAACTAGACTTTTAAGCTGAAAGGAATTTGTGGATAGTGGTATTCCCCAAATCGCTGTTTCCTACTTTTTCTTTAGCAATCATGGTTTAATACAAGTCACAGGTTAGCAGCAAAGGAGACTATTTTCCTTTATTTGTGAAAAAAGTAATCTGTTGATTCTGTTCCACTAACAGGATTTGGAATTTCAATAGTCGTGATATGATTTAGGGTCTTGGACAAGTGTAACAAGGACTAGAAGAGAAGTGAAAAATCGAGAACATAATTTGAGACAACTGCTGCACCGCATGAAACCCTCTCAGGGTATAAACTGGCGAACAAATGCCACCAAAGAATGCATCAGGAAACCCTATCAATATATTATAGTTGATTTAAAGAGTCACAGCTGAAGTGATGGTCTGGTTGCAATCAAGCAACCAGCTTGGGTTTTTCAGTTGATTAGTGAGATTGGTTAGATCCTTTGCACAGGAAAGGGGAACATATGGTTTTTAAATCATCTTGTAGTCCAAAAAGTAGAATGTATCATAACTTGCAAGATAGATAAGTGATGTGGCCCTATTATGGGTTAAAATCATAATCTGCCTTTTGCCATCATTATGGGTTTTCTTTATTTTCTATTAGTGGCATTAATTCCTTCTCAAAAAACTTATTTCTTCTAGACGTTTTCGGAATCAATAAGTACCTCATTAGATCATTAGGGAGGTTTTATTTTGGTTGGTTAGTTCTGGTTTTTATTCCTTTCTGTTAGAATGTCTGTTAACTGTTGTAAGGGTTAGGTAATACCCTGTCTTGATCATTTATCCTTTAAAAATCCCATAGTACTTTTGTATTGATATCACTCTAACAACCATAACATCTATAACATGTTTGAGATACTAGATCTTCAACCTCAAAAGCAAGCAACGCCATTCATTACATTAGTTTCGAATAGTGACGTGAAAATCACAACAAACTTAACTAGTTGAAATGAAAATGCAAGAACTATGGAACAAGAAACAAAAGTAGAAACATAAATTTCCATAAGCCATTGAATGCAGCACCAATTCATAAGTACATAAATTTCACATTAGCAACGTTCATCTATTATGAATAAACTAATGCCAATTCATTATTGAAAATTCATCTCTATTCTTAACCACCGCAAATGCAATAACCAACTCTTATCATCTTCTAAATTGTTTTCCACAAAATGAAACAAAATTGAGAAAAACCCAAATAGACCCACCTCATTACTCATTCAACTGTTGAAGCTCAGCCTTCAACTGCTCAATCTTAAGCCCCATAGACCTCTGCAACGCAGCTCTCTGACTCTCTGGCAACTTGGCCAATAGCCCTTCAAACCTGTCTAGGACTTCCTTGACAGCAGCCCGAGCACACTCTGCCTCCTCATTGAAATACACAGTCTCTTTGGACTCCATAGCCATCTCTATCTCCTCTCTGGCTTCAGCAAACTTGAGGTTGATAGTGTCCACCTCTTTGTTGTGGTCCACCGACTCAGAACTGTATTTCCTGAGGAGGTTCAGGTGAGTTCCAGTGAAGTGGGTTTGTGAGATTAAGCGAGTTGGATGAGGCAAAAGATGGGAATTTGAGGTGGGTGAGTCTGAAACGAGTGAGTGGAAGGAAGATGAAGATGAAGAAGTGGGTATTAGAGATCGATGAAAAGGGTGTCTGAGTCTGAAAAACGATTTCAATTTAGACAGAGAAAGATGTGATGAAGATGGTCGATACATTTTTGTTTGTTTTGGTCTTTTTGATTTCCCAAATAATCTCTGCACTTTGCACAACAACTACAACTAAAATACGACAGCAGATTGCAGAGGTTATGGCGTTGTGCTCGGTTGTAGACCTCGGTAGCGGTCGGGTCGGAGTTAAGTGGTTCGGATCCAATTTTGCTAGGTTCTTTCAGTTGTGACAAAGCGGGCTTCATGTCACCTTAAAGTTAAACTGATAAAATTGGATCTAGACCTCTTAATTAAACCAAAATAATAATAATAAATAGGATATGAGTGATAGAAATAGCAACCCGTTTTTTTACCCAATCCAACCCGGTCGAACCCATACCAAACCCAGCTCACTCATCAATTTTTTTATTAAAAAATTTTGAACTCAATTTCAACGTAGGTTTGTATACCAAAGTTATATTTACTTTTTTTTTCTTTTTCTTTTTTTCTACTAACTATATATATATAAAAAGAGGCAACGCCTCTATCTACAGTAGTTTGATTTATTCAACCCATTCTTTTTTCTTCTTTTTTTTTGTATGCCCCTACAGTACACATTTGGTTTATTCAACCCATTCCTTTTTTCTTTTTTCTTTTGGGGTTGGGGTAATATTTTCGTCCAGTCCACTTTTTATTATTTTTTTATAAATTTTTTTATACAAAAAGTTGTTAATTAACACAATAAATTATCACAATATTTTCATAATTGTTGATGTGTTAATTCTTTATATATATAAATATATATATATATATAAATATATATATATACACACACTCTATATAAAAAGAGGCAATGCCTCTATCTAGAGTAGTTTGGTTAATTCAACCCATTCTTTTTTTCTTTTTCTTTTTTTTTTGGGGTTGGGGTAATATTTTCGTCCAGTTCACTTTTTATTATTTTTTATAAATTTTTTTATACGTCAAGTTGTTAGTTAACACAATAAATTATCACAATATCTTCATAATTGTTGATGTGTTAATTCCTTATAGGTCAAAATAAAATATCATACTAAAATTAACCACAATTAAAAATAAAGGTATTATGAAAAAAGAAGTGTTATATCCACAACATTCTTCTTTTTTCACAACGCTTTCATAACAAAAATGTGAATGTATAAAGCTAGAGTAGTAGTTACATATTTTTTTTCTTCAATTTGCACTGTTTACTAGCCTTTTTTTTTTTTTTTTTTTTGTATATGATTAAACTGTGACCAATCACAACTGAAAATAACTATTTTGCAAAAATGTTGTAACTTGTACGTTTATTGTTATTATCACAATATTTTCATAATTATTGAGATCTTAGTTTTTTATTGATAAAAAAAAATGTGAAGTCCAAATATTTTAACATTAATTTCACAAAAAATCATAAGTGATAACTGGTCAGCTATTATTGATGAATAAAAAAACAATATCAGTAATAAATCCATTTTAAAATCAATAAAAACTTGCTATCTAGAATTTGTTATGAAAAATTAAAAATACTATGGAAATCTATTTCTATTTCTATTAACAATATAAAAAGAGCCAAAAGCTCATGAATAGTGTTTTTTGGTTTATTCAATTAGTGAGCTACACTTTTTTTTTTTTTTAAGATCTTTATGTGTTTACTTTGTACTTGCTATGTAAGTTTACATTGCAGATACACAAAAGTAGTAAGTATTATACACATTCAAATAAAGGGTAAATATTGTACAAATTTTGCAAGTGTGTACAAAATTTGCTAATTTTTATGTGTCTACAATATAAATTTACATTGTAAGTACAATGCATACATAGAGATATTGTGAAAAAAAATGGGTAGATTATGGAGAGAGAAAGGCTGAAACGTTCTGAAGAGGAAGAAGACGCTTTATCGCGCAGTACCAAGAAATTTAAGGAGAGTCATCAAGCTACAGGGGAGAGGAATGAAAACCACATGGCAAGGATGGGAAGCTACAGAGACAAACTTGTGGGTTCTATTCCTGGAGCCTTTGAAAAAGCATTTGGATTTGCTAGTGCGATGCAGGAAGATGTGGAATCCGATGAAGAAGATGAAAATACTCAGGATGAAAACATCAGACTCTGTTTTTCCAGAGAAGAAAAAACTCGCATGTGAGCACCATGGTACCAAACTCTCATAATCAAACCGTTTGTGAGAAAGATAGCTTACCCATTCCTGGTTTCGAAACTTAGGAGCATGTGGAACTTGAAAGGAGGTATGGAATGCATTGATTTGGGATTTGAATTTTTCCTTACTAAGTTTGAGCTCAGAGAGGATGTTGATAACATACTCAAGGGAGGTCCGTGGTTCATAGGACAAAATTTCTTAGCCATTAGGCAGTGGGAGCCAGAGTTCAAAGCATCCACAGCAACTTTTTCTTCAGTTGCTATGTGGGTCAGATTTCCTGAATTACCAATTGAGTTTTATGAGCATAATGCTTTACTCAAAATTGGTAGAGCTATTGGCCCTGTACTCCGTATTGATGCACACACTGCTAATGGAGCTAGAGGACGTTTTGCACGCATGTGTATTCAAGTTAACCTTGATAAACCCCTTATTCGAAGCATCTACTTGGGCAAGATGAAACAAATCATTCAGTATGAAGGGGTGGAGTCATTATGCTTTGAGTGTGGACGAATTGGACACAAAAGAGAGGCATGCCCTTTCACAGTCCGTGAACCCACCAGTGATGTACAAGCTGATCAGAGCATGGAAGCTACACCTAAGGAAACGGAGAAACCAGCAGAGAAAAGTCATGATGAATTTGGAGAGTGGATGATTGTGACTAGACGCAAGCCACTGAGCAAGGCACGTGACAAGCCTAGCAAAGTTAGCTTGAGTCAAGTTGATGAGTCTTCTCAATCCCTGCATGATAAGACTCCACCTAGAGCAATGGAGCTGGAAAGAATGGCGGGCAAAAGGAAGGCACCACAAGCTCAGATTACTGTGACACCTAGAGAAGAGGGGAAGTCCAACAAGTCCCATCAAGATAAATCAATCAACGGAAAGAGTTCCAAACGAAGTGGAACACGTGCTAACCAGAACCAAAAGGCCAAAAGTGCCGTTGGAAGCCAAAGGAAAGATATGGGCCTAACGAAAGATAGTGTATTTGTCTTTGGGTCTAGTGCAGGCCCTTCAAATATTAATGGGCCAAGCCAAAGCCCAGGGCTTTTAAATAAACCAAATGACTCAGTTAAGGGGTTAATAACAAAAGCTGAAGGTGCTCACAGTAGCACATTAAGAAACGGGAACAATGGAGAAAAAAGGGAGCTGGGCAATTTTTTACAAGGGCAAGATAATACCGATTGGAGATCGAACAATCCAATGGATCAGGCAGGACCCAACGGAAGTATGGGGGTGGATCGATCTGGAGCTGATGTTAGCGTGGAAGAACATGTTCCCGTTAACCAAGGAGAGCAGAGGTTTGGGCTATCTTCCCCTGAAGAGCAAAGCTTGGGAGAACACACCAAATCCATGGTGGCATTTTCTAACGGACAGGCCAGTGGTGCATGCCCCTCCAACAGCAAACTCAAGCTCATCAAAGACAATTTTAGAGATGCAAAGCTTGGAAAAATTTCTAACGGAGGCAGAAAAGGAATGGGTGAAGCCGGTGATCACGGAGAGGAAGATTCTTCAGAGCAAACCTGTGGAATGCTCTATGAAGGGGAATTTGCATGGGGTGAAGATGATACAGTTCGCGATGGCAGAGATCAATGGCACTATCCTCATCAGAGTAACTCAAGAGTTGATGGGGATTCTCAACCATTCGGTGACTCTATTTCGCGAGAAATTGGTGAGGAAGCCAGAGATGATGGCGGCATGGAGGTTGAGAGACACTGAGGGCTCCTTAAGAGCGGTGTGCCTTGATCCCTCTGTTTCCCCTTTTAAAATTATGAATATATTAATCTGGAATTGTAGGGGTGCTATGAAACCCCAGTTCAAAAAAACTGTGATGGATTTAGTGGAGTGGCACAGTCCTATTATCATGGTTATTACTGAAACCAGGATGAGTGGAGCAAGGGCTATGGAGATGATTGAAACACTGCCTTTTGATGGGGTGGAAGTGACAGATACAATTGGTTTTGCTGGGGGTATCTGGTTGCTCTGGAGGGCTGATTTGGTGCAAGTAGATGTGCTGGCAGAAACGGAGCAGGAGATTCATGCCATCATTCGGGTAAGATCTCAAACCCTTAGCTGGATTATTAGTGCCATTTATGCTAGTCCTAGGTTTGCAGAGAGATGCATGCTTTGGGAAAACCTTAAGTTGATAGCTAATTTACATGATCTTCCTTGGGCTCTTATGGGAGATTTTAATGAGGTTATCTCTGAAGGGGAAAAATCTGGGGGAAATCCTATCTGTCAAAGAAGAGTGCGAGCCATTCTTGACTGTATGAATGAGTGCCATATGATGGACTTAGGCTTTTCAGGGCCTAAATTTACCTGGGCAAATAAGAGAGAATTAGGGGGCCTTATCCAATGCAGGCTTGATAGGTGTTGGGCCAACCCTAGTTGGAAAAACTCTTTTCCTGAGGCCAATGTGACTCATTTGGCTAGAGTGAACTCAGACCACTGCCCACTGCTGTTAAACTTATATCCTAATCTTGTGACAAATTCTAATAGACCTTTTAGGTTCCAGCCCATGTGGCTTAGTCACAAAGATTTCCCTGCCATTGTTAGGGATTCATGGGAAGGGAGAGAAGAAGATTTACCTGGTGCTGTTACCAGATTCACTCAGAAGGCCCAAATCTGGAATAAAGAAGTTTTTGGGAATATTTTTGTGAGGAAGAGGCAGATTATGGCTAGGTTGCTTGGTACTCAGAGAGCCCTTGCCAACAAACCTAATAATTTTCTTATTAATCTACAAGAGCAACTTTCTGAGGAGTATAATGCGATACTTCAGATTGAGGAGGAACTATGGGCAATGAAGTCTAGGGTCAATTGGACCATTTTTGGGGAAAGAAATACAGCTTATTTTCACATGACTACCATTACTACAAGAAGTAAGAATAGAATTACCTGCATTTTGAATGATGAGGGAGTTTGGAACCACAATGTAGAGGAAGTTAAAGAGATATTTATTAATTATTTTGAAAAGTTTTATCGAACTGATCAGGTTGCCTGCCCAATGATCCAGAACTGGGATACGAATTGGTGTTTGAGGCTAAGTGAAGCTGATGCTAACTCTTTGACTTTAATGCCATCTGATAATGAGATATGGGAAGCCCTTAAATCCATGAAGCCATATAAAGCCCCTGGTAGTGATGGTATGCACGCAGGCTTCTTCCTGAGGTTTTGGCTTGTGGTTGGAAATTCAGTGAAGAGGGAAGTCAAAAGTATTTTTGCTAACCAGAGGGTGCCTGATTATCTTAATCAAACTCTAGTTGCTCTTATTCCTAAGCAGTTGGGTCCGGAGAAAGTGAGTCAATATAGGCCAATAAGTTTATGTAACACAGTCTATAAAATTGTCTCGAAAGTTCTTGTGCAAAGAATCAGACCCTTTCTTCCAAACCTTATCTCTCCCATGCAAGCTGCTTTCCTTAAAGGAAGAAAAGGGTCAGATAATGTGATCATTGCTCAAGAATTGGTTCATTCAATTGGGAAGAGTAAAGGCAAAGAAGGATATATGGTGATAAAGATAGACTTGGAGAAAGCTTATGACCGGTTAGAGTGGAGTTTCATTAGGTTGGTGCTTACACACTTTGGATTCCCAAACAATATTATCCAACTCATCATTAGCTGTGTTTCATCTACCTCAACTTCCCTCCTTTTCAATGGAAGCAAACTCCCTGCCTTCTACCCTTCAAGAGGGATCAGACAAGGTGATCCCATATCGCCTTATTTGTTCATTCTATGCATGGAATTTCTTGGGGCTCAGATAACAAAGATGTGTGAGGAAAAGAGATGGGACATGATAAAAGCTTCTAGGAAGGGGCCTAGCTTTTCCCATGTGTTCTTTGCAGATGATATAATGTTGTTTGCTAAAGCTAATGCGAAGAATTGTGATGCCATAGTGGAAGTTTTTGACACCTTTTGCAGTATGGTTGGGCAGAAGATTAATTATGAGAAATCTAGAGTCTTTTTCTCACCAAATGTCACTTCTAGAAGAAAAAGAGGTGTTTGTAGAAGGCTGGGAATTATGGCCACCAGTAATCTTGGAAGATATTTGGGTTTCCCCATCATTCACAAAGGCAGAATGGGTAGGGCGTTCAATTTTATTCTGGATAAAGTTCAAAGTAAGCTTGCTGGTTGGAAAACCAAGCTTTTGTCAAGAGCTGGTAGACTTGTTCTTGTTAAATCTGCGGTGGCTCCTATTGCAGATTATTACATGCAATGCCATAGCATTCCTATTAAAGTTTGTGATTCTATTGATAAGTTGACAAGGGACTTCATTTGGGGATCAACGGAGGAGAAGAGGAGGATGCACTTGGTTAAGTGGAGCACCATTACTTTGCCTAAAGAGCTTGGTGGATTGGGGTTATGGTCTATGAAGTATAGGAACCAAGCGATGCTAGCTAAGTTATGTTGGAGGCTTGCTCATGAGGAAGGGATGCCATGGGCAACAATGCTTCAAGCTAAATATTTGTGTCCTAGCAGGATGACTGAGGCAGGAAGAAAGCTGCCTTGCTCTCGGATCTGGGCAGCCTGCAAAAAGGGGGGACCAATCTATGTGAAAGGCCGAAGGTGGACAGTGAAGAATGGTGAGCTTGTTAGTATGTGGATGGACTTTTGGCTTCCTGAAGGGAGGTTAAGAGATCTCATTGAAGGACCTCTTGCTAGGGGGAGGCTGAACTTACAGTTAAGCAATGTTTTGATGAGAACAAAAATTGGATTCCATCTAGCTTATCATTTGATCTTCCTGAAAGTATTTCCAATACTATTTTGGCCACTCCCTTCTCTGTTGACTCCCACTCAATTGATGAGCTTATGTGGGCTTTTTCAAAGAATGGCTTTTTTCCCCTAAAATCAGCCTATCTCATTGCTAGGGGATTAAACCCCTTGAACCTGAACACTATGTCATTCACTTGGGTGTGGAAGACTGAAATTCCTCCTAAGGTTCAGTTCTTCCTGTGGCTTTGCTTACATGGTAGTCTACCCACGGCTGAAGTTTTAGGTGCAAGGGGCTTAATTCTTGATCCAGTATGTAAGATTTGTAACAGGGAGAATGAATCTATTGAGCACCTATTCAAGGGTTGTGACTTTGCCCATAATTTTTGGCAGCAACTACAAGCACCAATCTGCACTAGGAACTCATTTGGCCTCCCCTTTAAAGAATGGTTGGAAACTAATTGCAAAGACCCTATGAATGCCTATGTAAAAGGCATACCTTGGAGGATTATCTTTCCTTTGGGGCTGTGGCAGCTGTGGCTGCATAGAAATAATTTTATTTTTACAACTGGAACTGTAGATAATCAATGTTGGAAAAAATGCTTGAGGTATAGCACTGAATTTTTTGCTATTGGGCTGGAAGCTAGGAGCAAGCCGGTCAAATCTATCATTCCAGTGGGATGGGAAAAGCCTCCGTGGGGTTGGTTGAAGCTGAATTCTGATGGTTCAGCCTTAAATAATCCCGGAAAAGCAGGTGGAGGAGGCTTGTTATGTGATCATGAAGGTAATTGGGTGAAGGGATATGTTAGAGGCATCGGGTACACCAACAGCTTCATGGCTGAACTGTGGGCATTAAGAGATGGATTGAATATAGCTAGGGAGATGGGTGTGAACAACCTTATCATTGAGTTAGACGCGTTGAGCATTGTTTTACTTATGAACAATGAAGCTGAAAATATCATGATGGAACCTTTACTCTCTGATTGCAGGAGCCTCTTGAAGCAAATCCCAAACAAGCGTGTGCTTCATGTCTACCGTGAAGCAAATCAATGTGCGGATGCTTTAGCAAAGCTTGGAGCACAAACCGGCTCTAATTTTGTAGTTTTTTGTAACCCACCGCCTGTGGTGGAAAGTTTGTTAGCTTTTGATAATGCTAACTTGTTTTGTAATAGACTTGTTTCTTAGTTAATATTATATCTTGGTTTACCGAGATATTGTGAAAATGTTATGACACATATGTCAATTCCTTACAAGTCAAAATAAAATAATAAAATATCATATCAAGATCTAGCACAACTAAAAATACCGTGACATTTTGTTGCTATTACAATATTTTCACAACTATTGAAGTGTAAGTTCCTTATAGATCAAAATAAGATAATAAAATATTAGACTGGGATCCACTACGGTTGAAAATAAAGCTATTGTGAAAACGTTGTAATATTTTGTTGTATTCATAGACTTTTTTTTTTTTTGTTGGTTTGGTTAAATTTAGTAATCTATATATAAAAAGAGTGAATGGGAAAAGCTACCATAGCTTTGCTATAGTAGTTTTGGCTTGTTCAATTTTTAGTATTTTGTTGGCCTTTTTTTTTTTTTTTTTTTGTGAATGCGTAAAGCTACAGTAGATTTTCTACATTATTTTTGGTTTGTCCAATTCGCATTATTTCACATTATAATAAAATATTAACACAACAAAGTGGCACAATATTTTCACAATTGTTGAGGTGTTAATTCCTCATAGGTCGAAATAAAATGATAAAATATCATACTGGAACCAACCACAACTAAAATAAAGCTATTGTGAAAAAAGAAGTGCTACATCCATAATAATTTTTACAATACTTTCATAATAAATTATAGGTGGTAAATTGTTTTTAGTTGTAATTTAAACTTACTAATGAAACTACATTTTTGTCCATCAATAACAACCTACTACTTATGATTTGTTGTGAAAAATGTCATGGATATAACTTTTTTTTTTTTTTTGGTGA
The DNA here is from genome assembly GCF_932294415.1 of Quercus robur. Lineage (NCBI taxonomy): Eukaryota > Viridiplantae > Streptophyta > Magnoliopsida > Fagales > Fagaceae > Quercus > Quercus robur. The sequence goes on along the minus strand of NC_065535.1, from coordinate 37,373,125 downwards.
AAATGTTAAGATATCTTGTTGTCATTACAATATTTTAAAAACTGTTGAGCTATCAATTCTTTACACGTCAAAATAAAATATAATAAAATTATAAAGGTATTATGAAAATGTTATGTCATTTTATTGTATTTTTAGAAATTTTTTGTTAGTTTAATCAGTTTTGTTGAGTCAAAATTCACTGTTTCACATACAATTTTTATGAGTTGACTTTTTGTATTTTTTTTTTCTTAGCAAACCATTTTAAGTAAAATCACATAGTTTTACACACAAAAACAAAAAGTTAAGATAAAAACACTGTAAGGACCGCGTTTGGATTAGACACAGTATGGGATTGGGTTTAAGCCCAACAAGCCCAAACAATGAATTTATAGAGCGTGGGAGAAAAAACTAGTTCTACTCTAAAAGATGGACCTTAAAGTTGCTGAATTAAATTTATTAAATGCAAGTAAAGTAAGAAATTCTCTCCTCGGCATAGCCTAAGAAACTTATTTTATAATGTCTTAATGATGAACACAGTTACCAAAACCCACAATGTTATTGCCTAGATTTTATGATTTTTTCCCGATTTTCTTTTTAGGTCACCTTCTTGTGCTATATATTACAATCTTGGTGTTATCCCTACCATACACGTGTAGGTTGGATTCTAGGAGCTCCTTCTTGTTCCATCCAACACCTCCCAGAACCATCAAATAGTAGCTGTAAGGCTGCTTAGTCACTGTTTAAGTATCACCTCCACATTAATGTGGCCAGAGAGTTAGTTGGGAGGCATGTAATGTGGAGGTAGCAGCTTTTTGAAGATATTTGTTGACCCCTTTCTTTTACCCCTTGTCCAACGTCCGACTCCTAATTGTGATGTAACTTTGAAGAAAGTCTAGGGTGATATGGCACTCTTACTGACCTCGGACCCTTGTTCCCGAGATGGCTTTTCTCCTTGGACGTTCGTTGGACTTATCTCGTACTATCTTTACTTTTCTCTTTATACCATTCCCCTTATAACCTCATTTGGCCATCCTCGGATTAGCTAACATTCTCGGATTGGGCCATAGGCCCAATTCGTATAGTCTTAATAGTACCTCTTGATTAACTGGCCCCCACAAACACTTTTCATCCTTTGTATTTGAGGTAGTTTATAATTCCTTCTTAAATTTTAAAATCAAGCAATTTTTCTCTTAATATTTTGGAAAAGAGAAAATGTCATATTGTTATTCTCTCAGTTAAACCGTAATGAAATGATTCTTAAAATATTCTATTATGTAATGTCTAAAATAATCTCACAAAATTTTAACATCCCAAAAATTTTCTTTACATATTTTGCGTTGTAGATGGTAATAATTCTTAGAAAGTTGGAATGATGATATAAGGTGTTTTATTTGTTATTTAAAGAACATTGATTTTCTAGGTTTAAATTTTTGAAACTTATAATTTACCTAATGGAAAATTCGATGACACATACCTTTTGTTATCATTTTATTTTCTTAGCAAAACTTAGCTGTTTATTGTTGGAAGATAATTATATTTGTTATCATTCTTAGAAGATTTTAGTGAGTGGATATATTGACTTTAGCAAATAAGTACTAAAAAACTATTATAGTAAAATAGATATTTATATGTTAAATAACTATCCTAATTTTGTGGTTGATCAAAATTCTTATATGAATGGGATTAACTTTTTATGATGTAATTATCTAAATTCTTAAAACTAATGTATCTTTTGATTAATGCAAATCTCTATATATTTTAAAAATCAAATAATTTATATCTTTATTTTATGATAAAAATAAAATCTAAAATTGATCTTAATCACTTCTTTTTTTTCAGGGCAGCACGTGAAACTAGTATACATAAAAATGTCAATTTATCCATTGGTAGAACCGTTTTAATTGGGAATGCCTTCTGGTTTTTCATATAGCAACTTTTGAATTTAATAAGGACCCCACTATCAGTAGCCATCTTTTTCTAGTAACCCCTATAGATAAGTTATACCTACTACATTTATTGCTAAGAAAATGAAGTAGTTGTTATAAGTAGTTATAACTACTACATTGAACAAAGAGACACAATTCCCATTTCCCAGCAATGCAATTAGTTGGATAGTAAACTTTTTTCTGCCCAAATTGGTAGTATCAAGTACCAAAGATGGTCGCCCCACATTATGTTTATTGTTTATTTAGTAATTCTCAGTAGTATAATTCATCCAATAAAAAATTTGTAACAACTGAAAATATATATGAAAGGAAAATCCCAGCTCCAATTCTCTCAAGTAAATAATAAATCTATGACAAAACAAGAATTGTGGTAAAAAAAAAACAGGCAAATAAAAAAAGACACAGAATGAAACCTCTATGGACAAAAGGGTCTACCAAGGCGAGCCCTGTGACTTGGGATAGTGAAGTGCCTTATTCTCCCTTCTTGTTCTGTCAAATACCCTTCACAAAGGAAAGCATTAGAGAACTTGTCCTCCACAACTCTATCAACATCATGCACAAACACATCAGTCTCACCCTCCTCTCTATTCCTAGCCATCAATCCAGCTGTGTATATAGCACTCATTCTTCCTGGGGCATTATCATGGTACCCAGTAGGTGCATCCACCATGATCAAGTCCCATTCTATGTCATACACTTCACTTGGAAAGCCTTTGAGTGCAAGTTGGCACTTTGAGAATCTTGGATCACTCACAACTTTGCAGTCTTCTTCCATTCCAATCTTGATGAGCTGGTCAGCTTGGTGAACCTTGGTGTCATACTCAACATGGTATGACTCTAATGTGGGCAAACGTTCAAGGATTTGCTTGATCCATGACTTGTCTTCTTCTAGGAAAACCGTGCGGCCACCATGGTTGAGTGAGGTCCACATGAGACTGTCATGACCTAGGCCAAAGACTAGGAAGTTACATGGTGATTTTTTGGCTAGGATTCTTGCTGAAACTGAGATTTCTTTGAAGGTTTGTTGTGGGGTTATGTTGGTTGTTGCATAGTGGATGAGAGCATTGGCTAGGGAAGGTGGGGTTTTGGTGCAAGTTTGTGATAAGGGTAGGGATGGACATGGTGTTGTTGTTGATGATTGTGGTCCTTGAGTGGTGCTTGTTGAGTTTGAGAGATGGGTTTCTGAGACTGGTTGCTGGGAAGACGAAAAACTTGATCTTGTTACTAAGATGAGGAGCAAGAGAAAGAAAAAGCAGAGAAGGATGAGCTTGAGGTTGATTGAGAATGGAGTTTTAGACTTCATGGTGGTTCTTGATGGCCTTGAATTTTGCTTTTGGGGGGGAGAGAGAGAGAGAGGGATATCAAACAATGGGTTCTTTGAGTTTTAGGTATATGATTTTGATCTGAGGTTATAATCAAAAAAAGAGGGGTTTGAGCCTTGAGGAAGAGGAGACAAGAAATTATTTGATTCTGTTTAATTGAAGAGAAATGGAGTGGTAGATGAAATTTGGCTACGTGTAAGACAGAGGACTATAAGGTCCAACGTAATTGTCACACTGGGGCTACAGTTTTCCTTTTCATATGAAGGATGGTTACAACCAAGGATTGTGATTCAACCATATTTTGATCAAGGAGATGGTATGGTTCATTGTGAGTTAGGACTTGAGGTTATAGAAGAGGTGACTTGAAAGGGAAGGGAGGGGACCTAAGCAATAATTGTTTGTAGTATTGTAAATGAAAATATTACTGACATTACTTGTCTACTTGACAAGTAATTCTCAAATTTACATGTCTTCTGTATTGGATCTACCATGTACATTGAGTATTTTTTTCATCAGTTTATTATAGATTTTCTTCTTAATTATTTACTCTTTTATCTTTGCTAACGTCTCAATTTTATTCTGAAAACCATATATTTTGTATGATTTTGGATTAATTTTTTCTTATAACTTTTTAACTCAATTGTTTGTGTTACTTTATTTATTTTTTAAATCTCAATTTTTTAAGCACAACTATATTTTTGCCAATTTCCAACAAATAAACAAATAAGTTTTCAAAAAAAAAAAACTAGTAATTTAAAAGCACACTTATGATGATTTTAATCTTCTTTCATGTGTGAGCGACCATGGCCCTGGCCCTCCAATTTTTTTCTAAAATTGGGCCTAACCTGTGCGAATGGGTGGGATCGTGATGCTCAAATGTCAAATTCACTGTAAAATGTATTTCCTCTTAGATCAAGGGTTTTACATGGAGTCGCCACTTATTTAATTTAAATGGAAAAATAAGAAAACCTTCACTATAAAGAAATGCTTTTGTTGTATTAATATATATGACAATTTACATCAATTTTGTAACAAAATTTACAATGCTTTTTTTATCCTAGATACAATCTAAGAAAGTAAATTATATTGCTTTGTTTCCTAGTTACATTCTAAAAAAATGTAAAATTGCATAAACAAGAGCCTAGTCTAGAACTCTTAATCTTGGTTCGGAGGCTAATTTACGAGATGGAAAGGGATTAAGCACCCATCTCGCCCGGTAAAACTAGTCTCTTAGGTTAAGATGGCCAATATTATGTCATGTCAAACAAATACAAACAATATATCATATAAACATGTTAATTTGCAAGAATTGTAAACAAATATGTGTTGGGGGATTTAACATAAAGAGAAACAAAAAGTGAAATTTGTTAGATAACAATGTAAATGTAAAGAAAGCATGAAAGTAATGGCATGTTCATCCAAGAAATTAATGTAAACAAGGAATTCCTAGCCTAGACACGTTCAACTAAGCATGTGAAGGAAAACAAAATCGTCATATTATTTGTCATCAACATAATTGCAAAAGAAAATTTATTTTTAGGCCTACCAATCATCTAGGCAATCATGAAGAGCAAAGAAAATCACCCAGACATGTTCATCCAAGTATTTAAGCGAAGATCATAATGTTAATTAGACTTGTTCATCTAAGCATTCAAAAAAGAGAGAAACAACTACTAGACATGTTCATCTAAGCATGTTATGAAAAGCAAATAATAACTTAGAAGTGTTCATTCAAGCATGTGAAGGAAAATAGAGAATTGTTATGCTATTTGTCATCATCCACATAGAATTGTCATGTGAAAGAAAACATAGAATTGGCATGCTATTTCTCTAGACATGTTCATCTAGAGAAAATCAACTACCTAGACATGTTCATTTAAGCATTAAAAAAAGTAAAACAACTACCTAGACATGTTCATCTAAGCATTCAAGAGAAAGTTGCACATTAGCCTAGAAGTGTTCATCTAAGCATGTAAAAGGAATTTCAATGAGATATATAGGCATGTTCATCCAAGCATATCATGAAAGAAACAAATAATGACTTGGAAGCATTTACTCAAGCATGTGTAGAAACTTAAAGAGCATAATTAATTACTTACCAGCATAGAGCATAATTTTAAGGGGGAAGTGATCACTTAAAGGGCTAGGTTGAAAGCAAGGAAGTACTAAACTACAACCAAAGTAAGAACAATGGTTGCACAAAAGCTTTTCTTTTCTGCTTTCTCCTAAGCTCTCCAGAGGGAATGGGATCCAGAAAATGGAAAAGGTCTTCTCTGTTTATAGGGGAAGGGATGGCTTAGGTTTAAAGCTAAGTTATTAGCTTTCTTCTGAAGCTAAGGGAGGAGATAAACCTGTTTAGATAAGCTGGAACGGATTTGGTGTTGATCCCCATTTGAATTTTGAATTTTGATGCTAAACTTGTGTTATCTTCTGCACCTGTTTCGCATTTTGACTCTAACTTTCTGTTCAAAATACCAATTGATTTAGGATTGATTTCTTTTGAAAGGAAATTCAATTCTGTACAACTTTTCCAGAAAGAGAGAAAACTAGATTTCAACGTTTTCTAGGCCAAAAATGCAATTCAAGTTGCCGCTGAAAATAGTAACGTTTTTTAAGCATTTTTCTGTTTTTTGTAATTTTTCATAAAATGTATCTTTTCCTCTATCCAATTTTTTTCAAAAAAGCAGATAAGATGCCATAAAGGAAAACTTTTTCATTTATTTATTATTTCTTAAAAAAAATAAAATGAAATGAAATCCAATCAAAATTTACACTTAATTAATTTTAAATTAATTCTTGTTGGTATCAATCAAAATTAAGTGTTTAAAATAGGACATGATCGAATCCATTGTGTAGGTGAGCCACGATCATTGAAAATTATTTGTATGATAACTTTTGGTCAAATGGTCCGATCAAAGCCCATGACATAACATTGTGATCGTTAGAGCATCAAGATTTGTTTTGTATCACAAACTTGAAGATCTAACTACTGAAATTACGATCATGCCCTTGGTGCAAAATTACTGCTTTGCCCTTAATATTGGTTAAATGTAAGTTGTAAAATGGAGCGTCTACAGAACGCCCCTTATTGACAGAGCTTGAAAAGTGAATGTCAATGTAGAAGAAAGACACCAAATTTTGCAACTTGAAATTTAACCGATGTGTGATAAAAATTTGTTAAAGTTTTGGAAACTTGTTGGTTTCCGAAAATTTTTGATCCAGAATGTGTTGGCAATTTTCTCAAAAAATTTGAACCAGTAAATTATTTATTAAAAAAAAACTTGTTGGGTTTTCTTGTGAAAATCTTGGCAAATTTTCTAAAAACTTGTCTGTTTTTTTGAAAATTTTTGAACCTGAAACTTGTTGAAAATCTTGTTGAATTTTCTTTAAAAAAAAACTGTGTTAACTTGTCAAAATTTGTATTTGTGAAAACATGTTGGGAATTCTTGGAATGATATTGTCATGTCTTTTGAAAATTTGATAAAAACCTTGTTAGGTTTTTGTGAAAATTGTGTAATCGTTTTGACAAAATTGTCGAGCGTTCTTTTTATGAGAGATGTTTGAAAATCTTGTAAGATTTTCCTTGATTTCTGAAAAAGATGCTGAAGTTTTCTGAAAATCTTGTTTGATTTTTCAAGAATGTCATGAAAACCTTGTTTTGAAAAATTGTTGAAAAACCTTGTTGGGTTTTTTGAAAATTTTGTTCCCAAACCTTGTCGAGTTTTGAGAATTTTATTAGAAAACCTTGTCTGGTTTTTTGAGAATTTTTGAAAAAACCTTGTCAATTTTTTTTGAAAATTTGTTAAATAAAATATGAAAACCTTGATGGGTTTTTTTGAAAATTTGTAATAATTTTGAAAAAATTTCAGGTTTCCTTGAAAAAAATTATGAATTTTCTGAAAATCTTGTTTGATTTTTCAAGAACCTTTTCGTGACTTTCAAGAAAAAAACTTTGTCAAACCCCAGAGCCTGAGATGTTGGACAATACTAGTCAACTTTAGTAAATGCAAGAGACTCCTTAGTTGAGCCTTGTGTGATGTAGGAGACTTCTTAGTTCATCCATGTGAGATGTGAGACTTCTTAGTTTATTAGGTGATCTAGACTTAATGCTACTGTTGAATGCCGAAATGAATGAGAGATCTTTGCTTAATTCCTACAAAGATGAAAATTTTCCTTTCTCAAGCTTGTTAGAAACCAGTTAATTTGGAACAATGCCCCTAGTATTAACGTGCTTGCATAAAAAAAAAAAAAAGATGAAAAGCTTGTGTATGAAAATTAATGGGCCAATGCTCATAATTTAGGCATGCTTAATGCAGATAAAAAAACGCAAATGGACCAATGCCCCTAGTTTAAAACTATTTGCAAACAACTTTGGGTCATTGTCTTGATTTGGTGCCTCTTGTTTACCGAGCCTTTAATAGGTTGCCTACGCTTCTCTCTTCAAGAGGATTAGGTCAGAAAAAGTTCAAGTCTGTAGGGAAGACATCTAGTCCACCCAAAAGTTCCAACCAAACCTTGCATGGTATTTTCAAAATGGACTTGTCCATGAAAAATTTTGTTTTTGAAAGAAATTGATTTTCTTCCTGAACAACCATTTGGTGTATAATGGTGCTTTTTGAGAAAATTCTTTTTCTTTTCTAAATGATCATGAGATAATCCTTTCAACAACTATTTTAGCATATCATACTATTTCAAAGTCAAGTCAATCGTTTTGACTAAAAAGGATCAAAGTCATTAAATACATGTAAACAAATTTTCTTCTTCTTTTTAAACATTGTTGGATTAGGTCTTCAAAGACAACCAAAGAAATGAAATGTAGAGATGTTTGAGAGTCATGCAATTTTTTTTTTTTTTTTTTTTTTTTTTTTTTTTTGGAGAGTGCTTCAAGTTTGGGAGACACTTTTTTTTGGGGGGGAAAGAAACAAAGAGGAGTGCCCCAAATTTGGGAATCACATTTGTTGGAAAGAAACAAAAGGGAGTGCCCTCAGTTAGAGAATTCTTTCAAGTCATTTGAGAATTTAAGAAACTATGTCATGGAGATTACTTGCCAGTGGGGCTTGATAACCTCAAGCGTTTTTCCTTTTTAATCCAAGAGAAAATATTGCCAGAGTTAAGGGTGTGCCTATGACTAGCAGAACTTCAAGGAGGTCTTTATGTATGGGTTGTAATGTAGGCTAGGTTTAGGTTATGAAAGAAATGATATAAAAAGGCTCAAAATCCCCTGTAGATATTCCCCTCAAGCATGCAATACTCAAAATTTAGGCATTAGAAGGATTTTCTTGTTTCTCCCTTTCTTGACATTGTGCTGAAATTCTCATCATTCTTGTCATCTATTCACTGGTCATCATGGATCATTTGTATCAATGTTATATCACGCTTGTTTAGAGGATCTAGAGGAAAAAGGTGTCTATTATCTAGAGGATCTAGAGGAAAAGGGTGTACCACACCCTTGGAATGTAAATAACCTTAAGAGGTATTATTATTAATAAAGGCCCCCTTCACCCTCTTTGGGTTTGTTGTATTATGAATCATACGTTATTGACATCTATCTAATTATCAAACTGAACCTTAGCCATGCCTGGCTCCTTGGACCACATGTCATGGGAAAATTGGTAACTTTTAGTCATTATTTTAAGTATTAAACAGAACCTTAGCTATGCCTGGTTCCTCGGACCACCTGCTTTGGGAAAATTAATACTCCTTGACGTCTATCTAAATATCAAACTGAACCTTGGCCATGCCTGGCTCCTCGAACCACATGCCTTCGGAAAATTGATAACTTTTAGTCATTATTTTAAGTATTAAACAGAACCTTAGTTATGCCGGGTTCCTCAAACCTCCTGCTTTGGAAAAATTAATACTCATTGACATCTATCTAAGTATCAAACTGAACCTTGGCCATGCCTGGCTCCTCAGACCACATGCCTTGGGAAAATTGATAACTTTTAGTTATTATTTTAAGTATTAAACAGAACCTTAGCTATGCCGGGTCCCTCAGACCACCTGTTTTGTGAAAATTAATACTTCTTGACGTCTATCTAAGTATCAAATTGAACCTTGGTCATGCCTGGCTCCTCGGATCACATGTCTTGAGAAAATTGATAACTTTTAGTCATTATTTTAAGTATTAAATAGAACCTTAGCTATGCCGGGTTCCTCGGACCTCCTACTTTGGGAAAATTAATATTCCTTGACGTCTATCTAAGTATCAAACTAAACCTTGGCCATGCCTAGCTCCTCAGGTCATATGCCTTGAGAAAATTAATAACTTTTAGTCATTATTTTAAGTATTAAACAGAACCTTAGCTATACCGGGATTCCTCGGACCACCTGCTTTGGAAAAATTAATACTCCTTGACGTCTATCTAAGTATCAAATTGAACCTTGGCCATGCCTGGCTCCTCAGACCACATGCTTTGGGAAAATTGATAACTTTTAGTCATTATTTTAAGTATTAAACAGAACATTAGCCATGCCGGGTTCCTCAGACCTCTTGCTTTGGGAAAATTAATACTTCTTGATGTCTATCTAAGTATCAAACTGAACATTGGCCATGCTTGGCTCCTCGAACCACATGCCTTGGGAAAATTGATAACTTTTAGTCATTATTTTAAGTATTAAACAGAACCTTAGCTATGCCTAGTTCCTCGGACCACCTGCGTTGGGAAAATTAATACTCCTTGACATCTGTCTAAGTATCAAACAAAACCTGAGCTATGCTTGGATCCTCAGGTTGCTAAGTATCAGGTCAAAGTCTTGGTTATTGTGGACTTGGTGAAATACCTGTTTTGGGTAAATTGGTACCCTTTATTAATGACTTTGTTGCCAGGTGTAATGATTCCAAACAGCAGTGGTTTTCACTGCAACAAAAGTCCTAAACAGATGCCCACGAGCATCACTTAAAGCATTTACAGGCATGTTTGTGTAAAAGTTGACTATCCCTTTAATCTTATGAACTTGTTGACGGGTAAGGCACAAAGCAATTTTTAAACCTATATGCGCGTTACAATACTGTGTATGTTCTTAAAATTAAGTTCATGCTTTTCCGAGATGATTAACTTAGTAAATTTCACCTACTTTTGCTGTTGATCATATGAAACAGGACAATTACACTATTACTCAAGTGGATTAGTGAGAGTAGTGCTACCTCATTATTATTTTTATTAAAGTTTAACTAAAATAGAAATCATGTCAACTTCAGTATTTAAATTGTAGTGAAAAAGAAAATACCCATAAGTTTCATTGATAAAAGCCTTAAAACAAGGTAGATCAAGTACAAAAAGGCAAGTTGCTTACAAATTAAAAAAAAAAGGGGGGGGGGGGGGGGGGGCAACCTATTTTTTCATTTTTATTACAAGTTTTTCTTTTGCATCCTTGGGAATTTGGGTATTTGCTGCCGTGGTAGTCTCATGGGCCTTATTCTTGGGATCCTCTTTTGGGGGTATGGCAAGAGTTGCCAACACCAACTCCATACTCTGAGAAGTACCTTTTTCCTGGGAGAGATCCTTTGGAACAAATGGAGGCAATTCGGTGCCTTGGACTATTTCTTTGTTGGCATCCCCTGCTCCTATAGTGTCCTCGGCCAGATCTACCCCCTTTGAGAAAGTGTTGGCTACAGGAGGAGCTTTGGATGGGATGCCCTGAATTTCACCAGCCTCCGAGGACACTGGGTTAGCCTTGGAGTCCGAAAAGCTTGAAAGGCGTATAGCTAGGGGGTAGTAAATACTTTCTTCTCTCCTAAGTACAGAAGAAGCCTCAACCCCAACTTGGTTAAGGGTTTCATCCCATACCCGAGCACAATAAGTCCTGCATATAGCAGGGACCTCAGCCCTAAGGGCGTCCTCAGTCTCGGCCACCCCAACATCGTACCCATGCTGCTCTGCTTCGTCTTTGGCTTTCTCTGCATCATCCTTGGCCTTCTCGACTAGAGCCTTAGCCTTCTCAATCTCCTCAAACTTCTTTTTTAGTGTAGCAATTTGGGTCTTGGAGGAGGCCAGCTGGTCCTCGGCACTACGCAACAGCAGCCTTTGGCTCTTGGCTTACTTTTCAACATTTTCGAGAGCGGCGGCCATGTATTTTCTTTCTTTTTCCTCCTCCTGCAGCCTCTTCTTGTGCTCTTGGAGGCTCTTATCAGCCACTTGAAAGGCCTCCACGGCGGCAATACGCCTTCCTTTCTCTTCCTTCATTTGCCTATGGCAGTAATTGGTCATCTCCTCTGCCCGGAAGGAGGTTGTTGACGATAATTGTTAACCAATGTTTAACAATAATTGTTAGATTATGTTTAACAAACGTTGTCAACTTATGTTTAACAAACGTCGTCAAATTATGTTTAACAAATATTGTGAAACTAGGTTTAACAAACATTGTCAAATTAGTCAAATTCGTCAAACATAATTTCACCCATAGGCCTTTTGGCGTATGGGTTTTATTGATGTGAGTTGTATCCATTCAAGATAATGTATCTCTTAATTACAATCCCTTGTTTCAAGGGAAGACCCTTTGATTCCAGGGAAGACCCTTTGATTCCAACCATGTCATCTTTACACATGAGCTTATTATTATTTTTTTTTTTTATTTAATGGGATATGTGTTTTTTATTTATTTGTGGCTGCACCTAATAATTTATTTAGGCTGCCTATGTACCCTTAGTGGGGATCAAGCCACTTCGTAGTTCTTAATTTGAGGTTTTAGATTCAAAATCCTCAAATTGATTTTGACCAATTTAAATGATGGACATTTAAGTCAAATACTTTGTATTTAATTAAGCATCAACTTAATTTTACTTTTGGGTGAAATAATTGGTTTTAATCTCAAGGATAAGTCAAAGACCATGTTTTCATAGAAATTGAATCAAGGATTCTCTTTTTAAGAAGTTAAAGTTCCAAGTAATTTTCCCATTCTTTAATTTGCTTCTTTGTAGGAATTTTAATAATATTTTGATTGAGATTTCCAAATTTAATTAAGGGAAAGAAAACTCCTTTGAAGCAATTTTATTTATGAACATTGGGAATTAGAAAATTTCCTTAGATCAATTTTTATGGTCATTTTATTTTGAGAATTATTAATTCCAATCTTGATTAAGAGATTAATTCCAATCTTGAAGGAATTAGAATTCTTATTTTATTCAAGAGAGTCGAAGACTCCATTAAAATGGTAGAGTCAAGGACTCCAATTATGGGGTAGAGTCAAGGACTCCAATTAGTGGGGTAGAGTCGAGGACTCCAATTATAAGGTAGAGTCAAGGACTCCAATTATGGGGTAGAGTCGAGGACTCCAATAATAAGGTAGTGAAAGAATTTTTATTTGGTAATGTTCAAATAGGATTTAAGAGTTAGGGACTCTTGTATAAAGCTTCATGCATGGAGTTAGGAACTCCTTATGAAACCCAACCCTATTTGTTTTACCAAACAAAAATTATTTGAAGAAGGGTGAGAGAAAGATTTTGGTAGTGAGAGAATTTTTATTTGGTAATGTTTAAATAGGATTTAAGAGTCAAGAACTCTTGCATAAAGCTTCATGCATGGAGTTAGGAACTCCCCATGAAACTCAATCCTATTTGTTTTACCGAACAAAAATTATTTGATTTGAGAATGAGGGAGAGAGAGATATAGAGAAGAAAGGGACTGATGAAATCCCATATACAAACCTATGCTGCGTAATCCTCCTCTGCTTGGTGTTGCTCTCTGCCTCTCTTTTTTTCTCTTCTTTCTGTCTTTGCTGTGTGTGTGTAATTGCTCTCTTTTTGTATTTCCGCTTCTCCCTTTTTTTTCCTCCTTTTCTTTTTTTCTTGTACGTGATTCTCTCTATTTATAGAGAAGTTCCAAAGAAATTGTTCCCTTATTTTCCTCTCAATTGATCAACTCATGGAGCAGTTTGCATCAATTTTTCTCTCCACAACTACTAATTTTGTGTTCAGCCGTGCCCACTATTCAACTTTTTGCTCTTTTTATTCGTTCCGTCCCATTTTAAATTACCTCTTTTCTGCTGGTGACATCTCCACTTTTCAACTTTTCAGGCTCACTTTCCTTATTTTCTAGTTGTGCCATTTCCCATTTCCCATTTCACTTTTTTGTTTTACTTGTTTTGTTTTTATCTTTTCCTTTTCATAGGTAGTAGGCAACAGACCACTCACGTGGCTTTTATTTTTATTTTTTTTCTTAGTATAGGCTAATCAACTTTTTGTAGATCACCATGCATGACCTTTGCACCTATCCTATTGTTTAGTCCATAATTGCCGTGTAAATATAGGTACCTATGACACATTTTATAAGTATTTTTTTAGTTTCAACAGAGGCTTGAATATCCTGCCAAGGAAAGAGACAAGGATTAGAAAAGAGGATAAAGAAAACAGATTGGGGAAAAAGGGAAAGGACATACCATAGCGAGGTATCTTTTAAGACTGAGGAAGACTTCATGTCTCCTCATGCCTCGTAGCTCGGCCATATCCTCGGGGAGCAGCAAAGCCTGCTCCGCCGCATCTGCAACGTAGCCGGCTGTTCCTCCTTGGAAATCACGAATGGAGGCGTTGGCAAGGAGAGGTTCCCCGTTCAGCATTGGGGCAAGAAGCCAGGCCGGAGGTCCTATCTAGGGGTCGCTTCTCTTCTCAATGCCCTTCTGCCCCGTTTTGGCTTGTTTGGATGCCCTTTGAGCCTCGTCCTCACGGGGGGGAAGGGTTTGTCCAGCTCCCATCACTTCCTTCTCTTTTTGCTCTCTTTTCCTCTTTAGGTCAGCTGTTTGGGAGGGAAAAGTAGGTGGAGGAGTGGGAGGCTTGGTATGAGTCACTTTCCCAGGTGCATCCCTCCCAGGTTGGGACTCTATCAAATCCAACAGACTAGACTTTGGTTTGCGCTGAATACCCATCTCATCAATTATTGGTGAGAATCGTGAGTCGAGATCAGGGATTGAAGTTTTCGGGGATAAGGCTTGGTTGAAAACTTCAAATTCATCCTCGAAATCAACTACTTCTACCACTTCTTCCTCTTCTGTGTTGATGGGGCGAGATGAAGTAGCTACTCCGGTTGTTTGTTGTGGTAACGGGGCTTCCACTTTTGGTATACCTTCAAAGATGGGAGTTGCGGCTTGTATTTGGTTTTGGACTAGGAAGAAGGAAACTTGGTGCGGCTACACTGATCCTTTGTAGGCGCAGGTCATTCGCCTTAATAACGCACTTAGGCGCAAGGAAAGTCTTAGAAACTGGGGTGTAGCCCAATATCAGGTGAGCATCTCTAAGCTGACCATCAGAATGGATAAAGATCTCAGCCTTTAAGATTTTATCTAAACTCTCCCGATTTACAAGACCGAAGTTAGGGACAACAGAGTGTGGGTCTACGAGATCATCAAGAAAGCCAGGAAGATAACATTAACGAAATATAAGTCAAAAGAAACCTTAAATACCTACATAAATCAAGGAAAAATAAAAGTGAAACAACTTTGAAATTGCGAATCTGAGCCTAAGGTCCCACCTGGTTCGCCCTCCCTCGTCGGACAAGGGAGGCCATCGTGCCAGTCCCTTGATATAATTAGAAAGTCTTTGTTTAAACCTTTATTGGAGTCAGGGAGACATTGGATCAGCCTAACCTCGGGGTACCTAGACTTAAGGTAATACCCCTGCCCGGTGAGGTGGTGGAGGTTGTAGATCTAGTTGACATCGTGGTGAGTCAACCCTAAACCCATTTTTTCATTAAGGGTATCTACACACCCTAGTATTCTAAACATATTGGGGGCACATTGGGTAGGGGCTAACTTATGAGCCCTAAGGTAGTCTTTGGTGACAACACCCATGGGGATTCTCATCCCACCTTCTATGAAGGCAATCATGGGGAAAACTACCTCTCCCTCTTTCCTATCTGTGTGCCATTGTCCCTCTTCGCAGTACCTTGTGCCCGCCCCTGGAGGTATCCTATACGTTGCCCTAAAATTTGCCATCCCCTCCTCGGAATCTACTAAGCTCTTAAATCTACCCATTTCTAAAAAGGGGTGGGAAAACTAAAGAAATTGAGAAAGGAAGTTAGAACCGAGGAGAAAAAGAAAGAATACGAAGAGAAGAGGAATGTGTAGAAAATTAAATAGGAAAAGTTCAAGAAGACTTACAGAAAGAATAAAGGTATCCTCGAACAGGTCTTTAGTATTTGTAAGGGCTCAGGTGAATTGAATTAGTGTGCAGGTTCAAGGTATGAGCGCTAGAAAGAAATGAATGCTAAAGTGAGAGGAGAAGTTGATTTGAGAGGTATTTATATCAAGGGAGAAGCTAGAAGCGGGAAAATTCCTGTTCGGTACCCAACGAAAGTATCAGTCGTTGGATGTGCATCATGCAGTAGAACGTGGGGAACAAGAGGCCGTAAGAATTTAATGAGGGCACGTCTCGAGTGTCGTAGCGCCAGAAACGTGCCTTGAGCAGTTAAAAAGGCTTCTTTTCTAGTAGAGGAGAGAGGCAAGGGACACAGGACAACTGTGGTAACATCGAAATCCTCCTTTCTTCCCAAGGATTTAGAAAGAAGGATCTCGAGGGGCTATTGTAGGGGCCTTGGACTCCAAGGCCCATCATTTGGGTATATGATGAGCCTAAAGCCCAAGCTGAGGACTAATAGCGTCTAAGAAGGGATAATCGCTGTCAAAAGGGCCTATGTTAGCAAAAGGAGAGGTCAGTGGAGATCATAACTACCCTGGGAGTTGTGTCGAGGATGAGAGCCTCCTCGGCTAACCAAGGCCGAGGTCAGTAGAGGTGGCTTGTCGTCTGGAAAAATGTCTCAGAAGCACTCGGATGATATGGATAAGCATTACAAGAATTCAGAACAGGGAGATGTTCTAAAATATCTAAAGAGAAAGCTGCTACCTCCGCATTAAATGCACTACAGCTAACTCCCTAGTCGCATTAATGTAGAAGTGATACATGAACAGTGTATTTCAGTCTTACAGCTACTACATGAGGACTTATGGGGAGGGTTGATGGGACAAGTATCCACACCAACCGTCTGGCAAGCACATGGAGGATGAATATGAAAAGGAGAGGCAGTATAAAAGATGGAGGAGGGAGTAAGATAAGGAGATCGAAAAATTCAAAAAAGAAACACTGTAGCAGTCTACAGTCAAATTTGTAATGTTACCGTAGAACTTTATATAAGAACCAGTGTCCTCGAATTCCGCCGAGGACGTCTTTTTCTTCAGTATACACTTGTGTGTTTTCATTATTTTGTCATCAAACCTATCTAACTCATTGTTCGGTTAACTAAAACCCAGTTTTCTAACCCATTCTCTATAAATTCATTGTATTTGGGCTTCTTGGGCCTAAGTCCATCCACGTGTTGGGCTAGGAACTCAAATCAGGTCCTTACAAATCATTTATTT
The DNA here is from genome assembly GCF_932294415.1 of Quercus robur. Taxonomy (NCBI): domain Eukaryota; kingdom Viridiplantae; phylum Streptophyta; class Magnoliopsida; order Fagales; family Fagaceae; genus Quercus; species Quercus robur. Next base: position 37,356,534 of record NC_065535.1, on the reverse strand, counting down.
AAAAAAAAAAATTTATAACAAATTAAAAAAAAAGTTGTTTAAAAAGTTAATCATTTTTTTTCGTTTTTCCATTAAAATTTTCTTAATATAGTTTACTAACATATGCCCTAAGGGCATACGCTAGTAAAATTCATTTCAAATTTGCCTAATTAAAGCAAACTAAGTTTTAAGAACGTGGATTCTAATTTGCATAACTGGTAAAGTCTCTTATTATTGAATAAGAAATCTGGAGTTTGATCTTCGTTCATACCAAAAATTAATTGATGTCTTGATATGATGATAAAGAACAATCATCATTCATCAAAAGCAAAGGTCTTAGCTATTAAAACTCTCTCAAGAAAAAATATTTAAGGAATCTGATTCTCAAAATAATAATAATAATAATAATTGAGGAATCTAATAATTTAAAATAAATGTTACACCATGTACTTTTAATTTGGTTTTGATATAAAATTGATATTACACACAATTTGCTTTGAACTTGTTCTTTTATTTTAACTAATTATTTTAGTGTTCAATTTTAAATTATATTATTAAAATATTTACTTTAATTTACATATATGTTTTTATTTTTTTATGGGAACATATATGTTCTAGTAAAAATTGCATTATCTAGAGAGATTCAAAAATGAAAATCAAGGAAAAGTGTGAACCAAAAAAATAATAATAATAAAGATTATATATATATATATATATATATCGAAGTAAAAGTTACCTGATGACATGGATGGAAGAGTGGAAGTCAAAGTCAAAGATCACCAAGGTCACATTGTTAACAAGAATCACCTAAACCACACTACTACACTAGCTAGCAAGTCAAAAGTTTCAAGCTAAACTACTCTTTAACGAATATTTCCTAATCCAACAACCCCATTTGGCCAACATGAAAGGTTACACCGTTACATAAACCCTCTCACTGTCTCAGGCATAAGCATAACCCACCATATCAGATAATTTTCCCATGGCTCGCCAGCTTCATCAATTGATGCAAACTCTCCCAATCACGTCTCAACTCAGCCTAGCAGTGATAACTCTTCTTTTGTGTGCCATTGCATTGCTCATGTGTGCTTCTCATTCCCGTAAATGGCATCATCGTTGGATTGCATGCTATGGTTTTGCCAATGAAGATCCTGTAATAAATCTCAACATTAATGAACCAACAATCCTAACTACTGCTGGGAATGGTGGTCATGAAAGCATGATGATTAGCGGTGAGCTCTCAGTGTGGAAGAAGAACATAATCATGGGAGGCAAATGTCAGCTACCTGATTTTTCTGGTGTCATAATATACGATGCAAATGGGAATATAGTTACCCCTGCCACTGCCAGAACTCCACGCCCTTTACTCACTTGGAAGTAATTTGAGTTGCATCTTATGCTCAATGTTGTCATAAATCTTCACTGCAAACTAGGTTTGTAACATGTTTCCGGATTGACATCTTTCAAAACAAGTTTGTATTTTCGAATATGGCCTTGCATGGCTCAGATAGAATCTGTTATACATGCTCGTTTGGGAGGAATAATTTTCCAACTTATTCTGCTTATTAAATTTATGTACAAGATTTTAAAGTTTTACTTTAATTGGTGTAAAATGCTTACTAATGTTTAAATTTTGTTAAATAGTGGTTTAGATATTTAATTGGGTAAACTACATAATTGTCCTTAATCTTTACATTGTATGTCATCTCTAATGTTTCAAATGGATGGAAAAATATTGACATGACTAACTGATTAAATAAAATATTAATGTTTTTCCCTGGTTTTGTTGCTATGAAAATGCAAGGAAAATGAAGTTGAATTTTTCAATTATGGGTTTATAATCCCATTTGTTTCCCAAGAAAGAAAAGCAAAAGAAAATGAAAGGGAAAAAAATGGACAAGTGGCACTAGCTTTTCTTTTTTAAACCGTTTATACTAACGTGGCAATATATGTAGCAGTTTATGTGGTAAAAAAATAATAAATTTATTTTGACTGTTAGTCATGTTAATATATTCCATCCATCACTTAACGATTGTCACCATTTCGACATCATACCAAAATGTTAGAAACCATATTGGCACATTTAAAAAGTTAGGAATTAAATTGAGATACAGTGTAAAGGTTTAAGGACCAATTATATAGTTTACCTTATTTAATTTTAAGCTAACACAACTTAAACCAATCCTTTTGACCCAACTGATAAATGGATGTGTTTGGTATGGATTTTGGTTTTTCAAATGAGTAAGTCCACTGCCACAATAACTTTCGTAACTTTGGTCACAATTCGCTTACCTGTTGAGTTGTAAGTGGTGAAAAAAAAAAATTTGTGGATCCATGCAAGTCTACAACTTCACCACTCATAAGTCGCTAAGTGAACAAGTTGCGGCAAAATAATAGAAATAATTGTAATATCAAACTTACTCTTTTCGAATATATGTGGTAGATTTGGATAGAATTCCTAAAATTTAATAAGGTTAGGTGAAGGTTGTATACGTAAAAAAGGCAGCAAGAATCGTAGCATTCTTTCTAAGGGAAATGCAACAATTGTCGGGTTTTTTTTTTTTTTTTTTTTTTTTTTGAGTGGGTTATAATATAGTATATCAAAAAAAAAAAAAAAAAAAGGAGAGATTTTAAAAAATTATACATAATTAAAATAAATTAAAAGCTAACGAAAAAGACCAAGGACAAACGAACTCATCTGTAAAATATACATATATTGTGTCCATGTATGCCTCTTTGTATTGATATTAAACACCGTAAATAATCGGTGTCTTTATTTTATTTATAAAGAGAACTAGATATTAAATCCCCTGAATTGTAAGACTTTAAAGAATAAAAATAATAAAAAGCGAGAGATATGCACATGGATAGAAGTTGGAACCAGGAAAGGCAAAAACTTATAGAATTAGCCCATTCCAAAAATTAGAGGAATGTGCAAAAACTCAAACATTACAGTGTTAATGCAAAATTGAAGTACATTCATTCAACTGGACCTCAGTGATTCTTTCTTATTCGACCAAGAAGCACGCCCCCTAAACCCAACAACGCTAAGTTTGGAAGCTGCAGACTTGACAGACCTAGACTTTTTGATGGCTGTTGGCTTCTTCCCACTTGAAGTTGAAGGTGCTTTTCTTGAGGTATTTGCACTGGATGATGACTTTACTGACTTTGATACCTGAACTGCTCGCTTGGAAGATTTTGCCGGAGTAGATGCCTCTTTACCTTTCCTTGTAACCTTATTTTTCGAGCTAAGTTTGGAAGCTGCAGACTTGACAGACCTAGACTTTTTGATGGCTGTTGGCTTCTTCCCACTTGAAGTTGAAGGTGCTTTTCTTGAGGTATTTGCACTGGATGATGACTTTACTGACTTTGATACCTGAACTGCTCGCTTGGAAGATTTTGCCGGAGTAGATTCCTCTTTACCTTTCCTTGTAATCTTATTTTTCTGATTTGAAATCTTAACCGATTTAACATTTGTCCGATTCTGCTCAGTTATTCGGGACCTTGCAATGTCCCTCCGAACATTATCTACAGTAAGCGACTCCAAGCTCTCATTCTTCCTCAAGGCCTCCTCTATTCGGGTGGCCAATACGAGGTCCCTTTTAGCCACCAAACTTGTCACTTTCCCTGTAAGACAAAGATAACTTGTCATTTGAAAACCTGATCAGGTACTTTTGGCCTCGACCATCAGAACTGATAAATCATCACGTTTTAAGAATTTCTTTACTTAAACAGCGGTTTTAATGTACATCTGAAGAGAGATTACAACACAGATGTAAATGGATTCGGATTAAAAAAAACAAAACTTTACAAGCTGAAAATTGAGCAAGATTCATTTTTTTTCTGAACAGACTATAAGTTAAGATGCATCCCTATTTGTCTCTTTTCTTTATTTATTTCTCCCCTCTTCTTAGATTTGGAGAGAGCTCTACAACTCAATGCAATATCAATTAAACCTTCTACCATCAAAGCTATATCTAGCCTCATTTAAAATACAGAGTAAATTACGCCAACTCTCTTGAAGTTTTACAAAATAACATTATCCCTCTTTAAGGTTTGTATAAAGGCAAAAAATAAATCCATGTTCTCTCACACTGACTTCCTCTGCTCAAATTAATTTCCTCTTTTGTAATTATGGTTACCTCTACCCTTTAACCAACTTTAAAAAAAATTTCCTCCACCTTAGCCTACTGAACAGAATCTCTCTCTCCTTTTCTGTTAGCTAAGAATGAAAAAGGTAGTGTAGTTAGTATAAGGGTTAGTGTTAACCATAGTTAAGAAATCTTTCAATAGGCTAAGGAAAAAGATGGTAAAGTTAGTATAAGGGTTGCACTTGGGACAAAAAGAGAATTTACCTACATGTGCTTGTTATGGGTTTAGGGTTAGGAGAATATGTGAATCTATACTTTATAATTTTTTTTTTTTTTTTTTTTAATAAAATAGGAAAAACTCAGATTAGTTGCACATTGCAAAGCATACTGTACAACAATCCTCACTGTTAATCAAACTCCCATGGGCTAAGCACTTTATAATTATTAAAGTAAGGAATACAAGATTCTGTTGAGAATTAAAAAATGGTTTGATGAGCTATTTGATAGCTATTTGGTAGAAGAAAGTACATAGGGTTTTGATAGGACTTGATTTGGGGTTGTAAGGAAGAAGGAAAAGAGAAGAGGAAGGGGTCAAAGATCATACAAAGGGCAATATGTCTCAATGCTTAAAAAAATCAATATTTTTATTAATCAACTCTCTCTTCTTTGAGTTTATTGAGTATATATATATATATGGACTCTTTCTTATACTAGTACTATTAGCACTCCTAGTTTGACTAGTAAACTAAAAAGTTAATAAAAAGACTTTTGGATTTAAAGAAAATAAAACCTAAAATATTAAGGATCTCTTACAAAATTCAAGACTCAACTAAATTACCAAAATAACCTTAATTTGCAGAAATTACAGTTTTTCCCTAGACAACAAATTGACCATAACTTATTAAATAAAAACCCAACTAAAAAACTGTTGTAATCCTAAGATACATGTAACTAGACCTTTAAAACCACAACTTTTACTAAAACTGGACTTCACATGTGGGCTTTATAAAATAATTCTTGAATAGACAGATTTGCAAAGCAGTAACAATTCAATCTTCCATGGTTGCATCATAGGATTAACCATAGTTAGTGGGAAAAATTAATTTGAGTATGGAATTCTTTTGTTTTTTTGCTGTAAGTTTATAAGAATGTGTGAAGTTTTTTACTTTAAATAGCAGAGAAACAAAACATATTATGTGGAGAAAATTGTTGCACACCTTTAGCACCCATACGGGCCGTTCTTCCTGTGCGATGAAGGTAATCAATCTAAAAGACAATAAAAGTAGGATTAAAGCACCAAATGCAGGATTGAAAAGAAACAATTAAAAGAGAAGAACACCTGAATGAGGCCATAGATACGATGCTTACAGAGTTTGAGGGAAAATCAAACATGATAACATGATCCACATCCAAGTCCAGTCCCCTGGCAGCCAAATCTGTGCACACCAGTGAGGGGCAATCTCCATCATCACTCTTAAACCTTTTAAGGTTTTCAACCCTGGGTTTCGGAGGAAAAACAATATGTAGGGATATCTGTATCAGTACCATATTTTGATATGAATACACAAATTAATTCAGGCTCAAAAATGCAATTGTAACATAAAATACATAAATATTAGCAATAAATGTCTAGATTAAATTCAGTTAGTATTCAAGCTTGCACATGTATAAGTGCTTTGTGCATACACATTGTGGCTTTTACCAGCAAGTGTTCAAAGTCTTCATACCCATAAATAGATATATATATATATATTGTCATGGTGTCCTTGGCGGGAAAGGAATTCTAGAATTTTTAAAGGATGAACAGTCTATTCTCGAGCTTAAATAGTTTTTCTTTCATTCTTTGTTTGATTGGACTCTAGCTTTGAAATCTTTTTCTTGTTCCAACTCTTTTAGATATGTTTTACCATTGTAACTTGATAGGTTAATTGTCTTGTAACCATAGAATACCTCCTGTATACTTTAGTTTCTTTAATCTTTGAAAAAGTTACATTATTTATCAATAGAAAAGTTAGCTCCTCATATTGAACCAAAAAAAAATTCTACAATAACCAGGGTGGCTGAATTGGAAATGGTAGTATGTGTGCTGTTCTTACCCGTACACATACTATTACTTCCGTTATCATACACAGCATGAGCTACATAGCCCACAGTCAGTATTAACCACTCAACTAAGCATAAATCCCAACTAAATTGGCATGGACCATGAATCCTCATCAACTAATCAGGATTAGACACTCAAAATTTTTTTCCATCAATCTATCCTATATCTATAATCATACGTTTTGTTGCCTCAATATCAATGAATACCTTTTTTCACTCAATAATCTTGAATAAATCACTATTTTTTCATTAATGTATTAATTAATCCCCAAAGCATCTTAAATGACTCTCTGTCTCTCCCTCATCTTTTGCTCAATGGGAGCCACCTACCTTTGAATAGATGACCTCATTTCCAATTAGTATTCATAGTGATCCATCTTAATTTTCTCATTTCCACTACACTCACTTTATGAAAATGTTGCTTATTAAGAACTCAACATTCTATACTAATCCTATACAGCATAGTTATCATATCACAGTTTCCCCTTCAGGCATAGTGAGTATGAGACAATATTCTCAAAGCATTTCACCACTTCATCAACTTATATACGTGAGCCAAATCCTCCTTAATATCCTAGGACTGTTCAACAACCCCAAGGACTCAACAAAATAGACCAGCCCAACATGTGGCCAGTTCCAAAAATATTATCAGTCAGTGGTGGGTCTTTCAGGCAAACAATCTCCTTCAAAAAAAAAAAAAAAAAATTATCAGAGGCTAAAAATATCCAATTGTTGGTTGGATGTTTCCTAAAAGTTAACCCGAAGAACCTGACTGCATCTTCCACTTCTCTTCATTCTCCATCATTTTTTTCCCTTAATGCAGTCATTTGTCTATCTCATTGCTGAAACCCAGATCTGACACTGGTCAGCAATCCCCATGTCCAACATTCAATCTCTCTTCTTCCTACTCTGCAACCACCTGTCAGTCAGCCTCAGCCAACATCTCTCTCCCCCTTGTGTAAATCTGACACTCGACAGAATCATCCAGATCTGCTGTTCACTCCAGCCAACTCTTCATTCTTATCATCATCAACTCAACATTCGATGAAACCAGCCAGCTCAACCACCAATCCAAAATCAGTGTTTAGTCGATAACGCCGTGAATAACCTTGTACTCTTATGAGAATCTTAAAAAACAAATAATTGAAACATTTGAATCTTAAATAGCCAACCAAAATAAATATAAAAGAATAGCCTATTAAAAGAAAGGGGGGGGGGGGGGTGTGGGGAAAGTTTCTCTTCAAAACTAGATAAATGTTGTGTTACTCGCACAATACTAGACATAAAGCACCACCAAGATCCCCAATATCCTCATGATACAGCCAGCTACAAAAAACCAGACATGACAAGTCATTTCCATACATAAAAATCATTTACGCTTACTCAACTACACATACAAATTACCATCAAATGTAACATGAATGAAGAGTCTTTTTTTTCTTTTTTCCTTTTTTTTTTTTTAATTTACGAAAAAGAGAACCCAAGTACACAGGAAGTATACAATGGCAACCCAACCTCATTTTGTTGAATGAAAAGTTCCTCCTTACACGTGATAACTTATATTTTCAATCTACCCCATCTAGAATATTGAATATGTTCAGAGGGCTCTAAACCACATTGGAGCCTCGACAAGTTGGAAAGAGTTCAATCCTTGAATCTTGACAAATAAAATAAAAGAAGACTGAAGACTTTGTGTGGCAGAGCTTCTTCCATACATTTTTACCCAAATAAAATTGCTCACCAAATTATCCTATCTGAATTTTAACAGGCATATTGTATCCTTTGTGACCAAAACAACTGGCTTGATTCATGGAAATTTAAGTACTAACCAAATTCACACAGTTTGTCCTGAATATCAAGCTCAAATAATATCATATAGTTCTATGCAAAAACACTACTATACCTTGACAATACTTGGTGAAAAATAAAACTTCCAATCAAATGAAACATCAACTCAGAAAAAATTTAAAATTGTGATATGAGAATTTACAACATATAACAGAAAGAAAGGAAGGCCAAAAATAAGAGGAAAAGAAAACCCTAATGCCCACAATCTAAGCTAGTAGTTGGTACAGACGCAAGATAAGGACCCCCAATTACATAGACTACTTTTTTTTTTTGATAAGTAAACGGCCCAATTACATAGACTAATGATTGATAGTCATGCCATTTTTGGAAATTTTAGATGCCAAAAGAAGCCAACCAGTGGCCTTATGGATGGAGAGCTGCTATTAGTTGGGCCTAACTCCTAATGCCTCATCAATCAATGTCTAGGATTTGCTTTGATTTATCAAGGATAATTGTAGCTTGGTGTTCTCTGATATGATAATCATCAAGCTAATTAGTGTATTTTTTTTTATAGGTAATTAGAAAACTTATAATAAAGAGGAAAAAAAAGAAAAGACAAGTACAAGATGTTCATGATGATGAACAACAACACAACACAACAGCAATAAAACAGCAACACAGCACAACACTACACAACACAATAGCAAGAGAGAAGTCAGGAAACTAAGCTAAGGGAAGGCATAAACTCAGAGAGGGAAGAACACTCAGTAAAACCCCAGCACTGAGACCACTCCATTAGACTGCGTTGGCATAAAATCTTTAACTCCTCCAACGTTTTCTCTTTATCTTCAAAAGATCGACAATTTCGCTCCAACCACACAATCCACATTAAGCACCCTGGAACCAAGTTCCAAATTTCCGAATTATGCTTCCCAAGCCATTGATGCCAACTAGATAACAAACCCGCCACCGAACCCGGCATAACCCAATGAATACCAAAAGCCTGAAGCATGAAAGCCCATAGGGAATGTATAATAGGACAATGAAGAAGAAGGTGGTCTACCGACTCTCCATCAGAGCAACACATACAACACCAATTAGCTAGAGGACGACCCTTAAGCATTAGGTTATCCAAAGTGAGGATCCGACCATGGGCAGCAGTCCACAGAAAAAAAGCCACGCGCTTTGGAATCTTTGGTTTCCAAACACCCTTCCAAGGAAATAAAGAATTCGAGGCACCCCGAATCTCATGGTAGTAAGATTGGGTGTTGAACTTCCCATCCCCTTTCAGCCCCCAGCGAAGAGTATCTCTCCTATCACCTCGAGGAATACGAGGATGGATAAGCTGAAAAAGAGAGTAAGAAGCAGCCAACTCCCAATCTTCAAACGCTCTATAAAACCTTAAATTCCACACTCTAACAGAACCCCCTTCTGGAGCCCACAAAACCTCAGAGATGCAAGCATCCTTGACCGCTGAACAAGCATAAAGCGCAGGATAGCGATCTTTTAAAGAATTCTCACCAATCCACCTATCATGCCAAAAGCGGATACGAGTACCATCACCCACTTCATAGTGTCTATGATTTGTTTAATTTTATTTACTTTATGTATTTAATTAAAGCTTTTCTTTTCCTAATTGTTTTCCTTCAATAGATTAGTGCTGAAGACTCTGGCAAACCTAGGTGCAGGTTCCTAGGTTTTACTTCCTTGCTTGGTGCTGATTTCTAGACTATTTTTATTTTTCCTGTTCTTCATTCAATTTTGGAGTTGCATCAATTTGGTTTTTTCCTGTGTCAAGAATACTCATTAAACAGTCGTAAAATAGTATGCATATTTTAACTAAAATCAGACTACAAATATGTAATGACATATATTTTGAACATGACATGATTTCTTTCACTTGAACCTCTAACATCACGGTTCAGCAGCCTCCTAAATGAAAGCCATGTTTGCGGCAGTTGAAAATACAACTACTTGCCACAGAAATGTAGTCAGTAAATTGCAAATATAAAGAAATTTTGGGAGCCTACTGGAAGAGATGGGAGGATTATGAATAAATATGTTGTATCATATCACCTTTGTTCAGCAGGCACCTCGCCATGGTAATTCACTGTAGAAATCTGATTTTCACCCAGAAAGTGATCCACAGCACGGCTAGAATTTAATGTGTTACAGAATACCATCACCCTGTTTCCCTTCGATAAACTTGGCCCCAGAACCTGGCTTTTCATCACCACATAACCAACAAAAATTTTGCTTGGTGAATTAACTTTGCCAAGTAATTCAAGCATAGCTGTTCTACACCAAAAATTTGATTGTTGTGTATAAAATGGTTAATGAGACCATGATTGGAAGAACCAGAGCTATAGGCTACATAGACTATTAAATTCATTGTGAAAAGGTTAAGGCTGTCACAAGCACCCAAGCCAGCAAACATAGACCAGAACAATAAAATCAAATGCTAGAGGCAGGGAGCTTATGAACCCAACTTCAAGGAAGAATAAGTTTCTGACAGATAATCCCAAGATTGTTTATACTGGTGCTTTGGGTAGCACTCAATGTTTACTTCAATTCTTGCAACCAAACACGCAGTGTCAAGTTGGATAGGTGACATTACTTCGGCCATTGATGTTATATTTTGCATTTGCATGTGATTATTTCCCATCTTCATATCCCTTTTCTTTTCTATGTGTAATTTTATTGATCATTTTCATGGCTTTTCGTGTAAGCTAAAATGTCCAAAGGTGAAAATGTTGTGTGCCATAGCCATAATTATTTTTGATAAATAGGTAATACTTCATTAATTAAAAAGGAAAGTAACACAAAAAACCAAAGCACACAGGCAGTGTGCTAAGGACACAACAAAAAAACTAAAGTTCTTGAAAATTACAAAAATCAATCAAATCAGCCAAAGAATCAAAAATAAAAAGGCCCGAAGAATTGTCCACCCGAGAGTCTGGAGAAACAGCTGCTTCAAGTCATGAATTGATCTCTCATCTCCATCAAAAGTACAAGCATTCCTTTCTCTCCAAATACCCCACACAAGGCAAAGAGGGATCATGGCCCAAATTGCTGCAGCTCTGTGCCTATTGAATTTATGTGACCAGCTAGCTAAAAGATCGACAACCCCACTTGGCATCACCCACTGCACCCCGAATAAAGAAAACACCAAGTTCCACAACTCTCTAGCTATAAGGCAGTGCATAAGTAAAAGATCAATGGTCTCCCCATATTTAATTATTATTATTCATTTTTTTGATAAGTGTTAAAGAGTTATTTTCTGGTTACTTGTTCTATTAGCATATTAATAAGGGTACTTGTGTAATTATGTTATAAACCCTAATATAAATATAGCTGACAGATTAAAGCCTAAACCTTATTTTCTTCACTGTAGCTCTCTCCCTTTATTTTCCCCTTCTTCTTAATTCTCTAACCTAAATTTCTATAGTTTACAATTTAACTACAAGCATGCCACAGCCATACTATTAGGAGGGAAATGTTTCTCCACAACAAGAGAACTTAGGTCTTTTATTTAGAGGCTAAACTACGTTCTTCAAATGAGATAGAAAAATATAAAAGTAAGGAATCCAAATTCACAAATACCATCATTAAGCAACATATATAAGTAGCACATTGAAATATAACCAAAACATGCTTTTGATAAGATCATTTCACACAGAAGTACAATGTTAATGCTACTATTACTAAATTTTTTGCTAAAATACTAGTACTACTAATTAGTAGACCTGAAATAACATTAGAAGTACTAGTAAAGGACATGTTAATTAATAATATAAAGGGGAAGAATGATGGGGACTAAGCTTTTTTAATTAATTGTTCAGATAGGATAGAATGAAGGGGAAGAATACATGTTGCCGACCCTAATTAATCTATTGAGGATCCAGAGCTGACCTTAAGGTTTTGGGACTAAACTTTGTTAATTAATTGTTCGTACATATAACCATTACTGTTTGTTGATAAACAGAAAAATAGAGCAAACTACTACAGAAGTCTACCTGTAATAATGCTTCCAGCTTGTTTTCAGAACCTGAGAGTTTGATGAAATCATGTCGAGCAGATGCAACTTTCTTATGCAGTGTTGATGTACGCAAATGTACAATGCCTTGAAACTCCTCATCGACCAGATTTTGCACTGCCTGCAAATGTCAAAAATCAAGTTTTTTTAAAGACAGAATCTGTGTAGAAGAAAGACCATTAGGACCATCTGCTAACCTCAACTATGATACAACAGTGTTATCCTTTAAAGCCAGGAATTGTACTGTAAGTCTCAAGGTTTTGTGCATTTCTAAAGATCTTCACATGAACAGAGCAATGGCAACGTGGCCTTCCAACATTATTTCAGACCTCTACATCCTCCAATTTTCAAATATCAGGTAGGGGATAGAGTAGCCAAATATTTTATATTAGAAACAACTGTTGAATTCCAGGAAAAACCAAAAAAAAAAAAAATCATATCTCCCAAAGAAAGCCTAAACAAGGAATGATCTCGTAATATCCCAAAACACCTGCCCCACCTCCACTCCTACTCCCATCCCCTAAATAAAAAATAAATAAAACCAAAACGAATTCGCAAAATAAAGCAACCCTTACTGTGTAATCCCCTAATTAGATTTATTAGGAAAACTGTGGTTCAGTTATTAGATTTATGCCAACGGACCCTCTTTGATTGGTCTCGGTGTTGGGGTCTCTCAAATTGTTTTACCCTTATGGATTTCCTTTCATCTATTAGAATAGCTTAGTGGCTGCTTGTTCACTACCGTGAACTCTTTGTTTTTTCATGCTATTCCTTTATTAATAATATTTTCTTCTTACTTATCATAAAAAAGTAATCCCCTAATTATGTTACCAAACAATTATAAGAGGAGATGGCAGGTCAGATATTATGTATTAAGTAAATTATTACAGTGCAGCTTCATTCGGACACCACATGCATGTAAAATAATCAATCCCACTGCCATTCATATGAAAAATCCAAGTATTATGAAACATAATCATAGACAAGAACGGAAATAAAATATTAATTTGAAAGAAGGATTTTTTTTTTTTTTTTTTTTAAAAGATTATTTTGCTTTCTGTTCTAACCTTGCTAGTCTAGAATTAGCACTCAAGATATACAGATTAACCCCATCAAGATTTCTTTGAGAATTAAACTAGGTTTATTTTTACATGCTAGAAAAAAAAATGATATTTATGAAGTATATAAACAATTTCATTTTTAGTAAGATAATAACGCATATCACCATACCCTTGTCATTGTTGCAGTGACCAAAACAGTTTGAAATCCTTCACCACCAGGTTTTGATGCACGATTTTTTAATGGGCCAAGAAACTTCCGAATGTCAGGTCCAAAGCCACGATCAAACATGGTGTCAGCCTCATCCAACACCTACTAAAGGATTACCACCATCATTAAGTGAACCACCTTATTAAAATGAGAATACAATAGAGTTTGCAGTTTTCTTACACGTCTTAACATTGATAGAAACACACAATAAATAGTGCACATCCAAAAGGTAGGAAATTTCCTATAAACAAAACTGCAGAATTTTATTGAGTGTGATACTCACCACATATTTGATATCACCATAAACTATGTTGCCCTCCTCAATATGTTGAAGAACCCTGCCAGGGGTCCCAACTACCATATCGATTGGGTTATTTAAAGAATCCTCCTGGGGTCTTACCCTGCCACCACCGCTTACCATGGTAGAACGGAACCGTGCATGATGACTGATAGACTTTGCAACACGAAATACCTATAAAACCAACCTAACTTTAACTGCACAGTGTAAGTCAACATGGCAAAGTTATCTTCAAATCCTAAAGAAAGAACAGAGGTACCTGCTCAGACAACTCCCTTGTGGGGCATAGCACTACAGCTCGAGGACGCCTCGGCCTCATTAGCATACCACACAATGCCTCATCCTGTCTCAGCAACTACAAAAACAAAAAATTTGATAGCATTTATCTTATTAATTCTGACAGAACATTGGTTATTGTTGCAGGGATTATATTGAGCGTTTTCAAATGTGGTGAACATATAAGTAAACAGAGAAGTGGATTGCCTAAAAAAGTTCATACTGGTTCCAGATTGGAAAATTTTTGATCCACCCAATACATATTAGATGTTGTGAGGTGAACGTCAAAGAAACGGTTTCACATCACTCAGCAACACACATTTTAGCAATTGAACCACTCAAATGTATCAAACATGTACTCAAAAGATTCCATTTTAACAATGTTGATGCAAAATTACAACACATACAACAAACACCAGCCCCCAAACTTCCATCTACCCACACGAAAATAAACATTATTAATAATAATAGTTTAGACAAACAACAAGCAACATTGTTGTTTGTCTCAAATTCCAAAAGGTGCTATTAGTTGTTTAACAAGGAATAGACTTTCATTCCAAACCAAGAAAGCCCAAACTAAGTCAAATTAGGAATTTGAAACAATTTCTAACAATCTCCACCTTGACTCAAATTGTAGAAAGCAAGAGTCACAAATTGAGCGGAAGTCTACAACACAACATAATTGAAAGCAAGCCCAAAGCCTATTTTTAATTGACCCACAAGGCAAAAAGTAAATAAAGATAAAACTTGGTTAAAAAAGATGCAAAAGTTTGAAACTAAAAAGAAAAATGAAGAAGAAGGAGTAGGTACCTGAACAAGGGGAAGCATGTAAGCGAAAGTTTTACCAGAGCCAGTGTGAGAACCCAAAACCACACTTTTCCCTTCCAAGACAGCAGGGACACCAATACACTGAATCTCAGTAGGAACTTCAATACCCATCTCCTTCACAACCCCCATAACCTCCTCAGTAAGACCCAACTCCTCAAAACGCTCAACCACTTTCTTCTTCTTGTTCTTGTTCTTAAACCCATCTTCAGTTTCAGTCTGGACAGCATTCAGTGGCTTTGAAGTTGTTGTAGTTAGCGGGGGTTTGGAGGCAGAGTCTTTGAGGTGTCTAAACCTCAGACGCTCCAGAAGCATGGAGTGCTTGATTTGGTCAGGTTCGGTGGTGGTGGTGGTGGTGGTGGTACATAGAGGCCTAAACCCTTGTAAAACCCTAGTGGGTTTTGAGAGTTTGAGAAGTGGGAAGCGTTTGGCCGAGGAAGAAAGGCGAGAGAGAGTGAAGAGGTTTGGGGAAGACAGTGAAAGAGTGAGAAGGCTTCTTCTTGCTGCTGTTACACTTCCTCCCATTTTGTGTTTTCTTTCTCTTGCAGCACCCTCGCTGCTTGTTTCTTTATCAACTATGAAATGGATGGATTGACGAACTGATTTTTATATATATATATATATATATATATATATATATATATTTTGACCCAGTTTTTGGTGGTTTTTTTTTTTTTTTTTTTTTTTTTTTTTAACAATAACTTACCATTTTTTTTAGAAGCCTTTTTTTTTTTGGGCTAAATAAGAAGCTTTTCAATAACATATCAAAGTGATAAAGAAATTGCACTGCAACTTCGAATTATATACTCTATAACAAATTTTTTTTTAAAGGTTTGTATTTTGTTACTCAATTGACACATCTTAGTTTGTTTCACATAAATAATAGGGTTCTAGGTTCTCTTTTTCACTAGTTCTTAACCCATTACATGGTTTTTTATTAAGTATTTCACCTAACGTTTATAGACTTTTACTTACCTTACATCTCATCTTCTCAAAGAACTCAATTCTTAAAAATGCAACTTAAAATTTAGAAATGCATGCCTTGAGATTTAAATGGATATTAACCTTTCATCATTTGCACTAAAAAAAAAATTGTTGAAGCCTTGAGACTTAAAACAATTATGTGCAATTTCTAATAATCATCATTTGTGCTTATTTTACTTACAATTATTTTATATTGTAAGTAATCTTTTTAAATCTCAACCATTCTTGAAATATACATCATATATAAAGTATTGAAAACTCCAAATATCCCTATCAAAAAAAAAAAAAAAAAAAAAAAAAAAACTCCAAATATAACACAAAACTTTCATGTTGAGTTTATGCACTCGCACACCCCACCCAAAAAAAAAAAAAAAGCTTTCGCTTGTGTTTGGTTTTATGTAAAAAAAATTTTGACCATAAAATACTTTTAGGTGAAAAGATTTATTGAAAAATAAAATATTTTCAAGTGTTTGATTGTATTTCGAAAAATGCTCTATAAAATGTTTTTCAAGTGTTTAATTTGTATTCCTGAAAATACTCTAGAAAACACATTTAACTTTAGAATATATGTATTATTTAATTTTTATTTTTGAGTATTTTGTTATTTGTTCTATTATTTATGGTGAAAGGAAGATAAACAATAATATAATAAAAAAAATCATGTGAAAAAATATGGGTTAGCCCGTAACTAGATTGATCCAACTCATTTTTTACTTGAACCGGACAAGTCAAACCCAAACCCAAACCCAATCAATCTAACCGGTTTGCCCCGTTCTAAAAAACGTGTGTACTATTAATCTCTGGCTACTGCAAAATTTATTGCTAAACAAGCTGCCATAGCTTTGCTCTCACTATCATTTCGGCATCCTGATGCTGTTTCTGCTACTTCTACCAGGTCTGACGCCTCATCTTATAGCCACGTTAAAATTTATCTTGTGCCTTCTAGGATTAAGATTGCCAGCTGCTTTTTTGGCTAATGTAGGCATGCCAAAATCCACCAATATGCTACATCAGTGACATTTCCTAACGAAGAAGCTGCATGAATAGTGAATACAATAAAAAAGAAAAAGAACACCCTGCAAAGCAGTCACTATTTTCTTTGCAATCAACCAACAACTTGAAATTCTTTCCCTGTGTGCTTAATCCGAAATCTTAGACCGAGTCACATAGTGCCATGCATGAAAAAGTGTAACTGAGGGCTATGGTAGTTTTGTTCCAGTATTCACTCAAAAATCTAGACCAAGCCACCTAGTGCCATGTATTAAGTGCAATGGCAGCAGATGGTAGTGTTTTTCAGGATTCACTCAAAAAATTCATCACAGAGACAAAATCTCACCATAATTTCACATTTGCCTTGGGTACTGAGAAGATTGCTACCCATTGTCCAGAATCAAACAAGAGGATAAAGCTAATGACAAATTTCAGACTACAACTAAGAACTAAGTAAAGAAAAACTGAGGTCTAATGAGATTCAACACCAAATCCAGAGACCTTTGCTAGTCATGAATAATGAAACAAAGTTAAAATGGCAAAAATTTAGTTTCACTTTGACTGTAAATCCCTGACAGTAAGAAGCCTAAAAAATGTCAACAATCAAGTTGCCAGATACACCTCCAAAAATGCAACAGGACCAACAAACTTACTACAAGATTTAGCTCTACTCTACAAATGGTGACGCTCATAAAGCCCATCAAAAATGGGCGCATAGCAACATATATACAGGAATACCTATCAGATTAAAATCCTCTTCATATGTTGAAATGAAAGGATCCATGTCATGATTCAGATTTAATTTTCACGTATAAAAGGATGTACATGGTGCCACGTCATTGAAAATTTAATTCAACCAGATAACATGGCACTATATACACCTATAGATTGGTTAACTACAAATTTTTTATCATGAAATGGATTCTCTCAATTCTCAATTTCAAATCAAATGTTGAGGACCCTTTTCCATATATCTACTAGTGAGAATTGGGCTAGCTCTATTATCCTGTAGTAGTGAAAAAGCAGAAAAGTAATGTCACGATTCTGATGCGGTTATATTAAGGGAATCCATAGCCTCAGCCACTTTCTTCTTCAGAACATCCAGAGACT
The DNA here is from genome assembly GCF_932294415.1 of Quercus robur. Taxonomy (NCBI): domain Eukaryota; kingdom Viridiplantae; phylum Streptophyta; class Magnoliopsida; order Fagales; family Fagaceae; genus Quercus; species Quercus robur. The sequence goes on along the minus strand of NC_065535.1, from coordinate 37,338,785 downwards.
CAGTGAGATGAAATACTTCTGTTTTGTCCATCTCTAGCAACATTGCAGCAATTTGTCCTGCATGACTATGCTCCAGTCGTTCCACAAAGGGAGATAGCTGTTCGCCTAGTATCTGTCATTTTGAATAACAGAAGTTACACAATGTGAAAACAGCAGCCAAAGGTTACAAAATTTTGAAGCTTGAAACTTTTGTAAAGAATCCAAGACCCTATAAACAGACAATCTAAATATCAAAATCATTAAGACAAGACTGAGGTTACACCATACCTTCGCCGCTGTTGAAGTCACCAAAACAGTTTGAAATCCTTTGTCATTGGATTTTGACGCATGATTTTTTAATGGCCTTAGTATCTTTTGGATTTCAGGACCAAGGCCACAACCAAACATGGTGTCCACCTCATCTAACACCTACAAAGAGATATTCACCACCATTAAATGTTTCAAGGTGATCAATGCAAGGACACAGATACAAGCTTTACAAACCTGACAGGAATATCCATATCCAAGATAGCAGGACAATCAAAATCCATATGTGATAATTACTGTCTTAGGAAACTAACCAAGTATTTGATTTCATCAGGAACCACATTTCCCTCGTCAATGTGTTGAAGAACCTCTCCAGGGGTTCCAACTATCATGCCAATTGGAGCATTCGACAAAATTTTCTGGTTCGAACCATTAACCTTTTCAGACTTTAGCTGTGCTGCCTGTGCAGAATCGCTGATAAACTTTGCCACCTGAAACACCTGTGAAGTCCATACAAATTTAATACTATGGGTTGAAAATCCTTGAGGTTTATTAGTGCTGCAAATTCTTATAACTATGCTTCAGGAAAAAAAAAAAAAAAGAGAGGAGAAAAGATGGGTCCTGACCTCATCAGATAGCTCTTCTGTGGTGCATAGCACTACTGCTCGTGGATGCTTGGGCTTTGTCTCCTGACGCAGCAGCTATAAAAAAGAAAAAAAATTAATTAGTTTAATTGAGTTACTCATATTCCACTTACTACAAACATAATAATATTGTAAATTTGTCATATCAACGTAATTATATAGCAACTTAACAGCTTCAATTTTACATGGTTGTTTTGGGAGGGGAGGTAGGTCTTGAATAGTATTAATAATTTGACAGCCTAAACATTGCAGCAAAAACATAAGATGGCCTAAAATGCTAGCAATGAAACTATTAACAATTGTCAGTAGGAATCTTATAAGAAAATTAGAAGCAAAGTAATGCAATAAAAAAAAAAAGGAAGTGAAAATAAATGAAATGTGGAGTAGCTTTGCATTTGTATTTCAAATGACAAAATTTCAATGTTAAATGCACACACATATGGTGGTAAAAAAATAAAATAAAAACAACACCTGAAAAAAAAAAATTTTATTTTTAATAATCTTTATGAATCTAAGAGGTCAGGTCTTAGGGCAATGAAGTGAAAACCTTATGAACTTTTTAATCTCTATGAAACTAAACAAGCAATTAAAACAAAAACAAAAACAAATCCCCAAAACAAAGTCAACCATAATATTAATCCTACTAAACCCACAAAGCAATCATTAATTAAAGTCAGATTTTGAAAAAATGAAGGTAAGGAAATAATAGAAAGAAAGAGGAAGAGGAAATGCATAGAAAAGTTACTTGAACAAGCGGCAACAAGTAGGCTAAAGTCCTGCCAGACTTAGGCTGAGCACTAAACACCACACTCTTCCCATTCAAAACAGCAGGAATCCCAACACACTGAATCTCAGAAGGAACAAAAACACCCATATGCCCAGCAGCCTCAGTCAACTCCTCACTCAGACCCAACTCAGTAAAGCTGCTCACTTCCTTGGTGGGTCCATCCTCATTTGCAGAAGTTGATGATTCCGGTGATGGTCTGGGTTTGGTTTTTGGGGCATCATTTGAAGAACCTTTGAGTCTTCTTTGCCTGAACTTCTCAAGAAGGATTGAGTCTCTGTTGTTGTTGTTGGGTTGTTCTGAATTGGATGCTTTGGTGGAAAGAGAGGTAAAACCAAGAAGAGCCCAAGAGGTTGTGTGTGGTTGTGGTTTGAAGACTGGAGAGAAGAGAGAGTATGAGAGAGTGAGAAGGGCTTTGGTTTTTCCTCTCATGTTGTTTCGCTGTTTTCTTCGTACTTTCTGTTTTGGCTTCCGCCGCTACAGAGTCGGTGCGCCCTGGTTTTACTTTTCTTTTACTATTCCTTAATATTTTTAAAACTAATTAATTTTCTGCTTTATATGAGAAATGATCAAATACCCTAATTTGTTAAATTCAATGGAATTTTTTTGAGTAAGTTGTTAAAGAAAAATTTGAGGATTGCATTATTTTTTTATTAGATTCCATTTGTAATCATTGTGATTTCGTTGGATTTAATTGAAAAAAAGTACAAATTGGGAAATTTTCTTATTTTTTAAACATAAATGAAGAAATTAGTTGGTTTAAAAAATAAGAGGGGAAATTCAAAATTGTGAACTTCTCCAAATATAAAGGGAAAAGTACTTTTTCTCCAAGTAATAATCTATATCTACAAATTGCCACCTTTGGAGGCTTCATAGATTTCCATGTCATAATTATTTTATTTATTAATTTTTTATTCTAAATTAGAACATGCTACGATTGAGAATTTTGTTTGGTTTAAAAAAATGGTCACTCATCACTCAGTTTTCATCACCCATCACTCATCACTCAGTTTTCATCACTCATCACTCAGTTTTCATCACTCATCACTTATTACTTATCACTCATCACTTAAAACACCCCATCTTGTTTGGCACCATCACTCACTTATCATCACTCAATATTTTTCAATTATTTGTGGGCCCCATACTTGTACCTTGTGTAGCTTTTACATTTTTTTTTTCCCTTCAACCCCCAGTAGCTAAATTCACTGAACGTAATGAGAAAAAAAAATAATTAAAAAAAAAAAACCAAACTCACTGAACCCAGAAAAAAAAAAAAAAAAAAAAAAAAAAAAAAAAAAAAAAAGAGAGAGAGACGAAGAACTGAAGAAAGAATCAGTGAAGAAAAAAAAAAAAAAAAGGAGTCAAGACCGAATAGTGAAAAAAAAAAAAAAAAAGAGAAAGAGACGAATCAGTGAAGAAAAAAAAAAAGAAAAGAACGGAAGACCAACCAGTGAAAAAAAAAAAAAGGAGTCAAGACCGAACAGTGAAAAAAAAAAAAAGAGAAAGAGACGAAGAAGAACTGAAGAAAGAATCAGTGAAAAAAAAAAAAAAAAAAAAAAAAAAAGAGACGAAGAACTGAAGAAAGAATCAGTGAAGAGAAAAAAAAAAAAAAAAAAGAACGGAAGACCAACCAGTGAAAAAAAAAAAAAGAGTCAAAGGTCAAAAGTTGCGGTTGTGGGTCCCTCCATGTGTGTATAATTACAAAAATGTCATTGAGTGATGAGTTATGAAAATTGAAAACAGCTAAAATGTGTTTTCAGTTTCCATAACTCATAACTCAAAAATCAGAGAATTGAGTGATGGAAACTGAGTCATGGATCATGAGTGATGGTGTCCAAACAAAAAAAATTTCTGTGGGTCCCACAAATTTTGGATGATGAGTGATGAAAACACAATCATATCACTCAAAACTCTCTCATCCAAACAACCCCTAAGTCTCTCTTTCCCTCTCTTTGTTTGCCGTCTTTGCTGCTTCAAGTCTGGCCCTCAAAAGCTTGGTACCTTTTTCTTTTCATCTACATTTTCCTAATTCTTTTGTTATTTAATTTGGTTCTTGAGAAAATGCTTCTTGTTTCTCTCTTTCTCTCTCTAAAGCATGGTACTTTTTTTTTTTTTTAATCTATGTTTTTCTAATTCTTTTGTTATTTCATTTTATTGCTACTCCTTCGGTGTATGAAAAATTGATTAACTTCATATTATTTTTTAATTTGATTTATCCTATTTTAAAAGGAAGTCTAACCTAAGGGAAAGAATGAAGAACCATAAAACAAGGTAAAATAGATCCTAATAAATCCTTAGCATATATTTAGACCCCTTAATCATATTTTACAGCTTAATCACCTTTTAAACTTACACAGGCAATTAGTCCAAATTTACATGATTAGCCAAATTTCATATTGCATGCATATTCATAACATAACTAAAACAAATAGAGAGCAATATGAAAATGCGGAAGAGAACTCAAAAAACATAAAAATATCAAGACATGTTTTCAAAGAGGAAAGCCCAAGTACTCATAACTAGCTTCCCAGAGTCATTGCCGTTGAGCTGCCAACAGATATCCACCAAACTTGTAGAGCTCCGATGGTTTACATGCCTTCAATTAATTCACAACACTCTGTTTTTGGTGATGGAGATGAATGTTACAATTTTCTCTCAAAGGTGTATGTAATGGTGAGAGAAATGAAGAAGGAGAGTCAAAGATTTTCTCTAAGGCTCTAGCTTGCTTTCTCTGCAAAGGGTTGAGATGAAAGAATTAAGTAAAACCAATGATAGATTAAAAAAACTAAAAAAGGGGAAACGTTGTACAATATGTACCATTAATATGAAGGTAAATGCTAACGAGTGCTCTTAGGACACTGGTTAAGAATTCAATTAAAGAAAGTTTTGATATCACTTTTATGAGAAATGAAAAAAGCTGTCAAAACATTAATTGTTTTTTTTTTCTTTCCCCATAAAAATTTTCTTTAACTGGTTTCTTAATCAGTGCCCTAAGGGCATTCGTTAACATGACCCTAATATGAAAACTAGAGCATTCCCATCAAAACTTTTAAAAATTTTAGCATTTAGTATTTTAAAAAGCCACTTTATTAATTTTAACAACTCATTTTACAATACACTCAACATCAAAAGTTCTATTTTTTTACCATTTCGTTTAAAATAATATAAACTACTCATTAAAATAATAAAAAACAACTACACAAACCACCTTTTCCACCATAAGTATTAAAATAATAATTTTTTATTAAAGATTGGAGCTAAAGTAAGCTTTCAAAGATGAAAGTTCACTGTAGCTCAGTTGCTTTTTTTTTTTTTTTTTTTTTTTTTTTTTTTTTTTTTTTTTTTAAGTTTAGCGTGTTTGTTGTATCTTGCTTTTTGGTGCTTTTTACAAACTTGATGTTAAAATTTAGATTTTATAGCATTTAGCATTCTTAATGAGAATGCTCTTAGGTATTAAACTTAGTTTCTATTTCACAACTCTTTTAGCACAAATCTAAATGTGTCAAGGATCGGATGTAAACGCGAAATTTCAGTGAATTCAATACTTTTTTTTTTTAGTACTTTGAATACGTATAGGTAACATTGAGTTCAATAGAATCTCTGAGTCAAAGAAATTCTGATGCTATCTACCTACCACTAGGTAGATATACAAGATTATGCAAAAATTCATACTTGGAAGTTAAATTTACATGCCGCTTTGGTAGTTCTTACATAAACAATGTCAGAATTGAGATGCTCATGATAATTGTAATGCGCAACATCACGTCTAGGTCCTAGAGGTTCACAATCATAATAGCAATGGTTTGATTATCCCCCTCTTTTTTACTTTCGAAAGTTTAGGATGTACAACGCCTAATGCTGGGTACAGACGTACTCAGAGCTAGTGAGCAGCCCTGGAAGAAGAGGGGGTTAATTTCACAGAGGACCATACTAATAAACTTGATGTGCAAAAAGTTTGGAATTACAAAGTGAATATAACTGTGTAAGCAGAAAGCACAGTATCCAGTGCATCAATGAATATTTTCAAGAAAATATAGAAAAAAAAATATAATCAAAATAACTCCAATTGTATTTGAATACCATCATCTCACAAATGTAAAATCATTATTGATACATCTTATGGAATAAGATCAGAAGTGTAACAATGACTCAAAAAAAAAAAAAAATATCAGAAGTGTAACATCACTTGTAATATTCAGGCTTCAAGACACCAACGTAAGGCAAGTTCCTATATAATTCCGCAAAGTCCATTCCATAACCCACAACAAAATAATCTGGACACTGCAAAAAGAAAATAGAAAATGATAACATATTTATATTTATGACAGTTCATACCAAACAAAAGTCAACATAGTGCAGCAAAAATCAAATATTTTTCAAGAGCCTACAATTTGCTTTATTGGTATGTTACATATACACCTAGAGGGTTTGAACCAACAATCTCACCCTTTAATTATCTTGTAAGAGAAGAAATTATCAATTTGAGTAAATGATCATCAGCTTCAAGAGTACATCTAAATACAAAAGTTCATTGTTTGATTACTGAAGTTCCACTAGGAAAATTATCAAGTATGCTGGTTAATGCAAGAAGTGCGCACCACACGTTACATTTCATATAAAGCACAGATCATGTGGCGCCATTATAGATAAAATGCCAGTTTGTACTAAACTTGTAGTATCACTCAATATTCATACAGCATCACTCTTAAGAAAATTACAACATCTAAAATGCAACAAATAGCATGGGAGAGCAACAGGTATTACAAAAGACACGTTTTTGTCTTTGATTTGAAGAAGATTTTGAACCCCACTCACAATGTTTCCCTTTCTCTTTTCTCCTGGTGTGTCCAAGACATCCACGATTCAAATCTCCTATCCCCCGTTGTAACTATTGAATTATCAAAAAAAGTCTTCAATTGTATATTTCCTTTTTATTATTTGCCCATAATTTTCAAATAAGAAAATAAATGAAAATAAATAAACTTTTACCTAGTTTAATTTCGTTCTGTAGAGAGAGCATCAAATGCAATGTTACTCTTATGTTTTGGAATTCAATTATATCTCACCCGCAGAGTTAGTAGTCCCGGGGTTGGTGAGTGAGTTGTAAGTTGTAACACATAACATTTAGGTGAGTGAATTTCTAAAGCAAAACCAAGAAGTACTTAAAAGAGTCCTGGCAGTGAACCTTTATTGTGTCAAAAGAAATATATTGTTGATTTCAAGTGGCAGACACAGAGACGGGGAAGTAATAGGATAGAGATGTTACCTCAAACCCCTTGTAAAACTTTCCTTGACCCAGTGGCTGAAAATGAACCTTTCTTCTTGTAGGTTTATCAAGGAAGGCACAAACTGATACAGAGGATGCTCCTTTTGATTCCAAATGAGCAATCAGACACGATAGAGTTCTTCCCGTATCAACAATGTCCTCAACCTGACACAACAAACATGTCCATCCAATTATATACCCTACACCATTACATACACCAGCTTCCATTCATTTGTCATCTTGATTTTGAACAAGGTAGTACCAAAAACCTTATCAGCTTTTTAATTTTTAGAAACAAAATTGAATATAAAAAACATGATTTAACACGATTAAAAAAAAAAAACTTAGATTCCCAAATAATTAAAAAACACTATTAATTTAAACAATTATTGTTAAAATAATATTATTTTCCAAATTTTGCCCAATGTTAAGATGCTATATTTTTCATAAATATTTTTTTTTTTAAATGCCGCATTATTAAGATTACTAAAGTAAATTTTGTATCTTTAACGTTTGGGGGTGTTTTCATTTAGTCCCTTAATATTTCATAATTTTAATTTTGATCATTCATGTTGGATTCCGTTTTGAGCCATGTTTATTTAGTTCATGAAATACTAACTCTAAAATGCGTGAAATAAACACAAAGTTTATTGATGTAAGTAGAAAACATGTCACAAATACTCTTCAGTTTTAATGGATACAGACGGACAGCATAGTTAATATAAAAATCAAACATGATGGACCAAAATGAAAATTAAAAAACGTAAAGGACCAATATAGAAACATCCAATAACTTTTAAGAACCAAAACAATAGTAGTACAGTACAGAAAAGAGAACAAAACATTGAAGCTATAAAAAGTAAAAACCTTTGTTTGGTATGTTATTGAAAAAGTCAGACAACCAATGATAGAGAAAGAGAGAGAGAGAGAGGGAAAGTACCAATATAACGTGCTTTCCCTTGACATCAACCTTCAAGTCAAGTGAGAGCTTAGGGGCCCCAGCGGAGATGGTACCGGAGCCGTAGGAATCGGCGCGAACGAAATCAACGGAGATGGGAAGGTCGATGTTTCTTACGAGGTCAGCCAAGAAGAGAAAAGCTCCGGTGGCCACGCCAACGAGGACAGGTGGTGGTGGTGAGTCTGAATTGGCGGCGCCACCGAAATCGGCGGAGATTTGGGAGGCCAGCTCGCTGACGCGGCGAGAGATTTGGTGTTGGTCCCACAGGACTCTCTCAATGTGAGACTGTAACTTCAAGGCCATTTTGCATATGATGTGTTTTTTTAGGAATAATCTAATATAAATACCAGACGCAATTGGTTTTCTTTTTTCATTGCGCTTTTAAATAGATAAATAAAGTCGTTTTCACTTTAATGCTAGGGAATCCATCAAAGTCTTCTTTCTTTCTTTTTTTCTGTTAATTCTCATAACGTTTTCATTGTAAATTTGTTTCCTATTATGATGGTTTGGCTTTCGATGTAATTTTTTTTTTTTTTTTTTTTTTTTTTTTTTTTGGCTTAGGAAAAACTAAACTCTTCAACTTATTGGAAAAATTATTGTAAGATGAACTTTTTTTTTTTTTTTTTAATTTGAATAAAATCAAGTTTAGGAATGTCAAAGATTATTGTAACTTGTTAATATCTTTCGATATTATTGAGTGTCCTGTCTTAGGCTCAATTATCAAAAAATATATTTTCTTCAATTTGTTTGTACTTTATTTCATTTTAGAATGTTCCAAAATATTGTCATGTTTTTAAAAATAAAATTTGTTAATTTATTAATGTTCATATTATGTCCCTACTTCATTTTCAAAACTATTTGAAGAAAAAAAATAACAAATATTTAAAAAAATCAATATAATTGAGACACCTTTTTAGTTGTCTCATTAAGAATAACTCTTTATAAAAAAAAACCTGATAAATTTATTTAAGGTTAGTTTTGTAAACTTATACATTTTTATAAGGCAAACAAAACAATAAATGATATTCTCTTAAAAAGTTTGACTTTTCAAATAGGACAAACAGATTGGGACTGGGAGTATATCCAGTTTGACAATTAGAATATGTTGTGTAGTTAATAATATATGCTTTTTATGATGTATGTTGTTTTTTGTTTTTTTGAGAATGATATGACCGTATATTGTTAATAAAATACATTTATAATATATTTTTGGGTCATGCTAACGAATGCTTTAAGGTATTAGTTAACAATCTATTTCAAAAAAGTTTTGATATCACTTTTATGAGAAATGAAAAAAAAAAAAAAAAAAACTGTTGAAATATTAATTACTTTTAATTTTTTTTTTCTTTTCCTATAAAAACTTTCTTTAAATGGATTACTAACCAATATTTTAAGAGCATTTGTTAGCATTTTTCTATATTTTTAAGGATACAGTTTGTGTCAAGTGCTTTTTTACACCAAACATGTTACGATGTAGACACATGTCCAAATCATATCATGTCCATTACAAAAAGACACTGGATACAAGCTTTATCCATTTTTAACTCTTATTTATCCTTTCTAAAATAAAAATAACCCTTGTTCATCAAATAAAATTTACAAATTTCAAACAAATTCCTTAAGATATATATTTATTTTAATAATTTTTACTACGGAAAAGAGAGATTTAAACCCTAGATGTCTTGAAAACACCATGAAGTACCAACTAGTTAAGTTGCAAGACTCTTGATAAATCATTAAAAAATATTGAGTATAACTTATTAAGAAAATTTATAATCAAAAGATACAATTATGAAAGAAAAATTAGGGGATTAATAGTGTGTTTCAATAATTTAGGGGATAAAATGTAATTAGGCTAATAGTTTAGGGTGAAAAAGTGATATTATTGGGGTCTTCCTCTATTGGGAGCTGTTAGGCCAATGGGTCGAGCTGTCCATCTAGAGTTCAAATCATTCCTCCTTAACCGGAACAATTGAATTTATCAAAATAGTTTTTTAGTTTCTATATGTGTGTAATGGTTATGGTTTGAAGCTGCCAATCGTGGAGTGCATTTTGGAGATCCTCTTTGTAATCAATAGGACAGTGCAACACTTGATTCACTTTGAGTGTTTTCTACAGTGATGGCCAATGGTTTAAAAGGCATTATGGGTATAAGAAGATGAATCCCTGACAACAATAATTGGAGTGGAATCTGACCCATTTTCTCATTTGAGTTAAATGTACAAAATAAATAAGATTTCTTTTTTGGACCAGATAGTACCCACCATTTAAACTCCATTGCATTTTACTAGTAAATGTATCTATCAGGAATTAAGCCTTCACATGGAGTTGAGATCTTTACATATTGATTCCTCTAGGCAATGAGGAGGGGAAGGAATCTAACAAACTCACAAGCTCAAATATTCCAGGTGGTTTGCTGATGATGAGAGATTGAATACTGTCTTCATTCTACTTATTTAATTAGCTAACTGAATCCTGGCTATTAGAAATTTATAACTAAGAAAAAAAAAAAAAAACATATGATGATTTCTACTGGCTGGGGGGTTATGTATCCAATTGGTCTTTTTCCTTTTCCCCACTTCTCATAATGAAGTTTAGTGCAAGTTGGACCGTAACCAAGGCCATAGTCTCTAGCTTCTTTCCTTAATTGATTAAGGTGGACTCCTTGAAGTTGCTGCGAAAAATATTTCAACTTTCAAGGCTATCTTCCTGTATATGATTGAAGATTGCGATGGGATTCAATTTTGGCATTACAAAATGGTAAAATGACTGTAGACATGAATTATATAGTTAGGAAAGATAAATTCAATTGTGTTTGATTCCCATGAGATCCTCCAAGAGGACAGGGCAGACTGAATTATGTTTTAATTTGCTCTGCTTTATCATACTCATTCATTGGGCCTAAAAGGATGAGGTGGCTTTCCCATTCTCCTTTGTATTACCTTTTTTGTGACAATAATATTTTTGCTTAAAAAAATTTTACCCCATAACTGAATCAATACATGGTGTTATGCCTTCTATTTATCTGATAATTATTGTTTTGATATTTCCTAATAATGAGAGAGAGAGAGCCTAACTACTAACTTGTTCGTTTGCAAATCATGTTGTTTATGAAGATTTGAACTTCCTGTCTTTGAATTGTTTAGTGAGAATTGTAACTGTTTGTTAACATGAAAGTCATGCATTTCATGTAGACTGCATGAACTTCTTTACTCTTGTAAATTGCATGTTGCTCAACCACTGGGACAGTCTATAAATACCAGCTTGTACAGTCAATAAAGCAAATAAATCCATTCTTTCTTACTAGCTATCTAGTACGTTTGCTCTACTAGTTTCCTTTCATCTCTTAGGAGGAGTAAACAATTGTTAGTGTCAGTGTTGTATGTGAGAATTGGAGGTAACTAAATGGATTGGCATTTTTCATTGCATTCCATTTGGTTTCCTCCAATATCTCATGTCCAACATTACATTAGTATGTATCAATTTCCCAAGTCTCATTGAAGGAATGAATATGCATATTGATAATGTCAAAGTCGTATGTGAGGATTGGAGAAAACTAAATAGATTAGCATCATTTGGGGCATTCTGTTTAGTTTCCTCCAATATCTTATATACGTCATTACTTACATGTGTCTCTTATAAAATCTCAACAAATTAGCAAATTAAGATTATATATTTGAGGGTTTGTATATTTGATATTTACAAAAATGGGGGAGGGGATTAGAATCCTAGTTCTCTTCATAAAGTAGAGCATATATGCAATGCGACCTAGCTATGTGTCCCTTAGCAATGATGGACTTTAAGTATTAAACATTGAATTTCAATAATTAATTTGTGTAGAAAACTATAAATTCTGATTTTCAATTTGTCTCCTTTATTTTCCTTTCAATATTGGTTTTTTTTTTTGGTCATATATAAGTCCTTAATTTTAGGAGCATTTAAAGCATAAGTTTATAAAAATATATAAGTAAATCTCTTTAGCAAAAGATTTTTATTGTTGTCCAAAAACAAAGTCATTTGGATTTATACTAAGAGAGTTAAAGCTATTGGAATATAATGATACATTTGACATGGCTTCTCTTGAGAAAATTTTCTGGCTCCGCCACTAACTATATAATATATAAAGCAATCTCATATATTAACGGTTAAGATTAGATATGTACGTTACATTCCAAAAAAAAAAAAGAAGTGTACCTTAACATTCTCTTTTTGATATATGGTAAACATAAAGAGCTCAATAGCTTTTTTAATAAAATATTTTATTGATCATTATAAAAAAAAATGTAATGATTAAATCCTTAATTTGTAGTATAAAAATATATAGAGTCAATTTTCAAACAAATGTTGCCTAAAAAAAAATTCAAACAAAATATCTAGATGATGAATCATAAAAGAATATTGAGTATTGCTTATTAAGGAAATATATAATTAAAAGATACAATAATGAATTAAAATTTTGATATATATATATATATATATATAAAGAAGGTTAACACAATTTAATTAAAAATAATTCATTTAAGGAAAATTTGAATGAAAAAGTCAACAAATTGATATGAAAATAAATTAAAACATTTGAAATTTTTTTATAATTTTCTTCATAATAACTTTATATAATTTAAGAGTACCACTTTATTTTGATTGAATTGGATAAGTGTTTTGTGTATGAACACCGAACACGTATGTTTGTTGGATCGAAATAAACTGTAATTTTATTTATTTTTTGTGGGAGAAGATCTTAAATTGTAATTTGATCATTATAGTGCAAATGTGATTCATATTACTTTGCATGTATAGTGCTATTTAAGTTTAACATAGCTGTAGGTTATATATAGTCCAACTTTTATTTCCTATTAATATAATATTCTAATTTTATGTAGAAAGTTCCTGTGGTTATCAGCGGATTCAAATCCAGCAAGGCAGTAAGTTCTTCTACCCATGTGAGATGTGGCAAACAGGACAAGATAGGAAAAAAAATAATAATAATAATATCGCCTAAAATGATTTTTTTTATTTTTTTTATTGAAATATATGAATTTAAAATGTTTATTGTGTGGAATTTATGTAAAATCCATCGGCCCATGCATACAAAACCAATATGCATGCATGGATAATTCAAATTTCATGCTGATTCAATTCAATGACATGTAATGATCCCATAATGATTAATTTCGATATTAAAAAAATAAAAAATAAAAAAGCACAAACGTAACATAACCCTTTTATAATTTTTTTTGAGTACTTGTAGGAGCACATTTTTTGTGTCACAATTTTGATGTGGTCAATTATAAGTAGTTGTCTATCACTTCCACCATTTTTTCTCCACCGTTTGCAATTTTTATATTTTATTTTGAAACTTCTACCTCTTAGAGTTGACCATATCAAAATTATGACATAAAAGTTTTGTTTTTAAACTACCTCAATTTCTTTTGAAAGTAATATAAGTCCATTTAAAAAAAAAAAAAAAAAACCCTAATTGGTATCGTGACTTGATAATAAAGAATAATCACTGTAGAGCAAACACCATAAACTTGATATCTAAAGTTTAAATTCCACCTACACAAAAAGCTAATTAATATTTTGGCATAATAGTAAATAGCATTCATCACAAGTTAAATATATAAATAAAATTATATAAGTCCATATATTTTCCGAGTCCCGATGGAAACATTAGAAATAGAGGAAGAGCATATGATAGGCCCAGCTAAATGCAGCTACAAGCCCACAACAACTATAGGCCCAAACTCAAAAGCCACAAATTTCCAAAATTTTGGCGCCAAAGTCTCAGAATCAAAATTTCCCCCCCAAAATGTAAAACCTCCAAAATAAAAGAAAAAAGAAACAGAGAGAGAGAGAGAGAAATGTCGTCGTCGACGACTATGTTCATCGCGGTTCAATGCTGCCAATGCTCCACAATGCAGGCAAAATTTTACTATCTATTCAATCGTCTATTATCTTTGTCTAAACATAAATAAATTACTAGTATATGAAATGATAATATAATATCTGTGTGATTTGATGGAAGTTGAGATTTTGCCTCAGGTGAAGCAGCAGCAACAGAAGAAGAAGAAGAAAATCAGCAAGTGGAGGTGCGTGGTGTGCAACCAAATGCAGTCTGTTTGCAAAGTGTTCGCTCAGGGATTCGTCGCCAAGGACCTCCGCGGCTTCGTCCAGTCCTTCAACATGTCCCGCGCCTTTACCCAACCATCCCCACTTCCACAATTCCAAGAAGAAGAAGAAGAAGAAGAAGATATTGTCCACGACGATCGCGTTCATAATAACAAGAGACGAAGCAGCGATTGGAGTCAATTCCTTGATCCTGTGGAAGTAGAAGAGCAGCAGGTTGAGGAAGAAAGTGATTTTGAGCCTAAGATTGTGACGGAGTTGCCAGAGGATTTGTTCAAGAAACAAAAACTCAATGCCAATGCAGACCTTCTCTACAATCCGGTTTTCTCCAACAGAAATTCCACCGCCAAAAATGTCATCTCCCCAAGTAATTCTCTCTTCTTCCTTTTTTTTTTTGGTGATGTGATTCATTTATATGCAAAGTACAACCAGAAAAATATTGAAGAAAATATTCATTTCTCTTTTTATCTTTCTGAAAATATATACATAAGCCTGAATCTGATCGCTAGATATAAACAATAAGTAGATTTCATTTTATCCTTCTGCATGTGCATCATTTCTTGTGTTACCTGAATAGGAGTGTTCATCCACATCCAACCTCGCCTAACAAACCCGGTTCGATGATTCAACTTAACACAACCCAACCCTCACCTCCAGTGGTTTTTCATGTGTTGATGGGTTGAATTTAATCTTATTTTATTTCATTGAAGTTTGGGTTGGATTTGGCTTTGGTATTGGTTTCAACCCAAGCTATTGATAATTTGAAGTAAAAAAAAAATGTTTATTTGATTAGTTTTGATGAAATTGGAATTTTAGACTCTAACTGTGTAAGTTGTGATCATTTATTGAATAACATGCATAAATAATTTGAATAAAAATCCAATATATTTATTAGGCTCTAATTTGGGTTGGATTTTAGAGTTATCACAAGTTGGGATAGATTGGAGTTATCACAGGTGAGCTATCCCAAGCCGAACCTATCCTAATTCATGTCATGTGTTGTGAATGTTAATTGAGTTGGCTCATGACTGTCTTGCATTGCAGACAAGGACCCAAGGAGGTATCAGCCTTTCACCAAGGGCTCTTCACAAAGGAATGACCGCATGAAACAAGATGATGAAGGCCAGGAGCCAAGAAGGAAACCTCAGCTTCCATTTCCAACTACCAAAGCCAAAGGGGTTTCCAAATGGAACGACTACATTGCGCAAGATGATAATGAGTACTTGCAACTTGGAAGTGGCAGGAATTTTGAACACCAGCTGCATTACCATACCTTGGAGTTCGAGACCATAAACAATGATCAAAGGGTTGAAGATGATGTCCACCCTGATTTCTTGTGAAGCTTGCTCCACATTGTGCTGTGCATCCTCCCTTCTCTCATACGGATGTGAATTGCATCCATTTAAACACGCTATGTTTGGAAGTTTAGATGAAAAGAAGAGGAAATACTTCTCTTTTTTGTTTAGATGTTTTGAAAATTGAAAGAGAAGAGAGGAATAGATACCTTAGCCTTTGATATACTTCAACATTTTGTAATGTGTAAAAAAAGGGGGATGTATAACATTCTTTCCAAAAATGATTCCTCTTCTTTAAAAATAAATCAAAAAATTCAAACAAGGGGAATTAAATTTAAATCACAGCCCTCTTCACTCTCATCTCCTTTTCTTTCATCCAAACATTGAAACATGAATGCAAATGAGTATCTTTCTTAAATTAAAGATGAGAGAGAGAGAGAGAGCCCCAAATAAAAATAAAAAAGGACAGAGAAGGGGAGGGGTAATAACTACAGGAAGCAGTTATTTTTTGATAATTTACAGGAGGCAGTTTTATTCTTCCCAATATTTTTGTACAAAGAGAACAAAACCATAAACAGGTTGTATTAATTGGGGGAAGAGGTTATGACTGTAAGGTATTCCAAGTTGATTACCATTTCATCAATGAACAGTGAAAACAGAATTTCCATTCCCGTTTTGCACCAACTTCCAATGGAAATTAATATATGAATAATACTCTACACATAGGCAACATCCAAAGGGAAGTCTTAGGTAAATTCATGAATCAACTTTTCAAAAAGACCTTATTGGTGTTACACATCAAGCATGGGGTGGCGAGATAAACTTCCCACTCCTGCCACAACTCTCATGGATTGAACATAAAAGAAGAATCATGCGTCATGTTAGAATTCCTAAAACAATTAAGATTAAAAAAAAGAAAAAAGAAAAAAAGAAAAGAAAAAGAGAGAGAGAGTTTAAAAAATTCTACAAAAATCCCAACTTAATTCCTAAGATATCCATGATAGTAATAATGATAGTCTAAAGGAGAAAGAAACTGAAAAAAAAAATCCCTAATAATCTCAGGTCTTTGAATACCCTCCTCCATACCAAATTTGAAGCCCAAAAAATGTCAGCAATCAAATTGCCACATAGAACACCCCCCCCCCCCCCCCCCCCAAAAAAAAAAAACCAGCAATTTTAGCGAAAACCCCAGAAACAATGTCAGCTCATCAAGCCCTGTAAAAAATGGGCTCCCAAATAAATTAAATGTATTTACCCTCATAAATCCACTTCAATCATTCAGTGCCAAGTGCCAACGAGCCAAGCTGATCACTAACACCGGATTCTGTTGCAGCAGCTTTCCGTAGCACTTCCATTGCCTCGCCCACCTTCTGCTTCAGGGCATCTGGAGACTCAAGGAGATGGATTACCTCTGATTGATCCATCTCCAGCAACATCCCAGTCACCTTTGATGCATTGTGGGGTTCAAGATTCTCCACATGGGGATATAGGTGTTCACCCAGCATCTGTAATTTTATGAAACAAGTACAACAATTACTTTCCAAAGACTATGTTTATCATATTCTCTAAAGGTCATTTCAGTCAAACAATGTTTCTCAAAAAATCATATATCATAATCAATATATAAAAAGACAAGAAGAATAGCATACCACACGCTGATTCTCTGGGCTAGCAGAAGCTAAAGCTGATGAAAGTGTTGAGATATGCACTGGCCCAGGTCTCTGGATATCAACAGGAGCTGCTGGCATCACTGAACCATCAAAAGGCAATGGCATCACTGGACCTACTACACCTTGAGGAACCCCAGATGCATCAACGCCATTTCGAGAATTTCCCATATATCTAAAGCCTTGGTTGGAGTTACGATGCAGTAACTAAATTTGAGGAGTGGATAAAACAATATTAGAGGTAAACAAAATATCTATTATCTTGGACTACAAAGTCATCATGATATGATTAGCAAGTTATAAAACTATAATTCAAAAAATAGGAAACAGCAAATTTGGGCAATGAAAAATATAAAAAGTAAACAAATAAAAAAAAGGCCAAATGAGCTTCTGGAATAAATCAGTAAGTAATTAAAATAACTCGATAGTTACAATAGGGTGGTGGGGGGATTTGAACCTTGGTTGTCACCATTGGAAACATCAGGAGGTGCAAAATAACATTCAAAAGAGACTTGAATCTATCAAATTTTAGGTCGGTGTCCATCACATGACTATAAAGTAGAGAGCAAACATTAAAAATGGAGATATCATTGAGTGCCCTGTTGAATGAAGATTCATCATTTAGTTACATTTTATTCTACTAAGCAGGATCCTAGTATTATACAGCCTCATTAAGTATTAAGGAAGTCATGCAATCTTAAAGCCCAATGTTATGAACCCAGATAATGAGGGAAGAATGAGAAGAAAGAAGGTTTGGTTACATCACCTGCTGCTGCTGTGGCACCTGTTGAAAGTTTCCTCCTCGCCGCACGCCCATTCGATGCCCTGACTGTCCTTGCCTCTGAAGATGGTATGGCATGATATAGTTTGGAGCAACACCTGGGCGCATGCCAGGCAAGAGTTGCTGCTGGAAGCCGTAACCCGCAGGCTGAGGGGGCATCAGGCCAGGAGTACCTTGACCAAAATACAACTGTTGCGAGGCAAATCTGGGTGCCCCAGGATGATATCCCGAAGGCAAAGGTGCCATCCCACCAGGTGTTCGTATTTGAGCAAAACGTGCCTAGAAGGAAGAAAGTTTAGGTAATTGTCCATCAAGTTTGATACATTTGACAGAGAATACAAGTAATGACACCAACTTCCAACCATCATGAAAAACAATTGAGAGGCATTTTGTTTTAATTACATGTGCACAGTGCACCCATTAACTTTTAAACCCATGATCTCACCCTCCACCCTTAAGAATGGGAAAGAGGGGATAAAGTGCTATTTCAGAGAAAAATTCCCTAGCCGAATTTAAGATTTAAAGAATATCACCAATTTTGTTCCGTTAACTTTTCAACATGAAGCTCAAGAGAGAAATTTATAAAGTGAAAAAATTCTATATTCAGGTATAAACTTGTAGAAATGGATGGAAAAGATTTGCTAGTTGGATAGTTTGACAGCAACGCCACAAACAATGTTGATTTGAATATAAAATTCTTTAATTTTACAAGTATCTGTCATTGACAAAAAAAAATGCAACAAAATTTGTTCACTTCTGAGATATCTCCTGCACTAACAGCTTGGCATTTTCCAGTTACAGAGAAAGACACACATTTGGGACATAACAAGACCATCTAAATTACAGTCTTGCCATTGTTCATTTTCTTGTTTCTTTCTCTTTTTCACAAGGAAATGCTCTAGAGATTCAAAATCAAATTTCCACACAAGTGCTCAGATATTCCAGTATGTCCAGCATTTGTGTGAATGAAAAATAAAAGGCTACAAGACATTGACTGCATATTCAAAAAGTAGGCACTTGTTTTATCAACTAATAACTAGGATTACATCAGTAAAGACCATCCTTATAACATCCGTATCAAATGTCCACAAAATTAAGCAAGCCACAACTGCACATCAAAGTGAACTATGTTTCCTATATAACCATTCAAATATGTATGAAGAAAAATCACCTGAAGCTGAGCCTTCCTATCTTCTTTGCGCTGGGCCACAGCAACAAAAAGAGGTTTCCGTCCAATCATCTTTCCACTCATCTCATTCAACTGAGCAGAAATGAGAAAGAAAATTCATACATTCATGAGTGAAAGCAATGGTGCAAAAGTAGGGTCTGTCAAGTGGTCCTAGAAAATGAATTAGTAACTTACAGCTTTAGTAGCTTCCTCTGGAGTAGAAAAGGCCACAAAACCAGATCCCTTGCTGTGACCTTGTGGATCAAGCATTACCTAATTATATTTAATAAAAATGTGCCAAACAAAAAGTTACTACTAGAAAACAATTATTATAATTGACTCATAGATAAAACCACCAAGGACCATTGGGATTCGGGAGAGAAGGGAAAAAATCACTTCACTTAAAAACAATATATACCTTGCAAGAAGTTATTGTTCCAAACTCAGAGAATAACTCCTTCAGCTTATCATCATTAATGTTGTCATCAAGATTTTTTAGATATAAATTAGCACCTTGCAATTTTTCATATCTGCTAATTCTTTCCTGCTGAAATTTGGCCTTCAACTCGGCCTCCCTTTCTGCTTTCCTTTGAGCCCTCCCCACATATAAAACCTTGTCATCACTGGTAGAGGACCCATTCAACTTCTCAACTGCAACAGCAGCATCGTCTGGGCTCTGGAAGTTTACAAAACCAAAACATCTGGACTTCCCATTTGCATCTCTCATAACTACTGCACTTGTGATTGTACCATAGGTGCCAAAAAGTTTCTTAAGGTCCTCATCAGTAGTTGCTTCAGCCAAATTTTTCACATAAACATTAGTAAACTTTGGTGAGCCATTTTGTTGATTCCTCTCTTGACGTCGAACAAAAAGTCCAACATAGACCTTTTTATCATTTATCAGCATACCATTCAATCGCGTAATTGCATTTTGTGCTGATTCCTCATTTTCAAACTGTACAAACCCATAGCCTCTAGACTGACCATTGCTATCGACGGCCACCTTGCAAGAAAGTACAGTCCCAAAGGCAGCAAAAGTTTCATTCAATGCCTTGTTATCTATTGATGTGTCAAGGTTCTTAATAAAAACATTAGCATATCCGCTTTTCCGAATACTAGGATCTCGATGAGAATACATAATCCTGATAGGTTTCCCATTGATAGGAGTAAAATTCAAGATCCCCATAGCATGAGCAGCTGCAATTAAGGAAACAGAACAGGGTCAATGCTAAGCTTGGCAACAAAACAAACATTAATTTGGAAACCAATAAAGAGAAACAAAACAGGTCAATACTCACTAATTTGTTGTTTCCAAGAGCATAATTGGAATATTATTTTTGAAAAAAAAGGGGGGGGGGGGGGGGGGGGAAATCCTACGAATTTGATTGGAAAAAAAAAATGCATAGTTGAATTCAAACTACCAAAAATCTTGGTAACTAAGCGCAAGTCTACAATTATTTTCTGTATAATGGCAAGCATATAATATAAAAAAATATATGTAAGTATTATATGTTGAAAACAAATTAATTTTCTATCATTTAATAATAGAAAAAAAAATTAATTTCTACTAGTTAAAAAAAAAAAATTTGTTGGTAAAAACTAAAATTCAGAAAGAAATTAATTACAAACAGTGAAAATTCATATCAAACAAACCACCAATCCCCAAAAAAAGTTCAGAATATTCCCCAAAAGAAAAGGAACATTTTTTTTATAAGCCTAAAATGAAATTCTCCAAATAAATAAATAAAAATGAAAACAAACACATATAATCTACCTTAAAGATGAAACCTTTCATTCCAAAAAGGTCCAAAACTATGAAGCCAAAACATACATTGTTCTCAATTCCAAAAATAATACTCTCAGAATTCACCAAAAAAGTAGTTTTTTTAATAAAACAAAATAAAAACATTCTAACCAAAAAAAAAAAAAAAAATGTAAACAAATTCTATAGGTAATTGAACAATATACGATAGAATCAACCCAATAAATGTAACCATACACCGAGAAAGTACGACACAGATACAGAGTATGAGTACGGCACCAAACAAAATTGATCAAACCCAAAGCTCAATATCCAGATAATTACAATAAAAATACCCAAAACACAAAAATTAAATAAAATAAAGCAATACAACAATTCACTGACAACCAAAAATCATTATTCTTTTTTTTTTTCTTTTTTTTAATTACTGAATTAACAATCGCAGCTTTTCGCACAGAAACAGAGACACACAGAAATATCAAATATCCACGTGCACATATTATACACATACATATATACGTATATATAACAATGTGATCGTGCCTCACATATAATCAAATATATATATATATATATATATATGTATATATGATGATGATGAAGATGAAGATGAAGAAAAGAAAGAGAAAAGAGAAGTGGGATGAATAGAACAGACCTTCCTGAGCGTTGGCGTAATTGACATAAGCGTAGCCAAGAGAGGACCTGCGGTTCTGATCCCTGCAAACCCTGATGGAGACCACCTGAGATACCTGGCTAAACAGGTCGTACAGTTGTGTCTCGTCCACCGTCGCATCCAGATCCCCCACGTACAGCGATGGGTTCCCAATCATGTTCGGGCTCAACTGGGCCCCACTCCCCGCCGCCGCCGCCGCCGCCGCCTCCGCACTCCCTCCACCTGTCGCCCCCGCCGCCGCCGCCGCTGCCATTGCCGTCTCCCAACAACAACAACAACAAACAAAAAAATATACAAAATTCTGAAAATACAAAGTTTTTAGAGATTTTTTTTTTTTTTTTTTTTTCCAGAGTCTGTGATCAGATATATTAATTTATTTATATAGGGCAACGAAAAGCTAGGGCTTTGTTCTCCTAACCTAATATGGTAATCAATTTTTTTTTTTTTTGGTTTTTAATTTTAATTTTTCTCTATTTTTTTTTTGGTTCTGAAATAGAGAGAGTAGAAGAGAATAAAGAGAGAGAATAAAACAGAAGAGAGGCTTCCTAATATATATCTAAAACTTTCGAAGCGTTTCAGGAAGCGCACGTGGCATTCGTCTATTGTACATTTTTTTTTATTTATGTCCCTCCCTCCCGTTCTCGCGCTTTTTTATTATGTTTCGTTGTCAGGTTTTTTCACATCGGACGGGACCTCTCTTTTCTTTTTCTTTTTTAATCAATAAATAAATAAAAGTCACTATTTTTTTATTATTAAGCAAAGTCTTCGTGTTTAAGGTAACAAAAACATCCATGTTCTGGTCAATCTTTGCTATCTTCTCCGTTTTTTCCCTTTCAACTGCAACAACTAGACTGGACAAACATGTAATGCTCAAGTGGATACTGATAATTTTAGTGTTTACTAAATTCTTTACTATAAGTGGTCAATCTATCATTTTTTATTGTCCACTCATAATTATAAAGTTAGCAAATCATAAATTTTGCTGTGAAATAGATGTATTTGCAGATGGATTGAGTAGGTACTTAGGTACAAGTTTTATCCAAATTTTTATGTTTTGGATCAATCTAGCATGATCCGTACTTTTTGAATTTTTTGGCAAATTAATACTATTTTATTATTAATTATTATAAAATACTACATTGTTTGGAAAACTATTTGTGGGAATAACCTTTTTGTAAAATTGTGTTTTTGAAATATGATTTTTAGTGGTGAAAAAAAACTTGCTTGCTTGTTAAGAGTTGATGTGGCATAATGTACACCTGGATATCATGTTTTAGAAACACAATTTTTAGTTATATCACATTGTGCATTAAATGAGTTCAATGTAAACCCAACTTTTGTATACAAATTTTCTAATTTGTGAAGAAAAATTTTCCAAGGCCAAATGCATAATCATATTATTAAGCAATCCTATATGAGTTGCTCATTTAGATAGAGGGTAGGTGCAATTTATTTGTACAAATTAACAAATTTTACATTGAAGTTGTGTTGAAATGATGTATTTCAACACGATTTCAATGCAAAATTAATATAATTGAAACTATGTTTTTAAAACACGATTTTTAGGTATTATTATGCCTCATCAGCTCATGCCAAATCAATATAATTTATGTGAAAATATTTTTTTTCACATGATTTCAAACTTAAAATCATATTAGAATTTAGAATACGATTTTTAAAGAAAAACTATTCTCCTCATTTATTTCAAAACGGTGCCATTTTTAATAATAATAATAATTATTATTATTATTATTATTATGCCAAAAAACCATAGTTTTTCATATTAAACAAACAAATAAGATCTTGAGTATTTTTTTATTATGTAAAAAAAAAAAAGGAGAATAAAGAAAATTAAATTTTATTATGTATTAAAAACAAGTTCAAAAAATCCTAGCGAGATGGAAAGGAGAGAAATTTAAGCCTTCTAATCCATCTAACTCAATAATTAGCACCAAAAATAGATAATTGCCATAAATTTTATGGGCTTGTAATATTATAGTAATAGGTTTAATAACTTAAAACATTGTTTATCATTGGACTTTAAGTGAAATACTTATGATATAATATTTGCCAAGTATTGATAACCTTGGGCTTTTTACTAAATAATGCCAAGTAGCTAACTTGGGTTTTTAATAGTGTCAACATAAATTGGGTTTTTAATATTGCCAATGAGAATTGGGTTTTTAATATTACCAATGTGAATTGGGCTTTTGATATATTGCCAATAAGAGTTTGGCTTTTGATATATTGCCAATGAGAATTGGGATTTTGATGTTGCTAATGTGAATTGGGCTTTTGATATTACCAATGAAAATTGGGCTTTTGATATATTGCCAATGTGAATTGAGTTTTTGATATTGTCAATAAGAATTGAGCTTTTGATATATTGCCAATGTGAACTGGGTTTTTGATGGCTTTTGATATATTGCTAACGTGAATTGGATTTTTGATATTGTCAATGAAAATTGGGCTTCTAATATATTGCCAATGTGAATTGGGCTTTTGATAAATAAATTACCATGGGTTTAAACTATGGGCTTTGAATTTCATTGATAAAATAGCATTGCCATGGACTTGAATCATGTGCTTTTGAAATATTGCCAAGGGTAAGTAGTCTTGGGCTTTAAAAATAATGGGGGTGTGTGCATTGGGCTCATAGGGCCGATTTTTGGCTTATCTAAATAATGATAATAAAATTGGATAAGATATGAGATTTCGGGCTTTTGTAATGGTTTATATCATGGCCCAATTTAGATAACGATATAGGAAATATTTGTGGGCCAATGGGATGAGAAATATTCATGGTGGCCCAGAATAATTTATGGGCGAAATTTTGGTATTTTTGGTGAATAAATAAATGTGATTAAATAGGCTTGAGACATGTGGTATGAGTGAAAAAATTATACCTCAACAATCATCATTAAAGGAAGGGCGTAAATGCACTTTTAGTCCCTACATTTTGACGTTTTTCCATTTTAGTCCCTACATTTTATTTTTTCCACTTTTAGTCCCTAAAATCAATTAACGCGTTCCATTTCGGTCCTTTCCGTTAGCCCACTACCGGAATTTGCTTAGGTGGCAGTCGGAGGGATTAAAATAATAATTAAAATGCCACATCACCATGACACTTCAACATATAAATTTAAAAAATTAATTTATTAATTTTTAAAAAATTTAAAAACATAAAAACAAAATTTAAAACATAAAAATACATCAATTTGAATCAAACACACAAAAAACCCAGAATTGTGGTGACTTTTTTTCTCTCTCTTCATTCTCTCATCTCCTCTCTCTCTCTCTCTCATGTTGCTCTCTCTTCTCTTCAAACCCATTCTCTTCAAGGCTGAAACCCATGGTCGTGAACACCATCACTAGAGCCACCCATGGCCGGACCCACTGTCACAGTCCACTGCAAGCCACCACCCACTCTTATTATTTCTCTTCCCTCTCTTCCTTCTCTCTCTCATTACAAATCAGCGAATGGTGTCGAGATTGGTGTTTAGGGTTTGGTTGTTTGAAGATCGGCATTTGGGGCATGGAGATCTGCCTTTGCCGTAGTGGAGATCGGCGTTTAGGGTTTCTATAGGGCGTGTAGATCAGCGTCGGCATGGTGGAGATCGGCGGGTTGTGGAGGTTATGGGTCGTGTGGGTTGTGTGGTGGAAGTTTTGGGATGTGTGGGTCATATGGTAGAGGTGGGTTGTGTGGCGGTGGTGTGGTGGCAGTTTCTGGGTTTGGTTGGAAGTTTCTGAAAAAGCAACCCATGGTCTCCACCAAGCAAAACCCAGACCCACAACAAACAAAACCCAGACCCACGGTGAGCAAACCCAGACCCACGGCGAGCAAACCCACGACAAACCAACAGCGAGCAAACGACGAGCAAAATACATGCAAACAGCGAGCAAATCGAAAACCACCAACCCAGATCGCAACCACCGAAACACAAGACCAACACTCTAAAACCCAGATCGCAAACCGAAAATCACCAACCCAACTACCACCCAAATCGGCCAGCCACCACCATTGAAACCCAAATCGCAACCCACTGACCAAAATCTTAACCCACTACACCCAAATCACAAGACCCACTGATCCACAGCCCCTCCAATCCACTGCCAAAAAATCGAGAGAGAGAGTCCAAGAAAGAATAAAGAAGAAAGAAGAGTGAGAGAAGATGATTTTCTGGGTTGTAAGTTGATGGCTGATGACGGATGTTCTTGGTTTGATTTTCTGATGTATTTTTATGTTTTAAATTTTGTTTTTATGTTTTTTAATTTTGTTAAAATTAATAAATTAATTTTTTAAATTTTTATGCTGATGTGTCATTGGTGATGTGACATTTTTATTATTATTTTAATCCCTCCGGCTGCCACATAAGCAAATTCCAGTAGTGGGCTAACGGAAAGGGCCAAAATGGAACACATTAATTGATTTTAGGGACTAAAAGTGGAAAAAATAAAATGTAGGGATTAAAATGAAAAAATGTCAAAATGTAGGGACTAAAAGTGCATTTACGCCATAAAGGAAGTGCTTGACTAAACCCCATTGGCTCCCCCTTTTCAATTGTTTTAGATCGTTGGGAGGCTCACCTAAGTGAGGGCTAGCAACTAGAGTTAGCTAATGAGAGCCAACTATGTTTAAAGGCAAAAATGGGTTAGGGCAGAAACTCTGGGCCACAGTTAGCTAGAGCATAAAAGCTCTTTTGGGGTGAAAATTTCGAGTACAAGGCTTCCTCTATGAGCTTGAGATGCTACCAACGTCCATTGTCCACTTGGTAGCACAATTGGGTTGGGCTCATGCAAAAGGTTTGAAAGAAAACCAACCCATACCTTTCAAACCATACTTTCTCAATTTCTTCAATTAGTCGCATGGGCTTAGGCCATACTTAAAGAATAAAATTAAAATATAGCACGTGAATTGAGCTTGAAGAAAAAATGTGTCATAAAAATGGGTATTAACACCAGCTTAAAAAAAAAAAAAAAAAAAAAAATGTAGGTCTTCCTCCCAATCAACTCATCGCCAAAGTTGGAGTTTTATATACCAAGTACACATTTTCCTAGAAAGATTGTCCTTACTTTCTATTGATATTTTGAATATATATGTTTTTTTTGTTGTTGTTGTTTTTTTTAGGGGCGGGGGGTAAATAATTGAGCTATTGAGCACTAGCACAGTTAGTGAACTGATAGACCTAGATATATTCGGTAAAAATGAAATTCTTATATGGGTTTAAATTTAAATATGTATGTAGGCCAACTTCTATTTCAAGAGGCAAGAGTAGTTCTTGTTGTCAAATAAAATTGGGCTGCAATCACGTGACGCACATTTTATTGTTTTTGTATCAATCGATTTTTTTTTTTTAATTTTTTATTATTGTTTTTGTATCAAAGGATTGATTGCTCATGTATATGTCTAATTTGAAATTATTTAAACTTTTTTTTTAATTTTTGCGTAGCTATCTTTATACCATATTTGGCAACGAAATCTAGAAAGGAAAACATATTTCATCTCCAAATATCAACATTACATGACAAAATATAAAATTGGTCACCATATTAACTTTACTTTTGTTTAATTGAGTCCTCTAAATTTTAAATTTATTCAATTTAAGAATTTCTTCCAATTATATTAAAAATTTTCTGTAAAGTATGCAATTAACTAATGCAAAAAGATTTTTTGAAAACAAATTCTCACATAAAAAATCTATAAAACATTTTTATTAATTTTATAGATTTTTTTTCTTGTGAGAAAATATTTTTTAAATGATAAAATTTTCACAAAATTAAACAGAATGCTTGAATTAATTAAATTTTAAATTTAAATAACTCAATTAAATGAAAGTAAAATTAGATAACTATAATAAATTTTAAATAGTGGAATTTACATTTTAGCCACAAATTTATTATAAGTTTCCATCCTATTCAGTAGTCAGACACATCACACATCCCTTTCAAAAAAAAAAAAGACACATCAGTACAGCACATGTACAAACTTGAAACTACAAAGTACAAACATCACACTCACACACAATGGGAGTTACTACTTCTAAAACACTCTATACCGTCTGTATCTCTCAACTTTCCAAAACCTCATTGTCACTTTCTTTTTCTCTCCATTCTACATTTTACCTGTGTGTTTTGTTTGAACCACTGGCCAAGAAATGTGCCCCTTCTTTTTTTAGTTTTTTGGTCTTTAATTCTTGTTTTTATTTTTATTTTTATTTTTATGATCTGGGCATTTCTCATTTTTCACAGTGCTTGACTTGTGTCTGTGTTTGGTTGCTGAGAAACCCTGGGAAGAAAATAAAAGAATTTTTATTTTTATTTTCTAGTTTAATATATCTTGTTTTGATTCTTTTGAAATGAAACTATCATGCCAATCTGAAAACTACTATGTTGAACTTGGTTGAGTCATGAGTGTATGGTTTTAGTTTATTTGGGTTCTACTTCTAGCATAGATATGGTGGTTTTTTTTATTTTTTATTTTAATTTTGAGAAACTAGCATAGATATGGTGGATAAATTGGGATACTGCGACAGGCTTGTTTGTTTGTTTGTTTTACCAGAGATCCAGAAAGGGTTTGAAAGGGACTGAGCTAATATCCTATTTAATTTTTTACTTAGCAGTAAAAGAACAAGAATTAGAAATGTGGCAAAATGTTCAGCCTTGTAATTGGGTCGATGTGATTTTTCAGTTTTCTTTGAATTAGATGTCATGTGGTTTAATTGATGAAAAATCTGGTTTGCATTTGCTGAAGCTTTTGCGGTTTACATCGTGCAGGCTGGCAGGGACGAGCCAGAAGTTTGACTCAGGGAAGACGGTTTTACTGTGCGGCGGTTTCAACCCTCTGAGTCTCTGACTCAGCTACTAATCAGCTGTTGAGATTTTTTGTGTTTTTGGCATGGGTTATAATAAAATTATTTTTGTTTAGAATTTTTTAAAAGGCATGAGTGTTTAATCAGGATAAAATTAGTTAATTGAGTTTAATTTTTTTTTAAATTTTACTATTGGTAATTTTTGTTATTGAGTTTTTTTTTTTTTTTTTTTTTTTTTTTTGAACTTGTATGTTTTGTTTTAGATTTTAGATTTATAAATTTTTTTATGATCACTAAAATGAGGAAAATTCTAGAGTTACAGATTTTTTTATAAATTACTAATTTGATAAGTGGATACTAGTAAGTAAAAAATGATGTGAGTAATGGGCTTATATACAAACTAATAAGAATTTGCTACTAAAAAAGTTTGTAAAAATGTTGTAAAAAAGTTTTTGAGTATAATATTACTCTTAAAAGAATCAATAATATTATTTAAGGAAAACATAATATAATTTTATAGAATAAAATTGCTAAAATTAGTATACATATATAATAATTTTTTTAAAAAAAAATTGGGGGCCATTGCCCCGTAGTCCAATGATGGCTCTGTCCTAATCATACCATATGTTGTTGGATAGGTTATCATGGAAGAAAACTTTAACTAATTATAGTGTTTGTTTGGCTAGCTTATTTTTTGTCAAATTATTTTATTATTTAGCTTATTTTTACTATTATTTATGAGTCTCATTACACTTTTTGGTACTATTCATGAGTCCCATTATACTATTTCAATTAACATTACCTTTATTTATAGTACTTTCAGCAAAAAGTTTTCAGTTTCAGTAAAATAAGTGGATTTCAAATAAACCCATTTCAAATAAACCCATAATATCTTTTATCTTGCTTTAATAAGACTAGGAAGAATTATGTAATATTGTCCTCATCTAATGGCGAACTTGTGCTGTATCCCTAGTGTCCCCCACGTCCCAATGCCCAATATATATATATATATACACACACACACACACATATATATATATATATATATATATGAACATAGAAGAAAAGAATATAACATTGGAAGGTTTACATGTTTGTAGCCTTCCTAAACTTAGGTTTATAGGTCATAAATAATGTAGAAGTTCGCACTAGCTTCTTCTTGAAGCTTTATCTCTTTCAACAAACTTATTTTTAGAGAGTTACAATGGGTGAGGGGGAATTTTCATCCTAAATTTTCCTTTGGAAACATGTGGAGGTGCCTATCAGATAAGTTACAAGGCTCTTGGCTATTTTTTATTTTATTTTTGTTTCTTTTGAAAATACACTGTAAGCTAGGCTAGAGAATGTTGTTGTAATGTTTTGTTTTGGCTAGAGATTGTTTTAACATAAGACATAAGAGGAGAGAAACTTGTTAAGAGCCTTGTAACTCAATTGGTTGACATCTCTTGGTATTTTTAATAAAGACATTCAGAGTTCAAATTCCTCTCATCCAAATATCGAATTAAAAAAATAAAATAAAAAAGGAGAGAAACCTAAAAACCATAAGCTAGCACTCTGTCTAGATCTTTTGCTTTGTCACCCCCCCCTACCCCCCCCCCCCCCCCCCCCCCTCCCCCAACAAACACGCACACACAAAAAAACCACCTTAGCTTCAATTTTGATTTTAGAGGATAAAAACAGTGAGGTGTATTCTGCTAATCTAAACTCACATTTATATGTATGTGTATATATACAAATATTGTGTAGGCAATTTAGTTAGTAAATATCTTCACCGAAACTGGCATTGCAGGTAGAAACTAATTTGACAAGTTCAACTATTACCTTCTTCAATCTAGTAAGTGTTGTACTTTACTAAGGTTTGTCAATTTTTTTGGTCAAGTGTAATAATATAATTACAAATACTTTGTGATATATGTATGGTATGATGAACATGGGTTGAGAATTGCTTGTGGTATGGTTTGAATTGGAGCAAGTGGGTGGCTTGCATGTAGTATCAAAGTGGTTTATTATAGCATTGGGAGTGTTTTTTGATCGTTCATTGCTTGCTGTGTAGGCTGTGTTATATCATATTTGTATGTTATGTTATATCGTAATAATGAATCTTTTTATTTGATTTGAGATATGATTGTGGGATTGTTTGAATTGGAGCAAGTGGTTGATGTTTATGTTGTGTTATATCATATTTGTATGTTGTGTTATATCATAATAATGAATCTTGTTTATTTGTTTAGACTCCTTAAAAACAGATTATTTAACCTACTGAATTAGTCAAGTAGTTACTTAGGTTAATAATGAGATCTAGGTTAAAAAGTAATAAATCATATCATGCAGTGCGGAAAAATAAATAAGACAACGATATGATTATCTCAGAAAACCAATGAAACCAACCGTTTCAAGGTAAAAACCTGGAGATGATTTGACCTAACTATTCTCAAGGTAAACAAATTCTATGATAAAATGGAAGATTACAATAGATTTAACCCTAAATCTAAAACTACCTCAAGTAGAACTTACTAACACGACCATGTGCAACTCTGACTCTAACGACTCTTCTATTTTGGATTTGCTGAACACTCCCTGTTTTGACTTTGAGCTCCCACTCAAAGGTTTCAGATCACCATCAATAGTTGATATTTTGCAGCAACTTGGTTCCACCAATTCTTGATTGTAGATCTCTTGATTCAACAAATGCTTGTTGGGTTAGAAAATACAGAACCTCTCAGATCTCACAGGAGTAACTCACAAGACTTCCAAGAACCTCTAAAACGTAGTTAGGGTTATCATTTAATACCAAGAAGTGTTTCACTTAAAACCCTAAATGTTTTTGTAGTGTTTGGATTGAAATAGAATTCTGTAGAAAAAATCCTGACTATGATTTTTGATCAGTTGAAACTTAATTTCGATCAGTTGAACCTCACAGAAATTAACTTCTCCTTTCTGTAGCTTATAAGTTCTTGAATCCTGATTTGTACTATCATGAGCAATGTCTAATACATAATCTAGACATGTTTTGATCTCGGTTTGCCAACATACATAAAAATAAAAATCTAAATATTTAACCCTAAATACTTAGAACCTAACAAATCTATTTGTTTGATTTGAGATATGCTTTTGGTGGTTGTTTGAATTGGAGCAAGTGGTTGGGTTGCATGGAGTATAAGATGGTCTTTTACAATATTTGGAGAGTTGTTTATTTATTTATTTTTAATTCCTTAATTTACATGATGTAATACATCATAACACTTAACAAGAAAGATTCATATGGTTTTGAAGTTAAAAGAAAGTAATAATGAAAATTGCAATGCTAGTTTTAACTAAGTTTCATTATTACAATTGCATGTTGTAAATTAAGGCAAAAATACAAATTACACCCTTTAAGTTTGATCAATTGTCATTTTGGTCTTGTAAGTTTTATTTTTGTCATTTTTGTCCAATAAATTAACATTTGTTGTTTCCATTAGTCCTTTCTACATTTCGTTAAAAGAGTTGCCGTTAAGGAGGACTAACGGTGACAGTAAGACTTATACAACCAAAATGACATGCCATTATCTTGACAACTTGACCTTTACCTTACATGTGTGATCAAACATGGATAAGAGTTGGATGTCACTAGGCAAGACACCTTATGATAGGCTAAGTCAACAATATATTGATGGGGGTGATGCCGTTTCTTCATTTTGCAATGGCAATATTTGGTGCTGAACTGACAAACTCCTCTTATTGTGCATATTCATTTGCTTCTACGTGGGATTATGCAATCACAATAAGTGGTACGAGCATGGAGAGCCTTGTGTATTGGACAATACTCATGATCATGAAATGTCAAACACTGATCGTTTGGGTGGTATTGATGCCTTGGTGGAAGGTAGATAATTGAGAGGCAAATCGATTGAAATGGCACAAGATGAGGAAGTGCATAATTTTGACAAATGGTTGGATGATGTTAAGCCTAGGGTCTTTCCTTTAAAGAAAAAAGAAGAAGCATATAAAACACCCCTAAGAGCATTCTAATTCAAATGTTGTTTTTTATTTTTTATCATGTTGTTCTTTTTTGGGGTTTGTTATTGATTACTAATTCTTGCTTATTTTCTTCTTTAAAAAAAAAAAAAAAAAATCTTGCTTATTTCCTATTTTAGGACTCTATACAATTTATTTGCATAAGTAGCTTAAGCTACCTAGATTTTAAGAACCGTAAGGACAACATTCAGTAGTTTTTCTTTTCTCCTCTTTTTTTTTTTTTTTTTTTAAATATTTTTTATATTTTAATTTTCCCATTCAAACCTCTGGGAAAATTTTCTGTCTAATACCATCCACAATTGGTATGTAAGTTTTTTAGATCTAGCATTTTGGCATTTCCTTAACTGTTCCCAAGGATTTCTTTAATAAAGTCATCTGATTTGTAAGTATGGTGGTAGTTGAGTACAAAACTACTTTTGAGATTACATCCATGGATTTCTCCTTTGGGCTTCAATGGTTTTCTTGATGCCTGTTGGAACATTTTATGGTCATAATGTCAAATAGAGTGGAATATGAAGGAGGCTCAAACCTCGTGATGGCGGCTTACACTAAGGCTGAAGATGGTGTTCTTGTAGAGCTCATGAACAATGAAGCTGGCAGTAGTGACTCCAATGGATTTTTTTTAGGGGATTAGTAAAAAATTTAAAACAAAAGAGAACTTGAATAGATTGACATCACAATAAATAAATATAAACCCACAAATACATAAAGTTTTATAATTGCTAGCATATAAACTCAAGAGTTTTTATTTATTATTTATTTACTAGCATATAACCCATGCAAATGCATGGATACATTTAAAATTAAACACAATTTTTATTATAAGATTATAAATAATTATTCAAATTATTAAAAAAAATAGTGTGGTGTGTCCGAGGACTGAGAAGGACGAGGAGCGGGATGTTCCTCACCAAACCATTTGTAAAGTGCCTCAGATCTGAGAAGGTGGCCAACCCGAGTAGAGGATGGGAAAGAGGCATGGTGTCTTATGAGTGCCCAATAAGGAGAGGTAACACTCTGAGGGAGAAGCAGTGGGGTGTAGGAAGCTACCTGAAAAGATATACCTACCACCCCCCGCATTAAATGCTCTGTAGCAAACTTATCCGCTGCATTAATGAAGAGGTGACCCCTGAGCAGTATTTTCACAGCTAGCAACTCTTTCTACCACCTTCAGCAGAGCCTTGATGGGACAAGTACTAGAGGGAGAGTTTTGGGATGTACACATGGAAGGTCATGATGCAAAGAAATAGGATATATAAGAAGAAAGAAGTTTTGAGATGATGGGACTTTTTTGGGGAAAAAAGTAAAAAGGAGAAAGAACATTGTATAAACTGAAATAGCCTTAGAAAGACTTATATAAGAACACATCCTCAGGAAGGACCAAGGAGATCTTTTTTACTTATTTGACTCTTTTTTCCTTGATTGTGACCTGCATCATTAGCTAGAAACTTGATATACAACTGTATTGTGATTGCCTTCCCATCTCTACACTAAAATAACTCTATTGTTCGGCTTGGGTTGAAGTGCAAGGCACCATTATTCTAAGTGGGTTTGGGCTTCCAAATCTAGATCTTACAAATAGCATTTAACACATGCATACAAATAAATTAAACACAATTTTTATTATAAAAATATAAATAATTATTTAAATTATTTTTAAAAAAAGTAAACGTAATTAGTCACATATTAAAACTCTTATTTAAATTTAATACTACTTATGATCATTTTTTTTCCTAATTTTTAATAAAATAGAATGTGTGGTGATTTTTATTGAGTATATGTGATTGGTTTTGTTTTGTTTTTTTTTTTTTTTTTTTTTTTTTTTTTTTTTTTTTTAAATTTTATAGTTCATTAATATTAGATTCTTAATATTTTGCACTCATTAACTCACTTAGCACAAAGATTAAAAACTTAGGTAGACACATGGCACAAACTTAAGTAGATAATTATGATGTAGTCTTCACATAAATTTAGACACATGGCACAAAATTGGATTTTAATTTCAAATTTTAATTAAATTTTCTCTGAGTTTTACCTATTAATATATATATATATATATATATCCTTTTATTTACCATGAGTAATAGAGTTTTACGTAGACCAAACTGTTGATAATAAAGTTTAATATGAGGTAATTTACTTAAATAATTAATGAAAGTGTAGACACTTATTGCAAAGAAAGATAGTCACTGCGTGCAACTAGCACTTCTAAGACCAACCTTTTATTATAAGTATATTGTATATATAACATTTCTACCTTATAATTAATAGGTTGAAACTCTTACTTACATTTAAGTACGAAAACATTTAACAATAGATGGATGATTTTATCTAGGTAAGTGAGATGCTCATCTCAGTTTTTACGATGAGTATTATATGAATGGGTCACTTGGAATTAAGAAAATTAAAATTAACACTTGACACTTGACACAAAATTAAAATTAACACTATTTATGTAAACTCATTATGTCACGACCCAAATCCATGGATCATGAATTTAGATATATGACTAACTTGCTAATCTTGCATAACTCAATAAACATAATTAATTCCAAACTAAATAAAACTCCAAATAAATAATGTTCTTAATAAACCTCTTACAATATCTAAAATCCAAAATTTAGAAATAATCGCCAAATACTGTAAAATCTTAAGCAAAATAAAAATAATTAAAAGTCCTATAAGGCTTCAATCATTATTGAAGTCGCCTAAAAACTTCCACGCTCTACCTTGCACCTTACAAAGTGATCCAAAGGTTCTGCTTCCCAACTAAACTTTAATCTGAAAATTATAATTGATGGGGGTAATCCACACATTTAGTAAGCAATTATACACAATACACAACATAATAGAGTCAAGCAAAGCACAAGTATTTTTTATTTCACAAATTCACTCGTAATACATATAAAATCAAATCTTAAAATCATTTGAAAACACATACAGATAATTGATCAGAGCACAATGTCACATATACACATAGCACATATTCTCACATACAATCCTGTGAGTGGAGACCAACATTTAACTCCTGTTGGTGAGGGTTCAATATTTAATCTCACATACAACCCTGTGAGTGGGCTTACATATATATTTGATCAATTTATTAAAAAAAAACATTTAGTGAGTCATATATCACAAAAGCAAAGTTTATACAAAAGTAGAATAATTCACTTAATGGTAACAATCACTCCAAATATAGAGGCATATTGAAGATCAAAATATCAAATTGAAACATAAACCAAAGGATGCTTGACTCTCTTGGGGAATGAATAGGAACTAAGGAGTTTATACAAGTATTTTACGATTATTGAGTAAATCTGAAAATTCAATTTGCTAAAAGAAATGTTTTAAATACCATTTGGAAAATAGGAATATAACTATGAAATCACTTGGTTTTAGACAAATTTAAAGAACAAGAACCTTTTTAGAAAACTTACATTGAAACTCAATTCTTTTATGAAAATAGTTTAGTTTAGAAATCATCTTTTAAATGAGATTCAGACGTTCAACATGTTATTTAAAATTCGAAATTTCTCTTTAAAACATTATTTCAAAGTCAAAGTTTCTCTTTCAATGTTTCTCAAAAAAAAAAAAAAAAGTGTTTCTCTTTCAATGATGTAAAAATGTTTTTGATAAACTTTAGAAAACGTAAGCTTAAAACTTCTAAGAGCCTAAAGAAAAAAACTTATGCATATTATGCATAATTACTTACCTCCACTTTAGTCTTCCGTAAGCTCTAAACAAAAAAAATACTTTAATCAATAAGCATGAAATTTTACGATCATAAACTATTTTCTAAAAATACTAAAATCCTCCACAACCTTCTCTTTTTCCTAGAATCATAATATAGTTAGATCCATGGTTGTCAAAATCCTGATCTAGATCATACAATCCTACAATATTACAATCCCACCTGCCCAAAATGATCCGGATCTTTCAAGGATCTTTGCTATCATTCAGGATTGGTAGGATCGTACGATTCTGATGATCCTAAACGACTTTGATTTCTTGTAATCATCTTTAACTTGACAGAAAGCTTAGTTGGACCCAAATGAAAAATAAAATCCCAATGGACCAAGTTTTTCCACTCTAATGTAGAGAGAGTGTCAGTTGGACCCAAATAAAAAATATCCCAATAGAGTGTCATGTTTTGAGATTTTTGGCTTCTTTAAATGATGCTTACAAATTGATGTAGTGATGTATGGTAATTATATCAATGAATGTCTAATTTATGTAATTATTTAACATACCAATGTATATTTTTTGTTTTTTTTCTCAAATAATGTAGGATCTTACAATTCACGATCCGATCTTACAATCTACAATTCCACCTACCTCCCACGATCTTATGTAGGATCCCGATTTTGACAACCTTAGTTAGAACTATTTATATGTAGAAACATCAAATCCAAATATACTATACGTAATAGTTATTCTAAAGTAACTGACCATATATCAAATATCAAATTAAACCAACTACAAGACTTCATGTTATTATTATTGAACGCCACCTTGTGAAGGTTCTCTTTAGGTTCTCTATATACTATTTTCGTGTTTGTGTGTTCTAATAAGTATTAATGTTTCCTAATATATATATATATATATATGGATGTTTATCCCACATTGGTTGTGTGTGTTAGAGTTTCAGTTCTTATAACCCTAAGCTACTACTACAAAGGTTAGACTCTTTTTTAGTAGTACTTTGGTTATGTAATATATTATAAACCTGTTTAAAAAATTCTATATACTACTTTCATGTTTGTGTGTTCTAATAAGTATTACTGTTTCCTTAAAAAAAAAGGGGATGTTTATCCCACATTAGTTGTGTGTTAGAGTTTCAATCTTTATAACCACAGGCTACTACTACAAAAGTTAGGCCCTTTTGTATTGTAGTGGTACTTTGGTTATGTAATATATTATAAGCCTGTTTAAAAAACTCTATATACTACTTTCGTGTTTATGTGTTCTAATGAGTATTATTGTTTCCTCAAAAAAAAAAAAATATATATATATATATATATAAATATATATATATATGTATAGGAATGTTTATCCCACATTGGTTGTGTTTGTTAGAGTTTCAGTTCTTATAACCACAGGCTACCACTACAAAGGTTGGGCCTTTTGTAGTGGTACTCTGGTTATGTAATATATTATAAGCCTGTTTAAAAAACTCTATATACTACTTTCGTGTTTATGTGTTCTAATAAGTATTACTGTTTCCTCAAAAAAAAAAAAAAAAATAGGGATGTTTATCCCATATTGGTTGTGTGTGTTAGAGTTTCAGTCCTTATAATCCCAGGTTACTACAACAAAAGTTAGACCCTTTTGTTTTGTAGTGATACTCTGGATATGTAATATATTATAAGCATGTTTAAAAAACTCTTTATACTACTTTCGTATTTGTGTGTTCTAATAAGTATTATTGTTTCCTCAAAAAAAAAAAAAAATATATATATATATATATATATATAGAGAGAGAGAGAGAGAGATGTTTATCCCACATTGGTTGTGTGTGTTCGAGTTTCAGTCCTTATAATCCTAGGCTACTATTATAAAGGTTAGGCCCTTTTGTAGTGGTACTTTGGTTATGTAATATATTATAAGCCTGTTTAAAAAATTCTATATACTACTTTCGTGTTTGTGTGTTCTAATAAGTATTACTGTTTTCTCAAAAAAAAAAAAAAAAAAAAAAGAAGAAGTCTAGTCTAGTCCTTCAAACCAAAATCTTTCATGCTCCAAAATCTAATAACCAAATCAAAACATAGCAACGATACATTTAAACGGAAATTCTATTAATCTTTAATGAAATTACATGCCAATATTTATATGACAATAGTTCTAATAAAATAATAGATCCACCATTGTCAAAACTAGGGAGTGATTAACACTAGCTACAGCCTATAGACAATGCCTCCAACCGTCCCTGCACTTTTCTTTTTCTTTTTCTTCTTCGGCTTTTGGTTAATGCATATAATGAAGACACCCTAGAGCATTCCAAGATTTTATAGCTTCTAATTAACCTCAATTTAAGGTGTTATTAACTACTGACCTATTTAGATAAGCTGGAACTCCGAAGGATTCCAATAACTCTTAGACTTCTTATTCAAATAGGTTTTTATTCTCTTATCTTTTTCCTTAAATGATAAGGAGACTAAAAGTTTTAATTCCCTTATCTTTTTGTAACTGAAACAAAAATAAATGAGGACTACACGTTTCCTAATTGTGCAGGTTATTGTTTCATCTCTTACTTTGGGTAGAATTCTTTGTTTGGCCACAAAATTACATCTTATATGTAGCATATCCAAAAACTAACTATAAAAATAATCCTATCATGACACTACGTGCTTATTCACATCACCTCTCAAAGCTAAATAATAATTAATAGTAATGATGCTTGAAATCATCAGTATATTATTCGTCCAACAGAGCCAACGTCTTCTTTAGATGCTTGCAAAATAAAGGAGAGATTTTGGTGGAGAAAACACCAGTGGAGTGTTTTCTTAAAACCCTCTGATGATAAAGTCAGAATTATAACTTTAACTAGTAATGGATAATCAAAGCTTTTTATGGGTTTCTAGAATGTTTTGTGTGTGTAACTTTCCTTCATTTGTTTGATTCCTTTTATAGGAGCTGGACCTTGTAACCTGCCTTTATTACACCATAAATCAAGCTTTATTGCCTTTGTAACGTATTAGGAAATTAAGTTGACCATCTTTAATGATCAACGGTTACAGAACCTGCTGAAGGTTTTGTTAGTTACTGATGTACATAAATCAGCATTAATGTCCATTTATTATTGTACGGCATATAGTCAGAAGCCTCCTTCATCGAGCCCCAGTTAGGGAAGGCCCATGAACAATATCACTCTTGGGCTTATCCCCTCATGTTCAGCCCATGAGTGGCCCAAGAACCTTAGCCCGTTGATCGATATCTTGGTATCTAAATACACCTCAATTATCCCATGGTTGGCTAGGGCACCAACAATGTTTGGTTAATCCTCGGCTGACTATA
Source organism: Quercus robur (assembly GCF_932294415.1). Taxonomy (NCBI): domain Eukaryota; kingdom Viridiplantae; phylum Streptophyta; class Magnoliopsida; order Fagales; family Fagaceae; genus Quercus; species Quercus robur. The sequence continues at coordinate 37,299,572 of NC_065535.1, read as the reverse complement.
AGTGCCCTGGGAGATTGTGTTGCCGACCAAGTTTTGGTGGCTAGCACCAGTTCCAACGTGATAACTCTCATTCCCAATGAAATTTATTGTTGGTTAGGAATAATTAACTTGGGCCCCACCCACACGAGTGGAATTAGACAGTAATCATAGTTCCACCACTAGCCTTAAGCTATAAATAGCAGAAGGAACAATGAGATAGGGGTTGGAAATTCGTATGTAAGATTGAGAGTGCAACCGAGCACACCTCAAAGAGTGTTCCTGTGTGTATTCTACTCCTGAGCTCGCTCAAGGACTGCCCTTAGTAGGACACCCAATACCCACTATACAAATGAATTGTGAGCCCAAACTTTAGACCCAGTAGAATTAAGGGCTTTGGGTACGCACAATTATCATTTGGACGAAACATTTTCTGACTCATCAAATAGTGATGATAAAATCAAGATATTACACATTATTACTTATTTTATTATTCAATTTTAATTATATTGTTAAAATATTACTTTTAATTTATATATAATTCTTGATTAAGTGGAACATTATACCAATACATTACTAGTTTAATTATCACCAAAGAAAACCTTCAAAAACAGTTTCAATCCAAAACACACCTACTTTTTATGTTTTCTATATTTTCTTTTTTAATAGATATTGAGGAGGTAAATAGGTGATCCCTGTTTGAAATGAAACATGCAGTAATAGTAGGCATTCAACCCAGCCTGCCTGATGGCTGATCGCACTCGCTTTTGAAGTCATCGGCTGTTTATTATGTTTTTGTTTTGTTTTGTTTTGTTTTGTTTTGAAACCATTTGTTTTTGGAATAATTTATTAATTAAGGGTCATGCTAACGAGTGCATTTAGGGCAATTGTTAACAATCCATTTGAAGAAAGTTTTGACACCACTTTTATGAGAAATGAAAAAAATGTCAAAACATTACTTTTTTTTTTCCCATAAAATCTTTCTTTAACGTAAAAATTTTTTTTTCCCATTAATAATTACTTCCTGGGCCTTGAAGTCACTGCGTTTAATGAGATTTGGCTTTCCGTTTTGTATTTTGTAAATTTAGGTATAACTTAGAGCATTCTCATCAAAGGTACTAAAAATTCTAAATGCTATTTTTTATCATTTTTAACACCTCAAATCACAAAAACACACCTACAATAAAGATGCAAAATGCTAAAAATTTTAGCATTAAGCTACGGTGAGCTGTTATAACAGCTTACTGAAGCTAGATTGTAAAAAAAAAAAAAAAAAAAAAAAAAAAAAAAAAAAAAAAAATTATATTCTCACTAATGATGGTTGTGGTCCAACGATGGTCGTGGGTCGTGGTCTAATGGTCCGATGGGGTGATTTGATTTTGTGGGTCTGGGTTCCGTGGTTTGATTTCATGGGTTTGGGTTCTGTGTTTTGATTTCAGCGGGGTGATTTGATTTTGTGACTTGGTGGGTTCGTGGGTCTCTGACTAGTGTGGGCATTGGCGTTGAAGGGAGATCGGCGTAGGTCATCGGCTAGGATTTCGGCGTGGGTCATCAAGTTGATCGATGTGGGTCTCTAATTGGCATGGGTCTCTGATCATCGTGGTGGTCATTGGAATTGTGGTGGCTAGCCAAGAGGGAGAGAGGATGAAAAAAAATAAAAACAAAAAAGGAATAAAAAATAATAAAGAAATAATATTTAAATGAATTTGTAAAAAAAAATTGAAGTTTTGATGTTGAGTGTATTCTAAAGTGAGATGTTAAATGTTATAAAGTGGCTTTTTAAGATGCTAAATGCTAAAATTTTTAAAACCCTTGATGTGAATGCTCTTAGGAGTACAACGTTTGACCCTCGACATGAACAACAAGACAAGGGAACAAATTTTGATTTGACAATTTTTATCTAAAACTTTTGACAACCGTTGCGTATTGTTAGTGATATGTAAAAAAAAATGATATAGATGGTTAACCAAAATGAGAGCTAGTAAAAATTTGTCAACTTAACTATTTCTGTTGTGCTTCTCAAAAAAAAAAAAAAAACTATTTCTGTTGTGAAATTTTTTGTGTTTCTAGCATTACTCTTTTGTAAGGTTGTAAATGAATTAAACTATTTATGAAGAGCTTGAGAAAAAAAACTTGTTTATATTTATTTGTTTAGTAAACAAACCAAGTTTATTTAGGCTTGATTACTAAACCAGTCAAGCTCAAACATAATAATATGTTTTTGAATAAACTTGTGAACATGATGGCTCAAATTAACCATATATAATACTATATATTTATATGTATACTTGTCTAAAAATATATTTATATAGACTTGAAATTAGGTGGTATAAATTTGTAAATTGGTTCATATGATATTGTGCAAGCCTGAAATGAGACTGTTGGGCTCAACCTCACTTGGGCTCATAATTTATTTATAAAGTGGGCTTCAGGATTTCCTACTTTGGGTCGTTCTCGGCACAGAGACTCAAAGTAATGTTCCTCCTCTCTTCCTAAATGATTGTTTTTTCTCTCTCTTTTTTCTGAACCCATTCTCCTTCCCTAACTTCTTCTATTTATAGCTTTTAAGTTAGTGGGGAGATCATGATTACTGCCATTGTTAGTGCAATTGAAGGTCCAATATTATCTGTTATAAGTGGATGTTTAGGTGAGAGTGAAATTGTTAGGAGTCTTAATTAGGAGGATTGCTAAATGTAATGACCATTGCTATTTTAATTGGTTAAGTGCTTGGCTGCCTGCTAAGGTACCTAATTAGCTAAAATAGCAAAGGTGAGTATGTAGGAACTACAATAAGGTTATAGGGATGCTTGTACCCGAATCAGGTGTGAAGGTTAGTGAAGTTAGTTGTGACAGCTAGAACAGCTGGAGTGTGAGTTAGTTACATAGCTGTAAGCACAGCCATGTGCAGTCACTTACCAAAGAGAATTGGGGTATAAGGATGAGAGGATGTAACCATAAGGGGATCAATACAGTAAAGCTCATTCTTCTTTCTGTTACTCTATTCTTCTTCTCCATTCTTTCATTCATCCCAGGAGGCTTAGCTAACCTCGAAATTTAGCTATTATCACCTCATCAATTCAGCAGTTAACAATTGGTATCAGAGCAGAGATTCTGTGACTAATGGCTGAGACACGATCAACAGCTGCCATGGCAGCCACTAATGAAGCTATTTCTTCTCTTCGAGCTACTTCTGATCATCATGGCAAAAGCATCCAGGAAATGCAAAAGATTCAGGAGATTCATACCAGAACAATGAATGAGATGAACCAACATCTTATTTCAATTCTTCAGAAGTTAAACACGGATGACAATAGATCACAGGAACCTTCATCTACAATTCCTAATTCTTCAACAATGACCCTTGGCAAACCTGTTAGGCTTAATTTTCCTCGCTTCTCAGGTGATGATCCTGCTAGCTGGGTTTATAAAGCTAATCAGTATTTTGCCTATTACCAAACTCCAGCTATGGAGAAACTTTGGTGGCTTCCTTTCACATGGACCAAGAAGCTCTAGTGTGGTACCAGGACGCAGAGGATGCTGGAATTTTCTGTAATTGGGAGGGTATGGTACAAGCCTTGTATGTCAGATTTGGATCAACACCATATGATGATCCAATGGAGGCCCTTACCAGGTTGAAACAGACTTCATCAGTAGCTGTTTACAAAGCTGAATTTGAGGCCTTATCAAATCGAATCAAAGGCTTATCATCAACACACAAGATGAGTTGCTTCTTAAGTGGTTTGAGAGATGAAATCCGTTTGCCTGTGAGAATGTTAAATCCACCATCATTGAATGCAGCCTTTGGTTTGGCTAAGATTCAAGAGGAGTATTGGAGCAGTTGCAAAAGGAGTTCTAGAATCCAACAAGAATCGGGTAAGCCATCTATTTTGGGTCCTCCTAGAGTCAACACATTTTTAGAGGCCAAGTCTAGAATTCCAATTAAAAGAATCTCTCCTGCTCAAATGGAAGATAGGAAAAAGAAAGGATTATGTTATAATTGTGATGATAAATGGAGTCCTGGTCATAAATGTAAAAGTGCCAAGATATTTCTGCTTGAGGGAATTGATTTGGGACTTGATCCACAGTCGGGTGTCAAGATTACTGAGTTGGAAGAAGACCTGGGAAGTTCAAGGGCTGAGAAAGAAGACACTAATGCCAATCTTGAGGAGGTTGAGATAACCTTATATGCTTTAATTGGCAACCCCATGCCTGGTACTATGAGGATTAGGGGTAAAATCAATGGAGTAAGTATGGTAGTGTTGCTTGACACAGGCAGCACCCATAACTTCATTGATGCAGCCTTAGTCCCTGGACTGAAATTAGCAGTTGACCAATCACAGACACTGGAGGTCAAGGTAGCCAATGGTGCCTTGATCAGGACTAAGGGATTTTGTGATCAAGTACCAGTCTGCTTGCAGGGAAGGGAGTTTTCTATTCAATTCCATGTGTTACCACTTGGAGGCTGTGATGTGGTGCTAGGAACACAATGGCTAACTACATTGGGGGATATTCAATGGAATTTCCAATTCTTAACTATGGAATTCTGTCATCAAGGGCACAACATCAAGCTGCAAGGATTGAAGCAAACTGATTCACATCTCATTGATGGTGACCAATTTCTTAAAACCCCAATCAAAAAGGGTCTGTTGGTTCATATTTCAAACACTTCATCACTGGAGAAACAGGCTGCATTACCTGTGGCAGTAACTGATCTATTGAAAGATTTTTCTCATGTTTTTGATACTCCAATAGGTCTGCCTCCTCTCAGGGGTCATGAACACCACATTACCCTTAAAGATGGAGTTCAACCAGTCTGCCAGAGGCCATACAGGTATCCTTTTTATCAAAAGAATGAGATAGAAAAAATAGTTAAGGAATTGTTGAATGCTGGTTCTATAAGGAATAGTTGCAGCCCCTTTTCATCTCCTGTTTTGTTGGTGAGGAAGGCAGATGGTTCTTGGCGTATGTGCATTGATTATAGACAGCTTAACTTGAATACCATTAAGGATAAGTTTCCAATACCTGTTATTGATGAATTGCTTGATGAGCTGAATGGTGCTTGCATTTTTTCTAAACTTGACTTAAGGTCGGGCTATCATCAGATTAGGATGAGTGAGGAAGACATTCCTAAGACAGCCTTTAGGACTCATGAAGGGCATTATGAATTTCTGGTTATGCCCTTTGGACTCACTAATGCTCTTTCAACATTCCAGTCCCTAATGAATCAAGTGTTTCGACCCTACCTTAGAAGGTTTGTTCTTGTGTTTTTTGATGACATTCTGGTGTACAGCAAGTCCCTAGTTGAACATATTTCTCATCTCAAAACTGTATTGGAGGTGTTAACCAAGGAGAAGTTATTTGCAAAGAAATCCAAGTGTGTCTTTGCTTGTGAAGAGGTGGAGTACTTGGGCCACTTGATTTCTGGTGAGGGAGTAAGGACAGATCCTAGGAAAACAATGGCAATGCAACAATGGCCTACTCCAAAGGATGTTAAGGCCTTGAGGGGATTCCTAGGTCTCACAGGGTATTACAGGAAGTTTGTGAGAGGGTATGGGCAGATTGCAGCACCACTGACAGCCCTTTTGAGAAAAGATTCTTTTGCTTGGACTGAAGAAGCTGAGATGGCATTCCAGAATCTCAAGTCTGCTATGTCCAATCCACCTGTCTTAGCTCTTCCAAACTTTGATAAACTATTTGTGGTGGAGTGTGATGCTTCAGGTGTTGGGTTGGGAGCTGTGTTAATGCAGGAAGGGAGAGCTATAGCATTTCACAGCCAGGCTCTTAAAGGCAGGAGTTTAGCTTTATCAACTTATGAAAAGGAACTGCTAGCCTTGGTCACTGCTGTGCAAAGGTGGAGGCCATACCTGGTTGGAAACTCCTTTCTGGTAAGGACAAACCAGCAGAGCCTCAAGTATATTCTGGAACAGAAAATTGGTACACCAGCCCAACAAAAGTGGATCACCAAGCTGCTAGGGTATGCCTTTATTGTGGAATATAAGAAGGGTAAAGAAAATGTAGTAGCTGATGCTTTGTCCAGACAGGTCCCTAGTGATGAAATCTCATCTCAAAATGGGGTTTTGTGTATGATTTCTTTCCCTACTCCTGACTGGTTAGCTCAACTTAAGTCCAGTTATGCTACTGATGCCCATGTTAAGAGTATTTTGGAAGCTTTTCAATCAGGTAAGGAGGGTCCTAAGGGATTTAGTATGCACAATGGGCTGCTGTTGTACAAGGGCAGGATGTATGTGGGGTCATGTGAAGCCTTAAAAACAGCTATTCTGCAGCAAGTACATGATGGGCCATAGGGGGGACATTCTGGGGTCCTTAAAACTTTGCACAGGGTTCAAAGGGACTTCTATTGGCCCGGATTGAAGTCAGATGTGAGGAAATATGTTAGGGAGTGTGACACTTGTCAAAGACTCAAGCATGAAACATGTCATCCAGCAGGTCTACTACAGCCCTTGCCTATTCCAGAGAGACCTTGGGTGGCTGTGAGCATGGATTTTGTTGAAGGCTTGCCAAAATCTCAGATGAAGGAAGTAGTGATGGTAGTGGTGGACAGGTTCACAAAGTTTGTTCATTTCATAGCCTTGTCACATCCCTACACTGCTTCTAAAGTGGCAAACTTGTATCTGCAACATGTGTTTAAATTGCATGGGATGCCTACTTCAATTGTGAGTGACAGGGACCCTGTTTTCACTTCTCACTTTTGGCAAGAACTGATGAAACTTCAGGGCATTCAATTGGCAATGTCCTCAGCATATCATCCCCAGACAGATGGCCAAACAGAGGTTGTGAACAAGAGTCTTGAACACTATCTGAGAGCTTTTGCAGCTGACAGACCAGCCACTTGGGTGGAGTAGTTGCCACTTGCTGAGTATTGGTTTAATACCAACTTCCACACCTCACTCAAGCTCACTCCTTTTGAAGCAGTGTATGGCTACCCTCCTCCACGATTGATGGACTACATTGCTGATACAACAAAAATTGAAGGAGTGGATGCTCATTTGAGGACTAGACAGCAATTGACTTCCTTACTAAGGCAGAATTTAGTAGCAGCACTAAACATAATGAAGCTATATTCTGACAAGCAGAGGACTGAGAGAAGCCTCTCTGTGGGGGATTGGGTGTTCCTGAGGCTCCAACCTTACAAACAGAAGTCCCTTAAGCACCATCAGTTGAAGAAATTAGCTCCTAAGTTCTATGGACCATTCCAGATTTTGCAGAAGGTTGGGGAGGTGTCATATAAATTGGATTTACCTCCAAATTCTAAAATTCATCCCACCTTCCATGTATCTTGCTTGAAAGCTAAGTTGGGTCAACATGTGGTTTCAATTCCCACTCTACCACCTACTGATATGGAAGGGGCAGTCATCACAGAGCCTGTAGCTGTGCTGCAGGAAAGGTCACACCAGCTTCGAAATAGGACCATCACTCAAGTCCTAGTTCAGTGGCAAGGAGAAGGTGTTGATGATGCCACTTGGGAGAACTTATATGTGATGCAGCAGAGGTTCCCTCACCTTGTGGGCAAGGTCTTTTAAAGAGGGAGGTATTGTTAGGAGTCTTAATTAGGAGGATTGCTAAATGTAATGACCATTGCTATTTTAATTGGTTAAGTGCTTGGCTGCCTGCTAAGGTACCTAATTAGCTAAAATAGCAAAGGTGAGTATGTAGGAACTACAATAAGGCTATAGGGATGCTTGTACCCGAATCAGGTGTGAAGGTTAGTGAAGTTAGTTGTGACAGCTAGGACAGCTGGAGTGTGAGTTAGTTACACAGCTGTAAGCACAGCCATGTGCAGTCACTTACCAAAGAGAATTGGGGTATAAGGATGAGAGGATGTAACCATAAGGGGATCAATACAGTAAAGCTCATTCTTCTTTCTGTTACTCTATTCTTCTTCTCCATTCTTTCATTCATCCCAGGAGGCTTAGCTAACCTCAAAATTTAGCTATTATCACCTCATCAATTCAGCACTTAACAGAAATGTAACGATTATGGCCTTGGAACATGGTTCTAACTCAGGTGAATTTGCTTGGTAGTGATGTTCCCCGTGCGTCCTATGGTGCGCCTGGGCAAGGTTTCACTGACCGTTCGGGAAGTTTTATGTCGAGCATAGTTCAGAAGCCGAGGCCCAAAACTCATATTCTTTGAAGGCAGTTTCAAGCAGAGCTTAGGGCGATGGGGCCGTACCATTGGGCTTAAGCCCAGGGCCCATCTGGGTCTTGGGACCTCGGTACCGTATAGATATAAAATTATTATTTGTAGTTTATCCATAACATAAACAATCCAATTGTAGTAAAAATTTATAGATTTGTTAAGAATTAAAATATTTTAGTCATGATTTTACTATATACAAGACAACAATATGTTAATTAAGTAGCTCATAAACAAGTTAGAGCTCGCTTGACAAGTAAATGAACCAAGTTTGAACATGTAATTTTGTTTAGTGGTTTACTCAAGTTCAACTTGTGTTTGAAATTAAATTAGATGAACAAGTCTAAACTTTAAATACTCAGTTCAACTCGACTCGTTTACCGCCTACTCTTTTGATTTTGGTTATGTTTAATTTCTTGCTTCCTGAAAGCCATAAAAAACAATTGACTCGGAAAGTTAGATGTGGGGTTTGTTTGGATACCACTTATTGTTGAAAACTGAAAATACTGTAACAAAATAATTTTTAAATGTGTGAATAATGTTGTACTTGCAGATCCCGTAAACAGTGCACAGGATCCACAGAAATGAAACACAAACATTGGACGCTAGGCCTAAAACGCTATACAAACTCAGTCGTGGTCTAATCTAATCTTCTAAGGTCCCAATAGTACCGGAAATTCTATTCATTATGTGGAGAGGAGCAATTTTTTTTAGTAGAATCATAATCAATTGGGTCCCTGATTCCGTTGCATAGGCCTCTAAGGAAATCTAATTATATATGCTTTAGTTTAGACTCGAATCTCAAGGTGGAAAAAACGATAAGCTAAAGCTCAAAATTAGTAGGGTTCTTCATGACTAATACAACATGAGTAGTGTCCAAACAAAAACTGACGGACATTTTAATTGATGCTATATATTCTACAAAGAAGATTTCTGATTTTAAAAAATAATATTTTTTTTTTTAAATTTCGACTACAGTATAATATGTACAAATAAAGGGAAGCCTTTGAGAAAATTAATTAAAATACCCGCCATGCACGTGGATATGAAAATCAAATACTTCCCCCAATAACTTGGGTATAATAATAACTAGTCGCTAACCCGTGCGATGCACGGGAAATGTATTGAGTACAATATATAATTTAATCTTTCTTTATTTTACTACAATAGCAAAATTGAATTTGTAAAATAAAATCATATAGCTAAAACATTTGTTAATAGCTATATTATTATTATTATTATCAACTTAACAGTATTTTAATATATGATACCAACATACTTCAAGAAAATGTCTAACACTGAAAACAATTTCGAAAACAAACTCAACTAAACAGTTTGATGAATAAATATATTACAATCTATAATATAAGCCAAGAAATAAACTTTGAAACCAATATGAACAAAATCCACGTCAAACAAAACCATTTTGATCATTAAGAATATGACTCACTAAAGTCATGAAAAACACAGGATTCATTACAAAAAAAAAAAAAAAAAAAAGCATCTTTAGTCTTTATAGATTTTGCCTAAGTACCCAGATACGATGACACATACTCACACAAAAATCATTAAAGAAAGAATCAAAGAACATACACAACATGTACATACGCTATGAAAGTAAAAATAAGAAAAACAAAAGAGACATAAACACGGACAATTAAAGAAAAAATATAGGAAAAAAAAGTTAGGAATAGAAATATAAGATAAAGATGGGTTACCCTCAAAAAGAATAATCCATGGATATTCATTGAAGTCTTCTAGATAATTTCTGATAATAGAAAAAATAAAACCCAAAAGTTACGATGTTAAAACTTCCAAAAAGGCCAAAAAAAAAAAAATTTAAAAAATCAGAAGATTCAAAGCTTTAAAAGTATTGAAATAAAACAATATATATATATATATATATATATTTAATTATAGAGAAATATGAGTTACCTTTTAAATGTTAAAATTCAAAATATTAAAACTTTTAAAAGGTTAAAAAAATTTGAAGATTTAATTAAAAGATTCAGGCCCAACAATTAAATAAACAAAACAACAATTGACAAACTTATAAGAAAAAGTAACAAATCTATAATTTTTATTGAACAAATCAAATAACCCTAACCTTGATGCATTGATCGAAGAAGGAGAGGAGTCCAATACATAAGTGGAATATGTGAATTGTGAAGCATGAGCCGCCCTCAAAAAAATTCTTGAAGAAAAATAAGTTTTAAGGAGAAAATTGTGTTGCGGCAAAAGAAGATAATAGCAGATCTAATCATAAAATCTAAAATAAAAAGAATTTAAAATAAAAATAATAAAAAATAATAATAAAAAGAGTAGCCCTCATACCTGATTTTACAACTGGTACACTCCTACCTACCTTCCCAGCACAATAGTAAGCAATTAGTGCAGTCTTGCTCAGACAAATCAGGTGTGCACTGCACAAGTGCATATAATTTTTTAAAGTCTGTTGTGATTGCTCAATTTCCAGACAGCACTAATTCAGAGGTAACTCTCCTTTTCTTGCAAAACTATCCTATCAAATATATAAATACATGGCTGGGTCATTGTGGGTTTTGTTCATTTTGGGTTATTTAAACTAATCTGACATAGCTGCTATGCAGCGAAGAGAACCACCTGCTGCGGCTTCACTTGTTAGGTTATTTAGGGGCTTAGGTTTTCTACGCAAGCAATTCTTAAATAGGAGAGAGTAGAGACGGTGGGAGAGTGTCCTTATTTGGCTAGAAGTCTAATTTGGATTGGAAAAAGAAAACAGTGATGAGGTGCAAAATTTAATTTAAATATTGTGCTGACGTGGAAAATTGTGGGAGCTTCAAAAGTTTCGGTTATATATATATATATATATATATATATATAGACTAGTAGCTAACTTGCACTATGCACAAAAACCTACTTATTTGTGAGATAAACTAAAATAATTTTATAAAATCTTAAATTGATTAAGAAACTACACCATTGCATGATTTGCTTTTGTATGACTTCCATTCAGTGGCTGCTCCAAGATTATTTTCTAGAGGTTTCAATAAGAAATATAAATTATACAAAATTTTAAACAAAAGATAAATTAAATATATCGGCATCACAACAAAAAAAAAATCTTTAATACGTCAAGTTTTACAATTGCCTTTTACGATGTTTCGTATTTTGAAATTATTGCATGATATCTTCATTATCAATCCTACTAGCTACATATGCTTCAATGTACATAGTCAAGCAATCATTCATGCACTAATTTCTCATTTGATTGATTTATTTAAAATTTCTTAAGATCTAAATGAGCTTTTCCTAAGGTTTAAGATTAGCAAATTCTACTTTTGTTGTTAGGCTAATTAAATTTTTTTCCTAGATTTTAGATCAAATTGATTTGTTATTGAGATTTTTCTTTGTGTTTAAAAAGGTCAAGATATTGTTAAGATGATTATATTTAAGTTTGTTTCAGTTGGGCTTAAGGTTAGGGTGTTCAAAATTTTATTTTAAGTGTCAATACAGGAAAAATAAAATAAAAAATATTATAATAATTTTTATTTTTTGGTTCAACTCAGGGGGTTCATTTGAACCCCTTGGGCTCCAAGTAGAGCTGCCCCTACTTCAATTTGTGTTACAATTTTTTGTAAGCTATTGCTCTAAAAAATTCAGATATTAAAACTTCTGAAAGACCAAAAATATTAAAGAATCAGATGATTTACTGCTTAGAAATTATTGAAACAAAAAAATATATATGACTAAATAATAGAAAAATATAAGAGAAAGATGAGTTATATTCATAAGAATAATTCATGGCTATAACTATTGAAAGGAATTAAAAGATTCAAAGCCTACAAATTATAGCTAATATATATATATATATATATGTGTGTGTGTGTGTGTGTGTGAGACTACACAACAGAGAAATATAAGAGAAAGATGTGTTACCATCAAAAGAATAATTCAAATTTAAAACTTTTGAAAGGCCAAAAGATATTAAAGAATTATAAGATTTACTTCCTATAAATTTTTGAAATAAAACAAAATGTATATGATTACACAATAGAGAAATATAAAAGAAAAATTGATTACGTTCAAAAGAATAATTACATGGTATAGTCATTGAAATCTATTAAACATGTTCAAATATTGCAAAAACTAACACAAATTCAAATGTTAAAACTTTCAAAATGCCAAAAAAGATATATAATTAAAGAATAAGTTATTGAAACAATTCAAAAAATATATGACCATTCAAAAGAGAAATATAAGAAAAATGAAAAAGTACACGAACCCATAAAGTAATAAGTTCATGTACGAAAATCACTTTTTAAAAAATACATGAAAGACCATAAAATAATTTTTTTTAACAAAGTAGAAGAGAAGAAAATAACATAAGAATAGCTCATACCTCAACTCGGCTTTAAAAAAAATATATTGGGGTTTGCACTACTTTTATAGTGTTCATGATTAATCTCACAAATTTGGAGATAAATTATCAACATTTAAGTTTGAGTTTAAGTTGGACTTGAGATAGAGTTTCACTTCTTATTTAGTTTGGACTTTGGCTGTTGATGTCAAAGATTAGTCCTCCTCGGGTTGAAGTTGATACCGTTAATTAAAAAAAGTTAAATAATTTTGTTTTAAAACAATGATAATGATGTAGCAAGTTCTAGAAATGTCAATAAAAAGTCAAAAATTTCGGTTATATATATATATATATATATAGAGAGAGAGAGAGAGATGCTGCATCTACAACATTTTTACAACAAATCACAGGTGGTTAGTTGTTATTGGTTCAAATTTGAAACTAACACTAAGATTACTTTTTTGCCTTAACAATAACAACCAGTAACAACCTGCCACTTAAGATTTGTTGTAAAAATATTGTAGACATATCATTTCTCGTATATATAATCATTCAGCTAAAAAAAAAAAAAAAAAAACTTGGGCATAGTAATAAATTAAACTTCATGTTTGGATTGAACTTATTATTACTGAAACTGAAACTGAAAACTGAAAATACTGTAGCAAAATAATTTTTAAATGTGTGAATATTGTTGTAGGACCCATGAACAGTGCATGAACAGTATGTAAATAGTACATGAACAGTATTTTTTTCTCTGCATGTAATTTTACTGTTCACGTGCAGAAAAAAAAAAAATTTAAAGACAAAACGTATACGTTACTTTCAGCTGAATCCAAATGGATACTAAGATAGTTCCAATTTCCATGGGCTCACAACAAACTATTATTTCTGCTTTTTATTAAAGAATACCCTGCTCAGTGCAAATTAAATAGTGACACTGACATACACCAAATTTTTTAGGGTTTATCGAAATGGGTGAAGCCAGGCCTAAAAAAAAAAAAAAACCGTGGTGGGTATCACCCATAACTATTAAGTTTAATAATCACGTGCAGCGTGAGCAGGTGCTCATAGCAGTATGAGTTTCTTTAACTTGGAATTTTAGTTGTGATTCTTTGAAAATGAAAAAGAAACCCACGTGATGAGTTTGTGGGTTGTGGCTCAACCTAACTACAAGAAGTTTGGAATGGGATTTGGTCGGTTGGTCCTCCCAACAAGATATATATATATATATATAGCAAATTACATTACCTTGAATTGGATCCGTTTAAGAAGCTCCACACACTATAGAGTTTTTTTTTTTTTAATATAATTATAATGAGACATACATTTTTCTGATAAGTAATAATAAAATAAAATAAATTTAAAAAAGAAGAAGAAGGAGGAAGAGGAGGTTGTTCCATTAACTAAACAAACTCAGTAAGGTTTTTTTCTTAAAAATATTGTTTTTGTTCCTGAACTTTACTAGAGGTTTTGTTTTTATCTTAGAACTTTAAAAAAATTCGTTTTTTATTTTTATTTTTATTTTCAATCATTCTTTCTTTCTTTCTTTCTCTTTTTGTCTTTCTAACCATCCCTGTTAGTTTTGATCCTATTGTGACCTAACGGAAAACTAAGATGATCTGAGTTGAACAAACCTTTAGAAATATGAAATTAACCTCAATGAACAAAAACTCCCAAATCAACGGGTGAAATCACAATCGTCAATGAAAAGTCACAAACTGGACGAAATGGAAGCCGAGCAGAAAACCCGTAGAATCTAGTGAGAAAAAAATGAAGAAGAAGAAGGCAGTCTAGGCAGATGCCTAATATGGATCATTAAAAGTCACACAGGAGAGCAAAGGAGCTGAAGAAGAAGAAGAAGGAACTGCTCACAATCTTGAAAATTAGAAAATTGAGAAACAAGTCAAAGAAATCACTTGTTACCCACTGAGTTATGCAAAACCCACAAAAATGCATTATAAATAATACTATTCGCATGAAATGCACAAAATACCACTACATAAACCTGGTCACGCATTAATTGCATCCAAATTATACAACATGCTACAGTAATATGTAAATTCATTCTTTAAGCATTTTTATTCTCTCTCAAGTCTGAAGCTCTCCTCAGTCTCTACAACAACAAAAAAAACCCCCAACATTTTCTCTCTCGTCTCTGAAGCTGAAAAAAAATTATCTCCCTCTGATACACTGATACACACACTCATGTCTGTCCAATAACTATTCCCAATCGAAAAAAAATTAGTGTACATGCACATAACATGTCTATATATGCATCCAGTATAAAAACCTCCACTTTTTGAAAGACACCAACACACGATTTCACTCATTCACATGGTTTGCCCAACATGAAAGGACGCAATCTCTTACAAAAGAGCCATATCATTGTCAGCTACTCAAAAGAATTAGGCCGCCTAGCTACTCGGCTAAACCTCACTGATATTTAGTTCATCAAATGCCCTATTTTACGCCTGATAGTAACCATGATCTCTGCCTATATAGAAGCCAATAATTAAAGACATGAACATTGAGATCGGCGCCGTTAATGGCTCTCCATCAGTAACCACATAAAATAACCTTATAGAAAAGATACTCAAGGAACCAATTTGGAGAAATTATTAAGCCCATTAAGAGGATTGCTGACGTGATAAATTTTTATTTTTTATTTATTATACTGATTAAAAAACTCACTCATAAATTTGCATATAGCATCATCTCAATGGTCAGGAAAGATCACATCAACAATCCTTCCCTATATGTACCTAATAATTTATCACAAACTAGACTCAAATTCCTTTTCAATTGCCTTGAATAAAGACACAAATTTTGATATAAGAATCGGAGCAGTACGTAGCGGCCGACACGTCCTCTAGTTGACCCCTTTTTGCAGGCATTAATTCTCTGAGTCAAGCAAGCAACAAATTGCATCATAAAGTTGAATTTTGATGCTTCAATAAAACAGTATCTCTTGTGTTGTGTAAGCTATGTCATGCATTAAAAAAGTAAGTAGTAGCCTTAATTCATGCCTGGTCCAAGTTTGAGTTTTTCAAAAGATGGGGAGGAAACAAAATATTTTCTCCCCATTAATTGTCTCTTCTTCCGCTCAATTAAAATTTTCTAATATTGATTCTCAAAAAAAAAAAAAAAAAATTTATAATATCATCCTTGAAGGTATGCAAAGAGGTTTTTGGATCCTGTCAAAGACACCTCAATCTCTTTTACTTGGATAATTGTTGCAGCTATGTCTAGTATAAAAGAATTTTGCAATATATATATATATATATATATTTTTTTTTTTTTTTTTGGAATGTGTCTTTTGTTTGCCAAGGATATTTGTATTTTTATTTTCAAAACATTGTGAAAATATTTTTCAAAAAAGTGCATTGAAATATTATTTTTAAGGAAGTCATGATGCACAAATGTGTGTTTAGTATCATATTTCTAGAATATTTTTCAAAAACTGGGAAGAGTATTCACTATGAGTATGAGTTTTTAAGAAAAAAAGAATATTACTTTTTGTGACACGACGTGAAATCCACGTTTTTAATTGAAAACTATTTTTAGAATTCTAAAATACCACATATTTTTAATCCTCTAAATTGAAACCCTCTGAATTGAAAGCGGTATTCTAAATACTCTATTCAAAGTTCTCTTACCAAATGCATCATTTAAAAGTGGGACCCACATGTTTGAGGATTCAAATCCCTTCAAAAAAAAATGTTTGAGGATTCAAATCCTTCACAACTGTCTTCAAATAACATTACCAAACAATGCCTAATTTTCTGCCCACAAGGTTTCAATTTTCTAGCCACCAGATACAAGCCGTTCTCATCCTAAAATACTAGATGCTATTTCCATCTCTGACTTGTCTATTTGGGTCCAAATGGGGGTTCAGTAAGGGCTCATTTCTTCTTATTCTTGGTTTCTTTGGGTTAATAAAATCTCCAAGGCTAGCTCAACTAATTGAGGTCTATGGTGAAAAATATAAGCTGTTTCTTTTATTATATTTAAATATTAATTAAATAACATTTTCAATTTTATATTTAAAACCTACTTTTTTTTTTTAAGATGCAAAATTAATAATAAAGTTTTTGTATCCAAGTTCCGCTAAAATTTTATTTTCAATTGATAATATGGTTAATCCCCTTATTTTTCTTGTGACATAGTTAATCATAAATATGATTATTAATTTTTAATTTAAAAAAAAATTTAAGCATATGCAACTATAATAGGTGTTGTTACCCAAAATATACAAATTAAATAATTTACACACAAAAAAAAAAATAGACTAGTTCTATTAAAAAAAAAAACTTACCAATACAAATGGGAAAAGTTAAAACTAATAAGGAATTTATTGTTTAAAAAAACTGATTAAATTATTTAATAAATTTTAACAAAATAAGGAAAGTGGATTGATGTATCACATCAACCCAAAAGATAATAGGTATAGAGGTGTAAAACAATAAACTTGCGTAGAGAAGAAGATGATAAGTTTTGTTCAAAATGATGTAATGTGAATCATGTGATAATAGATACAGAGGTGTAAATGTGTGTGAAGAGTTAAAGGGAAGGGGGAAGGGGGGAAGATAAATTATGGAAATAAAGAGATAACAAAAGAGTACCGCTATCGAAAAAAAAAGGGGCCTTACTCTTTTCTCTTCATGTTTTAATAAAAAAGAGTAACACTACTGACACAAAAATTTTTACAATGATTAAATTTGTAAGTTTTTATTGATTATGATCTAAACTCACCACTGATACCACCATTGCTTGGATATTGAATTTTTTTTTTGTGATATTTTACTCAATTACAGTCTATAGCATATAAAAAAAACATATTAAAAAAACATATCAAAGAACGTGTGTATATATAATATGCGCGAAGTTTGAGTTAATTAGTTTAAATTTTAAACAATAAGATTTGTAAGCATTCCTATCAGGTGTGCTATGCCAAATGTCATTTTACCACATCAAAATCTACTTTATCAATTTTAGCACATCATTTTACAATACGCTATATATCAAATATTCTATTTTAACATCACACTACATTAAAATAATAATTAAAAAAACCCAGCTATTGTACCGCAGTAAAAAATTGTACCTTAGCAATTTTACAGTACAATTCTACTAGTACAAATTGTTATTTAATTTGAAACACCTTGTGCTACAGTACAATTGTTATTTAATAGATAATTAAAAAATTATTATTTAATTATACAACATGATACAGCACAATTCTATCAATACAATTGTACTACAGCAAGTTTGCTAAAAATGCCAAAACTTTTAGCATATGAAACATCTCATGAATCTTGTTTTTTGGTGTTTGGTATGCCAAATATTAAATATTTAACATTTGGCACACCTTATGAGAATGCTCTAAGGCGCAAGCTCCATTAATTGTGTCGAGTGAGTTTAGCCTTTAAAAGAATATAGTATTTATCTTGTGTACTACAAGTTTATTTATTTATTTGGTTATTTATTTACTTTATTTATCTTTCACCAATGATGCGGTAAATAAATAAAGAGGCCTCTCTCGTGCTCACCAAACATTCAACCAGGATTCATATTTCAAGCCCATTAGTAAAAACTCTCAACACGAATTCAAATATATCAATTTACATATTCAATTTTCAAAACACCTCAGGTCAGATTAGCTATTTTACACTACATTTCATTAAAATAAATAAATTTTTTCATATTTTTTTTTCTTCGCACACAATAATCATCATTTACTCTCTTTATTTATCATTGAGATACATAAAGAAGTAATAAAAAACTAAATACAAAATGAATAGTATCAATATAAATTTACACGATTATTATAGCAAACATGTATTTTTACACAACTTGATGTGAGTGAATTTTGAGTTTAACTAGCTAAAATGTAGTCATTTTTCTATTATACAAGCACTAATGCGAGGTCTCTAACTAGAAAAAGTCCAACTCTAGAACCATAAGCTTAAACCCTCGTATATAACTCGCTGTAGCCTTCAAGGAAAAAAAAAATATATATATATATATATATATATAAAACTGAGATTGTGGCCATGCTTTTTGGTTTTTTTTGCGCTTTTGTTTCTCTAGGGAATATTGTTCCTTGGCTTGACTCAAGCTGACATCCATTACTATGATTTTGTTGTAAGTATCCTTCTCTCTCTCTCTCTCTCTCAATTTTTTTTTTTTTTTTACATGAACAAATACTAGTTTGTTACTAGAGTGCACTATTCCACCTTTTTTACTATTTGTGAGCGCAACAGCTTCCTCCCTAGGAAATGGGAAGTACGCCTCAGCCGAGTAGATCGAGACGGAGAAAGGATTGGAGTCACCATCTAGATTAGATCTAGGAACCATTTAATAGCACCCCTACGTGGAAGGATTAAGTCTTACTACCAGAGTATGGGTTTAGAGTTTAGGTACGGTTTTGGGAAGGTGTTAGCCACCTAAAACCCCTAACCCGTGGGTCGGCTTCTAGTTATTGTGTCTTACGTCTTAATCCTATTAAAGGCACATTCAACATTGCATTCTATAGTCACACACACACTATCATACATCTAAGCATACAACATGGCATCCGTCATCCCAAAACCCTAACATACATCTATCATGGCATCATATCATCATAAACCCTAGCAAGTTCCTATCTCATTACATCCAAGGAAACAAACAAATCATGGCAGAAACCAAACATGGCAGCAATTAAACATATTATCCTATTCAAATCATGGCATGTAACCTTGCATATACATATCCATCAAAAGAAGATAAAGCTCCTATAACAAACAAATGCATGTTCATGTGAATGCATGACTTACCTTACAGCATCACAACACTTATGCATTAATGAATGGACATATCATGTGCATGTTCATGGTAAAACAAAGAAAACATAAGAGAAAACCCTAATCTAATCATGTTAAGAACAAACAAACAAATAAACTGAGAAACAGCAGCTCAAGAACATAAAAACATGACAAAACAGAGGCATATGACATAAAAGAAACAAAGAAACAGAAGTAGAAAACTCATATTAGGGTTTCTAGGCATGAGTATGCGTGCATACATAGGCCTACATACGCAGGCCAGTTGTATGCATATGCATACTTCAAGCCTACGTATGCATGCAGGAAGCATGCACTCACAGACACGCCCTGGAAAACCCTAACCTAGGAAAAACTAAAAAAAGAACACAAAACAAAGCAGAAAATTAAACTAACAATCTAGCATGCAAGAAATGATAAAGCAAGGAAAAACTAAACTAGCTAAGCATATTATAACTTGAATAATCAAGAAAAACAAAGGAAATAGAAAGATTAAAACAAATAAATAGCAAGAAAAAAAAAAGGTTTATAACTTGTATCTCAAAAACAAAAACTCTTTGGTTTGATTTTGATCGTTCTCCTCAGTCAAATGTATTCACAACCAAACAAAATTGATTAGTAAACTTTAAAATTTGAAGATCAAAACCAATAAAGGCCTCAATCAAAAGAAAATTGACTTGAGAATGTTTTGTGAAAAACTCCCTCTTTGATTCACTATTTCCAGTGAATCTTGTGTTTTCCTTTTGGATTTTCTCTGTCCTTTGAAATATACCATGTAAGGTTTTATATAGTTAAAAATTTGGGGTTTGAAACGGCTCACAGACGATGTAGGATTCATTCCAAACCTCAGCTTTAATGCAAAAAACTTGCCTTTCATAGCTCTCGGGAACCCTAGCTGCGTATGTAGGTCCGTGCCTGTGTACGCATGCATCAAACATGCGTACGCATATGTGTGTATGTGTACGTAGGCCGAGGGTTTCCTTGGCCTTTATTTTCCAAAAACAGATTTATTTGCTCATAAAAAATTATATTTTTCATTTTAACATTTCCCAAGTCAATTTAGAATTTGATTGAGCCCTAAACCAACCTTGGGCCTTAGAATTTCAACATCATTGGGGAATGGGGGCCCAAGTCGTAAAAGGTACAAAATGCAATGTCTACTCTATTTGATTAAAAACTTTATTAGTTCAAATCGTGTACCTGAAGGAGACCAACTCTACAAGGTTGAGTAGCACCAAGAGCTTATTGGTTGTAAATGAAAGTCTTTCAAACCCTATGATCATAGTTTTTAAATCTAGACAATTCAAAGAACCTAAAATTGAGAGGTTCAAGATTTTTAAAGTCGAATCAATGTCAAACCGTGATAATATCATAATTAATTAAAATACAAATAAAAGTATATTAAATTTGTAAATATTAGCAAAATTGACTTAGAATATCTAAAAATTGAAATAGACTTTCAAATAAAATTTCATGATATTATAAGGTTAATAGAAAATAATATACATAAATAAGCATGAAAATAAACTTGAATAATTATCCTTCAAGTAGAAATCATTTTGATTAAATAAAAAAAAATCACTTTTAATTATTTTAGTAAATTCTCGTGCAAATGAATTATTCTTAAATCACAAGTAAATTTAGCAAAGAAAATAAATTTAGTAATATTTAATAAATTGATAGAGATGTGATACAATAAGTTGAGAAATTGTAAATAATGTAAGTATAAAATAAAAATAATAATAGATCATAGTTAAACATAAGGATTTCAAGTGGTGTGATGGTTACAATGCTAGTCTTGGTTCTTAATTAAGGGCAATGTGACAAAGACTGTTTATTTCTCTCAGTTTTAGAATGTCGAACTCATTAATCTCCCACACACAAATGCTAAAAGAATTTATTAATCTCCCACCAGTAAATAAATTTAAAATTTCAATCATAAGTTTTTAGTTTTTGGTTGCTTCACTCTATAGATAGTGTTTGCACATCAGATTGGGAACAATGTCCAAGTCTACGTGGACGACATGTTAGTGAAAAGTTGACGGGAAGATGACCATTTAGACGACCTCAAGGAGACCTTCGATACCCTCCGCTCTTATAACTTGAAGCTCAATCCAAACAAATGCACATTTGGAGTAATGGCTAGAAAATTCCTAAGGTTCATGGTGTCTTAGAGGAGAATTGAAGTTAACCCAGACAAGATCAGGGACATAATAGAGATGGCACCACCTAGGAACATAAAAGAAGTGCAAAGCCTTAACGGTAATGTAGTGGCACTGAGCAGGTTCGTCTCAAGAGTAATGGACAAATACTTGTCTTTCTTTCACACGTTGAAGAAGTCCTTCGAATGGACGGCTAAGTGTCGACAAGCATTCGACGACCTAAAAGCATAATGTGTTTTAAGCAAGGGAGTCAATCTTATACCGGAGGCTGTACTGGTTTGACCAGTGGAACGATATATTTCGGTACCAGTCAATACCGATGTACCGTTTCGGGTTTACCGTTATTTTTTATATTTATAAATGTATATATATATATATATATGTGTGTGTGTGTGAGTGTGTGTGTGTGTGTGTATTAATAAATATAAAAGTTTACCATAAAACATTACCTCAATTTACAACAAATTATTCATGGTTTTAGACTTTAGCATCAATTTAAAAAAAAAAAAAAAAAAAAAAAAAAAAAAAAAAAAAAACACAATATAAATAATAGAAAACTTAATTGTTCATTGCATACTAAGAAAACAAATAATACTAATAAGTTAATGCAAATAAGTTATCATTCTGTCCTTACAAAAATTCAAAAATTACAAAACTAAAAATAAGTAAAAAAATAAAAAATAAAAAGCTTTTTTTTTTTATACCAGCCAGTAATGTCCAGAATTAGCCGATACATGGCCGGTACGAAACGTTGGTGTTTCGATACATACCGGCCGGTATCAGTACCGTATCAACTACCTTGGTTTTAAGAAGATGACCAAAAACGGGGGAGCCTGGATTTTTTTAGGTGAAATAGGCTGCTTATCCATATAGTGACCAATGGTAAATGACTGGCAGTGGAAGTGATGTTGTTGATAAAACTCTATAAATTATCGAGGTTTCAATGTTTTTTTTGTTTTTTTTTTGGATTATTTGTTACTTATTTGTCAAAATTAAGTTAAATAAAGTTATGTCGTACTTAAAAATAGTGAGAATAATTTTAAAAATTATACACACGAAATTAGAGCTAAATAAGAAATTAAAAAGAAGAATGGAAAGGCAAACGGACTACTAAGCACAAAGTACATATAAGTCTTTTGTTATATATGACATTATTTTCTCACACTCGTTAGTGTATATGGTGTGTAAATATCACTCATTTCACGTTTTAGATGTATACATCAGTAAATAATAAAAATAAAAAGTGCAAATTAAAAATGTTACATACACAAAATATACTCGAATAAATATAAAGTAATATTTTGCCCTTTTGTTATCTCTCATCAGCAGGTAGCTAGTAACAGAGAAAAGAAGACACCCCCACCTAACCTACAACCAGAGTTCAAATTTCAAGCTGTACTTAAAACCATCGTAACAAGAATTCAACATAACTAAGACAAGACGTATTCAACCTAACCATCCAAGTAAAAATAATAAGTACACATAAGTTCAACCTTCATAAATAACTAGCTCTCAAAGACAACATAGCCAATAGCCATTGCAGAAATTAGAACAACTGGTCCTTAAACAGTATAGGGGTGGCGCTCCAGAACTGAGATTATGTGTTTGCCTTCAGGGTTCGTCAAGCTTCTGCTTCTCTACGGGATATTTTTCCTTGGCTTGGCTCAAGCTAAAGTCCATTACCATGACTTTATTGTGAGTACCTCTCTCTCGGTTTTTGGTTTTTGGTTTTTGGTTGTTGTTTCCGGACATTGGTAATATAGAATGAGAAATGGTTGTTGCACACTGTGAAGTACACACACTACTCCAAAACACAATTTTAATTATAAATTTAAAATTGTGAAAACGTGACTTGAAAACATGATTTCATAATTTAATTGAAATTATGTTTTGAATCCACAGTTTCAAACGACATAGAGCACATACACCATAGGTGTAATTAATTGTGCTCATATTGAATACCATGAAAGTATAATAAATGCATTTATATTCCATTCTCTCATGTAAAAATGTGATACACTCTTCCGCTTTTAATATTTAAATAAAATTTTATTTGTTCAAATTGTGTAGTTGACGGAGACCAACTTTACAAGGCTGTGTAGCAGTAAGAGCCTGTTGGTTGTAAATGAAAGTCTTCCGGGCCCTGTGATCCGTGTAACAAAAGGGGATACTGTGTATGTAAATGTACATAATCAAGGAGACTATGGTGTTACTATTCATTGGTAAAGACTCTCTCTCTCTCTCTCCCTCACTTACAAAATATTTGTACCACTTTAACATTTTTTTTAATACCTTTTCTTTTTTTATTTTTTTATTTAATGATTGAGATTAAAAACATTTATACTACTTTAATATTTGTACCGCAAAATATTTGTACCATTCTAACATTTTTTTTATTTATTAAAAGTTGTTATTTTCAATTTTTAATCTCAGTCATTCAAAGTGATCTATCTGTACAAAAATTTAGCATAGATGTTTTCCTATATTAGTATTAATCAATATAAGTACTCCTACATGGTTATGGTATTGAAAAAGAAAAAGATTCCGTTTATGCATGTCTTATTGTCTTATTCCCAATTTAGAAAGTCTTATCATTGACCCTTAGGTCTACCTGAATATATAGTTATATACATCAGCTGTAATTCCATATACTATACTCGTTGGTCAACAGTCAATAGTCAATGGAGTGCCAAGTGGCAACAGCCACAAAGGATCTTTAGCCTACAAACATACGAACGGTTAGTAAATAAATAGTACCACACACCAACCCTTTTTTGTAAATAATTAGTACATATTTATTTATTTATTTATGTTATGACCAAAAGGAATAATGGAATATTATTTTATTTTGTTTCCTCTATTTATCACCACCATTGTAATTCATAAGGAAAAAACTTTGTTTTATTTTTGTGGTAATTTGATAGTTATTCAATAAATGAGGGATTTGAACTATAATTCTCTTAATAAAGGAAAACATGTTATACTACTAAGTTATTAGATTCTTAAAAAAAATGGCCTTTCATCCTCATTCAAGAGTATGTATTAAAATTTAGGTCTATAACTATAATGTTGCTCCAAAATTTGTCTTCTATATATGGTTGTTCTCTTTTACTATAGAAATAAATAAAACAATGCCAAACTGACAAATAGCAAAATAAATAAGCCTACCACTCTATTGGTTTATGTTGTATAAAAGACGAAAATGAAATAGTAAAAATTTATATTACAAAGAGTATAGATAATTCAACAACAAAAAAAATGTTACCAACTTTCTCTCGGAATCCCAATTATTTTAGAACTAAAATTTTGGCGATGTATGAATAACATTTTGAATTATTTTCTTTTATCATTTTTTTCCTTTTCTTATTTTTTTATTTTTTATAATTCAATAATTGGGAAATGAGGGATTAAAAACTTAGACATTTCTTTTTAAAACATCAGGAAGTGTTAGTTAAATTATAAGACTCTTAATTTTATTTTCCCTTCTTATTTTCTAAACAAACATGAAAAAATAGAGAAAATTTTCTAGTGGTCTTCACTATAGTGGTAAACCAAAATTAAAGAATTTCATTACCAAAAAATGAAATTATTGAAAGATATTATAAAAATAACTAAAGAAATTATGTTTTCTACAGGCATGGAGTGCATCAACCAGGAAACCCATGGTCGGATGGTCCAGAGTACATTACACAGTGTCCAATAGAACCGGGATCAAACTTCACTTATGAAATTATATTTTCGGATGAGGAAGGAACCCTTTGGTGGCATGCTCATAGTGACTGGACCCGAGCTGGTGTGCATGGTGCTATTGTCGTTTTGCCAAATGAAGAGACCGGTTTTCCATTTCCTAAGCCTGATGGAGAAGAAATTCTCGTGTTAGGTATTCAATATAATCTAAACGTTCTTAATGCTCCTAGAATTTTTCAAACTTAAGAATTTCTAAACGCAAACGTTTGTTGTTCTCATATGCTTAAACTATTAGTACTTTTTGAAACTCCATAAAACCGCTTATTCAACGCCATTTAATCTAACCTTATATGATGGTATTATAAACAGATAAATATATTTAAAACCCCTTATATGATTGTTAACTATGGTGCAATGACAACATGGTCAAATTTTTTATCTTTCTCCATTCTGTCCTAGCCATTTAGGTATTCGGATTGTTTGCTAACCTTGATGTATTAGCACGCATAAAGATATAAATATGTAATCCCATTCGAACAATGTCTAATATCATGCATTTCTTCTCTTGTACTTGCAGGATCTTGGTATGTGGGTGACGTAAATGAAGAAGTTGCCGAAGACCTCGAAAATGGTGCTGATACTCCTCGATCTGATTCTTACACTATCAATGGCCAACCAGGAGATTTTTGTGTGTGCTCTAACGGTACGTGGACACACTCACGCTGAATGAGGAAAGATGCACAAAATCTCAAACTATTGAATGTAACTCCTAAACGTTAATTACTATTGCACACGCTAAGTTATACACTACTAATATACACACTCCAACTGAAATTTGAAAATACAATTTCAATTATAATTGTGAAATTCACAATTTCATGATTTCACAATTATAACTAAAAACACAATTTAAGTAATGTGTCCAGTACAAACATTGTGTAACTATTGCCACTCATTCCAAAATACAATCAATATTCTTGTGATGCAGAAAGTACTTACCGCTGGCAAGTAGATTATGGCAAGACCTATCTTCTTCGTTTAGTCAATGCAGCCATGAATGCAGAACTCTATTTTGCAATTGCTCAACATAACCTCACCGTTGTAGGACTGGACGGATCATACGTTAAACCTGTAATCACTGGATTTGTGATGATAGCTCCAGGACAAACAATGGATATGTTGGTCACAGCAAAGCAGCCTCTTGGTCGCTATTATGTGGCTGCTAGACAATATGATAGTGCTAGGTCCGACGTTACAGACTATGATCAAACAAATGCCACAGCAATTCTTGAATATAGAGGCAACTACACTCACTCAGCAGATCCAATATTTCCGAGCACCCTTCCATCCTATGAAGACTTCGCTCCTGCAATGAGCTTCACGAGTCGTCTTAGGAGCTTAGCGAACCGCGACCACCCGGTTAATGTCCCAAAAAACATTACTACCAGAATGTACATAGCAGCTTCCATGAACACTGTTACCTTTGACTATGAGGGAACTACTAAAAGTGGTCTTGCTTCAAGCTTAAACAATGTCAGTTGGATTAACCCTTCCACTGATGTTCTACTTGCCTATTACAGGTATTGCAATTTCTTGTACATATACTATCAAATTACAAACTAAAATAACTTCTGGCTAAATTGTTGTGTGAGCTTAACTAGTTAACCCAGTAAACACTATGTTTATGTAGTTGAAATGACATTATGCCAAAATCTTTTAACACAGGAACATGAGTGGGATTTACACCCCAGATTTTCCAGACTATCCACCGGTTCTTTTCAACTTCACTGCAGATGAGGTACCCGATTATACCACGACTACAATTCAAGGGACCAAGGTGAAGATATTTGATTACGATGAAGAGGTGGAGATAGTGTTTCAGGGTACTAATGTTTTTGATGCATCAGAAGATCATCCAATGCACTTGCATGGATACACCTTCTATGTGGTTGGCTCAGGTTATGGGAACTTTGATAATGTGACTGACCCAGAAGGCTACAATTTGGTTGATCCGCCTAAGATGAATACAGTTTCACTGCCTAAGAAAGGATGGGTTGCCCTTAGATTCAAAGCAAGTAATCCTGGTATGTCACCTAATTTTTATTCCGTGGAGTTAGCCATTTGTGATTTCTTTTACACACTAGAAGCTTGCATTTTCTTATCTTTTATTTTGTATGCTAACTTTGATTCATAAATGGATAAATTCTTGCAGGGGTATGGCTATGGCACTGTCATTTGGATCGACATCTAAGCTGGGGTATGGACACTGTCTTTATAGTGAAAAATGGTGGCACCCGTGAGACGAGTATCCGCGAACCCCCTCCTTACATGCCTCCATGTTCGAGTTCTGCAATTAGGCTCCAAAGGCTTGGCAACTCGGGTGAAAAAATAAATTAGAGACCATTAATTAGTTGAACATCTCCTACATATGTTTTTGAACTGAAGGAGATTGAAGCTTGGAATAAAATTACGGGAATTGTAACTTATTAGTTTATATCTGTATTCTGTACTACCAGAGGCTAGGTCTATAGCTAGTGTAAAATTGTACCCCGCTACTATTGAATCTGTCTTACTGAAACAAATATTCAATTCTTGGTTAAATTGTACCCCGCTACTATTGAATCTGCTCTACCATGAACAATTATGAAGACATAATCAGTTTAGCAAAAAAATGAAGACAAATAATCAATTCCAAAAGAAAACAGTAATAAAGGTAACGATAGTAACAGTGATGGGACAAAATGAAAAATGAAGTTTCAGGAGCACATTTGGAAATTAGATTGTCAAATCCTCACTTACACAAAACATAACCATGCAAGTTATGTGGGAAAAAGAAGACCATGAAAAAGGACTAGCCATAATTGGAAATGTGCTTCATTTTACACTAATTAGGCTAATCAAATTCTGCAACCACTTCATCTCAGAACTAAGAGATGATCATATTTGACACAAAAACAATCGTGTCCGTAGCTAGTAAGAACATTTCACATGCTAGAATTGAGACCAACCATAGATATTTTATGTGTAACACGAAACTAGTGACCATTATGAGTGCCACATTCTTACTCGCTTTAGTTTGTTTGGCGTAAAATGTTTTTAGTAGGAAAATATTTTTGGCTAAAATCATTTTCAAAAAAACTGGTTGTTTTAAGATGTTCAGGTGTGTTCTTGAAAATATTTTGAAAATCATTTTTTCCGACATTTGACTTGTACGAAAAATCACAAATTTTCTTTTACATTGATATTAATTAAATAACAATTTTAATTCAACACTTTCAAATATCAATGCAAAACAACTAAAATCAACCTTAAAAAAACACAATCAAAATAAAATTATTGACAATCAAAATATAAGTGGTGAAGATAAAAAATAAATTAATTAATTAAATAAATTAAAATTTTAAAATAAATAATAAATAATAAATAATAAATAAATTTAAAAAAAAAACACAAACAACAAAAACTATCAACTAAACTTACACATTTATATGCATAACTATAGACTCTTGAGAATTGGTTTTGTGTGATTTTTTAAAGTTGGGGGCAATTTCCAAAATTTTGAGGTATATCAAGGTCATTTTAGAGATTTCAAGAGGCATTTATTTTATTTTGATACATTGTTTAGATAACTAAAATTTAGAGAATTAGAAAAAGAGCTTTCCAGTTCACTTAAAAAAGAATGATTATTGTCAATCTCAAAACATATGAAATAACTGTCCCAACTATTATTATCCCTAACTAAAAAAAATATCATCAAATATGAAATTATGAATGTCTCTAACACCTACTAAATGATCAACATTATTGTGGTTTTGAGAGGGTTTTTTTTTTTTTTTTGTGTGTTTTTAGGGGTATTTTAGTCTTATTCAAGGTTTTGAAGGTATTTTGGTGATTTGGAGGTATCAAGGTTATTTTGTAGATTTTGGAAATATTTTAGTCATTTTAAAATTTTCAATATTTTAGTCATTTTAAAATTTTCAGGAGTAGCTTTATCATTTTAGAGATTTGTTTTATCATTTCAGAGGATTTTAGGGAGTATTTTTGTGATATTAGAAGTTTTGAAAATATTTTGGTCATTTTGACGGTTTCAATGGCATTACAGAGATTTTGACAATATGTTAAATACATTTTTGTCATTCTAGAAGTTTTTGTTTTATTTGGTATGAAAATATTTCAACCCTAAAAGAGAGTGATCTTTCTAATCAATGGAAAATTATTTTCAATTGTCCTTGTAGGTACTCAAGAATTTTTGCCTTTGGCTTTAGCTTTTTGGCTTGATTACCTTGCCTTGCCTTGGCTTGAATTCTTTTGTCCCACATTGGAAAGATCTCATTCCTCTTTCTACCTTATAAGGGATGAGCCAATGAGAAAAAGTACCACTAGTTTAGTTGATCTCATTCCTCTTTCCAATGTGGGACAAAAGAATTCAAGCCAAGGCAAGGCAAGGTAATCAAGCCAAAAAGCCAAAGTCAAAGACAAAAATTCTTGAGTACCTACAGTCCTAAATGCCCAATAATGAGAAGTACAATTTTTGGAATAAGACGTAACATTTTTTAGAATAGGACGTACTTTAACAACTTTGATTAGAATTTTTTTTTTTTTTTTTTTGAGAAAAACTTTAATTAGAATATTGAGTTGCCTATTTTGTTTAAGTTCTGGTTTGGCAAAACTAATAAATAAAGAAGGTTCCTATATTCACTTCGGAACTACATATTGTGAGACATCTAAATCCATTACCTTTCCTGTGTAATACTCAGGGCCTGTTTGGATTGAGGAGGAATGAAGAGGAGTAAAGTAGAGTTGATTGAAAATAGGCTAATTTTGAGTCAATTCTACTCTACTCTACCCTACTCTCCCTCCCTCCCCCTCAATTCAAACAGACCATCAATGATGGAGTAAGTAATCAAGGAACAAAATAACAGTTAAATTTACTGAACTTCTTACATCAGTTCTAATCACAGAGCCACATGACATAGGCCTAAAATTCAAAAATAGATTTAAGCTTATAAATACAGGGAGAAAGATCACAGGAAAAACATATTGGCAAAGGAGTCATTTTAAGTCCAAAAAACATTATTTTGCATAAAGAAAGCACCTTTATGGTCTCT
This sequence comes from Quercus robur, assembly GCF_932294415.1. NCBI lineage: Eukaryota > Viridiplantae > Streptophyta > Magnoliopsida > Fagales > Fagaceae > Quercus > Quercus robur. The sequence continues at coordinate 37,269,319 of NC_065535.1, read as the reverse complement.
CTTTGTGGGATTTGTCTGAGTATTAACATAAACACAACATTTTGGCAAAAAATGTAATATTACCAAACCCAAAGCATTGTGCATGTCCCCTTCTGTGATTGTCTAACAATCCATAGTTAAAGGGTGGAGATGCCATTGCAAAGCTAAGCTAATTCTTAGCTGTTTGGGCAAACTCCCTTTGAACCCTTTAATACCAAGTATAAAAGGAGGCTACACTCAGCTGAGTACTATAAAAGAGATTGATCTCATCTGGGACCTGACATCTATTATTATCATATATATATATATATATATATAAAAGCTAGTGTTATGGGATAATTACTACATTCAAACATTACAATGAAGAAAATAAATGCTAACTTGGGCTTCCTCTTTTCTTCTTTACTTTTCCTATTTTCTTTTCATAGTTTTAGTCTTTTAGATTATCCAGAGGCCATAAAACATTACTCCATTAGTACATATTCAAATTCAAATGTCTAAAATGAAACATCAACCCCATCCCCAATAACTTCTTCTCTATTTTTTTTACCATTCTCAACCTGTTTGGTAGAATTAACACAAATGTACCCAGGTATTGCTGTTAACTTTGATCATGAGATTTATCTTACCAATTCGCAACAGATCTATTTGGTAGGTGATTGATCCATGAATGAAAATTCAAGGAACACCATGATCGAATAATTAGATCTCCATTATTGTTACCAGCTTCAGCCAGTTACAATATATTAGCCAAATTCGAGTTAGTATAAACCAGCTAACCCAACCCCCTGACCTCCCAAACAGCTTGAAAATTTTTTTAAGCAAGCAAATCCTGGAGTAAATAAATTTAAATCAAATCCAACTGCAATCCAATTTACAACCAAGTTTACAAACACCAATTCATTTTAGGAGTGATTTCAAAACCTCAACTTTTCTTCTTAGATTCCACTATTACTAATAACTACTCTTTAAGATTTATCAAATAACAAGATCGAAAATTGGTTCTACTACAGGTAAAACTTGGTGATGAAACAAAAAACTAAAATTTTGGGCTGAATACTCATGACAGTAAAAAGTTCTTTCCTTCTGATGGCTTAAGGTGTTTGCTTCCTTCTATTTGTCACCATATGCGGTCTCTCCGTAGGATGACCAAAGACACACACATTTCCTGTATCAATATGATTCTCCAATAATTACAATCCAAGGAAAATATTCTCACCAACATGAGGGTTAATATATAATACCATCATAAAGCAGAAAACAGAATTCTACACCCGCCTACATGTTTACTTCCAAGAAATTACAGAATTCTACACCATCACCTCTTTAAGTACCAGTACACCATATACTTGCACAGTAGGTGCGCTATATATATATTAGTTAGGTTCAAGTTATTAACTTTTGCCAATATTACACTACTTAATACTTAATAACTTTCTATTGGATTTGTTTTGTGACAATTGTCTCCTTATATATTCCATGCCTGCAAAATATCAAGATGATGATCGATCAATAACCATCTCATCTATCAAATGTTTAAATTTCAAGTTTTTCGTTCTATAAATTTTTTTTTCTTTTTTTTTTAAAAAAACATTAATTTAGGGATAGAATAATGAGTTTGGTGTGCATGTCAAAAACATGTAATCCAATTTTGGATTTTCCAAATATAAAGAGGAATTTTGATATGTAATATATATATAAGACCTCCATGAGTCTATGATAATCATAAAGAATATGGTAAAAATGAAAATTTCAAACCTGGTCTTATTTCTTACATGTCCACAAAATTCAAAAGTCAAACACGTTACATGTGATACCTGTAGCCACTATAACTATTCAACAAAACAAGGTAGATTGGATCTTGGGAAGTGAGCTGGAAAAGCTTCAAGGCAATGTAGACAGATGTGGTAATGCTAAAACAATGAAAAATACAATATATTAGTAATCAATCCAAACTACATTGGAACCGAGAATAATTTTATGCCCTATGCTGGTGTTAAAAGAGCATGCACACAAAACAATAACATAGGAACCTGTCCAATGAAAAAGCTTCACACTTGTAGTTTAATATTTTTGTTATTACTATAATGTTCTACTGTAATAAGACGAGTAAATTCTTATCTCTTCTTCTCACAACTTTATCAAATGAACATTCTCTAATGATGGTGTAAGCCTAATACTGAAACACCCGTCCATCTATCTCTAGACACGGTAAAAAACAGGTACGAGTTTTGGCAAAACACATGATATGCAATCTTGAAAGAACAAGAGAGAGGCAATGCGGTAGTCAACGGCAAATATCTAACATTGAAATTGCAGAACTTTACCATTGACAGAGAAAAATATCAGGATGCAATACTGATTTAAAGGTCAACTGTTCAAATTCAAAGGTGGGACAGGTAAAAGCCATTGTCATATCTATATCCTTGAAATTGATGCATCAATTTTTCAGCTACAATTTGCCATAAATAAATTATTAACAACATAGATTATTAACTTTAAATAATGAAAAAACAAAGAAATTCCATTAGATAAATTAATTCATGGTTTCTGTCCTAGATAGGAAGTAATAAACAACATCATATCATCATGTTTTCTGTCCATGATAGGAAATGACCACAGCAACAATAACAACAACAACATCAGCAACAAAATGCCGGACGTCAAAACCATTGTTTTCAACAATCATCATCTTGGGAAACATAGAACTAAGCAGTATTATTTTATTTTTATTTTTGATAAGTAGGAAAGATAGAACTAAGAAGTATTGGCAATATGAAAGTAATAAAATGGGTGTATTTGGTTACAATCCAAAAATCAGCATATGTGCTAGTTATGATTGATGTATAAAACAAGAATGATGTTATCTCGTAATTTTATGTTGGGTTAATTGCAGAAATTCACCCTAAACTATGATGGTCCTTACACTTTGTGTTCCAAATTATGAAATTTGCAATCACCACCCCAATTGTAACAAATCTTGCAAATTGCAACCCACTGTCTATCTGGATGTTAAGTTTAATGGTCAACTGCTTTGCACTAAAATGACAAAACTGCCCTCCCAAAGTGAAATTTACCAAACTGCCCACAGGCCACAGGTCTGCTGTAGAAACTCAGATTTTGATTCCTTTCTATGAAACTAAACTCATAGAGGTGTTTTCCATTATCAAAATTGCCCCCATATTTTAACTTCTTGAAAAATGAACAGTGACATGGAGTTTAGTGGCCGAATGGGTGAAACACATAATTGTACAATTATTTAAATTTTTAAGATTTTAGATTTACAGTGACAATCTTGCCCATTCATGTGTAGTTATAAATATGGGTAAAAAACCACCCTAAACCTCTCTCGCTTCCACTCTCACTACAATATTTTATTTTAATTTCAACAATCTGTGGGTGAGCTCAAAATTTTGTTTGCAGTCAAAGTCTGGGTTCTTTTGGGTTTGGTATTTGATGGACCTGCAATTGGTAAAAATGGGTTTCAATTTCGTTCATAAAAGAAAGAAGTTGGTTCTTCTATTCACCGCTTTTGGCTTCATCAGTTACAGTCTCTGAATGGTTTATCATCTACTTTCAGTAACTCACAAAAGTGGGAATTTTAAAGCTCTTGTCAGCCTTGCTTTCTATAGCCGAAGCCTTTTACTATGCTGGGTCTAGATTTGCTTTTCTTGATGTGGGAAGATGAATTGTTTGAGATTGGGTTCACTCCATTTACAAGAAATGAGCTATAGGGGGTGCACTAATTTGAAATAGGGAGGCAATAAGAATGGAGGGTAGTTTAGTAAATGTAACTGTGGGAGATCAATTTTTACATTTAACTGGCTGAGGGTTTACACATGACTTAAGACTTAACATCCAGATGGTAGTGTGCAAAAGTTACAAGGTGTATTACAATTGGGTGGTGACTTCAAGTTTTCATGGTTTAGGTTTTGGGGTGCAAAGTGCAAGTACCCCAAAGTTTAATGTAAATTTCTACAATTAACCTTATATATTTATGTAATAAAATTCCAAAATTTGCTAAGTACATTATAATATAATTACATATTTATAAGCAAAAAATTATAGATTTACATAGTTTACTAGAAAATTTTAAATTTAATGAAGGAAAATCCCGATATTGATTTGCATAAGGCATTTCAGTCAATAAAGTTCCACATAGTGCTCATCAAAGACAGTGAAACTCTAGTTTCATAACATTACACACCTAACAAATTACATGTTTCCATTACCAGATAAATCAAAGGCCAGCAAATATTTTAAATCATGAGTGAGAAATTACCTGCCAAATGATATCAACAGAATTATCCAGATCATTGCAGAAATCCAACTTGATTCCTTGTAATAAACCCAAACCTGATATTTAATACAGAAGGATAAATATACTAATTATTCAAAAAATAAATCATAATAATGATACAAAAATCCAAAAATGTCATGCACTTACTTTCTAGGAAAACTTCAGACATATTGCTGTTGTATTTCATAATCTCAAAAAGTTTTTTTTTTAAATAATTAGGAAGAAAAGAAATAAAAAGTTGAATTTGAATAAAATTATTGTTGAGCAACATATTACTGATCCCATTCATCCCAAACCAACTGTATAAGTCAAAAAAATATAAAATCTTGCAAGGGGCTCAAAACACACTCAAAGTTCATTTTGAGGTTCTGCATCATTGCTATGGGAACCATTTGAACCTTGATAGTGCTCTCTTGAACATCTGACCAGCCATTAACTGTTTGCCTTTTACAAATAGGAAGTTGATTAAACAACCTCTCACCACTACTCTGCCTAGATTTTAACCGACAATTGCAGGCAATGAATACACACTATATATTTTTTGTATTATGAAAGATCATATGTCCAACAAAAGATGGAGCTTAAAGCAATGAATTAACATGAAATTTAGAATTTTGTATTGCAATACTGTTATCATATACTCCCATTGTTCCATTTTGTTTGTTCAGTAGATAGTAACATACAAGACTATATATATATATATAGTAAAAGATATGTGGTACGGAATACATATTATCAACTAGCAAAAGATATGTGGTACGGAATACGTATGCATTTCATTTAGTTCAAGGTTTTAAATAATGTTTTAAAAATTCGGCATAGAAAACATATATTGACATACATATAGATATTTTACATATTTGAATAAATGTTTTACATATTTGTTCACTAACTATTGTCCATTATTCTATTTTTACTTTGCCCAAAATATTTGTCCAGTTTTAAAAGTCAATGGTTATTAATATACTGATTTCCAAGCATACCCCTTCCATTTTGAAAAACGTTTATATGTTTCTTTAAAAAAAACAAAACACAAAATGATGTTCCCTTTAAAAGTGACAGTTTATAAACTAGACAAACAAAACAGGACATAAGAAGATGAAAGTTTCCATGCACATAGTTACTTCTAAACTTTCTAATTAAAGTTGACCAATTAATTCTCCTTCATCGCAATTTAATGGTGACATTATTTGCTTTCAAATAGCTATGAAACTGCAGAGATGAAGGCACTTAGAAACATACCGATAGGGCCACAACATTGATATAAAAGTCAACAAGTGTTGCTATCATCCACCTGCAAGTATTTTATCAAAATCATTACATTCACCTTACAAGTAAATGATCTTCACAGACAAACTTGAAAAGAGACATAATACAGACGCAAGCATGCAAACGTTGCCAATGAGCTTTAGCTCAAATGGCATCTCCTCCAACTTAGAGAACAAGGTTGCTGGTAAGGCCTTGAGTTGAAAACCCATTGCATGAGTAAAACATACCAATTTAAAAAAGAAAAAAAGCTAAATGCAAAAGTTCTGCCAAATATTGCATAGTTAGTATACCATTTGAGAATGACAAAATTGTTGAAAATGTACACATATTTGTTACAAAAAGTGAATGAAATGATTAATATATATATATATATATTCTTTTTTTTTTTCTACTAGTTAGGCATTGGAGCCTCGACCTAAAGCTGACCATTTAAAAAACCCATTGAAAAGCTTCTATTATAACCCACGTATAGAGTGCTCCACTTAGCTTCTATTAGCGCAGTCAGCAAGGCCATAAAGTATTTAGTTGGAAGCATAAGCCCAGAAGTTTTTGGAAACTTTCACTTTCAACACGCAAAGAAGATGGTTCTGTCACTAAGCATGCCAGCATAGAGGACACCAAAAGCATAAACAAGACAAAAACTTACTGCAGACTTAAACAAACTTTCAGTCCCCCCTCTAGCATTTATCTAATCAGGTCATAACCTAAGAGGTCTTTTTATAGGGAGATTCAGGGAGCTACTATTGTCTCTTTTCCTTGGAAAGGTATTTGATCCATGAAGAATCCCAAGAGGGTGTCATTCTTTTCGTGGACAACAGCATCGGGAAAGATTTTTACTTTGGATAACCTTAAAAGGAGGAATTTGTCATTGTTTAATTGGTGTTGTATGTGCTGAAGTAATGGGGAAATGGTGGATCATCTTTTAATCCATTGCAACGTTGCTTATGCTTTATGGGGAGATGTCTTTCAGATGTTTGGGATTCAGTGGGTCTTGCCAAGGAATGTTGCTTCTTTGCTATTTAGCTATATAAATTGGTTTGGCAAACAGGGTTCCGATATTTAAAACATGGTGCCAGATTGTTTGATGTGGCTTGTTTGGAAGGAGCGGAATAGTCATACTTTTGAAGATATGGAGAGCTCATTGGATCAATTGAAAACTTTGTTTGCTTGTACTCTTTTGATTAGTCCCAGATTTGGGTTTCACACAATGTTCTTCTATTTTAGAGATTCAAGTTTCTCATAGATTTTCATTTTGAGTTTTCTGTACTTTTTTAACACTTTTTGTTCATCATCCTGAACATAAAGTTTATTTGATCATTAATAATACTACATTACTTACTTATTAAAAAAAATAACAGGGGAATGCCAGCAATCTCCAACAAAATCAGACAACCCAACCAGAGCATTCCATATCAAAATATAAAATTTAAGAATCCTTGAAATAATTTCTTATTATTCTAGATCTTAATATAAAAGACAGAATATTCATAATTGAAAAGTAACATACAACCAGACACAATAGACAAAATTTTACTTAGTGCATTTCTCACAAAATTAATAACAAACTAAAAAGGACTCATAGATGTTTAAAAAATTTTGACCAGATTTTTCCTCCTCACTCCAAAAGAAAAGCCTAATGAAACAAAACTTGAGCACATACTACTGGTTCATGTAACGTAAGTGACCCTGAAACTATCTTATCTTATGCTAGGTGCATAACCTGCCATCCATCCCTTCAATGTGCAATACTAATCCATGTTCTAGGTGACTTGCAGATTTACTGTGACATTAGCTACTGAAAATAACTAGTAGGAATACAACTTAATTTATTATTTAAAACTACCAATTTGAATATGATGTTTAAGATAACCTAGGCATTTCATATGGCTCCTAAAAGATAAGATGGAAGAGTAGAGAAGACATTCCCGGCCTGTCTCACTAAACATGGGGTTGGGGTATGTTTAGATGTCTACAAAGTTCAGTCATGCCTAATTCCATAGGCAGAAACGTCTTAAAACATAGACATCATAGCATGACAGTATCAGAGCCTGATAACCAAAAATAATTGCATATGACACAAGGTTAGGCCAAGGACTGGAAAAGATATGCTATATTCTACAAAATTTAGTGCAGCAGGTTGCTTGCCTGTACTGACATGATTAGAGGTAACATCATGTTTTCTAAATATAATTTAAGAATTCGTGCTAAATAATTAATATTTCCAATCATCTGACAAATTCTTTTATATAAAATCTTATTGGCAAAACTAAAACTTACCTGTTACACCAAACATAAATACAACACAAGAAGGAAAAACAAAAGTATGAATACAACATACATGAACTCTCTTCTTTTGTATTTGTTATGAACATTATTTCTACTCTAACAAAAATGAGAAGAACCTGATGATATACCTATAAACGATAATATAGAACTGTTATTGACAAGTAGCATAACCAGAGGATGGTACTATCCATAATGATTAAAATAAATACTTACGGAGTTAAAAGCTCTTTGCGAAAGGGAGAACCATCAGTCAAGAGAGTATAAACCAAAGTTCCCAACATCAAACAACCCAAAATAATGAAAAGGATCCTCAGAGTCACAACAAAAGAATGATTCCTCTTTTGTTGTGTGTCATCCCTACACAATGAGTATTTTTGAAGTAAATCACACTTTTGGAGAAAAGTAAATGGACAAAAATAAATAAATAAATAAATTTACTGAAACATGCAATCGCATCTTTCTTCATTGACAAAATCCTACAGCACAAAAAGGTATGATTTACCTAGTAATCCATTGAAGAAGGCAATAAAATAATGATTTACCTGGAAACTTACTAAGATTACTAAAGAAAAGCTCCATCCTTTTTTTTATATTATAAATTCCATCCAAATTTTTATTTTAATGGATGCATAGCATAATTTTCTGTTTACACAAAGACAGATGATCTATCACAATTCAAAATGATACATATATAATGCATGGAAAGAGATGTTTTAACTCAGGAATAGTGATTTTAACTCAACCACTTGTTCAACATGGTTAATCCATTCCTCTCTCTCTCTCTCTCTCCATATGAGACAGAGAGGGACAGGATGCAAATAAAACAACTATTGTGTCTCTCATAATTTCTTTTCCAGCTGAATAGCACATCAACCGCCTTATTTGGCATCATCCTTTGAACTACAAATAAAGTGAAGAGAATGATCATAACACTCTCACATATAGAACAATGAAGTAGCAGATCATCTAGTGACTCACTACTTGATTTACTCATGCAACAGCAATCCAAAAAAATAACATTCCTTTTGATGAAATTACCCACAGTTAGGATCTTTTCTGAGGCAATTTCTCTTGGAGCTTTTGTATGCCAGATACTCTTCCAAGGAAAATCACACCCATAAAACCCTCTAATTATCTTATAAAAATAATGGACATCACAGTAACCACTATGGGTCAACCTCCAAGCTATCCTATTGGCCATACTATTTGATGGAAGATCAGAATATAGAAGATCAAAAGACAAATAAAATAATTTGAGGTCCCAATTCTGACACGCATACAAATCAGATTCCATGCCTGAATCCTCCCACTGTCCAAAGAGTCCAAAACACTGGCTAAAAGGAACAAATCATAATATAGATCATTTGGCAAAACATGTGCACAACACACTTGTTACACTTCCTGCTAAACTTGATCAACCTTAAACCTTGCACCCATGACAGCCTAACACTTACGACATCTGCCATAATAAATCCCTATATCTCACACCTAGGATGATCCCCCTCCACATTATAACCATTTCCCCAGCTATGTGGGATCATAGGTACTTAGTTTTCTAATTCCCAACCTTCCAAATCTAATGGGAGAGCAGACAAGATTTCAATGCACCAAATCAAATTGCAATTTATCTACAGCCCACCCCATAGAAAAATCTCCAATATAACTTCTCTAATCTATTAGTCAAATGGGTTGGGATGGTGAAAAGGGAAAGAAAATAGAAGGTAAGTTATATAAAGTACTTTGATGATAGTGTTCCTTGAAAAGTTCAATTTTTCCCATCCTATCAAGACCCTTTCTATCCTCTCCACAATAGTATTAGTAAAAATTTAAACTCAATGAATTCAAAAGAAATTTGGTACCATTTTTCCACTCTCAGATAGTACACAAAAACAGCTTGTTGAACCATACTGAAATTGTAAACCAACAAACTGAAGTACCTCAATCCTCTTCAATCCAGTAAAGGAACAAATTTGAGAAATTATAATAAACAACAGCGAACTGAATCTTCATGCCTCCACAATCTTAACAGGGAAAAACTAAAGGAGAAAAGGGAAATTGGAATAACTCCAAAATTTAACATAGAAGACAAACTTATAGATGATTTAAAAACCTACCATTTTATTTCAACACTAGTGCATAAGAACATCTACCCGCATAAGAAAACTAAAAATGCATACCTGTAAATTTATATACATACTTGCCTGGAGGCCGCAACAGAACATAATACATGGGATCTTGTAAATTTTCTTCAGATGGAACCTTCAGGAGTTGCATGAGAATGTAGGCACAAGTAGTAATGCTGAAAATTAAAAACCATTTTACTTCCATTGAAAGATTGCTAATGCCATAAGCATGATAAAAATAATGCTCAAAAGCTCATTTACAAATTTGATACTTCAACAATAACACAATATATACATAAAAAACTTAAAATCTTTTAAGATGCAAAGGAATCAAAGGCTCTCAATGCCACTTTCACCTTAGAAATATTAAAATATATATATATGAACCAGAAAATCAAGGGGTAACATGTTCATAAAATGAGTGTAATGTTATGATGGATAAATGGAAATACAAGAAAAGAAAAAAGTTGAAATAGAGAATTTTGCTTAAAAATAGGAGCGGCCCCTATAATAAAAGGATGAAGGAGAGTCACTTGAGATGGTTTGGTAATATACAAAGAAGAGTGATTAATGCACCGGTTAGGAAGAGTGAACTGATTCAAGTCAAAGGGGAAAAAATGTAAAGGAAGACCTAAAATAGCACTAACAGTAGTAAAAAAGGATATGACAATTACGGAGGTGACAGAAATTATGATTTCAAATAAGATAGAATGACAGAAAATTATACATGAGGGCAACCCCAAAGGTTTGGAACTAAAGTTTGTTTGTTGTATTAAATAGAAAATATTGAGCCAAACTTGCAATTATGAAAAAAGGGAGAATAACAAAATAAAACCAAAGCTTCAAAAGCACAAAGCAAACTAAATAATTTCAAAAATGAAGCAGTCAGAATAATGAGATAACATAAATTTTTTCTGTTTTGAATAACATTAACAACTTTTCTAAAACATACGAATAAATAAGACAGCATAAGATAATTGTATCTCATAGATCATATCCAATGTCAGTAGTACTTCAGCATTACCAATTAATTTTTTCCATGTTTCACATATGTGCATCATGTCGCTTGATTCCATAACCAGAAAAGTACTACTGTTTACATATAAGTCTGACTAAAAACTTGACCATGTGAAAAAAGAACAAGGAAAATTCTAGCAAAACATTTTGGAGAGAAAATCAAAATATAAAAACTGCAGAACTAAAGGAAGCAAAAACCAGGTTCCAAATACAAGAGAAGTAGCAACTAAAAAACAAGTGCGTAACAATCTTTGTCAAATATTAGTCATGATCCAATCATTCATTTAACTCAGCAAAATAATTTTAGAAAAGTACTCTTTTTTTTTCTTTTTCTTTTTAAGTCTATGTCACTCAGATAATCCCCCATTCCCTGAAATAAATTAATGTTCAAACCTATTCTTGTTTCTAATACTTTGATGTTATGTTCATTTGAATAACAGAAAATAGTTTGTGGCTCAACATAATCTCATGGGATAATTGAACACAGCCTTCAAGTCGATAGACCTTCCTACAATATGTCGACCCTAAGTTGTAACGTTTTCAAACAAAAAATAAACTTCAACAGATTTAAAAGCAAATAAAAAAAACACCTGCCAAAGCATACTAGCAGAATTATCCACGGTATTGCAGTGATCCATTTAGGTTCCTTGTAGAGAATCCATGCCTGATATGGTAGATGAGTATGTGAGTTCAAATAAAGTTTTATTCAACAAGCATAAATAAGACTGAAATTTTCTAATAAGACAATGTCCTATGACTATAATTAGGTATCTAAGCTTTCAATTAGTTCATGCACTTCATGTATAGTATAACATACTTTGGAATTTTTATTACACATGCATATATTATGCAACAAACAATTATATGTCCATTTTGAAGTAGACTTGAGGACATTCTATATATAAATTGATAGCATCCACTCATGGTTTTAAATATCAAACGAAAAACCCATAAGCTCTTCAAGCACTAAAACAACAAAACAAGGAATTCATGACCCTTTCATCACTACCTCCAACTTAGAATCTTCTACAATAAACTCTAGAAATAACATTTTTTTTTTAAAAAAAATCCTAGATAGATTGCTTCATCATACCTTGTAAAAAATTATAGATACTTTGATGGTTCATTCATAGTACTAGCTAGTTTTTTTGTCACAAGTTTTCCTTTGTTTCATTTTTTTTAAGCACAATAGTAACTTAAATGAAAAAAAAATTATATATATATATAGGATTTAAACCTACAAAACACATGCTCCTCCATGATGATTGCTCTTTATCTCATACTCTCTATTTGGTTAGACAAAATAGAAAATAAAACTTTCATTGTTCTATCTTATCATTCCAATTACCCAACTCCTAATTTAAAAATAAAAAGACACAAAACAACTATTGAGTTTTCAAACAGGGCCATTTAGTTTACTGTGATGTTACGTTATGCCATAATATTATGCTTTTATAATCTTATATTAACGTAAAAAAAATATAACATTATATTATTTAAAAAGATAATGAAAAATAATGAGATTAAAATAATATAATATATTTTGTAATTTTAAATTAGGGTAGTATTAAAAAAATAAAATAAACTAAAAATTTAATATCACGTCATCGCAAGGCCACGTCACAGCAAACCAAAAGCCGTGAAAATGTAGATGGTGAATGATACAATTGCAAAAAACATACCGCAAGAGGTACAACGTTGATATAGAAGTCAACCAAGGTTGCCACCATCCACCTGATCATTCAAATTTCAATTTTTAGTTTTGGTGTTTCTTGAACCAAAAGAAAAGAATTATCTCTAAATATATATATAACCCTTAAAAAGTAACAGATTTTAACCAAGACTAAGCAATTAATCCACAATAAATTAACCAAAAACTAAGGCTATTTTAGTAACATGGTGAGAGAGAGAGAGAGAGAGCGTACGGGGTGAGGAGGTCTTTACGAAAAGGAAGATCATCGATGGAGATGGTGTAGATGAGAGTAGCCAACATAAGACAACCCAACACTGCGAATACACTTCTTAACCCAATTTCCAATGAACTCGCCATCGCCTCCCCCTTTTGCCAACCAAACTAACTAACTAACTAACAAATTGCTGCCAAGGCAAAGAGACTCAAAAATAGAGCGTCGTTGTTCTGAAAAATGAATATATATAAAGAAAAAGTGGACACCACTGCTCCACGTTGCTTATCGGGTAACCTCATGCAATTGTCCATTATTAAAACTAGATTCTTCACACACGCTTTGTATAGATATTTTTCACTATTATTTTAAGTTTAATGCAACTTTTCAATTTAAATTTATATATTGCTAATAAGGTTATATAGAAATAAACTTTTAAGAAACTAAAATTTAAGATTTGAAAATAAGTAAATAACTAGATTTAGCGTGCGCTAGTTTTTAGGAATAAATATATTAAACATGTGTGATATATATTCAAACAATAGTGTACTAATTTTTAGGAAAAAAAAGTTTATTACATAGTTTTTTTTGTTTTTTAATTTTTTGAATTACAATTTTAACCCTACTTTTTATTTTTTTTTAAGAATAAGGATTATTTAATTAGATTAGGGGGTATTTTTGACATTTTTCGAAGGTATAACTAATTTTATAAATCCTCTTAATATATAGAAATAGAGATAAAATATCACTATTTTTGTCATACACCTTGTGAATAATAATAAAATTTAAAAAAAAAATTATGGATTCATGAAATTGACTTACTGCGTTACAAACTGCCACTTATGATAATTGTGACAAAATTTGTGATTTTTTATGTAGTACTAGAATTACTCATTATGGTGACCTGTTCCATAACCTCAACAAAATTTCTCAACATTTTTCACAACATTTAAAGTGTCAGGCTGTCAACCCCATCCTATGTTAAAATAAAATAAAATAATAAAATATTTATTGAGACCCACCTCATGAATGAGATAAAAATATTATGACATTTTGTTGTGTCTTTATACTTTCTCAATTATGATAGAGTATAGACCATATTACTATAATTAGAGGAATGTCTATTTCCATGTCAGTTACCATCATTAATTTTTCTCACATTGCTTACGTGGAAACACCAAATTCACAAGTCACAAGTAATTATTAAATATTCTCGATATAATACTCTCTTCTCTCACATTCTCTCACATTTAACATGGGAGGAGGGAGCACAACATGTTGATGTTACTTTTTAGATAAAACTTAAATATAGTGCTTAGTAAGTACTTTTTATACAATACATTAGATTTTTTAATCAAATTCAAATGCATAACTGTTTTAAATTAAGTTATTCTTAAAAAAGATAACATTGTTTATGCTTCTTTAGTCAATGCTCCTAATAATTTGGCATTTGACATGTTTGGAGTTCCCAATGCTTGAAATGTGGTAAATTCCAATTTTCTTAGTTTAAAAGTATGTTTAAAAATGGACCTCAAATGACTCTAAGTAAATGGGTGTTTAAATGTGCACTATTGCCTCCTTAAATTTCATCATTTGTTTATGCACAAGTTCCTCAAAAAACTGACGCTGTCTTGCATAATTTAATTGCTTTACAATTACATGACCAGTTTCAAAATGATGTCATTTTTCGTTTTTTAATGGTATCCAAAAATAACGTTGTTTCGGTGGTTACATGTTCAGTATTATTTTTCTTTTTTTGAGAGAAATGTTCAGCATTCTTTATTGTTATATTGGTTAATTTTTGGTAACATAACGTCGCTAGGTGATATGATAAAATGATGAAAAGGGAGAAGTCATAAGATTTGGTTTGAAACAACGACACTGGACTGGAGATCATTGTTCGAATTCGAAATACTATTTCAGATCACAAGCCTCTCTTCAATTAAATGGTTCTTCTCACATGTAAGTCCTTCAATAATCAACCTAGAGTAACAAAAGGAATTTTTGTTAATAATCTAAAGGGAATGGCGTTTTTCAATTTCATGAAGTACAATTGTTAGGTGCAAAGACCAAAGTTGGATATGTTGGTTCTATCAAGACTCTTGAATTGATATGGGAGATTGATAGCCCAAATGTCACTTTCAAAATCAAGTGATAATGTATTTTTGATGTGTTCATGACATTGAAATATTGAAGTCCTTCTACGAAGTCCATTAATATGTCAGTCTATCCAAGTTTGTTCAAGTGTGGGCAAAATCTCCAACTTCCATCTTTGGCAAGTTTCACACTCCCTTACATGCCTTGTGACAATCTTGCTCCGTTTTTTTTTTTTTTTCTAATAGAAGTGTCTCTTGGCACTTTTTTGTGAAGATTTCTTATAGCCAAAGTTTCCAACTGTGGAGGAGTCATGGATGTGCTGCAATATACTTGGCTTTAAGGAGGATTCTTTTCCCAACAAAGACCCTTACTTTGTAGAGCATGATGCCATTCTTCAAAAAGAATCCCTTCAAGCTGTTGTGTTGTCACCTTTCTAATCTTAAGGGTTGCAAGGATGCCCTTGCTGTCCTCATCCTTCTCATAGCATATCTGATCTTCCAACTCTTCAATCCAAAGGGTGATGAAGTATCTGCTTCTTCTGTTGGGGCTTCCTCTTCTTTTATGGACAAGCCATCTTATCACTCTATTGTCCTTCCCCAATCTTATACTCAACCAAAAACATGTAGCCAATAATTTTTTAGCTTCTAATTTATGTGTAGGGGTGCCAGTTTTATATTCTAATAGGAATGTGACTGGTCAGTTTTAATAGTTAAAAGAGTTTACCTAAAAG
The DNA here is from genome assembly GCF_932294415.1 of Quercus robur. Classification (NCBI taxonomy): domain Eukaryota; kingdom Viridiplantae; phylum Streptophyta; class Magnoliopsida; order Fagales; family Fagaceae; genus Quercus; species Quercus robur. Next base: position 37,253,614 of record NC_065535.1, on the reverse strand, counting down.
TTTATTTAACTGCAATGACCGATGCCAAGAGCTTCTTATAAAAGTGAACGTATGGTTGTGAAAGGTTATGGACCTCCTTTCGCGAATCAAGCCAGCTCTTAATTATGTACTTGATGCATCACATCTTTTATAAATATCTTGGAAAAATCGGTAGGCCAAGAGCCAGTGGGTTGGAGACAACTTTCTTGAGTTCTTCAAACGTTTCTTCCGCTACATCATTTCATTGAAAGGACTTCTTTTTCAATTAGGTTTGGTTGATTCTTTTGGTTCACCCACGGACCAATCAAAAATATTTTTATCCCATATATTTTGATGCACTTTAAGATTGGTTTTCAACCAAGAAAATTACAGTATTTCACAAAAATGGGTAAAACACACGCACAAAAAGATGTACTCCAAATCTTCAATTTTTCACATTAGAATGGTCTCATGATTTGCGAGTACATTACAATTTAGTAGTTCTACCCATTCTTCAGGTTAACCTTCTTTTTTTTCTTTTTCTTTTTTTTGGGAGTGCGGGGTGGGAATGCTCTATTCTGCTTATGGTAAAAATAAAAATAAAAGGCCAATTAGGTTGTGCATAGCTAATTAACAGATAACTACAAGTTACTATGGCTTTTGAGTAGAATTGTGGTGTACCTTTGCATTAGAACCCATTTCCTTCTCCCTTGTATGTGTGTGTTTGTTTCTCAAAAAAATAAATAAATAAATAAAATAAAACAGATAACTACAAGTTCAAACACTCTTTCCCTAATCTATGCTTAAAATAACTCATGGTGAATCAATCCAAGATAGGTTTCTACAATTCCGGATTCTTGAAGTCCATCCTAACCAAAACAAGACTACTTTTTTCCACATGGCAATTTCAGTGTCAAGCATGAACTTGCAAGAACTTAGTTAACAGGGTGTACAAAACCAAAAAAAGAAGAGAAAAAAATGGAAAGAATCACAAGGCCCACAAAAAATGAGGCCGCAACCAAAAACATTGGGTCAGTCAAATTATTTGATATGCCAGATCAGCATGCACAACCACCCCTTGGCTCGGACTCTGAAACAGCCTCAGGGATTCCTTGGAAATATCTGCAATTTAAAATGGAAGAATGAGCGTCAAAAAAGTCCATTGATGCATCTCATAGGCTGCTCCAAAATCTTAATGATATTAGGATATAACACCAATAGCAGAGAGAAGTACATGACTTCAGTATTATCCATGGATGATTCATATTTAACAGAAATTAAAGAGGGAAAAATAAAATCCCAATTCCCAACTATCTGTTGCATTTTAATACATACTATGGTATAACACAATAGAGAAGGGAAAAAACATCACAAGGATGCTCCATTGTACTAATGAAACAGCTGAACATAGACACCTTTTTTTTCCCTCCCATCTCCAAAACAAGCTTTGTTTTTTAGCAAACAAATTGTAAAATAGTAATTAGGTAATCCAAGGAAATTAAAACAGTCCATTATTTTTAGATAGTATTTGACGTATTTGACAAGTATAAATATTTTCAAAATACAGAATATATGCATCACAATAATACCTATACTGGTTTTTTCTTTTTTAAATGGTAAGTTACACAAGCACCCAACCCTCATCCCCACCCTCCACCTAGCACTTAGAAGGGGAGGAGGTACCAGTTGAGCTAGAGCTCAATGGCTTACTATTGAGTCGTTTTTGAAATGCCAATCTGCCCCACAATGGCCTTAATGAGAAAATATGAATGAACTTAAATGCTACAGAAAACAAATAAGGTATATACCATGTACTAAACAAAATGCTGAACAATAACTTAGATAGACTCAAATATGAACAACCAACCAACACAACAACAATTGAGATATAAAAGACAAACATTGAATTTTGCAAAAACATTCACATTTTTTTTTATAGATAAGAATAATTTTATTAAAGAGAGGCTACTTCATGTACAAAGGACACAAAGTAGCCTAAAGAATTAAAAGAATTATATACAAAATATCAACGACTATAAATGATGCAATAGAATCACTAATTGTAAAACCCCAAACACGAGACCACTCATATAAAGAACTAGATTCTCAAAAAAAAAAAAAAAAAAATATATAAAGAACTAGTGAAGGTTGCTACAACAGAATCCTCATTCAAAAGTGTGCTGATTATGCTCCCTCCATATATTCCACATCAATCATAATGGACAATATTCCAAATATCTGACTAATGCTTACCAACCCAATTTCTCCAACCAAACATAAGGTCAATGACCTTTTCCAGTAGAACCTACTGTATTCCAAAGAATCTAAAAACAAAGCTCCACAGGTCATATGCAACAGTACAGTGTATCAATAGATGATCCACCTTCTCCCACTACACAATTCTTATTCCAAAAACTTACATGAAGAATATATCTTTAACTATATGAAGGAAAGGAAGGAAAAAATATATTAATGAAAGGAAATTGAAAATGATACGTGATCATTAAATGGAAATGCAGTTGTAGGACCTTTTTGAGAATATATTTTCAATTTTTTCTTATCATTCCATTTTTTACTTATCAAAAAAATATAACTTCAAGAAAAATTCAAGTCCCATAAACAATAGTACTAACAAGTAGATCAGAGTCCAAAATCTCAAAATACAACTACATATTCTCTTAATATCAAGGCTTTTAGCTTAACTGCCAAAAGAAGAAGAAGAAAAAAAAAAAAAAAAAAACAGATAGAAATAGGTGTCATAATACTAAGGTTCAGAAATTTTCATCTTCCCAAAAGAAAATGAAGTAGTTTGTCCGAAGGAAAACTTTCCATAACTTCAAAATCTATTCATTTTCACAAGAAACTCAGAATTGATACAATTTTCATAATCTGGGGAGTTGTAAAACCCTAAAAAGATTAGTTGACCATGGGTCCAACACCTTCTACAAGGCAGTCATCATATTTACTTGCCGATGGGTTGATTTCCTATCAGATAAAGAAGAGGAAAATCCTCATAGACAATCTTCATTGCCATTAGCTTATTGTCAGCAATTACCAATGTATATGTAAAGCAGTAAGTTGCATCACTACCACTGTGCAAACAATGGCCAGAACCAGCTGAATGGCCACACAATAAAATTAATCACTGATATGCATCATCATGCACATCTAATTTTTGTGCTCACCGACTGTTCCAATTTCCCTTGACCTTTCTCACATCTACCAGGCTATTCTTAAATTTGATCATAAATGCCACCCTCTTTTCTTTCTCTTGGAAATGGTTTGTGATTAATTCTGTTAGCAAATATAAACAATATTCAAACTACCTAAAAGACTAAAAGAATATCCATAGTATAACCTCAAATATAGCGTACCACCAGACCTCATGGCATTTTCTTATGGGATTTTCCACGCCTAATTATTTCATTTTACAGAATTTATTTTCCACCCTTCAAGACTTTCAACATCTTATTACAACCATAACTATATGGGAATTATTCAGACATCAAGGTAACAGCTATCTTGATCATGTGGTGGGCCCCCAATGTGATGAAGGAAAGGATCACAGTGTGAGAGAGATCCGGCATGTGAGAGAGAGAACGTTGTGTGATAGAGCAAGACTTCGAAAGAAAAAGGGAGAAAAAAGTAGTGGATAAACTCAAATAAATAAATTAAAGCCAATTGCTAAGTACAGTGCTGGTCAGAAATGGATTAACACTACGCTCACATACATTTTGCCTACAATGCTGGACTAACTGAATGGCTAGTCCTATGTGGTGCTCTTATACCTTTCATAATCATGAAAACAGTTAATACATTTTATTGACAGGTTAAAATGATACTAGTATATATTTATGAGCTAATGAACATAAGTTGAACACTACCAGTGGTAAATAGATCTTACCAAAGATAAGAGATAGACAGGTACTTCAAACATAAGCTCATTTATTTTTTTTAACTAACTTATATGCATTTCTCACTTCCAATAAATGAAATTTAATGTGGCATTGTTGAACTGCACAGGTTTGAAGTCCTAATAAGGGTAGTTTTTCTTCTTCTTTTTTTTCTTTTTTTTTTTTTTTTGATAAGTAAGTTCTAAGGGTAGTTTTTATCAGGCGCACACCCTTGATGTAGTACAAGCGATGATGACCTTTCACTAGGAATATCTCATATTCCTTGACCCCAATTTTTATCTCTTTAATTGTAGTAATTGTAGCCACAAAAATCATGCCTTGTTAGACTGCTGTAAAATATGATCCAGAACTCATTTCCATGGAGTGCTTCTGAACCCATGTTCATCTCAAAACTTGTGACTGTTAATACTTAGAATATTACTAGCACTGTATGTTTGCCATGGGGTTCATTTCAAACCTATGCCTGTTAGTACCTTACAACAGTGATATATAATGCCAAGCCAATCAAAAAAGATATCAACACTCAAAATAAACTTACATGTCCTGTTCACGCTCATTGGCTAGAGCAGTCTTGGCAATACATAAGAATGCAGCGTCAACATTATAATCCTCTTTTGCTGATGTCTCAAAGTAAGGGATGTTGCCTTTTGAAGCACACCACTCCTTTGCTTTCTTCTCAGAAACCTGGACAGAAGATAATTTAGGTTAACATCTAAGGAACAAAGAAACATGGATAGCACTGCAACTGTATATCCTTACCACTCGACTATTCCCACCATCAACATCAATCTTGTTTCCAAGCAATATAAACGGAAATGTCCTTGGGTTAGGTGGATTTGCCTGAAAAACAATGAAGGTGGAAACCAGTTCAACATTCAAACGGAAAAAGATATAAGCACCTTTTGAAAAACTAAAGCAAAAAATCATAGAGACTAAAACTAGAAATAATAGAATCGCAAATAATCAACTCAAAAACTGCAGACTGTTAAAATTGCACAGGAACTGATCAACAAAGCATGTAGTCTGCATTTAAAGGTGATGGAGGAATCAAAATAAGTGAAGAAATTATATTCCTACAATACTTCAACATGTAAAGCCAGGTATTAGGATATAATGATGCAAATCATCATATCAGTGGATCATGTAAAGCAGGGCTGTCAATGGATCAGCTCAAAAACCATATACAATCTGAATTCAAAACAGTCATAGTTCCACTATCATGCTAAATCAGTTCAGGCACTAGTAACAATAAAATCATATATGTGTGGGTAATTTTGTATTATAACACACCTATTAACAAGAGAAGGAAAGTTTAGATTTACATTATGAAATTTTAAAGACACCAAATCTGAATTTTCAAATTTTGTCAGATTCAAATTCAAGTGCATTTTTTTTTATGATTCCATTATGTCCAGACTTTCCATTGGATTCTGTAATATATAATCAGATCGAACTTGAATCCTATTAGATCCAAATCAGCTCCAACCTATTGACAGCCCTAATGTCAACTTACGAGCTTTACTGAATAAACTTTAACCAATCCACTTAAGCACCTAGCCAAGAGGCTTGAGGCGACAAAAAGGTGCTAGCCCAATTAAAGCAAAGCATGAAATTATAAATATAATTATTATACATATATAACTTAAATCATATACACCTAATATATTATAATCAAGTGTCTTTTAATTGATTTAGGTCTATTAATTGATTTCAAAATAGGCTTAACATGGTTTAGGCTCTAATATTTTTTTTATTTTTTTCATAAATAGGTTTAGGCTCTAATAATTATTCTAACTATATATTTAATTAAAAGCTTTTAAAAATTAATTAATCAAATTATAAGTTTTACAACAACTTTCTGTAGATTAATTAATCTAAAAATAGGTTTTCTAAACTAATAATCTAAAAATAGGTATTATGACAACCTTCTAAAAAAATTTATATATATATATATATATATATTTAAATGAGGCTCTCGCCTTAGTGCTTTTTCATGGCTAAAGGTGAGCGTCTCACTAAATGAGCCTCGCCTTAGAGCCTTAGTGGTGCCTCACCTCACGTCTTGCCTTAGAGCATTAGCAGGGTCTCACCTTGCCCAAGCGGCTCGCCTTTGACTACCATGAAAGGCATCGAGGGGTGCAAGAAAAACCAAAGGCACCAAATACAGCAACCAGAACCGACCATAATCATCAGTTTTGATTGGTATTCTCTCCTCCATCAGAACTATCAGTGCTGGTATTCAGAAAACCAAAAGATTTAGTTCAGTGGTCGGTTTTGTAGGTCAGCAAAACGATATCCTCCAAAACTGACAGAGATGCCCCTTAGATGGGAGATAATGGAGATGTGAGAGAGGGAATCTCAGACACACCAGCATGCTTGGTTTTAAAGGTCAGTCTGCAAAGAGTGAAGGATAAGGGGTTGGGAAGGCAAAGTGATTGAGCAAGGGAGATGAGGTTTTGGGCCATTTAACTTGAGACCGTGTTGATGGGGGCTTAATGAGATAGTTTGATTTCCCAAAATTCTAGGCTATCCAAAAAGAATACATTAACAGGCCCATTACTTATGGAAGAAATCAAGCCCACTGTTCTACATAGAAAAGCATTTAGGTTTGTTCCCTTAGTTGATCTCCATCGTCCATTTGAATTTTCGATCCATTATATCCTTCTTTAAGAACTTTGACCAGAACAAACCAAAGCAATGCAACATGAAAATTAAAGAATAGAAAAATAAAAGATAGAGAACCTAGGAGGCAGCACCTATGTCTGGTTAAAGTCAACACCAAGTAAAAGAGGAACTCTAGGAGTTAGCACCTAGGGGCTAGGGTTGGGTGGAGTCAGTACCATACCATTGAGACAATTTCAAGAGAAATCTGTATTCATCATCAAAAGAATCCATTGAACCCATTCAAGCCCCTCTTGCTGCGTAAGGCTTCAAAGGTACTCAATCTACCACTACCAACAAAATCGACCAATGAACTGATATTCCTTCAGTTTCAGTTGATTTGATTTTTTAATCTGCCAGCCGGTGATCGGTTTTTAAATTTCAGAAACTGATGATGTCGGTTCAGTGGAACAAATTCCTCAACACCAACCGAATTACACTTGTAATAGTGACTCTTCAATAAACAAAAGCATCATCTTCCTTCAACTTCGAAAACTGACAAACACATCAGGGCCTAAGATCAGGCCGAAAGGCGTAGTCGATGGACAACAGGTGAATATTCCTGTACTGCCCCTTGTTGGTCCCAAGGGACGGAGGAGGCTAGGTTAGCCGAAAGATGGTTATCGGTTCAAGGACGCAAGGTGCCCCTGCTTTTTCAGGGTCAAGCAGTCTAGGGAATCAAATTAATTTTTTTATCACTGAGATTTTGGCAAGCTACTGTTCATGGTTCTAATAAAATTTTAAAATCACCCCCCCCCCCCCCCAAAAAAAAAAAAAGAAAATAGGTGAATAATGGAAAGCTCCAATGGCACAAATTCTAATAACACAGATTTAATTCTATTTGAGATGGAGGGGGGGGGGGGGAGGAAATAAATCTCTCCTTACTGTATAAAGTACAAAAGCTGACAAAATTTTTAGCAAAAGAACAAATAAAGTAAGCAAAAAGTGTTATAATGATGTACTGTGAAAGATCATGCTGAGACAATATCTATTTTAAAATTCAGACAAGAATGAGCCATTTGAAATGCAATGAAAATCATTATTGTTTCCAAAAGGAAGGTAAGAGTTCCAAAATTTTCCCTTTCCAATGGCATTGCCTAAACCTCTCTAACAAATGATGTACTGTGCAAGATCATGGTGAGACACTATCTATTTCAAAATTCAAACAACAATGAGCCATTTGAAATCCAATGAAAGTAATTGTTTCCAGAAGGAAGGTAAAAGGTCTGAAATTTTCCATTTCAAATGTCATTGAATAAACCTCTCCAACAAACTATTCATAACTATAGATAATGTCAATCTTAGCAAAAGGAAGTGCCATTTGAGTTGGAGCTTGTTGGCATGAGAGCCTATGTTAAATGATTTCAAATATGAAAGTCTAACAAAAGCATGTGTCAACAATGGGATTTGTTTTTTTCAATAGAAACCAACAAGATATCAGATGCTAGGAGGGGAACTACAATTGCTGCACCAACTGAATCTAAGAAGTTTTGGTGAAGCTCACACCTGCCTGTTAATTAAATAGCGGAAGATATCGCTTCCCCACATACTAATCCCATAGTTCAAGCAAGAAAAATTTTCTCAATTTGAGGACCCCCCTTAGGAAAAGTAACCTCCTTTCCACATTGTTTCATCTTGCATTCTCTTTTTTAAGAGCTACAATAATGGGGTGGGGGAGGGGAGATTTGAACCCTAGACATCTCCATTGGAAACACTAGGAGGTGCTAGTTGAGCAACAAGGCCCTTGATTTGCATTCTTGCACCATATTGCAAAAATATTGAATGAACTATAAAGAACTAAAACGCAAATCATATATTTAACAAACCTACTCTCTCAAACAAATAGTTTTTGCATGAATCAGTAGTAATGAAATAGACTAGAAAGTTATACTTATACCTAGAAATGAAGCACTCCGAGCCAAAATAATGTATAACTAACACTTTTTCTTGTACTTTCATTATTAAGTGATGCTCCCACTAGAACATTTCAATTTCTTCCTCTTATATTATCACTATTAAGTGAATACTGCCACTAAAACATTTCAGATTCTTCCATAAACATTCCAATCACTCAAACGATAACTGCCGAACTAAAATTTTTTTTTATGAGAAAAGTGGCTGTTAGCAAATCATCAAAACCAACAAGACATAAAGATTGAATAAAGGCATTGACAAGTGACAACCAACCTGTTTAAGAAACTCCTCATGCCAATTATCAAGAGTATCAAACGACTTCATGACGTTAACGTCATAAGCTAGAACACAGCAATCTGCGCCTCTATAAAACGCAACTCCAAGACTTTGAAACCGCTCTTGGCCTGCGGTGTCCCATATCTACCAACCATCATGAACCCACAATGATATCAGACATTAAACATTAATCCCCCATTAAAAATAAAAAACTAAAGTTCCAATTGAATAAAGCCCAAATACCATTTACCCACTTGTAGAGTGACGAGCCTGTCATCAATTTGGAGCTCTTTCGTGACGAAATCGGCACCAATTGTAGCTTTATACTGCTGACTAAACTTCTTATGCACATATCTAACAGCGAGTTAAAGATCCACAACTACAAATACTACCCCATTATAATTTCTTAACCATATTAACAAATGGCTCAGCTACAACACACTATATATTCAAAATTTAATCAGCCAAATTAGCAAGCAGAACCATTAAAGGAAACCAACCCAAAAAAAAAAAAGAGGAAATTAAAAACTATAAATCGCTTAAATATTGAAATACATATATGATAATCTCACAGATCAATGAGTTGAAAGTTGAAAGGATACTGATTCATCAACGAAGTCTTGCCGACCCTGAAATCCAAAAACTAAAAAGAATTAATATATAAATATAAATAATAATAATAATAATAATAATGTGCAAAAAGAAAGAAAAAGCAAAGTACGTACCCACTGTCGCCGAGAACGATGACCTTGAGCAAGGTACGCCTACGCACTGACATGGCGATTTGATTTCAGAATTTTTGAAATCTAAAGCTTCTTTTTATATATATATATATATATATTTTTTTTTTTTTTATAATTTGTGCGAGTAGACAAGTTCCTTTTTATAGAGAGTGGATGAATTGAAAAGGGATCAACGAATGAATAAAGCGAAATAAAAGGATGTTTCCTCTGCTTTTGTAGTTTTGCTGTGTAACTTTTACAATCGATTAATTGAGAGTTCGAGTTTTGGTTATGATGATTTGTTGTGTATAGACACTTGGAATACTGACACTTGGACATGTTTAATTCTGCACTACCGGAATACTTTTGCACTAACTTTTTTTTTTTTTTTTTGGAAAAATTTTATTGTTTTTTTTAACAAACTGTAGATGTGGCAAATATTAATTGGATCAATTTTTCACTTACAAATAATCAATAAACATATCAGCAATTTATAACTTTATCATTTTCCTTTTTTTTCTAGAGAAATGTTAAACTATTTTACAATAGATTATTATTATAACAAATTTTTACTAAATTTATTATTAATATCACTTTTTTACTTATTAATAATTATTTATCATATCAGTCCGTAAAACATTTTATAAAAGAATTTGTATCCCTAACATTCCCTCATTTTCTAATATAGGCAATGCAAACAACGACGACGTCATGCAGAGAGGAAGGTTCTTGTAAACTAAAAAAAACAAACCCTCATTTATCTCATCTAGGGCAGTCGGCATTCCCAACAACCCTTTCTTGACCCAGCGCTAGAATTATTTGGGCTTAGCACCGGCCCAAATGTCTTCTTAAAGCCCAGATTATTCTTCAACAATGCTCACTTTATCTTAGGAAAACTAGGGCATGTGTTTAGCATTAGTTTATTTAATTTTTTATTGATTTTTTTTTTTTTTGATAAAAATGTACTCAAATATCTTGTACTTTGAAAAAGTGAGAAAAATTAAGAATTCAAAAAACTATATATAAAAACTAAAAATTTGTCAAATAAAACTATAGGGAAAGGCTTTTTAAGCTAGTATTTAGCGGAAAATCTTGTATGAGATGGTCTCATGAGACAATCTCAAGAAATACTTTCTCATGTTTAGCTTAGCTTATTTTCTACACTATGTGCAAACATCACATGGATCCCCAAGAAAGAAGTTTGTTTCAAGTTTCAACTAGCTTATTTCTACTACTATTGCGAGTCCCACTTAGCTTGTTTTTGTTCAAAAAGTCACTACTTTGCAGGTTCCACTCTACGCGTAAGAGCATTCACAGCAGAGGAGGGATAATGCTATATTGCTAAAATTTAGCTCCACAAACACAAAAATCTCGCTACAGCAGTGGAGGCAAAAGCTAAAATTTTAGATGATTTGCTACAGTGCACATCTATATATAGATGTGCACTGTAGCTGAGAGCAAAAAAAAAAAATATATATATATATATATATATTTTTTTTTTTTTTTATTCGGCTAGTTGATTAAACTAATACACCTTCCCTTTTTTTTTTCATTCTTTCATGCCTCTCTCTCTCTCTCATTCACTCTCATCTCTTAAGCTCACTCTCTCAACTCCGGTCACCGATCCACAAAGCTCGACTCAAGCTCACTCTCTCAACTCCGATCATCGACCCATGAAGCTCGCCACCGATCGGAGTGCCTGACTGGGAAACCCATGGAGCTCGCCACTGAACGAAGTGCTTGCTTGTGGATATTGGTTCTTTCACGCCGCCGATCGAAGAATTGGGTTTTTTTTTTTTTTCTTCCCTATTGTGGACTGGTGGTGGTGGTGGTGTTGATGGTGGTTGTGGCTATGGTTGTGGTTGTATCGGATGGTGGGATGTATTATTTTTATTGTAGTGATTATATTATTTTATTGTGATGTTTATATTATTTTATTGTGTTAAAAGCTAAAATAGATCCACTGCTGTAGCATGTGTGTAGGTAAAATAGATAAAGTGACTTTTTGTGTAACTAAATAGCTAAAATTTTACATCCACTGCTGTGGATGCTCTAAGGGAGTACGTCTCGACCTTTGGGGTGGACTATGGCAAAGGGAGAAAAATGAAATTGCCACCCAGATTAGGTCTAGGAACCATATTAGGCATTTTGGGCCAATCACTAACATGCATAGGTCTGCATACCAGATTATGGGTCCGGAGTTTGGGTACAACTTAGGAAGGTGTTAGACATTCAAGACCGCCTCGTTTGTGGGCCGGCCTCCATTATGTGTTGTTAGGCCATATTTAGATAAAGAAGTTATTAAATAAGCCATAATCCTTAACCTAAACATACATCACTTAAGAAAAAAAGAACATGTGAAAAATGATTAAAATAATTAAAACAAGATTTTGCCCTAATTTGGGTTTGGGGTGCGTACACATACTCAATTATGCGTGCGCATGGTCAAAACCATGCACACACATACTCGATAATGCGTACGCATCCTTTAACACAGAACTAAAAAATCACAATTTTATTGATTTAATCATTCAAAGATATTAAAATAGAAATCAAATAAGCATGTTAGAACCCTAAACATTCAAGACCGCCTCGTTTGTGGGCCGGCCTCCATTATGTGTTGTTAGGCCATATTTAGATAAAGAAGTTATTAAATAAGCCATAATCCTTAACCTAAACATACATCACTTAAGAAAAAAAGAACATGTGAAAAATGATTAAAATAATTAAAACAAGATTTTGCCCTAATTTGGGTTTGGGGTGCGTACACATACTCAATTATGCGTGCGCATGGTCAAAACCATGCACACACATACTCGATAATGCGTACGCATCCTTTAACACAGAACTAAAAAATCACAATTTTATTGATTTAATCATTCAAAGATATTAAAATAGAAATCAAATAAGCATGTTAGAACCCTAAACACTAAACTAGCACAAAGAAAATAACACAAAGCATCAACATAAACAAATAAACATAAAACAAAACAAATAGCAAACTAAACTAACATAAAATAAATAATCATGCTAAATTTTACATAAAACCAAAATAATAAAACAAGAACAACAAAAAGCATAATATAATCAGCCCAAAATCATATTAACACATATCAAAAGAATTAAGATCAATAAACAAATCAAATAAAACAAATATAAAAACTATGTGTAAGAAACTCAAGTGAATGCTATTAAACAAAGAAAGAATTCATGAGAATAAAACACTTGCCTTGCTTAGGATTATGAGTTTGAGATTATTTAACTGACCCCTTAGTGCCTACAACACAAAGATTAGATTAACACTATATTTGGATGGGTGGATTTTAGGAAGGATGGAAAAATTTAGAGAGAAAATAGGAGAGAAAATGAGAAACTGTGTTGTTTGGTAAGGAGGGAGGGAGAGGAAATTTTTTGGTGGGGCCCAGGCATTTTCCACCCGGGCCCACCTAAAACTTGTCTGTTGTCTCTCCAAAATGGAGAGAAAATAGTGTGGGAGGAGTTTTATGGGTAAATGACAAAATTGCCCACTGCACTAATTTCGTCCCATTGTCTTCTTCTTTTTTTTCCTTTTTTTTTTCTTTCTTCTGCCTGCTTTCTTGGGCGTTTGCTCCTTTTAAGGCATTATTTATTATTATTATTTTCACTTTTTGAGAACAATGCCTACTCTCTTTTTTTTAAATCATTTTTTCTTTTGATTTTTTGGGCTGTACGTAGTGTTACGTTTTTTTTTTTAATTAGACATGATTTTTTTTCCTAGACACAATTTTTATAGTTTAATAAATTTGGGTGATTGTTTTTTTTTTTTAATTGCTTGTCATTTTTTTATTTTAATTGTGCATCATTTTTTAACAAGGATATATGAGTAACTTTATACAAACTCACTTTTTCCATCCCTCCACTTTTTCACTCTTAACCAAACAAAAAGGAGGGAAATTAAAATCTTTTCTATCCTCCCACCATTTTCTATCCTCTCATTTTTTCACCCCTCCAACCAAACACACCCTAAAGGAGCAAAGGAATTAAAGAAAGCAATAGTCTTTAGAAATCACAACCCAAGTACAAAGTTTAATTGAAAAAGGTTTTTGAGAAATCAAATTAGAACATTAGTTTTTTGCCTTAGAACTAACAAAAGAGAGGTTTTGAATCTATAAAAAAACGTGCTAAGGGGTTGTCCTAGGGTTTTAGAGAAGATGGAGGCCAAAAAATAACTCTCTCTAGCTAGGGTTTTGATTGGAGACATAAGATGAGTATTTATAAGTTAAAATTATTGTTTTTAAGGCTTGTTAGAGGTCTTTGGACGTTTCCAAGGGTCTAGGAGCTGGCCCACATCAAAGAATGATATATGGGCCCCTAAAATTGAAGTTATAGGCTTCTAGAAATGACCCTACGTATGCATGGTTGGGGCATGCGTACACATGCATGATTCATGCGTACGCATCCCCAAAAACCCTACATAATATAACAACTCTTATGGCCCAACTTCAAACGGCCTTAAATCACTCAATTTAAATCCAAATTAGGCGAATTTTGTGTTCAAATCACTGCCCAGAATGTCCACTTTCCAATGAAATAAATCTCACTAAAAAATTCTTTGTGTATGAAAAGTTATGGTCAAAACAATGAGTAAAGGTCATTTTTCAATAGTGATTTCAAAGCGATTTAAGTACTTTTGAGTTGTGATTACTTCCAAACTATTGTGAATTCTTTAATTACCCTTTATTAACATATGTCAAGCTCATCATTGGAATCGGGGACCAAAATTTATTAATGGGGTACAAAATGAGATGTCTACACCCACTCTTTGGTTTTTGCTCACCTTTTTGTTTAGTACTGATCCCACTCTTTATTTTTTTTACTATAGTAATTTTAACAAAAAAGCAATCAACTTTATAGATAGATAAGTTATTTCTAAACGAACACTTTTAGTTTTAGCTTCCTTTTTGTCTCCTACTCTTTGTGGATCTTGCAATAAAGGAGCTTTTTTTTTTTTTTTTTTTTGGTTGCTTTGGTAGTGTAGACATCCTATTTTGTTCTAACCTATACTTGTTGTCCCCAATCTCAATGGCAAAACTCACATTTTTACCAAAATGATCAACACCGTGTCTTAAAGCCCAACAAATAACCCTAAAAAAGGCCCAGACCCATTTGTAAATACTAAATTTCAAATTTGAAAATCAAACAATCAAAATAATTTCACAAATGAATATTTGTATGATGAATGAGAAGGTATAGTTCCCTAAAATTAAATCCTATTGCAACATAATACTCCTCTAATTCAATCTTGTTGAAAAATCTTTGGTTCAAGTATAATATTGATTTGAACATCAAATGGTCCTCAATTTGATTGGGAAACATATCGAAAGATCTTTGAAACATAATTACAATAAATCTTTAATTGTGTGTTTGTTAGGAATCCTTCGTTCTTTGCATTCTTCGTGTGTTCTTTGAATGTTCTTTGTCTTTGAAGATTGTAATGGAAGTTCTTTAGGACTTTGGAGGCTTGAATCCATAGATCTTCACTAACTTATAATCTCTTTAAGTTTTTGAAAGCTTTTGAATTTGATTCTAGTGCACTTTTAGATCTAGGAAGATGACTTGAATGATTTCTCTTCAAATGTTTTTTGTATTCGAGTGTTGAAGTTCTTGAAAGCTTTGGAACTTGATTCTGACAGAGCTTCAAGTCTTTTGAATGTGCTCTCACAACACCAAGGAGGACCTCTATTTATAGCAATCTCGGGGAGGTGTGATAACACATGATTGACTATCATTGATGATATGTATCATTATTAAAATGGAGGGATTTAATGTCTTGTTTTCCAAGGAACACATGGCATTATTTGATTAGCTAAAGTGTCTTAATTTAAAACAACACATGGCATCATTTAATTAGATTGCTTATGTCATTAAATTAAAAATACTAACACATGTTGACTTGTGATTGGCTCTTGGGTATTCTTTGTAATTCTTATTCAATGATACTTGGAATATTTCCATTGGTCTTGTCAATACCGTATCTTGTCCAACCTAGATTATCGTATCGAAAAAAAAGGGTGAAAATCATGATTTCTAATGCCAAAAGTGGGGAATAAATTAAAGCAACACAATTTACCCCAATTGGACGAAAAAGCAAAAATTCAAAATCAATTTAGCCATTTATGGTGAGAACTAAGACCAAAAACCCTAATCGGGGATGGTAAAAAAATTGACTATTTTATCCGACCAACCAATTGGGATAAATTTTGGACCATCTTGTAGTACATATTTTTCCCTTCAAAACGATAGTTCACGGGCCAAAATTGGGTGAGATATCAATAAAATACTAAAATCCTTATTAAATGTTTCATGATTTCCAGGTCAAAAAGAGCTGTTTTGGGGCCATTTTCGCACAAAAAACTATACCAACTCAGCAACAATTGGAGCAATATGCCTGAACAAGATTGAAGTATGATGTCTCAACTACCTTCCATAAAAAGGGCTTGACAACATCCGTCACGGATCGGGAGAAATGAATTTTCCAAAGAAAAGTGATTCGGAATTTCCTATACTGCATCACCTCCCTTCCAAATGCAATATCTCAACGACCATAACTCCAAATTGAATGAGGTTAGAGCTTGTGGAAACTAGACATCCATGCCTTTCTAGGGACACCAAATTTGAAGAAATCAAAGCTTAACTACTATTAGTGCTTTAACAAAACATGCAACATTTTTGGTCACATCAAGAGTGCAATTTTTTAATCCTCTTTTATTTATTTATTTATTTAGAGAGTGCTCTTTTTAATCTTAAGAGGAATGGGACTAGGTTAACAGGATTAACAATAAATATCATCTTCATAATGAAGTTTGTAGCCTAACTTTATTATTATTATTATTATTATTATTTTAATCCTAGAAGGAATTGGACTGGGTTAATGAGAATAGGACTTGGACTACGCTATTTGAGTATGAACCCAAATATATCGCCATGGTCAAATCCTTCAGTCACACTCATACATACATACATACATTCATATATATATATATATATATATATGTTCCTAACATACATGTCAATTTTCATGTTAATCGGATATAATTTAAGCAACCATTTAATCACTTGATATAACTTTAAGCAATATTACACCTTCCAATAACTTGTTATTGAATTCATATTTTAAAGGCGAAAGGCATATTTTAGTCCCTACATTTTCAGGCTATTCCCATTTTAGTCCCTATATTTTATTTTTACCGCTTTTAGTCTCTATTCTGAAAAACGCTTTCCGTTTTGGTTCCTGCCGTTACATTAGAAACGGAAAAAGCTGATGTGGCAAACGATAGGAATAAACAATATTAAATTAATGTCCACGTGGCTTAATTTAATAATAAAAAATATTTTTTGGCATTAAAAAATGCCACATCAGCATTTAAATTAAAAAATTAATTTATTAATTTTAACTAAATAAAAAAAAATTAAAAACTAAAAACCATATGAATTGAGATGTAAAGTGTGTCTTGTACAAGAACAATAAGAACATAAACCCAAATCCAAGAACATAAACCCAGAAATCAAAAAAAAAAAAAAAAACCAGTAAATCTTTGTGGCTGAGAAAGTAGAAACAAACAGAAAAAAAGGAAAGAAAGAAAGAGAAAGAGAGAGAGGACAATCTGAACAAAACTCTTTCATTCCCAAACAAAACAGTGGCGTTTTCGGGGAGGTCGAGGTCGAAGATTAGAGTTTCGACGACTCCTGCGTCGAAGACAGACTTGATTTTGCGGTCGCAGATAGAACCTATGAGGAAGTGTTGGGCCGATGGGTCATAGGTTAGGCCTTCTGGGTAGAGGTTCGAGGATCGAAAGGTGATGACGTGGGGCTTTCTAGCGTGGGTTTGAGAAACTGGGCCCAGTAAAAGGACGGTCAGGATTGTGAGGATCATGATCCACAAACAACACTTGTAGAAAGCGATCTGAAAGCTATGGCACTAGCTTCGGCTTCATCTACGGTGTGTTTGGATCTATGGCACGCGTGTGCGGTAGTGATTGGGTGGTCTATCGGTCCAGATCTGAAAGAGAGAAGCATAAAGGATCCGGGTTTTTTTTGGGGTTTGTTGAGGATCTGTGGCCAATCTGTGGTAGTGTTGAGGATCCGGGTTTTTTTTTTTTTTTTTTTTTTTTGTTTCTACTTTCCCAGTGACAAAGATTTACTGGTTTTTTTTTTTTTTTAATTTATGGGTTTATGTTCTTGGATTTGGGTTTGTGTTCTTGTTCAAGACACACTTAGATCTCAATTCATATGGTTTTTAGTTTTTAATTATGTTTTTAATTTTTTTTTTAGTTAAAATTAAAAAAATTAATTTTTTTTAATTTAAATGCTAACGTGGCATTTTTTAATGCCAAGAAACATTTTTTATTATTAAATTAAGCCACGTGGACATTAATTTAATATTGTTTATTCTTACCGTTTGCCACATCAATTTTTTCCATTTCTGATGTAACGGCAGTGACCAAAACGGGAAGCGTTTTTCAGAATAGGGACTAAAAACGGTAAAAATAAAATGTAGGAACTAAAATGAGAATAGCCTGAAAATGTAGGGACTAAAATGTGCTTTTTG
Organism: Quercus robur; assembly: GCF_932294415.1. NCBI lineage: Eukaryota > Viridiplantae > Streptophyta > Magnoliopsida > Fagales > Fagaceae > Quercus > Quercus robur. The sequence goes on along the minus strand of NC_065535.1, from coordinate 37,235,582 downwards.
CCTATTTTAAAAATTCAACCATTTAATTACATGTTCTATATGTTCTTAACATATATGTCAATTTTCGTGCCAATCGAATGTAATTTACCACTTGATCCATAAACTCATCTTTCATACATTATTTTAAATAACAAAAACTTGAATTTAAACAATTGATTGATAAAATAGCTATTGATCTTTGATCATCATTAAAATTTGTAAGCATGAATAATATATGAAAGTAATGTAATCTAGTGGTGGATTTATCAAAATTCATATCTAGTTAAAAAATATTAGATAGTGTAACTTGAACCCAATTTTATATATATATAATTTAGCACTAAAAACATGGTTTTTTAAAACTGAACTGAATCAAGGTCGAATTGGGTTAATTGGGAAAAAGAAAAAAAGAAGAAGAATAAACCAAACTCACCAAACCCAGTGAAAAAAAGAAAAAGAAAAAAAAAGGGTCAAAAGTTGCGGTTGGACTCTGATCGTGGGACCCTTAGTGTAGGTTTAATTACGAAAATGCTATTGAAAACTAAGTTATAGAAACTGAAAACACCTAAAATGTGTGTTCAGTTTCCATAACTCATCACTCAAAAATCAGATAATTGAGTGATGGAAACAAAATCCAAACGAACTTCTCAGCTATGGGTCCCACCATTTTTGAGTAATGAGTTATGGAAACAGCAAATCTAAATAGCCCCTAATTGTTCATTTTGATATTTCTAGGGGGTAAAGTGTAAAAGTGGGTGTAGTTTAGGGTTGAAAAGTGCAAGTTCCCCTATTCGTAATCACCATTAAACCCTTCTTTTTTGTATTAAGGCTTCAAAGATTATTGGGAATTTGAATTCGAATCTAAAGAGAAAAGTAAGGGTGGACTTTTCCAAATTCGCGCTCCATGATTTTTGCAAAATCATTAATGCATTTGGCACCAAACTGATTTGAATTCACCCATTTGTCTTACCTGTCAGCATGTCACTGGTTAGGGGTTCTACCTCTCTTTCATATTTTTCTGCCAAGATATCTGCACCATTGTAGGCTTTCCCTAACACTACCACTGCATTAAAGCAAATCCCTATATCATTTTTTTTTCACAGAATCTACTTTGCCACCTTGTTAGAGTTGTACAATTGTCCCTGTTGTCGGTGTTAACAATGTGTGTGATTTCTATTAGGGATAATTACACATAACCCACTTGCGGTTTGGGTGAAAATCACTTTGCCTACCTGTGGTTTGAAAAGTATCACTTAACTCACCTGTGGTATGTTTCCGTCAATCTCCGTAACCCACCTCAGTTCCAGTCGTTACAAAAACACCTCTTAACCCCAAAACACAACATAATGCATATCAAAACACCCAAAACTCAAAAACTTTTCAAGAAAGAGACCTATGGTGAGATCAACGTGTTCTTCGTGGTTTGGAGTGCCTAGAGAGGAAGAAAACACAAGTTTCGCAACATCGAAGCTAGGGAAGGTAGTTTCGGTAAAGAAAATCAAGGTATTTGTGTTTGTTCTCGATTTAGGGTTTCAGATTTTGTTCAAGTGCCAACTTACCGTGTGAAACTCTAAATTTGGGCTTCCCAGGAATCGTGTTTTATTGATATGTCTTCATCAAGTGGTAATTTGTCGGGTTCATGTAGGCATATGTGCAATAAGCAGACTTGTGTTTTGAGAACAAGTTTGAGTTTGTACAATTTGGGAGGAGGTTCTTGGGTTGTAGCCGTTATAAGGTTGGTCCTAAGTGTCCTTTCTTTGTTTGGCTTGATAACCCAACTTGTCCTCGTGGGAATGAAACTACACCTTCAGCTCTAGAGAGGATGTCTAGGCTTCAGAGTGCTCTCCAACTTACCAATGAGAGGGAAATGACAGCTCTGGAAACGGTAGAAGAAGCTAGGCAAATGGCAAAAAAGGCTCTTAAAGAGGAAGCCGTAGCCAAGGAGAGGGAGAGAAAGGCTCGAGCTGCTTGTGCAAAAGCTAAGGAAAAGGCTATGTTTACTGAAGAGAAGCAGAGAATGTGAAAGTTTGCATGCATTTTGTCATGAATCTTTTTTGTTATTGTTATGTTATTGTTGTTGTGTTTTGGCTCAATTGAGTTCTCTTGAGTGAAGAGACCGAGGTTGTTGCCCTGAAGTAGTTAATTGGTTAGTAGAGATAGTTATGACAAAGGTGTTAATGAATTTGCATTGTAATAGTACTAGCCTACTAATGTAATGTTTTAATGTGTCAATGAACAAAGAATTGGTCAATTATTGAATATTGTTTTGTGCATACCATAACAACCATTCAATGAAAGAAGTATTGGTCAATTATCAATGACCTACACATACCATAACAACCATTCCGCAATAACAACTTCCATACACTCTGTATTGAAAATATCTACTTGGACACAATCTGTAGTAGCAATAAATAAACTTCCATATAATCCGATTTGGACAAATAATGTTCCATACAGTTACTTGCACATACCATAACAACCATTTCACAATAACAACTTCCATACACTTTGTATTGGAAAAATCTACTTGGACACAATCTGTAGTAGCAATAATAAAACTTCTATATAATTTGACTTTGACAAATAATGTTCCATACAAATTATTTTGACCATAATACCACAACTTCCATACCATAATACCACAACTTCCATATAATACCACAAAATTTCATACCATAATAACAACCTGGAGTGTGTTGTACCTTAACTTCTAGTCAATTACAAAAAAGCACATTCCAAGGTCAGCTACACATATATATATATATATATATATGATAATTACAAAAAGGTGATTATTTTTTACACTAATTGATAATTACAAAAAGCAAACAGTGGTCTTCACAAAAAACACTAGTTGCAGGCCCACATGTTCCCACTAGCTTTACTCCCAATGCTGGCATGCATACTCACTAACTCCATTTCTTGCCTTTACTCTTTCCACCCACTGAATTCATTTTTGGTGGCTTTTGTGCAGCAAGTTGTCCTCTAGTCCTCGCACCACCAGTGCTCTTATTTGCAAGTGAAGGCTACAAAATAAAAAATAGATCCATTTGTTAAAAAATATCTCAGTCTACACAACCATCTAGGAAAAAGGTAACTCAACTAAGTTACCTGTAAAGAACTTGGTAGGGCATCCTAAGTCTTCCTAGGTGTGTGAAACTCTAACTGTGAGGAAAAGAACCATCCTGCTCTTATGTAAGATGACCTTGCTTGATTTCTGATGACGTCGAAAATTGTCACCAATGGGTCACACCGTACTCGCGACTCGGAAAGAACTTGCACGACAGAAGCAATCGAAAGAAGTCCTTCAGAGAGCACCGGTGTGGTGCCGGCCAAAAGCTCTCCGACGGTCAAGTTAGAATTCTTTGTTTTTACTTAGAGCGTTAGAGAGGGTTAATTAAAGCGTACCTCGATCCCCCCAGGGTATTAGGTCTTTTATAGTGACAAAGGGTTGACTTTTCTCCTTGGTTTCCAAATCTTTTCAATGTGGGACTCTCATACAAATTCCCTTGAGCGTAGTGAGTCAAGATTTCCGTTTTCGGATCATAGGGCTTTTCTAGGCGATAGAGATTTTGGATCATGGGCCCTTACTGTGCATGTCAGCGATGAGCCTTCAAAGCGCGTGAGATAATCCTTGCACAGGCCCAACAGTCCCAATCCGTCGCTTCAGGTAGGCCCGTCAGGCCCTTCAGGTGGGCCCGTCAGGCCCGTCAGGTGGGCCCGTCAGCCCCGTCAGGCCCGTCAGGTGGGCCCGTCAGCCCCGTCAGGTAGGCCTTATATCTTACCATCTTCAATTTCCTTACTGTGAGGATGAAGGTTAAGTGGCAGACCTCATGTGTAAGTCTGGGTAGGCTGTTGGGATGGTGGCTGGGGTGCAGCTTGAAGTGCAGATCCAGATCTGGTACTAGGTGCAGGCACCCCTCTTCTTGCCTGCAACAAAACCCAGTTTCAGTACATTAATACCTTTGTAAGTTTAAAAACAAGTTTTTTTTTTTTTTTTTTAAATCTCAATTACTTACAACTTTTTCTCTTTCAAGCCTCTGTCTCCTCTGCCATGGTGTCTCCCTAGTGATGCCAGCTTTGCATCATCTTGAGTTAAGCCCTTCCTTTTTGCATTTCCCACACCTTACAGGTCTGTTCAGCCTACTTGCTTTGTAAGGGTTCTTAGGTTTATCAGGAGCCCTCTTTCTTTGCTTGGGTGGCCTGCCTAGTGGTTTGTATATGTGAGGTGCTAGGGGAGTAGGCTATCCAATCTCAGCCCATTCTGACTGGCCAGGCATGGGAGAAAGTATCTCCTTGTATATCTCCATGTAAGTTTCTTTGTGGTTGCATGGGTGGGTGTAGGCTTCTGGTGTCTCAATGTTTGTATAAATGGTTATTATGGCATGTTTGCATGGAATGCCATTTAAATCCCAATACCTACAGTTGCATGTCTTCTTGACAAGATTAACTACATGCCTCTCATATTGACTAGCTACCTCATAAAGGAAACTGCCAGCTGGTGTAGCACTAAATGACTTGCTTTCAACCTTCAATTTCTTCAATTTATCTTGTATGCTTGGACACAAATTTCCAGCATACTTTTTTATCCCTTCTCTTTTTGTGTAAAGCTTAGTCATAGGTCTAACCCTAATCCACTCCAACATTGCCAAGATAGGCTTGTCCTTAGACTTCAATATCATTGAGTTAAAAGACTCACTCAAATTATTTACCAAACAATCTGTTAAGGCCTTAGAAATGAAGTGTGACATTGTCCACTGTGTAGGTGCAATGTTTGCAAGATACTCATATGCCTTCTCATCCAAATCCTTTATATACTGCATGCATCTCTCAAACTCCCTTACTATTGTGGTAGCAGCATACCTCCATAGTGCATCTTTCAGCTCCAATCCCTTGTGATCTGCTTTGAAATTGTTGTAGATGTGTTTCACATAGTATTTATACTCCATAGTAGGGAATTGTGTCTCTATTACAGGTATAAGGCCTTACAAATAACTAAACAAACAAACAAACAAAACATACTAGTTCAGCAAACGAAGTAAACTATTCAAGTATAACTGAACAAAACTTGCATACTTTTTGGCTATCAGAAATGAAGACCAACTGAAACTCCTTTGGCCTTCCTATATCATCAGCAAAAATTTCCAAAAACCATATCCAAGACTCCTTGTTTTCTTGTTCCACAACAGCCATGACTATTGGAAAAATGTTGTCATTTGCATCCTTGGCAGTGGCAGATAAGATTTGCCCTCCAAATACGTGCTTTATGTGAAAACCATCTAAACCAAAAAATGACCTGCATCCACCTAAAAATCCTACCTTCTGAGCGTTGAACCTAACATACATCCTCTTAAATTTTGGCTGGGAAGTCTCATCAGTCATTTTTGTCTGTAGTATAACCCTACTTCCCTTGTCTTCAATGTTTATCATTTGTGCATAGTCCCTAAGGACTCCATATTGCAGTTGCTCATCTCCATTGATCAAATCTTTTGCCTTTCTCTTTGACCTATACACTTGATTTACACTTAGGTCAATAAATAAATTTTGCATCACATGGTTGTGTACACCACTTAGCAACATAAGCTGATGTTGCTTGACTATTTTTAAAAGACTTAGGGTAAGTATAGTCATCAGTCAAGGTCTTAATCTGAAAAGTTAGCTCTCCACTTATTTGAGATGCATAACATGTCGACCCACACTCATTCTTACAGTGAACTGATATCTTGGTCCTCTCATTAAACTTGAATTTGATGTCAATAGGTTTTTTAATTGCATACTCCCTCAAAGCAACTCTGAACACCTTTGCATTAGGAAACTTCATCTCCTTCTTTAGTACAACATTTCTCATGTCACTCTTAGCATTAAACTCTGGCTGCTTAGGTACCTGCTCATCATCAGACCCATCCATGCTTACCAAGTCATCCTCAAGAGCTGGCTTAGCCCACTCAGGGTCTGCATGGGATGCATTATTTCATTCTGGGGCTACATGGGGTGCATTGCTTGATTTTGGGGCTGTATTGGGAGTATCACTTGATCTTGGAGCAGAACCTTGTGGAGCTGAGTTTGGAGCAGCAAATATGTCATCACCAAAGTCATCCCCCTTTAGGCCTTCATATAGCCAATCATCATTATCATCTCTTTCAACATTCTGTTCTTCAACCCTTACACCAACTTTAGCATCCTGTTCTTCAATTCTATCACCAACTTCAACATCCTTAACATTCTCATCATTTTCTTCTTCCTCCAATACAACTTCATCATAATCACTCTCCATGTCTATTTCATCCACCACTTCATCACCACCTACACCACCATCTGTCATTCCCCTTCCATTAGGATACTCAACTGCCAATGGCTCCACATTTATATTAGTATAGATTATGATTTTGTTAGTTGGTCATGCCCTATGAAGGGTAGTCATGTTCATCACATCTGCATCTGTTTCTATGTCCCTTAAATCATCCTTTACATTACCTTCAGGAAGTAAATACCTATATCTACTGTGTTCTTTAGGAACACCAACTAGATGCCATAAATCTCGAATTTTAAAGAAACTCAACTTATCAGGGTCAATCTCAATCAATGTATGTACAGACCCACTTACATATTCAAGGGTTGGGTCCTCCACAAAACATTCCCAACATGAATTTCAATGTCAAATGTGAAGTCAACTATCTGCAATTAAAATAAGTAGTTTGTTTAAATTCAGTAGTCTGTTTAAAATAAGTAGTTTGTTTACATACTGACATGCTAAAAATGACAACAAGCCAAAAGAGACAAGAGGCCAAATAAGTAGTTTGTTTTCATATAAAATTTGTTTTGTTGTTGAGAGACAACACACAGCCAAAGGACCACATATAGCACATGCAAAACCAGATTCCCAACAAATTCATAAGGATCATACTACCCACAGTTCACAAACAAGTGTAATCACTGACAAATAAACTTGATTCTTTCAAGTATACGCATTATATAAACAACCATAGCAGTACATTAGCTACATCCTAAGCGATTCTACATATAAATAGCAAAATGCACATTTAACATACACCAATTTTTGAGAAAATTTTACAAACCCTGACTATGTGGGTGGGTCGCGATAAAAAATGCTATCAAGAACCCAAATGCAGATCAATAGCAGTTACACATACCTTCCCCTAGCTTCGATATTGTGAAACTTGTGTTTTCTCCCCCTCCGAACACTCCAAACCACAAAGAACACTTTGATCTCACCACAAGTCTCTCTCTCGAAAAGTTTTTGAGTTTTGAGTGTTTTGATCCGCGTTATGTTGTGTTTTGGGGTTAAGAGGTGTTTTTGTAACGACTGGGACTGAGGTGGGTTACGGAGATTGACGGAAACATACCACAGGTGGGTTAAGTGATACTTTTCAAACCATAAGTAGGCAAAGTGATTTTCGCCCAAACCACAGGTGGGTTATGTGTAATTACCTATTTCTATTAATTTCCTCAATTCTGCCCCAAGTCGCATCATGCACTCTTCCTTTGCCCTTTTGAGATAATGACATTTTGTTGATGACCACCGCCCTTCAATTTTGTAATGATTAGATAACACCCAAACCTATCTGAGTTTCTTTGAAAAGTAAACGCGTTATCATCTTCTCTTATCGTCGTAAACTGTTTTGGATTCGCATCTAACACCACTTCTTCTAAGTTATGCAACAACCACTTTATAGTTTTCTTACCCATAAACATGAAGTTCATATAACCATTTCCACTCTCATAGATTTTAAGAATAAAAACCTTCCTCCTCTTTTAGAGACATAGTGGATAATAAACCCCTTAACTTTTATGTTATTGCAAAAAAAGGTTAAATTGGTGAAAAAATGGTGAAGGGGGTTTTACTGTTGTAATATCAAAGTTTATGTACTAAAGTGGCAAAAGAGAGTTAATGCTACAATACCAAAAGTTATGTACTAAATTGGCCAAAATAGAAGTTCCCCCCTAAAAATAAAAAAAACACTATAGGAGTTAATAAATTGCCATAGCCTATCAGAATTTTTTTTTGATAACCTATCGGATTTTAATTACAAGGGAAATTTGTAAATTTTTCGAAAAAAAAAACTATGATTTTTTATCCTTTTTTTTTTGGGAGTAAATAGGAATACTTAAGGTCTATTTGGGGTTCGTTTATTTTGCTGAAATTGAAAACTTTTTGCTAAAAGTATTGTAGATAAATGTGAAAGTTAGTTGAAATAGTACAGCAGGACCCATGAATAGTACCAAAAGTATAGTTGGACCTATGAATAGTAGCAACAATAAGCTGAATAGTAAAATAAGTTGGCAAAAATAATTTTTGCCAAACGGACACTTATTAGAACATATACGAAAATAATAATACTAGTGTTTTAGACCGGATTTATAATACATTACTTAACTATAGTACAACTACAGAAGAGTCTAACCTTTATAATTATAGATTAAGATTATAAATAGCCGATACTATTTTTTATCTTTCTAAAAAGAAAAAAAACAAAAAAACCTCCTACAGCCTTTCTTATATCTTTTTCCAAAACTATATATATATATATATATAGCTTCTTTTTTTTTTTTTTTTTTGATAAAATATATATAGCTTACTTTGAGCGGTGGAGAAAAAATAATAAAGGGTTGATTTTGAAAAAGTGATACCACATGAGTGAGTTCATCAAAAAAAGAGATACCAGTACCACATGAGTGAGTCACAAGACCGACAGAAGTCAGAAGCTCTCTTAATTAGGTTGTGTTAACGTAATTCAAAATAAAAAAGAAATAAACTTTATCCATCAAACCGGCGCACTGACAAGCAAGCACTGTTCCGGTGACCGAAAGTTTCGGTTCACGGAGGTTTTAGCAAGTGTCGTGTCTTTCAAATTTATCAAATCAAATAATGTCTTCCACCACCACAGTACTACTTTTTGTTTTTTTGAATCTTCGATTATTATTTATTATATATATGCCTCTGTCACAGTGTTTTTCGGTTTCATCTTTTACCATAATTTTATGTAAATTGGGGTTTTCTTTTCAGGACAAACCAATGGACTCCGACAACGTAATTGTCGATGATAAGCACAACATTGAAGCCGCAGAAATTCTTGCCAATGAGGCTCAGGTATACCCTTTTGATTTTTGATGAGGGCTTTTTGAATTTTGCATAATTTGTTTATGTGTGTGTGTGTCTCTGTCTGTCTGTCTTTAGCATTTGCCTATTACCGAGGCGGCGCCGTTATACGAGCAACTTCTAACACTGTTTCCCACCGCTGTGAGTTCCTCTATCACCCTTCTTTTTGTATAATAATATTAATATCTCACTTCAATTACCTATCAAAAACAAAAAAAAAAAAAAACAAAAAATTCTGGTCCCCAAACTTTAACACATGAGTGATTATAGGTACTGAGTTTAAAATGATCGCATTTAGTTATCTAGATGACATGGCCAAACTACTAATTGATACATCATCACTGAATATGAGTTATTTAGGGGCTAAAATCAATCACTTTAAGTAATTTAGGGACTAAAAGCGATCACTTTAAGTTATGTAGGGATTAAAATTGATCATTTAAGTTATTTAGGGATTAAAATCGATCACTTTAAGTAATTTAGGGACTAAAAGTGATCACTTCAAGTTATTTAGGGACTAAAATCGTTCTCTTTTAAGGTTTTTATTTTTTTATTTTTTTACTTTAAACTTTAGGGACTAAAATTGCTCATGAGCTAAAGTTTAGGGACCAAGAATGTATTTTGGTTTTGGATTGTTATGATTTTGCTGAACTGTAAATGCATCTCTGAGGACATTGTATGGACTTCCATAGATCATGGTCATCTTTTCTATTTTTATTTTATTTTCAGCCTTCATTTTTCTTTGTATATTCTGTTATGCAGTGGGTAGCTTGTATTTCAAGAGTGTCATCATGCATGATTTAGCTAGTTCTAAAAATGGTATTGGGCAAAGGAATTGCTTTTTTAGGAATAAGAAGTAAAGTGCATGCTATTTCTAGTAGGAGGTTTATGACTTGTGAGAGGGGTCATTATATGAGCTGTTGCTGATATTTTGATATTAGATTTAGAAGATAAAGTTTTGATGATAACAGTGAAACCATTGACCATCTATTCCTTCATTGTCCCGTTGCTCTGGAGTTGTGGGATATGGTTTTTGGTTTATTTGGAGTTTGTTGGGTTATGCCAATGTCTGTTGTTGAGCTTTTTGCTTGCTGGCAAGGTTGATTTGGTCGCCATCGCAATGGAGATATATGGATGGTTGTTCCTCAATGTTTGATGTGGTGTATTAGGAAGGAAAGAAATAGTAGGTGTTTTGAAGACAATGAGCGTTCTATGCCTGATCTCAAGCTTCTTTTTTTCAGAACCTTATTGGACTGGTTCTCAGTATGGAGAAACCATCATTTTTCTTCTTTTTCGGATTTTCTTGATTTATGTAATTTCTGTATTTGATATGTACACCCCTATATACTTCCTGTGTACTTGGGTGTCTCTCTCTTTTCGTTATCAATAAATCCTTATTACTTATAAAAGAAAAAGATAAAGTTTTGATGATGAGCTATTGCAGTTGAGTTGTGCAAAATTAAAATGCTAGAGACTAGTTCTACATGCTTAAATTAAACCACTTGTAAAAAGAATCTTCCAAACAAGCTTAGATGCTAGAATTTGGGTAGTCCACTGTAAAAATGAAGGAGAGTCTACAACTAGATGGTAAGAATAAGGAAAGATCATGACTTGGATGCAATGATTGATGGTGCTGTCTAACTATAATCATAATGCTGAATTTCTTGAGCTAATAAATTTCCAACTAGCTGGTTGTTGAGGACTTGCATGGTTCCAATAAAGGAGGTAAGAGGAAGCCAATTGAGATATAGGGGGAGAGAAATTAGAGAAGAAGAGTACATAAGAGCAAGAAAATAAGCAATTAGATGTAATTATCATTCTTTTGTTGAATATGAGGCCATGAAAGAGTTTTATAAGGAATCCCTTCTTCATGTTTGGTATTTCGTGGTGGTAGTAGATGAGAGGTTGTTTGAATTTGTGAGCTTTGTAAACATCATCAATTGTAACCCAAGAAGTTGCTTTGAGGCTTCTCAAAGAATTTATTTAGCAGATGACAGTTCCCTTTCAATCTTGTTTTGGCGCTTGATGTGCTTCGTATAATTCTTCGTATAGTAATGTCACTTATTGTTATAGGTTGGCTTATGATTTTAGTTATTTAATATTTTTATGATCACTGTGCCAAGGAGCTCTAGGTCAAATGGTACCTCCTTCTGACATTATAAAACGGGTAGAGGATGAGGTTGTTGGTTCAAGACCCACTAATTGCGTGTATAACTTACCATTAAACAAAATGTTTTTGATGGCATTGTTTGAGGCAGGATGAAATTGAGTCTCACTCTCAACCTAGAGGAACTTCAGTTCTGAGATTAACATGGTTAAACGTGTATTAGCTAGTAATATTTTTGGAGCGAATAAGCTTTATAATATTTCCTTGCACAAGTTGAAGGCTACTTCATCCCAAAGTTACTGTAAAGGCTGTACTAATTTAGATGACATTACAACACACTTATCTTGTAGGCTATTAGACTCTTATCATGGAGAGCACGTATGGTAGTAGACATGTCATATTAAAATTTCCAATTAATTTTTAAATTGACAATTTGTTGACTCTTGAACTCTAAGGTCTGCAGCCTGATCAAGTGACTTTATCCATATTAAATTTGATTGTCTCATCCATATATTGGAAATAGGTCTTTATCCTGGTTGGAGAAGTTTGGTGGCATAGATGATAGATTGCTTAATTTATTAACTGTTCAAAAAAAAAAAAAAAGATTGCTGAAGTTATCAACTCTTTATCTCCAGGCAAAATATTGGAAACAATATGTTGAGGCACACATGGCTGTGAATAATGATGATGCTACAAAACAGCTATTTAGCCGTTGTTTATTAAACTGCCTTCAAATACCTCTCTGGTATGTTACCTATTTTACATTCATATGGCACTGGTTGACGAATTGAGTTGGTGCAGATTTATAGATATTTGTTAATTATTAAAGAAGATGTTTAGGTATATGTTATGGTAAATGAGGATTATGATTTTTGGTTCTTTAAAGGTTAATATTTTTATGAAAATTATTATGCTTTATTTTAGAATCTTGTAATGGCCACCTCCAATTTTGCAGTCTTGCGTAATTTCTGCTCTCCTTAACTCCACTATGCTGTTGGCATCCAACATTGCTTCCTCTCTATTTTCAGTTTTTTTTGTTTAATTAATTAATTAATTATTTATTTTAATTTATTATTATTTTTATGATAAGTATTGATTTTATATTAATAGAAAAGATTACTTCTTGCTCATGATGTTATTTTAAGTTGCTGGGCGGTTCAGCTCATATCTAATCTTGTTATATATCTCAGGAAGGATATATATACTGATTTCTTCAGCTTTCTTTACTTTCTCAAATAAATTCTACCTAAGGTTTTCTTTGTCAATTCATGATTCCTGACTTTGAATTTCACATTGAGACGTTTTAAGTACATTAAAAGATCAAGGTTTTATTGATCATTGTAATTTGCATGCTTGTGGATTGTTAATCTTTATGTTTGGTTTTTGATTTAATTGATAATTGTAATTTGTGTGCTTGATTGTTTTGTCCCCATTTGTAGGCGACTGTTTTTTGGTATCAATAAAGTTTCACTATTTATCAAAAAAGTAAATAAACAAGATCAAGATTTATGTAAGTAGTCACTGGAATAAAAAAAATATATCCACAAAAGACATGACAAAGCCTGGAATAAGTAAAGAAATGATTTTAACTATATTGTGTAACAAACCATAATATTGATGTCTTGCCCAGCTCTGCATCTTCTGACAATGATGGTTGCTAATATAGCCAAAGATCATACATTTTTATAGTGATGATGTCAATTAATTCTGTTAAAAAGTAAAACTAGTTTGCAAACTCACATTACTCACCTTATCTTTGAATTCCTTTACAACCCTGAGAAGACAGCTTCTTCAAATGAAGAATCATTTATACTCAATGTAAAACATGGTTTTTTCTAAGCTGAGAAGATTTAATTGTTTTTCTTGTCTTATCTTATATTGTCTATTTAGTTAGAAATCTCTCTCTCTCCTCCTGGTACTGGTTTGAAGTGTTTCATTGTTTGCTTATTGGTCTTGTAGGCGGTGCTACATTCGTTTCATTAGAAAGGTCAATGAGAAGAAGGGGATAGAGGGTCAAGAAGAGACTAGAAAAGCTTTTGATTTTATGCTCAGCTATCTTGGTGCGTTATCTCTCATAAGCCCTTTAAGATGTTTGTTAATGTAGCATTTTATTCATACTTGTTAATTTTTTTGGAAAATTGCAAAAATTTTAGTTCTTTTGGCAGTAGTATTTTGCTCTGTTTGTTTCAACATTAACATTTTTTGGAAAATGAGTTATTTTTCAAAAAGTATTTTCTAGAAAATTATCTCATTTTCCTGTATTTGGTAGCAAGTAGCGATCTTGAAAATGTGAATCTTTACTCCTTTGATATGACTTATTTTTAAAGGTTTTTTTTCCGATAAAAGTTTTTGGAAAACAAAACTCTCTTTTTTTTTATTATTTTATTATTTTATTTTTTACTTATCAAAAAAAAGATAGAGTTGTTTTCCAAAAACTTTTATTGGAAAAAAACCTCTAAAAATAAGTCATATTTTCAATAGAGTTTTTCATTGATCAAAGACAGTTTTCCTTTGTTCTGTTTTCTTTTACGCTATCAAACAAAGGAAACGTGGAAAAATATCTTCACATAAGGTTTTCCATTGAAACAAATGGAGTGACAATCACGTGGCAATATGAATTTCTTGATCAAAGGTCAATACATCCCATAAAACGAGAAAACCATCTTCACATAAAGTATCTAAAGAATACTCAAGTGTATCCCTAAGAAACTTGCCTTAGATTGTTGGTAGATCTTAATCAAAGGTATTGACATCCCATGGCAATCTGAATTTATGATAGTGGTTTTGATTAGTTGACTCTGCGGAATACAGGTAGGAGTGTAAGTTATATTTCCTAAAACCCATTTGAGGTGAAAAGATATAGAAGGAAGTATGTGTTAATTCTTTGAGATCTTCCGTTTCTCATTTATAGAGCAACAGAAGTGTCTCGAAATTTTATGTAATTATGCGTGGAACTTTTATTTCCTCAAAATTTAGTGTGCTTCTAAGGAGTCTGAATGCAATGGTTCAATATGTTCTTGGGGGAATTGGTGATTATGCTAGTGTGGGGTTCTGAGAATAAAAGTTGTCTAGGTGATTTCTTCTATTTTGAGAATTGTGTTGGATCAAGGGAAAAGTTCTGTTTAAGTAAGAAATTGTGTTCCGTTGCTAATACATGAGTCTGTAAGGTATGGTTTAAGACTTCTAATATTTGTCTTGATTCTACTTTTATCAAGGCTATATTGTCCAATGCAGCCATGAGCACAGTTAAGCTTCTCACTCGTGTTGCAGAGTTCAACTTTGGTCAATGAATGCTCCAAATTATCTTGAATACTTATTCAGCATTTTGAGATTTTTTAGATTTTAAGCTGTGCAAAATTGTTCAAGTAATCATGCAGGAAGAGAGATTCAACCAATGTTTTGATAGTCAAATTGCATCACTCATAAAATTGTTGGGGCATTTGATGTCTACCAGACTGGATTAAAAGTGAAATGTAATGTTTAAAAGGAGTGTCCTTATAGTTAGAGAAAATTATGGAGAGGAAAAAGATATTGACAAATTACAACCCATCTCTTAGGAAATAGTTTTGTCTAGACCGAACTCTAATATTAAATTGCAGTGATGTATTCTTTTTCAAAAGGTTCTTTTTGGAAAACAAAGTCATTAAAAGGCAAATGAGAAACCTTTAAACTAGAAGAAAGATTAAATTAATCTTCTGTTAGTCTCATGCGCTTATGGAGATAGGTTGTAATCGCAAAAGACCAGCAAGGGGGGGGGGGGGGTGGGGGGGAGTTGACAAGCTGTATATAGGCGGAATATCCTTCTTGTTTGCGTACATGCAGGAGTAAGTGAGGGATTTATTTAGTTGATCAACCATACTAGTTCTTGTACCATCTCAAAAAAAGAAAAAGAAAAAAGAAAACTTATTATACAAGTAGAAGTATGTAATTAAGATGGATTCATCTACTGAAAAGACTAAACTACATTACTAATATTGAGCGATCTGATTGTTCTTATACTCAATGCATGTGTTTTCAGGAGCAGATATAGCATCTGGGCCTGTCTGGATGGAATACATCACCTTCTTAAAGACATTGCCGGTTTGTTGGCTTCTCCCTTTCTCTTTTCCAAATTGTATGATTGCACTATGGGTAGAATGAACCAGTAATGCTATTCAATTAATAGATTTGTTGTTTTTATTGTCATTTCCATATTAAAAATGAGATGATCATTGACGCAAGGAGCACCAAAATCATTTAAGATTTTATTTTTTTAATTTGAAATTATTTTTGGTTTTGAATTTGGGTTTTTTAATATTAAGGGTTTCATGGAATTTAATTGGATATTTCCATGAGTGTAATCCTTGAAACCCTATTTAACTAATGCTCTTGTATGGGTGAAGGATATTAGAATTTGAATAAAAATTTATGAGTTGAGAATGTGTTTCCCCTTCGTTTGGTGCTGATGCCAAACGCACTTAGGTACTAATGCCTAAATTTTCTTTGCTTGGTGCTCATTCCAAGCAAACCCCTAGGTGCTAATTCCTAGGGTTTTTCCTTTTTCCCTTTGCTCAATTTCCCCTTTTATCTTCATTTGATATTGTCTGGCATCAATCATGCAGGCTCAAAACACTCAGGAAGAGTCCCAAAGGATGACTGCTGTTAGGAAAGTATACCAAAAAGCTATCGTCACGCCTACTCATCACATTGAACAACTTTGGAAGGACTATGAGAACTTTGAAAATTCTGTTAGCCGCCAACTGGTAACTATTTCTGGATTGCAATATTAACTTGAACTAGTTGGTATTAAATGTATGTAGTTATTCATATGTTATGCATGTGTATTTTACAATCTAGAAGGGGATATTTTTCTAAAAATTGGCACCTGATGATATAGTATTATGCAGGCCAAAGGACTGTTGTCCGAATATCAACCGAAATATAATAGTGCCAGGGCTGTCTACAGAGAGCGGAAAAAATATGTTGATGAAATTGACTGGAATATGCTTGCTGTACCACCATCTGGTTCTTACAAGGCAAGTTTCTGCTTCGTATGCTGCAATTTATAATTGTTAACCCACAGATGGTTTTAGTAGTAGTTGGTTTTTGTTATTCAGACACAATAATGGTGCATGTGCGGCCCTTGATTTTCAAAGGAAGCAAACAATCTGAAACCAAACTTTTCTTTTCTTCAACAAGCTATATAGTCTTTGAATTTTTGCTTGACTTGTTTGTACAAGTGTCTAAGAAAACATGCTGCAAGGATTTGCCTCGATATTCTAAGGCAAGATGTTTATATGCTTTTCAGTCTTAAGGAAGAGGTCAATGTGCCTGTTCTTATTCATAAGGAAAAAAAAAAAAAAAACGTGGCAAACATGCCTGCATTGGTTTGCGGAAAGTGAAACAAATTGCACCACTTTTAGCTGTGTTCCAAGCCCATGATACATGTTTACTTGATTTATAGTATCATTTGAATGGAAATGAAGCCCTTTATAACCTCATCTCATTTGTAGATGAGAAGTTTTTATTCCGTATAACAGGTTGTCTGCATCTCATTTGCAGATAAGAAGTTTTTATTCCATATAACAGGTTATCTGCATCTCATTGGCATATTAGAAGTTTTTATTCCATGTAACATTTTATGTTTTCAGTTATATTTGTTATGGAAATTTGTTATTCGTTTTTACTTACAGGAAGAACTGCAATGGATGGCATGGAAACGGCTGTTAGCTTTTGAGAAGTAAGAAGCAGGGCCACAATGTCCTTTTGTTTCAGCAGCATGCATCTAGATTTCAACTTAGACATAATTGTTATTATAGATGTTCACTTATACTTCTCTATGTTGTAATGGAAGATTTATATCACTTGGGCTTTATTTAAGTTGTTGAGGGTTCAGATTTTGCAAATAAAAGAAACTTTTTCTGTAAGACATACCATATTTTTAGTGGTGTTGAAATTATTAAATGGAAGTTTTTGTTCTTGGAAATTATGTGACAAAGTTATCAAATGCGGCAAGTTTTTCAAACTTTATTCTTCTGGATAAGGAAAGTCTGTATATTTTTTTTTTCTTAACTTTATATATAAAAAATGTCTCTATATACTCATAACCATTTTACTGCCATGAACTTTAATGCAAAAAAATTGGCAAACATTAGAGAAAAGACGCACTTTGGCAGATACTGATTATTGGTCTTAAATGGCAATCTGTTGGGTGTTATATCGCAGATCTTCATCTCTGAAACTGGGCTACTCTTTACTCTCTTTCCCATATAAGTTAACTTTTGAAGTGGAATTGAGATTTACAAATAGTTAAAAGAAATTTATGTGATTCAAGTTAAAGAACTTGTCATTTTGTAGCTGTGGCATGAATTTCTTGTTTGCTTTATGGATGTTGATCTTGCTGGAACTTTCATGGAAGATTTATATATTGATCTATTTATGTGTTGCATTCCAGAGGAAACCCACAAAGGATAGACAGTGCGTCCTCCAACAAGCGAATTATATTCACTTATGAACAGGTAGGAAAAAATTTGTTTGGTATAAAGTGTCTCCATTATAACATATGAATTGAAGTATCTGTCTTTGTTGGAAATCTACCTACCTTACATGCTCAAATCTTCTTAATTTTCCAAGATGTCATTTGCTTTTTAGTCTTTTAAACATACCTATTGTAAGTGGTGGATAAGTTGCTACCTGAGTCAACTGCAACCTGTTGAGCATTGCTAGTCACTGCAGTTACTGAGGTGTTGCTTGCGATCTGTCTACAAGTCTCATATATTAATTGTAGTTTTCTTCTCATGTAGTTATGAGACAAATATCTATGAATATTCTGTGTAAAGAATTATATTCTATGACAATTTTATATATGATATACCTTATTATGTGTGGTCCATCTAAGATAAATGTGGGTAGCTGAAAACTAGTACACATGTATCTCTCTCATATATATGTGTGTGTGTGTGTTGTTACAACTTATTCTGGATCTCAGAAAGAACAAGTAAAAGGAAAAGAAATAGTAAATATGTCTACGATAGGTACCTAATTTCATTAGTAGTTTCACAATTTTTCTTTACATTCTGAAGTAACTGAGAATCCTTAATTTTTTCCCTGGTTGGTAGGTAGTTCAGGATGACTGAGGGAAAGTTTGAAGAAACAATTTTAAGAGAATACTATATTTTTCAAAGTCAATCTTTCATAAGATTATGTGCGTGTGTTGTTATAACTTATTCTGGATCTCAGAAAGAATAAGTAAAAGGAAAAGAAAATTTAAATATGTCTACAATAGGTACCAATTTCATATGCAGTTTTACAATTTTGCTTTACATTCTGATGTAACTGAGTATCCTTAATTTTTTTTCCTGGTTAGGAGGTAGTTCAGGATGACACAAAGAAAATGTGAAGAAACTTTTTGAAGAGGATACATTTTTTTCAAAGTCAAATAAAATAAAAGATGGAAAAAAAAGTAAAAAAAATTGCAACTAATATATCAGTTCTCTAGGTCAAAACATTCTTCAACTGTTTAACCAAAACATTATTGGACTGGCTGTCAGCCTTGAGGGATCTTTATTTATTTTCTATTGCTGATTTATTAGATTTATGCAATTTTTGTTACTTTGTTTACCCCAGTATACTTGGGTGACACCTTTTTCTGATATATGTATATTTCTATTAATTATAATAAAAAAGCTGTTTAATCAACTTGCTTTTCTAAGATACTAGCTGCTTGCTAAATTATATCGAGCTTTCAAAGTCTTCCTTGATCTATGAGAGCCACCAATGAGATGTGATGAATCGAAGAAATTGCCAAGAAGCAAGATAGAGAGAATACTCTTCTATTCAAAATCAATCTTTCATAACTTGAAGGCCCAAATAGGACTCATCCCATAATCTGCTTAATTCTTTAAAGGGAATGTTTGAAATGGACAAAGAGTAGAGGAGAATCAGGAGGCTAGAGGGAAAGGTGGTCGGAATATACTAAAATTTAGCACATTCTGGTCATCTTCCCTTCTCCCCTCCTCTCCTATTCCCCCCATCCATCCAAACATAGGGTATGATACTTGCTGGTTGCCAAATTATATTGCACTTTCAAAGTTGTCCTAGATCTATGAGAGCCATCAAGTGTTGCAATCTCTATTGTTGATTTTGTTGATTCCCTTTCCTTTTGTATAAGATGATGATTATGTAATTCTTTAGGAGTACATTGTGCACTCATTCAAGGTGCATGAAGTACCTCCTCTATTTCCAAAAAAAAAAAAAATGCTTACTACTTATAGAAAAAAAGAAGAAGAATCAATGAGATGTGATCTATGATTGGACTACTCATACGGCACATAGTGTTTGATTACCTCTCTTGATTTGCGCGGGTTCCAAAAGGAACCTCTTAGTTTTTGTTTTCCTTAAATGTGTTATTGCCTTCACTACTCTTTGTTCATTCAGTTTTGTTATATTTGCTCATTGCATTGTGCTGGAATTCCAGTGTCTGATGTATCTATACCATTATCCTGATATATGGTATGACTATGCTACATGGCATGCAAAAACTGGTTCAATAGATGCTGCAGTCAAAGTATTTCAGCGAGCTTTGAAGGCTCTTCCTGGTAATTTGCTTCTCATTTTTGTGTCCTTCACTTAAATAAGATTTATGATTATTCTGTTACTTATAAAAAAAGATTTATAGTTATTCTTTAGTAACTCTCACGGCTGTCTCTTCTTATCTTGCTGTACATGGCTGGACTCTTATCAAATAGGTGTCTAGTAGTTTGATGTGAATCTTGATTTTAGGGCAGCTTTTTTGCCTTTACTTTGTATCTGGCATGGCCTGTATCATTTCTTGCTTTCTTTTGCTCCTTTTTATTTTTCTCATTTGCTTTTTCTTCCTTAATATGTATGGTCAGACTCAGAAATGCTTAGGTATGCCTATGCAGAGCTGGAGGAATCTCGTGGAGCAATTCAGGTAAGTAGGACCTGACATGTTTTCTACATGCTTAAGTCCTTGGGTCTTAGTATTTGAACTTTGCTTCTGCTTTATTGTAGTCTGCAAAGAAAATATATGAGAGCCTTCTAGGGGATGGGGTTAACACAACAGCACTTGCTCATATACAAGTAAGTAACTTTGAATTGTTTAGTAGAGATTTTTTTTTCTTCAGAGTAAGTTTTATGTTTGACAGTTGTAATGAGAGATGGAAATGTTTCTCTCGCATGTCTCAATGAGAGAGGTTTAGACTAAATGAAAAATAGAATCTTTGGAAGTCTCATGATATTTAATTCTGAAAGTCATGGAGTGAGTCTGCATTCTGGTAAGTAGGAACTTCCAACTACAAATTCTTTAAGGTCCATAGCCTAGTTCTGCACTAAGGGTCAGTCCAAGCCAAGGCTTTGGACATTTCATGATAGTTTAGTCTAAATTGGGTCAAATATGCAAAGTTTTTGTTTGTACATGCTTGTTCCTGCATGTATGTCAGTGTTGTGTTTAGAAATTTTGATTTTGGTTGCCAATGAATGGCATAGAAAAGTGGTGAATCCACTGTTATCATTTATGCAAGCATAAATATATACCATGGATGACAGCAGATGCTAAATCTCTACTAGGTACTGTTGGAAATCCTGAATATATCGGTCTGTGTTTGCTCACATTACTCTCAAAGCATAATATTAAATGGTGTCACATTAAAATTTAGATATTTGATGGCATGCATATTCCACAGCTTGTCAATATACTTTTCCCATGATGGATATCATTTTTGTTTTTCATGCTGCAGTTTATTCGCTTTTTAAGGAGAACTGAGGGTGTTGAAGCAGCTCGCAAGTACTTTTTAGATGCTCGAAAATCCCCAAACTGCACGTACCATGTTTATGTCGCTTATGCAATGATGGCCTTTTGTCTTGACAAAGATCCAAAGGTCCTTTTTTCTTTTTTAGTTTTAATCTTCATGTCATATTGATATGGTGGGGTTATGTCTTCTACAAAAGCACTGCATTACTTATTATGATTATTTCTTTACTCCCTCCATCCCATGTTGTTAGTCCTGTTTAGGAAACCCAACTTTGGAGCCTCATTTAATGCATTATCTTTAATAAAAAGATACAAGTTCCCAAAACCACCCTCCTTAATTTAAATTCTGGTGAAGGGGAGTATTGACTTTTTAAATAAAGTAAATGGTAAGTTAGGGAATTTATTTATTGACTTTTCAAATAGGACTCCATTTTAGGACATGCTAAAATGGAGTAAAGGACTAACAGTTTGGAATGGAATGGGTATATTAGTGTGTTTTTGGAAAGCCCAAAAAAGCCAGCTTTTTGGCCTTTTTGAACTTATTTTGGTGGGTCCCACACCATAAAAAGAAAAAATCCCCTTCTTTTCTACAGTAAGTGTATCCACACACTCTGAATTGAAAAAAATGGCCACTTTCTGCCTACTGATTGTTGTAACTTGTATGTTGGTGTTGACCAGACATTGTGAAAGCTGTCTTGTTCCAATAATATAGTGGTGAAAAAGCTAGATGAATTAAAATAGTTTGGGATGATATTTGCTATTAAGGGCTTTCCTCTGCCCTTTGTCTCCTCCCCCCCTCTTTAGTGGGATGCACCTACCTAAACATATTCCTACCTTCTGGGTTTCAGAAACTAATTGACATAGATTTGGTACTTTCTGATGGTCTGTTGTGTTATGTTGGCTTAAGAGTAAATATTTATAAGCCATCATTTTTTTTTCCGCATCCTGCAGGTTGCACACAATGTTTTTGAAGCAGGATTGAAACGGTTTATGCATGAGCCTGTATACATTCTTGAGTGAGTTCATCTATCTCGTAATCAGAAATTATGCATGTTACAGAGCTTTGATGATGGACAAATGGGATACACTACTACCATTTAGTAAAATCATTTTGTCTTATTGGTAATTCAGCTTATAATTATCAATTATTAATGTCCTTGATGTCACAGATATGCAGATTTTTTGACACGCTTGAATGATGATAGAAATATCCGGGCCTTATTTGAGCGGGCACTAAGTTCACTGCCACCAGAGGAATCTGTTGAGGTAGACCCCCAATACACACACCCATGAGCATGCATGTATTCTTGTATTATTTCCAGTTCCTAATGATTTATCTCTTAACTAGCAAGTTTATTTGACCTTATGACATATGGCTTATGTTGTTCCCTGTACTTAAGGTTTTTTAAGGATTTTATGGAGATAAGAAGAAAACATATCAATTCATTGGGGAAAGATGCTTAAATATTTGAATGGTCAAAGTCAAAGTCCAATATAAATTTAGTGGCAGTACAAGGCATTTTAATCTTGAACAGGCACAAACTTCACATGCCTGAATATTCGTTACCCTTTTGTGTGTTTGGCATGTTGGATCTTTTTTATTTTCTTGGAAAATGCTACAGACAACTGGTGGTACATATTTTGAGGAATAAAAGGACTAAATGTGCGAAAGGAATTTGATTTTCAGTTAAAAGGCTATGGATTCTGAGAATGAGTTTGAAAAGACTGAAAAAGTTAGGCTAAAACTCATTTTACACTTTCTAAGTGAGGTAATTTAATTTTGGTCCTTAAAGTCCCAGTTTTGTCTAGTTTGTCCGCAGAGTTTGTATTCATTGTTAATATGGTCCTTCCATCTACTACTGTTAGTAGGAATGCTGTTGAGGCTCTAAAAATAGTCATTTAAATTTTTTTTTTCCCCAAATTTTAATACTGACGAAGGTAACCAAAATTTCTTTATTGGGTATTGGTAGATTTTTGGCAAAGAGTCCCTCAAGCCTAGTTTTTGGTATTTCTGTAATGGGTTTTTCATATTGGTACTGACAGAGAATCAGAAGTTACTATGACTTGGGATTTAAAACCCAGGGAAAGTTTGACTGATTATAATTTAGAAAGATTTCTGATCAAAATGGTGACCAACCCGACTGGTGGTGATCGGATTGGTTGGTTTTCCATTATTACTATTTTTCCTTTTTGCCCCCTTCGTTTTTCTTTCGGGATTTTGAATATTGGTTTGTGTGGGTTTGGTGGGTGAGGATGGCCTTGGACAGCATTGGGTTGCTGGAATTTGCACCAATTCCATGCTAGTCAAGGGCGAGCTAGGCACTTGCCTAGGTGCTTGGGCTAGGCGAGGCGCCACTAAGGCGCCTCTAAGGCTCTAAGTCTAGGTGCATGCCTTTAGAGCCTAGGCGAGCAAGGTGACTGCCTTAAACCATGAAAAAGGTGCTAAGGTAAGAGCCTCCGTTGTTGTTGTTGGGTTTAAATTTTTTTAATTTTTATAGAAGGTTGTTGTAATAACTATTAATTAGATTATTAATTTACAAAAGCTTGTTATAAAACCTATTTTTAGATTGATTAATTTACATAAGCTTGTTTTTAGATTTAGTGTTAGATTAATTTATTTATAAAAGTTTGTTATAAAATCTATTTTTAGAATAGTTATTAGAGTCTAAACCATATTAAGCCTATTTTGAAATCAATTAATAGTTCTAATTTCATGCAATACATTATAAAAAAAACTTGATTATAATTTATAATATTTCAGTACATTAGGTACAAATGATTTAAGTTTTGTATGTATAATAATTATATTTAGAATTTGGCGCCTTGCTATAATTGGGCTAGTGCCTTTTTATTTTTTCACGCCTTGGGCGATAGAAGGCTTTGGCTCCTTAATGTCGCCTTTTGCCTTTGACTACCTTGGCCACCAGATCTATTGTCTTCTCTCTGCCACTGCTGCTGCTCTTCTTCTTCTTCTTCTCAAATTTTTTTGAAGTGTTGTGGAATTACATGTGATTTTGTTGGTGCAAATTGGTTTCTGATTTAGTTGTTAGATGCATATGTGATTTCTCAGCTCTACGGTGGAATTTCAATCTTGAGATCCTAGGAACAATGATAGTGTCATGTGGAATCTTTGGTTTGAAAGAAACCAATGAGCCTTTGATGGTATCAAGCATCCTGCTTATGTCATCAAAGCATATTTTGCAGACACTGTTTGATTGGATGCATGCCCTAGGTGGCATTCCTTCTGTCTATTGTTGATTTTATTGATTCACTACTGTGTTCTATGTAATATGTATTGGGCAAGTACACACACCTAGTGTCTGTCCCTTTTTTTTTCCTTGTATATATATGTGTGTGTGCGCGCGTGCGCGCGCATAAAATGATAGTGTCAAGCAGTCCAACTCAATGAACAATACCCAGAGCAAAATGAAAAAAGAACTCATAAAATAAATTGACCCCAGAATTGAAAATTACTATAAAAAAACCCATTAAAACAGTGACCGATTCTTCATTCTGAGTCATTACATAGAACCCAGATTAGAAACAAAAAGAAAATGTGAAATTCAAACCAAGTGCATAATGAAAGTCCTGAAAGCCTCTTTAACCCATTAGTGCTGTCACTGAATTGTAGCTGTGAACCAAACTCCTCAAAGTTGAGGAAGGAGATTGTGGCAAGAGCAAAGGAAATTGGGCTGGCGGAAAAAGGGAACAAGAGAGGAGAGAGGTATTGAAGAAAAGAAGATGCTGGTGGTAAGGGATGAAGGGGCGGAGAGAGAGAGAGAGAGAGTTACATTTGATTTTGTAATAGAAAAAAAATCTTAAATCCTATTTTTTATTAGAAAAAAATTTAGTATTTTTTCCCAGTATTAAAAATAGACAAAAACTATGCTGTTTTTGAAGCGTTTAACGGAAATATTTTAATGGCATGGGATGGAAGGATCACGTTGACAACAAATACAAATTTTGAGGATGAAATTGAAAATTGAAATTTTAAGAACCAAAATGATAACTACCCCAAACTTACCAATGCCTTTGAATCCTTTCAAATAGTCCTCATATTAATTCTTGATGTGAAATTTTCACTTCCTTAAAATCTCTCTCTTGCTTTATATATTTGATTTTAATAACTGCAATGTTTGAAAGTATTAACAAATAAAAAAAAAAATAATGATTTCGCTTTTATATAAAAAAAAATAATGATGGGAATCTCAAAGCATAATGTATGTATGATATGTTCGCTGTAGCAAAAACGCATTGTGTTGATGTATTTAAATGCAAATTCAGCCAAAAAAAATAAATGCTGTAAATTTGTTTAAAGGTGTTCTAAATTATTTTGAGGCTTATGATTGAATGTTTGAAAACTTGTAAGACTATGGGAGTTCTTATATATTTTGTATTCTGCTATATTCTACCACTTACTCATTTTATATTTATTTGCTTCAAGGCATCATCTTGTTCATATCCAATCTTTTCATTGCTTGAGAGATTTTATGTGGTTTTTGTGTATACTCATTTGCAGGTCTGGAAACGATTCACCCATTTTGAGCAAACTTATGGAGATCTGGCTAGCATGTTGAAGGTAGTTGTTATTAAATTTAAATTTTCATGAAGATGAATATTCTTGTCCTCTTCTATGCATCATACTCTTTCATTTCCTTTGGAGTCGAGAGTTTCTATACTTGTATTTTATGTATTTGTTATTATTATTATTATTACCGTCATTACCATCATTTTTTTTGTTATTATTAATAATAACAAAACCATGTCAACTGTTTTGCACTTTAATCTTTAGGAATTATTTAAACAAATGTTTTTGCATGGGTTTGTTATACATTATTAGGTACAGGAAGGTGCTATACCATATTTTAATTGACTGCAGTTCTTTTTTAGTTTTGTGCTACTTAAGTTGAGGTTGGAACCAGTGTCCAATCTCAAATTCTGTTGGAGCAATGTGCATTAAATTTGGAGATTCATCTGTTTGATTTTATTGTTACACTTCTGATAACCTAGACCAAAGCATACTCTTCCAGCCAGAATATACTTCATGGAATTTCATTTATTAATACAAATTTCAGAAATTAGAATTGAGAGCATCATTGCAGGATAATATTGTTGAAAGAATTTTCCAGCAGTAATCTCCTACAGCCACAAACATGAGAAGATATGTTCTTTATCTTGACAGTATATTGAATAGTTTTAACTTATAATGAAATAGGAACTTAATTATTTCTCTTTGCTAGTGATTGTAAGTGTGATGGTATGTTATTAGAAAGTGTTTTTTTCCTTTAAAAATATAATAATTTTGGAAACTTTGGCTTCTAATTTATGTTGTTTGCATTATATTTTTCTGTAGTTTCTTTGATTTAGGCTTGCATGCTTTATAGGAGACCATTTTGTCATTGTCACCCGGTGAAGAAAAATGATCACATGCCATAGTTTTATTTTGCACGCTTTTCTAAAAAACCTAAGTATTGGTTCTTTTTCTGTAATTTTAATGGTTTGTAAGCTTCTAATGTTGAAGGTAGAGTGTGCAGGTAAGTGTTAAGTGATTCTTTGGATATCTTTCTGAATTGTGAGCGTCATTGAATTTCACTGACTAAATATTTGTTGACTGTTTAACATCATATAGGTCGAACAAAGAAGGAAAGAAGCTCTTTCTAGAACAGGGGAAGAAGGACCGTCAGCTTTAGAGGGATCATTGCAAGATGTTGTATCACGTTATACTTTCATGGATCTATGGCCATGCTCTTCAAATGACTTGGATCATTTGGCACGGCAAGAGGTATATTCATTTAGAATATTTTGTTGTCATTATGCTTTTTATTTTTTATTTAGGTAATAGAACTTTTATTGAAAAAATGAACATCGTGTTCATGATGATGAACACTTTGGACATGAAGAGAATACAAAAAGCTCAAAGCTAACAGATTGTAGAAAGCAGAAATTGAAATACATTGTGTAAGACCCCAAATACGAGCCCATTGAAATGAAGTACCAAAAAGAAGATCTTTTAAAAGATCTCTCATTATCTTCAATGATACTAAGTTCCTGCCAAACTAACCACAGTAGGCAACACTTTGGACATGAAGAGAATACAAAAAGCTCAAAGCTAACAGATTGTAGAAAGCAGAAATTGAAATACATTGTGTAAGACCCCAAATACGAGCCCATTGAAATGAAGTACCAAAAAGAAGATCTTTTAAAAGATCTCTCATTATCTTCAATGATACTAAGTTCCTGCCAAACTAACCACAGTAGGCAACCTGTTATCATATTCCAGATAGTTGACAGGTGCTTCCCAAACCAATTGTCCCAAGCAAAAAAAGAAGATATAACCATCTTTGGCATCACCCAATGGACTCCAAACACATGACAAACTTCTCACCATAAAGCATAAGCCAACTTATAGTGAAGTAAGAGATGCTCCACAGTTTCCCCATCACGCCACACCGACACATGCAACACCAATTAACAAGGGACTGTCATCTCTTAACAAGATAATCAATGGTAAATATCCCATCCTTGATTGCTGTCCATAAAAAGAATGACACCCTTTTAGGTACCTTTACACACCAAATGCTTTTCTAAGGAAAAACAATAGTAAGATTACCAAACAACCAATTATAAAAGAAGCACACATCAAGCACACCATTTAGAGTCAACTTCCAAGATAGCTTATCCTCCCCCTCACCTCTCGGCATACAGGAGTAAAGAAGCTCAAAAAAAAAAAAATCAATGGCCTCCAACTCCCAATCACGAGGAACTCTTCGGAATTGTAAATTCCAACTCCTTTCTCCCGCTTTGGAGGCAAAAACAATCAAGTAAAAAATCCAAGCTTCTTTGGATTGAGAATAGGCATTCAGATTTGGGTAAAGATTCTGTAGAGGTGTATGTCCACTGCATGAGTCATGGCAAGAACAAATCCGGTGGCCCTCCCCTACATCATACACTATCTGTACAAAAAATCTCGCTTCCCCTGTGCTAATACCCTTCCACAAGATCAGTGGCTGTACAAGTGGAGGGTTGGGATGTAATTCATATAACTATATAAAGAAAGAGAAGTCCTCTAGAAGGGGGGACACACAAAAAATTTGAAAGAGAAATATACCCTATGCATCTATACTCTGTACAGGGCCGGTTTAACAACTTTGGGGGCCTTAGGCGAAAATTTTAAGTGGGGCATTTTTTATATTTAAATATTAATCAAATTTTAAGTATAGAATAATACAACCTAGTTATTGCAATTTTTCTAAAACCGTGACCACTTTAAAGTCTAAACTTGTAGAAATAAAAATTAATTTATTACATGATTCAATAAATTAATGTCACTATAATACAAATGAGTTGATATGATACACATCAAATTATTAATTGGTATGATAATTTATAATAATTGATAAAGTAAGAAAACGTGCTGTCCTATGACTGTGGGCTGTGCAGCCTGTGCAGTGTGCAGCGTGCAACTGTGCAGCCTGTGCCGCTGTGCAGTGTGCAACTGTGCAGAAAACATGCTGTCTAGCCTGTCCTATGTGCAAAAAACGTGATGTCCTATGACTCCTATCAATCAATCATGCAGTGAAATAGACTAAAAAAAAAAAAATTAAATTGAATAAATAGCAGACTCCTCATCTTAATTTTCGGAAAGATAGAGAGGGGGAGAAGATTACCTCTAGAATGCCCACGGCTCACGCTGCCCCTTTTCAATTTTGAATCTACTGTGAATTGAAGGGAATCAACAAAGAAAGATTTCAAGCTAGACTTGAGTTTACAGAAAAAGATCAAGAATCAAGATGAAGAAAAGAAAGGTAAGAACATAGATGGAGACGCAGAGAGATAGGGAGATGAGAGATTTTTCTTTTGTTTTTGAAATTTATAATCTCTATGTGCGCACCCCAAACGAGCTTAAAAGGTCTGGTTTCCTTTTGGGCTCACAATATATTTATAATGTGGGCTTTAGATTTCCTACTCTGGGTGATTCTAACCTAGAGACCCAGCAATATCTCTCCAACCTTTGTATCTTTGGATGAGATCTTACACCTCTAGTACACCAACCTCCTCTAGTCACTCCATATTTCCTTGCTATATCTTAAAGCCATAATTGGTTACTTTCCTTCCCAAAGCGCCACAACCACTTTCCAAGCAAAGCTTGGTTAAACAACCCAATCCTTCGGATTCCTAACCCACCTACCTCCACTGGCATACAAACATCTTCCCAAGCCACTAAAGGATATTTGAAAACTTTCTCAAAAGCCTCCCAAAGAAAATTCCTCTAAATCATTTCTAATCTACCAGCCATAGCTTGAGGGATAGTGAACAAGGATAGAAAATAGGTAGGAAGGCTCAATAGAGTACTTTTTAAAAGATCAAGTCTACTGCCCTTGGACAAATAAAGACATTTCCAACCTGACAGTCTCCTCTCCATCTTCTCTATAATAGGATTCCAAATTGATGAATCCTTATAATGGGCTCCAAGAGGCATACCCAAATAAATCATAGGCAAGCTACCCACCTTACAACATAAAACATGAGCCAAAACATTCAGATTCCTTAACTCACCTATTGGAACAATCTCACTCTTCCCAACATTGACTTTTAAGCCTGTAATAGCTTCAGAGAAAATCAACACCGTCTGTATGTATAAAAGTTGTTCCCTAGAAGCATCACAAAATAAAGATAGTGTCATCAGCAAAAAGAAGGTAAGGAATATTTATACCCCCTTGCACTCTTCCTGCTTGAAAACCACAAAGAAAATCACCCTCTTCCATTCTCTTCAACAACTTGCTCAACACCTCCATAACCAAAAGGAATAAGAGTTGAGACAAGGGATTCCCTTGACAGAGAGTACGAGAACTACCCAAAAAAGTTGGCAAGGAAACCATTAAAAAGAACAGAAAACCAAACTGTAGTAATACATGCCTTCATCCATCTCCCCCACTTTACCCCCAAACCCATCCTCTCCATAAGATAAAATAAGGCATTTCAGTTCACATGATCGTAAGTCTTCTCAATATCCAACTTAACAATCACACTAGGGACACCGCTCTTCATTCTACTGTCTAAGCATTCATTTGCAATCAAAACTGAACCAAGAATTTGTCTCCCTCCAACAAAAGAATTCTGAAAATCAGAAATGAGTTTATCTAGAACTCTTTGAAGTCTATGTGCCAACACCTTAGACAAAAGTTTATATAGACTACTCACAAGACTAATAGGGCGAAAGTCTTTAATATTGATAGCATTAGCCTTCTTGGGAATCAAACTTAGAAAATCGGCATTGAGAGATTTTTCAAAAACACATTGTCTATGGAAATCCGCAAAAAAAGCTAGGACATCCCCTTCCAACACACTCCAACATTTTTGGAAAAATGCCATAGTAGATCCATCAGGACTAGGGGCCTTGTCACCCTCAGCTTCCTTAAGAGCCTCAAGAATCTCCTCCTCAAACTCCTCCATAAAAAGCCTCTCAGTCTCATCTAAACTGGCAAAATCTAAGCCATCAATAGTAGGCCTCCAATATTCCGGCTCCTGATACAACTTCTTATAAAAATCCACCACCTAATCCGGGATATTCGCATCATCCTCATAAAGAGTGCTCTCTACCTCCACACCCCTAATATGATTAGTTCACCTATGAGAATTAGCAAGTCTACTTATCAAAAAAGAATTAGCAAGTCTATGGAAAAACCAAGTATTATTATCCCCTTCTTTATTGAACGGAGCCTTTGTTTTCTGCCCCCAAGAAATCTCTTCCTAAGAAGCCAAAAAATCAATATCAGATTTAACCACAACCCTTCTATCTCTATCCTCCTGGCTCAAAAGCTGCATCCCTTCTTTCACATCAAGATCTAAAAGCTTAGTCAACAGGCATTTTTTTCCTAAAAGACATCCTCAAAAACATGCTTGTTCCAATATTTCAAATCCCCTTTCAAAGCCTTCAACTTACAGGCTAAGACATAACTAGGGGGCCCCATAAATTGATAACCATTCAACCAAAGATGAACCTTCTCCACAAAACCCTCCACTTTTAGCCACATTTTCAAATTTAAAGGCACTTTTCCCCCTCGCCATGCCTCCTGCCTCCAAAAGAAGAGGACAATGATTTGATACCACTCGAGGGAGTATCCTTTGGGTTAAATCTAAGAAATGTTCCTCCCAGCCCACTAACACCAACACTCTATCAATTCTGGACATGGAAGAATTGTTAGAATCACGAAACCAAGTATACTCACCTCCCACCAGAGGTAAATCCACCATAAGATGCTTCTCAATAAAATCTGAGAATTTAAACATGGCTGGATTGAATGTAGTACACCCAACTCTCTCTGCCGGATACCTGATGATGTTAAAATCACCAAACAAACACCAAGCCAAAGTCCACCATGATCTCATACTATCAAGCTCCACCCACATTGAATCGCTAAGGCTATCATCATTTGGGCCATACACCCCTGAGCAGACCCATTCAAAGCCATTTACCATACCCTTCAACAAAACAGAAACCGAAAAACTATCAACCACACATTCAACTTTCTCAAAAATCCTTTTGTCCCACATCATCAGTACATCCCTAGCCGTGTGAATGGCATCCAAGACTATCCAGTCTACATAAGGGCTGCCCCATAGACTTTTGACAATGGTAGAACTAGTATTGTCTAGTTTGGTTTCTTGAAGACAAATAGCATCACACTTCCACTCCTTAAGTAAATTCCTCTCAACATCCCTCTTATGAGGGTTGTTCAAATCCCTCATATTTCATGACAAAAGTTTCAAAGTCATGGACAAACAGCTGTACCCAGTCCAGAGGATTTCACACTACCTCTAGTATTCCTAGCAGAATGTCCATCATAATTAATAGTGGAAACCAAATTTCTCAATTCCTGCAACCCTTTTTTATTTGAATTACCTACCCCATGTGTGCTAACAGCAGCAGCTTGTTTTTCCCAAACACTCGAGTTTTTGAAAGAAGGCCACTGATTCTCACAGCAAGCAACAGGAAACCCCACATATGAACCAAAACCTTTGATCATCGTTCTCACCCATTCCGAAGGCTCCAGCTCATCCTCTGAAGAAAACCCATCAATAACACTCACCTCAGTACCAAAATCTGAACCTCCATTAGGATCCCACAAAGCCAAAGGTGCAACATCCAAAGAACAAGTTTCCTCACCATTATCTGTCAACCAAGGATCTTCCCAAAATTGGCTAGGAACAGCAGCATTGTTTGAGTTAAAATTCAACTCAGACGGAGGAGAGAAGCGATTTGGACCCAAAAATTGTTGCTGCTGGAGCATTTCAGATAACTCCAAGACTGGGAAAGACAATGGAAGATCCACAATTTGATGGAATGATCACAGAACCACCATCGGAGACACCATGGCACTTAGACCAGCCTTGGAAGTCAGACCCACATCAACGCCAGGGCTCGGTGACACTTCCAGCTGCTTCTCTGCTTTGTGGATGCCTGATTTGGATAGACCAACAAAATCAGCCTCAGAAGTGAGTCCTACACTGATGCCGGGGCTTGGAAGCACTACCTCCAGCCTTGCGTCAGCGTCGTGGGGGCCCGAGCCTTCACCAACCTCCCAAGCCAAGCCATTGAACCCACATACCCTTCATGCTGATTAACATGGCCAGCAATTTTAGGGAACTTTTTCTCATCAATTTCTAAATTCATGTGATTGCTAACAGATTTTTCAAATCCACCACCACCTCTTTCCCTGGCCTAGAAACTTTTTTCCCCAAAAAAAACCTGCGTAGTCTCACTTCAAGTTAAGCCCAACCACCTTTCTTGACTTCCTCTAGAACCTGAAGACAACCACTTCTTGCACCATTGTGATACTCATAGAGATTTCCACAAACAAACCAACCCAAAATCGATCTAACTGGTTATCTCCAAGATTTTTGAATTCTCACGCATTCTTTTGAAAAAATGTTGTTTGCTAAAATTTCAACTAGATAATTCTGCTAAACAAACAATGATCCATCCGAAACCCAATCTTCCCACCTGAATAGAGCCATGGTACTTACCCCCATGAATAGTGTAGGAATCTATTCTACCACCAACAAAAACTAAAGAAAAAACCTTAGAATCAATACAAAAGAAGACAGAGTTCCTCTCTATCTCCCTCGTTTGAGGGTTAGGCTTGGGTTGGGAGGATGGAGGAGAGGGAAGCTGAATCAGATTATTTTGTGGGGGAGGCTTGCTTTATGGAGGAAGGAGAGCTGTGGATAGCGGTATTGAAACTGGAGCAGGATGGGGTTGT
The DNA here is from genome assembly GCF_932294415.1 of Quercus robur. Classification (NCBI taxonomy): domain Eukaryota; kingdom Viridiplantae; phylum Streptophyta; class Magnoliopsida; order Fagales; family Fagaceae; genus Quercus; species Quercus robur. The sequence goes on along the minus strand of NC_065535.1, from coordinate 37,202,361 downwards.
TGGAGAGCCTGACCAAAATGATTAGGCCAGTAGAAAGGCTGTGTGGTAAGATGGCATGATGTGGGAAGAAGGGTGGTTGTGTTGGGTAGGGTAGAAAGTGGGGGGGACCAAAGGGTAAAGGGGGTGGAAAGGTAGAATGGCTCAAGGTTTTGTTTTTGTTTTTGTTTTAGTGTAAAAAGAAAAGAAAAGAAAACCATGGTGTCTGATACATTTCATTTGTAATGCCTGTTGGGTGAGGTCCCCTGAGAATAGATACTTGTGTATATGTAAAGGAAGAACAGGAAAAAGAAAATGAAATACCCAATGTGGAGCTAACAATATACTGGTAAATCTTGTTTTCTTGGGCAGAAAAGGATGAAATATTTCACACTTCACCCTTTTGGGCCTAACATATGTGACACCTAGGCACCTTGCACCCACATTTCCATAAATGAACTGAGTTTTTCTTTAACAGTTTCGGCTTGGCTCAAAATAGAGCTTGTTTATGTTTGTTTGAAAATGAGCCAAGCTCGATCCTTATTATAAGACTTAGTAAATGAGCCAAGTTTAAAAAATTATTCTATTCATGCTAGACTAGTAAACATAGGGCTCAAGAATAAGGAATCCAAATCTTAGCTTTATGTGAGCTGGCTGATATAATATTTTAAAATATCTGAATATTTAGGGTCTGTTTGGATGAAAAAAAAAATGATCACTCATCACTCATCATTTAAATATCATTATTCATCATTCATCACTCAATAACTCATCAATTATTACTGAAAATACCCCAACTTCCTAAGGTGGCATGTTTGGCACTTGTTTCCAACTTCTAATAACTCAAAAAATTTTACTTTTTGTGGGACCCACAGATTGACTTGGTGTAGCTTTTACTTCTTATTTATTTATTTATTTATTTTTCCTTCAACCCCCAATACCCAAACTCACCAAACCCAAATTGCTCTCAAACCCAGAAAATTCATTAGCATCCTCGACAACCAAATTCTCTAGCGTCATCAACAAACCCAAAAAAGGAGAGGGTTGGAAAGAATGAGATGAATCATTGCCCCAATCATTCTTTGGGTCTCTCTCCATCTGGGTTTTGTTTCCCAACAACACCACCAAACCAAACCCATCTTTGATCTGAGACCACCCACTAGAACACCCAGTTGAAGAAATCACTCAGATCGGTGTGCTTAGAAGCTAGATCAAAGACATGCAAGACCGATTCCACCCCTCTTCTCCGCAACTTTCCTCTCTTTCATTTCTTACTTCTGGGTTTTGTTTGTGTTTGGAGAAGAAATTTTTAGATTTATTGTGTGGATGAACATGTTTGTGTTTGTGAGTTAGTGTGTATGATCGGTATCATGTGTTTATGGGTTTGGTTTTCTGGGTTTGAGAAATTGGTACCTATGTTTTTTTTTTTTTTTTTTTTTTTGGATAAAGTTACCCATGTGTTTCTGTGAAGAAGAAAAGAAAGAAAAAGAATGAAGAAGAAGAAAGAAAATGGCTGTTGGAGTGAGCCTGTGAAGAAGAAAGAAAGAAAGAAAAAGAAAGAAGAAAAAAAAGATAGAAAAAAGCTGTTGAGTGAGTCTGTGAAGATGAAAGGAGAGAAAAAGTAAGGAGGAGGAAAAAAAAAAAAAGTAAGGACGTGACTTCTCTGACTGTGGGTCCCAGAAATGTGTGTATTTACCAAAATGCCATCAGAACTCAGTTTCCATAATTTGAAAACACCCAAAAGTTGTTTTCAGTTTTGCTAACTCATTACTCAAAAATCAGAGAATTGAGTGATGGAAACAAAAACTGAAAACAAATCCATACACACCCTTCTGCCGTGGGACCTACCAATTTTGAGTTATGGGTGATGAAAATAGAGTGATAGGTGATGGAAAACATGAAATCCGAATAGTCCCTTAGTCATGATTTGCTTTCTATGCATACAAATTGTGTGACACCCCAGATTTTGATTGGATATTAATTGAATGTGTGTTGTCTGGATGTGTTTTGAGTCCCACGTGCCCATATACTGGTTGGATCTGGGCTTTAAACAACTATAAGGAGCCTCAAATGTGACTAGACTAGTCTTTTTGGGGTAGCGCAGACCACACGTGTTTTTCCTTGGGTTATTACATTGTGGTTCTTATTTACCCTTCCTTATTGACATCTTTTACATATTGCATGTTTGGACTTAATGTAGTTCCAACGATGGCCTCTCTAATAGTCTTTGGACTGTCCAAAACTCACCAACACACAATTCAAATCTTTGAAACAATCCGAACTGGCCTTTCAAAGAGGGCCTTCTCCAAAACTAGTGTACTAAGGCCTGACACCCAAGCACCCCACTGGATTTTCACCAGACTCTACTTTGCCTAGAAATTCCAGTTCATCACTCTAAGCGCCGACCTTGTCTGTGAGTACATTTGGTTGTGTCTAATTGATGGCGGTGGAAATGACGACTTTGTGTCAGCCCAACACAGTGTCGTATCTCTCAAAATCAAAGCTGGCTTGGCTGTTTCTTTATTTTAATTTTATTTGAAATATAATATAATTGTTTTATTTTGATTATTGAGATCTTGAATGGCAAAGCTTCGTTAATTGTAAGACTTTGGATGTTTTTATTATGTTCTTGGAACCTTGTCTGAGCAACTTCAATGGCTTTATATGTACATAGGAATAGGATCAGTTACACCTGGTCTAAACCTTTGTTAGTATTACACCACTAAATAACTTTTTATTGATTAATATTTTGATAATATTACCTTTGGATTACATGTCTCTTTGTTGTTAACGTGTACGACAAATTTATTTTTAATTGGGTGTTATTTACTCTGTGATTCATAAACTCATATTTTGTCTATAATTTTAAGTACAAAAACTTAAAATTTAAACATTTTATAGATGAAATAATTATTGATCTATATTCATTTTGATATTTTGCAATTTGGGGTATAAGGAGACCTGTAATCCAATATATATACACAACAACCAAGTCTTAGTCCCAAAATTTTGGAATCGGCTATTCATAATAAAGTGATTAAATTTTACTCTTGATATCTATCTTTCTTTCTTTCTTTTTTTTTTTCTTTTTTTTTTTTTTTTTTTTTTTTTTTGGATAAGTAAATTTTACTCTTGATATCTACCTCAATCCTCTTTTTTCTAGGCTTGGACTGCCTATAAAAAAAAATGACACTAAGCACAGACACAGTTGCATTTGTAATCCAATATATATCGTTTCATACATGGAGAATTATCATGAGTTATGGAACAATTAGTATGGTCGGTATGCAGGGAGATTGAATAGTGTAATTTGGTTGGTTATGGGCTGAGCTTGGGCTTTGTATGAGCTTGAGCTTGGGTTGATTAGTGAAGCAAGTCAAGCCAAGCTGAGCTGAAGTTGGTTGAAGTTTTAAAAAGCCATATTTTAAACATATATGGTGAGCTTGAGTCAACTGCAAGCCGAGTTTGAAGATCCTATTAGTCTTGTTAAGCTTAGTTCAATCATTCAATACTTGGCTTGGCATGGCATGGTCATAACCGTAAGTCTCAACCATGGTTATTGTTATCTTGTCACTTTCATGAATACAGTAACTATGGGCTGCTGTAAGTTCCCTTTTTTAATTAGGAAAAAAAAAAAAGACACAAAAGAAGAAGAACAGTTATTTCTATTAATCTTGTCTCCGTGGTGATTGTAGTAGGTCTCCATGGGACTAGGGAGTCACGTGGGTTGGAGTGAAAAAGGTGAATTGGAAAATGGAAAGTACAAATGCCTTATGATGCTTGCTTATTTACAAAATGACCAATCTGATTCATTTTATTAGGACTTTTTTTTTTGGAGAAACATTTTATTTGGACTTTTTAAAAATGCACTATATATAATTTATTTATTTATAGTATTATTTATATTTATTATAATATATATGCATCTAGTGCGTAACCCCAGAACGGTGCACCGGCACACACCGATACCAGAATATTCCGTTCCCATGGCCAATCCAAAACGGTCTCCGGAACGGAATTCAAAACTTTGCTGTTAAGTACTAGGATTACACTGATAAGAAAGGGACTACGAGCTGAAATATATAGTCACTTTTTACTACTTGAAGACATTGCTTACAAATAAATAGAGTCTCTTGAGTGTCCGATGATTTTATGTTGACAGTTGTGTTTTAGTAATAATAAGTTATCTTTTATGTCGAAAGGAGCAATTCTTGTTTTCGTAATAATAAGTATTATCTTGGGGGCAATACATTCATCATTGCGGCACAAATGGATACACATTTTTATTCAAACTGTATAGACTCTATTGTTACTGCAAATAATTTTTTTAATTGTTGTTTTTATATGTTTGTGCTTGATTCTAACTATTTTCACTTATTTCAGTGGCTTGCTAAAAATATTAACAAGAAAATCGAGAAGTCAGCTCTACCTAGTGGACCTGGGTCTGTAGGTACTCTTTTTGTATATATGTACTGTTATTATTTATTCCTATAGTCGTTTTATTTATGCTTTTAGATATTACTTGCCACCCTGCCCTTTGTGCAGATAAAGTTTCTACGGGCCTGATGAGCAATTCAAATGTGTCTGCAAAGGTTGTTTATCCTGATATTTCTAAGATGGTGATTTATGACCCAAGGCAAAAATCTGGTATGTGATTCTTGTTCATGATTCTCACACACACACACGCACACATTTTTTACATTATATATATATATATATATATATATAGACACACACACACATATTTTACATTTTATTATTTTCTATTTAGAAGTTTATGGGTATGATGATGTGGCAAGTTTTGAAAGAGTAGGAGACAATATGGGGAGAATACACCAATTAATTAATTAGTATATACTTTTAAATAAGGTTTATAGTTGACCCCAAAATTTTGGAACTAAGTGTGTGTTTGGATACCGCTTATTTTGTTGAAAATTGAAATCTGAAAATAATAAAAAATCATTTTCTGATTACTGTTCACTTTTAAAATTACTGTTCACATGCTTATTTGCACTGTTCATGGGATAGGTTCTGGTTTTTTTTTAAAAAAAAACTACTGAAATGCGGACGTCCAAAACGCGGATGCGCAAACCAAACAAACACTAAGGCTTAGTTGTTCTTGTTATTTTAGAAATAGTTTATCTTTGAAAAAAAAAAAAATGCATCAAAATGTTAAAAAAAAACATGTATAAGTAATTTAAAAGCACCAAAAATTTGAGGCTAAGGCTTGATTGTTGTTATTTTAGAAAGAATTTATGTTTGAAAAAAATAAATAACATGCATAAAAAGTACTTAAAAAACCTTCTTTCCTCTCCCTGTGTATGTATGTTAAAAATACTTAGTATTAAAAAAAAAAAAAAATTTTTGAATAAATAATTTAAAAGAAACAATAGATAGCAAAGAAAAAATAATATTTTTGAATGGAAAAAAAAGAGACAAATGGTTGCTTTTTTTGTTTTGTTTTGTTTTGTGGGGGGAGGGTCTGTAGCAGACTTAGAACAACGATCTGGAAACTCTATCCTGAGCTCAATTTGAATTGGGTGTTCTTATGGGGTGGTTGTTGTAGGTTGATGCTTGTTGGTGGTTGAGATGAGAAAGTGAGACTGAGAGAAAGGGTGGCTGGGCTTCTTTTGACTTGGATTCTTTGATTTTTTACATATATTTAAGCCATTGCCATGTCCTGCTTATGTATTGAGTGTGTCCAAAATTATGTCTCTATTTTTGGATACATATCAAACAGGCATCATATTGGCCATATCTGTTTGTGATGTGTGTCAAACACTGATACCCTAGGGGTTTTGAGTTTTCATTGCTTCATAGCCTGAGATAGATGAAACATGGAACTGATTAGGATATCTTGTAGAAATACATCGATTTTTGGACTTTGGAGTTTCTACCTAACATTCTAATGGATTTATTTTATCTTATTATTTTATTTAAAATTTAGAAATATATTAATATTTAAGTGGCTTTAATTTATTCAATAATGCTTATATATGATAAAAAGAAACTAATGGGGTTTCACCCCATTAACATTGATGGTGGTTTACTGGTTTTCATGTATGCTGGTGAGTTTACTTGTATATCAAAATTCTTCTAATATATTTTGTAAATAAAATAGGAGACATCTTTTAAATTTGTACAACTTAGTGAAGCCAAATGGCTTATTTTTTTACTTGGAGCTGAAGGATGGATAAAAGTGCAGAATACACACACACACACACATATGTGGACATCAGTGACGATTCTTCCAATTTGATTGGTATCTTTATATCTCTAGAATAAATATGGCACTTCCATCCCCATAAGAATGGGTGGAGGGTGAGTTTATGGATTCAAGAATCAAAACGCATGGGTGCTTGTGTAACTGTCAATTTTTTTAAAAAAAAGATATGACAGATTGCCTGCCATTACAGCCATCTAAATGGTGTGACACTGCTGAAACTGAAAAAGGAACTCATGCGTTTGATCAGAAATTTGTTGTTGAAAGCCTTTGGAGAGGTTGGATGATAATTTCATGGTGTTCTTTGAAGACATCAGCCCCCTTATTGTTGTGCTTTTTTCTTTTTATTAACTAAAAACTAAAGGAAAGGGGAAAAGAGATTGACCTGGTCACATAGTCACTAATAAGGAAAGTATCATGAACATTAAAAATTTTGTTTTCGTGGCAATCATAGTTTTTTAGAGTGTAATATTATACTTATTGCATCATATAGATACACTACTTAGTGGCTGATCTTTTTTGACTGTAGGGATGGAAATTCTTCCAAGCACTACAGCATCTAGCAACTTATCGAACCCAATTGTTTCAATAGTGGGAGGTGGAACAACAAATGCGTTTGATGAAATACTAAAAGCAACACCACCTGCATTGGTAGCATTTTTAGCAAGCTTGCCTGCTGTTGAGGGTAATTTTTCAACTATTAAACTTTGAATTGTCAATAAGAACAACTGCTTTGATTGTTCATACCAGAGTGAAACATCATGTCCTATGATAGAGGAGCTTCCTTTGTTGTCCTTTTATGCTTCATTTATATGCCAACCTTGCCTCTTTATTTATGCTAATTGTATAGTGAATTAAAATCCTTCTTATGCAAAAACTAGGATTCTTCATACTGGATATACACAATTTTAATTGATGGTAATGAAGGTGTATTATCGATTCATGGCCACTAATCACTTGCACTACTGCTGAATGAAATTACTTTCTTTGAGAATTTTCAGGTCCAGCTCCGGATGTGGATATTGTATTATCAATTTGTTTGCAGAGTGATATACCAGCAGGGTATACTGGAAAATCAGGGGCTTCCCTGGCACAGTTGTCAGGAGGTCCTGCTTCTAGTTTAAGTGATGTCTCTGGTTCAAGCAAGGCCCATCCCATCCTGAGTGGTTCATCTTTCAAACCAACTAGAGACAGACAATCCGGGAAAAGGAAAGATCTGGACAGTATGTTTAATCTCCCTTCTTTGTCACTATATTCATGCTGTTCTACGCTAATACGAGTCATTTAAGATCATTGTACATGCATCTAAGCCACACCCCTTCTGAAAAGTTCTTGTATGTTCATAGTCCAAAATCTAAATAATTTTTTATTTAAAAAAATACTACTCAAAGATATTCAGAAGTGTGACTTGCAACAAGTTAGAAGCGATTTAACTAGGATGCTTTGATGCAGTGCCTAATGCTATACCACATTTATGGTTTGGCATAATTTTGGCCACCGGCACCTGATTTGCTATTTATCCTGTGTATAAATTTCTGTGGTAGTAGTCTACCTGTTGAACATGGTTAGACAAGGTCCTTTAAAAAAAAAAAATTGTTTTCCCCATGCTAACCAGAGGCAGACAAGGTCATTGTTGGATAGGTAAAAGTATATTCTTAATTTCTAAGGTCACGGATGGACCATGTTTGAACCTTGGTTTGTTATTTGTGATTAGGTCCCAAGTCTGGGGCCAAGTTTGCTGTAGTTTAACTCATGTTCAAAAGATTTATGCCTCCCTGATGCACAACCCTACGTGATTTTATCCGTCTGACTTGAGTTGCTAAATATATGACTCAATCAACTCAGCCTTGTACCTAATTAAATCGGGGTTTGCTATGAATCCTCATCGACTCATTGGTGTTCTCACTCATCTGTAATATACGTTCCTCTCTCTCTCTTAATATTCCGAGTTATATTTATTTCAGTTATGCCCATTTTATGAATGTTACATTCTAATAACTCTAAATTTTGTACCTTAGAACATAGCTGTTCTTTAGACTCTTATAAAATTTTCATTTCTTAAGACTTTCAATGCACTTTTCTGTCTTAATATCTATATCTATATCTATGAGCCACAACCTCAATCTACCCATGACCTCCTTCTATTCTTTCTTTATTGAAAAGTTACAGACTTGCATAATGGTTTTAAAGCCATGACCGTCCATCACCCACAATTTTTAATGTCTCTGTATTTATTTCTATTTTTAATATTTTTACTGAAGTTCGATTCCATGCACTCAGTTCTAGTTCTATTTAAACCTAAAATCTCCAAATTTTAGAGTATCACTCAGAATTTCAACTTGGAGTTAGTCTTTCTAGTCTCATCAATTAACAGTTTACACCATATCATCTGTAAGAAGCATACATCCTACAATCTATCTTAAGATAAGAACTTACTATTGATCCTTGTTCTAAACCTAATGTGATAATGGACAATTGTGATAACTCCATAAGTATTCATGTTAGTTACAGCTTCGACAATTCCACCCCCCAAGTCTTTTTCTCTCTCTTTCAAAATCTATCACATTAGGTGCCTTATCATATGCTCTCTATGTTGAAAAAAAAAAAACCATATTGGAGGCCTTTCTCCATTAAATTTAATGGTTGACCTTCTTGCTATAGTACCAAAATGATTCTCTGATGTATTTGAGTTCCTAACTGTGCAAAATATTTTACTAATGCTACCATGCGAACACTGATAGGGCAAGAGGATGATGAAACTGTTACTGTCCAAAGCCAGCCACTACCTAGAGATGTTTTCAGGATACGACAGATACAGAAAGCTCGAGCAGGGACCACTTCACAGACAGGATCAGCTTCATATGGAAGTGCACTTTCAGGAGATCTATCTGGTAGCACTGGCTGAAGCGTTTTCCCATCTCTTTCTTTTTCAAATTTTCCCATTTTTTTTTGTATTAATTTTCTCCCCCAATTTTTTTATTTTTTAGATCTTAGATGTAAATTATTCTTTAGTTATTCAATAACTTATTTTTGCTTTCTTACACATGTATGAGTTATTTTCCTATCATTCATGTAAACCAATTTCTCATCTTATTCACAAGTTCAATTTAGAAAAGTAAAATATAAAAAATAAATACATTTGTCTTTATTCAATCAAGCCCTGGTTATTCCAATGTATAATTTTGCGAGCTGAAGTGTTATTAGAAGCAGGCAGGCATGAAAGTTGAGACGGTTGTTGTTGTGTATATTTTGTCCCACTGATTGGATTCTTCTGTATGTTTGGTTATATGTGTTTACAATTTCTTTAGTTTGGGCGCTAGAGGTTTAAAAAAAAAGGTAGTATGCTATGAACAATTTTGACATTTTGCACAATTATAATTTGTCATGTTTATGTACTCACTTAAACTGGCGATGGGATTTACCCCATGAATTATGCACTTGGAATATTTCATTTTATTTGTAAACAAGTTGAGTAACAATAATTTGGTATTGTTCCAATTTTGTTGGATTTCCACAATCCAGTGTAAACTTTGTTGATACATATTTGTCGGTACCAAAGTTAACTTCGGTTAGAATAAAATCTACAATTTGGAACTGAAGGAAAAGACTGCACCCCTCAATATAGAATTGAAGAAATAGAGTTATGTCACAACCGGATGGTTTCCTAGTTGAGGGGCATCAAGAAAAAATCTACAAGTTGAAAAGATCTATATATGGACTCAAACAATCCTTCAAGAAATGGTATTTGAAGTTTTACCAGGTAATCTTGGAAACTGGTTTTGAAATGAGTCCATTAGATCATTGCGTTCACGTGTGGAGATGCGATAAAAAGTTAATAGTATGTTCATTATATGTAGATGACATATAAAAGTTAATAGTATTTTCATTTTATGTAGATGGCATATTATTAGCTAGAAATTGTTCGCATATGCAGAAGGGGAAAAATGGTCGGGTCGGGTCGGGTCAATCGGGTTCAGGTTAAAAACAGGTTTACAAGAGGGGTCATTTTAAGCGGGTGAAAAATAGGCCAGGTTATTTTTTTACTTGGTAAGTCATGTAACAAATTACTTGGTGTGAAGTTTCTTATTTTAAATTCACCACCCGTATCATGAAAGAGCTCAACTTAAAAAATTGATACTTAATTTATTTATTTTTTTTTTAAAAGAAAGAACATATTGATACTTGTTCAATAATAATAAAATTATACAAATTCCAGCATTGTTAATCAAAATAAATAACAAAAACACAAAGGAGTCTAGTCTACTATTTGAAAATCTAATTAAAACAAACACACCAGTTTCACTACTACATAATATCAATATTTCAAAATATATAACAAAATTATAAATGCCTAGTTGGGGGGTCCTAGAAGGCTGACCTTTGTTCCTTCTTTTTTTCAAGGCTTAAAGATTCCACTTCTTCATACCCACCTTTTGGCTGCTTTCTCTTTCGCCATTTTTCCCAAGTGAGCTAATTCCTTTCTGCTAGGTTGAAAGATCCCCATCCACCTTCCTTCATGGTTCTTCTTCTTGGGTTTCCCGAGGTACCAGACCCTTATGAGTTTTTGGTTCCCAAGTCTTCTGATTCCTTTTTTGCATCATTGGGTGGCTGATAGGGACATACCTGTTCTCATTCCTTGTGTTTCTTAGCATATCTTGAGGATCCTAGGCTTCTGGGATTCTGGGAATCCCCAAGTATCCTGGTACAGCTTTCTCTCTGGGTTCCCCAATGATTTTCCCTTCTAAGGGCTAGGCTGAGCTTCTCATTTTCCTTATTTCATAAGGCTCAAAACTTTACCCATTCATGGGTTTGGGTTACTTCCTGTTGACCTTTAATGAATTTGGGCCTTACCTTTTCCTTGAGAGCCCATATGGTTCTTGGATTTCAATTTTTTTGTATTATTTTGGGCTTTAATGTGATATTGTAACATTTTGGACATCAACAATGGGTTTGGGCCTCTCCTCTTTTTTCTTTATTGGAAGCCCAAATGTTTTACTTTCCTAGAATTCAACCCATTATGTTGTTTTTGGGCCTTGGTACAGCATTGTGATTTTTTGGACCTCAACATTAGCCCCCTAAGCTCGTGCGTTGCTTGTAGCCCAAGCATGAGTAGACAAGACTCTTGATTTCTGTAGGAATTCAATTGGCTTCGGGGTCCCCTTTTTCCTTTTCTTGGGATCCTGTTTCCCCACACTATCCTCTGGCATCCTGGTCTTTACGTATTACACTTCTTTTGCAACCTCCCCTCTTTCCACGGAATGTTGTAGTTAAGTGTTTGAGTGAACTTCCCTTCCACTTTTTACGTTTCCTATGACTCCCATTAATAACTGTTAATAACTTTTTCTCCTAAAATTAAATATTGGCAACTGGCACATTTTTCCATACATCGTCTTCTTCAACTGCCCTCTGTGCCATTATTGCAATCATCTCAAACCATCTTTTCACTTCCAAAGATTCTTTCTTCTCAAGCTTACCTTCTCCCTTCCTGTTTCTTTCTTTGTCCCTTCTCCTTTGTCCTTCATTCCCTTAACTTCTTCTTTATTTTCCTTGTTGCACTACTATTCCATGGCCTCTTCTTCTTCACGAAAAAGGAGGGAGTGTACTCCTAGTCCTTTTGACGATGAAAGCTCTTTTGGGTCCGCACAGGGTGAAGTACAGGAGGCTGTGGAGCGCCTAGCCTTCCCCTTATAGGATCCTTGGTACAATCCCATCTTGTTCTTCCCTCAGGTATCCCACGGCAAGGTCCCTCCCTCCTCTCATACTTGGGTGTTTTCTGGCCAGCCTGGGTTTGCCAGTTCCACCCAGGTTCCATATCCAAGGGAAATTTTGGATCTGCAGATTAGGCGAGGATCTTGTGAGCGGTTCCCATCTTCTTCGACTTCGTCCCGGGGAAGATTACTGGTTGGTCCAGTTGGGTGGACAAGGAGCTTTCTGACGGTGAGTTTGTTAGTTGTTTGGAGCGTGCTGGGATCCTGAAATTGGTGGTGATTTCTAGGAATCTTGAAGGTTTTAGGGATGCCAAGGGCCTTAGACACTTGGTGTGCCATTGGTGCCCTTTTCTCCACACATTCTTCTTTTCTGTGGGTGAACTCACCATCACTTTGGAGGATGTGGTCAATAATTTCCTCCTCCCAGTGTTTGGTGATGAGAATCCTTTTGAAATTAGCCTTTCCAGCGAGGATCTCGAGATTGAGAACAAGCTTTTTAGCCATTTCGGTGGGCATACTACTTCTTCTGGGGGGAAACCGGCCAGGATGGGTAAGTGGGTAATGACCATTTCCTAAGAGAAGAACAAAGCGGTTAGGCAAGCTGGGTTCCTAACATTATGGCTCAACAAGTTTCTATTCATCGAGTTCCCCGGGTATGGGATCAAATCCATTTTCTTTCCTCTTGCAATCAGATTGGCCCGGGGTGCCTAGTATCTCTTAGCCCTCATGTTCTTAAGCTATGTTTATTCCTAGTTGGACTTGTTCCATGGAGATAAGGTTGAAGGCAATTCCTGCTACACTATTACTTCGTCCCTCTATTGTGCCATTCTTCAGGTGTTCATGTGGGACCGTTCTTCTGTTACTTTAGCGAAGTGCAAGAACTTGAAATATGTGAAAAATAAGTTCCAGGGATCCTCAGAGGTGATTAAGGGTCTGTGTGGCAGTTCTACTAACAGCCACCCCATCATCTTTCGCTGGTTTAACTTGAAAGGTGGCAGCCTCAATTTGATGGAATTGTTTGATCAGGTAGGGCACGTAAGTTGGCATTCTCTCCGAGAGTTAGGTCCCGAGTTTGCCTGCGATTCTGTGTTGGCTCTTTCCTTAACTCCCTAGGGAATGCCTTTGATCTGTGTCGGGGAGACAAAGGCAGCTTGGCGTAATCGGCTTGTATCAGCCTATCGTGGCTTCCAGTGCCTTCATAAAGTGGTCCAAGGTACACTCACTACTCAGCACACCGGGTACTTAGGCAATTCGGTTTTGATCAAGACATCTTGTCGGTGTTTGTGAGAGTGTCTTTTTTCGGGATACTCAGGCCCAAGGATCCCGAGCCTGAGTGAAAAAGAAAGGATTTGGTGGACTGGGCCTTGACTCACCGCAGCTAAATGGCTGTTTAAGAATCAAGTGAATGCAGAGAATACTCCTGACAACATACAAAAAAAATGACAAACAAGGATATCGAGGAGTGCCAAAAATTAACAACGTAAGCTCAGAAAGAAAGAAAGGCAGGATTAGCAAGACGATAAAAAAAAGTACTGTGGGGATCCTGGGAATTATGAAACAGTATTTCATTAAGGCATTATCTGTTTGATTACAGAAAGCTCATTAGGACGTGATACAAGGTCCAATCGAGCTCAAAAATTGCAGCCTTGAATGGTTATTTCAGCCTTCAAAACTTGCGAAGTTTGATTCTCGTTGAATCCGAGTATGTACCATAGTTGCTTTTACAGGATATCGGGAAGCAGTATTCGTTTTTCCCTTAGTAATTTTCTTTCTGCACAGATTTTCTGATAGTTTTTCCTAAAGAATCTATTCTTTCTTCTGTTTCTTTCTTTTTTCTCGCTGCCTTCTTCACAACCCATCCCCTCCTTTTATAATGGAGTTTTCTGGGCGTCCCGGGGAACCATTGGTTCTCCTGTTTTGCTTTCCTGCGAACAGAGCACGTCTTGTCCCTGTTGTCTTGGTAAGTCCCTTTTCCGCTTCTTCTTGTTCTTTCCTTCTCTCAGTTCTGATTCTTTTGAAAGCTTCTTGTTGGCTATCTTCTTTGGGAGTGCTGAGATATGCCCTTCTCGGCATCCCCACTTCTGGTGCCTTCAGCTTTTCCTTTTCTTTCCTATTTGGGCGGAATCCCATCCTGCCTTTTTTAAAGATCGTTTGTTGTCATCCTTCTTCCCTGTCTTGGTTCCCCGAGGACTCTTCTGTCTGTGCCGTGAGAAGTCGCTCGCGTTTTTTGTTTTTCTTGTTTTTCTCTTTCTTTTTTCTTTCTCTGTCTTCTTTCTATTGAGCTGTCCCGATCTTCCTTCTTCTTTGTGCCTGAAAGGATCCGCGTCTATTGATGGTGCCTGAGGATCCTTGCTTCTTATATTTTGCTGTGATCTTTTTTGGATGCTTTTCTTTTCTGGGCTTCAGGATCCTCTGGACCTTTCGTATAATCCCTTTGGACTTGGCTTGGTTTTTCCTTCTGGGCTTAACTCATTCTTTTTGGGCTTAGCTTATTCTTTCTTGGGCTTATTTTACTATGATTTTTTTTTAGACCTCAACATTTAGCCCCCCGAGCTCGTGGGTTGCCTGAAGCCCACGCGTGAGTGATTTAAGTTTCCTAAGATTTTTGTGGGATCCCAGCTCGCTTCTGCTGCTTTTGGTCGCCTCCTTTTTTTCGTGTTGTGTTCTCTTATAATTATTACTTTTCGCAGCTTCCTCTTTACACGGGACGTGGCAGTTGAGTATTTGAGGTAAAACTCTCCTACCCACTTATCTCGTTTCCCATTGCTTCTCATTAATAACTGCTGATTAATCTCCTCTTCAAATTAAATTTTTTGCAACTGGCGCGTCTTTTCATAAACTGTTTTTCCCAACTGCTACTTGCGCCTTTATTGTAGCCGTTTCATCTTATCATTTTGCTTCTCTGAACTTTTTTTTTCATTCCCTGAGTTTTTCTTCTTCTCTGTTACTCTGGTCTTCCCTTTTTCACACTTTCAATCTCTTTTCTTCTCATAGTGTGTGCTGTTTCCATGGCTTCTTCTTCTTCTCGAAAGAGGAGAGAGCGCATTCCCAGTCCTTCTGAGGGTGAAGGTTCTTCTGGTTCTGCTCCGAGCGATTCTCACGAGGTTGCTGAACGTCCGGCCTTCCCTTTATGGGATCCTTGGTATTCTCTCAGTTTATTTTTTCCTCATATATCTCATGGTGAGGCTCCTCCATCCCCTCACGTTTGGCTATTTTCTGGCCAAGCGGGTTTCGCTGGTTCCGCCCAGGTTCCTGACCCTAGAGAGATTTTCGATCTCCAGATCAGACAAGGAATCCGAGAGGCGGTTCCTATTTTCTTTGATTTTGTTCCGGGAAAGATTCAGGGTTGGCCTATATGGGTAGACAAGGAACTGTCTGATGCTGAGTTTGTGGGTCGTTTGGAGCGCGCTGGCATCCTAAAGGCAGTGGCTATTTCCAGAAACCTTGAGGGTTTCAGAGACGCCAAAGGGCTCAGGCATCTGGTACGTCGTTGGTGTCCTTCCCTTCATACTTTTTTCTTTTCTACTGGTGAATTGACAATCACCTTGGAGGATGTGGTTAATAACTTCCTCCTCCCGGTGTTTGGTGAAGAAAATCCCTTTGATATTGATCTTTCTGGTGAGGATCTCGTGGTAGAAGAGAAATTATTTGGTCATTTTGGTGGTCGCTCCGCCTCTCCTGGTGGTAAGCCGGCTAGGATGGGGAGATGGGTGATGACCCTCTCTCGTGAAAAGGATAAGGAAGTGAGGTGGGCCGGTTTCCTGGCCTTTTGGCTTAGTAAATTTTTGTTTAGTGAGTTCCCTGGGTACGGAGTTAAGTCTTCGTTTTTTCCGTTGGCAATCAAGTTGGCTCGAGGTACCCAATATCCTTTGGCCCCTCTGTTTTTGGGTCATGTTTATTCTCAACTGGACCAGCTTCATGGAGATGAGGCTGAGGGTGACTCTTGCTATGTGATCACTTCATCTCTTCACTGTGCCATTCTTCAGATTTTCATGTGGGACCGTTCTGCAGCTACTTTGGCTAAGTGTAGAAATTTGAAGTTTGTGAAGGACAAGTTCCAAGGATCCCTCGACATAGTGAAGGGTCTTTGTGGCAATTCTACTGATGCCTTTCCCATTATTTTTCGTTGGATTAGCTTGAAAGGTGGTGGCCTGAATCTTGTGGAGTTGTTTGACCAAGCAGGGAGCTTATATTGGAGATCCCCTCGTGAGTTTGGTCCTGGCTTTGCGTGTGATTCTGTGTCGTCTTCTTTTTTATCTTCAACAGGTAATACCTTTGACTTGCGCCGTGGTGATGAGGGCAGTCTGGCTTATCTTGCCTGCATTAGCCCCTCCTGGCTTCCTGTGCCTTCTTCATGTGGCCCAAAATATACTCATTATTCAGCACACCGGGTGCTCCGACAGTTTGGTTTTGATCAGGACATTCCGCCAGTTTTTAAGGATGTGGTGCCATCCCTTCCTTCCTTGGATCCTTTCTTGAGACTGCAGGCCTTTTCTTATTGGTCACGGAGGAGCCCCCAGTTTGTAGTGCCTAACTCCCAAAGAGGAGTCTTTGCTTCCAGTGGCTATACCAGTTATTGGAGAAGAGTACAAAAATCTTTTGTTGACTATGTTGGCACTGGTACAGTTCGGGAAGTCCCGAATTCTAGCATTGTTTCTACTCCGACAGCCAATAGACGTTTATCCCTTCCTACTGCTGGGATTGTTTCTGCTGCTGCAAGCAGTAAGACTGGGTTTGCAGAGTGGCATGCCTCCAGGGGAGGCTGGGTGGCTTATGGACAGGATTTTCCTGAGGCCTGGCTGGGTGATAGTCTCATCATTGGTGCTTCCTCTGGGGTGCCCATCAAAAAGGGTGCAACAGAGACAATTAGTCCTGCTACTGCTAAAGGTAAGGATGTCAAGTCGAAGAAAATGAAAGCTGCTGATGTTGGTGAAAGTACAGGGGGTGTGGAGATAGGCTCTGAGGCGAAAAGAAGGAAAACGGGGAAATCTCAAGCACACTTGGCATCACAGGAAGGCAAGGATGTCAGGGAACCTTTAGTTTCAAGGACCCGGAAGAAGACCAAGGTAGAGTCTTCTTTTCCCCAGGTTCCTGTGACTGCTTCAGTCCATGGTTCTTTAGGATCCTCTGGTTTGGTATCCCAGCCTCCTTTAGGACCCTCTGGGCGTACTCGTAGTAAGCAAAAGACTTCTAGAGAATCTGTAGAGAGAGAGAGAAGGGCAAGACTTCTTTCCTTCTTCTCTTTTTTTTTTTTTGTTGCACTCACTTTCTATTTTGCTGACGAGTGGTGATTTCCTTTGCAGTCCAAGCGCAAGTTTGATTATAAGAAGGGTAAAAGCCAATCTTCTGGAGACGACGTGGTACGTGTGTTCCCCCTTCTTCTGTTCTTTCCCTTTTGTTCTGACATTGTGTTGTTAGCATTCCCTGCTGTTGTGTTTTTTTTTTTTACTTAGTATTGCCTTCTCCGCTTCTTCTTCCTTTAGGTGGAGGTATCCCCTTCTGTGACTGGCAAGGCTCTAGGGGAGGAAACTGTCACAGCTCTTTCTATCGTTTTTCCTGTTATGGGGGAGGAGCCCCCTACTGATGATCCCGCTGAGGAAACCGGGCAACCGATGCAAGGTTCCCAGGATTCTCAGGATCCCAAAGCTTCTAGGATCCCATCATCTCAAAGTCCCCATCTTGAACGCACTCCTAGTCCTATCAGGACTGTGTTTCCTCAATCCTTGTCAGATAAAGGTGCTTTGGGAGACACTCCTCTATCCAAACAAACAGGTAAACCTTGTTTCCTTGAAATAGCCTTATATTTTTTACTTTCTTTTCCAGTTTTTCTTGAATTCTCCTTTTTTTTTTCTTTAGGTCAAACCAGTGAGAAATCTGCTCCCAGTGTTGCCTCTTCTTTAGAATCAGAGAGCTCAGAAGGTGAGTGCAAGCTGCTCCCATCGTGTTTCTTTTTTCTTTCCCCCCCTTTTTTTTTATGGCAAAGCCCCCTGCATCTATCCCTTCCTTTAGCCACTTTGCCATTGGTCCTTCACCTTTTCTTCAACTTGCTTTATGTTCCTTCCCAGAATCTTCGGGGAAGTCAAGAGATCAGGAAGAAGAGGTTCTGCCTCAAGAAACTGGAACCGGTTTGTTCTTCTAAATCTGTTCTTCCTTTTCTTTTTCTTCTTTCTTCCTTTTTTTTTTTTGAATACTGATACAGGCTTTGCAGGTTCTGAGCCTGTTATCCCTGAAGGAATTGTGAGACTTGTTGAAGTTGCTGACCTTCATCCAGAGCAAAAGGCTGCAAGTCCTCCGGTCTCTGCAAGTGGTGACACGGCGATGGGGGATGCCTCGAAGATGGCTGCCTCAGATCTTGATTCAAAGCTTTCCTCTTTCCTGGCTCGCTTTGATCTTTTGGAATTCAACAGTCTTCCTGCCAGCCACTTTCATGTTTTTGGGTCTTCTTATGGCAGCTTCCTGCGCTTCTCTGTTCCTGTGGAAGGCTTGCCGCTGCTAGAGAGCCTGCTCAAGAGTCACGGGGATTTTACCAGCGGCTTCAAGGGAGGCGTTTTTCTAGGCAATATTTTGATGGAGTTGCTGTGTGCTGTGTTGATTTCCCTAAGGAATTCCTCTGTAGATTCGTTGTCTGAAGAAAAGCTTCTGGAGTGGAGAGGGGTGGTGCAGGACCTTCTGGAGGCCAAGTTTAATTTGTCTTTTCTGCTGGATCACTTGCGTCTGCTGGCTCATATGCTGTTTCAAAGGCAATCATTCAAGAGTATAGACACTGAGATAGCTGTTGCTGAGGAAGCTTTGGCTCATGCTCACAAAGTTTTACAAGATTTGAAAGTCAAGCGGCAGAGGATCCTTTCTACTTTGGCTGTTCCTGCTATTTCTCCAGATGCCTCTTTGTTGGCCGGCCTCATTCCTTAGCTTTTTTTTTTTCATTTACATGAACAATTTGGGGTTGTATAAGTTTTTTTTTGAACATTGCTCTGCTCTTTGCTTTCTCAAAACTGCTTCTTTTTTCTTAGTATGTGAATCTGCCTTTTTCCTTGGATATATATATTGTCTTTACTTTCTCGTGACTCTTTTCTTTTCTGAGTCCTGGACCATGGTTCCCACAGGCTTCACTGTAAGTTCTGGTCCAGGTACCTGGTGATTTATTGTGCAAGTACTGAACTGGGTACACTAGTATCCTTCTCTATGTATGTTTTTTTTTTGAGATACGGTCCCAGTTCATGAACTTTGACAGGTTCCCCCTTTGCCAAGTGCTAGGCTAGGTATCCTAGATATTTTTCTTTTATTCTGTGATCCTAGACCTATGCACTTGGGACTGTTTGTGGGATATCTGAAATTATTTGTGAGGTGGATCCTGGGCCATATGTAAAAGGGTATTACATATTCTCCCTTTTTTTTTTACTCAGGTATCCTTCCTTAAATTTATCCACATTTGGTCTTTGCAGTAAAGAAAAACTTAAATGTTGAAGAAACAGGAATTCCATTAAAACATGATCATTTTTTTTTTAGGAACAAAGAAAAAGTCTTTTGGTGCAGCATTGACCACAAAGTGTCAATCTATCACATGTTCCTGAACAAAATTATCTTAGACCAGAATTCTTGATAAAGGTTGAAAAATAAAAAGACAAAAATAAAAAAGGAACTTAGCAGATAGTGAAGCTGGTGAAAGGACCCTGAGGTACTGGGGATCCCCTTGTCCTTATGCATAATATTGCTTCAGCCATTTCCCGTTTATGGGTTCTGTCAGGACTGTTCCATCTTCTTTGGCAAGGTAATAATATCCACTTTCATGAGCTGCATTGATGATGTAGGGTCCTTCCCATTTTGGGGTGAACTTGGAAGGCCCTGGCAGGTTCCTCCTCACGTGCTCCGCCATCCTTAGCACTAATTGCCCTTTGGTGAACACTCTTGGGCGTACTGCTTGTGCATATGCTCTGGTCATTCTTTGCTGGTATCTTTGGCTCCTTTTCTTGGCCAGTTCTCTTTCTTCTTCTACTCCTTTCAGATCTACTAATCTCTTTTCATTGCTTGCGTCTTCACTTTCTCCCTGATTTTCCTCGAGAACTACCCTTGGTGTAGGAATGATTAACTCCACAGGGCTGATGGCCTCTGTTCCATAAACCAGGGAGAATGGGGAGAATCCTGTGGCTGTCTTTACAGAGCTCCTACATGCCCAAAGCACATCTGCCAGATGGTCACTCCACTTTCCTCCATACTCATACTTCATTTTCTTAAGGATTTTTAATATTACCCTATTAGTAGCTTCAGCTTGGCCGTTTCCTTGTGGGTAGTATGGGGTAGATCTTCCATGCTTGATGTGGTATGCTTCAGTTAATCCCTTCACATCTTTGTTTATGAATGGGGTTCCATTGTCGCTGATCAATCTTCTGGGGATCCCGAATCTTGTAATGATGTGGTCTCGAATGAAATTTGCTACAGCTGCTCCAGTAGCTTTTTTCAAAGGGATGGCCTCTACCCATTTTGTAAAGTACTCCGTGGCTGCCAGGATCCATATATAACCATTGGATGGAGGATTTATGGGCCCTATGAGATCGAGCCCCCAAGTATGAAAAGGTCATGGCGTCGTCATATCCTGTAGGACATTTGGGTGAGTGTGGATTGCATATCCTGTCAGAGTCTCTTTTCATCGTTGGCCAGTAATACCCCAACAACAGTAACTGCTTATACAGCCTTCTCTTCCCTGGGTGACTTCCACAATCTCCAGAGTGCACCTCTCTGACTACTTCTCTAGCTTCCTTTGGTCCCAGGCACCTGAGGGGATCCCCATGGTATCCCTTTTTGAACAAAATGTCGTTCTGCAAGAAATACCTGCACGCTAGTTTTTTGAGCTTGTGGGCCAGTTCCTTGTCAGTTGGCAGGACCCCTTGAGCCAGGTATCCTATGAAAGGAACCTGCCAATCTTCTGCAATAAACACCGCGTAGCTTTCTTCTTTATCGATTGCCAAACGACATTCCTTGCATTTCCCCTGTATGGTTGCTGCTTCCTTGTCCATATCTGGCCAGTAATACCCCATGCGTTGCATCCTTCTGTATAGGCTGACTTTTTCTGCAACTCCACATGCTTGGGCGTGTAATTCTTCTAGTTTCAACTTTCCTTCCTTCTCGATGATACATCTGGACAGTATTCCTCCTGGCAGTCTTCTATACAATTCTCCTTCTATCTGAGTGTAATCCATTAGTTCTTTGGTGTTCCCTCTAGGGCTCGCCTCTTTCATCCTTTCTTTGACTTCGTCCCTCTAGTCCCACTGTTTGGATTCCCCGGGGTACATCCCTTGGAGGATCCTTACAATAGAATGTTCCTGCCTTCCTATTTTTATCAGCGTATCCCTCCCATTAAATGGTATTTGGGATCACAGGGTGGCGAGAGCATCTGCAAACCTGTTTTCACTTCTTTGAGTGTATTCTATGCTGAAGGTTTGAAATTCCATCTCCAGCCTTTGTGCCCAAGTCCTGTAGGCTGCTAAACTTTGCTCCCGTAGTGCAAAGTCACCTTTCACTTGGGAGACTACAAGATTAGAATCTCCTAGCACTCTCATATGTTTCACTCCTATGCTGAGTGCTATAGCCAACCCAGTTAAGTATGCCTCATACTCAGCTGCATTATTAGAGCATGAGAAACCAAGTTTGAAAGACAGGGGCATGATATCCCCATTTTCGCAGCTCAGTACAATTCCTACCCCATTTGAAGTTGTTGTAGCTGACCCGTCAAACCTCATGGTCCATTTCTTCCCTAGGATCTCCATCACTGCTACCTCACCAGGGATTTCTTCACTCAGTGGGCCTTCTTCCTTTCCTGGGAATTGAGCTAGCAAATCTGCTATGGCCTGGCTCTTGACAGCCTTGGGGGTTCTTATACCTATATCATATTGTGAGAGCAACACTAGCCATTGTGCTATTCTTCCCGTGAGAAGGGGCTGGTGCAGGAGTGCTTTTATGGGGTGGGACTTGGTTACCAAGAGGATTTGGTGAGCTAAGAAGTACCTCTTCAACCTTTGGGATGCATAAACGATTACTAGGCAGGCTTTCTCTATTCTGGGGTACCTGGTCTCGGTATCCTTGAGTGTTCTGCTTACATAATATATGGGCTGCTCATTTCCTTGGTCATCTTCTTGTGCCAGCAAATCTCCTATTGCCTGAGAGTTTGATGCTAAGTATTGCAACAGAGGTCGCCCACGTACTGGTGCCTGGAGGGTGGGCAGATGGTTCATAATGCCCTGAATTCTTTGAAAAGCTTCTTGCTGCTCTGTTCCCCAGGTAAATTCATTTCCCTTTTTCAATAGTTTGGATAGGCCCGTTGTAGCTGAGGCTAAACCAGGCACAAACCTCCTGATATAGGAGACCCTTCCCAGGAAGCTTTTGAGTTCCCTAACAGTAGTTGGTCTTCTCATCGTGGCAATAGCTGTGGCCTTGGCTGGGTCCACGCTTATGCCTTTGTGATGTACCAGGAACCCAAGGAACTTTCCAGCAGACACTCCAAAGGCGCACTTCATGGGGTTCATACGTAACTTGTATTTCCTGCATCTTTCAAAGACTTGCTCAAGTACTTGGAAATGTCCTGTTCTGGTTTTTGACTTGACCACAATATCGTCTACATAATCTTCCATCTCCTCATGCATCATGTCATGGAAAATGGCTGTCATGGTCCGTTGATACGTAGCCCCCGCATTTTTGAGGCCAAAGGGCATTACAGTGTAGTAAAAGTTCCCAATCGGAGTTCTGAATGCCGTCTTCTCTGCATCTTTGGCTGCCATGCGAATTTGATTGTATCCACTGTACCCATCCATAAACGAGAACATTGAGTTTCCTGCAGCTGAATCTACAAGGAGGTCGATATTGGGCAAGGGGAACTCATCTTTAGGACATGCCTTGTTCAAGTTGCGAAAGTCTACACAGCAGCGGATTTGACCATTTTTCTTCTTCACAGGTACAATGTTGGAAAGCCATTTTGGGTGTTGGATGGGTTTGATAAAACCAGCCGTTAGTAATTTCTTGACCTCTTGGACTATTTGAGCTTCTACCTTAGTGTGGAAGACCCTGGCTGGTTGGACTACTGGCCTCACCCCTGGTTCCACATTAAAAGAATGGACTACCAACTCCGGGTCTAGACCAGGCATCTCATCATAGGTCCATGCAAACACATCTCTGTATTTTTGAAGTAAGGTTACCAGTTGTTCTCTTTCTTGAGCCACCAATTGACTGCTAATGAAAACAGGTCTTCGGGATCCTGGTTCTGTTCCCAGGTCTACTTCCTTTAGTTCTTCCTCAGGCTGAATCTGGGCCTCCTTAACTGGTTCTTCTGGGATTTCTTCTCGGGCCATCATGCAGCTTGGTGGTCCGGGACCTTCCTGCACAATGCATTCGGGTCCCGCGCACCTTCACAAACGATAAATTAACCTTCCCCCAGGTTCCCGCACCACCACACATTCTTGGGATCCTGAAGAGCTGGGCTCCCTCTTTTGTCTTTTTCTTTCTAAAAGGTTTCTCAGGTCACGGGTGCCCCTTCCTCCTTCCTCTTCTTCTAGGATAGGTGCCCCCGGGGTCCCCGGGGTGGGGTTCTCATCATCTGGCTCCAACTCATCATAAAACATCGTTTCTGCAAAGTTCACTTCTCCCTGGCTGAAAGGATTATGATTGGCAAGGATCCTTATGGGCCTCCCATTCAGTCTCCCTTTAATGCATTGATGGAACGTGGATGGAATAAGGCGATGTTTATGAAGCCACGGGCGTCCCAGCAGCACGTGATAAGAAACTTCTGCATTAATCACATGAAACCTTGTCAAAGCTACTATTGGCCCTACCCTTAAGGCTAGCTGCACGTATCCTTCTGTTGATTCCACCGATCCTCCAAATCCTGTTATCTCTATGGGGGTCCCCAGGATCCTTCTGTCAACTAAGCCAATAGCTTCCAGGGTACTTAAGGCAATGAGGTTGAGTGATGCCACCGTATCCACCAGTGCTCTTCTGACTTGAACACCGTTTATGGTGGCCATGAGATAAAGGGGTCTACGGTGGTCTGGGTGCTCAATTTCCATGTCTTCATCAGTGAAGGTTATTGCATTGGTTGTTTCCAGGAAAGCTCGACTAGCATGTGACTCAGCTGTAAAGCATTCCATCCCTGAATCTGCTGCTATGCTCATGAGAGACTCTATGGCCACCCTTCTTGCTTCTGGTCCGAATCCTAATTGATTGAATAGTGACCTGAACTTAGGATTCTTCTGGAGGGTTCTGACTGTGCTCGGGTGGAAGGATCCTTCAGATTTTGCTGCTTCTGCTGGGTTCCCGTGTATTACTACTGCTACCACCCCTTTCCCTTTGTGGTTAGGCAAGGGGTTCCTCTGCACTTCTGGCTCCTTCTGAGTGAGTTCCAAGGTTCCTTCCCTCAACTTTTTGTGGAAGAGCCTGCGAAGGGTCCAGCAGTCCTTAGTGGAGTGCTTCACATAATTATGGATTCTGCAAAATAAAGGATTTTTCCTTTCTTCCTCGGTTGGTGGCCTGGACACAGTGAATGGCCTGACAACCCCATCTCCAATCCATTTGTCTAGGACATGGCTTAACTCCTCAGCTGTGCATGGGATCACTGGTGGTTCCTCAAACACCTTCCCATCTGGTCTCTTCCTTTTCTCTCCTGCTGATGCTGTCATAGCTTGGGACGCGGGCAGCCTTTTTGTTCTCATGGTTTGCGCTGTCCTTCTGGTTCTCTGTAGCAGGTCAGCAAACTGTGTGATACATAAATTTTCAAGGTTGAGTCTGTAATCAAAAAGCATGTTGGCTATACAGGTTTCCACGAGCTCCTTTTCTTCATGGTCTTCATAGCAGTCTAGAGACACATCTTCGAATCTTTTAATAAACTGAACAGGATCTTCTCCAGGTCTCTGCCTCACCATCTGCAAGTTCTGGAAAGTGATTTTGTCTTCACCAGGGTAATATTTGGCGCAGAATTTTTCCATCATCTCATCCCAGGTCTTGATGGACCCGGGTCTCAGCGTGGTGTACCAGGTGTATGCCCTATCCACCAAAGATTTGGCAAATTCCCTTAGACATAATTCTTTGTCTCCTGCATAGGGGCCCGTAGTGTGGACAAACCTGCTCACATGTTCCACGACACTTCCATTCCTCTCATCGAAAGGATGGAACTTTGGAGGTTCGTATCCCTTAGGATATGGTTTGCCAAGAAGTTCTGGAGGGAATGGGGGATCCCGAGAGAATTGCTTGGGGATCCCTGAGAGTTTTTCCCTTTCTTGCTCCAGGAGGGCATTGACGTCTGCCAGTGTCAAATACTGAGGGTTGGCTCTTCCTCCCGCTGCTGACCCTCCTTCTGGCTGGGTCCCATCTTGGTGGCCAGTAGGGGGAATGTTGTCTCTGACTTCCTGTGTCCTGCCTTCTTTGAGAAGACGAACTTCTTGCTCCAGATCCTTTAACATTGCTGTCATCCTGGCCATTAGGTCTGGTTCCTGTCTTGCGTGTCTTTGTTCCGACACAACCTCCTGTTCCACCAAGAGTATCCCACCTCCTTGCCTGGAGACTTCCTCGTTTTCTCCTACAGGCTCAGAGGCCGTAGGTGGCACATTAGTTCCTTTGCTGTTTCTTTGTCTTGGAGGCATTCTCTGTGAAGGGATTGTTTCTTCCTTCTTCTTTGCCCAGTCCCTAGCGGAGTCGCCAAAATGTGAGAGTGTCTTTTTTCGGGATACTCAGGCCCAAGGATCCCGAGCCTGAGTGAAAAAGAAAGGATTTGGTGGACTGGGCCTTGACTCACCGCAGCTAAATGGCTGTTTAAGAATCAAGTGAATGCAGAGAATACTCCTGACAACATACAAAAAAAATGACAAACAAGGATACCGAGGAGTGCCAAAAATTAACAACGTAAGCTCAGAAAGAAAGAAAGGCAGGATTAGCAAGACGATAAAAAAAAGTACTGTGGGGATCTTGGGAATTATGAAACAGTATTTCATTAAGGCATTATCTGTTTGATTACAGAAAGCTCACTAGGACGTGATACAAGGTCCAATCGAGCTCAAAAATTGCAGCCTTGAATGGCTATTTCAGCCTTCAAAACTTGCGAAGTTTGATTCTCGTTGAATCCGAGTATGTACCATAGTTGCTTTTACAGGATATCGGGAAGCAGTATTCGTTTTTCCCTTAGTAATTTTCTTTTTGCACAGATTTTCTGATAGTTTTTCCTAAAGAATCTATTCTTTCTTCTTTATTCTTTCTTCTGTTTCTTTCTTTTTTCTCGCTGCCTTCTTCACAACCCATCCCCTCCTTTTATAATGGAGTTTTCTGGGCGTCCCGGGGAACCATTGGTTCCCCTGTTTTGCTTTCCTGCGAACAGAGCACGTCTTGTCCCTGTTGTCTTGGTAAGTCCCTTTTCCGCTTCTTCTTGTTCTTTCCTTCTCTCAGTTCTGATTCTTTTGAAAGCTTCTTGTTGGCTATCTTCTTTGGGAGTGCTGAGGTATGCCCTTCTCGGCATCCCCACTTCTGGTGCCTTCAGCTTTTCCTTTTCTTTCCTATTTGGGCGGAATCCCATCCTGCCTTTTTTAAAGATCGTTTGTTGTCATCCTTCTTCCCTGTCTTGGTTCCCCGAGGACTCTTCTGTCTATGCCGTGAGAAGTCGCTCGCGTTTTTTGTTTTTCTTGTTTTTCTCTTTCTTTTTTCTTTCTCTGTCTTCTTTCTATCGAGCTGTCCCGATCTTCCTTCTTCTTTGTGCCTGAAAGGATCCGCGTCTATTGATGGTGCCTGAGGATCCTTGCTTCTTATATTTTGCCGTGATCTTTTTTGGATGCTTTTCTTTTCTGGGCTTCAGGATCCTCTGGACCTTTCGTATAATCCCTTTGGACTTGGCTTGGTTTTTCCTTCTGGGCTTAACTCATTCTTTTTGGGCTTAGCTTATTCTTTCTTGGGCTTATTTTACTATGATTTTTTTTTAGACCTCAACAGTGTTCAAAGAGGTAGTGCCATTCTCTCCCTTCCCTAGATCCATTTCTAAGACTCCAGGACTTTTCTTACTGGTCACAGAGGAGCCCTCAGTTTGTGGTGCCAAACTCCCAAAGGGGAGTCTTTGCTTCTAGTGGCTTTGCTAGCTACTAGAGAAGAGTTCAGAAGTCCTTCTCGGACTTTGTTGGTTTTGGTAAGATTGGGAGGGTTCCTGATCCTAGTCTTTTCTCTACTCCTACATTTAACAAGCGTTTGGCCTTCCCTACTGCTGGCATTTTGTTTGCTGCAATAAGCAGCAAAATAGGATTCGCGAAGTGGTATGCTTCTAGGGGTGGTTAGGTGTGCTATGCGAACGATTTTCCTGATGCTTGGTCAGGGTGTGACCTTATTGTGGGCGCTTCCTCCGGTTTGCCTATTAAGAGAGGGGTGGTAGAGGCAATTGGTGCTGTAACCCCTATGGGCAATGGCAAGGAAAAGAAAATCTAGGAGGAGACTATTAAGAAAGCTGGGGTTGAAGGTAGTGTTGAGGGTACTGAGGCTGGCCTTAAGACTAAGAAGAGGAAAACTGCTAAGTCTCGCAAGCAGCTTGTTGTTTCTGAGGAGCCCGAGAGAGTGGACCCTTCTATAGTTGGAAAGGAGGTCAGGCATGCTCTCATCTTGAAGATCAGAGTGAAGACTAAGGTAGAGCCTTCTGTCCTTCAGGTTCCTGTGGATTCCTTTAAAGGAACCTCTTCTGTAGCTAGTACTTCCTCAGCCCATGGTTATTCGAGGTCCCTTAACATCGTACCCCAGTCTCCCTTAGGACCCTCTGGGTGTACTCGTAGTAAGCAAAAGACTGTTGAAGAATCTATAGAGAGAGAGAGAGAGAGAGAGAGAGAGAAGGGCAAGACCTCTTTCCTTCTTCTTCTTCTTCTTCTTCCTCTTCTTCTTCTTCTTCTTTTTATTTATTTATTATTTATTTATTTTTTACATCTCCTTACCCTTGTTTGTTGTTTTGTTGTGTTTGCTCCTTTTTTATTTTTATTTTTTTAACTGGTGAATGGCCTTTTGCTCTTTTGTAGTTTAAGCACAAGTTAGACCCTAAGGGAGCAAAGAGTCAATCCTTTGGTGATAATGTGGTATGGCCTTCACTCACTCGGGCCTTTTTACTGTTTGCTTTCTTTCTTTCTTTGGCACTGTGTACATACTTTTTTTTTTTTTTGGACTTACTTCTTCTTGCTCCTCTTTTCTTTTGCAGGTTGAGGTGCTTCCCCCTGTGACTGGTGGTGCCTTGGTGCAAGAGGTGGTGGCAGCTCAGCTCACTGTTGCCTTAGGTGTGGAGAAGGAGCCCTTTAGTGGTGGCGTGGCTAAGGAAGTCAGGTAGGCAGTGAAGGATGCCCAACTCGTTTCACCTTCTGCTTCCCTGTCCGTTCAAGACCTTGAAGCCCTTTAGCCTCCTATTCCCTAGGATCCTAAACCCGTGCAAACTCCTAGTCCAACTAAAATTGTGACACTTGAGCTTGCAACTGAGCTTGCATTGGGCAAGGAGTCTTTGGGAGGTGCTTCCTCATCTACACGAGCAGGTAAGACTCATCCATCATTTATTAGCATCTATCTTTATCTCCCTTATCCTTCCTTCCTAAAGGTTCTTGTTCCTTTCCCCCTTTGCTTCTTTTAGGTCAAGCCAACGCCCAGTCTGCCCTTGAAGTTGCCCCTTCCTTGGAGTCAGAGGCTTCTGAAGGTGTGTACTGCTCACCATTGTTATCCTTCTCCCCTTTTAGTTCATATCTTTCCTTTCTCTCTTTCCATACTTCTTTCTTGTCTCTCCTTTTTATGGTGAAGCCCCCGGCATCCCTCCCTTCCTTTAGCAATTTCGCCAAGGTTTCTTCACCTTTTTTTCAACGCACTTTATGCCCTTTCATAGAGTCTTCTAAGAGGTCAGAGGGTCAAGAGGTGGAGCTTCCCATGATGGCTGAAGTGGCTGCCCAAACTTAGAAGGAAGCTCTACCACAGGGGGTTGGTACTGGTTCTTTGCCTTCCCCTTCCTCTCTATCTTTATTTCTTCCTTTTTTCTCTTTTTTTTTTTCTTTTTTTTGACACTGTCTGCTCTTGCAGGTGCTGACATAGGTGCCAAGGATCCCTAGCATGCAGTTACCAAAGAAGCTAAGGAACCTATTCCCCATGTCTCGGTCGTTGAAGCTTAGATAAGGATTCCCCAGATTATTCAAAGGGTTGAAAGTCCTCCAGCTCCTGAGGGTGGAGATGTGACGATGGAGGAAGCTTCAGAGATGACTGTTTCAGATCCCGGCTCGGGGCTCCTTGCTTTCCTGATCTGCTTTGATTCCTTGGAGTTCAACAGTTTCCCTGCGAGCCACTTTATTAATTTTGGTAATTTTTTTAATGTAATTTTCATTATTTTATATTTAGGCTATTTATTTTCTTAATTTTAGGTGCTTTTAATGTTTTTTTTAAAAGTCAAATTAGGTTCCTATTATGATAAGATACTAATTAGAATTTATTTTAGGATATATTTTTTGTCTGTCATATTTTTAGGAAGTCTTTAAATAGGCCTCCAAGTCAATAAACGTTTTTTTTTTTTTTTTTTTTTTTTTTTTTTTTTTTTTTTTTTTTAACAATTTAGATTCAATTGTGTAGAAGAGGACCAAAACTAACCCATATGTTATTTGCAGATGATAGTTGTAGGGTCACAATTTGCAGCCCAAGCCCAAAATGTATGGAGTCTTGACCTAATGAGCCCAATACAATGAATTTGTAGAGAATAAGTCAAAGAACTAGGTCCTAATGAGTTGGGCAATGACTAGTATTGAATTGCATGATGATCAAACACAAATAAAGGATGTTGATATCAATAGACTTTCTGTCCGAGGAGGTTAAACCTGTATATAATGATCACTCTTGGGTATCAGAGTGATTTAGATTGCTATAATATTTTTTTTTCTCTTTATTTTTCGATCCCCTTCTTATGGAGGGTCTTTCACATTATATAGCTCATTTTGGATCATCTTGATTCTACACTTGTTGATCATTTGAGTCCCTACTTGAGTGCCCGTCCCATCAGACACCCCTTTCAGCCTTCTGTGAGTTGTGGTAGCCAAGGCATCATTATTCAGAGGTCTTCTCCACATAAATGCTGCCAGAAAAGTAGCTGCAATATATTTAATGCGGTGGTAGCAGCTTTTCTTTAGATATTTTGAGTTTCCTTCCTTCTCGTATGTTCATGGGGCACATTTCTATTGCTAGAGCCTTTTGGAGGGTCACTTTAATTGCTAGAGTACACACTTGGACTACATTCGTCGTATTCGAGGAGGGATTCCTCCTCGGATCACCTTCCATTCATCCCTCGCTTATGAGACTTTAACTGGAATCCCTTAATAACTATTTGCTCCTCCTTGAACTTGTCAATGTCCTCGGACAAGACCCAAGGCCCAATACACTATTTTGGGCCCTAGTCCCTACAATAGTCTTTTGTTTTGTAGAGCCACTACTGAGGAATGTGCAACAGTATTGAATACATTGGAGACCTATGAGAATGCATTTGGTCAAAAGGTGAATAGGAACAAAACAACTCTATTTTTTGGTAAATCCACTTCTGAAGATATGTGCCAGGCAATCAAGGAGACTTTGGGTGTGCAAGAAATACACCAATATGAAAAGTTCCTTAGTTTGCCATCTCTTGTTGGTAGGGGTAAAAGGGAAAGTTTCAACTTTCTAAAGGAGAGAGTTTGGAAAAAATTGCAAGGGTGGGAAGGGAAATTATTATCTCAAGCGGGTTGTGAAGTCCTAATCAAATCGGTAATCCAAGCTATTCCTACATTCACAATGGGGTGCTTCAAATTACCTCTTGGTTTATGTAATGATATTGAGGTAATGATAAGAAAGTTTTGGTGGGGTCAACGTGGAAACTCAAGGAAGATACACTGGTTAAAATGGGAAGAGATGACAAAATCAAAATTGGTGGGAGGCATGGGCTTTAGAGATTTGTCAATGTTCAATGACTCTCTTCTTGCCAAACAAACTTGGAGATTGCTAAAAAATCCAGATTCACTATTTTCCAAAGTATTTAAGGCAAAATTCTATCCAAATTGCTCAATTCTCGAGGCAAAGGATTCTAGGTCGGCATCCCATGCTTGGCATGGTATATTGAAAGGGAGGGATATTATTAAATAAGGGGCAAGATGGAGAATCGGGAATGGAAAATCAGTGATAATTTGGCAAAGTCATTGGCTGCCTCGAGAGCATCCACCGTTGGTTTCCTTACCAATGATTGCATCTTTGGAAGAAGCAACGGTTGATATGTTAATTGATGAAGACACAAGGCAGTGGAACCCGGAACTGGTTGATGGAATTTTTGCTCCGGAAGAATCTGCACTAATTAAAAAAATCCCACTGGCAAGGTGCGAAACCGAGGACTCACTGTACTGGCCACTGACACAGGAAGACAACTATACCAGCAAGTCGAGTTACAGGTTTCTGAAAGAGGAAGCAGAGGTACGACCCCTGGCAGATTCAGAGTCTCAGGAAAAAGATTTATGGAAGAAGATTTGGGCTCTTAAGGTTCCTAATAAGGTGAAAAATCATATGTGGAGAGCATGCCGAAACTCATTACCAACTAAAACCAACTTGGTTCGCAGGACCATCATTGCTAATGACACTTGTGATCGCTGTCATGGTGCTGCTGAGGTGATCCACACTTTGTGGGAATACCCAGAAATTGATGTAGTGTGGACCGATGCGACTCTATGGGATTTTCATTTCACTTCAGAGTTCGCTGACTTCAAACACCTGGTGGCATGGTTAGTATCTCACGGAAAAAACTCGAGATGTTTGCCATGCTTGCATGGTCGATTTGGAATCAATGCAACAAGGTGAGATGCTAAGAACCCAGTTGCTCACTCCACCTCTCGGCTCAGGCGGCCAAGGATCTTCTGCAAGAGTTCAAATCGATGCAGCCAATTCCTCCACAACCAGTAGCCGTCCCGTGGACTCGTTGGAAACCACCATCAGAGGATTTTGTCAAAGTAAATGTTGACGGAGCGGTTTTCGCCGATGAAGACAAGTCTGGTATCGGGATAGTTATTCGCAATCATGACTGACAAGTACTGGCATCACAGTGCCTGAAGCTTCATCAAGCATATAGTCCTGGTGTTATTGAAGCTTTAGCTGTTCACAGTGGGATCACACTAGCATTGGACATTGATTTTCACAAAGTTGTAGTGGAAAGTGACTCAAAAGGCTGTTATGACGGTATTGTAGAAGGGGACAGAGATCTTAACGTAGGATGGTTTATTTTTTGAAGATATTCGCTTTAGCTCTGAGACTTTTTACTAAATTACACTACTCTTATAGTAAGAGGCAGGGTAATATGGTTGCTCATAGTTTAGCAAGATATGCTTTACATGTATCTGATATTGTTGTTTGGATGGAAGATGTTCCATCGAATGTTGATTTTGTTTTACAAGCTGATTTAACCCACATTCATTAATAAAAATGCTTGGTCTTGGTTCTTAAAAAAAAAAAAAAAAAAGATTCAATTTAATGAAAATTTGTACTTTTGACTCTCTATTTTTTGGTAGATTTCAGACCCTTTCCCATTTTGGATTCCAGGCCCTTCCATGTTCACATCCAAACACCCCAAACAAGTGAGCATGAGCAACCAAAGGCCCGTTTGATGATTATCAAAAAAAAAAAGGCCCGTTTGATAGTAATGTTCAAACACTGAAACTGTGGACCAAAAAATAAAAAGTGCTTAATAACAGGTGTTTGGGTTAAAATTCTCAAATTAGGATGTTTAAAACATGTTTTATGAAAACTTATCAATACCAGTTTTTAGTTTACAAGTAATGTTGTTGGATGGTCTTTTTGTAAATAAGTTGAAAATCATGGACCCCATTGACAAGACTAAACTCTCTCTACCTTCTTTTTCTTTCTTTCTTTCTTTTTCTTCCACAAGCCCACCCTTTTGTCCTTCTCTCTTCTTCTTTTTTTTCCTCTTCTCTCTCCTTAAATAAAATAGTATTATTTTATTATACAATTATCTCTTAAAAAAAAAAAAACACATACACATATCAAGCACACAATTATATTTTTTTCACATTTTGAAATATGTTATTTGAAACATTGTACGCGAAACACTTTTTTTTTTTTTTTTGGATTATGAGTACTTTAAACATATATTATTATAACACTTTTTAAATCAGAGTTTTCACATCATTTTGAATACTAATACTTGAACATTGCTACCAGACGGGCCCTAAGCATGTAGAAATGTGAATATCCAAGAATAGGAGCACACATAAGCATTCAAGCATGTGAACATACAGACATGTGAACATATTGATTCATGAATGTAAAGTCCATTAATGCAACATAGTATAATTGAGCTTGTTATAGTGGAAAGCTGCTCATAAATCATGGCCTAGAAGAAGTACAAAATGAAAATTTCATCACAGGTTGACATGTGGTCTAGTGTGTACAGTTGAAGTCATTGATAGCAGTATGGATATGGGCTAGGCTCCTAATTGCGAGAGTAATCCCTAGATTATTGTCGTTAACACAAAAGACAGTGAAATTGAAGTCATTTGAAGTATGCTACAAAAGTAGTATATGACGAAGGGCACAATTAGTGTGAGGTGACAAAAATGTGTACACAAATTAGCTAGGTTCACACATTGTTGTTGACCTTTATGTATCATAAATGAGGGTTGACACGGGCAAAATCATAGGGAACATAATGCATGTTGATCGATGATTAGACCATAATATGGTGCACCCTCATACATGCAATAACCCCACTTGGCGAATGGCTTTACTTCACAAATGCAATATGTTTTTTGGTAGAGAGAAACCAATTGTTGGGTAAGGTTACAAATTGTTGGGTTGATGCATATGTTCATACAAATGTGTCTATTCCTAAGGGGTGCAAGTTTGACTATGAATACCAAGACCCTCATTTTCATTTAGACATAATTTCATTCTCTTTGTAGACAAAAGGTTGTAGTTTGTGATCATCTCCTTAACGAGAATGCCATGCACGTTTAGGACCAACAATTTTAAGGTTCCATTTCATGAATTGACAGTGTGACAAAATCATGCTTTTATTATAAAAAAGAGGTGAAGACTTAAAGATAGTACAATTCCTAAAAATTTTTAGGGGATTATATATATATATATATATATATATAAATATATAGACACACACGTGTAAAGATATATGTATATATATATATATATATATTTTTTTTTTTTTTTTCTATTTCAACATGTAGGTAAGAAGGATTCAAATCCATATTCTCCACATAAGAAGAACTAAGTAATTACAAACAGCCACAAGACTATTGGTGTTGAAAGAACTCTTTTACTCTTATTACAAAATTTAAGTTGAATTAATTCTTAAAATAAACTCTTTTACTTTGTTTTCATTACTCAGCAATACTTATGGTCTGTTTAGATACTACATATTTTGCTAAGAACTAAAAACTTATTGCTAAAAACATTGTAGCAAAATAACTTTTAAAGATGAAAACACTGTAGAACACTTATTGCTGCGTTTTTCCTTGGGTGACTGGTCCGTGAACAACGCTGTGGGACCCGGGCTCCAAGACGCAAAACGCAAATACTCTGTTGGAAAACGTATGCTTAGTTGAATTAATAAATGTCCAATATATTAGACTATCTCTACAAAGAGAAATTCTACCTACAGAGAAATATGTTACTTTATTGTGAAATCATATATTTTTAAATAAAGTCTAACCAAATAGTTTATTCAAATAATACCTGACATTATTTTCTTTCATACTCGTTCCTGACTTCATGAGAATCATCTAAGTCCTTAGGCCAAGCGAGGGAAGGTGGTGGTCTACATGGAGGCATATAAGTTGGGGGTGGGCGGATACTTGTCTCAGGTGTGCCACCATTTTTCACTATCATTACAGTGTTCATGCCCCAGTCAAGATGTCGTTCAAAATGACAATGCCAAAACCATACACCTATTACAAATCATCCCACGTATGTAAGATTCAAGCAAGGAAAAATCAAGGTTAATCTTTAAGGATCAAAGCATGAACTAAAACATGTTTATCATTCAAAAATAAGAAATATACTAAAAATCAAAATTAAATTAATACATGAAATTTCAACCTTCATCTATTGAACATTAAAAATATATAATCAAGATAAAAACTAAAAAAATTAATTATTTCTTAATATATTTCAGCGCAATCATTTATCAAAATGAAACTTGATTTTCTTTTATTACAAAGCCTAATTGAGTTTTCCATTATTTTTAAATGAAATAGAAGTCATATTCTCCTTCTTCTTTTTTCCCTATTCAGTTAAGTGTGAGTAAGAGAATTCAACTCGATCTTGAATCCAAACCCCATCAAATGAGACGTGTTTCCTAGTGTAAGTAAGGGAATTCAACCTCTGGATTTAAATTCCACATGAGAGGGATGCCAGTAGGACTTATGACCATTGACATTCTCTTTATTGTTGTATTGCCTTTATCACTTTATTTTACTATTGTGTATATACTATAATTTCTAATAATATATACAAAGTAAAATTGTGCGATTTTGGTAAATGTTTGTGCCAAATTTGGCCTAGGTGAGAACCAAACACAAGATCAAGAGTTAGAGCAGCTAGGCGGAGTTGTAGTACAAGCCTAAGTAACTGTAAATCTTACCAGGATTATTTGCTTTGAATCTGATGGTAACCCATCCATCCTTTGGCACTTCAACAGAATTCACTTCAGGTGGATCGACCAAGTTAAAGTTTTTGGGGTCTGTCTCATTATTAAAATTTCCAAAACCTGATCCAACCACATAAAAGCTATACCCATGCATGTGCATTGGATGATTTTGTGGTATTTTCAATACCGCAGTCCCTTGAAAAGTTATCTCCACCTCTTCATTGTAGTCTAACATCTTAACCCTGGTCCCTTGAGTTGGTATTGTAGTGTTTAATGGCAAATCGTCCGCAGTGAAGTTAAAGAAAGTTTCTGGCCAATTTGGAAAATCTGGGGTATAAATGCCACTCAAGTTCCTGCTTCATATTTAGAAACTGTGTTATGATCAATAATAAGTATTTACAAAATATATAGAAAAAAAAAATTAAATTAAATGATAATCCTCAAAGGGGAAAAGTAAAAATGGGAATACCTATAATAGGCAAGCAACACATCAGTAGTGGGGTTCACAAAACTCATGTTGCTTAAGCTACTTGCTATCATATTTCCATCTATACCCGCACAGGATGCATTTGGACAGGGAAGATAGTTCATAGAAATTGTGATAAGCATTCTTGTAGTTATATTTAATGGGACATTTACTGGGTATTCTTTGCTTGCTAAGCTCCGTAGGCGACCAATAAATTTATATGCGGCATTATTGTCCGTATAGGCAGGAATGTTGCTAGGAAAGAGTGGAACATCTGGGGCAGTATAGTTGCCACTATACATAAGAATTGCTGTAGCATTTGTGTCATCAAACCCGTTAAAAAACGACTGGTCAGTGTCATATTGTCTAGCGACAGCGTAGTACTGGCCCAAAGGTTGATTTGCTGTTAGTAAGAGATTCATGGTTTGTCCCGGGCTTATCACTATAAAATCGTTGTCTATGGGTTTTACATAGCTACCATCCACTCCAACAACTGTGATATTATGTTTAGCAATTGCAAAGAAGAGGTCAGCATTCATAGCAGCATTGATTACTCGGACAAGATATGTCTTCCCAAAATCAACCACCCAACGATGAGTTGAATCTGCATCATATGAGTAACAACAATCAAAACAAAATTTTGGGTCTTTTCCGATCCTTGTTAGAAAAATTTTACATATACTAATTTGAAATGATAATGCTTCTTATTTTTTACTAACCTTGGGAGCATGGTAAGAAATCTCCCGGTTGGCCATTGATCACATAAGAATCTGATTCGGGTGCGGATGCACCAGTTTTAAGGTCCTCCAGTACCAACGCGTTAATGTTTCCAACATACCAAGATCCTGCGTATACAATTTAAGTGGATTAAGAAGTGTTTTTTTAAAAAAAAAAAAATCCTTTTCCTAAGGTGAGGATAGATCCATTAACAACAACAACAACAAAATATATAAAGAAATGAGATGTACACAACATTCTTACAATAAATCTTAAGCGGCAGGTTGTTATTGGTTGTTATTGTTGGAGCAAAAAAGTAATCTCAGTGTTAAGTTCAAATTTGAATCAATAACAACTAACCACCTATGATTTGTTGTGAAAATGTTGTGGATGTAGCACCTCTCAAATACACACACATTCATAGTATATGATTGAATAAAATATTATTTTGATTCCTTAACTTTACCAAAAGTTTGTTTTTTGTTCCTAAACTTTAAAAAATTCTTTTTTCATCCTTAAACTTTGTAAATAGGTTTTTTAATAGTTTTTGAATCAAAAAATAGGAATGAGAAAATAACATTTTTCAATAGTTTAGGGATAATTTTTTTTTAAATTTTTTTTTAATTTTAAGGATAAAATGTAAAACATTTTCAATAGTTTAAGGACAAACTTTACCCTGTAAGATTCTATTACATTAGTTAATTGTTAGACATTGTCTAAACATCAAGATGCTCGAAGGTTTTAGAATACACCTAGGGGTTGAGGGGGAGATGAGGGGTTCAGGTAGTGACTTGGAGATTTCTAGCCATTTATAAAAATAAAATAAAAGATTAAAAACAAAGGAAAAGATGCTCTCGAAGGTCAAGAATAGCGCTGTAACACCCATGAAGAATAAAAATAAAAATCAAATAAAATATAAGGGCTGGTAGAAATTCATATGTGAGCTACAATATTAATTATATGAGTGACGTGTTTGGTAAAATATTGAAGTCACACATTGGATAGTAGTGAGAAGAACAAGTGATTAATATAACATTATTGGATTTAAATAATTTCTTATACTTCAGATGAAGGTGGTTACCGAGCATGCTGTAATAAACCCTCACATAAAGGCTCCCTAAGATTTTAAGATGGTTTTCTATTAAGTTGTAAAATAGAGAAGAATTCATATTGCTTGCAAGATAAATGATCCATAAAAACTTGACATACCTAGTATGAAAATTTCTTCACCATCAGGCTTCGGGTATGGAGTTGTTGTTCCTTCTTTGGGATAAATAACTATGGCACCATGGACACTTGATCGCGTCCAGTTACTATGAGCATGCCACCAAAGAGTTCCTTCCTCAGTTGAAAAAATGACTTCATATGTGAAGTTTGTTCCTGGTTCTATTGGACATTGTGTGATATACTCAGGACCATCAGACCATGGGTTTCTTGGTTGTTTTACTCCATGCCTGCAAATAGCTTCAATTTATCATTATTGAATCTTCTTGAGCATTTATTATTATCATTGTTATTATTGTTGTTGTTGTTTTTTTTTAGCCTCTTCCTCTTCTTGGTTGATTATCTAAAGAAATTCCTAGTTAAAAAATTCAAGGGCAAAAAAAAAACTTAAGGTGAATTTGATGCCTTGCGTAGGTGCCTTAGAAATGATTTTCCACTAGAAAAAGAAACATGTTGGTTTTGGGATGGAA
This sequence comes from Quercus robur, assembly GCF_932294415.1. NCBI lineage: Eukaryota > Viridiplantae > Streptophyta > Magnoliopsida > Fagales > Fagaceae > Quercus > Quercus robur. Next base: position 37,163,942 of record NC_065535.1, on the reverse strand, counting down.
ATAACCTTTTCTAACCCAAAAATCTTTAAAAATATTGTACATACCAAAACCGACTAAAAGTTAGGAATTCAATTTCACGCTCATCCAATTTAAACTTAAAAATCTCAAACCCATCCCAAACCCGTTCGTATATCCAACAACAAGGCATGCACGAGTCGAATCAAGTAGATTAACACAAAAATGAACATCTAAAATAATATTTATCTAAATTTAAGTATTAGTAAATAATTTAGCGCATTACATTAAACAATATGCTAAGAGAGAATAAGTCTCACACACACACATATTATATTTAAAACCAAAATTAAGAGAAAATCCAATTAGAATTTTAATTAGACTCAAATTTGCAACCACATGTACTATCTAAATATGTTAATTTTTGTGCCAAGTAAGTTATTCAATTCAAAAAACGAAAATTTTTTTTTGTCATGTTAACAGGTGCCCTTAAAAGTTAAAATAATTGTTAATAAATTATATTAGGAAAATTTTAACACCATTTTCATGGAAAATATAAAAAGCAATCAGAAAAATTAATTGCTTTATCATTTTCCTATAAAATGTTTTTAAAAATAGTTCCTAAATCAATGCCCTTAGTGCATATGGGTTGGATCTAGTTTTCTTCAACAATAAAGTTCCTAATGAGCATTGTCATTTTTTTCTTCCGTGTAAAGGTCGGGTCTTAGTGCAATAACAAGTTTCTTTCACAAAACAAGAAGTCAATATGGTGTAAATCTTCACCTTCACCCTGACTACCAATGGAACCACTACCTCTAACTTACCGATTGTTTCGTGACCATTACCGCCACCTGCTCTCTTCACTCAGACCTTTCCTCCAAACCCCTCTCTAATTCTACAACCAAACATGTTTTATTAGTTGAGTTTTGAGTTTCATTTGAGGCCGAGACTTAAAGAGAGTCTAAAAGGCGGCTTGTATCAGGAATTTCTGAATTGTAGAATGGTTTTCAAAGTGCAAGGGGTTTCAAGGTTGCTCCAACTTCTAAGATACCATGCAGCACTTGTATGGTTAAAATTTGATTCTTTACAACTAAGGTAGAATCCTTAGGTGGCCACAGCCACAAGTGTGACTTCACTTTAATCTTTATTTTTTATTACAGTAATAAATATATTATACAACATAACATCATAATATATGAAAACTATAATTTTTTTTCTTAAGGAAATGAAAACTAATATAAAACTATAATATATATAAAAAAAAAATAATGCAACATTTTCTTGGCTAAGAAAAATAATTGATCATTATAAAAAAATAAAAAATGAAATGTCATTGATCATTTGATTAGAGTTTTTTATCCATTGAGATTTTAATGATTTTTTCATCCATTATAATATTTTAGACTATTGTACATAATGTGAATATAATTAAAATATATAGAGAATTTTTTTTAATTCTTATTGTTTTATTTGGCCTCCCAAAAGCAAATTCCTGACTCCGCAACTGGATTTGTGTTGTAATAAAACAAGTTGTGTAGGTGCTTTTTAGAAGCTTCTTTATTTATTTATTTTTTTATAGGAAAGAAAAAAAAAAGTAGCTTTTGATACTGAATATTATCTCTTTTTTTTTTTTTTTTTTTTTTTTTTTCATATGTTCAATTGAGTTTAGATTATATTTAAATTCTCAATTAGAATTTTTTTTTTCAAAAATTCTAGGACCATGTAAAATATCACAACTTTTGCTACAACTGTTTACATGACAAATTGTGAATAGTGGAAAAAAAAATGATGGGTCTATGTGAAAGTGACAAAATAATTGTGACAAAAGTTGTAGCTTTTATGTGATATTAGAATTACTCGTCTTTTGTTTTTTTTTTGCTAAACTTCTCAATTAGAATCTTGTTGGTTGTATTTTTTAAAATAATCTAATATATAGTTCCACATACAAATACAATCAAAATAAATATATATTAATAATTATCATAATTATATATTTAATAGTTCCTTATAAAAACACAATCATAAAGATTACTTAATATTTCAAGTTGATTTCAATAGCCTACCTTAATAATATGCACTAATCTTTTTCTTTAAAAAAATAATAAAAATACTTAATAACTACTATAATTATCCAAATAAATATCTAATCTTTCACACACACACACAAAAAAAAAAAAAAAAACGGTTAATATCTATAATTATCAGAATGATCAAATATCATATTCTATACAAATGAGTGTTTTTTAGACGGTGTTTGTTTGGGTTAGCTAATTGAAAGGGGTGTGCGCTCCTTTCATTTAATACTCTGCCAGTCTCTCCTATTTTAATTTTTAATTTCAATGAATGACCACACATAATCCCAAGGGTTAAGAAAAGCCCCACGTCATCACTCTGGCCTCAACATATGGTAGATAGTGGCATTTTGGACTGAAGTGGTAGTATCAAGTATGATTCCGGTTGAGAGCGATGATGAGGGTAGGGTTTATTTGGATATCGTTTATTTTGCTGAAAGTTAAAAACACTATAATAAAATAATTTTTAAATATGTGAATAGTACCGTAGGATCCATTTTTAATGAAAAATTGGTTAAAAAAAAAGAGGTTTGTGGGTCCCGTGAACAGTGCACGAGACCCACTGACAGTGCCATTCTAGTGAAAAATTTGGACGTTCAAAAAGGTAGTGGGTCCTGTGTACAGTACACAAGACCCACTAACAGGTCTGTATCTCACGTGAAATGCCCTTTTCAATAAAAAAGAAAAAAAAAAAAGAAAAAAGAAAAAAAAAAGGAAAACACAAACATAGTGCACAGGAAACGCAATCCAAACGCATACTAGGTGTGTGTTTGAGTACCAATGAAAAATTAAAATTATTTTACTATTTAATTTATTTTTGCTACTATTCATGAGTCTCACTGCACTTTTTGGTACTATTTATGGGTCTCATTGTACTATTTTAATTAATTTTTACTTTTATTTACAATTCTTTCAGTAATAAGTTTTCAGTTTCAGCAAAATAAGCGGTATCCAAACAGACCCTAGATCGACAAGGAGTTCCTCCAGCGAGTTGAATAAATACGGGTGGGTCTGGCGCTGTGTGTGATTGATGGGCTGCTTCACTTGTGCCTTTTTGTGTTTTCAAACGGTGCAAGGTTGCAGAAAATTAGATATGTTAGGGTCATATTTTCTATATATTGTAGGGAGGGTTCCATTTGGAGCCTAGGAGGTTCAAAAACCCCCTACACTGAAACCAATATATATATATATGTATATATATGTTTTACTTTTTTTTTGGTTTTGACCCCTAAAATAAAAGTTTGAACACTTCGACCCTAGATTTTTTTAAACCCAGTTGAAATAAGTTTGAATATGATTCTCTTAACAATATCTTTGTCTTTTTAAACACACAAAAAAAAAAAAAAAATATCACAAACCAATTTGATATAAAATTTGGAAAAAAAATAATAATAAGCCCAACAACAAAAGTAGAAATTCGCTAATCTTAAACCTTAGAAAAAAACTCATTTAGATCTTAATAAATTTGAAACAAAATCAATCAAATAGGAGATTAATTGATGAATGATTGCTTAGTTATGTACATTGAAAGAGATGTAACTTGTAGGATTAATAATGAAGATATCATGCAACAATTTCAAAATATGAAACATCGTAATTAAAAAGCAATGGTAAAAACATAACCAAAAGTGCTACCAGAATAACTTAAAGCATAACCCCAATAGATAAAATGAAACATCTTCAAAAAAGTTTGTTGATTGAAATTATATTATGTGATTATGAAGTGGAAATTTCTCATTCATTATAAATAAAGAAAAATGTATATCAACGGGCAGATTTATTACATTAGTTTATAACATCTTAATTAAAAAAATTAAAAAAAAAAAAGATTGGCAAATAATTAACTGGACTATATAAGCGCAACAGGTATTTATAGATAAAGCAAAATGCTAGACATAACAAAATTAAATCTTGGATATTAGCTAGGAGAGAGAGAGAGAGTACCAATGAATTGTGACACCATAATATCCTTCATTATGAACATTAACAAATACAGTATCTCCTTTATGAACACGGATTACTGGTCCTGGAAAACTGTCATTTACAACCAGCATGCTTTTTGTGCTGCACAGCCTCGTAAAATTTTTCTCCCTTAGCTACAAGAGGAAAAAGGAAAAAAGAAAACCAAAATAATAATAACTGTTATGAATATTAAATATTGAGAGGTAACTAATATAATTTGAGCCCTTAGAAAATAACTCCAAGTAAAATATTTTTATATATTCAAATATCAGATATAGAGTATATTTATCTCACTTCTTTACATATATATATACCCAAAAAAATGAAATAATAATAATAATAGAGTATAATAGATTTTTTATTATTATTATTATTATTTCATTTTTTTTGGGTATAAAGGCAAAATCATCAACTTATTAGTATTATTTATAAAAAAAATTAAAGTTTGAATTTTAAAATGAAGCTCTGGTGGGTTGTGAGGCAGATTACACACAAAACTAAAAAGCAAGTTTGAAAAGAAGCAAAAGAGATAAGAGACGCAATGAAAAAGAAGCAAAAGATTCCATCGAAAATAATGATAAGGGTAGCTATTGGATTAGCCGAGCTTGCAATTAACAATAGAATAACAACAAAATCTTAACGTTCAAAAGTAAAGATAGTGGGTTCAATGTTTACTAGTTGTCAATCGATAATTCTGGCCCGATAGAGAACAAAATGGTGTATGAGTTCTAATTTAAGCTACACATTAACTACTTTTTCAAACAAAAAAATAAAGTTTATAAGATATATCTTATTTTAAATAACTATAAAAATGCGGTATTATTATACTGTAAGATGAATTACGGGTTTTTTTTTTTTTTTTGGTTGGGAAACTTGCAAAGTGTGAGTTATGGACAATCAATTTTTTTTCCACCATATATAAATTGTCAAATGGGCGAGCTGTGGAGATTTTTTTGACAGACTTATTAGATAACTAATGAAAAATGTTATAAACATAAAAAATTTCAAAATTATTGTGACAACTTGCCACGTGGCAAGTTGTGAATGGTGAGGTCAAATGACAAGTTCGTATCTTCATCACTTATAACCCATCACATGATAAGTTTAATTAACCCCAAGGTACAGTTATTAATTAGATGATGGAAAAAAAAAAAAAAAAAAAAAAAGGGCAAGAATTATATTATGAAATAGAAAGGCAGTGGGTTGTTTGACACTTACAACAAAGTCGTAATAATGAACGGCACTTTCAGCCATGCGAAACAGAAATATATTCAAACAAGCAAGCCATAGGAGTTTTGAGAGCAGACCCATCTTGTTCAACCCAAATCTAATTTAGATAAATTTGTTTAACGACTCTTATCTCTACATAACATTGATTAGATCATCATTAGAAACACATTTCCATGGACTGAATTGTTAGCTGGGAGCTCTTTCGTTCGTTGGAGAGGATGACTTCTTGTTAACAGCCTGAAAACACAAAGAAACAAAAAGCTGAGCCTGCATTTCTTACTTAATAGTTAATACCATTATATAATCCTTATTCTTATGACTTTATGAGAACTTGATGCAGAACTACTGTTGCTTGGGAGTTAAATAATAAATGTCCAAACCCATCCGAAGATCCGATCCATCCGAAAAAAACTGACCGGATCCGATCCGATACAGGCCGACCCGACTACTCCGGCAGTCGGTGTCGGATCTTCTCCATCGGGTCGGTTTCGGTAAATACCGGCCGAAATTCAAGATTCGACCGGCATGAATTTTGTACTTAAAAAAATAAAAGATCTTAAAAACTAAACAAATCTGTATTCTGTACACCTAAATACCTCAAAAAGGAAAAAATGGAAAGAAATGAAATGAACAAACGTACCTACACAGCTAGCAAAAAGAAATTCGTAGTGAGAAATTTGAGAGTGAGAACTGGAAAAGATGCTTTGGTACTGATAGAAAGACGCAGAGAAGTGAGACTGTTATAAACTCATAAAAGTGAAGATGAAGATGTAGGTGTGTTGAAATTCAAAAGTGGGTAGGGCATAAATAGAGGAGACAGAAGACGACGTGTGTAAGAAGAAGCAAAGAAAAAAAAAAGTCAGAAGAAAGTAAGATATGGATGGTGAGGAAAAAAAAAATAATAAAAGGTTGGAAATAAATTTGTTTAACGATTCTTATCTTTATATAACATTGATTAGATCATCACTAGAAACACATTTCCATGGACTGAATTGTTAGCTGGGAGTTCTTTCGTTAGTTGGAGAGGATGACTTCTTGTTAACAGCCTGAAAACACAAGGAAACATAGTTGGAGAGGATGACTTCTTGTTAACAGCCTGAAAACAAAAAGCTGAGCCTGACTTAATGACACTTGTCTGTAACTGAACACTTGTTGCTTGGGAGTCGGTGTATCTAATAATAGTTGTGAGTAGTCGTATCGATAATTATTGCAAACTAGTCGCTAACCCGTGCGATGCACGGGATAGTTAAACAAAATTTATACACATTCACTTTTATTGGTACAATCATTTGAAAACAATTCTAACTAATACACTTAAAAAGGTTAGTAATTTATAGTACTTACCCCCCACTATTAGTATACAGACACCGAGTGCGGTCGTCGTAGCCCTTTGAAAGAACCTTCCCCAATTGGACCTTATCAAAAAAAAAAAAAAAAAAAAAAACACCCAATTAACAAAATGGATCCAAAAGGGTCTAAAAAGCACACAAAATCAATTCAAAAAACAAAAATATGAGACAAAGTAATTACTTTCCGCTGCCAATGAAATCGTCTTTTGTATTGCTTTTCCAAACTGCAGCACTTATCTCTCTAAGGCCTTCAATTAACGAAAACACAAACTTCTTTTGGAATAACGGAGTATTATGACCATCTATACACACATACACAAAAAACAAAATCAGCATAACTCACTATAACTCTATAGAAGCCTAAAAAATATAAAGAGAAATTAAAGGGGTTGAATTTGATATTTACGTTTGGAGAGAGAGAGTTTGCAGAAACTATAACTTTATATTTCTTAACTTAAGAAAGAGATAAGGTTGCTAGGGTTTTATTTCTTAACTTGAGAGAGGGGTAAGGTTGCTAGGGTTTTAAGGTGTTATAATGTTTTTATTTTTATTTTTATTTTTTATTTTTTAAATATTGTGTTTTAAATATTGTGCTGACGTGGAAAATATATTGTGTTTTAAATATTGTGCTGACGTGGAAAATTGTGGTGCCAGCAGAGGCTTCGGTTTTATATATATATATATATATATAGATTAGAAATATGGTAATAAAATAATTTTTAAATAGGTAAATTGTGTTATAGGGCCTAATTTTAAAGAAAAATTTGTCAAAATTGATATTTGCGAGTTTTGTAAATAGTGCACGGGATAGCACAAACGCAAATACGTTTGTATCCAAACCCACGCTGAGTATCTAATATAATATTGGATCATCCTTTTTGTTAATTGGGTTATGCTAACAAATGTCAGTATTAGTTTAACAATTTATTTTAGATATTTTTTGATACTATATTTATGGAAAATGAAAAAAATTATCAAAATATTAATTTTTTTTCTTTTCCCATAAAAGTAGATGATATAATGAGTGTAACACCACTATTGCAGTAACCAACTAGTAAACTACAACACCACCACACATCTTTGGTGTGATGGTCACTTCATAAGTATTAATACTTTTGGAGTTTGGAGGGTAAGTGTCGAAATTCAAGTCTCCAGAAGGGAGTTTCACACATATATACACTTAGGCTGTGTTTGGTTGGGATGATTTTAGGAGGGATGGAAAACATAGAGCGGAAAACTGAGTGGAAAACAGTGTTTTCCACTGTTTGGGAAAGAGAGGAAAATAGGAAGAGTGGAAAACCCGGGAGAAAATTTTCTCTCCCGGGCCCACAAATTTCGTCTCCCCAAATCGAGAGGAAAAGCTTGAGTGGAAAACTGATGAAGAAGACTTTGTCCATAATGCCCTCTAGAATCAAGCTTAAAAAAAAAAAAAAAAAAAAAAAAAAAAAAAAAAAAAAAAGTAAAGAAAGGAGAGAAACAGAGAGAGAGTGCTGGAGAATGTGAGCTGCACCTGTGGAAGCCTGGAACGTTCTTGAATGAGGAAGACAAAGCAAATAAAAGAAAGGGGATAGAGATATAAGGACAACGTGTGGAAAAAAAAAAAAAAAAAAAAAAAAAAAAAAAAAAAAAAAAAAAAAAAAAACCAGAGAGAGCAAACTGGAGAAAAAAAGAGAGAGTGCTGGAGACTTTTTTATTGAAGAAAGTAGGAGTGCTGGAGACTTGAATGAAGGAGAAAAAGAAAAAGATGGGGTGGGATAGAGATACAACGTGTGTGGAGGAGATAGCATAGAAAAAAAAAAGAAAAAAAAGAAAGAAAAGAAAAACGTAGGGGTGAAATGAAAAGAGAGAAAAGAGAAATAATATAAAGAATAAAAATCCTATTTGAGAAATGTTACTATAATATTTTTACAATAAATTTCAAGTAACAGATTGTTATTAGTTAATGTTGGTGAGTAAAAAAATAATTTTAATAGTGGGTTCAAATTAAAACCAGTAACAACTTTTGACATAAATTTTGTTGTGAAAGTATTGCGAAAAATATTGTGGACGTAACACTTCTCATTGAAAAATATAATTGTTGGTAAATTTTATATTATTTAATAAGTACAAATAAATCTATTTCTTACCTATTATGTAACAAGGGTATAATAGTCAATTTATATAAACTGCATTTTCTATCCTCTCACTTTTCTTTTCAACCAAACAAAAGAGTTTTCCACCCTCCTACTTTTCCATCCTTTCAACCAAACACACACGAGGGAAAACTAAATATTTTCTATCCTCCCACTAATTTTCCATCCTCCCAATTTTCCACTCCTCCATCCAAATGGACCCTTAAATTTTGATAGAGTGGAATTTCTATCTTGTTAAAAAAAAAATAAATTAATTAAAAAAAAAAAACCTAGTAAACTACCACTATCAATTTTTTCGTAAAAAAAAAAAACCACTATCAAATTTAAATCTAACATTAAAATATTATTAAAATAGGAAAGCTTAGAAAGCTTAAAACTGTAGTACTGTAGTAACAGTGGTGGTACTGTAAAGTCTGTAATACACTAATATAATATCAACAAAGATAAAAATTAAATATAATAATTAATAAATATATCAATTTATGTGGTCTGTGGTGATACACGAGGTCTGGCCTTTTTTACTAAGCATATACTACTTTACATCTTTACCCAACGAAGAAAGATTTCAATAAAATTTGGCTACTTTAATATGAAATGCTAACGAATGTCTTAGTGTATTGGTTAATAATAAATTTAAAAAAAAAAAATCTATGGGAAAAGAAAAACAAAATAATTAGTTTTTTAACAGTTTTTTTTTATTTTTTATAAAATTTTGGTGTCAAAATTTTTTAAAAATGTATTGTTCATCAATGCTCTAAAGATATTCATTAGCAGGACCCAACGTTTAAAACATAACCCAAACTTAAAAACACTAATTATGGTTGCATATATGAATTATATATTGCCATATACACTAGCTTTTATAATTGTGAAATAGTAAAAAAAAAAAATTCTTTTTTAAGTAAATATCCTCTCTTACAAATCTTATTCAAATTATTGAATTGTACTCGTCTTCAGCAAATAAAATGATTAAGGCTCTTTTTTATTTATAACTCTTATTATCAAAAAAAAGAAAAGAAAAAAAGATTTAAGGCTCTTGCAAGAGCGGTTGAATGGTCGGCAAGCAGTCACCAAGCCACTTGGCCTATATATTATTAGTACATATACGAGTATTACTAAAATAATTAATAATTAATATTGTTATGAATATTAGAAGAGGCAATTTTTTTTTTTTTTTTTTGGGTAAACTTAGAAGAGGCAATTTTTGTCATATACGACATTTCAATGCATGTTCTTTATCTATAGCCAATACTATTTTTGCTTAAAAGTGAAGCAGACGGACATGACGTTGAGAGTTTTTTTTTTTTTTTTTTTTTTTTTTTTTACAAGATAGAAATTTTATTCTAACCTAATTTAAGTGTATATGTGTGTGAAGCTCCCTCTTCGAAACTTGAACGCTGGCCCTTGCACTCCACACCTCACAAACACTTATACTTGTGGAGTGACCATCGCAACAAGCGTGTGCGGTGGTGTGAAGTTGAGAGTTAGATGCAGATACATATGTATATGTATTCAATACTGTTTAATGATTGATTTTTTTCTATAAAATAAATTTAATAAATAAATAAATAAAAAGCTTTCTCTCTTTTCTCTCTCTCTTTTTTTTTTTGGGTGCTTTCGTCTCTTACTAACTATTTACTTTCATTTCACAACATGTTATCAGTACAATTCTCTAAGGCTATGTTTGATTCGGCAATAATTGATCTTTTGAAAATGTTTTACACCATTGATGGTGTTTGGCATCTTAGGAAATTATGGTCAAATTGGAATTGTGGAGTGACCATCGCACCAAGCGTGTGCGGTGGTGTGAAGTTGAGAGTTAAATGCAGATACATATGTATATGTATTCAATACTATTTAATGATTGATTTTTTTTTTCTATAAAATAAATTTAATAAATAAATAAATAAAAAGCTCTCTCTTTTCTCTCTCTTTTTTTTTTTTTTGGGTGCTTTCGTCTCTTACTAACTATTTACTTTCATTTCACAACATGTTATCAGTACAATTCTCTAAGGCTGTGTTTGATTCGGCAATAATTGATCTTTGGAAAATGTTTTACACCATTGATGGTGTTTGGCATCTCAGGAAATTATGGTCAAACTGGAAATGAATTCAGTTAACTGTAAAATACCCCCCTTAAAGTGTAAAATGTTTTACACTTTGAAATTACCTTCAATAGACCCTTAGAAGCTAACTGTTGTACCCGAGAAGATGGTGCATGACCAAGATGAGAATGCCAAAGTGCGAGAGAAGGTAAGGAAGAAACTGCAGCAACTGTAGCAGCAACATAAACAGGAGCAACAGGTGGAAGATGAAGATTGTCCATGGGAAACATACGCCCAACTCTAGGACCGATCCCAAGCTCTTGCCCTGTCCTCGAATCCTACACAATACAAACCTAGTTCAGCTAATTGTCCCACAGAGCACAAATTATAGGATAGGTCAGGTACATGGAAGACTCTAGGAACAGAGAGGTTGGAGGTCGAAACAAAACCTAGATTATTCCCATGCATGGTGGAACCATCAGCTATATAAATATTTAGAGGATGTGATGTAGGGTCAAGTTTGGAGAATAAGGATGAGTGGGGTGTCATGTGATTGCAACAAGTAGAATAAAAAAGCCAAGTTTGAGACTTACTGGGTAGAACTGAGAAAGCAGTGGAAAGAGATGCATTACCAGCCATACAAACAGCCTGAGCTATGATCTTCTTTAGTTCAGTGGGGGAAAGGTTGATAGTGGATCCAAAAGACTGGGACTTAGCTGAAATGGAAGGCATCAGCAGAGTAGGCTCAGTATTAGCAACAACAGCAGTAGATTTGTTGCGATGGTAACAGGTCTCAATGATGTGGCCAGGACACTTGCAGTAGTTGCAGAACTTTTTGTTGGTCTGCTTGCGACGATTGCTTAGAGAAATCACTTAATTGCTAAGGTTGCTCTATGGGTGGAGCAGAAGGAGTAATAGCCAAAACATTGAGCTTATTCTAGGCTTGAAGGGTTGCAAGACGAGCTTCTTCTCTAACCAACTCGTTCACAGCAGTATCAAGAGAGGGAGGAGGACTACGATTAAGAAGCTAACCTCGAATGGGCTCAAAGTCCTTGTGAAGTGACATCAGGAATTCATAGAGGCAAAATTCATCTCTAATGGTAGCATATTGCTGAGCATCCTTTGAGCATGCCTAAGTTGGATTAGAAAGGTTAATTTGGTCCCAAATGAAGCGAAGCTAATCATAGTAGTCATTGATGGATTACCCTGGTTCTTGCCTGAGTTGATGCAATTCAACCACTAACTGATATTTCATGGATCCGTGAGTAGTGGAGTACCTTTTGGCCAACATATCCCATGTTGATTTAGCATCATCAAAGCTACCTAACAAATTGGAGATGGAGGGAATGGAAGTGTTCCGAATCCATGTGAGGATCATGTAGTTGTGACTATCCCATTCAATCATGCAACCAAGGAAGGCAGCATCTTCTTCACTTACTACTTTGATAAGAATAGTGATTGCACCAGTACAATAATGCCAGAGTATGCGACCCTTAAGAAAATTGTGCATAACTTCAAACCAAGATAATTAATTCTTATTCCCCTCCAATATAGTATTGATGGGGCGAGGAAGAAAAATATCATTTTTATCCATTTAGAGACACAATATGCAAAAACAGACTGCAAAAATGAAATCTATGCGAAAAACTGGATAAGGAGAACCTGGACTGCAAAAGTCAACCCTGGAGAAAAGTCAACGGTCAATGGTCAAAGTCAACGCGGTCAACGGTCAGCGGATGACATTAGCAAGTTGACGTGGCGCTGACGTTAGCAGATGACTGGATGTTGACGTAAGCTAGGGCTGATGTGGCACAGATGACGTCATGGGTGACATTAGCCTGAAGCTAAGGACAGCGCGTGCGGCGCGTGGGATTTGACGCAAAAGCTTCTAGTTACGTGTGAGGGCGTGTGTAGTCTCCGATGACTGCGAGGTTTCCACCGGCGTGTAGATCAATGTAAGGCGATCTCAGTGATACCTGCAGAAATGTAATTGGAGCAGTATTGACGGTAGTGATGACACGTGCAGTGGTTTGTGCGGTGTAGGACTTCTCAACGACAGCTACTGTAGGTCCGGAACCCAAAGACAACGGCTGGAAGATGTTGAAGGTTCAACGGCAAGAGGCTACGGTGACTGTTGTGACAGCGGAAGAGATGTTGAGAATGGAGTAGCACCAATAAAGACAAGACTGCTAAGAAAAGTTCAGAGCAATGACTCTGATATCATGTTAGAAATACTGAAATACGTAGTATTGTATTTCATAATTAAAGAATATACATGACTGCCTTTATATAGGAGACATATGTGTACGGTACAAGTAAATATGTGTACATTACAAGTAAAAGTGTAGTACAAGAATGTGTGCTATACAAATAATCTAGTTGGGCCTAAAGCCCACAACACCAATACACGTTAACAGGAATAATGGAAAAAAATAATAATAATCATTCACATGTGAGATGAATAAAGTGGGGGTATTTTGTGTAAAGTACATTATTCAGCACTTTTTCCTCTCCATTTTTCTCCTAAATTGGGAGAATAAAAAAATATGGGCCCGAAGGGAAAATTTTTCTCCCCATTTTCTGTTTCTTTTGTTTTCTCTCCTGAACCAAACAATAAAAAAATATCATTTTCTACCATATTTTCTTCTCCCTATTTTCCATCCTTCCTATTTTCACTCCAACCAAACATATCCTAAATATATTAAAAAGTAAAAAAGTGATTCAGTTGTTATCTAATAAAAGCCATAGCCAGTTACTCTGTTTCTATTTGTCTACATGTGCTCCACGCTAGTTCAAGTGCCTGAAGAGCATATCTACTGAAACACCTCAATAAAAACAATTCTTTCATTTTTGTCCACAAGATCTAGTTTCGTCGGGGTCATAGTTTACGGTTGTCTCTCAATTTTATCTCTACTACAAATCAAACGTTAAAGTTCCACGAATTCAACTGGTTCAATTCCTCTTATTTGTATGATACTAATAGGATTGTAAGATTTAGGTGTAGAAATATAAGTGCAAATAAGTTTTTTACTTTTTTTGAGAAAAAATAAGTAGTAAAGTAATAACCCCTTTCTCCATCATAAGAATTTAAATTATTAAGGATATGTATGACATAAAATTTAACATATCTGTCCAATATAGAGAAATTCAATAATGTAAGTAGTTAGTCAAATCCAACCATTCTTTCTTGCATAGTGAAGAAGAACAACGGGTTTATCTTCTCATCATATCAAACCCAAAATCTAGGTGGTGACTGGTAAAAATTACTCTAATCAATCTTTCTTTCATAGTGAAGAAGAACAATGGGTTTATCTTCTCATTATATCAAACCCAAAATCTAGGTGGTGACTGATAAAAGTTACTCTAATCAACCTTTCTTGCACATTAAAAAGAACTAGTTTGCACGTGCCAGTATGCCACCCCTAAAGTGAGAAATTTCAGACAAAGACAGTGAAACAATGATTTTTGGTTCAGAAAAAGTGACTAAACCAAAAAAAAAATTAGAGACATAACAAAATATCAAAATATTTTTACAATAATTTTATTTTTAGTTGTGATGGCTTTTGGTCTGATAGTTTATTATTTTATGTTGACCTATAAGAAACTTACACCTTAGTAGTAGTTGTGAAAAATATTGTGACAACAACAAAATGTCACAACATTTTCACAATATCTTTATTTTTAGTTGTGGTGGGTCTCAATATAATAATTGTTTTTAATTTTATTTGAACCTATAAAGAACTTACACCTCAACAATTATGAAAATATTGTTACAACAATAAATTAAATGTTACATTTTCACAATACCTTTCTTTTATGTTGTGGTAGGTCCTGATATGATATTTTATTATTTTATTTTGATTTATAAGAAACTAATAACTCAACAGTTGTGAAAATATTGTGACAATAACAAAACCACCACCCACTCTCTTTCTTCATCCTCTCGAAAAAAAAAAAAAAGAAATTCACAACAACAATGCCGATGTATATTTGCACATGTATTATAGCGAAAATGTATTTTGCACAGTAAATGCATAAGTTGATGTGGGTGACTTTTTGGATTAATGGAAAAATTGGCTCTTATACCATTTTTCATGAGCTAATACGAATGCTCTAAGAAACTTAAGTTGTTCACAAGTTTCTTCCACCTAATTGTTAAAATACTATGATAACAAAAAAATGTCACATTTTCACAAAACATTTATTTTAAGTTGGGCACGTCCTAGTATGATATTATAACAACACCAAAATATCATAATATTTTCACAAGAGTTTTACTTTTAGTTATGGTTGGTCTTAGTGTGATAGTTTTTTATTTTATTTTATTTTATTTTATTTTGACTTATAAAAAACTGGCACCTTGAAAATTATAAAAATACTGTGACAATTTATTTATGTAGTATAATACTCCTCAATCAAAACACTGTATCAATGCTATAAATATTTAAAAAATAAAAACGGAACACCAACTCAAAGGAAACTGGTATAAATGGTTATTTGTAGCACTACACATATTTTGGTTTTTAAAAGTAAAAAAAGAGGCCAGCTATGGTGAAACTGTGAGTCTTTTTCTCACCAAATTGACTCTGCCAAAAACACAATAGGCATGCCATAGTACATGAAGTTTTGTTTTGGTCTATCACTAAAAGGAGACTATCGCTTTTCCGCAACAAAACGCAACGTTTGGACTCACAGAAAAAGACAAAGTACTTGACTAAACCAAAAGCACGGTAGAAACAATCATTGACACTTTTCATATAGTTAGTAGTTCATAACTTCATATAGTTAGTAGAAGTAGGGTAGCTTTTGGACTTCTAAGAGCATCCATATCACGGATGCTAAAATGGATATATGCTAAATTTTAGCATCAAAACACCAAAAAAGCAACTCCATCAAAGTTTTCAAATTGTAAAATTTTTGGCATACTTGCATAGTGAGCTTGTATTAATACAAGCTCACTATAGCCTAAATTGTAAAACAAAAATAATTTTTTATTTTCATGTGGTGAGGTGGTTGGCTGGTTGTTTGTGTTAAGATGTTTTATTATTATTTTAATGAGTAGTTTATATTATTTAAATAAAATGGTAAAGAATATAGAAGTTTTGATGTTTGATGTATTTTAAAGTGAGATGATATAATAAATAAATTAGATTTTTGAAGTGTTAAATGCTAAAAATTTTAAAATTGTTGATAAGGATGCTATAAGGCTACCTTTTGGATTTTTTTGAGATTCTCTTGGTGGGCCCTACAATTAAAAAAGACAGACTTTTTCCCCTTTTTCCTATATGTTACTTTGTTTGGTTTTTTTATTTTATTTTATTTTTTGGGACAAACTTTTATAATAATTTTAATAAATAAGAAATTAGTTGCATATTCAAACGGACTCTTCATTTTTTATTTTTTTGGTAAAAAAAATAGTTAAGAGAGGGTGAAATTGTGACTTCCTTACATAGGCATAACCATTATACCCTTTAACCGTTCCCAAGTTAAGACCTCATTTTGATAAAATTAGTAGCACATTCAAATGAACTTTGGTAATATAAAAAAATAATTAGAAGTGGATGACCAGTGTGGCTTCCTGTGGCCGCCCCCAAAATTTCTCTGGGTTTTGTCGCACACTAGGTCCTTAGTGACGTGATTCTTGTGTGATTGTATCTCTAAGGTGGGGTGTGTGTATGCAAGTCCCTTTTTCTTATTTTTATTTTAGGAGTTGTCACCAACTATTGGTTTTGTATTATGTGTGATTGGTCACTTGGATGTTTAATACATTTTAAGTTACCTAATTAGCTAGACCAAATTTTAAGAGTTTGTTAATTAAGGTAAATCAAAAGTCTTTGAACCAAAGACCATGGACTCGGAAGTTTAGTTATGTGTAGGAAATGTGTTAAACACCCTACAATGCCTATCTGAGATAGTACCTTATTTTAATTTATTTCAAACGTTAACTTTTTTTTGAAGAAATAGAATACTTGGAATTTTTTTTTAGAAGATTTTTGCAAACAATATACATACATACATACATACATACATACATATATATATATATATATATATAAGTACCATGTGAGAGAGCATACAACTACACTTTAAATAGCATGTGAGTATTTATTTACTATATAGCTTGCATGTGAATACTAAAAAAAAAAACAAACACAACTCAAAGAAGAGAGAGGGTTGAAGAGTAGCATCTTGTTATCATCTACCATTTTCTCATTTTATTCATGCAAAAATATGACAAAAAGAAACTCATCAGTGCCAAGAAATATTAGGGACAATGTAAACTTATAGAGTGTTCAAAAATTCAAGAAAATGAGCCTTGAACATAAATCCTCGAAAAGGCTTGGAAGTAGAAGTTACAATGTTAACTTTCATAATTTTGAAAAAGCACGTATTTCTTAGAAAATATTTTGTTGTAAGGTTTTGAGAAAAACATTTTTCTTATGTAGTAAAAACATTTTGAAATCTTTTTTTTTTCTTTTTGGTGGAAGAAAGAAAAAACCCTTTTAAAAAAATAAACATGGTAAAACACATTTTTCTTGAAAATATTCTGTTTTGAAAAGCACGTATCTTTTTGAAGAATGCATTTTTGAAAACACACTTTTGTATGTAGAAAAACACTTTCGAAAACTTTTTTTTTAAAGCACTTTCTTAAAAAAAAATTGAAAATATTTATTTTATTATTTTTTTAGTTTCGGGTCTCCTCTAAAAAAATCAGATTTTGATTTATTTTCTTGAAAACAGATTTTTTTTTTTTTTTTTTTTAAAAACAGTGTTCGTAAACAAATTTCTAAAAAAAAAAGATATTTGGTTTTGAAAACAGATTTTTATTTTGAAAAACAGTTTTTGAAAAAAGTTTTATATTTTTGGAAAAAAACAGTTTCTGGAAACAGTTTTGGAAAACAGTTTCGGAAATCAGATTTTTATTTGAAAACAGTTTTATAAAAAAACAGGTTTGGGAAAACAGATTTTTATTCTTAAAACAGTTTTTTAGAATAGCAGATTTTTTAATTTTGAAAACAGGTTTTGAAAACAAAAAATTTTTTTTATTAAGAAAACATTTTTGAAAACAATTTTTTAAACAGATTTATAAAACAGTTTTATAAAAACAGATTTTTTTTTTTTTTTTTTTTTAAGTTTCGGGTTTCCCTTTTTTTTTTAAAAAAAAACATTTTTTTTTAATTTGAAAACTTTCTTTTTTTTAAAAAGCATAAAGAAAAGTTTTTTGTTTTGAAAACTTTTAAGAAGAACAAAAGACATTTTAAAAAGATCCTTTTTTTGAAAAAGACTTTAATTTTAAAGAAAGAGGTGGGAAAAGATTTTATAAAAAGCATTTTCTTAGAATAGTGTGTAGGGGAAGTGTTTTACCCAAGCATATTTTTCTTATAGCACATTAATAACGAGAATTGTAAAGGAACAACAAAAGAATAAAATGCAGAAAATAAATTGCAAGGAAAATGAAGAGCTTCAAATTTAAATGACATAAAAGTAAAGAACTTGGAATTTAAATGACATAAAAGTAAAGAGCTTGGAATATTGTAAAGATTGATTAAAAAGGTTTTTTTTTTTTTTTTTTTTTCCCTCTTAAATAGATTTTAATCTCTTTCAAGCCTTATGGATTCTTCAACATAAAGAAATGAGAGTTCTATGCCATCATCATTCTTATGAGACATACCCATATTGTGCTCTAATGGAGGTTTAAAAACCATTTAAGAGAGATAGTAGAAAATCTTTTTTTTTAGGTGTCTAGATATAGTGTGTGTGTGTGTGTGTGTGTAAGTGCAGTAAAATAAAAGGGGAGAGGGGATGTGCAAGAAATTAAATGGGATGACATAAAATAAAACGCAATAATAAAATCCATAGATGCCTAGGTGGGATGGGATTTCTTCCCCCTAAAGGTACTTCCCATACATAGCCTAGGAGATGGTCCAATACCCATCTAGGGATACAAACACAATAATATAAACCAACAACAATAATATGAACATTGAAATAAAGAGAGAGAGATATACACAATATGTACAAGAACATAGTAAAAATAAAGCAACTATGAACAACAAGCAAAAGAAATGATTTTTATATATGTGGAAATGATGTTTACAAGATAATAAAGGGGTGTGATGGGTTTAGTTATTGACGAACTAACCTATCCCTATAGCCTTACCCACAAAGACTACAACAACAAAAAAAGGATGAGGCTTTTTTGTGTAGGGTTTCCTGGAGAGAGAGAGAGAGAGAGAGAGAGAGAGAGAGAGAGAGAGAGAGAGAGAGAGAGAGAGAATTTTTTTTTGAATTTTCTAAAAAATTGGGGGGGGGGGGGGGGGGTGGTATTTATAGGGTAATGAGGAAAATGAGAGGCTAGTATTAATGTATCAAGATACACTAGTGCTAGCCGCCCATAGCAAGGGGCGGCTAGCATTGGTGTATCAGGCCTCCCACTTTTGCCACCTCACCAACCATTTTTTGTCTTTTTTTTTTTTTTTTTTTTTTTGGCACAATCTTCATGTGGCTGTTTGGAGGCCTTTCTGGCCTTCGTTTTCTTTGAATTTTATATGCACAAAAAGCTTTGGATGTTTAGTTTCCAATGGTCCTAGCTACACTAAATTTGATGCTATGATTGTCGCGCCCAAAAGGAAGGTGACACAAAGTTGAAAAATTTTGGACTTTTTTTCTTTAAAAAATCATATCTTCCTATCCGAAGTAGATATCATCGAGTACTTTTGATGAAAATTAGCTAAGACCATGTTCTTCAAGATGGTCCAACCCGCTCATTCCAGTTCTTGCCCCATCAATATAGTTTATTACGAGAAGTCGGGCTGCCAAATTTTCCTGAAAAAACAATGAAGATTTTATTAGGGTTTTCAGTATTTTGGTGATATATAATCCATTTTAAATCCTATTTTGGCCCGTAAACTATTGTTTCAAAGGGAAAAATATGTCCTACAAGACAGTCCAAAATTCAACATGATCCAATGATCGGAACATAAAGTCAACTTTTTTACCATACCCAGTTAGGGTTTTGGTCTTAAGTGCTATAAGATGGATTTTTCAAATATTGTGACTTTTCGATCCACCATCTAATCATGTTGTACTTATTTTTACCCTTCTTGGCTTTGAAATTCATGATTTTACACCCTTTTTTTTTTTTTTGGTCTATGTTTTGATGCGTGAATCGGGGTCGGATAAAATACGGTATCAGCAGCACCCTACCTTGGTGTGACCGCTTTTGGGCTAAGACCTCATTTTAAAGAAATATAAGAAGCACTAACACATCACTAGGGGGGAGGAAGACTCGAACCCAAGACACTCCACCTAGCAAAGTCTTATTAGCCCAAGACCCTAGCCTCTAGGTCACCAATTGCATTGGTTTTCAAATGAACTCCAAATAAGCCAAATGTGTGCATTCATAAACTTATGTTGAAGTTAAAATCAATTCTAGGTATTATCCATCCCAAGAAATTAAGAATATAAATTTAGTTTTCAAATAGGGTAAATTCCACTAACATACACTGAGATTTGGGCTAATGCCAACTAGGTTGAAGACTTTTCAAAACTAGCCAATTTGGTCCCTAAAGCCAACTTAGTCCATAAACAATTAGTTATTTTTTCTCAACTATTTTAGGAACTAAATTGGCTTTAAGGGACCAAATTGGTTAGTTTTGAAAAGTCTTGGACTTGGTTGGCACTAACCTAAACCTCAAGGGGTGTAAATGGAATTTACCCTTTCGAATAAGATGTCCAAATAAGAACATCCACACCCAAACTCATAAACTATTCATATCAAAAGGATTATATATACATAGATAAGTTGTAAAAAGTTAGGATAATAGATTACCTAGATAAAAGATTTAAAAGGAAAAATAAATTACAAAAGGGCCTTACTTATTTGGACTATATTAAGGAAACTCATTTCCTATTTGATGAGGAAAAATTAGAAAATGATCAACTCAAAATTAAGTTGGAAAAGACAACTCTTCCAAGTTGCAACTCGCCTGTATTAATAGCTAGTAATTGTCGATCAACCAGAGGAAATATGCTAGAGGTAGAAATCTAGAACTCTTTGGCTTAGAAAGAGTGATAGAAATTAAAAGAAAAAAAAAATTCATTGAATTGCGAACTCTCATAAAAGGTTCAACGCCATAGATAATCTGTTAGTGAATAACGAGTTGAGATCAGACCTGATTTCCATAGTAGAATGCATTTCCTAGTTCTATAAGCAATTTTACTTTAAGAATGACCAGAGTTGAATGATTTGGAGTTCACTAGGATATCAGAGGAAGAAGCGACTTGGTTTGCAGAGGATGAGGTGTTTAGGGTGATCCATGGCTTTAATGGAGATTAGGCTCCAAGCTTGGATGGTTTCTCTATTGCCTTTTCATGTTAGCACATTTTAAAATTGAAAATCTTGGAGTTATTTCAGAATTTCCATGCCCAAGCTATTTTCAAGAATATTATTAATGCATATTTCCTTGCTCTCATTCCACACACAAAAAAAAAAAAAAAAAAAAAAAAAAAAAAAGAGGATACTATGGATGTAAGATATTTTAGACCAATTAGTTTGGTGAGAGAAGTTTCTAAAACCATTTCTATGGTGTTGGCTAGTAGGCTAGAAAGTGTATTACATGGAATTATTTCAAAGCCCCATAATGCTTTTTGTCGTAAATAGGCAGATTCTAGATTCGGTTTCAATTGTAAACGAGTAATAGTAGATTGAAGGCAAGTATTCCAAGAGTGTTGTGTGAATTGGATGTGAAGAAAGCTTTTGATCACATGTCTTGGGACTTTCTTGTGTATATGCTTCAAAAATGCAGGTATTCAAAAAGATTGAGGAAGAGGATTATGTTGCGTACATCTACTGTTCACTTTTCCATTTTGATAAACGGTAGCCCTAGTTGTAGACACTGCATTTTGTACCCCTTATGACTCAAGCTCCCGTTCTCCAATGATGTTGGAATTCTAAAAACTAAGGTTGGTTTAGGGCTTGATTAAATTGAAATTGACTTAAGGAAAGTATTTTTGGAAAATATAACTCTTTTATGAATAAAATAAGATATTTTTGGAAAATAAAGACCACAGAAACCCTAGGGCATGCGTACGCATACACACATATGCCCACGCATGCTTAAGCTCTGTGTATGCATGCCTCATGCATGCATACGCATACACGAGCATGCGTATGCATGCCAGAGTTCTAGAAACTATAAAAGACAAGTTTTTTGTATTAAAGTTTGGATTTTGGAACGAATCCCACATCATCTGGGAGCCGTTCCAAACCCTCATTTTCAAACTATAAAAAGCCATACATGATACCTTTTCAAAACACACAAAAAATCCTAAGGGAAAACACAAGATTTACTAGAAATAGTGAATCAAAGAGGGAGCTTTTCATAAAACATCCTTAAGTCAATATTTTCTGATTAAGGCCTTTTCTGGCCTTGATCTTCGAGTTCAAGCTTTCTAATCACTTCTTTTATTTGATTGTGAATAGATTGACTAAAGGGAATGGTCAAAATCAAGCTAAGGAGCTTTGTGTTTTGAGGTATAAGTTCTAGTCCCTTTTCTTTTCTTTGTTTTAATCTTCATTTCCTTTGCTTTTCTTGTTTGTTTGTGTTATAACATGTTTGTTTAGTTTAGGTTTCGTAGTTTTTCTGTTTTCAAGCATGCTAGGTTGTTGGATTTAGAGTTTCTGTCTGTTGTGTTCTTGTTTTCTGGGTTAGGGTTAGGGTGTGAATGCGTACACATGCTTTTTGCATGTGCATGCATACTCGAAGTATGCATACGCATACAATTGGGCTATGCACTCAGGCTCTATGTATGCGCACGCATACTTATGCCCAGAAACCCTAATCCAAGTCGTTTTGCTTCTGTTTCCTTATCATATTTATATCATATGCCTCTAGTTTGTCTTACTTTATGCTTTTGAGTCTCTGCTTCCATGTTGTTTGCTTTGATTGTTCTTCACATGCTAGATTAGGGTTTTATCTTTCAATTTTGTTGTTTTGCCATGAACATGCATATGATATGACTATCCATTGATGCATAGGTGTTGTGATGCAATAAGGTAAGTGAGGTAAGTCATACATTCATATGAACATGCATTTGTTTAAGATATGATCTTAATCTTGCTTTGAGGAACATGAATGATATTTGCAAATGCTTCGCCTTGGATGTGGTAATTTGTTTGTTTGATCTTGACATGCCTATGTTTGTGCCTTAGATATGATATGTTTGTTTGTTTGCTGCCTTGAATATGATATGTTGAATTGCATGATAGATGTTTGTTAGGGTTTTAGGATGAAAATGCCATGTTGATTGATAGATGTATGCATGTATTTGAGTCTAGAATGACAATATTGAATGTGCCTTTAATAGGATTAAGACGTAAGACACAATGAGTGGAAGCTAACCCACAGGTCAAGTAGGGTTGGGTGTCTAACACCTTCCCATCCCTATACCTAAACTCCAGACACGTACTCTAGTAATAGATTAGTCCTTCCACGAAAGGCGCTATTTTTATGGTTCCTAGACTTAATCTAGGTGGCAATTTCATTTCTTTTCTCCACCCCAGTCCACTCATCCGAGGCATACTCCCCCCGTTGTGCCCACAGTAATGACTATCTTGGGAGCTCTAAGGGACTACGTCAAGAATACCCTCTTTCCCCAATGTTATTTGACATTGTGATGGAGGGTTTAAGTCATTTGTTGTCTTAGAAATAAATGAGGGGTTTATCTCAGGCTTCTCAGTAGGTATCGTAAATAATAGGTCATTAATGGTGTCTCATCTTTTTATTTGCAGATGGCACCTTAATTTTTGTGATGTCAATTTGAGTCAAATAGCAAAATTGAAGGATATCATCTTGTTATTTGAATTTGTATGAGGTTTGAATATTAATTTGGGAAACTCTAAGTCATTAACAGTGGGAGGAAGTAAGCAATATAGGAGATTTAGTGATTCTGTTGAGATGTAGATAGTCATTACTTTCGATTAAATATTTGGGTCTTCCTTTGGGTGCTAAATTCAAGGAGAAAATGATTTGGAATCCTATTCTTAAGGAGTTGGAATGAAGGTTGGCAAGGGTGGAAGTAACTATATCTATCTAGTTTGCCTACTTACTTTCTTTCTTCCCTATTCTAGTGGAGGTGGCTAATCATACCAAAAAGCTACAAAGAGACTTTTTAAGAAGTGGGATTGGAGAGGAACATAAATTCCATCTAGTTAATTAGGCTCAAATTTGTGAACCAGTTGGATATAGGGGGGTTAGGTATAAGGAACTCGAGAAGATTTAATCAAGCTTTCTTAGGGAAGTGGCAGTGGAAATAGGGGACAGAGAGGGAGCTTTTTTGGAGGAGAATTATAGAGGCGAAGTATAGGAATGAAGGGGGGGACCAAAAAATGTGTCAAGTCCCCATGGTGTGAGTCTTTGGAAATTTTCCGGATTCTTTAGTTTGATGTGGGTGACAGTACTAGAGTGAAATTATTGCATGAGGTGTGACATAGTGATCATGGTTTTAAAAACCGAACAAGTTAGTTTGACTGGTTCAATTGAGAACCAACCATTAATCCAGTCCAATTATGACTAAAATCGAAAAATAGCCAAAAACTAGGAATAGTCGAGAACCAGCTAGTTCAACTGTAAAAACCGGGAGCCAGTATGGTTGAACTGGTTATTGGCCGGTTGTGCTGACTACAACAACAGCGGCAACAGAAAACTGGACTTGGAGCTCATCAATCTGGACATGGACTCATGGAGGTCAACGTGGCCGTCTAAATCTCTAATGGCCTGTTTGGAAGTTTAAAGAGGGAGGAGAGTAGAGGAGAGTAGAGGAGAGGAGAGTAGTGGGAAGGAGAGTAGAGGAGAATGGTTATCCTCCACCTTGTTTGGATATTTTAAAAATTTGGAGGGAGAGGAGAGGAAATGATTTAAATAGACAAATTTACCCCTATTTGAAAATGGACTTGCAACATTGGTCTATGATTAATTTGTTAAATTAAATAATTATTTAATTAACATTCTCATTCCATCAAATACCACTAATAAAAGTATAAAATTATTATTAAATATTATAATATAATTTTTATTACTTCAAAAAAAATTATAATAAAAAAATAAAAAACCTCCTCCAATTTTCTCAACTTTCCCAAGAAACAAACAATTCCCACAGTTTCTCACTCCCCAAACACCCATGGCAGCAGCCACCTTCAACACCAAAACTCAAACCTACACATCCCCAAGACCACTGATTCACCTTGCCACAAATCCCAGCCTCTCTCTCACCTCTTTCCTCTTCCAAAACTCCTCTTCTTCCCCACACAGCCTCCTAGCCAATGTACAGCTCCGTCCTATGCGCTATTGCAATAATCTAAATGCATCTCATCTATAAATACATATCAGAATTAAAATCAGTATCATATTATCCATAACCACATACTTACTAGAATTTGTCATTTTAATTAGAAAGATTTTAAATAAAATACCTTGATGCAACAAACTTGATTTCAAATAAATTTTTTGTAAATAATCTTCTTGAATCTTTACTTGATCTTGACCAATATTATGGTTTTTTTCTTGTTGAGACTAGCTCTACCTGTGTAGCCCAAGAAGCAGTGAAGAAATTGATTTTCACCTTCTCCCAAACGGAAAATACAGCTGCTCTATTCTTATATACGGGAAACAAAGTGTAACAGAGTTCGTTAGATAATTACTATATACTAGCTAGCCGTTGGATGATTGTTTCAACTATCCCACTAAAATCGCAAGGTTGTGCTGCTATTTGTTGGGAAAGTTTAATTATGGTAAACAATGAGAAAAGACCTCGAAGATGAATCTATCTAGGAAATATTGAACAGAGGGAAACAACAAAGCAAAGAAGGGAAGGTTTAAGAAATCCTCGTATGTTGGGTATGATTCATATTGCCAATCGATGGAGCTTAAGATTGCTGTCAGACTCAACTCGGATTTTCCTTTTCAATGATCCGAAATAGAGAAAATGTAAATTTTCCTGGAAAACAAACAATAACTATGTGTGGATCACGTATGGAAGAAGCAGAGACATGCGTCTCTGTTGGTTTTTAAAGCCCACAATCACAAACAATAAAAAATCAGTTTTCGTACTTCCCTATGGTCTGGTTTTGTTGAAGCATCAAAGGTTGTATGTATTATTAAGCTAATCGCCTAGTGATTTTTGATTGGTTGTAGGATTTGTCATTTGTAGTGTTAAATTTTATTAGGAAACAAACAAAGATTATTTATATAATTGGTTTGTAATTTTGTTA
Source organism: Quercus robur (assembly GCF_932294415.1). Classification (NCBI taxonomy): domain Eukaryota; kingdom Viridiplantae; phylum Streptophyta; class Magnoliopsida; order Fagales; family Fagaceae; genus Quercus; species Quercus robur. The sequence continues at coordinate 37,137,926 of NC_065535.1, read as the reverse complement.
ATTTAGAAAGGATAAATTAGAGAATTAATTTGGTCAATAATTTATCTACTCTATTCTCCCTCCAAATCTCTCCAATTTGGGGAATTAAAAATGAGGGGTTAGGGGTAGTTGAAACCCCTCCAAATCCCTCCAAACCCCTCTCCCTCCTTCTTTAAAAAACTTCCAAACAAGGTAATTGAATTACTCTTCCTCCCTCTACTCTACTCCCCTTCCTTTTTTAAACATCCAAACAGGCCATAAGTTGTAGGCTTGCAACTGTTTGCTACAACTTGTTGCCTTCACCGATTGTAATGGGTTTCTCACCGTCGCTTTCTCTTATGGGTTTTTTACTTTTTTTTACAGACAAAGAAATAAGCATTAGAGCATCCACAGCAGTGGAGCTAAAAATATAGCAATTTAGCTCCACCAAAAGTTACTTTATCTATTTTATCTACACACATGCCATAGCAGTGGATCTATTTTTGCTTTCAATACAATAAAATAATATAAACACCATAATAAAATAGTATAACCACTATAATAAAATAATATATTTCACTACCCAAAAAATTTTCACAACACCAACCACAACCACTTCTACCATCAGCCACCGCCACCACCACCACCACCACCGCACCACCAACATTCCACAACAGGAAAAAAAAAAAAAAAAAAAAAAAAAAAAAAAAAAAACCGATATCTCCAATCTTTTACCTCTACCAGACTAAACAAATTCACCCATCGCAAACAAAATAAAAAATCACAAACAAGCAGCACATCGGCGAGCTCCATGGGTTTCAGACCGATGGCTTGATGAGTAAGCGATCGGCGGCGTGAGATGAGGCGTGAGGCGATCGGCGATACAACGTCGGCGAGCTTCAATGAGCTTCAAACCGGCAACTTCGATGAGCTTCAGACCGACAGTTTTGATGAGCTTCAAACCGGTGGCTTCGATGATGATGAGCAAGCGATCGGCGGCATGAGGCGTGAGGCGGCGTGAGGAGATCGGCGGTGGAAGAGAAGTTTGCTTGAGAGAGAGAGATGAGAGAGTGACTGGGGAGATATTCAGCAAAAAAAAAGACTGGGGAGATGAGAGAGTGACTGAGAGAGAGATTGAGAAAGATGAGAGATGAGCGAGAATTTTTATTATTTTATTAACCGGCCGAATAAAAAATTTTTTTTTTTTTTTTTTTTTTTTTTTTTGCTATCAGCTACAGTGCACATCTATATATAGATGTGCACTGTAGCGGAACATCTAAATTTTTTCCTTATACCTCCACTGCTGCAGCGTGTCTTTTGGGTATTTGGAGCTAAATTTTAGTAATATAGCAATATGCCTCCACTGTTGTGAATGATTTTAGTATGATAGAAAACTAGAAATAAATGAGAGTACGAAACCGATGAGTGGTGGCTGCTGTTTTGTTTTTTATTTTAATATATTTTATTCTTGATATGCTGTGAGACTAAGAACTTTGCTGGCAAACATTTTCGAGAGTAAAAAATATTATAAAATAATAAACTTTTACAACACATACATCATCTGCCACACTTTGTTTTTGATGTTTTTCTTTTTATCTTTTTCCTCTCTCGAGTATTGTGTTTGTATAAAAAACAATCAACTATATTAAATATATATTTACTCTAAAGATGGAATAATTTGTATCTAAACATTAAAATAGCTTGAATTTCTTATTGAAATAAAATAACTTTAATTTAATCTTGGAGTCCAATTAATTCCTTTTAATTACGTTGTAAAACATATAAAGACAAAAGTTGTCATAAAAATATTTTTTTTTTGTAATGTTAATATTATTATTTATAATCTTTTTAGTATTTTGAGGTGTAAAAACTCACTTAAAATTATTTATGTTCCAAGGATAAATTTTTAATAAATATTATGAGTTATTTTATTTTTTTAAAATTATATAATTATTAATTAAATTATTTATGACATCACTGGTTGAATTATCGGTTCGACCCCTGTCGGACCAAAAAACTGATACCCACTCCTTTTTCCGGTTCTTTGACCGTTCCGGTTTTAAAACCATGGTGGTGATTGCCCACTTAAAGTGGCTTTCCTAGAGTTATTTAGTATCAATTGTAATAAATTATCCTCAATATTTGAGGTTTTACATCTCTCTAATGGGGTGCCCCATTAGGATGTTCCTTTCTTTAGATCGATTCAAGATTAGAAGTTGGAGTCACTAGTTACATTTATGGATCTAATCTATTACATGCTTGTTAGGGGTAAGGGGATAGATAGACTTCGTTGGAGACTTACCCATGAGCACGGGTTTTGAGGTTTAAAGTCATTATCACTCCTTTTCCTTGTTTGCTGGCATTTCATTTCCTTGAAAATTGGTGTGGCGATTGAATGTCCCCTCTAGGGTTGCCATTTTTTTCTTGGGCTATTGCTCCAGGAAAGATTTTATCCATTGACAATCTCCGAAAGGTGTGGGAAGTCCATGAATCGACTTCTTCTTCATTGTTCAATATCTTACGAGTTTTGGACAATGGGGTTTTGTTTATTCTCCAATGGGTTAAGCCAAAAAGGGTTATTGGTATGTTCCCAGCTTGGCAGGGTTCTTTTTTGGCAAGCATAGAAACATAACTTTTTTGAAGGTTATGCCACATTGCATCATGTGGTGTCTTTGGTGAGAAAAAATTTCTAGAATTTTTGAGGGATGTGAATCTTCTCCATGTTTCAGTCTTCTAGATATGTTTGAGCATTGTAAGTTGAGAGTTTGATTGTACTTCTTGAGCTCAACCCGGTGTATATTCTCTTTAATTAAAATTTTTCATTACTTATCAAATAAAAATTAAAAATTAAAAGCATCTTTAAACTCCCTTTTTCTTTTTTATTGTAATACCTAGATTCTTTATGCAAGGATATTTCCATATATAAAGAAATAGAAATTGATATATACAAACATCTCTTATATCAATGACATCAAATAGATATTAACTAAATGGAAATGATGATTGCTTCAAAGCTGCACTTGCTAATACTAGGACATATAAGGATAATTAATTGGTTAGTGGTAATAATGCTGAACGGAGGAACAAAGTTTTTTGCTAATACTAGGTGTGCAATTTGGGACAAGCTGAAAATTTCAGCTTATTTGCGATTTTAACTTATTTTTGTTACTATTCATGGATCTCACTGCACTTTTTGATACTATTCATGAGTCCTACTGTATTATTAAGTTATTTTTTACCTTTATTTACAGTACTTTCGGTAAAAAGTTTTTAGTTTCAGCTAAATAAACTGTTTTCAAATGAACACAAGGACATATAAGGATTCTTAGAGCATCTGCATCAAAGGATGTAAAATTTTTATCTATTTTGCAAAAAAAAAAAAAATCATACTTTTTCTATTTTACACACCCACTTTTAACAAAACACTCACATTAGTTTTTGGGTTTGTGTATTTGGGTGGTACCACCTTGATCTGTGGTTGAGGCTGGTCAGGGGTGATTTTGTTGTTGGAAGAAGATAGAGATCGATGGTTGGGGCTGGGGTAGGGGTGATTTTGTGGTTTTGTTGTGAGAACAAGATAGAGGGGAAGAGCAAGATGAAGGGGGAGAGAGAAAAAAAAGAATAAAAAAATCATTTACACATGAACAATAATTGTGCATATATGCGCAGTTACTGTAGCACTTACGTTTATATGCACAATTTTGCAAGCACTAATGTGGGTGTTTTTTTGGGTTAAAATGTGTAAAATTAACCACTTTCTGTATTTTGCACAATTTTGCAACCTCTAATTCGGTTGCTCTTAATTGGTTAGTAGTAATAAAAATGTCAAACGGAGGAACAAAGAGGGTTAATGCCACATTGCATCATCTGCTATCTTTGGCAAGAATGAAATGCTAAAAGTTTTGAGAGGCGTGAACGGTACATTGAATTTAAAGCCTTCTTTTTTTATACCTTAGATTGGAGTGTTGTTTTTCATTCCCCTTGTTTTACTCTTTTAGATATGTTTTAGCATTGTAATTTGAGAGTTTGATTGTATTTCCTCTTGAGTACACCCCGGTGTACTTGATATGTGTCTTCTTTAATAAAATTTTATGTTACTTATCAAAAAATAAAATAAAAATAAAAAAGCATCACAAAACCACCCTTTTTCTTTTCTATTGTAATACTAATACCAGATTATTTATACGAGGATATTTTCATATATGAGAAAAAGAATTTGATAGACTATAGAAATCAATGACATCAAATGGATATTGACTAAATGGAAATGATGATTGAATGAAAGATGCACTTGCTAGTACTAGGACAAACAAGGATTCCTAATTGGTTAGTGGGAATAATGCCAAACGGAGGAACAAAGAATTATCCCAGACCTAAACTGAGGTATTGTTGTTGATTCCCAAAAATTGGGAAACATAATGTGATATAATGAAATATAATGCAAAAAAACAAAGACATAGGAAATTGCATGACATATTAGATCCATTCCATGGCTTGAAAGAAATATAATGCAATAAAAACAAAGACTGAACTGAGGTATTATTGTTGATTCCCAAAAATTGGGAAACAGAATGTGATTAATGAAATATAATGCAATAAAAACAAAGAGATAAGAAATGTCATGACATATTGCACTTATCTAAATCCATTCCATGGCTTGAATGAAATATAATGCAATAAAAACAAAGACAGGAAATTGCATCGACATATTTCACTTATCTACTTAAATGTGTGGATTATCAAGAAAACTTGATTTAGCCAAAACTTGGAAAGAGTTGAAGAAACACAAAAGCCCTAAAAGAAAGAAGGAAAGGAAAAAAAAAAAAGGTAGGCTGAAAAGCCAATGTTGTCTATTCACCAACCATACTTTTTTAACAAGTCCTTGGTTCTTTTCCTCATGCGAGTGAATACAATAACCACACAAGCAAGGATCCATGGAGGGAAGCTCCCACCAAATATGTTGAATTTCTCAATCCATGCCGGAGTTTCCTTCAAAACCAATGCTATTAAAATGGTTATAACTGCTACCCCAATCAAGATCTTGGTCACTGGTTGGATCAGGGAGTCCTGCAAATAGAGATTATATAAATAAGAAAAGTCATAATCAGCGAAATATAGCTTAAAAATGCCTTTCTGCAAGTTCTAACATCAAGCACACAAACATACATGCAAAGATGAAGAAAAAATAAATGCACAAGATTAAGGTAACATTTTACTATCAATGTCCAAGATACTTTCACCAAGCAAGAAAGATCAGGTGTTTATTGATCCTAGGATACCTGAACACCCAAACCTTTTATAAGATCATTAGTTTATTACACACATAACAGTGGTATGGGAAACTTAAAGAAAAGTAAGGTGGACAACATGATATGATAGATACATAAAAGGTGACAGAGAGATCAGGAAATCCTTAATAACATAATATCCTATAGGGAATTTATGAAATAGAAAGAAAGAAAACAAAGGCAAAACAAGAAGTTTCCGGGAAGATCAGGTTTCATAACTTTCATTTTCAGGTGGTATGATTGTGCTGTTCATAAGGTTATTCTCCAAATGATCCAAGCATAAGATTTGATCACTGAGATGTCCTTAATGGCCTCCAGTGGTCCCAGTTTCATTATTGGGGTAGCATTGTCTTGATGCTCATAAATCTTTCTCTCTTTTTTTTTTTTAATAAGTAAATAATTTCATTAAAAGCCAAAAAAGATGGTGACCAAGAATACGGGAGGTATACAACAGGCAGCACAAAAAGAACAAGAACAGAAAGGGAAAAGAAAAACACCAACTAATGAGAAGTCATGGGATTCCAAAAAACCAAGAAACCCATACACGGAGAATGAGGGAATCAGTGAGGTCCATTCATACAAGGCCTTCAGGAAGTGATACTTTAATTTAACCACACTGATTTCATCTCCCTCAAAGCACCACCCACTCTGCTCATGCCAAATGCACCAAATAGAGCACTAACAAGGGGGGCACAACCTAGATAGACAGATGTAGACATTAGATAATAAAAAATATATCCTAAGAATAAGAACTTTAGATGGATCAAAGAGTCCTCGACTCCTTCAAACATCCAAGAATTATGTTGCCTCCAACTGCACCACATTAAACATAGACATATACTGTTCCATACATCAGCACTTTAATGCCTCTTAATCCTCCACTCCAACATGCTGTTAAGATTCTCCACTGAACATGACCCAAAATAAAACAAACACAAGCGACCAAAGCTTCCTTCCATGATAGAATGCAAAGAGAAATGAGGATCTATCATTTCCTCATCAGTTTTACACATGAAGCACCACGCTTTTTAAAGGTTATCAGTAGTTAGGATTTTATCACGTGCTGTTTTCCATCCAAGCAAAGAAGCTACCTTTCTTAGAACCTTTGTCTTCCAAATGGCTAGCCACGTAAAATCCCCCATAACTTCCTCACAAAGAACCCAATGATAAGATCTAACATCAAACTTCTCATTCTTAGATGCCTTACCCTACACTGCAAACTGCATATAGTGTAAAAGAAATTCTCCACGGATTCAAGCTCAAATCTTGCAATGACCGGACTCTGATGGATAGCATCACCACTTCTGCATATTCTCTGCTACTGTAGCATTTTTACCAATTGCAATAGCCAACAAATTCAAGAAAAGAACTTTAACTGGCACATCACCACACCCCAATCTCATGCCAAAAGAAGATACAAGACCCATCTCCCACAAAATATCTAAAATATTATTTTACACTCCAGAGTCGTGCCTAATCTGATCTAAGCTTGCCAACCCAATGAAAATGCCACTTGATCCAATCTAAGCTCACTCTCCTCAATCTGATTGAGATCATCCACTTAGACATAAACAGAGAGAGAGAGAGCTAAGAAATGACATTTCTTTGATTCATTAAGCACTAATGGTGGCGACCACCATGTGAAAACCCACCACCACTCACCCACCATGCACCCCTTCAACAGTGACAACTACATCTATGACCCCCAGCTCCCCTCCGAAAGCTACACCTCCTCGTTCATCCCCTTTGATGACTAGGGACTCATCCATTCCCTTAAATGACATGAGTACTAACTCAAACAGCACAACAATGACATTTACAAGGTTCCTAAGCCATCCAACATGGACTATGTTTTGCCCTTCAAGCCTGCTGCTAGCAATCGGGCTGATGATGGGGCCTTTGTTTTGGATGGGCACATTTGACACCATTGGAGGAGAAACACAAGAGGCTTTGCCATGTTTTCTACTAGAGAAAAACTCTGCAACACCACCCCCCCCCCCCCCCCCCCCCCCGGCAGATGTGGACTTTTGAAGACCAGATGCAGGAGGAGATGTTGAAAGGGGAGAAGGAAGAAACTTAGAAGATTATTGCAAACAAGGCAGAGGAGGACTAAGAAGTCCCAGCTTGATCTAATCCCCACTCCATTCTATCCACACACACACACACACACACACACACACACACAAAAAAAAAAAATCCCACTACCTGCTCAGGGTTCAAAAATCCCTTGATCATGAGATAATTTTCTTCTTCTGGACTAAGTTATCCTAGGACTGAAAAGGCCTCAAACATTAGTTGTAGCATCGCTCTCAATGATTTCCCCTTTACAAATGTTAGTTTTTCTAGATCTAGCTATTAGAGGGGCAAAAAATGTTGTTAACAGGAGAAGTCACATTTTTCTATTTTGATAGATAAATGCAACTCATGTAGACATGGGTTGAACCCATGAATTCACCCCAACCATTCATTTATATGGGAAGGAGATGCCATTTGGTCAAAAGGCCATTATGAATTGAGTTTCAAGAAGTCTTATATGTTGAAAAATAATGATCATCCACTCATTGTTTTAGAGTCAACCCAAATAAGGGGCCATTCTCTACTAGTTTGAGAACATGATGCTTGCTCTAGACATATCTACAAGACTGCAATCAAATTCAAGATATGGTTGGAGAACTTTAATGTGGTTGGAGGAAGAGATTAGATGAATATGAGGTTTAAGGAAGAGCCCCGTTAGTATAAAATCAAATTTTACGAATCTTAAACACAAGTAGGAAGAAACCACAATGAGAAGGGAAAGGAAGGGGCATTTAACAATCTTCCCTTTTGCACTTTGCAGCAATTTCCATTTTTTAAGTACAGAAAGAAACATCAAAGGAATTTGACAAACGCTGAAATATTTACCTTAATCATGTGACTTAACCCAGACAGAAAGTTGAAACCAAATCTCTTTTTCTTTTCTTTTTTTATAAGTAATGAAAAATTTATTAAACTATCAAAAAAAGGGTCACCCAAGTATAAAGGAAGTATACATTTGGGGAGAAATACAATCAAACAAACAAATTACAAGCATCCATCAAAGTTGAAACCAAATCTTACCAGTGGATATAAGGCTTCGCCTCTAGGAAGACCTTTACATAAAGATAGTGAAAGGAGTTTCACTTTTGTTGATTGGTTTTGAATTTTTCGTTGTTGTGGGGGAGACAATGGATCATCTACTGCTTCGTTGTGAGAAGGCTTATCAGTTGTGGTGTTCTATCTTTAGATCTTTTGGGATTTCCTAGGTCCTACAAAGAACGGTATTAGATCTTCTTTTTGGTTGGAGGAACTAGTTGTGGAAACAGTCATCAAACATTTGGAATTTGGTACCGTTGTGCCTGATGTGGTGTATATAGAGGGAGCGTAATAGACACACGTTTGAGGATGTGGATAGTTCAGGAGGCTAATTGCTTGCTTCATTTAGTGGTTATTTTTTTTATTGGTCTCAGGCTTGGGGATATCTAGTGATTCCCTTCCTCTGTTCATAAGTTCGCTTCTTTCTTGTATTTAATTTTTTGTTCTTTTCTTTTTCTTGCTTGTACTATTTGACTACTTTGTGCTCTTTTTGCATAAGGTAGTATTTTCAATAAAGACTTTTCTTACTTATTAAAAAAAAGATGACATTTGGCTTTTTATCAAACATATAGAGTACAATTGTTTTGTTTCTGTAGACTAAAAGAAAAACAGCATCAGACCCAGTTGATTGGAGTTATTTGCCTTGAATTAAACTTTTCTGAATAACCAATCAGAATTTTTTCAGCTTCATTTATATAACCAATTGTAAAGATTTAGTCTGTCGAGGACCCCTTTGACAATGACAGCTAAATCAACTATGATCAGCTCTCTTCCCAATGCTACAACTCCTCCTTGCTCAACCCCTTTGATGGCTAGGCTAGGGGCTCATTACCAACACCACCTATTCCCTTCAATGACATCACATCTGACAACACAAATGGTTACAACAATGGCATTTACAAGGTTCCTATGCCATCCAACCTCGACTACATTTTTTCCTTCAAGTCTACAAGGCAATGGGGATGATGCTGACGATGGGGTGTTTGTTTTTGGTGGGTCCATTTTGCCACCATTGGAAGAGAAACACAAAAGGCATGCCATGCCTTCAACTGGGGAGAAGACTCCAAACCCCTTGGTATGGAATACGGACATAAGATCCCCTCCAACTGACTTTAGATGTAAGACATGTGACATTTAAAAATCAAATAAATGCCACTTGTTGCACATCCGACTAAAAATTGGAGGGAATTGGAGGATTGAAAAGGGAGAAGGAAGAAACTTTGAAGATGATTGCTAACAAGGAGGAACCCTAAACATGATCTTAATCTAGTTTACCAAACGGGACCTTACAGCATCTAAACTTTCTAAAAGTCATTACGATGGCTTTTTATCAAACGTATAAAGTACAATTGTTTTTGCTTCTGTAATTAAAAGAAAAACTGCATCAGGCCCAGTTGAGTTAAATTATTTGCCTTAAATTGAACTTTTCTGAACAACCCATCAAAATTTTTGGGGCCGTAGAGCATCTAAATTTTCTAAAAGTCATTACGATGACTTTGCCGTACATAGCATTTGGCTTAGGCTTTTTATCAGTCATATAGAGTACAATTGTTTTTTGCCTTCAATTGAACTTCCCTGAATAACCCATCACAATTTTTTATATAATCAAAGTTTTGTTAATCGTTTACCTTGGGTTCGCCATCGATGTAAATGGTTGCGCCGTCTCTGTAAGTCAAGATAGAGCGTCCATTCCTAGAGTTGAAGCGTATGGCGAGGCCACGGCCGCAGGAACCGGCGGGATTTCGATTGGGATTGAAAGCGAAGATGGATTTGAAGCTGTATTTGTCGAGGATGTCACGGACGTCGAGCTGGTCTTGTTCATACCCTACTAGCTTCGACTTCAACACCTCGATTGGACCCTTGCCACGCCTGAATACATGGATCTCCACCTCCGGAACTTGAGTCCCAACGCTTCTCGAGTCGTTACTGCTTTCCTCGATTTCTCCCTTTTCATTCTCCTCTGTCTTCTCTATTTGGCTCATGCTCGCTCTAACCAATTTTGATCGTTTTGTTTCTTCTTGTATTTGTCTCAAGAGAGTCAAGAGAAGTGCCACTTCACGACATGCTAACAATTTCACATCAAATCCTACGGGTTGATATGTGAGCCCACTAATAGCATCCGTCTTTTACCCGACAATAAAAGTTTGCCAATAAAGACATAATTTATTACACAATTTTTTTCACAATTCACTTATGTCATAACTTGTCACATGGTGAATTATGAAGTGATAGAAGTGTGGACCTACATGGACCTACTATTTTTTCTTCATTACTCACAACTCGCCACATGGTGGCAAATTATGACAAAAATTGTGTTATAAGTTGTGTCATAAGTTGTGTCCTTAGTATTTCTCAAGAAGGTAATGTATCGAGCCTGAGTAATTATTAGGTATTCGGTTCACTAATTAAATTCATAGTATGTGGGTTCCAGTTAATTTAACTAGTAAACTCTTTTGTTATCGAATAAGAGATTCGAGATTTGATCCTCACTTACATCAAAAAACCAATTGGTGTCTTGGTCTGATAATAAAGTAAAAGAGGTTAAAGAGCTATTATTAAGACGCCATAAGTTGAAACTATCTTTCAAAAAAAAAATTTCATGGTGGGTCCATTAAGAATATGAGAAGATAGAGCATCATATGACTAAACTCTTAGTGTGAGTTTGGATAGCATCCTACGGTAAGTGTTTGCATTTTCCTTAGGTCCTGCGCATTATTCATGGGACTCACAAGTACGGAAAAGGCAAAAAAAAAAAAAAAAAGTAATAAATCTAGGTTCCACAAGCACTATTCATAGTTTAAAAATTATTTGCTACAGTGTTTTCGGCAATAACTTTTCAGTTTTCAGTTTTCAACAATAAGCGGTATCCAAACAAACCCTTAGACTACTCAATAATTTTCCATAGTGCCCACACATATTGTAAAAGGATGTCTTAACGAATGCCCTAAGGGCATTTGTTAATGAACTATTTTAGGAAAGGTTTTATGGGAAAAGTATAAAGTAAAAAAATAATAATAATATTTTGATAGCATTTTCTATTTCCTCTAAAGAGTTGTATTAAATTTTTCATAAAATGATTTGTTAACAATTGCCATAAAGGCACCCATTAGCCCTAAAGGCACTCATTAACATGACCCTATTATAAATAATACACCCTACACTATGGAGCATGTCTCTCTATTCTAGACTTATGTTTGGATTTGATTTATCTTTAATGAAATTTATAAAAGAATTAAAGTGCACTTTTGAAGCTTAATGTCACCGTCCGTAACATGTATTTTTACCTATAACTATAAGTTGGTGTGTTCACCAAACCGTAAAAACCACACCAAAACCGCCCGCCCGCAAAATAGCATAACTGCACTGCACTGCAAGTAAAAGTGCACCACAAGTAACAATGCACTGCACCGCACCACACTGCACCCTCTTTGTATATTAATATATTTATTTATTTTTAATATTAAATATATTATTAATAGTTTAATAACCCTAATTTTCAAAAAAAAAAAAAAAAACTTTGATAACCCTAGCTAGTTTTGACTAGGAAAGCCAACCCAAAATAAAGAAAAACTAATTTAATAATTTAATACTTGGCCCAAAATAAAGGGAAAAATTAGTTTTCGACTGGGTCGGAAAAGCCCAAAATTTGAAAGTATACCGACTTCAAACTGTTCAAACCGCATCTTATACGCCGCACCGCACGTGTGACTGCAAAAATGAGATACGATGCACTTATGGTTTTGGCTAAACTCTAAACCACACTGCGCTGCACATGTGACCGCAAAAATAAGGTGCGGAGTAGTTATGATTTTGGCTAAACCGCACCACAAACACCCCTAACTATAAGTCTATAACAATGAAATTCTTGCCTTCAACAGCATAAAATGGACAGTAAGGCCAAATGAAAACAAAATCAAACATTAAGGACCAAAATTTAAAAAAAAAAAATCAAAATTCAAATTTTCACAAACTTTAAGAGTCAAAAGTGTACTTTAATTGTTACAACTTTTTTTTTTTTTTTTTTGACAAATGAGTGTAACCAAACCTTATTGATATCATGAGACCTTAAGAACCACTAAGCCAGCCCTTTAGGGTTTAGCCACTACACTTATACCTGATGGAATGTGTTTACTCCAATAAAAGCTTATATTTACACAAAATTGATTGGGAGGAAAATTATCCAATTAAAAGCTAATTAAACCATGTAAGCTTTTTGAGAATCATTAATCCATCTAATATAAATCATGAATCCCAAACATATTCCTTGAAAGCCCAAGTCCTAATAGGTAACATATTGCGGTTGGGCCACAAAACTATAAAATCATGAGGCTCATGCATGTTTCTTAAAGGCCACAAAAGTTGTAAAGGGTAAAAGTATTGCATTTAGGTCCAAGACAACCCAACCCTTTAAGCCCTACATCACTAGAAAACAAAAATGTTAAATTGGGCAATAAGCTAGTCATGTGGGAGGCTTGAAGAAGCAAAAGACCAAGACTACCTCCACTAGAAGACTAGTTGCTAGCTCAAAGAGCACTCATCATCTTTTTCTGCACACTTTATCTTCCTTGTTTGGAAAAGAAGACCAAATTTTTTATACAATGTCCATGTTATTACAAGACATTGGTAAACATTCCCCTCCTCTCTCCTCTCTCTCGAAACTTCCAAACAAACTGTTAAGAAGTAAGCTATCAAAAATCCACTGCCCCAAGGGAGAAGAAAACCAATCCTACACATTGGTCTTTCCCTCTCTTTCCCCTATTTTTAGTACTTGGATCCATTAAGGAAAAGTAATAGAAACGTACACCAATCAAGATCCTATTAATCACCTTCACCATCATATCCTAAAACAGAAAAACTATCGTTCCATATTTCTGCTCCTAGTTAAAAATGTGTCATTGAAAATTATGTCCATACTTCCTTACCTCACTTCACATCACTAAAAAAAAACCCTTCTTAAGTGAGGAAAAGAGCTCTTTTTGAGGGGATGCATATCTTTCTAAGCCAGTGATCAACAAGGGAACTTGGTCAACTCATCCTTGTGCACAATTGGACATACTCTCCCTCCAATCACACACACAAGCTTGCGCCTTTGATCCAAGAATATCATGGAGGAACTTATTATGGTTCTATCGTTGGATCCATAATTTTGTTACCGTAGGACTTTCTATCACTTTACTAATATTTTATTGTTTAAGTCATAAACTGCTTTTATCACTATATTCATGATATAACTTAACCGCTAACAAGTAAATTCACTTTTACTTCACTGCTGGGTGCAAGATACTTTACTGCTATTATATACCATTGTACATGCGTTACTTCAATAATACTTAACCACTAAACACAAGCTATTTATAGATCTTTAAATGCTAGACAATGAATTGTAACCGTTGGGACTGTTATATTTCGTTTTAACTAACTTACTGTTGGAGACTCATTGAATCATTGTTATGTTTTTTTTTTTTTACTGTTGAACCTGTACTATTTTATTTTTATAAAAGTTAAAGGCAGATTACAACTTAACTACCTGTGATTTGACCAAAATTTAAATTACCTATCTGTTGTTTGAAATTTAACACTTTACCCACCTAAGGTTACCCACCTATTCCTAAATTGACTTTAGCTCCAATTGATTTTGTTTTCTTTACAATTCCCAAGAATTCAATACATTGGAATCCAATTCCAACAAAAGGGTATCCTTGGAATTTCATATCCCTTAAAAGAAAAACCTAAAAAAATACCAGATTATTCATTATTGCATCAACCCACATTCTCAAATTCCGGCTCCTATGTTCTGGTGCTTACTCTGTTCCTTCCCACTCATATGCATTAAGACAAAATCCAGAAATTACAATAAAAGAGAATTTCAAAGCGTAATTCTTGGAGATTCCTAGTAAAATGTCAAAATTGAAAATTCCTTATTTTTCTTATTTATTTTTCCGAAATATATAATAAAAATTGATAATTCAGGTTTGTTTGTATGTCAGAAGGTGAGATTGTGATTTGAGCTCAACTGGATCTTCTTTTGTCTTTACTAAAATCTTTTTGATCTTATTTTCTCTTGAATCTTTATGTTTTTTGTGTTTTTAGAGGAGAGAGATATAAAAATGAAGTAAAATTACATATTTAGCCTTGTTTTTAACCGAGGTGGGTTATAAAACCTTAACTAAGTTAATCTCAGGTGGGTAAAGTGTCAAATTTCAAACCACAAGTAGGTAATTTAAATTTCGATCAAACCAAAGGTAAGTAAATTGTAATTTGCCCAAAGGTTAATTTATAGTTGGTACTATTTTTTCTTAATTTTGGGCTTTGTTTCTGTTGAAGGTCTAAATGTGCATTGGTAGCCATCAATCTTCTCTGCCACATAATATAGACGCGTATATACATAATAAATTAAGGACAATGCATGCCATTGAGCTTGCCAAATCTATTCTATTTGAGTGCATCATTTATGGTTTTTAGATGCTCTTAATTAATCATGAAGCTTTTCTATTAACTAAAGAGAGAATTAACAAATAAAAAAAATATTAAAGATAAGAATTACCTCTTCCAACAGTTGTTTATACTTCCTCCAAGAGAATCAATCTAAAGTATCTAAACCCTCTTCCTTTCTTAAATTAAATAAATAAGGTTACAATTAATTTTCAAAACCAAACTGCAGCTAAAATTATGAGTGTTACAAAATTTATTTAAATCTTCAAAACCACCTTCCAATAGAACCCATGAAACTTTTACAAGTTTGCTTCAGGATGGAAATGAGATGCATGTCTGGATTCTTTCTTAATGAGTGGCATAATGACTATCCAAGATAGGTTCTGAAGTACATATAGACTTTAATATCTGTACGTAATTTGAGTATCCAATATCCACTTGGCTGTAGTCTTCTATTGACCAAGAAGTTGAGTAGTGAAAAAAGATACAACAGGACCTGCATAGAATATATATGAATTTCAGCAAATATGCAAGATCTTATTCATTGACATTCCCTTCTCTAAACATAATTTCTTTTCCTATAATTTATTTCCTTATCACCAAATTCCCATCCTAGTAAATGGAAAGGAAGCATATATTGCACAATTTCAACTACTGTATTCCTGCCATGCAACAACAACAACAAAGCCTTTGTTCCAAAACATATTATACAAATATGAGAATAATGTAGTATGTTTGAACTCATTTAGATCCCACATAAATCTCATGTTGGCTTCACACACTTGAACGGTACAATTTTGCTTTGCCTATAAATGTAAATTCAGTCGATATGTTTCCTAATGAAAGCTGCCAAATATTAACAAGGAACAAACTTCATAAATTGCCTCCATATCCTGGCCAATTTTTTAGAAAACATCCATGCCACATCCTCCTATTTCTTCACAAGACTAGCATAGATGGAGGTATCAGGTATGAGTGTGCGACTGTGAGGAGTTGTCTGCTTATATAATAACCCAGAATTTCATACTTTATTTTGATTTTTTATAACAAAGTTATTGCTGTTAATAATTAAAAACCAATTTTGGAACTATCTCAATGAAAAGCAATATGAAGCCAACTATTTCTAGTTTGTTAACTGATATAGAAGCAACTAGTCAACAATGGAAGACATGCTGAAAAAACTGACCAGAAGATTCAAAATTGAAAAATGTCTGTGTGCCTGCCTGCATGCCCATGTCTACGTCTATGCGTATATATATGAAAAGGCATAGTAAAAAATTTACCAATAGTATCTTTTTTTTGTTGTTGTAAAGAATTTTACCTGCAATATCATTAGCATAGCATGTGCCAATCTCTGTTGCACGTCCTCATCTGCTGAGACAGAATGACGAATCCAACCACCCTGCAATCTTCGCTCGTTCAACATAATGTGTAAATTGTTTATTAGCATCAGGAACATCCAAAGCCAAGTCATCAAGAGATTCTGCAACCCTCCCAAAACCCTTAGACATCTGATTCATAGTTATGAGCCCAGAGCCGAAACACTCCTCAAGCAAACCCCATAATCTTTCATTCTTCTTCTCCATAGTTGTCACCAAAGCTTTCTTAACAACCTCATGGTGAAAAAATGGCATGCCCAACTCCTTTATGCAGCGACAAGCCTCTCTAATGTCTCCTCCAGACTCAAACTCTTCAAGCAGCTTTCCAATCTTGTCCTTGACATCCTCGACTGCCCACCCAGGCCTGCTGCTTCCTCCACCACCCCAACACCTTAAGATGCGCTCCCCAGAAAGTCGAGCCTTTAGCAATGACCTTGCCATTTGAAGCACTTTGCTCCCAATCGACTCTGGCCCTAAACTCTGGCTTCCAATCTCTTCCAAGTGTTGGGGGGCTAGGACTTCATCCACTTCTGCTCTAGCTAAAAACATTGCAAGATCCTCAACAACAACTGGATTATCCAGAGCAGTGTCATCTGCAGATTCTATCAGCATCACAAACCCATTTACAACATCATCAGCTGGGAAACACAAAGATGACAGTAATACAGAAGCCATTTCCTTCTCCCTATTCTTCCGGTCCATTGCTAGAGTTATCAGTTTCTTAACAAATATAGCATTCAATTCTGCTGAACAAGTCTTGTTTTCTGATTCTAGACAACTGAATACCTCTGAAATATCAGCAGACAAGAAGTACTCTTGAATAATGGATTGAGCCTTCATCTTGAAAATTCTAGCTTCACTGACATCTAGTGCTTGCTTTTCTGGCTCCAATGAGAGGGACTTCAAAGATGAAGCAGACAGCCATCCCTCTGATGCTGCCTTAGAGATCAATGACTGCAATATTGCCTTCGCATTAGGTATGTCAAGTGATAAGTCCTCAACAGTGTCAATCATCCGACCAAATCCCTTTGATATTTGACTTGAGTTAATTAATCCTTCTTCAGCAGCTTCCTTCAGCAAATCCAGTAGCCGGCCTTCAGCTTGCCGCCTCTCCATTGTCATTATAAGAGCCCTTTTAACTATTTCATGGTGGAAGAATGGAACTTTCAAATCATTGATACATCTGCAAGCCTCTTTTTTGTCACCACTCACCACATATTCAATTAACAAATTGTTTATCCTAGCCTTCACATCCTCAACTGTTTTATTCTTGCTACCCCCCCATCGCCGCTCAATAAAATCGGCATGGAGAGGGGCTGATAAATATCCCTTGTCAGCTCTTTTTAAGACTTCAACCCCTTTAGAATCTTCAGGTGAGGAAACCAATTCTTTAGTTAAAAATGCCGGAGGAAGAATGTCATCAACCACAGCTCGAGCTATGAACAGTGCAAGAACATCAACTGTGTCAGGTATATCTACAATCAAGTCATCTGCAGATTTCACTAATTTACTGAAACCTTTGTAAACTTGTGAGGGGTTAATGACGTCAGCATAAAGTGCAGATAACAGAGCAGCAGCCATTTCTTTCTCTTTGTCATGCCTATCCATAGCAATAGACACAAGCTTTTTCACAAAATAGTAGCTATATCCAGGCTTTCCAAGCTCTCTCAGTTCATTCGAAGTAGAGGCAACATCATCAGTGGCGAAGTATTCCTCCACTATTATGGTAGCCTTCTTTTTGTACTCCTCAAATTCCTCTGTTGACTTTCTTGCATCTGAATGTTCACATTCCTACAAAGAATTATATTTTCTCTAGAAGTTAGTAGCTGCAATGACAAAAGTAAACTTTCAGCAGAAGGAACTATTCAAATTGACCTTACATCTCTTCATAATGTTTTCAATGCTTCCAAGGAATTTCCCAAAACAAAATTCATGGAGAAACACATATAGATAAAATTTATTAACTATGTACCTCACTGCTATCATAGTTTGGGTCATTAGGGTCAATAAAATAGTTATCGTCTATATCAAGTAACCCTCCCCAGGTACCTTTTCCCCCCGAACCACCTACATCATGAAAGTAGCTCATTAGAAACTGATCCGCAAAACAATCTTTAAGTTTAAAATGAGAGAACATTGAACATTCAGTCAATTTACTGTTCATTTCAATTACAAACAAACACAGTAATGAAAGCATTATTTGCCCAACCTTCAATTTTTATGCATCTCTATATCATCTGAAAAAGCAGTTGAATAATACAAATATGCCTGTGAGACCAAAAAACCAGCCCAAGCAACCAAGAAAAAACTATTCTGTGAAAGCTATTTCTGGACTATGACTTGAAGACCATCAGTTCTAACATTTTCAAGCTCAGAGTTCTCAAGCTATTAGTTTTGTCTAGTCAATATATAATGAAAAATAAAATTTTACATACCAATCTAGTAACAAGATTTCAAAAGGGTACAGTTTACCTTTTTTAGGACGCCCATCTATCAATGAATGTGAATGCCTATCATTCTTGAGTGGACTTCCCTTGCAATGCACCCTTGGGGAACTTGGAGACTTTGGGACACTTGGGGACCTTGGAGACTTTGGAATAATTGGGGACCTCGGAGACTTTGGAACACTTGGTGAACTTGGTGACCTGGGGGACCTTGGTGAGTTGGGGGACCTTGAAGACTTGGGAGAAATCCGCAATGAAGAAACAGATAAATGATGTGCACCCTCTATAGCAGATTTGTGAAGCTCCTGATGCTCATTTGATGCAGAACCATCTCTGAACTCCATCACACTTATATACTGAACTTCCCTTCTCGCTTACTTATACTTAGAGAACATATAATACAACTGATTTGCACAGACTAACAACACTCAATTACTCACAAACCCCGGCCACTATAATCCCTACCTCTTATAACACATTAAAAGAACTGTACATCCCCAATCTATTTTTGCGATGTTGATTCTTTGCTTAAAATGAAGCTCCAGAAAAGAGGCACGCATTGCCAGTGTGCCATGAGAACCTTCAAAGAATTCGTTTCAACTATTAGGAAAGCCTTGTTATTTTATTGAAGAGACATGAAATAAAAAAAGACTGGATTATAATGTTATACAAAATCCAACTGGAACTTCATATGTTAGCCAAATTCAGGTGTAACAAGCAAGTAAAAAAAAAAAACATTCCCGTCTATCAGGATTATAAAAAAGAAAAAGAAAAAGAAGGGTCATTCTCCAACATTTGTCCCACAAAAGCAGGATCCTCAAGTGGGATATCTAAGATATGGATGCCTATCAGCTTTCTTCCAGAAAGTGAAAACACCCCAAATCTTATTGGACAGAAGGAGATATTCTTAAATAAAACTGAAGATTAAAGTAAAACTATGATATGAACTTGTAGACAGAATACAATCCAGCAGAACAAGGGATAAAGATCCTCCCCAGTTCACCATTAATATTTTATTTCTTCTATTTAAAAATGTACATAAAGCCACATCATATAAAATGTTAAATGGTGTGATACTATTACTGAATACACATTTAGATTTGTAATATTTAATCTAAACTATGAAATGGGCAAGAAGCCGATTTTTGAAATAAGCAACAAATAGAATGAACAAATGACATTAGGCCATAGTATAAGAAGCACTCTGGCCTCAGTTGACACCATTATAAAAAATACCCACTATACAAGAGTGCTAGTAAAAAGCCTATCCAAAGAAAATACGTTTTCACTTTCCTGCATGTAGAAATAAATTTACATAATGCATAGATAGATACAATATTTTGGACATCTTATGGCAAAAATGTGACAAGCTCCTTTCTTAATCACAAAACTATGACCATAAACAATTTGAGAATAACCGACTTAAGTTTAAAAAAAGGGAAGATGTAAAGTATTGGCATTCATAATCAAGTAATTATTCAGTCGTCCTGAAGTACCTTCATCAATTATCTCACTAGCCTTACTTTAACACTAACTACATAGAAATTTGGTTTTCATGGTATTGCTCAAATGGAGATCGTCACTCTGGTTTAAAGAAGCATTTGTCTAGTAACCATAACACCAAAAAAAGTGATCGTAAAAATCAATAAAAACTAAACAATTGGGAGAGAGAGAGAGAGAGAGACTAAGTAACCTCAAAATATTGTGGCAAAGAGATGGATATCGCCGGAGCAACACGGTACGCCGGTGACGAATAATATAATACGATAATGATAATGATAATATGCTTGTTTAAGGTGTAGGTGTGTGTTTGTGTCGGTATTTTGGTTCTGGTTTTTTGTTTTGGTTGTTGTTGGTTCCGTTGGAGAGAGGAAAAAAAATAATAATTCAGAGGTTGTTGGTTGTTGCAAAGAACAAAACAGTAAGGGCAATAACGTTAATGAATATGGCGTTGGAATTCAATTCAACGCGGATCTTAAGGAATTTTCTAGTCATTGGGCGGCTGAGATCATCTCATATTCTGCCTTTTGAAACGGAAATAAGAGTGCCCGCCAAAGCCGCGGGTCAAGTAACAGTTTTTTTTTGTTTTCTTCGGTTCTTTTCGTATCAATTTAATTTGCTATTTATAGCATTTTAATATTCTCTCTAGGAATTAACTGTTGGACCGGAGGCAATATCGATACAACACATGGCCTAAAATGATCACATACGCGTCAGTCTCATGTCTGATTCAATGTATAGGAGCACAAGAGGAAAACCTTACCCTTGTTTAATATAGAGGATGGTAATTTTTTTTACCAAAAAATATAACAAAGGAATGTAAATATTTACAGTATAAAATATGTTTGGGCTTTGTTCAACTCTCTCGCCACATGGTGCATTTCAGTCCGTCAACCCATGCCACCACAAAAATTATACCATAAAATAAGGTTGTTAGAGCATTCACAACTACGAGCTCAACAAAGTTTCTTCTCAAAAAATAAAAATAAATAATGATAAAAACTCAACAAAGTTTTATTGATTCTAAAATAAATAAATAAAATTAAAAATTCTAACCAAATTTTGTCAGCAAGTCATTTTTATTTATTTATTTTAGCTTCTTACCCTTTTGGATACACTCCCCCAACAAACTTTATATTATTTCTATTCAATTTAATTATTATTTTTAAAGTAGTGTTTATTACGCATTAGCAAACACGTGATGAAAGTAACTGAAATGGTAACTTCCAAGCTGGCAATTGTGACTTAAAATCATGATTTCAATTGCATTTTCGCATGTGTAAAGGTGTTTGCATTAACATGTGGGCCGGCAACAAGTTTTGCCTTATTTTCATTCTTGCCTTTTTCTTTTGGAAAAGTACACAAAAACCCTTGGGCGATTTTTCCACAAAATATATATAACCCTCTAAAATTTTGAATGTAATACTTAACCTTCTTATGGTATTGTTTTATGTGTAAATTATTAATTATGCCACAATTAACCTCCTAAGGTTTGAGTATAACACAACCACTTTGGTTATTCTTTATGTAAAAAATTAGAGTTGTATTTTTCTCATTTTGTTACACTAAAAAACCGGGGGCTTAATTGTTACACTCATAAGTCAAAGCCTCAAGAAGGTTCCATGCTTTAGGAGAATACCACAAAGGGTTTTTTTTTTTTTTTTTTTTTTTTTCTCTTATTCATTTTTCCAGCGACTACACCCCTCCCCCCAAAACAAATCTCATTCATCCCATACCTATACCAAGTGTTCATTTGGGAACAACTTATTTAGTTTTTTGCTGAAACTTATTCTTAAAAGTGTGATAAAATATGCTTATACTTTCGAAAAAGTGAGAAAAAGTAAGAAAGCCCTAACCCACCTTGGACCAAATTCACCCTACCCATGAAAGCCCAACCACCATCAATCTTTCCCTTGAAACCCATCCTCCCTATAGCTCTAAAACCCACACACACTAAATCCATTACCCATCATCAACAACCCATGTGCAACATGTGAACTAAAACAACCGCAAGGGGGAACTAGTCTCACCTAAACATAGTAAGACGAAGGTCAGTGAGTGAAAGAAGAGTTTAAGGAAGGAGAGAGAGAGAGAGAGAGAGAGAGAGAGAACTCACCAATGCTCAAATAGCTTGTATTTAGTATTAACAAAATCTAAACTCAAGAAAAGACATAAAAAAACTCTTTTAATATATTCCAACTCTATTAACTATCATTTATGAAAATATGTGAGTCCTAATTAGCTCAATTAGTAAAGTCTCTTGTATCTAGCAGAAAAGAAATTTATCAAATATAACTCAACGTTCTCTTAAATCCCAAAATTCATCTATGATTTACTAAATTTCTTAGCAATTTCTTTTTTAGCCAAACTTAATTTTGACAATATTCATATTTGAAAATTTTTGTTCCATAATTGCAATAGAAAATCAAAACAGTAAAGTACAAGTATATAACCATTATATAAACACATTGGTTTAGCAGTTGATTTTTGGTCCTTACCATCTATTGGCATAATTCATAAATATTTAACCATTTTATGAAGTTATGAAGTTTGGATGTCAAACTACACTATGCTCATAATAATGAAATTTTATTTTCAACAATAGTTCTTTGTGAATAATTTATAGATAAAAGTTATTTACCAACAAACAAACATGATCATTTCCTAAAAATAAGCAACTCCACTACATGTTTACTAAACATATAATTTTAATTTATGTCATATTAAAAGTATCTAATTATTAATAATGCTTAATTGTAAAATCATCTTGTCAAGAGCCTTGTAGTTCAACCAGTTGGCATCTCTTGGTATTTCCAATATAGACATCCAAAGTTCAAATTTCCTCTCTCCATTGTAATTATTGAATTAAAAAAATATATATATATATATATATATATTTGCAAAGTCATCTTATTAATGAAAACAAAAACACCCAAAAAAATTATTTAGGTAAATTTAAGACAGTATGGTAACATCCAAATAACTATGGTTAAAAAAAACACAATAATAACCGAAGTGTTTTATTTTTGTGTTTGGGGGGGGGGGGGGGGGGGGGAGGGGAGCCCGAAGAGAGGGAATCCTTGACAAGATCAACCTAAGGAGTAATTAAGGTCTAGTTGTCTAACAAACTAGGCCCGACCCAATCAAGACAACCATGGTACTCGGAGAACTAGAAAAATTGAGGATTACGGCCTGCCCAAGGAAGCCAAGGAACATTTGCCCCTCAGGAGGAAGGCCGCAAGAACTGTGAGGTGGAAAAGCCGAGGAGGACCATGATGATGTACAGGCAAAAGAGGAAGGAAACTTCCAGATTAAGCATCCATCACCTCCTCATTGAATACCCTCCAACAACTTAGTCTGCCGCATTAATGGTAGAATGACCCCAGAAGGTATCTTCACAACCTGTATTCTACTACCACCAATAAGGTAGTGATGGGACAAGTATCCAAAAAAAGACGACTAGCAGCCCTCCAAATGGAAGGTTGGGATGCAATTCATTGGCTATAAAAGGAAGGAAGATCCCACTTGAGAGGGGATCGGAAAAAAGTTCAGAGAGAGAGAATGAGACTATTGTAATGCCGAGAGGTGTATTTTCCAAGAACAAGCGATCCTCAGCCAGCCCAAGGAGAGATTTAAATAAGAATCTTTTTCTTGTTGATTAAATTCCTGTCAAGTGTTATCTTTGTAGTTAGTCCCACTTTTTTAATCATTAAGTTGTAGTTTTAAGGAATCAAAGTGTTGGCCCGCATTCCCATCTCTATAAATTAATTGTATTGAGTTCCTTTCTTAGCCTATCCTAACTGGGCTGGGCTTGGGATTCAACTCCTGCCCCTATAATTTTTATAAGCACAATCATAAGTTCATAACACGTAGGTCATTTATTTTTTCTCAAAGTTGAGATTTTCTCTTTTGGTGGATAATAGATTTCTTTTATTTTGTTGGTAAAAAGATATATTAAAAGATTTTTTGGATGTGAGTTAAGCGACCATTTTAATTATTTTATCAAACTTTCAATTTGGGGAGCTTTAAGTTATAATTTTTGGGCTATGTGCAACTTTTTTGGCCAAAAATTTTCAAATCATATCCTATGCTTTTAGTCTTAACATAGTTCAAAAACTTTATCATAGAATGTCAAAGGAGTCAATTTTGTACCGATTGATATTAGTATACTGTTTTAAGATTACCACTATTTATATATTTCTATACACACACACACACACATATATATATATATATATATGTATCTATTTATGTAAGTATGAATTTATGAATTTTTATGTTTATTAAAAAAATATCACATATTTTATAAGCTTAAGTACACTAACTAAAATATTAGCTTAAATATGAATTAAAATTTTTAACATTTTTTATTTATATTGGCTAAAACACTAATATTAGCCAAAACACTCGAAATATGCCCAATACAACCAATACAACTAAGTTTTTTTTTTTTTTTTTGGTACAGTTTAAAGGAGTACCGGTAGGGCTATCCATGGGTCAAGTTTGTGCCTAACTTGAACTCGACTGGAAAACTTTGAGTGGATGAAAATGTAATCCGATGCCAACT
This sequence comes from Quercus robur, assembly GCF_932294415.1. Lineage (NCBI taxonomy): Eukaryota > Viridiplantae > Streptophyta > Magnoliopsida > Fagales > Fagaceae > Quercus > Quercus robur. Next base: position 37,113,247 of record NC_065535.1, on the reverse strand, counting down.
AGGAAGACTCATCGAATCGGCTAGTTTAGGTCTCATCGGGTGTTGGGTTTATTGGTCGATTTTCGGTTTTGTCATTAAGGGCAAGATTTGGCTTGATCCGTTGAGATCTAGCCAGATCTGTCAAGATTTGGCCTAAATTTTGGTAGATAACAACGAGTTCTTGCTGGATCTGGACTAGATCTTGACGAGATCTCATTGATTTGGTCTAGAATGCTTGAAAAATCGTCGGAATTTATGAAAACTTTGGGTGGGTCGCGTTTCATTGGTTTTGAAAGAGGTGACTCACAATCAACCCGCCAGGGTCATGTTTAGAGAGGTTGGGACCCGCGTCCGACCACAGGAGCAGTTGGATTAGGTGGCGGTGGGTTGGGTACATGCAAGTTGGGCAGGTGGGTTGGACACCCCTAAGTACCGGTATTGGTTTAATGGTTGGTATGGTATATTTCTCTGGTGCAGTCAATATTGGTACGGTATTGACTTCTCTATAGATTGCACCCTAGTCTCATTATTCGTCAACACAACTCATGCTTTTATTTGCTTCACAAAATGGGTTACATGCCATACAAATTTTACTATATGACATAGGTTAGCAAGTAACGACCCCTATTTTCCAAGAAATTATAGAGTACTCTAGTAGATCACGTCACTTGTCCATCATTCCATTAAAAAACTTCCACTTGTTTAAAATTATTGAGTCAGTAATTAATTTATATTTAAAAAAATTTTCTAACTAATAATTTTAAACAAGTGAAAGTTTTTTAGTGGAATAGTAGACCACATCACTTGTCCACCATGTGGATCTTATAATTTCTCCTATTTTCCTCTCAGGTGGGACCTAACCTTTGGAGTCTTTTGGGTTAAAATTGTAAAATTCAAAGTTAATTTGCGTTATAGTTACTGTTCGAAGTTAATTGAGAAACTGAGGAGAGAGGCTGAATTTCGGCAATGGCGTTGCCGAAATTCAGCCAAAAAAGCAGGAGAGAGAAAAAGGATACCGAAATTCAACAAGAAAGCAGGAGAGAGGAGAGAGAATAACAAAAAAGTAGGAGAGAGGAGAGAGAATAACCAAAAAGCAGGAGAGAGGAGAGAGAATAACCAAAAAGCAGAGGTAGAAAATGTAGAATTTCGACAATTGAGTGCTCTTAAAATAAAATAAAAAAAAGGCAATAAAGGCAATGTCATTGCCGAAATAGGGGAATAAATTTTTTTTTTTAGCAATTGTGATAATGGTATTGTCGAAAATGGAAAAAAAAAGTGGTTTCGAAATCTCTATAAGAGTAAAAAATAGGTTTCATGTCCATAATATTTTCACAATAAATCACATATAATTAGTCCACAATATTTTCACAATAAATCACATATAATTAGTTATTATTAGTTAAAAAAAATTTGTGACAACTAATTGTGGCAATGACATTGCCAAAATAGGAAAAAAAATTTGTGGTAATACCATTGTCGAAATAGGGAGAAAAATAAAAGTGACAAACTACTTGAGGTAATTGCATTGTCGAAATAGAAAGAAAAAAAATTGGAAATACCATTGCCGAAATAAGGGAATAAAATTTTTTTTAGCAATTGTAACAATGGGATTGCCGAAAATGTGAGAAAAAAAGAGAGAGAAGAATTATGGCAATGGGATTTCCGAAATAGGAAAACAAATTTCGGCAATTCCATTGACGAAAATGTGGGAAAAAAAAGAGAAAGAATTGGGGAAAAAAAATTTCCCTATTTGGATTACAGCAATAGCATTGCCGAAAATGTGAAAAAAAAAAAAAGAAAAAAAGGAGAAAAGGATTACGGCAACGGGATTGCCGAAATAGGAAAAAAAAATTTCCCCTGTTTCGACAATACCATTGCCGTAAATGTAAATAAAAAATAAAAAATAAAAAAATAAAAAAATAAAAAAAATAAAAAAAAAAAGAGAAAAGGATTACAGCAATCCCATTGCCGTAATAGGAGGAAATATCTATTTCGGCAATAGCGTTGCCGTAAATGTAAATAAATGTAAATAAATAAAAAGAAATTGGGGAAAATTTTGGAAAAATAATTTCCCCTATTTCGGCAATAGCGTTGCCGTAAATGTAAATAAATAAATAAAAAGAGAAAACAGCAATGGAATTGCCGAAATTGAGGAAAAATTAAATAATTTTCCCCTATTTCGGCAATAGCGTTGCCGTAAATGTAAATAAATAAATAAAATAAAATAAAATAAAAGAGAAAATAGCAATGGGATTGCCGAAAATGTGGGAAAAAAAAAAAATTTTCCCCCACAATTTCGGCAATGGCATTACCGAAATTGTGGGAAAAAAAAAAATTTTTATTACCGAAATTGTGGGGAAAAAAAAATTTTTTTTCCTAAAAAAGATTTTTCCCCCACAATTTCGGCAATGTCATTACCGAAATTGTGGGGGAAAATTTTTTTTTTCCCCACAATTTCGGTAATGCCATTGCCGAAATTGTTGGGGAAAATTTTTTTTTTTCCCACAATTTCGGTAATGCCATTGCTGTTTTCTCTTTTTTATTTATTTATTTATTTACATTTACGGCAATGCTATTGCCGAAATAGGGAGAAATTATTTAATTTTTCCTCAATTTCGGCAGTGCCATTGCTGAAATTGTGGGAAAGAAAGGAGAAAAGGATTACGGCAATAGCGTTGCCGTAAATGTGAGAAAAAAAAAAAAGAAAAGAAAAGTACAAAAGGATTAAAAATAAAAAATAAAAATAAAAAGGAGAGAAAATGGCAATTGGATTGCCGAAAATGTGGGAAAAAATAATTTCCCAATTTCGGCAGTGCCATTGCTGAAATTGTGGGAAAAAAAAAAAAAGAAGAAAAATTGTGGTAATGGTATTGTCGAAATAGAGGGAAAAAAATTTGTGACAAATTAATTGTGGCAATGGTATTGTCGAAATAGGAAAAAAAAATTTGTGACAATCTAATTGCCGAAAATGTGAGAAAAAAAGAATTGTGGCAATGGTATTGCCGAAATAGAGGAGAGAGATATAAAAAAAGTACGCATATTATTCTTTCAATATATTTTTGACTGAACCAGTTTGGTTTGTCACGTTCTTTTAGAAATAGATAAGGATAGATTCAAGTACACTGGTACATTGAATCTTTTTCTAAAGTGCACGCTGTAAACAAAAACAAAAACAAAAAAAAAGTACATAGATTCTTATAGAACGAAAAAATGACTGATGTGCACGCTGTAAACAAAAAAAACAAAAAAAGTACGGATTCTTACCATAGAAAAGAAAAAATGATTGATGTGCACACTATAAACCAAAAAAAGTAAAGAAAGTACCTAAATTCTTACAATATAGAAGAAAAAAATTATTGATGTGTACACAGTAAACCAAAAAAGCAAAGAAAGTACATATATTCTTACACTACGGAAAAAAAAAATGATTGATGTGCACGCTTTAAAAAAAAAAACAAAGAAAGTACATAGATTCTTACATGTACATGTACGTTGTAAACAAAAAAAAGCAAAGAAAGTAAACCAAAAAAGACAAAAATTCAATCAACCAGTCACCTCAACTCCTCATCTCATTTGATTTTTATTCTCTGCAGAAAATATATTTTGCCACACCTGAATCTTTAACGTGATTCTTTTTTGTATACTCCTCATCTCATCTCACCTCATCTCCATTCTTTTTTGTCTGCTCCTCGTGTCATCTGACTTATATTCTCTGCAGAAAATAAATTTTACCACGCCTAAATCTTTCTTTTTTGTCTTTTTATTGTTCAATTGGTAATAAAAGAGAAGGGAAGTGCGAAGTAGAATTGCATCTCATCACAATTCCTCAGGCTGCAAAGTTATTCTTTTACTTTGTTTCAATGTGCCACAACTAAGGATTGTAAGTTTTTTGTTAATGTAAGTTTTTTTGCTTTGCTTATTAACTTATAGCTCTAGAAATTAACAAATTTATTATTATTATATAAACATGTGCTTTGTAAATATTAGAAGCTAATACATTGTAAAATATTATGTATTGTTGTAATTGTAATTAATATTATTTGTATGCCTATGATTATGATAATTGTTGGTGTTGTTGTTGTTGTTGTTGCTCTTGTTATTCAAATTTTAGATTAATGAATTATTTTTTATGGTTATCTGATTGTGTGTGTTTTTTTTTTTTTTTGCAAGTATCACTCTATAATTCTCACTCTTTTAGTTGGCATCACAATTGTGGTAAGCATCTCAATTATAGTTAATACTAATTATTGTGTGTATGATTATTTTTGCTAAAACTATTAATATTATTATTATTATTATTATTAAAAATTTTGCTTCATAAATCCTTTATTTGAGTTTCTTTCAATTTTGTTGTAGATATATTTGAAATGGAGCAACAATACCACATCTCTAATGATGCAATGGAAGGCAATGTACGTTGCAAGATCCAAATTTATTAATGTCCTAATAATATATACAATTATTCAATTTACATGAAAATAATTTATACATTAGCAATATAACATTGTATATTTTTTTTTTAAAAAAAATTCAGGTTTCCACCTTACGAGTGCAACCTCAATCGTTTGCACCCCTCCCGCAGTTAGGCGAGCGTATCGCCCCATATTTGCATCAATGTAGATTATACCGTGTTACCCGCCTACCACATATAGATATTGATTGGAGTCTTATCACTTCTTTGGTAGAGCGATGGCAATGTAGTACCCATACATTTCACCTACCTAATTGTGAAATGACTATAACTCTACAGGATATAGCAATCCTTACAGGATTGCCTATTGATGGCAATGCAGTGTGCGGGCCAATAAATTTGACTTGGAGTACAGAATGTCGTAATTTACTTGGGGTGACACCACCTGAAACAACATTGAAATTTGGTGGCCTTAAAATAACATGGGTAAGGGATACATTCTCAAACCTACCAGAGGGTGCCAATGCTATAACAACCCAACAGCATGCTAGGGCATACATGTTTCAGGTTTTGGCTTTACTATTTGGAAATAAGAGCCAAAGTAGATTGCATTGCTGCTTTCTCAAGCTGTTAGACGACTTTGGTGTAGCTGGGGAATATAGCTGGGGTAGTGCTACACTAGCTTACCTTTATAAAGAGCTGTGTACTGGTGCTATTAAAAAAAGCACGGAGATTGCAGGTCCTGTTTTCATATTACAATTATGGGCGTGGGAGCATCTTCCATATCTGACCCCAATTCCAATAAATCCAACAAATTTAAATGGCGACGACCCATACGGTTGCAGGTATAATATTTACTTTTTATTTCTATACAATTTTGTAATCCTTGATACTTCCAAACTCTAAATATTGTATGACAATCATTAATTGTGTATAGGTGGGATACCAAAAGAACATTCACTCATACACCAACGCATGTTTTGCGTTCATACCGTTCTAATCACGATACACATAATAATAAACAGGTAATATATCACAATGCATCAATGGTTAATTTACTAGTTATATTATTGTCTTGATTGATTATAACATAGTTATTGTAATTGGAATTGCAGGTTGTTTGGACACCATACGATAACTATATGCATCCATGGTGTCTTGCAGAAAGAAATATATGGACTACAACAGCGCCATTGCTGTGCTTCCAAATTGTAGAGTATTACCACCCAGAAAGAGTTATGCAACAGTTTGGGTTGTTGCAAAGATGTCCAAGGTGGCCTACAGACAATTTGGATAAATCTGTGCATTGTGTAAAGTTGACAGGAAAGTCCACTGTCAATTGGAGAAGGCAGCATAACCAATACTACCAGCGTTGGAATATGCGAGCTGAACTTCTAGTTGGAGATGACCATTTTGATTCAAGTGTGGACTACGCAACATGGTACCAGCAAAATGGTCACCTATTTACAACACCAGAGGCGGCTGCCCATATATACCAGGTTATTATTTTAGTTTTTTCGATAATACTGCACTAATATTGATAACAAGTTATTTACGCATCCAAATACTGCACTAATATTGATAACAAATTATTATTTTCACTTTTTCAATATTACTGCACTAATAAATGTTATTTTTCTTTTTCTGCGGCAGCAAACTGAGGTCAATAAAATGTTAAATTTAGCTGTTGCAAATCAACAGAGGAATGATCTCACAGCACAGCAAGTCCTTCCACCAATAGTAGAGGGCCTTACTCGACTGAAGTTATCAATGGAAGCAAATATTTCCTCCGTCCTTACTGAAAGGGTGACAAACTTCGGACGACGACAAAGGCGCCAAGGAAGACAGTCGCAAACCTATACTGAAACCCACTCATCTACCTCTGCACAACGTGGACAATGTCGAAATGATGATGCCGGACCATCCACCTCCGCACAACACAATATGTACAGCTCTACCCAAGCTGGGCCATCAACATTTGCTGGTAATGAGCCAACCACCTTCAGTGAGTATAATCCAATTAATGTCAACGAGTATTGCATGAATTTATATCAACAAATTGGGTCATCCACTTCCATAGGACAAGGATCTGAGGGTTTGTTTAGCTATGACCATTATCCCCAACCTAATTCAACACCTTCCTCCTATCACCCATCGCCACCTCCATCTTATGCTGGGCAATACAATTATGGCCAAGATAGCCAGTACAACTATGATTTCTGCACACCACAACCTTCCCAACCACCCCCTCATGTTGGTGATTTTTGCACACCACAAAATACATGGGTATGTGCTCCTAACTCTGAAGAAGAGGCCTCTGTAACAGACTCTGAGGAAGATGCCTCAAATGAGGATAGTGGGGAAGATGCAGAAGATACCCAAGAGATGGAGGTGTCTTCAGATAATGAAGATGATGACTATGGTAATTATCAAACGGAGGTTGATATTAGAACACAGCCGAGGCGCATGGGGAGAAGTCCTGTGCAAGCACGAAGGTACCCACAACGAGAAAATAGGCATCCTCCATGTTGTGGAACGCAACAAAAATTGAATGTACCTCATCGTCGCAATCACTAATCAATGTAAAATGACTGTTTATTAAAAATATATTAAAGTATTATCATTATTTATGCATCATTGTAGCAAAAAATATTATGCCTAAATAGTATACATAGCACATTATACTACTAACCGTAAGACCTTTGTGAAAACAAGAAATGTGTACATTTTTCCTTTGGTAAATCTTTTTTCCTTTGCATGATGGCTACTGTGGTGTATATTTTTATTTTCATTCTCCACAGCCTCTCTTCCAAACTCTCGTAAAAGTGTCAAAGACAAAAAAAAGTACATAGACTCTTATTCTCCACAGCCTCTCGTACATTGATTCTTATTCTAAAGTGCACGCTGTAAACAAAAACAAAAAAAAGTACATAGATTCTTAAAGAAGAAAAAAATTGACTGATGTGCACGTTGTAAACAAAAAAAAAAAAAACAAAGAAAGTATACAGATTCTTACAATAGAAAAGAAAAAATGATTGATATGCACACTATAAACCAAAAAAAAAAAGCAATGAAAGTATATAGATTCTTACAATATAGAATAAAAAAATGAATGATGTGCATACTGTAAACAACAATAAAGTATATAGATTCTTACAATACCGAAGAAAAAAAAATGATTGATGTGTACACTGTAAACCCAAAAAAGTAAAGAAAATACATAGATTTTTACAATATAGAAGAAAAAAATTGATTGATGTACACGCTGTTAACAAAAAAAAAAAAAGTAAAGAAAGTACATAGATTCTTACGTGCACGCTGTGAACAAAAAAAAACAAAGAAAGTAAAAAAAATAAAACAAAAAAGTCAATCAACCAATCACTTCAACTCCTTATCTCATCTGGTTTGTGGCAATGACATTGCCGAAATAGAGGAGAGAGATATAAAAAAAAAAAAAAAAGTACGCATATGAAAAAAAGTACCCTATAAGGATAGATTCAAGTACAATGACATTGCAAAGATTCTTTTCAGTATTTGTGGCATTGCAGAGATTCTTTCAGTATTTTTTTGTTGCCGAAATAGTGGAGAGAGATTGATAAAAAAGTACACATATAAAAAAAAGTACCCTATAAGGATAGATTCAAGTACAATGGCATTGCAGTGGCATTGCAGAGATTCTTTCAGTACTTTCTTGACCGAAGGAGTTTTGTTTGTCATGTTCTTTTATGGTAAAAGTACCCTATAATGTCACTGAATTTAACTGATATGAAACTTGCATCCTATTTAAACAGTACTAATGTTACTGAAATTTCCACCGTTCTTATTTTCTACTCTTTTTCCTCTATAAATTCCATCAACCTTCTTCTCCACTCTTGTTCCCCTCATAATTTTACCAACCATTTTCAAATCATGCGTGCCATATATTCTACAAACAACTATAAGTAACAACACTTGCAAATATCTATCCGTTCGTTATCTCTTAGAAAGTGAGTTATATTTCTTAAGTAGTTACTTTTCTTTTTATAATATTCATGTTGATATGTTTTAGGGGCATAGCTAAGCATGAAAATCTTTTTTTTGTTAAATTATTTGTTCATGCAAATCTTGTTTCTGTATTATGTGTTTTGCAACATGAACTGATTTGTATGATATGTTTTAAATTATTTAACCATGAATTCTTGCTTAAATTTCAAAATTGACGTATATTTCCTTAAAGAAATACTTAGTTTGTTAGCCTATAATATACACGTATGTTTAATACTATTATTATCAGTGAATATTTTTAATGGATTACCTTCTTGTATTGCATTGTAATGGTTGTGTTGTGTTAATTTATTAATACTATTATTATGCTTTACTGTAGATGGCAGAAAAGTTGTTCATTTTTCTCATCCATTCCGGTGGAATAATTAAACATGGAGAAAATGGGGTTTATTACGAAGGGCCACCTCCTTCTATGCTTCCATTAAGCCGGGGTGTTACATTTGAAGATCTATGTGATAAAGTAGCATCCACGCTTCATATAAACAGAGAAGATTCAAAATTGACTATTTGGTATAGATTTCCATTTCAATGTCATCCACATCCTTTGACTTACCAGCAAGTTTTGGTAGCAGATGATAATGGTGTCAATGCAATATTCGATATGTTAGACCGCCAATATGGATTTGTAGGTGCAGAGTTATACGTGGGTGTAGAGCCTATAAGAAGCCACCGAGATGTTTTCCCCATTCGATATGCCAACGAAGGACCGAGTGCATCGTTTAGTTATTCACATGGCGGGCACTTCCATGATCCATATGCTACTCATATTGGTCATTATTCTCAAGATGCGACTCATTCTCCAATCAACATTGGCGGTGCTAACTATCATTCTCCATATACCCATGTTGCAACTGAGGACCAACATGTTCCTTCTCGGCCAATTTCCAACAGTGATGCTGATTATGATAATCCAACTGAGCATGTCACACAAGAGACTACTTGTTTTGAGTTTGAAGCTCAGTATGACCAAACCGCCTCTCAGAGAGCTGCTAATGATCCTAATGATACACATCGCATAGCTGCTACTACTGAAAATGCGGTCCATACATTATCAGAAAGGATGCGGACTATGGATAGTGATGACCAACTTGATGACGATGAGGTCCTTGATGATATTGGAGATGAACAGGAGCCTCCAAATGAAGGTAATCATGAAAGCAGTCCAACTATGGGAGTCCATCAACCTTCATCACTAAGCTTTTCACAGAACACGTGAGATAATATAATTGATCCAACCCCACCATTTGAAAAGCCCACTCAGAGTATTTGGGACCCTACCCAAGAGTTTTATGTGGGCTTGCTTTTTGCCGATAAAAGCTATCACATCAAGAGGAACCAAACATTTTGTGTAAGAGAGTCAGATCTAGAATGTTGGTCTGTAAGGTGCAAAAATTGTTCTTGGCGTCTTCGAGCATGCTTCCGGGCTACATATGGGTTGTTTGAGGTTAGGAAGTACAATGGTCCACACACATGTACAGAGTCTACGCTTACACAAGATCACGAGCAATTAGACACCCATGTTATTGAGAAAGAGTTGAGGGATGTTGTCAAAAATGATCCAACCATAAAGATTGCTTCACTTCAACAGACTCTTTACAATAAGTACCAATACAGGCCTTCTTATTTCAAGGTGTGGGAGGCAAAAGAGAAAGCAATTGGTAGAGCGTTTGGTGATTGGGACAAATCTTACCAATTATTGCCAAAATGGTTGAAAGCTTTGACTGATTCAAATCCGGACAGCAGGGTTATTTGGAGAACAATACCTGCTACTATGCCAGGCTGTGCGATATTCGAGAGTGTTCTGGGCTTTTGGTCCATCAATTGAAGGTTTTCAACATTGTAGGCCAGTGATTAGTATAGATGGAACTTTCCTATATGGTAAGTATAAAGGTACGTTACTGATTGCATCAACTTGGGATGGTGACAACAGACTTTTTCCACTTGCCTTTGCCATTGTGGAGAAGGAAACTGATGATAGCTGGTATTGGTTTTTGCGTTGTATTCAGATTAATGTCACTAATCGAGAAAGGTTATGTGTCATATCTGATCGTCATCCTGGTATAATGGCAGCGATACGGACTATATGTCAATCAACACGTTGGTATCATCGTTTTTGCCTTCGCCATGTGGCTAGCAATTTCAATCAACAAATTGGGAATAAAAACTTGAAGGCTATGGTAATGTGGGCAGGCATGGAGAATCAGTTACGAAAGTATCAAATCACCAGGGATAGAATTACTCAATTAAGTGCAGATGGTGAGAAGTATTTAAGGGAAATGCCGGTGGAAAAGTGGACGTTAGCATATGATGGTGGACATCGTTATGGGGCAATGACCACAAACTTGTCTGAAAGCTTCAATGGAATTCTAAAGAGTGCTAGAAATCTGCCCATAACTGCATTAGTTGAACTTACATACTATCGTTGTGTCGCCTACTTTGCCGATCGGTATACTAAGGCATGTGCAGAGGTTACTGCCGGTGAACGCATTACAGCTTAGGCAAAGAATAAATTCAATAAATGGGAAAAAAAGGCTCCAAAGCATTCAGTTACCGTGTTCAGTCATGAAGATGGTCTATTTGAAGTCAGAACACCAATAAACCCTAACTCTGCATATAGGGGTAATCATCGTCATGAGGTAAATTTGAGGCAGAACACTTGTAGTTGTCAAAAATGGCAGGTTTATAAGATTCCTTGCTCACATGTCATTGCCGTGTGTAAATATCAAGGCATCTCTGCAATACGATATATCAACCGTTGCTACCATTTGGAAGAACAAGTTGCTTGTTATGCACCTAGATTTCGCATAGTTCCGGACAGTGTACATTGGAATGAGCCTAATTTCCCGGTCTTGTATCCTAATGTCAAGTTGCGCCGTGAAAAAGGTCGACCAAGAACAACTCGGCTTCGAAATGAAATGGACGAAGGGGCAGAGCATCAACCAAGGCCATTGTGCAGTCTCTGTAGGCAAGAAGGCCATAATAGAAGAACATGCCCCACTCGAACTGTGGCTGGCTCCACTAGTGGCTAAACTAAATGACCCAACATAAGTATTCAATCTACTTCAATGGATTGGTTGGACTGTTGTTTTTTTTTTTTTTTTAATTATGTTTTTAGGAGTTGGACCATATTGTTAGTTTGTATTATTTGAAAGAACATGGTACTAATTCCATATGCTATGATGTTTTCTAGCACTGCAAGTTAGATTGGGGTGTACGTTTATTTATTTTGTGTCTGTGTGTGTCTATATATATATTGTGCATTATAGTTTAGGGTTTCAATAACACCTTATAGTGTGCACATCAATATATATTGTGCACATCAAAAATCTGTATACTTTCTTTGTTTTTTTTGTTTACAGCGTGCACATCAGTCATTTTTTCCTTCTATAAGGATCTATGTACTTCCCTTCTCTTTTATTACCAATTGAACAATAAAAAGACAAAAAAGAAAGATTTAGGCATGGCAAAATTTATTTTCTGCAGAGAATAAAAGTCAGATGAGATGAGGAGCAGACAAAAAAGAATCATGTTGGAGATGAGACGAGGAGCAGACAAAAAAGAATGGAGATGAGGTGAGATGAGATGAGGAGTAGACAAAAAAGAATCACGTTAAAGATTGAGGTGTGGCAAAATATATTTTCTGCAGAGAATAAAAATCAAATGAGATGAGGAGTTGAGGTGATTGGTTGATTGAATCTTTGTCTTTTTTGGTTTACTTTCTTTGCTTTTTTTTTTGTTTACAACGTACATGTAAATGTAAGAATCTATGTACTTTCTTTGTTTTTTTTTTTTAAAGCGTGCACATCAATCATTTTTTTTCCGTAGTGTAAGAATATATGTACTTTCTTTGCTTTTTTGGTTTACTGTGTACACATCAATAATTTTTTTTCTTCTATATTGTAAGAATCTAGGTACTTTCTTTACTTTTTTTGGTTTATAGTGTGCACATCAATCATTTTTTTTTTCTATGGTAAGAATCCGTACTTTCTTTGTTTTTTTTGTTTACAGCGTGCACATTAGTCATTTTTTCGTTCTATAAGAATCTATGTACTTTTTTTTTTTTTGTTTTTGTTTACAGCGTGCACTTTAGAAAAAGATTCAATGTACCAGTGTACTTGAATCTATCCTTATCTATTTCTAAAAGAACGTGACAAACCAAACTCGTTCAGTCAAAAATATATTGAAAGAATAATATGCGTACTTTTTTTATATTTCTCTCCTCTATTTCGGCAATACCATTGCCACAATTCTTTTTTTCTCACATTTTCGGCAATTAGATTGTCACAAAATTTTTTTTCCTATTTCGACAATACCATTGCCACAATTAATTTGTCACAAATTTTTTTCCCCCTATTTCGACAATACCATTACCACAATTTTTCTTCTTTTTTTTTTCCCACAATTTCAGCAATGGCACTGCCGAAATTGGGAAATTATTTTTTCCCACATTTTCGGCAATCCAATTGCCGTTTTCTCTCCTTTTTATTTTTAATCCTTTTGTACTTTTCTTTTCTTTTTTTTTTTCTCACATTTACGGCAATGCTATTGCCGTAATCCTTTTCTCCTTTCTTTCCCACAATTTCAGCAATGGCACTGCCGAAATTGAGGAAAAATTAAATAATTTCCCCCTATTTCGGCAATAGCGTTGCCGTAAATGTAAATAAATAAAAAAAAAGAAAAAGAAAGAGAAAACAGCAATGGGATTACCGAAATTGTGGGAAATTTTTTTTTTTTTTTTTTCCTCCACAATTTCGACAATGGCATTACCAAAATTGTGGGGGAAAATTTTTTTTTTTTCCTCCCCAATTTCGGCAATGGCATTACCGAAATTGTGGGAAAAAAAAAAATTTTCCCCAACAATTTCGGCAATGGCATTACCGAAATTGTGGGGGAAAATTTTTTTTTTTCTCACATTTTCGGCAATTATTTAATTTAATTTTATTTATTTATTTACATTTACGGCAACGCTATTGCCGAAATAGGGGGAAATTATTTAATTTTTCCTCAATTTCGGCAATCCCATTGCTGTTTTCTCTTTTTATTTATTTATTTACATTTACGGCAACGCTATTGCCGAAATAGGGGAAATTATTTTTCCAAATTTTTCCCCAATTTCTTTTTATTTATTTATCTATTTATTTACATTTACGGCAACGCTATTGCCGAAATAGATATTTCCTCCTATTACGGCAATGGGATTGCTGTAATCCTTTTCTCTTTTTCTTTTTTTTCTTTTTTTATTTTTTATTTACATTTACGGCAATGGTATTGCCGAAACAGGGGAAATTTTTTTTTTCCTATTTCGGCAATCCCGTTGCCGTAATCCTTTTCTCCTTTTTTTCTTTTTTTTTTTCACATTTTCGGCAATGCTATTGCCGTAATCCAAATAGGGAAATTTTTTTTCCCCAATTCTTTCTCTTTTTTTTCCCACATTTTTGTCAATGGAATTGCCGAAATTTGTTTTCCTATTTCGAAAATCCCATTGCCATAATTCTTCTCTTTTTTTTTTCTCACATTTTCGGCAATCCCATTGTTACAATTGCTAAAAAAAATTTTATTCCCTTATTTCGGCAATCGTATTTCCAATTTTTTTTCTTTCTATTTCGACAATGCAATTACCTCAAGTAGTTTGTCACTTTTATTTTTCTCCCTATTTTGACAATGGTATTACCACAAATTTTTTTTCCTATTTTGGCAATGTCATTGCCACAATTAGTTGTCACAAATTTTTTTAACTAATAATAACTAATTATATGTGATTTATTGTGAAAATATTGTGGACTAATTATATGTGATTTATTGTGAAAATATTATGGACATGAAACCTGTTTTTTACTCTTATAGAGATTTCGAAACCACTTTTTTTTTCCATTTTCGACAATACCATTATCACAATTGCTAAAAAAAAAATTTATTCCCCTATTTCGGCAATGACATTGCCGTTATTGCTTTTTTTTTATTTTTTATTTTAAGAGCACTCAATTGCCGAAATTCTACATTTTCTACCTCTGCTTTTTGGTTATTCTCTCTCCTCTCTCCTGCTTTTTGGTTATTCTCTCTCCTTTCTCCTACTTTTTTGTTATTCTCTCTCCTCTCTCCTGCTTTCTGGTTGAATTTCGGTATCCTTATTCTCTCTCCTGCTTTTTTGGCTGAATTTCGGCAACGCCATTGCCGAAATTCAGCCTCTCTCCTCACTTTCCCAATTAACTTCGAACAGTAGCTATAACGCAAATTAACTTTAAATTTTGCAATTTTAACCCAAAAGACTCTAACCTTTGTGCATGCAAAATATGCTTTGTGTAGGAAATGCTTTAGTGATAGTGACGTTACTCTAGTAATGAACACTGCAGTGAATTTATAGAGTTTGACGGTGGCTAAATTTGACTAGTGTGGGATATTTGAAATTATTGTGTATTAAAAAAGAGAGATAATTAAAAAATGAAGAAAAATTAATATTTTAATAAAATGTAGTGTAAAATAGATAATTTAATATAAAATATTTTAAAATTCAATTACATGGGGTTTGGAAATGTATTGTACAAATTTACATGGGGTTTTACTAATGGTACTTCAAATTTTGATTTCCAACTTTAAGCCCAAATTCATTCTCAATAAAATCCAATTACTTACATAAAATAAATAAATAATTTTTATTTTTATTTTTATTTTATTTTTTATTTTTTTTTTAAGTTCTTACCTCTTCATACTCGCAACTCTTTGTTCCCACAGAGAAAGAGAGAGAGAGAGAGAGAGAGAGAGAGTCCAAAGTCCAAAGCAATTTGGGAGCCACCATGTCGAAGGAAGATAGAGACCTCATCGCTAGTCTGCAATCTCTCGTACACTCTCTTCAACACAGAGTTAAGGTACATACTACTTTTGCTGTATTCAAAGTTTGTCAGAGGCGCTGTTTGGTTATTATGCAAACTACAACTTTTTTTTTTCAATTTTTTTTGTTCTTTGAATTAATAGTGTCTACAAAGTTTATGGCTTTTTAGTTACTAATTTGGAAGCTATAAACCAGGAATTAGAGGCAGAGAATACAATGCTCTCATCTCGACTTTCCAGTTGTCGTTGTCACGAGGTTTGCAATTCTAAACTTCTAATAGTGTTATTTATTTATTTATTTATTTTTTGGTAATATTATGTATTGTTGCTCTTGATTTCAATGTAAAACATTGTTGCACAATTAACAAAAAAAAAACACTGAAAAGAAGAAAAAGATTAATTATGTAGTAGTGATGATGCAGATAGAGGAAGCATGTGACAGAGCTGTTGTAGATAGTAGTAATTGTTTTGATGAGAAAAGAAGGGAGTCAAAAACAGGTGGTAAGAGGAACACAGTCAAGAACTTAGCAGTGAAAATCCCAGGTTTTGTTTCCCACACTCCATTGATCCAATGATGTCCAATACATTGTTTAGCTGTCACTTCGGTTTTTTTTTTTTTTTTTTTTAACAAGCACAAAAATGTGATTGAAAAAGAATTATGTATAACACTTACACAGTTACACCATAAAATTGATAGTTTTTTTTTGCTAAGAAGAAAGAATTTGACATTGATGAATATTAATTATAATTATGAAGTTTTGGTTGTGGATAAAAAACTTAATATGGCCTAGAATGTCTCAGATTGGTGGTTGTTGCCTGCATTTGACATTCCCTTGGGTTTTACATAAATTTTCTTGCTTTAATGTTTTCAACCCATCTATTTTGTGGCTACAAGAACTGCATTAGAATGATTCAGGAAAGTGCACTGACCCCCCCCCCCCCCCCCCCCCCCCCCCCAAAAAAAAAATAGTATCATCATTAAGCACAAATTTTGACATATGGAGAGAGAGAGAGAGAGAGAGAGAGAGTCCTTATTTTTGAGATGAGGTATGATATCTTCATGGTTTATTTGCTTCTTATTGTTCTTATTCATCATCTTTGTGGGTGTCTTATTTTTCAAGGCCAATGTTGGCTTAAGCCCAAGGGATAGCAAAATCAGCTCGGGACCATGCCTCATGAAGCAGAGGTTATTAGATTGAATCTTTCCTTCCCCCTTCCCTTGGGGCCCAAAAACTCACATATCAGGACAAAAATATTGGCTATTTAATATAAAAAATAACTGCAATCTGCATTGGCATAAAGAAAAAAATATGTGCTTCATAGTTTTAATTGCAGAACTAGTTTGTTTGCAGATATGTTGCAGGAAATTCTGTAACTGTTTTTTTCCCTGCTCCTTCTGTTTTTCCTTTTCTTTTAATTATAGTTGTTATTTGTTTTCTTATAAACTGGTTTCAAGTTTTAAGTTTAATGAAATTGTTGTTGTTTATACTGTCCTCTTCTTGTGAAATGTGTCAGTTTGCTGAACACTGGGTGCCTATGTGACAACGTCTGTATCTAAACATTCCAATAAATTATCTTCCTTTAAAAAAAGTCTGTATTTAGATTTACTTATTCACCTCTGGTGCAGGTTATAACACAAGGAACCTGAATCACCATTGCAAGAGATACGTTGCTCTAAAAATTATGTATTTTGGGCAAAGGTAAATTATGTAGCCATTATATTCAGCTTGATACATTTGGAATATATTTTCTGTTGACCAATATTTACTTATATAATTTACAATGACATAATAAGAAAAAGATGGAAAACATAATTTTTTTATCAAAGAAATGTTGATTCTCCTTAATACTGTACAAAACCCTTTGTACAAAATCAATTTACCTTCTAACTAGCCAACACTAGAGGTAAAAGATATTCATAATAACTAATAAGGCTGAGTTTCTCTCTTTCTTTTTGTCTATTTATTCTTTTTTGGGAAACATGCAGTAATCTTATACGTATATTTGAAGGTGTTTTAATAATAACTTAAAAATTTGTATTTTTAAAACAACATTCCGTATCTTTAGGCTCTTACTGTTTAAAGCTTGCAGGCTGCATAAAGACAAGAAGCTTTGGCTTTAACTAAATGATATTCCTCTTTCCTGCAGTGTCCTTCATGGGAATTTTAATCATTATCATAATTATTATGTTAGAAGAGCTCACCCTTTTCATTATGACAGTGGAATACAGATATAAATGACTTAATGTGCTACATGACAGGTTCTATGCTTTTGCTTCAGAGGCGCATATGGAACCAACTATTGAGGTATTATTTGCCTCTCTTTTTTTCTTTTTTTCTTTTTTTAATTTATTCTTTTGATTGTTATTTTTTTCAGAGTTATGAACTAGTGATCCACAAAAGGTATAACTGAAGTATAATCACGCCTTTTCATGCAGGATTTAATTTGTAACTTAAGGGTCTTCTTGTAGCCTGGCTAGTGATAATTGATGACATTTAAATATAAAAAGAATGATAGATATGGTTTACTTAGTGGCTAGGAAGCATGGGCACGGGCACGGGTATGACATGGCAACACAAGCAATTCCTAAAAAATTATAATATGACATGCCTGGTACAACAAGGGTAAGGCATGGATACAACATCCCAAATGAAGTGTCCTTGCTTCCTAGCTTAGTGGTCTCAAGAATGTTAGAACTAATATATATGTTAGGTAACTACCACCAGAACCCATGCAAAAAAATTCAGATTTTAATCACTTCTTCAAACTTTGTGGCAAATATTGGTGGGTCTTGGTGAACGGTAGTGGCTTCTGTAGTTAGCTATTGGGAGAGAGAGAGTTGAAGGAGATGAAGATGGGGGGGAGGGGGGGTGGCTGTGACTGGCCAAGAAGGGGAAATGGGTGAGATGGGAAGGAGAAAAATGGTGACGCATGTTTTTGGGTAAAATTACTAAACTGCTCCCACTATTTTCCCTTAATTTCACATTGAGAGATTGACCCAACCAGGAATTTACATCTATGCCCTTATTCTTTTTGACAAATTCCAAAAGTTCCCACTAAATATCTAAAGGGCCTTATCAAAGTAAAAGTTAGGTGAGTGATTCTCTAATGAGAAAAGAAAATTATTTATTTATTACATAATTAACACATTATCTCCATGGATAATTTATGAAGAATAGTTTTTTACTGGGTATTACCAATTTGAGTACGTTGTTTCATGATAAAAAATTAGTTTCACCCAAAATAATAATCATAATAATAGACAGTGAATCTTATAAATAGTTTATTAGACTGATAAGCACAGGATATCACACTTTTACATTCCGATTTATGGTGACGGTTGTACTTGGTGAATAACTGATCAATATTTCACTTTTTTGGCTCTTTAAATATGATGTTTTAAGGAAACAAGAAAACAATTGCTTAAATTATAGTTGATATAAGGCATATATGGGTCCATAAATTAATTACACTTAATTGCTTACCACATGAACTTCTTTATGTTATCAAACTTTTTTTTTTTTGTTAAGTCATGTTATCAAATTTTTCTTGCAGTCTGAAATTTTCAAAGCTTTTGAGAAAACAAGGCTATTAGTTGGTGACAAGAAGGAGTCACAGTACTCTAGGTGTGGTAGAACAGACAAGGGGGTTTCCTCTGTTGGACAGGTAAGTTGGTGCAAAAAGATTTTTTCTTTATATATTTTTTTCTTTTGATAGAATTTGGGTAGCAAAAATTCTTATAATCATTCAAGTACTTGTGCTTAATATTTTTGATGTTTTGTTGATGGTGCAACCATAGCATGTTTGGATAAGCAATGTCCTTTTTGGAAGCCTAGGTAAAGGCAAAGCCCAAAAATAAGTGTCCATGGTAGTTAACTAGGTTTTTATATTTTATTTTATGTTTTATTCAATTACTTTAGAGTCAAGGGTATTTTAGTAATTCTACTATTGTTGGGTATGGACCATAGTTATGGGCATTGGGATTTATTTTATTAATAAGTGAGTCTTATTTAGTTTATGGGTCTTTGCTTAAGTCTTCTTCTGCCAATCGCTTGACAAAACTTCTCATCCAAGATACTGGTGACTAATGTGGAATTAGAGTCCCAATTTAAGCTTTTTTTTCTCAAGACTACAACCAGTTGTGGTAAGAAGGTGAATTCAATGGAAGTAAAAGTTGTGGTAAAAGGGTGAATTCAATGAAAGTAAAGCTTGAAACATTATCCATTATGAAAGGAACTTTGGATAGGCTGTTAGCCATCATTCTTGGCAAAATTTCTGCTGAAAATCCCCATTGATGAAGGAGACAGTATCTTATGCACCTATCCTATGGAGATGCCTCTCACAAGCATGTGGGTCCCACAAGTGTGGGGCCAACATGCTTGTGAGAGTTGCGCTCAATAGGTTAGGTGTATAAGATAATTTTTCTTGATCAAGACTTCAAATCCTTTTAATCAGGTCCAGTTTCATCCCCTATACTTCCCCTAAGATCAATACATTTTTCTTCTGTAAATTCTTGTGGACCAAGCACTAGCTGGATGCCCCCACACAGTCCAATATTTTGTTCATACATCAAGGAGGTGGCTTTATGGAAGGGAATCAATCTAATCATCCATTATTGGTCTGGTCTCAAGGAGATCCTAGATTGGTTGATGCGGATGGAGTTGTTATACTAGAAGTTAGTGATTTTTATGAGGAGGGCAATCCAAAGGTGTTTTTTGATTGGTTGCATGGTATAGAAAGCTTTTTTAGATGGTATAGCCTTCTTCACAATTTGATAGTTTAGTTGGGGGAGGGGGATGTGAACCTTGGACGTTTTCTTTGGAAACAATAGGAGGTGCTAGTTGAGTTACAAGACTTTTGGTAGTATAGCTTAAGGGAAGAGCGAAAACAATACTAGTGGAAAAATTGCTAATATATTTAATAAATTAGTGATTGTCTCACAAGCTTAAATTGTTAGGAAATAGTGAATTTAATCATTTAACCATAATTCTAACAATTTCCCTCATTTGTGGGCCTAAACTCTCTTTTAATAAGTGGGGCCCAACATGTGGAATTTTTAACATTTTAAATGGGAGGTAGAGTAAAGCTAAGGATCAAAAACTCATGATCTGTTGCACTGATACCATGATAAATTATCGGTTGTTCCAAAAATATAAGTTGTTAGAAAATAGTGAATTTAATTACTGAACCATAATTCTAACATTAGTAAATGTGTTAATATCATCTTTTCATCTTTTGATTTAGTTTATTTTTCTCTTTGAGCATTCATTGGCTTTTGAGCTAAACAAGTTGATGCTTTCTCCTAGGTAAATAACTACTGAATGAATGGCATCTATCATCAGGGTGTTCTTAATAGTTAATTTCTTTGTTATACTTGCTATCATAGTATGTCCTTCAAGCAGTGAAATTTGGTTGTACTGATTTTGTAATTCCCACCAAACTATATAGTGGTTGAGACAACATTTTCAAAAATCGTATCCCTAAACTTTGTAAGATGACATGGCTCATTCTTTTTTATGGGTTATGCTCTTATACTAGTATGCTGTAAATTTGTCCACTTTCTTGTGACATGGATGATTGAGAAGATGGCAACTGCTTGATGCAGGTGATTGCTCTCTTTTTACGATCAAACCTCAAGGGAACTGGTGTGAACAATTCTGGAGATATTGTTTTAGAAGATCAATATGGTCAGCCAAAATATCCTTTTCTATTACTCTAATGTAGAACATTGAGCTTTTGCTGGTTATCAAATATAATTTATTTAAGTTTCAGAATCTCACAATGTTGCTTCTAGTGGATGAAAAAATGCAACCTTAATGTGGTGGAGGTTCGGAATCTTGCTAAATCAAAAAAAAAAAAAATTATAAATAAATAATTGGACCAAATACTTGGTCCCATGGTAGATCTTTTCTATTTATTATTATTATTATTTTTTTTTTATAGAGTCTCAACCTATGGTATTCGTTTCTGATGATTGTGTTCTTATCGTCAGAACATGACACCAATCGATTTTTAGTATAGGCGGGGATCGAATCCCAGATTTTTTATTCAGCCATCAGAGACTTTACTAGTTAAGTTAACTGGAAGCACATGGTAGATCTAAAATACTTCGAATAAGATAATCTTAATTTTTCTTTGTAATATTTATTATCTACCAATTAAATCAATGAACGGCACCATTATTATCATTGAATTATATAAATAAATAATTGTGAGAAGATATTGGATGCTTGAAAAGTTACTACCTGTCACCCCCCTCCCCTACCAATATGATCCTTTACACTATGTTTGGTTTGGGAGGATGAGGAGGGAAAGGAAGAGAAAATAAAATCTTTTCCGATGTTTGGATAGCATGAGAGAAAAGAAAATGAGCTAAATTTGTTAAGAAACCTATCACTTGGGCCCACATTTTTCCCTTCCCCCTTATTCTTTTTCTCTTCTCTTCCATTCCCTTCCCTCAAACCAAACATTGGGTTAGTAAACAACTTTGTCCCCCAATCAGCAAAAATTAAATTAAGAAAAAAAAGAAAAGAAAAAAAAAGAGAGGCTAATGGCCTTTAAGTAAGGTTTTTCTTTTATTCCTATGGTAAGGTAGGTTGTTGGAACGATGTGTTGAAGTTTTCTTTCTCTTAAAGTCTTTATCATAGAATCTTAATAATAGCTAAATGTAAAGATTTAGATTTATTATTATCATTAACTAATGTATTTTGTGCCTGCATTACTTCCTTTTTTTTTTTTTTAAGAGAGAGTTTCAACCTATGGCGTCCACTTCTGATGATAGCTCTTTATCATTAGACCAAGATACCAATCAGTTTTTGGTGTAGGCGCAGATTGAACCCCAGATCTCTTAGTTGCTATACTTTTGACCTTAAATTGTATTCCTCATTGGAAGATTATGGTCTACAAATGATGGCAGACGGTATTCATATATTTAGTTAGATGAGGCTCAGATGAAAATGGTGGCATGAAGCCTTGGTTTAGGCAAGAATCCATGAATGTTGCCTAGTGGTTGAGATTTTAAAGTGTGGCTTTCACTTGTTTATTAATAGTTTAGCCATATTTTAAATTCTTTACTAGCTAGATTATATACAATTTAAAAAATTATCACTAGTCCCAAAACTTAAGCTGTTAGGTTTAGGTAAATTTAATCATTTTACCATTATTTTAAAAAAAATCTCTCGTGTGGCCCAAACTCCCCATCGATAAGTGAGGTCTAATATGTGAAATTTTTAAGTTTAAAGGGAGGTAGGTGGAGACAAGATTTAGGTTCTGGACTACTGTTTTGATACCATGATAAGTTAGTTACCATTTACCACTAGTCCCGGATGTCTAAGTTGATAGGAAATAAATTTGATTGCTTAACTATTATTCTATCACATCTTTTGATATTATGTTCAAACCATATAAATTTATAATAACTATGGTTAGCCTTTCTTTTTCTAATTTTTTATATCTTTCACAGAAGGAGAAATTGATTATGTGAGAGTGCTAAATCGAGCCCTTCCTA
The DNA here is from genome assembly GCF_932294415.1 of Quercus robur. Taxonomy (NCBI): domain Eukaryota; kingdom Viridiplantae; phylum Streptophyta; class Magnoliopsida; order Fagales; family Fagaceae; genus Quercus; species Quercus robur. The sequence goes on along the minus strand of NC_065535.1, from coordinate 37,090,481 downwards.
ATGATATTCGAGTTTTAGGGTGGTGTCCAGTTCCAGTTGGCTTCAGTGCAAGGTTTGTCTACTTTTCTGGAAATTTTCCTTGTTCTCATGGTGAATTTGTATAATGAATTTCCTAGTTTGCAAAAGGAGTTTGTTCTGCTATATGTTGTTCTTCTTTAAAATTGAAATATAGTGAGTAGTACAAAAACCAAAGGGTTGTTTTGGTAGTCTCCCAGTTGATAATAATTTGTCATGCCATTGGTGGGCCATTAAGAATCTTTGAGGATCAGTTCAATCAATAAGAGACCGTTTTGAGCATGATATTTTAAGATGGACATGTTCCAGATGACGATGAAGCGCATGTGACATGTCCCATTGGATATGTGAAATTGGTATGCTTGGAAGGGCTATGGAGTGGGTGCAATATCCAAAAGAGTGGGACATTCTAAATCGTGACTCTTATCTCTAGGGCCCAAGTGACCTCAAAACTTTGTGGGTCGAGGAGATGCTTTGTACTGACCTTAGAGATCTGGATTGAGTCTCATGTCTTTTACTAGGAGGAATCTGGTTTAGGTCTTTTACCTGCTTCCTTGACAACATTAGATCTCTCTTTGGCTTCTGGGTATCGCAGGCAATTTGAATTCTAATTTGAGGCCATATGGCATGTAGTGGATCCCTCAAGTGTTGTAGATGTAGTGAGCCATAATTCGCTTAATGGTGATTGCAAACAAGAGCATGGCACTGGTTTACTCTTGAGAATTCATGTTTTGACAATATCTTAGTGAAAACCATCAATCTGGTGATTAATCAAGATACAAAAGTAAGATGTGTGCTACTTTTAAGTGTTTTTATTTGAAATCACAAAAGCCCTGTTTCCAACATCGTGCATGTACAAAATTTTATTCAAATTGATTCAAAATCCTTCGAGATCATGCAGGAAGATGGGGGATTGCTGTTCAAGTTATAGATCATCGAGAGAGGCAGGGGCTGCATGCGGTCTGTGGTGATGGGGAGGGTTGGATTATTATGGTTGAAATCAACATTGATCGAGTTGTTGGGAAGAAACCCAACCCAACGTTTCACCGGAACAGTAAAAGAGCCAGGGATTGCAATCTTGCACCATTGGTGTAAGACTTTCTGCAGTAACTGAGTTTGGGGAAGGAACCAAATGCGGAATAGTCATCATACCAGAAGGTTGAGATTATTAGGCTTGGAGGTGTTTTTAAAGAGCAGCATTCAATGGATTAATTGGAGATGGCAAAGACCAACCTTTGGAGGCGCCACCAAAAAATATAAACAACTTCCCTTATTTAACTAAGGGAAAAGTTCACGGATGCCCTAAAAGCATTGGTTTAGAAAAAAATTTAGAAATTTTTTATGGGAAAAGAAAAAAACAATTAATTTTTTTGACGGCTTTTTATATTTCTTATAAAAGTGATGTCAAAATTTTTCTAAAATGGTTTATTAACAATTCCCTAAGGGCACCCGTTAATATGACCCTTTAACTAAAACAAGATTCAGGGCCGAGCCTAACACCCAGCCCCAGCCTTAGCCTCACTAGCCAATGTCTCATAGGCTGTATGAAGGCCCTAATTCTGAAAAGCGAGGAGGAAAAGTTGTTGGGAGTGATGCAAGGAGAGGACCTGGAGTTTGTGTGACTTTGGAAGGAGCAGTGCATGGGGCTAACACAGTGTGCGGTTGATGGCGCATAGGCAAGTGGTTTTGGAAAGGAAAAATTTTGCAGAAGCAGAAGCAGAGGTTTCAGGGTTACCAGGAAACATAAGGCAAAGAGGGGTAAAATGACTAAAATTGTGGCAAAGATCTCGGCTCAACTCAAGATACACCAACTCAAATTTTATAAGAAGCCTTCAAATTTCAGTAGATAACAAAGAAAAATGGGCTGTGAAATGATCCACCATGCCTGGCCCACAGGTCATCTAGGTCCCCATTACTCATACTTGGCCTCAGTTAACATACCATAGAGGACACAGGATCCTCCAAGTGCAAGCAGCATTTTGTTTTATCAAATCAACCTGAAGCCCACCTGAAAGTTCCTTTCAGGCCCAAAGCAGTTTAAACAACTAAACCAACCCATTCTACAAGTTGACATTTAACCTAATCTTTCTTTTAACAAAAATTTATTACTAATCAAAAATACAAAGTGAAGATGTTACATTCTTCCTATGCTTCATTCTCTATATAGATTTGCATTCAATTTGCAAAGTATAACCATTGCTTTCTTTACAATTGGCAATGGTTGAGCTGGTGCCTATGTAGTTTCATTTTCCTGGTCTCTATACTGGCCTTCTTTTTGTTAGACTAATCTGTTGCTTTTCTTTGCAGGTTTAGCTGTTTGAGCAGGGAGTATAAATATTTCTTTTGGAGGGAAAACCTGAATCTCTTGGTATGCAAATATATGCCCTTTAGGATTGCAACATGTTGTGGACCCATTATGGTGCTTCGCAAATAACTGAGAAATATTTATCTCTTTGGATCATGTTTGACCAGGATATGGTGAGTGCTGGTAGGAAATTTGTTGGGGAACATGACTTCAGAAATTTTTGTAAAATGGATGCAGTAAATGTGCACAACTACAGGCGGAATGTCACGTCATTCGAAATTTTTCCTTCTGATGTGAGGTTAACATTGGTAGACAAATCTTCCAACCCAATTCTTGTTTAATGTAGTTAGTTAATTCAAATTTTCTTGCCCTTATAGATGAAATTGAGTTCTATTGTGATGGCCTTACAATTGTGCTTGCAAGTAGTACTAACAGTAACATTGTTGAGGCACTAAGAGTAAGGGACAACAATAAAGAATGTAGTCTGTTGCTGGTTTACATTTTTGTTAGATAATTTTTTTTATTGGTATGTTATACACAGATTTTATGGGTTTTGAACTCATGGTCTCACCCTCCCTTTCTTGTGAGAGTAGGAAGTGCCATTTTAGCCATGGCTAATTAGTTTTTGTTTGGATAATAGTTACATGGTAGCTTATTTAATTCTGGGAATTTTAGTTAAAAAATAATAATACATGTGAAATGTACAAAGGAGTGCGTAGCTAACTGCAAGTGATTAAACCGAGGCTTTGTCAGTAGATTTTTAGCAGCTCACCAGTTTTGATTGCACTAATTATTTAAGATAACCAAAATCTAGACACTAATTATGAGCATTCCATGCGAATAACATAGAAAATGGTGTAATTTTCTCTATAATTAGTGATCCAATTTAGAGGTAATGCTAATTTTGCTTCCTTATTGTCATATATATAAAAGTACATGTCCTGGTCTTTTTCCAGGCAAGGCGAAAATATCTTCGCCCTTTCATTTCACTTTTGAGAGTTATCAGGCAGACAGGAAAGTGCATATTTTTACAGTACCTTTTGAGATTTATGTAAGCATGATATGCACACATACATATGTGTGTATTTCTGTTTGATTGATTTATTTTTAATCTGTATCCTAGAGTTTTTTGTTTAAACTCTTGTTGCTAGTACTCATGATATTTATTTTTGAAATTTTCCTTCTAATATGTTGTGTATATTCTTTTTAACCTGAACTATTTACCAATAAAAAAATGTTGTGTATATTATTTTTACCTTAGTTTGGTTATGTAATCATGTCAACATTACACGAAGCAGAAAAATACCATTGAACTTTTCTTTGATAAAAATTGTCGAAGTATTGTTTGTAAAATTCTTACTTATATATATAAAAAATTATTGCTTTTAAAATTTTCTGATTCCCTACAGGTATGATGGCAATCAACTTTGGGCATTTAAAATCAAAGGAACTGCTTTCCTATGGCATCAAGTTCGTTGCATGGTGTCTGTACTGTTGTTGATTGGCCAAGGTCTTGAATCTGCTGATGTACGTACCAAATTTCCCCACAATTTATTGGTTTCCTAAGCTTGTTAGTTTAGTTTAGCTCTTTTAAGCCATTGAATAAATTCAATGGACACAAGAATAGTATGTTACCTGTAACTAATTTTGTTTCTTACATCTAAGATCTTCACAATTGGCATTTTCATAAATCTGAAATGCCACAAATATACTGTGATGATGGCCAACAATAGTTGGCAGATACTCTTGACATTTATCTTTCAAAGCATGCACACACTTCTGTTTTCAATGAGTTGCATCTGTCTCAATGTTAAACTATTCTTCATAATTTTATCCATTAAATACTCAACTTGAGTTGACCTAAATCTCTTAGGTTCTAGTGGATCTCCATTAGGATGAAACACTGTGGATATTGTTCTATATTTATGTACACATGAATGAACTATCCTTATAATGAAACACTCTGTTTGATAATCCAGATAATGGAATTAGCTTGTTGCTGTTTGTTTCTTAAGGTCCACACTGCATGTGTAGTCAATTAGAACAAATGTATAAGTTCATGAATTAATGATCATCATAAGAGATATTGAAAGCTCTTTCGAAGGATGAGACCTGGCTTTTTGCTTACGATCGCCATTTGCAGCATTGATGAATTAAATCTCAATGAATGAAGATGCTTATATTTCTACCTCTTGGAAGTTGTATTTGTTTTAAAACCAGAAAGAAACTCACATTTGCATAAAAATAAAAAAAATAAAAAAAGGAATCTCACTGTAAATACTGAAATTTGTAGGTGATTGATGCATTACTGGATACTGACAGGACAATGAGGAAACCTCAGTACGCCATAGCTCCGGAGCTTCCATTGGTTCTTCACTCTTGTGAATTTGAAAGTCTCAAGTTTATTTGTTCAGCAGGTACTTATAGCACAAAGGATACACATGTTAATTGTGTGAACTTGATTCCTCTTTTAGGAATGGTAGCATATCTTGACCAGTCATGCACTTCTTTCACATCTAATTTCTACTCATTTTTTGGTTATCATGTGCTTGCCGTGTTTGACATTGCTGTTTGCAGTAGTGTTAATTACTTCATAATGTTTGAATTGCTTATTTCCCTAGATGCCAGACAAGCTCTGCATGTGCACTTTGCAAATCAATGCCGCAGTTACCAGCTCCAAGCTGCAATATTTCATGAAGCTCTGCTAAGCTGTTTGCCCATATCAAGTGCTGCTGAAAGTAATATTACTATCTTTTTTGCTGGAACTGTATGACTTCATTACATTACCACCAAGCAATATTGCTGGTTGCAAATATATACTCATGTAAATCTTTTATTGCTGATACTGCCTTCATGTTTTCAGATCAGAGCTCATTAAATAATGGAACATCCAAGAAAAAAGCTTCCTATGTTCGACTCATGTCACGGGCAACTGAACGTAAGTTATAATTTACCATAAGTTATAATTTACCATAAACATTCGCAAAGTGTTTGGCTAAGAAGGGTTCATTTTGATGTGACTGAATGGTTATTACCTGGTTTTTCTCAAAAATGTCATTTTCAGTTACTGGTTGGATATGGCGTAGTGCATTGTTAATAGGAAAAAGGAATAAGCTATGTCTGATTGTGCGATCTCTAGTCTGCTTCTTGATAAGATAATTTGTTCATGGATCTTGGTTGAAATTTGCTTTCAGAGGTTGTCCTAGACTGTCCAGCTAGCAAGACAATCTCATTATCTAGTCATTGAATAATTTTGTATTTAGGATTAGAAGTTAATTAAAACTGGTACACATGTATTATTTATAGGTTAATCCCACAAAACAAAAATAAACAATTGCACTTACAATTTATTTCCCGTACAAAACAATTTCACTCATAACATTTATAATCTGTGTAATTTAAATTATATGCTTTATTTTCTTCTTTTCTATAGAAATGAAATGATACCTTGGTTAAAATTCTATTAGCTTAACTCAAGGGATGCCATGCAATGTGAGAGGCAGCATGTTGAGATTTGAGATACATAATTCTTTGCAACTGTGCCTGAATTCATAATTGTCATAAAAGCGCACAGATATTATATTCAAGAAGCGCAAAAAAGCGCGCAGATATTATATTACTTTGTCTTCAACACTAATCATCAGTAATATTTATATTGACACATGGTAAGGGTTTCTTCTAACTTTTAGTACTGCTTCAACTGGTTGCAGCATCGTATGAAGAGCGAAGGATGAAATTGAACTCCAAAACATAGGATGTATCAAAAACGTTTTGGAAAGTAAAGAAAGTGTACCTACTATTGCTGGTCTTTTTTTTTTTTTTGGGGGCACAACAAGGTTCTTTCTAATTGATTAAAGTTTTTTGAAATGAAACTTGGTAGTTGGCAGCTGATGTCTTTTCAAGAGGTTGTTCTTTTTATTTTGATTTTCTTTTTGAAATATGTTATAAACGTGTTAACAAGAAAAATTCTTTTGTAATATCTATAAGAAGGCAAAGCAAGAAAATCTTTAATTTTCTGTTATATTGGAATCCATACTCCGTGGCGTCAGTATATCAATAGCGCAATTTTTCTACTGTGTGTGGGAATGGCAAAATTGTTCAAGTAAATTCCATTTCCAGGGCTTCATAGGTCATTACCCTACCAAACCCGCCAACATGCCAAATCATTTTATGAATCTTGTCATTGAAACATTCGGTACTTCTGAAGTTGAAAATGGGTAAAAGAAAGAAATAGTAAAACTTAAATTTAGCTCGTTAGAGAAAACAAACTTGGAAGTTTTGTTTCCACCCAAATAACAACCCAAACAAATATAGTGGTCTAATTATTCAGCAAAAATAGGGGAAAAAAGAGTTAATGAAGTCAAGCAGTGAATTGCAAACCAATCTGTAAAACACATAGGAGATCGAACCGTGTATGTGTATGTGCCTAAGCGAGAGGTCGTGGATTCGAATTTGAGAATTAGCCACTGCAAAAATATAAAAAACATATTAAGGGCCTATCGTTCATTTCTCTTGTACCCCGTAAAAGTGGAAACTTTGTAGCATTACAAATATTATTAGCGTAGAGTTCACAGAATCACGGTCAATAGTTTCTCAAAAAAAAAAAAAATGGTTTCTAAAAAAAAAAAAGAATCACGGTCAATATGGGCCTAAAGCCGAAATCATTTTACCCACTATCTGGGCCCGTGAGTGGGTCCTACTAAGCTAACAACCCAGCACAGACAAAAGCTATTTCCCAACTCTTTGCTCCGCTTTTTTCTGTTTGTATTGCCTTCAAATCAACTCTTCTCTTCATTGCCTATCATGCCTTAGGAAAAGTAGAACCAAAAGGTCCCAAAACAACTCATCAGTCATCACTATACTTTCCTGTACAAATGGGTTAAATGAGTATGTGCTAACATGCATCACAACTCATCACTGTTAAATCTATCCAAATAGGGAATTGGTCCAGTGGTTCTTAAGATCTCATGAGATCTATGATATCTTAGATTCAAAAGTCTTAGTTAGAGCCATCCCTAAGGGATATGGCACACAAAAAATTATGCACAAAAAACAAGCAGATTTTCTAAGAGCTTTGGATTGCCAAACAAAAACAAAAAAACAAAAAAAGACCAATTCATTATCTGTTTGCAATGCAAATGATGAGCATGAGGTGCCCCACCATGCACTTAGCCCCCCACACAGGGATTTTGGTAAAAGCAAGCCGCACATTTTATCTTCAATTAGACGTTTGAGGGGAGTAAGACTTGTGTGTTAAAACATGATATGAAGGGTTACCCAAAAAAAAAACCCACGATATGACTGGACTTGTCATTTGCAATATAAATTGTGCTATAAATTTAATAGGTAGAGTCCACATGCAAGATATGAATGATCACATAAATCCATTCACATAAAATGAATGGATGAATTGAATCAAAATCTTTAGTTCAGTAATTGATACAGCACGAGTGAGAGTGACTTTTTTTTTTTTTTTTTTTTTTTTTTTTTTTTTTTAATTTTTATAGAATCAGCGAGAATGACATATAATCTTGTACTCCGGTCTCTAGCCCATTGAAATTTACAGGTGAAGATGCCATTATGAGATTTTGGTAGAAGAATGATGTTTATATTTTGATTGTAGTAGTGTGTGTCCACAAAGTTTTTTTTTTTTTTTTTTTGAATAAATAGACTAAACTTTTTATTCAAACAAAAAACAGAAACTACATCATGGAGAAGGGCTTGTTCTATAGAACAAGAATTCTCTTCCTTCCAAATGGAAAAATCATCAATGCCTAATACATGTTTAGTTAGTAAATGAGCAGGTCTATTACATTGCTTGCAAAGATGTGAGAAATAACTTTATGAGAACCATGACAAGCAGCTTGCATACCATAAATAATCAACACCACTGAGAATGGTGAAGGTGAAGTCAACAAAGTTTTTGGTTAAAGTGAAGATGTCATATATATATATATATATATATATATGTATATGTATATGTGTGTGTGCGCGCGTGCCGTGCCATTAGCCCCAAAGAGCCATTTTAAGGTCGACTCTAGACCATGAGACTACACAATTTCAATCAAATCAATTTCACCATATTTTCAACAATTTTAATACATTACTTTGTTACAAGCTTATGTTACTCGATTTGTCTAATAATTTGATAATTAGAAGAGGAAAAATTTAAAATTTTACCCCTCTATTAAAAATGTAAAATTGAGCTATAAACCTATAATCATAAAGGGTCTTGATATAATCAAGATGGATAATATTCATTTATCACTTCAATACTATTTTTTTGGTCATGTTATTGTTATCAATTTATCAATTTATTAGGTGGACATCTCCCAATAAAGATACAAATGAACAAGTGGTTTATATTTTTGAGGTGAATTTTTTAGAGGGCGGTATTAAATAAGAAATAAGAAATAAGAAATAATAATAAAATAGTAAGGGTGAGGGTGATAATTTGGAAACAGGAAGTGGAGGTTGAGGTAGCTGGGGACAGTGGGTTCCCGCGAGGGAAACTCGGATCAAACAAACAAAGTGAACCTTCTTTTGAGTTTTGAGTTTTGACAAAGGAAGGAAAAAATACATACATACATAAAAATAGAGTCACAGACACAAACACAAACACAAACACACAGAATAATAAGAGAGAGAGAGAGAGAGAGAGAGAGAAATGGAAGCAGCAATGGGATTGATGAGAAGAATACCTCCGAAGCAAACGGAGACAGCACTCTCAGCACTCCTCACCCTTTTGCCCCATCACTCTTCCGATCTCCTCTCTCAAGTTGATCAGCCCCTCCAGGTTTCATCTTTCATTTCCTTTTTTTGCTGCATATTTTATGGATCTCTCTCTCTCTCTCTCTCTCTCTCTCTCTCTCTCTCTCTGTTTTTCGTTAGGGTTTGGTGTAATCTGCCATTTGAATTGGTTCAGATTATTTGGCATTTATCGATTAGTTCTTCAAATTCCTGATTTTTTTTTTTAAAGACTGAATTTTGAGAATATACCATTTTCTATTTGATCTTTTCAAAAGAAAAAAAAAAAAATTACATAGATATATTAGATATAACTAGTTTTTAATTCATACCCAGAAATCCATTTCGTTGACATTTTTTGAAAATGAAAAAAAAAAAAAAAATTATTATTGGGGAGGGTTTGAAAATCCTTTTGTGAATACCTCCAACCACACTTTCTAATAGTTCCTCTATTATGATTATGTATTTCCTTTTCCCGTCAATTTGAAAAGGAGTCCAAACAATTTAGTCACATGCAACCAACTGATAATTTTAGGTTTTTCATAACCAAAATTGGAAAAAGAAAAAAAAAAAAAGAAAAAAAGAAAAGAAAAGAAATGAACCATATTAGTCTGCATAGCTAAATAGTGGAGGGCTTTTCTTTTGTTGGGTCAAAATTAAATTCACTTAACGAAAAAGACTTGTAGGAGATTCATTAAATTGGAAGTTCTATGGCTCTGAAAAATGAGAATATCACAATGTATTGCCCTTTGTCCTCTTATTTTTATTGGTAAGTTACACACGCCCAATGAGTCTTGAACCCACGACTTGACTCTCCACCTCGCTCTTCCAAGGGAAGGAGGTGTTCTTTGAGTTAGAGCTCATTGGCTTGCCTTTTATCATATTTTAATCTTATTTTATATTAATTCTTATTGTGTTGATTGATGATTGATCTCGTCTGTGTGGGTGTGATTTCAAAAAATTTTGAATGTTCCAACATTGCAATAATTACCTTCTTATGATTTTCCTCACTTCTTGTGTTACTTTGCAATTCTCTTTGTATGGTCAAGTATTACCATATAATGATTTTTTTTTTTTTTTTGGGTCACGTACCATATAATGATTTTGCCTCTGGTAATTTAAGCTTCACTTTGTTCCATCTATAAGATTCCACAGACCATGGACAATCTTATTAAGAGTAATCTACCATTGATCAATCAGTGTGTATGTGCATGGCTAACAGTGAATCTTCTATTGCTTCATCGTTCAGTTGCTTGACATTTGTGGTCCTCTGTTTTTCTCAGCATTTTGGGTTAAGTGGATGATGCCACACAGGGTGTTTGATGTCTATTGCTGTTTGAAAGGGTTGTATGGGAAACTTAGGAACAATATCACATGGAATGTAACCCCTATTTGTCTAATGTGGAATAGCCGGACTTTTGAGGGCATGGATAAATATGTTAATGAACTCAAGTTTTGTTTTCTGTGTGTCTTATTAGAATGTTGTACTATTGGGGGTGCGTGGGAACTCTTAAGCTGAGTTTATGTATCACTCAAGCTTCTCGTTGTATTTTTTTTAGGATGCTCTATCATTTGAGCTTTTTGTTATTTATCTTTTTTAATAAGGTTTCTTTTTTAATTTTATAATTAATAAGATTTCTTTCTTACTTATCAATGAAGCAAACAATTATTGGAGCCAGTTTTGTTTTTTGTGGATAAATAATGTATTGCTTTCTCAAATATGAGTATTTTGTAACCTATTGCTTCATTTAAAAAATATTTTTGGACTGACTAAACAGGTTTTATGCGATGTGGATCAAGGGAAGGAGTTTATTTTGTGTGAATACAACAGAGATGCCGACTCCTATAGGTAGATACTCAACTTTTAATGCTTTTGAAAAGTTTTGGTTTAGGTTATAGCATGGTAGATTATTGAGTTTGCCTACTTGGTGAATCTTCTTGCACACTCTTTTGTAGATTAAGACATCTGCCAGTAATTTGTGGACCTGGATACTGAGCTCTTTGGAGTTTGTACTTTAGGAGGGTGTACACTCAGTATACTCAGTGAGCGAAAGAACTGATGTACTTGTTCTTCTGTCTGTAATAAATTAAAATAAAAGATTAAAAAAAAAAAATCATTTACCTATCAAAGAAATTATGGATCTGGATATTTGGTTTGGAGATCATTGCAGCTCCAAGGGCCTTTTTTCATAGCGAAGTCCATTGAAAGGAGTAGCATGGTTTTCAATCAGAGAAGCTCATCATGACTTATAATTTAAATCACTTGTTGCTACCATACTGTTTTTCTATACACAAGTACTTTATGTGGTTCTTATGCACACATTAAGTAATATGATAGATTTATTTGAATAGCCGATGACCCTGCTCAAATGGCACTTCCCCCTCTTACAAGAGTGGGTGGAGGGCGAGGTCATGAATTCAAAACCTACTGGGTGCGTGTGTAACTTACCAATACATTTATTTTTGCATGAAGAGTCATTGATGTATTTTCAACCTTTGGATACATTCATTAATTCTTTGCACCTTTGGATATATTATTATCAGTGTTCCCTCTCACAGTGCATTATCGCTGTGTGTGTTGGGGGAGGAAAAGGACTTTGCTAAAGTGGTGACTGGTGATTTATATTGTTTTCTGTTACTTTATTTCCATGTAGATCACCTTGGTCAAATAAGTACCATCCACCATTAGAGGACGGAACCCTTCCATCACTAGAGTTGAGGAAACTTGAAGTTGAAGCGAATGACATCTTTGCAATTTATCGTGACCAGTGAGGTCCTTTACTTACCTCGTCCTTTAGTTTTTTTTTTTTTTTTTTTTTTTTTTTTTTTTGAATATTAAAACTTATTTCTTTGTAATCTCTCCCCAATTGTCTGATTTTAAATAAAACTAGATTCAGGTTTATCTTCTACACAATTTTTATGAATTTTCTTATTGAACTACTTATCGTGTTCTAAAAACTGTAGTAGTTCGATTAACCAATGATATGGTAGGTACTATGAAGGTGGCATTTCCTCAGTTTATATGTGGGAAGATGATAATGAAGGTTTTGTAGCATGCTTTCTAATAAAGAAAGGTAAGCTTTTTTCCTGAACTGGCAGTCAGCAGACTTTTGTATCTTTTAATGACTTGCTACTATTTTTGAGGGATGAAGATGGCTCAAAGACAGGGCATGGTCGAAGGGGTTATCTGCAGGAGGGAGGATGGGATGCTATACATGTCATTGAGGTAAAGTTTGTTTTCCATGGACTGTAGATTGTAGATGTGGTGGTGTCCATGTAGGATGTCCTTGCAATTTCCCACCATCCTTTTTTTTTTCTTTGTACATATTTCTGTCAGTCTTCCTTCAGTCATACTGCAACTCATTTTTATCTAGGTGGGGCCAGAGGAGGAGGGAGTGGCTCATTACCGGTTAACCAGTACTGTCATGCTATCTTTGACTACGGATAACGAGTCATCAGGCACATTTAGCTTGTCTGGGTCAATCAGACGACAGGTACTTCATACTTGTTTCTGTTTTATACTATGGAGTTTAATATTTTTCCCCATACTTTTTGCATGTTAAAGAATTCATTTGAAGGTCTGGTGAAGCCAAATGAAAGAGAAATTCACCTTTGTGCCTGAGTGAATTTGCAAAGACTGGATGATTAAATTTATGTAGTGTAGTCGAAGTTGAAAAGTGGCCTTATTTGAATGGCTTGAAGTGCACCAAAAAGGTGGTCACCCGAAAGCAAGGCACCAAAATATAAATATAGTTATTATACGCATAATGAATTCAAATCATTGTAACCAAATCATAAAAACTGTTAAATGTGTGCTGCATGAACATAATAGAGAATAATATAGAACATATGAGCATGAAAAGTTTGTAAATTTTGTTGTCTTTGACAATTTCATATTCTTTAGCTGTATTAGGGATGAATTAAGCTAGGCACAGTTTGAATTTTTAATCTTTTAAGCTGGTAGGAGGCTCTACTAATTAATCTAAGAATAGGCTTTATAACAAGTTCATATTAAAAAATATATATAGTTTTTGTTTTTCTTTAAAATACCCACCAGAGAATACCTATCAGAACTAAAAGATTATATGATTGATCTTTTTTCTTTAAAATTCTAGAGAGAGAGAGAGTAGTATTTGTTTTACCTGTGTGTGTCTTGGAATTACTTTTCTTTTCCTGTGTTTTCTTTTTTTTTTTTTTGTGGGGGGGGGGGGGTTGGGGGGGAATTCCATCACTTCTTTTTTCTTCCTAAAATTTCTTTCTTCCTTTTCTTTTTTAGATGGATATGAGCCTCTCAGTTGCAGAGGGTCATCTTTGTAATATGGGAAGGATGATAGAAGAAATGGAGAGTAAGCTGAGGAATTCACTGGATCAGGTATTATGGGTCCTGCTTTTTCATATTTTCAAGTTTTGCTCTGGATATTTCCATACAGATCTATATTTTTTGTGTCGATGGTAATATGTTCAGTTGTGCACTGTGATTGTTAACTGGGGCCTTATGGCCTCTGAATCCTCTTATGGTAGGAAATGCAAGATAATGTCTGGTCATGGAATTACAAGATAGTTTAGTGCGTCATTGAGTTACAAAATTTACATATTGCAGGTATATTTTGGGAAGACGAAAGAGATGGTGTGCACCCTACGACCACCTGCTGAAGTGGTGATGAGACTGCCTGATAGCTGATGTGGGATTCAATGGCATATGAGAAGAGAATTGAAATTCTTTGTATTTTCCAAATTTGCTTGGCAGTGTGTTGTTACTGGCAGATTGTTTGTACTTCATATGTGTTCTATTTATTTGGGGTTGTTAGACATAAAATTTTGTGCAGTATCTGTAAAACTGTGATAGTCTGAAAAGTAAGGTGATGCGTGGTTAAAAGATAGATGCTGGTTAAAAGATAGATGCTCATCGAATCGGAAACTTTTTTGGTGTTCTTTCTATGCTATTCTTTACAAAGTTCTGCTGATATGAATTGTTGTTGTCAACACCTTAAAGGTTGAAAGTTTAGACCTCTCCTTTAGTCTATGTAATATTGTGCATGATGTTTCCAAATTCCTCACTGCCCGTTTTAGACCTCTCCTTTTAAGCATTTTCCCCCTATCAACGTCTGTTTCAAAAAGGATGTAAGGATAATGTGGTTTTTGGTCAAAAAGCTTTCATTGTGTGAAGAAAAACAGAGGGATTACAAGAAAGCATTGTTACTAAGGTTGACCTTGAGAAGGTTTTTGATTAGTTGAGAAAGTGTGAATCTATCATGAATTGTATCACTCTTCCATCATTTCCATCTTTCTAAATGAGGGTAACTTTGAACCGTTCACTTCTACGCTTGATATTTGATCAGGAGACACTTTGTTTCTTTATTTTTCTTACTTTCGTGTATGGAGTATTTACTATTTAGGTCTAAAATCTTTTGAAGCCACTCAAAAAGGCAACTGAAGGCCTCATGTAACGGTCTTTTTTCATCTTTCACCTTTTCTTTGCCGGAGACCTCGTGTCTTCTGCCAAAGCATTGGTTAATGATTGTGGAAGTAGCATTCATAGGGTAATGGAGGATTTTTATGGGTTAATCTGAGTTAACCCAAAGTCTTCTTTTCTACTTAAATTAGTAACTGCGTTATGGTCCAATTATGCCAGACGTTAGGTATTCAGTTTAGGGAATCTCTTGGCTTTCCTATAGTGTGATTTTAGGGAGTATCTTGGCTTTCCTATAGTGTGGTAGTGGTAGACGAATTGCTCATGATTTTGATTTCATTACAGAGAGTCCAAATCAAATTTGCGGGTTTGCAAAATGTACCTCTCCAATTTGCAATTGTGTTTGTAAGAAAGATACAATTTCTCACTTATTACTTTAGTAGGTGAGTTTCTTTGCTTCAAATATGGAGAGAGTACAGACGAAACAAGTTCGGCTTGAAACGTGGGGATTTTTTAGAAAATAACTACAAAACCCGAACAATATCATTAGTTAGGAAATGTTTCAAACTTATTTAATATCTAGCAATTCGAGTTTAGAGGACTCGATTTCTGGGTTTGTTATTTATTATTTTGCTAGCAACTGAGGTGGCCATAATGTCCAGGTAGGCGAGAAATCAAGTCCAATGGACTCGGTTTCTAAGCCTAGAAACCGAGTTCATTGGACTCGATTTCTTTGTATAAAAAAACGGCAACATCAGTTTCATCAGTTCCTGTCTCATCACTCCCATTCCACAACAGCATCAGTTCCCCACAGCAGCAACATCACGTGGGCATAACAGTCCCCCCACAGCAGCATCAGTCCCCAGCCCTCCACGTGTCCGTGGGTCCCAACTGGACCTGTCCCTCCTTGCCGTGGGGTCTCATAGCTTCTCTGTATTGTGAATATATTCTCTATATTCAGAAACTTAGTCTCTATATTCAAAAACTCAGCTCTTCTCTTCAGAAACCTCTATGAAACAACTTTGCTAAACTCACTTGCACTCACAGAACACTCATCTCACACAACACTCTCAAGTAATGTTTTTACAATATTGTGATTATTTGCTAGGTTTTTTTTTAAGAAAAATTTAGAACATATTAGGAAAAGTTTTGTTTTTCTTATTTGTTAGTGTAAATATTGTGATTAATTTTTGAAATTATTAGTGTTTTACCACTATTTGAGAAATATTCAGCAATGTACCACTTTTTTTAAAATTGAGTTTATGAAACTCGACACTTTCACTACCTATTGATATTCACTTATGCATGACTAACACGTGCTTCATGATGAGGTTGAAAAGACATACAGTTGAATACTTTTGTTTTATTTTATTTATTACATCAACTTCACCCAATTAAACCACCAACAAACTGACTGTCAGAGGAAATAAGCATTATACCACTAGGAACTCGAGTTTCATAAACTCGAGTTCTAAGTGGATTTTTCAGGGTACTCGATTTTTGTAAACTCGAGTTCCATGTCAAAATTGAGTTTCGCAAACTCGATTTTAGAATATTTCTCAAACAGTGGTAAAACACTAATAATTTCGAAAATTAATGTATTTGGCTATTTTTGCCTATGTTAATGTCTTTCTTTCTACTAGACGACGGGCTTTTACTTATTAGTTTTTGATTGTAGAATAAGTCGGTGGTGATTCATGCATTTGTATAAACAAATAAGAAGCAAGAGTGCAAAGTTAAAGTTAATGCAATCCAAATCCCAATCCCAGATAAACGTAGCATGGCATTGTCATGGCCTATCTTGACTCTTTGATACAAAAATGCAACTCTCTCACTCTCGCACACATCAAACAACTCCAAGCCCATTTCATAACCAGTGGCCATTTCCAATTCTGCACTTCCCACCGCACCAAACTCCTCGAGCTCTGCTCTATCTCACCCGCCGGTGACCTATCTCACGCCACCCGCATATTCCACCAAATCCAAAACCCATCAACCAATGACTGGAACGCCGTCGTTCGAGGCCTCGCCTCTGGTCCTGAACCCTCCAAAGCCATGTCATGGTACCGAACCATGTCTCGCTATTCTTACAGAGTTGACGCTCTCACTTGTTCCTTTACACTCAAGGCTTGTGCACGTGCGCTAGCTCGTTCTGAGGCTATTCAGATTCATTCTCAAGTTTTGAGATTTGGGTTTGATGCTGATGTTCTTTTGCAGACTACTTTGTTGGATGTGTATGCAAAAGTTGGCGATTTGGATAGTGCGGAGAAGCTGTTTGATGCAATGTCTGTGAGAGATATTGCGTCATGGAATGCTTTGGTTTCTGGGTTGGCTCAAGGAAGCCGACCCAGTGAAGCTATAGCGTTGTTTAAGAGAATGGGGGTGGAGGGTTGGAAGCCTAATGAAGTCACTGTTCTTGGAGCTCTCTCGGCTTGTTCGCAATTGGGTGCTTTGAAAGAAGGCGAAAAGATTCACGGTTATATCATGGAACAGAAGCTGGATATGAATGTTCAAGTTTGTAATGCAGTTATTGATATGTATGGAAAATGCGGGTTTGCTGATAAAGCATATAGGGTGTTTGAGAATATGGGTGGTAGGAAGAGTCTTGTTACTTGGAACACCATGATTATGGCGTTTGGTATGCATGGTGATGGAGCTAAGGCACTTGAGCTTTTTGAGCAAATGGGTATAACTGGAGTACACCGGGATGCAGTATCATATCTTGCTGTTCTGTGTGCGTGCAACCATGCGGGTTTAGTGGAAGATGGGGTGAGGTTGTTTGATTCAATGGTGGGGTCCGGGGTAAGACCTAATGTTAAGCATTATGGCAGTGTGGTTGATTTGTTGGGTCGAGCTGGGAGGCTCAAAGAGGCCTATGATATTATAAACTATATGCCTATGTTTCCTGATGTGGTTCTTTGGCAGAGTTTGCTTGGTGCCTGCAAGACTTATGGCAATGTGGAAATGGCTGAATTTGCATCAAGGAAGCTACTGGAGATGGGGTCTAAGAGTTGTGGAGATTTTGTGTTGTTGTCAAATGTTTATGCAGCTCGTGAGAGATGGAATGATGTGGGTAGGGTGAGGGAAGCCATGAAGAGTAGAGATGTGAAGAAGATACCAGGATTTAGCTACATTGAAGTGGATGGTGTCATACATAAATTTATAAATGGTGACCAGAGCCACGCAAATTGGTGTGAGATTTATGCGAAGCTAGATGAGATAAAGTTCCAGGTTAAAGCCTATGGGTATGTGGCTGAGACTAACTTTGTGTTGCATGATATAGGACAGGAGGAGAAGGAGAATGCATTGTGTTATCACAGTGAGAAGTTGGCTGTGGCTTTTGGTTTGATTAGCACAAGTGAGGGTACCCCAATTCAAGTAATTAAGAACCTTCGGATATGTGGGGACTGTCATGCTGTGATCAAAATTATATCGAAGATTTATGATAGGGAAATCATTGTGCGAGATCGAGCTCGATTTCACAGATTTAAAGAAGGTCTGTGTTCTTGCAGAGACTATTGGTGACCTTGATCTATTCAGAAATTGAACCAGTGATTTGCTAGGGCGCAAGGGTGGCATTTCATCAATTTAAATCAGTGAAAAATTGGTGATGAAGGTTCTGTAAACTGATTTTCTGATACAAAAGTTGAGCATTTTACTTAAACCAGCAGCTGGCAGACACAAAATCTTATCTCATAAACTGATGTTATAATTTTTGACAATGAACATAGTTCAAGAGAGGTTAGGGTCGAAGGTATCATCTGCATGCAGGAGGGAGGTTGGTCTGCTCTACATGTTTGGAAAAACTCTATCTGAAATGGACTTCAGTGTGTAGACTTGCAAACAGTCTGCTACGGCATGGTTGAGAATATGGCTGCTATTTGGCAAATTAGCTTTAGCTGAACTTGCACCTCCTCCCTTATAAGCTCTAAGTGCAGGATAAGAATGTGGGTTCAAGACCCATTGAATGCATGTGTAACTTACCAATTAAAGAAATGACAAAATTTAATTACAAAATTAGTTGTAGCCTTAGGCTACAACCTTACACAATATTTTTTTATTGAAAGTGAATTTTGATAATTTTGTAACTAAACTTTGTCCTTGAAGAAAATTGATGTTATTTGATTATGAAGCTCTTTTTTATTTTTATTATTATTATTATTAAAATTTCATTGATTAAAGGCAAGCATCTCATGCATATTGGACCGAGAATAAGACCAGAAGCGTTCACCCACTCAAATAGAGATTTGGGGAACAAAAGCTTCAGAACTAGACAAGATTTCTTACATTTTTTTTTGTTTAAAGTTGTCTCCTACAAGTTAAAAGTGTCAGATGTAACTCCAATTTATATAGAAATAGAGAATAGCCAGCATGTGTTTTAACAACCCATTATGTAAGTCACGCAGAATTTTGTGCTAGTCTTGTAAGTTTTTACATGCTTTTCCATTTCCATTTGCTTACATTGATGCTTCATCTCTATAAACCCTAGCAAACACAATCGAAAGGTATGCAGTTGTTCTTGAGTTCTTGTAAGTGAAGTTTCTAAGACAATTCCTAAAATTTAGGTGAAGTTAATAGCATTGCATTGTTTTTCCCTTTTCTTTGAAGGAGGTAAATTTCAATTTTGTTATTGAAAAGAGACTTGGATCAAATAGATGTTTATTTTTAACGAGGCAGTGCACAATCTTGGTTCTTTGCACATATACAGTTTAAAATTAAATTATATCTAACAACTTCATATGTATTAGCATTCATCTGTTCACGTCAAAGTACTTGCTACATTCTGGATTTGGTCTAAAGGTCCCGCCCCCTCATTTTACACGCAGTTATGTAATCTTTCCCTCATGCAATATGTATCATTTTACTTCATGCAATGAGGTAGACGAACTGAACATGTTAGTGTTTAATACAGCGTAGCATATTAGCTATGTAATCTTTCCCTTAGGCTATCTTTTCCCGGCAAAATAATTATGGCCCTAATTTTTTTTTTTTTTTTTAATTATGAAATTCGTCATTTTCAACGTGTTTGAAGATAAAACGAGATTTTTCATGAATAATTCATAAAAGGAAAAAAAAAAAAAAAAAAAAAAAAAAAAAAAAAAAAAAAAAAAGCCTACATAGGAAAAGCATTAATTTTCTAATCCAAATTAAATATACTTTGATCAAGGTTCTTCTGTATTACACATGAATAAGCATTTTTTATGCGGCCATACAATGATTACTTTTACCTTTAATCACTTTCAAGAATAACAAGTATACCAAATCACAGTAACAATGTCACGTAATTACTTGATAATAATGTCATGTAAAAATGTCACACATGACAATAACTTCACTTATATCTACCAGTAACTCACTTCTTATTGAGCAACATCTCAACTTTTTTTCTACTATTTATTTATTTTTTACTTTTAAATATTAGACTATGACATGGCGACATACAGTGGCAGAGCTACAGCCATACCCCCAAATTTTAAAATTTTCTTTTATTTTCTGTATAATTTTTTTTTTAATTTAAGATTTAGGTACAAAAATAGGAGTTTCCCTCAAATATTTGAGTTAGTCTAATGATACTCCTAAAAAAAATATAATTTGTTAATTGATCTAGTAGTTATAAAGATTAGGTAGTTTTTGTTTTCTCAATTTCATTTTTTTGCACATGTATAATATCAAACTATACAACTTTTGTATACTCATTGGAGTTTAAAAAAATGTTAAATTCTCCTAAAAATTATCTCTTGAATATACATCAATATATTTATAAATTATGATCTACTCTAGTATTAAAATATTAAGGTTTATATGTGTATATGTTTAGGCATGTGTGATAATTTGTTTTGACTCTTAACTAATATATTCATACTGCAAATTGGCTTTCGAAACAAAAAATCTTGACTCCACCCCCTGATGATATAAGATAGGTACGTCAAATCTAATGGTAGGCTTAGCCATATCCCATGAGGAGCCTCTTTCTTTTTTTCTTTTTTTTCTTTTTTTTTTTTTTTTTCAACTTTTGGCAAGCAATAATAGAATAACATATAACAATAACTTTGTCACATTCAATGGAAATTTCTGCTATATTAAGCAATACTTCACAATTTTGATGGCAGCTCTATTTTTGTTTTTCAAATGATATAATTGTGTTTGTCAAATCCGTTACTGCGCTATGTTGCATCCTAACATTTTCTTTTTCAATTTTTTTAATTTCGTAACCATTTTGAACAGACACTAACATGGTCACAAATGATAATAACTTTATTAAGTTCAATGATAACTTATGTCACTGTAACTCAATGATTTTATAGCATTAAATCATAGCATTTGGGAAACACCAAGAAGGCAAAACATGACCATAACTTTGTTGCATCCCATCGTAACTCATGTCACATTAAGCTACTTCACAATTTTATGGCAATTATAATTTTTTTTTTTTTTTTCATATGTTAGAATGTGATAAGAGTCACAAAAGAACGTATGTCGAAGGATTTATGGCAAAACTGTGATAGGGTCAACTCAAAGAGAAGATCCAATGGTAACCTACATCGCGGTGAGCAATTAACTCTACGATTTATAGCATTTTAAACTTTCATGGTAGAATGCTGTATCGTTGATTGTACACAGGTCCGGATGGAAGAGTTTCCTTCATTCCTTGGTAGTTGTATTGCAGTTGAAGTACCCTCTTTTTTAATTAATGCTAGTTTTTTTTTTTTTTTTAATAAAAATATGATAGACTCCAACCACCTTTTTTATTTTCTTTTTTTTCCTCTTCCTTTTCAACCTAATAAATAATAAAGAAAATCACATTTAACTCCCCTTTTTCCATCTTCCAAAACCCTAACCAAACACAACATTAGAACTAGGTTGGACTCCCCAAACATTCCCAGGCCGTGGTAAAGTCCTCGTCAACAGAATCCCATGAGACAAATTTATAACTCTTCACCCATTTCAATAATTTTTTTTTTTCTTTTCATTATCTATAGAAGTAGAACTTGAGTTGAAAGTATATAGTGTCTGATTGAAATGATTAATTTTATCAATTTATTTTACTATTTAATTTATTTTTGTTATTATTCATAGACCTCACTACATTTTTTATATTATTCATAAATCTCACTATACTATTTCAGCTAACTTTTACCTTTATCTATAATACTTTTAGCAAAAAGATTTCAGTTTCAACAAAATAAATTAGGGGTGACAAATGGGTGGGTTTGGGGTGGGCATATAAAACTCATTTACCCATTTAAAAACTATTTAACTAATTGCTTCTAACCCAAATCCAACCCAACCCAATTATTATGGGTAAACCCCAACCCACCCAATTACCCAATTATCAAAATTACCAAAATGCCACTAAAGTGAAAATGACTACTCTAAAATCTTCAAAAATCCCAACATTTTCTGGGTAACCAAACATAAAATTTTCCCAAGAAACTCAACACAATAATTAATGAGCAAAACCAACAACCAAAATACTTAAAATACAATATTTTGGGCATTCAAAATTTTCTCAAGAAATTAAGAATTTCTATCCAAACAAACACTAAAAAAATTACAACTCAAATTAAAAACCCATTCGAAAATACATAAACAATTTCAACAGGGCACATATCAAAACCCACAGATCTACAAGCCCTCATTTCCCAAACCCAAATGAAATTCTCAAGCTTTCATAACCTAATCACCAAATCAACCAAAGGATAAAACAAAAAGAGAGAGAGATCGACGGCCATCAGTGGTGAAGACTCCATTGACTTGTGCTGCTGTGTACGGTGGCCGTACTTGTGAGATTCCGGCATGGCTGAGCTTGAGAGAGAAACCTTCTGTGGCTTGCGGTGGTCGTTAGCGACGGTTGAGGTTTGGTTGCATGAAGCTTGGCCACCAGCACTCGATCTGCCCCACGACGCACCTTGTTTGGGTTTGGACTGGTTGTCGAACCAAAAGGTCCAAATCCGAGATTCAAAGCTTACAGATGAGTGATTGGAGGCCGAGAAAGTGATTGGAGGTCGAGAAATTGAGGGGGAAAATGAAATCCTAACCCTGAAATGTGATTAGAGGCCGAGAAAATAAGGGGGAAAATGAAAACCTAACCCTGAAATGTTTGAAGTGAGGGCTGGGTTTTTTTTTTTTTTGGGTGGAAAGGGCTAGGTTGAGTTTGGGTTTATTGTTATTAAGTTAAATGAGGTTCAATGGGTTTTTAGTTAAATTCCAATTATTATTAGGTCTAATTGAGTTGATGTCCATTTAACCCAACTAATAATTGGGTGGGTTTGGACGGGCAATTGAATTTGGACTTATTTTGCTACCCCTAAAATAACAGTATCTCAAACAGGCCCATAGTATAACAATCCTTGAAAAGATAATCATCTAGAAGATGCAATATTCCTTGCAAAAATAGTTTTCATATTTTGTTCAGTTCTGACTTCATTTTAACGTTCAATCCTTCCTTTATTAACTTGTTATCTTTATAAGACGTCAACAATTAAATTTTCAGGTTTACTGAGTCATTTAAATAGTTTTATAAATTAATTTTTTTAATTATGTGTGAAAATTAAATGTCAAGATAAATACTTACAAAATGTTAATTCGAATTAAATTTGTACTAAAACTCTAATGAAATCCACACCAAACACCCTTTTAAGATGAAAATAAGATGGTAAACAAACAGAAATTATGAAAACACCAAAGCCCGATAACTCATGCTTGAATACTTACACTACGAGAGCAGAAATTTAAAGCTTGCCAACACCAAGAGCTCAAAATTAACATACCCCCTCCCCACCCAGGCAAAAGGTAAAAAGGCAAGATATGTGAAGTAAAACATTCACTATTTGTACGTTAGTTAAAGCATTAAACTGCGTGACAAAACATCAGCTTAGCCGTGCAAAACACATCAAACAGAGATTCAAGCTCTTGCATCAGGCTTGCCACCAGTTTCAACACCATGAGAATCTTCTGCATCAGGCTCACCACCAGCAGATGGTTCCTCCTCCGTGTCACTATCATCATCAATTTCTGCAGGTAATAGAAGACACTTGAGATCATTTTTATTTGAACAAAGGAGATCAAAATTCAAATCCAGTTCCAACAGAGAAATTCTGCAGGAGAGGATTACTGTATATGCCTGGATTATTAAACTTACCATCATCCTTGCCTGAAGCGTCAGCGTCAAAGCCTTGACCACCACCCATGTTCAGGTTCTGAAATAAAAGGGCACAAGTAGAATGCATAACTAACTAAATAAATACAATGAAACAATATTTAAGTGATAATATCAGGACTTACTGAAAAATCGAAGTCGCCAAAGTCCGTATCAGATCCCACTGGAAAACAAGATGACAATTTAGAGTAACAAATCAATTATAATAGCCAAGGGAAAAAATAAAATAAAAATCAACGGTATGAACAACAAACCATAAAGTAACAAAAAGAGACTCACATTTATTTTCTGGCTCCTCCTCATCTTCATCAACCCATTTATCCCAATCAACTTTCAAAAAAACAGGAGGTTTTCCTTCCTGCTTCAACAATCTGCTCCACCACCTGTTCTCAGCCTTTTTCACAAGGTAGCAGATATTTCTCAAGCCAATGCTAGCCTTGCTCTCCTGCAGAATGTCATGTTAATACAAATGTTGTTCAAAAGGATGTAACAATAAAAAGGAGAGATTATTATGATTTGTGTCATACATTTACATCAACTTTATCATACAGATCTATGTCAACTTCATAAGGTATCTTTTCTGCTCCAGTGGTAGCAGAGAAGAAAAATTTTCCTTCAGGCTCCAGTTTAAGCTTCACATCCTGGGCATCCGGCAAGTCAATCGTAATGAAAAGCTTATCAGAACTCTGGGCCCATTTCACGGTAGGATGACGACTGAAATTTGGAAATTGAAAAGAAGTTAGGACAAGAAAGAGTTTTATAGAAAAACTCATTTATTATACAGACACAATTAGTCTAGTCTTCAACATCTGCCATTCTAAACATACTTCAACTCTGCAGTCACCATGTTCTTGAATATACAATCTTTGCATAGACTTGTCAGTTAGCAATTCCATTTCCTTTCATCTGTTGTAGATACAAGCACACATAACCTAGTTTCACCAATCACTACAAATCAGAACACCTTGACTATACTGATGGTTGTGGAATCAGAAGTATTGTATTGTGAACGAAGAAGAGGTCAAAGAAAGAGAAAAAAATTCCAATATCTTTTTATCAAATTCTAGCTGACATATCAAAACACTTAAAAGCAACAACAAGACAGAAAGAGCAAGCTGTAAGCTTAATGAAATATTAGTTCTAAACTATTGCTCCTTTCTTTTTCTTAAATCTATAGATAGGTCATATTAGCTCTCGTGCCATGATGAGATTTTACTCTCAAATTTTTTTGGCTTAAATATATTACTGGTTCCAGAAATTTAAAATGATCAATTTTAGTCCCTTAGTTGATGTAATCAAACTAAAAACTGACAATTTATCACTCCATAGGGACTAAAAGTGATCACTTTAAGTTTGTTAGGAACTAATAACAAGCACTTTAAACTTCAGGAACTAAAATCATTCATGGGCTAAAGTTTGGGGAGTAACATTGTATTTTGACCAAAAATTTTAAAACATAACAGAGTCCAATTTATTAAAATGATTTTTACCATTAGAATCAACACTTCCAACATAAATAAGTCAATTAACACAGATAATAGAACAATGCCAAACTATAAAGCTTGTTGTTCATGAAATCATCATAGGGATTGGATGATCAACGCTCTGTTCAATCCTTAGCATTTAGCTGAATAAAAAAATAACCAAACAACCACACAGCCTTCTAATTAAAACTTACAATCAAATATAACAACACTACAAAATTAATTTAGAACAAAAGCAATATCATAATTCTAAGCATCAATGCAGCAATTTACAGTAACTTCTGCATACAACAAATCAACGAGAAGAAAACAAACGCATTTCACCCGTGCGCTCATCATGCAATAAAATCAATTATGGAACCTAGCACGAGAAGATATCTTGTGTATCAGATATATACATTATCCCTCTCAGTCTTTAGTCCCCCACAACTGTAGGACCCCCCCACACACACACAGAGGGAACCTACCCTGAGCTTATAAAACAATCTTAAACCCTAACCCTCCGTCTGGTTTCCAAGAATATATATATATATATATATATATATACATGCCATACAAAACTCCTAGAAAACAGCACGAAACTCGGAAACTCGTTTGGTTTTCATTGCCATTCATTTTCTCAGTAATAAAAATAGTGATAGAAAATGAAACCATTCCCTAATCAATCAACTTAACTCAAACCCTAACTTCTGTTTGTTTTCCCAAATAAGATAAGCCAAAAATAAAAATCCAAGGGAGCCTAGTACAAGTCTACAACCACCTGGTTTAGCAGTTTAGCTCAGTCAACTGTCAATTTTTTTTTTTTTTTTTTTTTTAAAAAAGGTAAACCTAAACTTAAAAATTGTTCAAGCTTTTCTTTCTCAGTAACCAAACAGAAACACAAACAACCTAGGAAACATCGAAGCTTAGGGTTTCTATAACCTTAATATATATATATATTTTTTTTAAATGATGAATAAAAATGCTACAGATTAAACGATTGCATAGAGCGTGAAGAAACATACCTCATCTTAACGGCTTTAAGGTTACAGTGACACACGAAGAGACAAACAGCGAGAGAGAGAGAGAGAGAAACAGAGGAAATGCGGAATAGAAGAAAACGTAGGATTGATGTGCGGAGTATATATAAAG
The DNA here is from genome assembly GCF_932294415.1 of Quercus robur. Taxonomy (NCBI): domain Eukaryota; kingdom Viridiplantae; phylum Streptophyta; class Magnoliopsida; order Fagales; family Fagaceae; genus Quercus; species Quercus robur. Next base: position 37,064,229 of record NC_065535.1, on the reverse strand, counting down.
GGTTTTAGAGTGATTTTAGTTTTAATTAATTAGTTTTAATTTTTTTTTTAATCTCATTTTTAAGTTTTAAGTGCGGTCTAAATGTGTTCTGGATGCTTCTATTCGGCTCTAGGCGCCGCGAAGAGATTTTTGGTGAGTTGCTTGGTGAAATGGTGAATGGTGAAAGGTAAATAGATATAGAATAATGCTACAGTCACAAATTATTTCACAATATTTTTATAAATTATTGATGTGGCAAGTTATTATTAGTTTTAATATGGGTCCGCTACTAACATCACATTTATGTTTATCAATAATTATTTAAAAATTACTAAAGCCACATCAGCAATTTATAAAAATGTTGTAAAATAGTTTGTGTCTATAACATTATTCATAGATATATAGAGCCCCCATTTTAAAAATGATTGGCAAATTACAATTTTTTTCATTCTAAGTTCTCGTTTGGGAGGAGGGATTGGAATAGAATGAAAAGAATAATTTTATAGTATTCTTCTATTTCCTTAATTGAGAGGTTTAATAGAGGAAAGTTTATTATCTTGTTTGGGAATTTAAGTGGGAGGGAATGTAATGAGTAAGAGGGAACACTCATTTCTCTCTATTCCCTTAAGATCTCAAATTTTTATTCCCCCAAAATTAGAAGGAATGAGAGGGAATAGAATTAGATTTAATGAATTTTTTATTAAAACTCCCAAAATAGCCCTATATATTTAACATTTTATTTTAAAAAAGAAGTCTAATAGTAATATTGTCATAAAATGATTTTATTCCATTCCTTCTGGCCTCTTTTGGGAGAAGAGAATGGAATGAAATGGAAATGAATGAAAAAAATAATTTTAGAATATTCTTCCATTTCTTTGTTTAGGAGTTTTAATGGAGAGAATGAAAAGTTTATTCTCTTGTTTGAGAGTTTAAGTAGGAGGAAATGCAATGGGTAAAAGGGAATACTCATTCCAATCTATTCTCTTAAAACCTCAATTTTTCATTCCCCCGAAATTGGGAGGAATGAAAGGGAATGAAATTAGATTTAATGAATTTTTTACTAAAACTCCCAAAATATCCTTATATATTCAAACCTTTATTTTGAAATAGGAGTCTAATAGTAATATTGTCATAATATGATTTCATTTCATTCCCTCTATATTACTCCCAAAAAAGATTACTTACATTCCATTCATTTCCATTCCTTTATTTTAAAACATCTAATCAAGGTTACTTTAATTCCACAAATAAATAAAAAAAGTTACTTGAATTTCATTTCATTCCATTTCATTCTTTTTCATTCTTTTCTCTTGTTTAAATAAATTCTATTCCTTTTCATTCCCTTATGATCATTCCATTCCATTCCTTTATGAACTCCCAAACAAAGCCTCTATGTTACTTCCAAACAAAATTACTTACATTCCATTCATTTCCATTCCTTTATTTTAAAACATCCAATCAAGGTTACTTAATTCCATTACATTATGTTCTTTTCCATTCTTTTCCCTTGTTTAAATACATTCTATTCCATTCCATTCTTTTTCATTCCCTTATGATCATTCCATTCTATTTCCTTATGAACTCCCAAACAAAGCCTAAATTATGACCCAATTCCAATCTTAAAAATGAAAGGTAAGTTACAATTTTTTTCATCCTAAATAATGACTTGATTACACTTAATCCCATAAAGCATAAAGTATTGAAACGTGATGGACCCTTATTAATTATAACCCCGATTACACTTAACCTTCGTAACTCGGTCTGTGAACACATTCAAGAAAAAACAAAAAAAACATGACGAGGGGAAAAGTGCCTTAAAAAACTGAGAATATGTTCATACCTTTAAGGGCTGGTGATACCATTATCTATGTTAAAGATAGAGAAGGGATTATTATGAGATTTCTAGGACATTAAAATAGAATTATAACTTTAGGAGTCAATCACTCATTTCAATAGTTCATAGGGTTAATCATTTCCATTCCTTTATTTTAAAACATCCAATCAAGATTACTTAATTCCATTACATTATGTTCTTTTCCATTCTTTTCCCTTGTTTAAATACATTCTATTCTATTCCATTCTTTTTCATTCCCTTATGATCATTTCATTCCATTCCATTCTATTTCCTTATGAACTCCCAAACAAAGCCTAAATTATGACCCAATTCTAGTCTTAAAAATGAAAGGTAAGTTACAATTTTTTCATCCTAAATAATGACTTGATTACACTTAAACCCATAAAGCATAAAGTATTGAAACGTGATGGACCCTTATTAATTATAACCCCAATTACACTTAACCTTCGTAACTCGGTCCGTGAACACATTCAAGAAAAAACAAAAAAAAAAACATGACGAGGGGAAAAGTGCCTTAAAAAACTGAGAATATGTTTGTACCTTTAAGGGCTGGTGATACCATTATTTATGTTAAAGATAGAGAAGGGATTATTATGAGATTTCTAGGACATTAAAATAGAATTATAACTTTAGGAGTCAATCTTTCATTTCAATAGTTCATAGGGTTAAGTGAAATGTTAAGTGAAATCTAGATAATAGCTTAAGATAGAAAAGTGTGATTTGCCTAAAAATAAAATTAGACAGAATTTTATTACAATATATAAATAAATATAAAGGAGTATAGAGGGAACAAAGTCTCTCCAAGAAAATTTAAAAATATATATATATATATATATATTATATAGCGAATGACCTAAGAAAAAACAACATTACAAACTTTAGGTAGTGGTTATGAAAAATAATAAATAATGAATCCCAACTAATAATACAGTCGATCATGGGTTAGACTCGATCTGTGAACACCTTCAAGAGAGAGAGAGAGAGAGAGAGAGAGAGAGAGAGAGAGAGAGAGAGAGAGAGAGAGAGAGAGAGAGAGAGAGAGAGAGAGAGAGAGAGAGAGAGAGAAGATATGATTGAAGGAAAAGTGCCTTAAAAACTGAGAATATGTCAATACTTTTAAGGGTTGGAGATATCGTTATTTATGTTGCAAATGGAAAAGGGATTATTCTGAGATTTCTGGGACTTGGTTTCACCCAATATCTTCCCTTTAATTCCAAAGTTATCCCCAAATAGAGGTTTTGTGGCATAAAACATGGAGGTAATAAAAATGTCTTTCCATTTGAGGTTGTGGTCAAACTAAGCGATTTATCGGTCCAACCTACCACACCATCCTTTTAATATAGGGTAATGTGAAATGTGTGAGAGATCGCGCCTCCCAAAACCTTTTCAGTGGTCGTTGGCACTTTCCCACACGAATGGAGTGGACTCTTATAATTGCCTCTCAAGAGACAATGGAGAGGTTCTACTGTTATTATTATTCCTCCTAAATCAAGAGTTTTATAATAGAGTTTCCAATTACTTTAATAAAGAAAATAAGAAACTAAAAGAATTGAAAAAATACACCATTGTTATTGATTATTCGATAGAAAGTACATATCTTTGATAATAACAAAATTTTAAATTGTTTTGGTCCTAGATACAATCTAAAACAAAAGCACAATCTTTTGATTCCTACTTACAGTCTAGAAAGAGAAGATTACAAGGATAAGTCTAATCTACTAACCTTTGATCTAAGTTCGAAGGCTAGGTTACCGGATTGCGCAGGTGTTGTTGGTGTGGATGTGTGTTCCAAACACTTTTATTATTATTTATTTTCTAGCTGTTGGGGATTTATAAGTAAAATAACCGTTAGGCAATAATGAATTATATAGATTATATAGCCGTTGGGATTTTATGGGTTATTAGTAATCAATAACTATAAACCATTTGTGGGGCCCAGCAATTTATGGGCCGAGCCCATTTATTCATGGGGAGCCCTATGGCCCAAGCCGAAGAGGGTTACAATCCAAATTCAATAACGTGAAGCACAAATTGGCCCGGAGAAGCAGCCGAGGACAATGCAGTCCTCGGCTGACCCAAAGCTCCACCAAGAAGAAGGGCAAAAACGGTATAGGGACAAACTTGAAAGAAAATCTAAAATATCTAGGAAAGGCTGCCCTTACTACCTGCCCCATACCTAGCTCTGCACCCAACAGAGCCGTATGCTTTAGCTTTATCAACCACTCCTTACGATTTTTGTCTTGGACTGACGGGACAAGTATCAGTGTTGGAAATGTTAACCCTACACGTGGACGAAGGAACGTGAATGCAGGCTAGTATAAAAGAAAAAATAAGTAATCTAGAAAGGGGGGCTGGGAAGACTGGCGAAGAAGGAAGGGCCTCCCAGTCCACCTCCAGGAGAAAGACTCCAAGGGTGAAGACACTTTAATCACATATGAACACCACCAAAACCCACCGCTGGGTAGCCAAGGCCTAGCCTTTCGAACCCACTCTCTACAAATCATATTGTATGAGCCCATTCATGCGCGAACCCAACACTATTGCGATTCGTTGCGGGAATTGTCCCTACAATTGGCGCCGTCTGTGGGAAAGGCTTGCGCCTTAGCTCGAGCGGCGGTGGAGTTGAGTTCTGTCGAACAAGGGTCTACGACGATGCCTTTACGACCGGCGACACATTGTTGTTATTCCGACACAATTTCCTACTAGGGGCTACGCCTCGTAATGCTAGTGGCATGGCAAGTCTAGGGGCTTTAAACATCAAGCTAATTTCCCCCACCTTATTCGAGGAGCTAACCTTTAGGAAGTAGATAAATTAAGAAACAGAATACAAGTTTTGGACAGAACCAAGGCCTTGTATGGTCCTCGGACCCAAGCCTCTGGGGAAACCAACTACTTACAAAGAGAATACAAGTTTTGGACAGAACCAAGGCCTTGTATGGTCCTCGGACCCAAGCCTCTGGGGAAACCAACTACTTGCAAAGAGAATACAAGTTTTGGACAGAACCAAGGCCTTGTATGGTCCTCGGACCCAAGCCTCTGGGGAAACCAACTACTTAAAAAGAGAATACAAGTTTTGAACAGAACCAAGGCCTTATATGGTCCTCGGACCCAAGCCTCTGGGGAAACCAACTACTTAAAAAGAGAATACAAGTTTTGGATAGAACCAAGGTCTTGTATGGTCCTCGGACCCAAGCCTCTGGGGAAACCAACTACTTGCAAAGAGAATACAAGTTTTGGACAGAACCAAGGCCTTGTATGGTCCTCGGACCCAAGCCTCTGGGGAAACCAACTACTTGCAAAGAGAATACAAGTTTTGGACAGAACCAAGGCCTTGTATGGTCCTCGGACCCAAGCCTCTGGGGAAACCAACTACTTACAAAGAGAATACAAGTTTTGGACAGAACCAAGGCCTTGTATGGTCCTCGGACCCAAGCCTCTGGGGAAACCAACTACTTAAAAAGAGAATACAAGTTTTGGACAGAACCAAGGCCTTGTATGGTCCTCGGACCCAAGCCTTTGGGGAAACCAACTACTTACAAAGAGAATACAAGTTTTGGACAGAACCAAGGCCTTGTATGGTCCTCGGACCCAAGCCTCTGGGGAAACCAACTACTTGCAAAGAGAATACAAGTTTTGGACAGAACCAAGGCCTTGTATGGTCTTCGGACCCAAGCCTCTGGGGAAACCAACTACTTAAAAAGAGAATACAAGTTTTGGACAAAACCAAGGCCTTGTATGGTCCTCGGACCCATGCCTCTGGGGAAATCAACTACTTAAAAAGATAATACAAGTTTTGGACAGAACCAAGGCCTTGTATGGTCCTCGGACCCAAGCCTCTGGGGAAACCAACTACTTACAAAGAGAATACAAGTTTTGGACAGAACCAAGGCCTTGTATGGTCCTCGGACCCATGCCTCTGGGGAAACCAACTACTTAAAAAGAGAATACAAGTTTTGGACAGAACCAAGGCCTTGTATGGTCCTCGGACCCAAGCCTCTGGGGAAACCAACTACTTACAAAGAGAATACAAGTTTTGGACAGAACCAAGGCCTTGTATGGTCCTCGGACCCAAGCCTTTGGGGAAACCAACCACTTAAAAGGAAAAACTACGTTACGTGGACCTTAGGATCTCCCCGAGGAAAACTCTCCATTAACAATTGGGTTAATTCCTGAACTACATGGATTCTCTAGTTTGCCCTCGGATCCTTAACAACAAAGGGACTAGTACGGAATGGAGCAACATGTTTCCAAAAGCATAAGCGAAGTCATTCAATGCTCGGTCACCCCCTCGGATGAATTATTTAGAATTTGTCGTTCTCAAACAGTATTCTCGCACTTATTACAGAACGTCCAACCCTTATCTCGGGTTCTTGCTTTAAATATCGCCGAGGAGAAACAAACACATGGAGCACACCCATTCACAAAGTGGTGTTGCCAAAAGAGCAGTATTCAAAACAAGTAAGTAAATTTCCATTTTTACTAAAACAAAGAAACAGTACAGCGTACAATGAAAAGCTGGAATCAGCTTATGTCAGAGCTCACTACATAACTAAAAAGAAAGAAAGATACAAGAGAATAAGATAAAGCCGAGGAAGTGGATCAGAGGAGAGGTTGGCTACTGCTCCAAAACCTTGTTCTTCCTCAATGCTTTTACATGCCCATAACTCAGGCAGCAAAAGAAACCCAACTTGAGCCTCACACCGCTGAAGGAAAGGTGCAGGGAGCCGGAAGTTGAGAAGCCTTCACCAAAAATTTGCCTGCGACAGGGCAGAGACGATGATGGCGGAGGATCTTTCTTCTGACACACCAAAATTCTGGCATGAACAGAACCTGCTTCGGATTTTGACTAGAAGAGGGAGAAACATCCTTTCCCCTCTGTCGAAGCGGAGTATTCTCTTGAATTTATGCTTTCTTTGCCCATACCTCACTATTCTGAGTCTCAGGAGGACACGGCGCCTTTGTGGCGGAGAGAGTTTCTTCTCCCCAACCCTCGCCTCAAACATGTTATGCTAAAGGGGGATAGCACTAGATATGGGAGTTGTGATTTGGGAGGAAACTGAAGAATTGGTGCGTAGGTGAAGCAACTTTCTCTCCTATTTATTTAAAGAGATAAGGTGGTGGCATTTAATTCACGCAGCATCCCAAGGAACGCTACAGACAAGATGGCTCTGGCTCAATCTCCAACGCCACCTGCAACCATGGGATTAAAGGAGTCTCGGGAAGGTGCACCTCGAACACTGGGACGCCAAAAAGTACCACGTGACCAAAGACTACAGAAATACCCTATAAGTTGTGGGCCTAGTGAATTCGCGGCCCAGACCCGTTCTGCATGGGGGCCCAGGGACAATGGCCCACGCCGAGGAACAGTCGTTGCCGAGGACAACCTCCTACTCGGCACCTCGCGAAATACCTGAGAAAAAGGAGATGGTCCTCGGACCCAAGCCTCTGTGGAAACCAACTACTTACAAAGAGAATACAAGTTTTGGACAGAACTAAGGCCTTGTATGGTCCTCGGACCCAAGCCTCTGGGGAAACCAACTACCTAGATGATAAAACTAAGATTTGGACAGAACCAAGGCGTTGCGAAGTCCTCGGACTCAAACCTATTGGGACGCCCATTACTCGGATGGGGAAAGCCCTCGGATCAAGTACTGTAAAATGTTAAGGCCGATAAAAGTGTTAGGAGGATGGCGAGACGCCCCACTATTTGGTAGCCTATGGGGACTGTTCATTCTTGTGAGGGATATGTCTTCGGATGATTATCTCCTACACCGCATAGAGCATCCAATTCTAATCTCGGCATTGTTTTGGGTAAGTATCGTTATTCACAGATAGGCATTGCTGTGTCAAATAATTCTATTAAAGTTTTGGTGACATCTTTTTATTAGCAAGTATTTTGGCCTTAGTTGTCATTGGTTCAAATGCTATATTATTGGGCCGAGCAGCGCTTGTAAACTTGTAAAAACATAGAAACAGAACATGCGAAGCAAAATAATCACAATTTTTATTAATATGAAAAATTATTACAACGTACAAAGAAGGGCTTAAACAAGCCTATACAAAAGGTGAACTGCCGAAGCAACAATAACATCCGTAATACGGATAAGTAAACAGTCAGGTGTCTTTTAAACTCGTCTTTAAAGTCTCTCCAATTTCTGCCTCAGTATTGCTCATATTAAGAGAAGAACCTTCTTTAGAAAAAGATGAAGGAGAAGGAAGAAGAGGATGGAGGAGATGAATGAGGAAGATGGAGGAGATGAATGAAGAAGATGGAGGAGATGAATGAAGAAGATGGAGGACATGAGGAAGATGGAGGAGATGAATGAGGAAGATGGAGGACATGAGTAAAAGAAGGAGGAGAAGAAGAGGGAAAAGGTGAGAAGGAAGAAAGAGAGGCAAAAGGAGGCGCTAGTGAACGAAGAGAGGAAGAAGCAGGGGCACTTAGTCCCTGCCCCAGTCCTGACTCCTAACACACTGGTGCCATATTAGATATGCTCATGAGAGAGCGAGTAGTACTGATGATGTGTGTCCTCGGCTCAGGCACGCCAAAAATGTGACGTGACGAGTCCCTGCTTCGGATTTTGGCTGAAAGAAAGGCGAGACAGATCTTGAGTCTCCGCCATCCTTGCCCTGATCGAGCCATTTCGAGCTTCGTTGGAATATGGTGTTTCTGGGAGGGGAGTAGTTTTTTCATTACTTATTACCACGGCGAGTGTATTTTAGGTTAAGGTGTAACCGGGGAATAAAAGTAAACTCCGGAAGGAATCTAAGGGTTTCAAATTTTGGGGGGGAGTAAAGGGATTCATTTGTGGGAGAAACAACTCTTGTTTCTTCTCTTTATATAGGGGACGAAAAAAAGAGTACTTAATGAGTTCAGATCTCCAAGGAAATCTGCAAACATGAATACGCCTGTTTCATTCCCCCACGCCATCAAAAACCGTTGAACCTGGGAGGTCTCGTAAAGGGAAGATATTAAAGACGCGCTTCAGATAACCAAACGGCATAAACGCATCGTGCGCAAATCAAGGGGAACATCTTGTAAACCGGTACATTCCCTGGGCAGGTGAAGAGTCGCCAGCGTCAGTCAAGGGCTGAATTAAATGAGCCATAATAAAGGCTCGGTATTATCAAAACCCCCCTCTCCAACCAGGAAGTCGGACAGCAGGGTTTTGAGGGGCTATTGTGGGGCCCAGCAATTTATGGGCCGAGCCCATTTATTCATGGGGAGCCCTATGGCCCAAGCCGAAGAGGGTTACAATCAAAATTCAATAACGTGAAGCACAAATTGGCCCGGAGAAGCAGCCGAGGACAGTGCAGTCCTCGGCTGACCCAAAGCTCCACCAAGAAGAAGGGCAAAAACGGTATAGGGACAAACTTGAAAGAAAATCTAAAATATCTAGGAAAGGCTGCCTTTACTACCTGCCCCATACCTAGCTCTGCACCCAACAGAGCCGTATGCTTTAGCTTTATCAACCACTCCCTACGATTTTTGTCTTGGACTGACGGGACAAGTATCAGTGTTGGAAATGTTAACCCTACACATGGACGAAGGAACGTGAATGCAGGCTAGTATAAAAGAAAAAATAAGTAATCTAGAAAGGGGGGCTGGGAAGACTGGCGAAGAAGGAAGGGTCTCCCAGTCCACCTCCAGGAGAAAGACTCCAAGGGTGAAGACACTTTAATCACATATGAACACCACCAAAACCCACCGCTGGGTAGCCAAGGCCTAGCCTTTCGAACCCACTCTCTACAAATGATATTGTATGGGCCCATTCATGCGCGAACCCAACACTATTGCGGTTCGTTGCGGGAATTGTCCCTACACCATTATTGTCATAAATAGCCTATATAATACCTATCATTACACTATTCCTAAAAGGCGTTTTCTATTGCTCTACATTTCCAAATACACCATTTCTAATCTCTTACTCTCCCACATATTTTTCTACAATTTTAATTGTATTAAGGAAATGCAATATTAGAAGATTATTCTTGAACCTTCGTGAGTGAAAGTGCGTCCACCTTGAAGGTTGATGCTATAGTACTCTAATCTTGGGGGGGTTGTTTGGCTAAGAGAATTAGTCGCATTGAGTTTTACTCCGAGTGACACGAATCAACCTTTAAGGACAATGCTTTTGCAGCGTGATTCTATAGCACTGTGAGATTGTTCCTATATTTACACACACACACACACACACACACATATATATATATATATATATATATATGTTCTTGCTAATTTGCATTCTAGATAAAATACTTGAGATAGTATTTATCATATTAAACTTGTTTATTCTATGATATATTTCCAACAAGTGTTAGGCACCTAACCTGCTTGGTGAAACCAGTCTTCTAGACTATAATGGCTAATGATCATATCATATCATTCAAGAGTTTATACCATGCAAAATGCATGATTGAAAGGTTAAACATCCAAAAACATGATGAAACCCTATTCTAGGCATGCATATATTGGATATTGAAAGAGATTGTGAATATGTGTGTGATGTGTGACAAATCCTAATCTAGGAGCATATGAACATGTTATTGATACTAGAAAAACCCTGATCTAAGAGCACAAGAACAATGTGATTGAATTGAAAACCCTAATCTAAGAACATGTAAATTGTTTATTTGAAATTGAAAAAAAAAAAATCTAATTCATGCAAGGCCATGAACACCTTAGATCTAACATGCTAACAAACAAGAACATGTGAAAAACCTAGAAATTGAACATGCTTGGATCTAAAAAGCTAAGACATAAAAATAAAGAGAAGTTTAAGAAACCTTACCTGCATGCAACACACTATGAGCTAGACAATACTTCTAGAGGGGTTTGTAAGCAAGAAGTTGGTAGCTTGAGACTAGGAGGTCCAAACCATCCCTTATAGTAAATTGAGACCAGTAGGTCCAAGACACCAAATGCACCTTCCTACTACTAACGAGAGAGAGAGAGAGAGAGAGAGAGAGAGAGAGAGAGAGATCTCAATTTACTAAGAAGCTCTAAGAGTTTCTGGGATACTTGGTGTGTTTTAGGCCTGATGGTGGAAGGGGGTATTTATACTAAATGTATGGGAGCTAGGGTTTAGTCTCCAAACAATGTGGGATTCCTAGAAAATTAGGTTTTTTGAAGGAAAAACATAGTAATCAAGGTCAAATAGAATAGGGAGCAAGCTAAAGCATAAAAGGAAGGAGATTTGAGGATTCTAGTCCAAGTGCCAATTGGCACTTGGTCTAGATCCTCCCTGGATCTTTTCCTATTTGGGTCTATCTATTTCCATTTTCAAATGGGAGCTGATTCTTCCGAATTTTGACTTCATTTCCTGATTTTCTTGGTCCTTAAGGTTAGCAAATTAATTTCAAATAGGTTTAATTGATTAATTAATTGTCTAATTAATCAATTTCTACCTATTTTGTCAGGAATCAATAAATACTTTGATTTTGGATTAAATTGGATGCATGCAACCTTACCATAAATTCTATCCTCAGCCAATAGGAATATGACACATTGTTTAAACCAATTAGAATTAAGAGATTATAATCGCTTATGGCCGGGACTGGTTTAATGCTAGTGCATTTTACTGTTAAAACTTGTTACTTTGATATTTTTTTAATTCAATGGTCCGATTAATGCTCATGGACTATTGCTTTGATCGTTATGATCTCTAGATTTGTTTTATGAAAATTATTTGGAGTTCAAAGAATCAAAATTACAATCTTGTCTTGGAGACATGAGATGGTGATTATATGGAATGCAATGCAAGTGAGGTTAAATGGGAGGCAAAGAATTAGGTGTCTACAAAATGCTATGTCATAAATATTCCCCATCAATTGCCCACCTAGTCTTTTGTCTAAGGTGACAAGTGTCCTTGGGTAGGGGACTCACTTTCGAATTTCAATTACTTTATTGGAAGACATAATACTCGTTCTAATTAAATTTAAGTAATTCTAGTACCACATAAGATACTACAATTTTTACCACAACTACCCTACCGAATATGACTGATAGTCTATCACTTTCACATAGATCCATCACTTTTTATCCACCATTCACAGTCTGCCATGTAGACAGTTGTTGCATAAGTTGTGGTGTTTTATGTGGTCTTAGGATTTTAGATTAATTTTTTCAACACATTTAAACTAGCATTTTGATATGGAGTAATTATTGAGTACTCTCGGAGTATAATAAATGCATATTTCCCCCTCTCACATAACTATAGATCTCACTAATTAAATTTATGGTAAGACCCACAATTCATATGAGAAGGAAGAATATGCATTTATGATACTTTCGGAGTATTCAATAATTTTCCTTTGACATGGAGCAGTTTCTAAACACAACAGCCTTTACCGTTTAAACTTCTCATCTTCTCCTTCAAAACTCACTGTTTTGGCTCAACAAAACTACAAAACTTGATTAAACCAAAAACACTTTTCCGAAGGCTCTTGACTCTTTTTATATGGTTAATAGAAATTGATGTTTAATCTCTCCTATTTTAAACATAAACAGTCATTCAAAAAAAATTAAAAAACAGTTCGACAGGGCTAATTTGTCTACTAGCTTTAATCAGAAGAAGGCAACAAGGAATACAAAAATGAGATGAAATGGAATAAATTCTATTCAGCATGGTCATCAATTAAAAGAAGACGCACAAGGCGAATTGGAACAACCAGGGCATGATAGCCTGAATTCAAATCATTAAAGCATTCCAAATTACAAATTCCTTATTTTGCAAACAATTTCTAGCTATCTAAAGCAACATACATGGCAAGTACACCAATCTCAATAGTCCTGAATATCCTAACAGTCCATGACAAAGGAAGCAAATATGCTACATAATAGACAACATAGAATAACACAATTAGAATTCATAATAGATTGGTGGTGCTACAAGAACCGACTGAAAATAGTGTTGAGCAATCAAAAGAGGAATGAAATCAAATTATCTCCGACTGGATGCCTACAATGTAGCCTCTAATAATTCTTTCAGCTTCCCAACACATGGCTCATCCTCAACCAAAAATCATTCCTGTCTGAGTGAGGTTAAAGTAATACACTGAGAAAATTGTTAGTGAACTTCTAGTCTTTCATTGCCCTTGCCTCAAAACCCCCTTCAGGTCGCTTTACTAGATTGTATGGCATGTGCGTTCCAAGAAGTTTATCCCATATGGGAAAGAAAGGTTGAGAGTAGTTGTACTTAAGTCCTTGGAGTTGATGATGGATGTCATGATAAGCACTGTTGTTCTGGAAGACAATATGGAAAATATTGCCAGGCAACCAAAGACCACAGTGATCATCAACAGTTTTAATAACAGCAAAGCAGAAGAAAAAAACAGCTGTTCGTGCAGTCATCCCTGAGACGAGGAAAGAGATTGCCCCACCAAAAGTGTCCAGCAAGAGTCCTTCAAGCGGATGATTGTAAAGGGCCCCAATTGCATAGGGGACAACCAGCCTGTGATGCTGAGAGTGGATGTGGCGGTACAGAAACTTGTTATGATGCATGTAGCGATGCACAAAGTACTGCCAAGAGTCCATGACAAACATTGCAACAACAATCTGCACAATTTGCACAGGAATGGAGGGCTGAATCGTGATCCCTGATGCATTAGCCTTCGAGGTCAGCTGTAGCACCAATGCAAGAACATTAGTCGAACTTAAACAGTAAAGGAACCAAAAAGGAAAAAATAATGTTTTCACTAGCAGTTGATTTGATATACCAAAATGTGAAGTTACCAGCTCTCAACTTCTTAATATGATTTATCAGCCACATATTTATCAACATGATTTGGTTGGTATCTAGTTGTATAATTCTGACAAATTCGCTGATTACTCAGCAGGCAGGCTCACATAAATAATAATGCTACTCAATAAATCATCCAAAAAGCATAAAGGGATGAAATTTTTATGAGGTTTCTTAAATTGAATCAATTGATAGTGTTTTCTTTAATACAATATCCACAATTTGAGTTTAGTAAATTTTCCAAAGATGAAGCAAAAGCAAAAAGTAGATCAAGCAATCTGTGTGATCTCCACAATGCCATGTCAACAATAAGAGCATATCAAACCTTTCATCCATAGCACTATACTGGTAAGATACATTCAAATGTAAGGGGGTAAAGAAGTTAACATCTTCTTACAATCTGCAAAAAGATGACATTCAATGGGGTTGTGTGTGTGTGCATATATATATGTGTGTGTGTGTGTTCCCTTTTAAGTGTGGGAGGGAGATTCAGACCCTGGATGTCTCTGTTGGAAACACCAAGAAATATCATTTGACCTAAAGGTCATTGGCTTAGATATGAAAGACAGGAAAAAAAAATTTGCTTGTGAACTTGTGTCCATACTGAAACAGATGTGATCATATCCTTTAGCATGGTTGAGGAGAATAATGAGGCAGTAAAAGCATAACTTGTAATCCAGACAGATTTATGCGAACCTTTAATTACTTAATAATACACTCTGTTTGTTTTGACAAAAATATTTTCTGAAAAATGGTGTGTTTTCGAGAAAACATTTTCCAGAAAACTGACTTCTTTTCCCATGTTAGGTTGTGACCCTGAAAATGAGTCAGAAAACATCTTCTCTCATTTGACTTGCATTGATAATCATTAAAAATTCTTGTAATTCCAAAAATGATATGACAAAATCTTTCTTTCATGAAACAGACCCCAAATAGGATTTTTTTTTTTCTTTTCTTTTTGCTGCCTCGAATGGGAAATTTGATCCTAAATTAATCTATGCAACAACAAAAATAAAGCAAAAATTCAACTAATTTAAGCAAAAAATATTGTTCAAAAAGACAACAATTAGTCAACGTGGCAACAGTTGGTCTGTGGGGGGAGAGGGGAGACAAACAAAGAAAAGTCACCATTGGGAGAGTTTTTTGTGGTGTGGAGTTTATTTGGGATGGTTTTGTTGAGTATGTAACATTTCTGAAAATATTATCTGCTCCATTGGGCTTGTTTTCCAATTCAGTCCCTAACACTAGAAATAGAGAAAATGTTTTCCGCCTACACAAACAAAGCATAAATCTAGTAGAATTGATAACTGATGCAACCATGCAAAAAGTTGTCATTACATACAAGTCAAGGCACATACTATGATACTAGCACATGCATCATCAATTAATTTGAACAATTTTAGGGTACTCATAGGAGAAGTTGGTGAATAGTGATATATTTGTAAAAGAGTGGAGGGTGGCTTGGCAAAAGTTTATTTCTCTACTGGAACCACGTATGATGGGTAAATAAGAAATCCAATGTTTATAGGCAAAAAAGAACAAGAGGTATTTGGAGATGTGAGGTTGAAGAAATCAAATTTGTTGGAGAAACTTAGAGTGCTGGTTAGTCTGGAGGAAGATAGATCCTATCAAGTAAGGAGAAAGCATTATAATTTATACAACAACAACAACAAAGCTTGTAGTCCCAAATTTTTGAGGTCGGCTAAGGATCCTCAACAGGATTAGTTAGGGTCAGCCAAATGTATTCTTTTTCTCCATTCTATTCCATTTAAAGTCATAGACTATGTTACTTCCTTGATTGACATGTCCATTTAGACCACTACTAATGAGAAAGCATTGTAATTTATCCCAAAAAAAATCCCATATGTGACAAAATGGCACTTCCGGACCATAATGCAATCCAAACCAGTAAGATTAAGTTACATGAATCCTGTGACCAAAACCCAAATTTAACTGTATATGTGGCAAAATTTTAAAATTATAGCAGGTCATCAGATGGTTCTAAGTTTGAATTCACTTCAAGCCCCCTCTTTTTAGTTCTTCTCCCAGCTCTTCTTGTCCATCATTTTTTTCTTTTAAAATAAGTAATAAAATTGTCTTATGCAGCCTTTATCTCAATAACTTAATAGTAACCTTCCTTTTAAGGCAATCAAGCAAGGTAGATGTTCAAACCCATGCTTAGGCTTTAAGCCTAGGAATATAATGATCCTACATTGTCACAAATGCATCCTGCTAGATACTATGAAAGCTCAAATTGCATTAACTGCAATCAAATGATGCAACGATGCCTGGTGTAAATGATGTCTTAGGTAAGATCTTTTTTTCTTATAGGTAATATAAGAATTATTATTGATGAAAATGGAAAAGAAACATACAACGTGTTCATGAGAATGAACACAGCAAAGCACAAAACAGAACACAACAGAAAACAATCAAGAAACTAAACTAAGAGAAGAAAAAAAAAACTGAACAAAAGAAGAACATTCTGTAAAACCCCAACACCGAGACCAATCAAAAAGACTTCTCTGGCACAGGCCTATTAACTCAACCAAAGACTTCTCAAAATCTTCAAAGGACCGACGATTACGCTCCATCCATAAAGTCCACATCAAACATCCTAGAATTAAATTCCAAATATCTGAATCATGTTTCCCAAGCCAATGATTCCAACAAAATAATAATTCCGCCATAGAGCTAGGCAAGACCCATTGAATATCGAAAGCCTGAAGCATAAAAACCCATAAAGAATTCGCCACATGACAGTGAATAAGGAGATGATCCACAGATTCCCCACTGCACCGACACATACAACACCGATTTGCCAAAGGGTGACCTCTAAGCATAAGATTATCCAATGTAAGAATGCAATCATGAGCTGCCGTCCATAGAAAAAAAGCCACCCTTTTGGGAACCTTTGCTTTCCAAATGCTCTTCCAAGGTAAGATGAGTTGGGAGTTGCCCTTAACTCATTGTAAAAGGAACGAGTATCAAACTTACCATTTCCATTAAGACCCCAACACAAAAAATCGCTGCCTACTCCACGTGGAAGATGAGCTTGAATAAAATCAAGAAGAGAAAAAGAAGCAGCAAGCTCCCAGTCTTCGAAATCCCTATAAAATCTCAAGTTCCAAAATCTAACATCATCCCCCTCTTGATGACTCACAACATCAGAAATACAAGCTTCTTTATCAGATGAAATCACATATAACTCAGGGTAGAGGATTTTAAGGGGATCAACCCCAACCCATCTATCATGCCAGAAACGAATCCGAGTACCATCACCCACAACAAAGGAACAATGCTTAGAAAAGCTTTCCCACCCTTCATTAATACTACACCACAAACCACACCCATAAGTTCTTCTACAAATTTTAGTACTCCAACCTTGTTGACCCTCCCTATATTTAGTGGATATAACTCTCTGCCAAAGATGAGTAACTTCATGCCCGTATCTCCACAACCACGGATAATCTTTCCCACCTTTAGATAAGATCTTAACTGCGGATAATCTTTGGAAGAGGCATATTGCAGTGTTAGAGTGGTGATTTATGTGTAAAAGGTGTGGGGAATCGGGGAATCATCTTCTTCTTCATTGTCCTATAGCATATGAGTTGTGGTCTATGGTATTTTGTTTGTTTGGTATACATTGGGTTATGCCGTATAAAGTTAGTGAGTTGTTAGCTTCTTGGCAAGGGAAGTTTGGTAGGCATCGAAATATAGGTTTATGGAGGTTTGTGTTGCATTTTTTGTTTTGGTGCTTATGGCAGGAGTGGAATGCTAGATGCTTCAAGGATTGTGAACAATCTATTCTTGACATTAAGTTTTTCTTTTTCCGTACTCTCCTTGAGTGGAGTTTAGTTTTGCCTTCTTATTCTTGTTTTTCTTTCCCCAATCTTAATGATCATTGTAATCTAGGTTCTTGATTTGTGCCACTGGTTTTTTTAATAAAATTTTTTACGTTACTTATCAAAAAAAAATGATGCCTGGTGTAAAGTGGTGGAGGACCACGGCAGCAACCAATAAAAACGTATAAGAGGCGTCCAAAAGCTAAATCTAATTTGCAAGCATTAATTAAGCACATGTCGACAAGAGCCTCATAACTCAATCGACACCTCTTGCTGTTTCTAACAGAAACGTAATCCCCTCACCTCCAACTATTGAATTAGCAAAAAAAATTTAGCACATGTCAAACGATGCCTAGGTACTTGGGAACAACTTTTTGTTTGGATAATCGTACTTGGGAACTTGAATAGGCTTGCTAGTGGATGGTGATTTTTATATTTTATTATGTTTTTGGGCATTATAGATGAACAATTTCGCTGTTCTGGTCAGATTTCTTATACTTTTATTTAATTTTAAGTGTTCAGGGTAAATTTGTAGTTTTATAGTTTCTGGAGATGGGCTTTTCTAATAGTCCATTGAATCTTATTTTGGTTTTATTTGAGTTTAGTTTTCAGTTTGGGCTCACTAATAAAAGCCCTAGGAGTCCAACTCTTATATTAGTCACATATTTATATGAACGTAATGCTTTCTATTCAAGACTCAAGAGAAGAATAATACGTTTTCTAAATTGTCAAAAAACTATGGAGAGTTATTTGAGGTTTATAGGATACAAAGTTCTTGAAATTCTAGGTGTGATGCCTAGAGGAATATTCTTTTTCTTTTCCGTTTTTAAATTTCCAGCAACTTACATTGCAACCACACATTGATTTGTCACTCTTTTGTTTTTTTTTTTTTTTTTTTTTTTTTTTTGATAAGTAATGAACATAGATTTGTCACCTATAAACCCTTAAAATCCAGAATCCTAACCCAAATTTCTCAAAATCCAATCTTGATACCAGGTATGGGGAAACCAAAATAACTCATTCATCTTCTTAATTCATTCAAAATAATGGGCTTTATTTGCTGGACTTCAAAAACAACTTGGTTGGGCTTGGGACAAACCTGTGTCAAATCTATACAGGAATTGCAAATTTGATCTGGTTTCTGTTCTTTTTGTCCTACATCATAAAGACGACCATTCCTACAAGACTCATAACTTTACATATAATGATGTATTACAGTCAGATAGACTCAATATCTAAGCCCAAACTAAGATACAGGCCAATTCCAATCAAAATGCCTATGGAAAAGAAGGTGCATATTTACTCCAAGATGAAGGGTTCATTGTAGTTTTTTTTTTTTTTTTTTTTGATCAGTAAGGGTTCATTGTAGTTAGTTGAGTCAATAAGTAGTTTTCATTTAAGTTTTCCAAAAATGGTGTTTTAATTATGAGTAGGATTTATGTGGTTTAAGTAATAGCATTAGTTTTTTTCTTAGTGTTACCCAATCTATAATTGGGATGAATTATCTTATTAGATTGTGCCATGAAACTGAAACTGATAGCTTGAAGCTTCGTTTTAGTGTTTCATATTGTACGTGCTCTGTCTTCTGCTAATTACGCTTACTCTTTTCCTCTTCATCTGTTAAACCATCTGCATTTTCTTTCAACCACTTCAAACTACAGTGATGCCATCTTTCAAACCTTTGATTCTATGCCTCCATCAAACAATCAAAGCTGGAATTTCATCAATCTTTTTTACACCTTTATGCAATTTTTTTTCACAACTTTTAACCTTGATCTACTCTACGCAAATTTTACCCAAAAGCCATTAAAATCCTTTTTACACATCTCAAATCTTAAACGCATTATTTACCAAATTATCCAGCATTTTCCTACCTCAGCCAATACCAAAATGAATGATCCTATTACAAATTCCTAGCGAAATTTTGTTTCCTATCAACCATTTGATAGAATGTTCATCAAAGTCAATGGTGCCACACATTAAACTAAATTCCATCTTTGACGCTTCCCTCAAGATACTGAGACCAACATAATGACGTTGACTGTATGAAAGAAGAACTACAAACTATTCAGTCTACCGTTGCCAAATATAAGGGAAGATTGAAGCAACTCTAGAATCTAGATAACATCTAGGCTGCTGTTCTGAACATGAAAGCTATTGGAATTTCTATTAGTGAGAACATAGGATCTCTAAAGTAAGTCCAAGTTCAGTTTCTATGCCTCCAACACTGCTAGCGCCCACACGTCATTCAATTTCTACAAAAGATGGAACGAACCCTTTTGTTTTTGATAAGTTATAAACTTCATTGAAAATCAATATAAGGAAAAAAAATAAAACAAGGCACACAGGCATTGTGCTAAAAGGCAAAAAAAAAAAAAAAAAAAAAAAACTAAACAGGAATGAAAGTACAAAAATCCATCATATCAGGAAGAGAAATGAAATTAACAACATCCAAAGCATTTGCCCATTCAAACAAAGTCTGAAAGAAGAAGTGCTACAACTCATGAATCGACCTTTCATCCTCTTCAAAAGTATGATTATTCCTTTTCCTTTCCCTCCATACGATCCACATAAGACAATGAGGGATCACACTCCAAAGCACCTTGATGAGGGAGACGCAAGAAGATTATTATTTAGTATTATTTATGTTTGCAAGTCAATTGTATTTTTATGTTTTAGGTTTTATTAGTTTATTGGGCTATTAGTATTTTAATTTGGAAGTAAGGTTATTTTTTTAATAAGGCAATTAGGGTTTCCTAGCCAATTAGAACTAGGATTTAGCAATCCTTTATAAGCAACCTATTGTACTCCTTGAGAGTTAGTTGATATTTTGATGAATGAAAAAATGGCCATTTAGTCTTTCTTTGGTCTAGTGTTAACTCCAGGTCTACCCTAAGTGCTGACTCCTAGTGGTTTTCCCGCTTGGTGCTGACTCCAAGCAAGGCCTAGATGCTGACTCCTAGGTCATATCTCTTTATTTTATTATTGTTTCAGTTTTGTTCTAGTTGTCCTATGTCACACCTTAGTTTTGGGTCTGTGAAACTTCCGTGACCAACTTGTTATAAATTCCACCACACTACGTAGCATGACCCAGTGAAACCCAAAAAGGAAACACACCATATTTCATAACTCTTAAGCTATTATGCAATGTCGAAGTAAGTGATCCATAGTCCCACATTCCTCTTACACATGTAACACCAATCCACCACCACCAGTTTTCGTCTCCTTAAATTATCAACAGTTAAAATTTTCTGTAAAGCTGCTGTCCAAATAAAAAAGCTAACCTTAGTAAGCACCTTTGGTTTCCACAAAGATTTCCATGGGAAAGGACAGGTGATTGACTGTAAAGCCTTGTAATAAAAGCAAACATTAGAAACACCCTGAGGAGAAAATTTCCAATATATTTTATCCACCTCATTTCTTCTCAAAGAAACAGCATACTTATACGATCCATAAAGGAGGCAACTGATTCTAACTCCCAATCTTGAACCGGTCAAATAAATCTGATATTCCAATAGAAAGTGCCCCCTGAAGAGGACATCATCTCAGGGAAATCTCAGCCTTATCCTTTACCACAAGAACAAG
This sequence comes from Quercus robur, assembly GCF_932294415.1. Taxonomy (NCBI): domain Eukaryota; kingdom Viridiplantae; phylum Streptophyta; class Magnoliopsida; order Fagales; family Fagaceae; genus Quercus; species Quercus robur. The sequence goes on along the minus strand of NC_065535.1, from coordinate 37,043,224 downwards.
TCTGATCCCAAGAAAAGCCAAATTGGTCAATGCAAGAGATGGAAAAACTAGGCATCCAAAAGCAGATTTTAAGGCTGATGGGAAGACCTATAATAAGTAATTTTCAATTATAAAGGTTCGATGTGGACAACATGTACTATAAAGACAGACACTACGAGTTATATTAATGCCATATTGGGTAATGCAGTAAAAATTGGGTGTAATGATTGAGCAATACTCAAAGCAAACTATGCAACATGGATCAGAAACTCAAAGTTGATTATTCATTAAATTAAGCATTGGAAAACTTGGGGAGACTGAGAAATTCAATTTGACACAGCTAAAGCTTCAGCTTATACTCTAAGGTTGCTTGAGGGTATGGGGAGGATGAAAATGATGTGGATGATTAAATTATCATCATTATTTTCCTTGTACATCCTATTTCACTTCCTTACATATGTTTTTTTATACACCCCCCCCCCCCCCCCCCGCCCTCCCCGGCTTCCCTGGTGATCCAGTCCTCTTTCTCTCTAGTTTCAAAAAGAATCTGATTGGCAAACAGGGTAAAAAATCACGTGCTGCCAAAGTAGGTGTGATGATCATATCTAGCACTGAAAAGCTCAACATGATTATCCCATAAACACTCACAAGGTTTTTAAGACCTCGTTAAAATTTCTTCTCATCATTTCATTTGCAGTACAGCTTTGAAACCTTCTTCCACAAACATGGTTTATCTTTTCCACTTATTCTATATCCTATGCAGTCTACAAATTCAGAGCTTTGAACTCGGATCATAATGCCTCTAATGTTGTTTTGTTATCCTTGCTCTTTTGACAGGAAATGTTATCATGGCATCCCAAGACATGTCAGTAGTTAACTCTTCTCTCTTCATTATTTAATAAGTTGATGTCTTATTAGAACACAATGGGAGGAGCAAGGGGAGCACATTATGCAGTATTTTAAAATACTATATTTTCAAAGTGAAGCATAACTTTAAAACTTTCCAGAGATGAAATCACATTACTTGACCACTCAATAAAACCCAAGCTCCTCAGAACAGAAGTAAACCTATATTTTAGCTCAAGCAAAATGCTCTCGTCTCTTAGTTTAGCAGCATGATGTAAAAGGAAACCAATATTAAACATGAAATCACACATATACTAAGCCTTTTTTTAAAAAAAAGCAACCAAATTTTGAAACAAATGGCAACAAATTAACACAAAATTAATAGAATTGAGCTGAAAAACCAACCAAGAAGAGCGCCTGCGCAACGGTGGCTTGCACGAGCTGCTGAAGCAAGACACCCTTAACAACAGCAGAAAGCGGCACAGAATTCTTCTCATCCTCCTCCTTTCTAGTATGCAACCGGAAATTCTCCAATGGAGGCAGCAGCTGATAGAACCCTGCGTACAACCAGTACACCACAATTGGGGCAAAAGTCCCCATTGCTTCGTCGCTCACATACCCTTCCCAAAAAACCATGGCTATGCTCGGAAATTATAATATCAATTTCTTTCAGCTTCAAAATTTAACTCAAGGAATTCGAATTCTGAACCCGCATTACACCTCAAGATCTAGAATTTCTATGTTCTTGTTCTACACCCTGTAAGAGAATATAAATTGTGATTTTAAATCTTACGTATAATGACACTTTGTTGTAATGTGGAACCTGAAATTCAAGTTTTGATTTTCTTTTCATTTCCTAGCATTTTCTCAGCAACCAAACAATACCCGCACAAATTATTTTATTTTATTTTATTTTTTACCAAAAAAACAAAACAAAATAATTCAAAGACTTACCGAGATCAAAATGCCGTATTCTCTGAAATTTTTCCGTTGAGATAAAAGTTGGGATTCGGATTCAGATCTAGAGCTTAATCGGATCAACAATTGGAAATGCTTGTTTGTAATTTTTTTTTTTTTCAAATGATTTATTTGTATGAGAAAATGAAAACCGATCTTCGTTTGGGAGAAAAGAAAATCATTTTGCTCTTTTTCTTTTCTTTTTTTATTAATTTATTTTGTTTTTGTGGTGATTAAATATGTGTAGAGATATTTCCAGCTCAGATGATCTTTATTGATTCCCCGTTACACACGTTTGAAACTTGCATAAAGTGTTTCTGACGTGGAAAATGGTAAAATTATTCCAACTGTTACTATATGTATAAAGCTTACGAACTGAATGAATGTAATAAGTGAATTTTATAACTGAATATTTGAATTGCCTTTACGTGATTGGGGACACCTCACACCTCAATTTATAAACTCATTGTAATTAGACTAGTTTATCATGCTCTTTTACATACATCTGTGGAGGCTTTAAAAGTATTGCACTTGGAAGTGAAAAATAGAAAAAGTTAATAAATATATATAATTTAAATCATTCAACAAGAATCAAAATTTTTTAAAATTCTTAGGATATTCTACCTTGTAGAATTCTTCAATAAATCATTAACATCCATTTAAAACAAAAGGTTACAGTTTAGGGAAGGGCTTATGTCCAATGGAAGTTTCCACTGGACACAAGTCGCACCCTAAAGTTTATATTATGTCACAAATCCAACTGAACAAGTTGACTAGTCAAATAAGGGATCTGACTAACCCAAGTCCAATAGTGAAGATTGAGTTATCTTCCCTAATGCCTAGAAAGAAATATGGGTGAGTTGCACTTGGTTTTACTGTGGATGAAAGGACTCCATAATACCAAATCACATTCAGCCAAAAAAAAAAAAAAAAAATCTACACGCAAGTACAAAATACTCCTAAACAAACAAAGAATGATACAGGTAAAGTGCAAGTGATGGAGGAATGTTGGATAATACATTAGTTCTATTATCTTATTCGAACAGATATCTGGTCATTACAAGAGAACAAAAGGGAGTGAGTCACAAAGCCCACAGACCCCAACTTTCACAAACTTATGACTAAATTTGGGATCTAGGATCAATGTGTTCACAGTAAAAGGAGTGGGCTAATTTATTCCACAAAACCCTCTATTTTCTACTTAAGGGGTTTGCTTTGCCTACTATTTTCACTCCTATCTTACTCTCTCTTTCTTCTCTTTTGAGTAATGCACTCCCTTCCTCTTGTCATATCCCTTTCCTTGGGCCTTGTGCCCTATTTATACTTGAGAATGTGTGACAGAGGTTAAATTTTTGCACTCCCTAGTTCTGTTGCTTCCTAACCACTTTTGCCATTTTTGGCATTAGGGCTCATTGAAAGCACCCTTGGTCCCTCTTTGGTGTTTTCCTTTGAGACGGCTAGTAGTGTGATACTTGTGAGTGGGGTCCATTTTGCAAAATTGTGAGGACAAGGTGGAGTGGCATTTGTTGGCCCTAATCCAATAGAAATGGCATTGACTTAGCAATTTTGAGATTTTCTTCTTAATGGTATAGATGCCTTATGGAGGGAATTCATTTGGTAAAGTTGTTGGTTTGTTAGCTATTTTGGGCTCCCTAACGGCTAAGCCACCGTGTCTGATCCTCAAAAGTTGGACCTCCTTCACACATCAAGGCTGACACCTCCCTTTTTGGATTTTGTGGTTGAGTCTCAAGCCCTCAAGCTTATCGTGCTAGCTTTTTAGCTTTTGCGGGGCCAACTTTCGAGTCATCTTGTCTTTTATCTCCTCTTTTTGGGGATTTTGTGGTGGGACCTGGTTCTTCATAGGCCATATTGTCGCAAACCCTTCATTTTCTTATTTGCTTTGGTCTGTTATATCCTTATATAAGGATTTATTTATATATCCTTGGGCTTATCATTCCTTTATTTAAGGATTTACCCATTCTTGGGCTTGCCATTCTTTATTCAAGGTTTGGGCTTATCATATTTTGTTAACCTGGGTACTTTTATAGGTCCACAAACCCTTTTTTCTTCTATTTTTGGGGCTTGGCAAAACCCTCAATCAATTATATAAAAATCAAGGACTAAATCACATACTCATGACTCATTTATTATATACATAACAAGTTTAATATATAGCTACACATCTTAGGGCATTAGAAGTTACTGTTCATGTGTTGTAAACTTGTATCTCTCTCTCTCTCTCTCTCTCAAACCTAGGCATCGGCACCTCTATGGTGGAGAACAACGTGGGAGTGGTGGAAACCAGCTGGATTGTCTTCAGTTTGGGTTTGGGTGGTGGGTGCTGCATGGGTTAGTTATTATGTTTGTATGGAGGAGTCTAATAGGTTTGTGGTGGGTGGTGGACGAGTTTGTGGCAGATTCTAGTGGGTTTGTGGTTTTGGTGGTCATTCTTGATTATGGTGTGGTGGTGGCAATTATGGTTGTTATGGTTGGAAGTGTGGCTGGTTTTGGTGGTTACTTTGGTTGTTAGTGGTGGTTTCAATTTTGGTTGGTGGTGGTGGCTAAGTTTCAGTGGTTGGGTTGATTTTGGTTTGGGTGGTGGGTGGTTGAGAAAAAGACAGAGACAAAGAGGAAGAGGGACAAGATCAAAGAAGAAGAGAGAGAAGAGAGATTGGAGAGGAGAGAGAAATTGGTTAGTTTTATATTTATTTTATTGGATTGTATGTAAAAATAAAAAATGAGATATTTGGTGAATTGTAAAATGGTATGTTAAAATAAATAAAGTAACTTTTTAGAGTGTAAAATGAATATTTTTTTTAAAAAAAATACATGGATGGTAAATGCTCTCAATATCAAATCCAATGAATTTAATATATAAGCTAATCATATATACAAAACATGGACAATTTTATTCACTATCAAGCAACTATTTACGCATTAACTAACTCCATACCCATGAATCTTTCAATATGTAAAGAGATTAATTAATTTTTTGTATAAGAAAAGATGAATATAGACACAACCACCATCATTCAAGTATTAAACTATCTCATTCCCGTCATTATATAAGCATGTTAACTTGTATTTCAAGCTAAATCTACTAATACATGCATAACCCAATGGGCAAGAAACTAATTACATACTTAAATCATCATTTTTGTACTCAAAATCATCTAAATAAATCATACAAAGAAGCATGTGGAGGTATAGATCTAAGCATTCACATCCGAGGATGTAAAAAAATACCTATTTTACATCCTCAAACACTACTTTATCTATTTTACCAACTTATTTAATAATACACCCAACATCTCAGTTCTTATTTTTCATATTGCCTAATAAAATAATATAAACTACACAATCAAATAATTAAAAAAAAAAAAATTGTTTCTATCTTTCATCTCTCTTTACTCTCTTCCTCTTTGTCTTTCTCTCTTTCTCTAATATATATATATATATATATATTTTTTTTTTTTATGTTTACAACCCATGAATAGTAGGTTGTATATTTGAGAACTCACTATTCATAGTCGCTAAAAAAAAATAGCAATAAAATAGCAACTAGGGGGTGTAAACCCCCAATGCTAATGCTCAATTCAAAATGGATATGCATGGGTTTGCATATGTATGCATATAGCTACATGTGGAAACATGTAAGCACATATGAACAAAGTATTTAATTAATACATTACTCTAAGAGTGGAATAATAGAAATAACATGTTAATCATACAATCATATTCATCTATACATGCTAATTACAGTACCAAAGCAAGGCATGACATTATTTAATAAAAGAGTACTAAGACTAATGAAGTAATTAAGAGACTTACTCAAGAAAAATGGAAATTTAATGAAGGATTATTTTTCTAATATGGCAGAGAGGAAGAGAGGATTAGAGTCTAAGTGTATATGCATATATGACTCTCTAGTAAATGGGAGAGGGGAGAGAATTTAAAGAAAATAATGGATGAGGTTTATGCATCCCCACCATGAGCTAGGCGCATGGTGGGGATAGGTCAAGTTCCCATCCCTAAATTTCTACTTTCTACTATGTTACAATATCTTTTAGACCTATTTTTTCTATTTTTAGGTCCTATGTTTGAGCACTTGTTTAGAGGCCCCTTAGAACTCCGATTTTGTGTTCTTGTTTCCGTTGGAAAAATCTTGCATTCTACATTCCAAAGATTCCAACTTTATATCATTTGGTGATGTGGTCACAAAGATATTCCAGTGAAAAGTAGGGTGGTTCAGCGCATAAATTTGCATAGGTGATTTTTCGTCACTCTTGTACATGCAATATCTTTCAATCCAAAGATGATATTGACTAATTGTTTGTTCTAAGACATAGATAATTGATTCTATTTCATGAAAGTACCAACTTTTTGGATCATCCATTCCTAAAATTGATTAAAATAAGATGGAATTTGGGATTGGGTGAATTTTGGGCTAATTTGACTGTTGATAAACTTAGTCAAAATTGGTCAAAGTTGGGCAAAGTGATGTAATTTTGGGATTTTGGGCTCATAAACTATCAAATTAATTTATCCAACATCCGATCAGGACAAATTAATTTATTTCATGTAATTATTTATTTTTAAAGGTAAAAATGCAAAGTTTTGAAATCTTTAATGCTTAAATTGAAATTTTTATATGTAAATCGAGATTGGATAAAATACGATACCGACACCAGAAATCATTTTACAACTTGTCGAAAACTTTAAGAAACTTTAAGTCTAGCTACCTATTATGGCTGCATTGTGGTAGACCCTCGAGAATAGCGAGTCATAAGGGGAGAAAGAGTGAAAAATATGTGTGTTGATGATGTTGGGTTTTGGCTAAATTGAAAGGAATCATAGTGGATTTTTTTTTTTTTATTGGAAAAGTTTTTTTTTTTGGTTATTCCATCAATTTGTTTTATTATTTTTTAGAAAAAATAATTTTTTTTTTTTTACTTTAAGAAACTCAATAAATACCAAAATCAAGTCGTTTTTAAGACACATAAGGACACAATGTGACCCAATAGACAACAAGATTATATTGAATAAAAGTAAAAGTTATAAGGCAGAGATAAATAAAATAAAAATTACACAATTGAATTGAATTTTGGACATAATTAAAGAATGTAATTTGTAATTTATCCAAACTTTGATGCTAAAATGAAAAAAACAACCCTATGAGGTTTAAGTCAATTGCAAAAGCACTTCTTAAAGTTTTAGTTATTCCTTATAACTTCCCGAGATTTTCAAATCTGCCAAATTGACCAATGAGACTAACTTTCATTAGCTCTAATGGATGAAAATATCATGTGATCATTACACGATCACATTAAGAAGACTTGCCAATTGATTCGAGCCATTGGTCCTGTGATATTTTTGTCCATGATAGCTAATGAAAGTTATCTCATAGTGTTAATTTGGCAAATAAGAAAACCTCTGGGAGTTTTAAGAGAGACTTAGGGCCCGTTTGATAAGAAATTTCTAGTAACGTTGTTTAAGTTTTGTGGAAATATGCGTGGATGAAAAAGTATGTAAAAATACGTGTTATGGTGTTTAAACAATAGTTTTCGTTGTTTAAACATTGTTACCAAACGGGACCTTAAACTTTAGGAGGTGTTTTTGCTACTGACTTAAACCTTAGGAGATGTTTTTTCAACTAATTTAAACACAAATGGTGTTTTTGCATTTAGGAAAAAGTTTAATTTATGTATTTTAAAAGGTAAAAGTAGTACTACCATTGATGCTACTCGGCCCCCATCTTCTCCAAAATAAAAATATGGCTAAATTACAAATTGCACCCTTTCATTTTGATTTTTTTTTTTTTTTATAGAAACAAACAAATTTAATTCAAAATATTGTAACTTTACTTTCGTTTAATTTAGTCCTTTAAACTTTATTTATTTATTTATGAATGCTTGGACTTTATTTATTTAGACCTAAGCTAAAAGTCTAATTGAATTTTAGGCACAGTTAGAAGGTATAATATATATATTTATATATATAACCGAAACCTCTGAAATTCTCACAATTTTTCACATCAGCACAATATTTAAAATATAAAAAATAAATTGTGGGAAGAACGAATCTTTCCCCAATCAAGTATTGTTTGCTTTGGGAATGGGCCGAGGAGCCGATGCCACCCTCACGAATTTGTTCAATCCCATATCAGGGAAAGATGCCTCCTACCCTTGTTTTATAAGCACTTGACCTAAGGAAGGGTGTACCATAAATCATTATCATTTTTTTAAATAATATTATTTTTGTAAACTCTATCTTTCATTCTTTCTAACAAGTCCAATTTAAACTCAAACTCATCATTATCATTTTTTTTAAAAAAATTATTTTTGTTTAGTCCAAACTTAACAAAAAGTGAAACTCTATCTTTCTAACAAGTCCAAGTTAAACTCAAACTCAAACTCAAACATTGATAAAAATAAAAAATAAAAAACTTGAATAAAATCCTATATTAAGATTATCCTAAACGTGGCTTTATTTGGATAAATATAAAAATCATCAACTAAGGATAAAGTTCAACTTCTTTGGATAATAGAAGAATTCTATTGCAACTTTTTATACAAACAACGTAGTAATTAAGATGCTTGGTAGACATCAATATCATTTTTTTAAATAAGATTATTTTTGTTTAGTCCAAATTTAACAAAGAACAAAACTCTATCTTTCTAACAAGTTCAACTTAATCTCAAACTCAAACGTTGATAATTTATCTCCAAATTTACGTGGTTAATCATGAACACTATAAAAGCAGTGCAAACCCCAATATATTTATATATATATATTTTAAAGCCGAGTAGAGGTATGAACTATTCTTCTGTTATTTTCTTCTCCTTTACTTTGTGAAAATTTTATTTTATTTTATGGTTTTTCATGTTTTTAAAAAGTTATTGATGTACATGAACCACCAAACTTTCTTTAACCGTTTTTTACAAGATAAAAAAGCTTGTAATAATTGAAATTTAAGGTTACTGCTATTGCATATGTCTTTGCTTCACCTCACCAAATGAAAGTGTAGGGTCCTTAGGCCCAAAAGTGCATTATTTATTCATATATTGGGCCTATAGCCCAAGCCGAGAACAAAGATCCGCTCGAGGATGAGATATCTTCGTCAGAGGAGATTGCGCTGATGAATAAAAGGAGGGGTTTGGTCCTAAAGGCTCCAGAAAGTGTGCCAAGGATGAAAACTTCCTCGGCCGAACTTGGCCGAGGTCCTGGAAAATGGATTGACAACAAAGATGACAATCCCTGAAATTCATTTGGGGCGGACAAGCACTACAGAGATATAAGATAAGGATGAGCCCCAAAATATCTGGGGAGAAAGCTACTGCCTCCGCATTAAATGCACTGCAGCTAATCCCCTGGCCGCATTAATGTAGAAGTGATACCTGAACAGTATATTTCAGCCTTATAACTACTACTTGAGGACTTATGAGAATGGCTGATGGGACAAGTATCAGTCCTAACCATCTAGCATACAGGTGGACGGTGGAGGTGAAAAGGGAAGGGAGTATAAAAGAAGACGAAAAAGAACAAGAAAGGGGGATTGAAAATTTAAGAGAAGAAATACTGTAGCGATCTACAATCAAATTTGTAACACTTTCTAAGAACATTATATTAGAACTATTGTCCTCAGATTTCGCAGAGGACGTGCTTTCTTCATTTCATAATAGTCCATTTTTATCCTTTTGTCATCAAGTCTATCTATATCGTTGTTTGATCAACTAAAACCCAGTTTTTCAACCCATTCCTCTACAAATTCATTATTTTGGGCCTCTTAGGCCAAAGTCCGTCCACGTGTTGGGCTAGGAACTCAAGTCGGGTCCTTACAATTGGTGCCGTTTGTGGGAACTACTGGTGCGATAGTGAATCAGACGCTCAATGATGGTAGGATTAGGTCCAAATCCAGCAGAATTTATGGGCTCTCAACATCAAGATCATTTCCACGAACTTGAGTGAAAGAGAGACCGGGAGGGAAGTGTGCGCACTACACACACTAGCAAGAGTCAGTCTCGAGGTAAAAATCATATCTCTCATGAGGAAAATGCCAGAAACATGCAGAAGGAGATTGATCACCTAAAGAGAAGCTTACACCATGAGCGCAAAAGGCGAGCTCCCTCAAATTCTGACTACTCTTCTGATGATGAGGAGGATTAAGACTATAGGCAAAGGTCAAGAACTCCCCTCCAGTGAATCTTTCTCGTATGACGAAGATTACTGCTGTAGTCGCAAAAACAACAATTTATCTTTGAGAGGCCTGGTAAATGATGCTATGAATAAAACGCTTAACCAAGTTTCTAAATCACCCTTCACCCACAAGATTGAGGAAGGAAGATTTCCTCGGCGGTTCACTCAACCCACTTTCACCTTGTATAATGGCAGAACAGACCCTGTTGAACATGTTAGCCACTTTAATCAAAAAATGACGGTACATTCTAAGAACAAAGTCTTGATGTGCAAGGTTTTTCCGTCCAGTTTGGGGCCTGTGGCGATGATGTGGTTTGATGGTCTGAGGGCAGGATCCATCAGTTCCTTTAAGGAACTCACCCAAACGTTCGGGTCCCGTTTTATTACGTGCAGTAGAGTGCCTCGGCTTTTGGCTTCTTTGCTATCTCTATCCATGAGAGAGGGTGAAACTCTAAAAACATACTCGGACCGATATTGGGAGATGTTCAATGAGATAGAAGGTGATTTTAAGGACGTGACCATCAGTACTTTCAAGCTTGGCTTGCCTGTAGGGCACGGTCTAAGGAAGCCTTTGACGGGGAAACCTATCACCAGTATTCGTCAATTAATGGATCAAATTGACAAGTATAAGAAGGTTAAGGAGGACCAGCTGCAAGATAAGGGGAAAGGCAAGGTTATCCCTCAGGAGAGGAGGGATTTCAGGTCGGAATGTTACAACAATAACAAACCCCGACGAGATTTTGCCGGACAATCTGGATTTGCAGCCCCACAAGTAGTAAACACCGTGTTTCAAGAACCAGTGCATCAAGTTTTGGAGAAGATCAAGAACAAGCCGTATTTTAAATGGCCAAACAAGATGAGTGGAGATCCTTTAAGGCGTAATCAAAGCCTCCATTGCCAGTATCATCAGGACCGAGGATATACCACTGAAGATTGTCGAACATTGTGGAACCATCTGGAACAATTGGTTAAGGAGGGGAAGCTACAACAATTTCTATACCGACCCAATGGACAGGGAGACCAGTCAAGGTCACAAGGCTAGAGGAATGCTTCTTCAAGGCCCCCATTGGGCACGATTAATGTTATATTTGCTGCACCTGGAAGGACTGGCTCTCAACCTGCTAGGGTGATGTCTGTGGCCAAGTCGTCAGCTGAGAACCCAAACTCCTAGCCGAAGAGAGCTAGATTAGAGATCCGACCTTCAATGAGTTTCTCGAATGAAGACAAGATCGGAACTATCCAACCACATGGTGATGCTTTAGTAGTCACCCTTCGGATAGGGGGGTATGATGTGAAGAGGGTAATGGTGGATCAAGGTAGTTGTGTAGAAGTCATGTATCCTGACCTATACAAAGGATTGCACTTGAAACCTGAAGATTTGACAGCTTACGATTCGCCTCTGGTGGGTTTTGATGGAAAACTTGTTGCCCCGAAGGGTTAAATTAGGTTACTAGTGCAAGCCGGTTCAGAAGTGGTGGAAGTGGATTTCATAGTGGTGGATGCATACTCCCCCTACACGGCCATTGTTGCCAGACCCTGGCTTCACACTTTGGGTGTCGTTTCTTCAACTCTACATCAGAAGGTTAAGTATCTGTCCGGAGGCCAAGTTGAGGAACTAGTAGGGAACCAAGCTATGGCTAGGCAGTGCCTCGTGTCTGCAATTTTGCATCAGCCAGCAGTTGAGTCCTCGGCCATAGTCAAAGAAGGTTTATAGCAGTTAATGTTTCCGGAATTACCAATGAGGGGGCCTGTTGAGGATGCCAAATGTGAGGATTTGGATAAATTCCCCATTGGTGACGATCCAGACAAGTTTTTTCAGGTTGGGGCTCAGCTTCCATCTCGGGAGAAGGAAGAGTTGGTAGTTTTTCTTAAGAACAACATTGATGTATTTGCTTGGGATGCTTATGAGGCTCCGAGAGTGGATCCAAGCTTCATCTGCCATCATCTAAATGTCAATCCATTTATTATCCCCAGGAAACAACCACCTCGGCGTTCATCCAAGGAGCATTCAGATGCTGTAAAGGACAAAGTGATGAAACTTAAGTGAGTTGGGACTATTAAGAGGTTTTTTACCCCAAATGGCTGGCTAACACTGTAGTGGTTAAGAAGAAGACGGGAAAGTGGCATGTATGCGTAGATTTTACAGACTTGAACAAAACCTACCCAAAGGACCCTTTCCCTATGCCTTGGATTGATCAGTTAGTGGACGCCACTGTGGGCCATCCTCGAATGAGCTTTTTGGATGCCTTTCAAGGGTATCATCAAATACCTCTAGCCCTGGACGACTAAGAGAGGACAGCTTTTGTTACTCCTGTGGGAAACTATCATTACAAAGTGATGCCCTTTGGTTTGAAGAATACAGGGGCTACCTACTAAAGGATGATGACCAGGATGTTTGAACTACAGTTGGGAAAAACCATTGAGATTTATATCGATGATATGGTAGTAAAAAGTAAGGCAGAGTCTGAGCATGTTAGTGATCTCGGGAATATTTTTGATATCTTGAGGAAGCACAAACTACGACTTAACGCTTCCAAGTGTTCTTTTGGTGTCGGGTCTGGCAAGTTTTTGGGCTACATGCTCACACACCACGGAATTGAAGTCAATCCCGACCAGATTAAGACGATCAACAACCTGCAACCACCTCGGAATCCGAAAGAGGTTCAGAAGCTTACGGGAATGACCGCTGCCCTGAACTGGTTCATTCTCGATCAGCTAACAGGTGTAGACCTTTCTTTAAATTGTTAAATAAGTGGAAAATGTTTGAATGGACCGATGGATGTGCCCAAGCTTTCTAGCAGTTAAAAGAATACCTTTCTTGGCCACCAATTATGTTAAGGCCTGAGATGGATGAGGTTCTGTTCACTTACCTTGCCGTGGCCACTCATGCGGTAAGTCTAGTTTTGATTCGTGTCAACTGTGGCGTGCAGAAACCAGTCTATTACATAAGCAAGTCATTACATGAAGCTGAAGTCCGGTACTTATCACTTGAAAATGCTATTTTGGCGGTAATGCATGGCACACATAAGCTCCCCCTCTATTTCCAATCACACATGGTTGTTGTTTTGACTCAACTCCCGCTCAAATCCCTACTTCGAAGTGCCGATTACACAAGGAGAATTGCGAAGTAGGGCACGATCCTAGGGGCTTTTGATATCAAGTATATGCCTCGCACTTCGGTCAAAGGTCAAGTCCTCACTGATTTGGTAGTTGAGTTTGCTGAGACCCTATCAGAAGATAAATTAGAGGAGCAAAACATGGATGAAAAATCAGTTGGCATAATCTCCTTGCAAGAACCTTTGTTGTGGAAGGTTTACGTTGATGGTGTAGCTAACTATAGAGGATCTGGAGTGGGGCTAGTCCTAGTATCCCCAGAAAGGATCACAATCGAGAAGTCCTTGAGATTGGGATTCTTGGCTACAAACAATGAGGCCGAGTACGAAACTCTCTTAGTAGGGATGACCATGGTTCAGAAAATGGGTGGAAAGGCAGTGGAGATGATCTCTGATTCAAGATTGGTGGTAGGCCAAGTCTAAGGGGAGTTGGAGGCAAGGGATCCCAAAATGTAGTAGTATTTGAGCCAGGTTAGACACTTGCAATCTAGATTTGAGTCTTTTACTTTATTACAAGTTCTTAGGAGTAGGAATTCACATGCGGATTCTCTTGCCACACTGGCAACCTCCTCGACACAGGACTTACCTCGGGTAATTCTTGTGGAAGACTTACACAAACCTTTCGAAGAGGTAAGGAATATGATTCAAGTTCATCAGGTCAGGGTGGGGCCTAGCTGGATGGACCCTATTGCGCTATTCCTTAAAGAAAATGTTTTGCCCGAGAATAAATCTGAGGCTGACATGGTGCGAAGAAAAGCACCTCAGTTTTGGTTGTCCGAAGACCAAAAATTGTATAAAATATCTTTTTCTGGCCCGTATCTGTTGTGCGTGCACCTTGAAGCAGTGGAGCTGCTCTTAAAAGAATTACACGAAGGAATTTGTGGAAGCCACATGGGAGGTAGATCTCTGTCTCATAGGGCCCTCATACAAGGCTACTGGTGGCCAAACATGCAAAGGGAAGCTCAAGACTATGTAAAGAAGTGTGATTAATGCCAAAGATTTGCACCAAACATCCACTAACCTGAAGGAGTCCTTAATCCCTTGACCAGCCCTTGGCCTTTCGCTTAGTGAGGCTTAGAGATTGTGGGGCATTTCCCTAAGGCAGTAGGGAATAAGTGATATTTGTTAATCGACACAGATTATTTCACTAAATGGGTCAAAGCTGAACCCCTATTAAACATCAGGGACGTGGACGCCAAAAAATTTGTTTGGAAGAATATTGTCACACAGTTTGGGATTCCACACACTCTCATCTCGGATAACGGGCTTTAATTTGATAGTAAAACCTTTAGGAGGTACTGCTGCGATCTTGGAATAAAGAATAGGTATTCCACTCTGGCCTATCCACAAGGAAATGGGTAGGCCAAGGCTGTCAACAAAGTTATAGTGAGTGGACTCAAAAAAAGACTAGACGACGCAAAAGGGAAATGGGTAGAAGAATTGTCACACGTTCTTTGGACTTACCGGATTACACCTCGTAGATCTACTGGAGAGACACATTTCTCAATGACCTATGGTGCCGAAGCTGTCATCCCTTTGGAGACTGGTTTCCCCACACTTAGAATAAGTTCTTTCACTCCAGGCGGCAACAATGGGTTGTTGGAAAAAAGCCTAGATTTAATTGAAGAACGGAGAGAAAATGCCAGGGTCCAATTAGCTTATTATCAACACAAGCTCAAACAAAAATACGATGCTAATGTGAAGCTAAGGCCACTGGCACCTAGAGATTTGGTTCTAAGAAAAGTTATGGGGACTGCCAAGAACCCAACATGGGGGAAGTTGGGACCTAACTGGGAAGGGCTCTATCGTATTACATCAATGGCCGGGATCGGTGCTTATTATCTAGAAGATCTAGAAGAAAGGGTTGTACCACGCCCTTAGAATGTATATAATCTAAAGAGATATTATTAGTAATGGAGATTCTCTTCACTTTAGTTTGGGTTTGTTATATTGCTTGTCATGTGTTCTAGACGTATATCTAAGTATCAAACTAAACATTGGCCATGCCTGGCTCCTCGGACCACATGCCTTGGGAAAATTGATAACTTTATTCATTATTCTAAGTATTAAACAGAACTTTAGCTATGCCTGGTTTCTCGGACCATCTACTTTGGGAAAATTAATACTCATTGGCATCTATCTAAATAACAAACTGAACCTTGGCCATGCTTGGCCCCTCGGACCACATGCCTTGGGAAAATTGATAACTTTATTCATTATTCTAAGTATTAAATAGAACCTTAGCTAAGCATGGTTACTCGGACCTCTGCCTTAAGAAAGTAAACACAACTTGACCATTACCTAAGTGACTAAGCATGACATACTCTGGGTATAGTTACAATGGTCTCAAATAGATGTTCATGAGCATCACTTAAAGTATTTGCAGGCATACCCATGTTTGTATGAAAGTGGTCTACCACTCAGCTCCTATAAAGTTATTTTTAAGTAAGGCAAGTTGCAACTTTAAAACCTATGCTCACGTCAAAATGTTGAGTAAGTTTTTCAAAAAAAAAAAAAATTAGGCAGAGCTGAGGTGTATAACTTAGCAGATTCAAGTTGTTTTAATATTGATCATATTTTTGCATAAGGTATGTGTTGTTACTTAGACGGATTGGTCACTCAAGATATATTCCATCAGAATAAGCAAAATCATAAAAAGAAAATCTGCAACTTCCATTAAAGTTTAGGCCTCTAACAAAGGCAGTTAAATAACAAGGAAAAGATACAATTATTTTTTCATCTTTATTACAAGTTTTTTCTTCACATCTTTGGGAGGTTGTGTATCTGCTGCTGTGGGGGGTACTTGAGCCTTATCCTTAGGGTCCACTTTTGGAGGTATGGCAAGGGTTGCCAATACCAGCTCCATGCCTTGGGTAGTTTCTTTTTCTTTGAGGAAATCCCCTTGAACAGTTGGAGCTAAGTCAGCGCCTTGGATTGCACCTTGGTTGGCATCCCCAGCTTTTGTAGTGTCCTCGGCCTGCTCCCCACCCTCAGAAGAAATGTTAGCTGTAGGAGGGGCTCTAGGTGGACTTCCTTGGGCTTCAGCTGCTTCCGAGGGCATCGAGTCGGCTTTAGAATTTGAAAAGCTCACAAGGCGTATGGCCGGCGGGTAGTAGACACTATCTGCCCTCCTGAGCATGGAAGAGGCCTCAACCCTAGCTTGGTTGAGGGCTTCTTCCCATGTCTGGGTGCAGTAAGTTCTGCAAACGGCAGGGACCTTGGCCCTAAGGGTGTCTTCAGTCTCAGCCACGCCTACGTCATAGCCATGCTGCTTTGCTTCATCTTTGGCTTTCTCTGCCTCCTCTCGAGCTTTCTCGGCGATACCTCTAGCCTTCTCGACCTCTTCCAGTTTCTTTTTTAATGCAGCAATCTGAGTTTTGGAAGAGGCCAGGTTGTCCTCAGCAGTACGCAGTAGCAACCTCTAACTTTCAGCACTTTCCAGGGATGCCACCGCGTACTTCCTCTCCTTTTCCTCCTCCTGCAGCTTCTTCTTAAGCTCCTGGATACTCTTCTCGGCCACATGAAAGGCATCCATAGCAGTGTTACGCTTCCCTTCTTCCTCCTTCATCTGTCGATGGTAGGAGTTGGCTATTTCTTTAGCCTGGAAAGATGCTTGAACAACCTGCCAAAGAAAGAAAAAAGAATCAGAAGAGGAAAGTGAAGAGAATAAGTTAGAAAGAAAGGAAAGGAACGTACCATAGCTAGATATCTTTTGAGATTGAGAAAAACCTCATGTCTCCTCATGTCTCGTAACTGGCCGTCCGAATTTACAAATACCTCGGCCTTAAGGATTTTGTCTAGGCTATCCTTGTTGATCAGGTTGAAATTTGGTTCAGCAGCGCATTTGTTTGCAAATCCATTAGTGAAATAGAATTTTGTCAGATATAAAAATACAGTAAATCAAAGAAAGGACTTGTAAATGAGTACCCTAGGCTAAGTACCCCACTTGGTTCTCCTTCTCTCGTCGGGCAAGGGAGACCATCACTCCACTCCCCTGACAAGATTAAGAAGTTTTTATTCAGCCCCTTGTTGGATTCGGGGAGGCATTGAATGAGCCTAACCTCGGGATACCTTGATTTCAAGTAGTATCCCTGTCCCTTTAGGCGGTGAAGGTTATAGACCTAATTGACATCATGGTGGGTTAGACCTAAACCCATCTTTTTGTTGAGGGCATCCATGGAGCCTAGGATCCTAAACATATTAGGGGCACACTGAGTGGGAGCCAACCTATGAGCTCTAAGGTAGTCTTTAGTGACTCCACCCATGGGGATTTTCATCCCTCCTTCTATGAATGCAATAATCGGGATCACTACCTCCTCGACTTGCCTATCCTCATGCCATTGACTCTCATCACAGTATCTAATTCCTACTCCTTAAGGGATATTATAACGAGCCCTAAAGCTTTCTATCCCCTCCTCAGAATCTACTAAATTCTTAAATCTACCCATTTCTAGAAGAGGCTGGGAAAACTAAAGAGATTGAAAAAGAAATAACGTGAAGAAAATAGGAGGATGTAGAAAATTAAAAAGCAAAAGTTTAAGCAGACTTACGGGGAGAGTAAAGGTGTCCTTGGGCGGGTCCTTGGTATTTGTAAGGGCTCAGGAAGGTTGAAAAGGTGTGCAGGTTCAAGGTATGAGTGCTAGAACGAAATGAATGCTAAAGTGAGGGAAAAAGTTAATTTAATAGGTATTTATACCAAGGAGAGAGCAAAGAGCGGGAAAATTCCCGCTTAATTCCCAATGACACTCTCAACCTTACGATTCACATCACGCTGTAGAACGTAGGGGACAAAGAGCCGCCAGAATTTAATAAGGACATGCCTCGAATGCTGCAGCGCTAGGAGCGCGTTTTGGGCTGACAAAAAGGCGTCTTCATAAGCAGAGGAAGAGCGAAATAGGCACGGAGCTAATTTAGAGATATAGAAATCCTCCTTTCTTCCCGAGGAGCCAGAAAGGGGAATCTCGAGGGGCTATTGTAGGGTCCTTAGGCCTAGAAGTGCATTATTTATTCATATATTGGGCCTGTGGCCTAAGCCGAAAACAAAGATCCGCTCGAGGATGAGATGTCTTCGTCAGAGGAGATTGCGTTGATGAATAAAAGGTGGGGTTTGGTCCTAAAGGCTCCAAAAAGTGTGCCGAGGATGAAAACTTCCTCGGCCAAACTTGACCGAGGTCCTGGAAAATGGATTGACAGCAAAGATGACAATCCCTAAAATTCATTTGGAGCGGACAAGCACTGTAGAGATATAAGATAAGGATGAGCCCTAAAATATTTGGGGAGAAAACTGCTGCCTCCGCATTAAATGCACTATAGCTAATCCCTTGGCCGCATTAATGTAGAAGTGATACATGAACAATGTATTTCAGCCTTACATCTACTACTTGAGAACTTATGAGAAGGGCTAATGAGACAAGTATCAGCCCTAACCATCTAGCATACAGGTGGACGGTGGAGGTGAAAAGGGAAGGGAGTATAAAAGAAGACAAAAAAGAACAAGAAGGGGGGATCAAAAATTTAAGAGAAGAAATACTGTAACGATCAACAATCAAATTTGTAACACTTTCTAAGAACATTATATTAGAACTATTGTCCTCGGATTTCGCCGAGGATGTGCTTTCTTCATTTCATAATAGTCTATTTTTATCCTTTTGTCATCAAGTCTATCTATATCGTTGTTTGATCAACTAAAACCCAGTTTTCCAACCCATTCCTCTACAAATTCATTGTTTTGGGCCTTTTGGGCCAAAGTCCGTCCACGTGCTGGGTTAGGAACTCAAGTCGGGTCCTTACAGAAAGTATGTTAATTTTTTGGGCAAAAAACTTATATATGATATATTAAAAGGATGTTATATTAAGAGGAAATATGACTTTCATTATTTCAACGTGGACTCTTGCTTAACATTTTTTAGTATGGGCCATATGCTAATAAGGTTCGTTTAAATTTTAGACCCGTTAAAATTTAAAACTTATTATTTTATGAGTTCATGTACTTTTTTCTTTTTATTATATTTCTCTTTTGAATAGTCATATTTTTTGAATTGTTTCAATAATTTATTCTTTAATTATATATATTTTTTGGTATTTTGGAAGTTTTAACATCTGAATTTGTATATATATTGTAGGGGTGAAATTCCCAAAACCAACAGTGGGCCTGGGGACCCACACGAAGCCTAACCATGACCCAACGGGGAATAGGGACCCAAATGACCTCTGGCCCAACCCTGTTAAGCCTGGTTCGTTCTAGAAGACGTCCGAGGAGGAATGCCTCCTCGGACACGCAAATACGGGCCCAATGTGCGTCCCCTCCACAGTGAAGAACCCATCTAAGCGAACGTGGGTAGGAGGGTAAGCCTCACGCAGCAGGAAAGAGGAAAATGTAAGACATCAGGGAGAAGCCACAACTGCCGCATTAAATGCAAGAAAGCTACCTTTTCAGCCGCATTAATGTGGAGAAGACAGGCGAACAGTATTACATTGGCCAGTGCAACTCACAGAAGGATAAGGGAGATGTCCGATGGGACAGACACTCAAGTGAAGGTCCAGATGGCTAACAAGTGTAAGGTCCTTATCAATTCAAGGAGACTATATAAGAGAAGGAGATCCCCATGTAGAAGGGATCAGAGAATTAAGAAAAAGAGAGAGAGAGAGAAAGGTGAAAGAACTCTGTAGTCTGTAAAACAGAGCAAGAGGTGTACTTATACGTCTCTTCGGACCGATATCCCATTAAACGTAAATGGAATATTCTCACGTTCAACATGTTGCATGGCGTACATCTAACTGACGTTCACTTCGTCTAGTCCTTGCTCTGTAATCCATTCTTTATAAATTCATTGTCTGGGGACTTTTGGCCCAGAACCACTTACTTGCTGGGCCTGGGCCCTAAAAACCGCCCCTACATATATATATATATATATATATAATTTGTAGGCTCTGAATCTTTTGATTCCTTTCAATAGTTATAGTCATGAATATATTTTTGATTCTTTGTATATATTGTTTTGTTTTGTTTAGTCGTCTAATTCTTTAATATTTTTTGGTCTTTCAGAAGTTTTAAAATTTGATTTTTTGAGCTATTTTTTTGCAGTTAAATTTTTTTGTAAACTATTACACATTCAAGTAATAACTTATTCATGCAATAGTGTAATTTTTTAATCAATTTAAAATTTTGTAAAATTATTTTAGTTTAGCTCACAAATAAGTAGGTTTTTGTGCCTACCATGAGTTAACAAGTAATATATAATATTAAAAAAATACAATTTTCCAATTCCTTCTCGTTCAAGGAAACTTCCCAGAGTCACATAAAAATACGCCTCTCCCAGTCGTTTGTTTGACTACGCCACCACTCCGCAAGCCCAATCACTCTTCTTCTGTCTGTGTCTCTCACTCTCAACCCTTGCTAGGGTTTGAACTTTCAATCTTCACCAAACCACACAACCCTCTCAATCCTATCATGTAGATTTACTTTTCTTTCTCTCTTTCTCTCTCTTTCCTGAGATCCCAAATTTTCAACCCCCTTTTGATTTTTGATCAGAAAACAGAGAATAGAGAAATCGATGACTGTGCAATCAGAGTCTTGTATGGGTGACGATGGATGGCCACCTGGGTTTCGGTTCCACCCGACAGACGAGGAGCTTGTTCTGTACTATCTGAAGAGGAGGATTTGTCGGAGGAAGCTCAAGCTTGATATCATCGCTGAGGTCGATGTGTACAAATGGGACCCTGAAGAATTGCCTGGTAATAAAAGCCTTTTCTTTTCTCCTTTTTGGGTTTTTGGGGAACGTTGACTTGGTTTGTTTGGTTGTTTGATTGTTGGGTTTGAAGTCAAGCCTTTGTTTGGTTGTTGATTATGGTTGGAACTAATCTGGGTTTGATTAAAAAAATTGGATCTTTGTTAATAATTCTTGTAAATTTTGTTTGATTGCTTAGGATTTTATATGGGTTTCGGTTGAAGTATGGATTTTTGTTGAATTTGATTCGAACTGTATTTATATAAATATAATAATTTTAATAATTAGAATAACCAAGGTACTGAAAATTAGTTTTTAGTTTATGGGTTTTCTTTTAACATGAGGTATGATATTTGGTTGTCTGGAATTGTTAGAAGATCTTTTTATTTGTTTTTGTTATGTGTAGAATTGCTTTAAATGCAAGGCTTATCGTTTCATTGATGGGATTATTTTAGCGGAAAATTAGTTAGGGTTTATAGACATTAGTATTGTTGTATCGTTTTCTAGTTAAATGTCAAAAATCTAATTTGGTTGTTCGGATTAGCAGTAAAGGGATTTATTTATATGATATTGTTTAGGGTAAATGGGTAATGCTATAGTTTAGTTTAACATCACAGACATATCTGTTCTTTGGCATACCAAACTATTTTTCGGTTCTGGTTTTGATGGGTGGGATCAGTTGCCCAGTTGCTTGTGGTTTTACTGGCTAGAGGCGAGTCTAAAGGGCTCTTCTTTAGAAAGGATCCCTAAGTTAATTAAAAAAAAGAGCTTTGTTGGTTTTAAGTTTTAACCACTCTCTATGCTTGTTTCGAATTTTGGTTTTCCTAACAAAGTGAACATGAAATGCAGGGCAATCTATTCTAAAATCTGGAGATAGGCAATGGTTCTATTTCACTCCTAGAGATAGGAAGTATCCTAATGGAGGAAGGTCAAACAGGGCTACCAGACATGGGTATTGGAAAGCAACAGGAAAGGACCGTAACATTATGTGCAATTCTAGGACAGTTGGAGTGAAAAAGACCCTGGTTTTTTATAGAGGGCGTGCACCTCATGGGGAACGCACTGACTGGGTCATGCATGAGTATACATTGGACGAGGAGGAGCTTAAGAGATGCCAGAATGTTCAGGTATTGCCTTGAGTAACATAGTGTTGATCACTTGATTGCTTTCTACTGTTTTAGCTGTTGTGTGCTGAAATTTGCTGCTTTTTATGTCTCAGGATTATTATGCACTCTACAAGCTTTACAAAAAAAGTGGACCTGGTCCTAAAAATGGTGAGCAATATGGGGCACCATTTAAAGAAGAAGAGTGGGATGATGTTGAATGCCCAGATTTTAACAACTCTGTTGATAGGGATATTTCGGTGAAGCAACTCAATGAGGTTACGTCTGTCACTAATGTGAGAGCCAATGGTCAAGTATTTGATGGATTTGAGGAGTTCATGAGGCAAATTGCTGATGATCCTGTGCTGGAACACCCACAACTCGGCGATTGTGCTCTCACTCTATCTCAGGTTGGTGATCTATCCTAATTTTCTCTTTCTACAATCTCTCTGCTGTAGTATTTTTTTCTCCCCTATACTTTCCCCCCTCCCCTCCAAAAATAAAAAACCACAAGATGGCATAACTACTTGATAGTGATATCAATGCTTGATTTCATATGCTGACATGGAAACTTTTCACACAGTGAGTTGCAGCTGATTTTTATGAAATAAGGTCCAAGTGGTAAATGTATCTATTTGGCCTACATAGTAAAAATGCTAGAATTTGTTCTATAATGCAGAATGTGTCAGAGCTCAACTTTTTCCACTGGTATTATTTATTGTCTCATATATGAAGAAACTTGTCTAGAATATTTTTTGAACGAGAAGCAATTTCATATTTCCTTGTTGTATGTTTGTATTCTGTGGCCAATGGTCTCTGGACCAATGGCATCTTGTTGCACTATGAACAAGGGGGTGGAGGGTTATGTCATGGGTTCAATGCTTTGAGTTATAATACTAATTCTGTATTGTGTCAGATTAAATATTAGGGAACACAGATATTGATTATTATAATTTTATCATATAGGTTGTTGGTGAGGAAGAAACACAGAGTACCATGGTGGATCCAGCCTCTACTGAAGTTATGAATGCCGTACCTGTTGGAGTGCTGCACCCAAGTGGTCAGCTGTATGATGTGCAGCCCAGCTTTGGCCTTACACAGTCAGCTACTTCGCAATTGCAATTGTATGAGTCACCTGAGGTCTTGTCTGCTCCCAATCTTCATGGACATGAACCTTTCATAATACATGAGGAGGACTTCCTGGAAATCGATGATCTCATTGGTCCTGAGCCTAGTTTTTCAAATGACAGAGCTGTGGAGAACTTGCAGTTCGAGAACAGGAATGGTGATGGATTAAGTGAGTTTGAAGTGTTCCATGATGCTGCCTTCTTTCTTCATGACATGGGGCCAATTGATCAGGCAACAGTGGCAGATCCATATATAAATACCCTTGAGAATAATACGGTAACCCAGTTTGATTATCAGTTGCAACCCAATCTTGATGGTGCAGGTCAGAATAACGATCAGCTTTGGGCACTTGATGAAAGAAGAAACTTATATACTTCAGCAGAATCAGATCTGGGTTATTTTCCTACACCCTCAGGTAAATAAATTTTCACAGATTCAGTGTTCATTTGGCCATCCAGGCTGAGCTTCTGTTCAAATGGATGGTTTTGGTTGACATGCCATAGTCGTCATGAATCGATGTGAAAATTGGAAAGCTAGCTTCAAGGGCTCTTAACTTTATTGAATTAGTGTTTGCAATGTATAATCTTCTGATTAATTTTTCCTGTTCACTTTTGCAACAAAAAAAGGCAAAAAAAAGAAAGAAAAAAGAAAAAGAAAAAAAAACTCAAGTTTGAGCGTCAATGTTCTGTGGTAGACATTTGTTAAATTGGTGGTTTTTGTTCATGCGTAGGTGTCGGGTATGAATCTACAAATTATCATACCCAAGCAAATCAGAATGAAAATGGCAATGAGGATGTTGGTGCATACACAAATTATCCCATCCACGCAAATCAGAATGAAAATGGCAATGAGGATGTTGGTGCTGCAAGTCGGTTCTCTTCTGCATTATGGTCATTTGTGGAATCAATACCCACTACCCCTGCATCTGCTTCAGAGAATGCATTGGTGAATCGGGCTTTTGAGCGAATGTCTAGCTTTAGTAGGGTAAGAATGAATGTCAAAAATACAAATGTTTCTGTTGGAAATGGTGCTGAATCTAATAAGAGGGCAGGCAGAAGCAAGGGATTATTTTTTATTTCAGTTATTGGAGTGCTCTGTGCTATGTTGTGGGTGCTGATTGGAAATGTGAGACTATGGGGAAGATGCATGTCTTCATGAATATGTAAATGGGAGATTTTTCTGCCTATTTTCCTCGTCACTGCTAGAAGTAGTAATATATTGCTCTACACATTGTGAAAACAAGGATTTCAATCTTCTCTTAATTTTGATGTAAAGGGTGACCTGTTTCTTAAAATGGAAAATATCTAGAATTTTTGTTGATAATGACAAAGTAAATATATCTAGAAATGAGCTGAGCCTACTCTGCAAAATAATAGAAATTAATTTATAACTCACCCACCCACTCACTCACATTCTAATCTTTGGTACAAGCATAGTCTTGTTTGTTTTTGTTTTTGTTTTTTGGCTTTAAAAGATATTTAGGATAAATTACAATTTTTTCTTATTATATACACTATATTTTGATTTGATTTTTAACTTTTTAATTGGATCAATTCAGTCCTTAATCTTTCAGTATTATCTTAATTTAGTCATTGCCGTTATCTTTTGGATGAAAATTGATGACGTGTTTAATGGCCAAAATAAAAAATTAGCTTCTATTGATGTAAAAATAAACTAAAATTTCATTTTGGTCGTTTATCATGTTAGCAATTTTTATTCAAGAAATAATGGTAGGGATTAAATTGACATAATACTGAAAGGTTAGAGACTAAATTGATATAATTAAAAGGTTAAGGACTAAATTGAAATATGATGAAAAAGATAAGGAATTAATATGTAGTTTATCCAAATATTTAAAAGGTAACAAGAGTCGGTCTAAATAGCAGATTGAAGTCCAGGGTTAAAGAGGGCAGAGCAAACATAACTAAAATACAAAGGCCTTAATGCCCCCGTTGAGCCAGCTCATGGGCTGCACGATTAGCACACCTATTCACTCTAACAAAAAGACAAGAACTAATCTTATGCAATGTTTGTTTGTTTCAATGGAACATCTTATGCGAAAATAGATTTTTGCATTTTCATATGTTTTGTAGAATAAAAAAAAAAAATGGATCAAATGAAGACTACATCCATGGTAAAAAAAAAAACCCTATGAAAAGTATGGCTTATTTTTTAGAGGTATATAGAGTGTTTTGTAGGGGTATTTAAATAATAATTTTCAGTGTTTAAACACCACAATATCTATTTCTACAATACTTTTTAACTTACATGTATTTTTGCAATACTTAAATAACGATATTAGAAATCTCTAACCAAACGGGTCATATTTTTCTTTATAGCCGAGCTATGGGTAGTGAGGGATGGCTTATCTTTGTGCTTGCAGAGAAATTATCATACTGTAGATTTGGAATTGGATGCTAAAGCCATCCTTGATGTGCTCACTAACCCGAGCCAATCTAACATTGTCATTTCTGCCATTCCTGATGATTGCAGGCTACTGACTACCCAGCTTTCCTAGGTTCGATTTAGCCATTACTACAAGGAAACAAATATATGCGTGGATGGATTTAGTGAGGATGGGAAGACAACAAGCTTTAGAATTTCTTTTGTATGAAACTCCTCCCGAAGATTAGATATTTTCTTCATTTTGATATTTTTTGGTTTGTCTGTTAACAGGCTTTGTCCTGAACCTCTTGTTTTTTCTTAGTTTGAAATGAATTCTCCTTTTTACCCCCCAAAAAAAAAAAAAAAAAAAAACTAGCATCCCCTTCTAATACCAGATTTCTCCAAGGTAAAAGTATCTTGAAAAAAAAAGGGAGGATTTTAAAAAGCTATGCATAACTAAAATGAAAAGGCTAATCTTTTTTATTTGTTTGGCAATGCTTTTTTGTCAACTTATTTTGTTTATAAATTATTATTTGGTCTCCAAATATTTAAGCTCACTTTTCAAATGTGTTAGTCTCTATTTTCCAACCTTTTTGATATGGAACCGACTAATAAAAAATACTGACGTGACTAATGCACTAAAATAAAAATGGATGACACGGAAAAAAAAAAAAAAATACAGAATACAATGCAAGGATTTGTTTGATAATTCATGGAGCCAGTGGCAAGAAAACATTTTCCCTTCGAGAGTGTTCAAATACAGACGGTCTGTTGTTGCTGTGCTCGCATTGGGATTACCAATTTGGGAGAGATATGCTGAAGCCGATCCCAAGAGGAACCACAAGATGAAGCAGAGATTGGTTCGAGTCTCAGAGGAGACCACCACTAGAAAAAGAGGCTCTCTCTGGTTCCCTACTATCAAATATCAATGTATTGTTAATGACTTCGTTCCAACTTCTCTTTTTGACTGTCTCTATGCTTGTGGATCTCTGTTATTTTCGTTCAGATTTGGGTGTCTTTCTCCTATTTTGTTTCGAATCTGTTGGCTCTTTATTATAAATTAATCATTTTGATTTCTGTTAATCTAATGAATCTTTTGGGTTTTGCGTTGGATTTGTTGGCTTTCTTTCACTTTGTTAAGTTTAAGCTATTACTGGCATATTATGGCAATTTGTATAACTGAGCTCCATGCATACAACTTCTGAGCTCATGAACGTGAAAACAAGAGAAATTGAAAATGATAATGGCTTCTCGGGTCTTGATTTGAATTAAAAAATAAATAAAATTAAGTCAATGTAGAACTAGAAACCTAATGGTATAAAAAAAAAAGGGTAAATTACATATTTAGTCCTTATCCTTTACACTATATTTCAATTTGATCCTTAACTTTTCAATTGTGTCAATTTGGTCCCTAACCTTTCAATAATGTGTCAAATTAGTCCCTACTGTTATATCTTGAATGAATATTATTGACATGACAAACGGTCAAATAAAATTTTAGTTTATTGTCACATCAATGGAAGCTAATTTTTTATTTTGGCTATTAGACATATCATCAATTTTCATCCAAAAGATAACGGTAGGGACTAAATTGACAGAGTACTAGAAGGTTAGAGACCAAATTGATAAAATTGAAAGGTTAGAGACCAAATTGAAATATGATGTATAAGATAGGGACCAAAAACGTAGTTTATCCATTATTTTATTATAATGAATATATTATTTAATTGTAGTAGATATCTTATTTTATTGTGATATTTATATTATTTTATTGGGTTAAAAGCTAAAATAGATCCATTGCTGCAGTATGTGTGTAGGTAAAATAGATAAAGTAACTTTTGGTGGAGCTAAATAGCTAAACTTTTAGCTCCACTGCTGTGGATGCTCTGATCTACTTAGATAAAACCCTATCCCATTCATGAATGTACATGTCTATATAGACATTAATACTTAAAGTTATTCATTTTTCGTTGCCAAAAGTTATTCTTTTTTATAATTGGTGATAGAACTTAGATTTCGTCGCTATATGTTAGCTTTTGGTGACGAGAAAATTTCTTCACTAAATTTCGTCTTTGAAAATACATTTTGTTGTAGTGTCATTTTACAACTCACCCAACATTCCAGTTTTTATTTTTACATACAACCCAATAAAATAATATAAATTAGGAGAGAGAGGAGATTTTTTATTTTTTTTAATTTACTTGGGAAGAGAGAATAAAATATTATATAATAAGTATACGAACTCATGAACAATAGGTTGCATATTTACCAATTGACTGTTCATTGTTGCTAAAAATTTTTAGCAATAGCAACCCGGATGAAGTTAGTTTTTGGGGTATTCAAATGTAAAATAGCAATTGGGGGGTTTCTACACCCCCAATGCTAATGGTCGTAGAAGGAAATTGTAAAATTATATGTATTTGTGTGTTTTTTTTTTTTTTTTTGTTATGTCAATCTATAAGTTATTTTTTTTTTATTAGATTTAGTATAATTCCTACAACTGCCGGTACTTGTTGGTTTTTCGTAATGTGGATTTAAAGAGAGCATACATTTATTTTGGACAGTTTTCCCAA
Organism: Quercus robur; assembly: GCF_932294415.1. Taxonomy (NCBI): domain Eukaryota; kingdom Viridiplantae; phylum Streptophyta; class Magnoliopsida; order Fagales; family Fagaceae; genus Quercus; species Quercus robur. Next base: position 37,015,217 of record NC_065535.1, on the reverse strand, counting down.
ATTGTGAACGTGAGTGTCTGAGAATATCAAAATCAGATTTGCTCGGCACTTCAAAGCTGGCCCTCTTCAAATTTGGACATTGGCGTTCACATTTTTTAATACTTGTCCACAATATGTCCACACTCAATAATCACCATTCACTCTCTTCCTTCATCATCAAGATACGTGAAGAAAGAATAAATAACAAAATGCAAAATGAATAGTGTTAGTGTAAATTTACACAGATACTATAGCAAACTTGTATATTTATTCAATTATATACAAAATTGTAAGTCATTTTTGCAAAATTTTTCTATTATACATGGACTGATGTGAATGTTCTCCCGATACTATCTCTCAAATATTGACAATAACATCTACACTTTTTTAACAAACGTCCACAATAAAGGCATGCTTTCTTAAAATCTGGATATTAACACCTTGTTTGGTTTAAAAAAATGGTCACTCATTATTCAGTTTTCATCACTCATCACTCATCACTTATCACTTATCACTCAGTTTTCATCACTCATCACTCATCATTTAAAACACCCCACCTCGTTTGGCACCATCACTCAATATTTTTCAACTATTTGTAGGCCCCATACCTGTACCTTGTGCAGCTTTTACTTTTTTTTTTTTTTTTTTCCTTCAACCCCCAGTACCCAAACTCACTGAACCTAGTGAAAAAAAAAAAAAAAAAAAAAAACCAGAAACCCAAACTCATCTAACCTAGTGAAAAAAAAAAAAGAAAAAAAAAAAAAAGAAGAAGAAACCCCAAAAACCCGAAGATAGTGAAAGAAGAAGGGGAAAAAAAGAAGAAGGAAGAATTGAAGACCGAACCAGTGAAAAAAAAAAAAAAAAGGAAGAACTGAAGACCGAACTAGTGAAAAAAAATGGAAGAAGAAGAAGAAGAAGAAGACTGAACCCAGGAGAAGAAAGGAATAAAAAAAAATAGTCAAAGGTCAAAAGGTGCGGCTGTGGGTCCTTCTATGTGTGTTTAATTACAAAAATACCATTGAGTTATGAGTTATGGAAACTGAAAACAGCTAAAATGTGTTTTCAGTTGCCATAACTCATAACTCAAAAATCAGATAATTGAGTGATGGAAACTGAATCACGGATCATGAGTCATGGAGTCTAAACAAGTGTTCTTCCGTGAGCCCCACCAGTTTTGGATCATGAGTTATGAAAACAGGATGATATCACTCAAAACTCTCTTCATCCAAACATCACCTAATGTTCACATTTTCTAATATATATACACATATTGTGGATATGTACTTCAAAATGTGGACATTAATGTCCAAATCTGCCACTCATCTTTTTGGGCAATTTGGTCCACTTCAAATCTGGACACCAGTGTCCATTTTTTCTAATCCGGACAAGGTATGTCCACAATCATGATAGCCTCTCTCAAATCAAGATATTAACATCCACATTTTTAAGGGATGTCCACAACAAGGGTATGCATTCTTAAAATCTGAAAATTAGCGTCCATATTTTCTAATACATGTCCACATATGGTGGATATTTTTTTCAAACTATGGACATACATGTCTACATATAGCCGAGCAGAGCAATTCCAGTTCTGCTCAGTAGTCTAAACTTGGCAAATCTGGACATTTTGTCCAAATTTTCTAATAATTGTCCACAAGATGTGGACAGAAATGTCCATAACTTGGGAATATTGTACACAACCAGGATAGCCTCTCTTTAAATTTAGATATTAACGTCCATGTTTTCTAAGACCTGCCCACTTATGGTGGACATGACTGCACAATTTGGGAATATTGTCCACAATCATGATAGCCTCTCTCAAATCTGGACATCAGCAGCCACATTTTATAAGGGATGTTAACTATATGTGGGCATGAATTAGAAAATGTAGAGATGAATGATGAATGTCCAAATTTGCCACTCATCTTGTTGAGGCAATGCTAGCCAAGTAGAGCAAAACCAGACGTATTGGATGCTCTATACGATAATTAGTCTTACTATTTTGTGCATTTTTCTCTATCAAGGCACTTTATCACTCCCATCTCTTAACAAAGTTTGAAACATGGTTTAGATGTAGCTGTTTGATCTTGCCTAGAAAATCCAGAGATGCTTAGGAACAATATGATATGAACAATTTAACACTACTAAATCTTGCGAATTAAAAGATAGACAATAGAGCAAAAACCCATTGGGACTATTCCTCAAATTCTAACATACGTTTTGAAAGTTCAATTAGTGTCTAAAACACTAACGAATATTTAGACCCCCAATTTCAAATATAACCAATATAAGCTTATACCCAAACAATAGATGTGCAGAATAATAGGTACAAACAAAAACCCAAACAGATAAACAACTCTACACCATAATTAACCACAACACAGCAGCAATTAAAAGGCAAGAGTAAGGGTTAGAGAGATGCAAATACAAAGGTAACATCGGCACGTGTTATCGAAGAGGAAACTGAAGAACTCGACGAAAAACCTCTCCACCACCTTCCAAGTGGTAAAATGATCCACTAAAAAATAAAGTTGGGATACACGAATAGCAATAGACCCTCTAAGCCTAATTTACCCAATGCACCTAAGCCCTCCAAGCTTCTTACTCCAACAGGGTTAAGCCTAACTGTGTCTTCTTTAGATTCCAAGATCCCGTAATAAGCTCATTGCATCAACCAAGTGAATTGGTCATCTCCGAACTGCTTCCCAAACACCAAAATACCTCTTCACTAATATGGGTGTGGTGAGATAAGGATTTGCAAATGTACCTCTCAAGGATATGTCAATGGAGAATTTGGAGAATCAAATGTCTAATATTGTGGATGAGTTAATCTTGGTTTTCTCTAGGGTTTTTCTCTCAAAATTCACTCTAGAAGCTCTCTACATTTCATGGGTATAAGGGTATTTATAGTAGTGTACGTGAGGAATGTGATAGGTCATTTTTCTGCATAACAGGATATTCTGGCGACTTAGTCTCGCGAGTGGGATGAATCATGAGATAATTGCCAGGCCAGACTGTACTTTTTGTCCTGTAGTGCTCCAGCTGTCATGACCCTTTAGTTTCCTGCATGCTTCACACGTGTGGCATTTTGGCGAGTTGCCAGTCGCGAGTCACTCGCGAGATCCAGTCGTGAGAATCCTCTAATGCACACACACTTGAGTTTCTTCATATTCTCTCACACATAACCTTTACATAATTCCCACCTAAATACAAGGTATCTAATTGCTAAATTAAAGTAAATTTGACACGAAATAAAACCAACATATGATCGAATGAATTCAACCTTACACATTCAATAGCTTGTTAAATTGCAAGTCATGTTTTGCTTTCCAACTGTTGATACCCAAAAAATTAGAAGAGCTAGTTCACCACAAAAATATAAAGGACCCATGGGAACAAGCTTATGAAAGAGGCTGAAGAACCGCGAAGAATAGGCAAAAGCCCAATAGTAAAAGGAGAAAAGAGGAAACCTTGGATAAGGTGCAAATGACCCAAGAAAGGGGTCCAAGGAAAAGGGTGCTCGAATGATACCCATAAGAAAGCCTAGCAAAAAAATGGGGCAAGCCCAATGGGTTTACCGAGGAAACGGCCACAAAGGGCCAAGTTCCCTTGGTAGGAAAGCTTGAAATGGACGAATGATCCCATAAGACCTTGGAATCTGATGGTGAAAACCAACTAATCCATGAGAGAAAGGTTCAAGGAACCTCGGCCAGAAGAAAAATAGTGAAAAAAGAAAGATGTCCAGCAAGTTTACGACTTTCAGGAAAAAAAGGGCCCAGTGCGTGAAGTCACCATCAAGACAAGAGAACCTTCAAAGTGTCTCTCTCCTAGCCCTGAGAAGGAACCTGTTCTCGTTGACCTCAGCTGATGCCTGGATTGTTTGCGAAAAACATCTTCTATGAAAGGGAAACGGTTGAAATACTTTCAAGGATGAGTTCCCAAGAAAACAAAACAAGAATAAGAAGAGGAAAGAAACATGCAGTGCCTTAATTCATGGGTAAACGGCAAAATCAAGACAGAAGGAGAGGACAGTAATTTTAGGTCCTCCAAAACTAGTATAAAAGGAGGAGAAATTAACCATGGAGGACAGAGCAACACATAGAGAAGATAGCAAAATAGAAAAACTAGTAAGAGCATTTTACTTGAAAAAATATTGGAATTTAGGTCGAGGTCCCTGAATCTTATTCGTAGTAACATCTGGGGTCTCCACATCGACCCAAGGATCCATGCCTTACAAGTCTTGGGAATTATGAGCTTTTTGTTCTTTCCCTTATAGGATTTGTACTTGGGTTCCATGCCTAATCAATAAGAGTTCACTGAAGAATTTATACTTATTAGTATTACCTCGCTTCCTTAGTTCTTGTAAAAATATATGTATATGTATGTTTTTGTGTCTTGGGTTTGTTTGTGCACAAATTGGTCTAGTAGAACGACCTAGCCTGGTCGTGGTGGGATCGAGCCTAGTTCCCTTAATCAGCATCTCATACTTTCTTCAGCCTTTCAATAGACCCATTGCTTCATATTGGGCTTGGACCTAAAGAACCATTCAAAAAAGGGCCTCACACCAACCAAAGATAATATAATTACAAAGCAAAGAACATGGATAAAGTTCATCACACCCTACATATATTTGGGCTTCTACTTCAGCGAGCTTGAAGGAAGAAGAGAAAAAGCTACCTAGGCTCTATTTGAGTCAACTCACAATTATACTAGATCAATTCTAAGAATGTCTTTAACATCTTTATAGGGTAGGTTACATGAGGAAGGACAAAAAACCACAAATACTAGAGCCCAAGCATATTGTATTACATAATTACCAACAGTTGCTCATGGCTGTAAAAGTTGAAAATAACTTAGTTTTTTTATTTCCCAAATATTTATATGATAGGAATGATTATGGAAATCTTGAAACAAAACAATATTAAAAAGAAAGAAAGTAGAAGAAAAAAAAGTCATGAAAATACATTGCAACCAATAAGACAATAGAGCAACTACTGTGAAGTTGATAATTGCTCAAAAAATTTCTTCATCATCTAAATCCCCAGTGAAAACAAATACATTTTCAAAACTATTCTATGTCAATTATGATATTAAATCCAATAAACACTTTCTAGTCAATAACAATGAAATGTTGTTATACAAATTTGAATAGAAAACAATTTTGGACTATATCGAATATGGCTGAGAGACAACATTCATCAATTTCACCAAATAAAACTCCCTAGAAACAAGACACCACATTTTACAAATAATCTTGAGTTTATTCAAATGACATTGATGAGGATAAGATTTTCACCCCTTGAAACCAACTACCCGACGCTTTACAATAGACTTGTCTGACATGACCCCCAATTTGAGCTTCCATCGACATCAACCAAAGCCAGTCATCCAACCCCATGAACAACTTGGCAACGAAAAAGGAGCCACTCCAAATTGACAACACCACCTCATGAGAGTCATCCAACCCCATGGACATTTAGGTGCCACATACGAAGCTCTAAATCACTAGCTCTGCCCAAAGTGAGTCATCCACCCTATGGACGACCGCGGTGCCCTTCATTTGAGAAAGGAGACTTTCCTAAATGGCCTTGTCCAACAAGTGTCAATTCTCCTCCTAAAAAGACTAACAGGGATAACCCCTCTACTTAACGACTAAGACTCTTCTGACAAGCAACCTTCTCGTCTGACACAAATAAGAGTTGTTTGACAAGAATACTTGACATTGGGACCTTAATCCTATCAGAATCTAAGTAAGGATGAAGTTACCAAGACTAGTGGCAAGAGCAGAGAAGCATCCAGCAACACAAAAGATCAAAGACTCACTCACAGAGCTGGTGATTCTATAACAGAGCATAAACGGCAAGGCTGCATAAGTGAAGGTTGATGTATACACGACTTGTAGTTTAGTCTGTTCAAGTATTCACTTAAGTGTTAGCACGTGGGAAGTTAGTTAAGGCCTGTAGCTTGCACGTGTAATAGTTTGTTAGTTCTGTTAGTTAGTTAGTTTTGTGTTCACACCTATATAAACCAGTATATATATGTATTGCTTGTATTCCAGAATCAATGAATGAAATATACAGTTTTCAATTTCTGAATTTGTGATATGGTATCAGAGCAAAATTCCTAAATTCCTATAGGATTTTTTTTTTTTGCATTTCTCTTTCTTGTCTTTCTCAATTTTCCGAGAAAATTTCTCTCTGTTCTTGAGAAAATTTTGTCTTCTGGAAATTCAGATTGATTCTTCAATCGCCAATTGTCATCTATGACTTCTGCTACAAATACAAATGATTCTACAGATGCTTCCACATCTGTGAATCCATCTTCTTCTCCAATGGACAACCCTATGGATAACCCTCTGTTTTTACATCATGCAGAGAATCCAAGTCTAGTCCTCGTTACACAGCCATTGTTAGGTGGTGAAAATTATGCAGCTTGGGCTCGTGCAGTTAGAAAAGCTTTACTCACCAAGAACAAACTAGGGTTTATTGATGGAACCTTGACTCTTTCATCACCATTGGTATCAACTCCTTCGAATGTGCAAGCATGGATAAGATGTGATAATATGGTTGGGACATGGCTAACCAATTCAGTCTCACCGAAGCTCCAATCAAGCATCATTTATGAAGATACTGTCCTAGAAATTTGGAATGACTTGAAGAATCGTTTTGCTCAAACGAATGGACCTAGAGTTTTCAATCTTCAAAAGGACATAGTTGAGCTTCATCAAGGTGAATTGTCTATCACTGACTTCTTTACTCAACTAAAGGTGTTTTGGGATCAATTACAGAGCCTTAGTCCGTTTCCTACTTGCACATGTGGTAAATGCATTTGCAATGTCAATAAGAAACTCACTGATTTACAAATGAGAGAATCTGTCATGAAATTTCTCATGGGATTGAATGATTCTTTCTCCCAAGTTCGATCTCAGGTTCTGCTTATGGATCCAATTCCATCTCTTAGTAAGGTGTACTCCTTGCTAATTCAAGAAGAGACACAAAGATCAGTACCTAATTCAGCTTTTGTCAAGGTTGATTCTACTGCTTTAGCTGCTAAATTGACCAATGAACATCTTGGTTCATTTCTTGGTGGTGCTGTTGGGAAAGGAAAGGAAAGACCAACTTGCACACATTGTGGCAAGACTGATCATACAGTGGACAAATGCTATAGAAAGCATGGTTTTCCACCAGGTTTCAAGTTCAAGAACAAGCCGTTTATGGCTCATCAAGTGTCTTCAGATATGCTAGTTGCTCCTGCTCCAATTGCTTCACCAATACATCATCAGTCTGTTTTCACTCCTGAACAGTATTAGCAACTTCATGCTTTATTTGGGGCTTCCACTTCATCCACTCCACCTTCTGCTCTAGTCAGGGATGCTTCAATGGCAAATGTAGCATCATCTTCTACACCTATCACTGCTCCAATGTCAGGTATTGACCTATCTCATAGTGTCTTCTCTGCACAAGTAGTGAATAGAAGAATCTATGATCAATGGACATGGGTGTTAGATACTGGGGCTACTGACCATTTTGTTTGCTCAGTTGATCTATTGACTTCAATCACTACTACTATACAATCCTTGGTCCACTTGCCTAATGGGGAATCAGCTCAAGTCACTCATATTGGCACTGTTATTCTTTCCCCTCCACTTACACTTACTAATGTTCTTTGTGTTCCCTCATTTAGTTTCAATCTATTATCTGTTAGTACACTCACATTATCTCAGCCTTATTGCCTTGTTTTCCTCTCCAATTACTGTTTTATTTAGGACCTTTTACCTTGGAAAATGATTGGGATGGGCAAGGCTGTTGATGGCTTGTATTTGTTACAGTGTGACAGTCTCCAACACATTCCTCCTTCTTCCCTTGCTGATTACTTCAGCAGTCATAAGTCCACTGCCTCTTTTCCTCCTTTTTCTGCAGCAACTTCTGCAGGTTCTGCATCATCCTCTCTTTGGCATGCCAGATTAGGACATCCTTTAGATATGAAGCTTAAAGCTTCAGGTCCTAGTCTTCCTTCTTTACAATTTCTTTGTAATAAGACTTGTCATATTTGTCCTATGGCCAAGCTTAAACGATTACCATTTCCTTTCAATAATAAAATCTGTGCATGTGCTTTTGATTTAGTTCATATGGATGTTTGGGGACCTTATTCAGTTCCTACTTTGGATGGCCACAAATATTTCTTGACCATTGTGGATGATGCAACCCGAGCCACTTGGCTTTTTCTTATGAAATCCAAATCTGATGTCAGACCTTTATTTCAATCCTTTTATGCTATGATTGTTACACAATTTAGTCAACATATTAAAGCCATTAGGACTGACAATGCCAAAGAGTTTGCCATGACTGATTTCCTTAGTTCACATGGCATTATCCATCAAACTAGTTGTGTCTATACCCCACAACAAAACTCTGTTGTAGAGAGAAAACACCAGCATCTACTCTCCATTGCTAGGGCTTTACAGATTCAATCCCAAGTTCCCTTGTCTTTTTGGGGTGATTGTGTTTTGACTGCTGCATACCTCATCAATAGGCTTCCTTCTCCCTTGCTACATGATAAAACACCTTTTGAGCTCTTATTTCATAAGCCCCCTGAGTACAATCATCTCAAAGTCTTTGGCTGCCTGTGTTTTGCCTCTACCATTGTTCATACCAGAAACAAATTTTCACCAAGGGCAAGAAAATGTGTTTTCCTTGGCTACCCGTGTAATGTCAAAGGTTATAAGCTTTATGACCTTGATTCTCATGTTGTCTTTGTATCCAGGGATGTTATCTTTCATGAATCTGTATTCCCTTTTGTGTCTTCTTCCAATAGTTCCATTCCTCTCAATTCCTTGCCCTTGCCATGTGCTTCACCTATTCCTCCCTTACATGATGAGGCTTTTCTGTTTCAACCTGCCACTTCTGCCTTTTCTCCTCATTCTATCACTCAAGTTCATCATAATATTGATAATGACTTACTTGATGATGTCCCAGAAGCTCCCCTTGATCCTATTGCAGATCCTATTCCCATTAGAAAGTCTACTAGATCCATTAAAAGACCTTCATACTTATAGGAGTTCCACTGCAATAATGTCACTTCTGTCCAGCCCTTGCCTTCTTCCCAGTCAGGTACATCTCACCCTCTTTCTTCTCATGTGTCATATCAGCATCTTTCTCCTTCCTATAAGACCTTCTGTTGTGCCATTTCTTCACTTGTTGAACCTCAGTTTTACTATCAAGCTGTCTCTGATCCCCAATGGCAAGCTGCCATGGCAGCTGAAATAGCAGCACTTGAGGCTAACCATACTTGGACCTTGACACCCTTACCTCCTGGTAAGAGGTCCATTGGCTGCAAATGGGTGTACAAAATCAAGTATAAGGCTGATGGAACCATTGAGAGATACAAAGCTAGGTTGGTGGCTAAGGGCTTCACCTAAAAGAAAGGCATTGATTACTTTGAAACCTTCTCTCTAGTAGCTAAAATGGTGTCTGTCAAGGTTCTTCTTGTTGTTGCTGCCATTAAGGGTTGGTCTCTTAGTCAATTAGATGTCAATAATGCTTTTCTTCATGGAGATTTGGATGAAGAGGTGTATATGGCTCTTCCACAGGGGTTTCACAGCCAGGGGGAGGTTGTTTGTAAGCTCAACAAATCCATTTATGGTCTCAAGCAAGCTTCTAGGCAATGGTTTGCAAAGTTTTCAAACACTCTAATTTAGCTTGGTTTCATTCAATCCAAGGCTGACTACTCTTTGTTTACTAGAAGACATGACAACATTTTCATGATTCTCTTAGTCTATGTAGATGATGTTTTGATAGCTTGCAATGACAAGGCTGAAGTGGACAAGTTTAAAATCATGCTGGATGATAAGTTCAAGCTTAAGGATTTGGGTAATTTGAAATATTTCCTTGGTTTGGAAGTTGCAAGATCAGACAAAGGAATTGCCCTTTGTCAACGGAAATACACCCTTGAGCTGCTCAATGATGCTGGTCTATTGGGCTATAAGTGTGCTAAGACCCCTATGGAGCACAACTTAAGACTTAGCAAGTTTGAAGGAGAAGAACTTAAAGTTCCCAGTCATTACAGAAGGCTTGTGGGCAGGCTCTTGTACTTAACAATTACAAGACCTGACATCACATTTGCTGTCCATAAACTCAGTCAGTTTATGTCCAAGCCAAGGAGACCCCATTTGGATGCAGCACATAGAGTGTTGCAGTATTTGAAAGGTGAACCGGGCAAAGGACTTATGTTTTCTTCCAACACAGACTTGCATTTGAAAGGATTTGCAGATGCAGATTGGGCTGCATGTCCTGACACTAGGAGATCCGTGACTGGCTATAGCATCTTCATTGGTGATTCTTTAGTATCTTGGAAATCCAAGAAGTAGTCCACAGTGTCAAGATCATCAGTTGAGGCTGAATACAAGTCCATGGCAGTGGCAACATGTGAGATAGTGTGGATTTTGTATTTTCTCAAAGATATTGGTGTGAATCATGACAAGGAGGCCTTATTGTTCTGTGACAGCCAAGCTGCATTGCACATTGGTTCCAATCCAGTCTTCCATGAGAGGACAAAACATATAGAAATAGACTGTCATGTGGTTAGGAATAAGGTGTTGGAAAAGGTGATTAAGTTGAATCATGTTAGATCAAATTGTCAGTTGGCCGATCTGCTCACTAAAGCTCTGAATTATAATCAATTTTCCATTCTTAGTTGTAAAATGGGGATGATTAATATACATGCACCTGCTGCTCTTGAGGGGGAGTATCAGAATCTAAGTAAGGATGAAGTTACCAAGACTAGTGGCAAGAGTAGAGAAGCATCCAGCAACACAAAAGATCAAAGACTCACTTACAGAGCTGGTGATTCTATAACAGAGCATAAACGGCAAGGCTGCATAAGTGAAGGTTGATGTATACACGACTTGTAGTTTAGTCTGTTCAAGTATTCACTTAAGTGTTAGCACGTGGGAAGTTAGTTAAGGCCTGTAGCTTGCACGTGTAATAGTTTGTTAGTCTGTTAGTTTTGTGTTCACACCTATATAAACCAGTATATATATGTATTGCTTGTATTCCAAAATCAATGAATGAAATATACAGTTTTCAATTTCTGAATTTGTGATAAATCCTCTAGATAGCTTGTCCAATAGGTGCCTTGAGCCACCCAACACATATCATAGGTGACCCACAATACGAGTCACACAGCTTCTCTGATCTTCCAGATGACCATAGCTCAGATGAAAGCACACTACTGGGAACCAGCATATATTGGCAATGCTAGTTGTCTGACTTAAGATACTAATTATCTAGGCCTCAGGATGATCACTCCTTGGTGCCAAAATATTTATGGAAAGTCTTGGGAATCACACCTAGAGAACTTCCCACTAATTCACCTTCTCTAGTTATAGGAACAAATCTCGAGAATCTCACCACAATTACTCCCATGCCTTCTGATAGGAACTCGGTGGATCCTAATTAGAATGGATAGGAATTATAGGAGAATTGATGAGAATTGTAGGGAAATTGACTTAATTCGAAGTAGTCACCCTCCATAGAAAAAGAGAGATTAAGAGAGAAAGATGCACTAATGCACTTAAGCAATGAGTTGGTTTATTCTTCAATGATGGAAATATGATTACAAGTAGGTATTTATAGAACCATAAAACTATTCTATTGACCCACATGACCTTATTCTAATGGTCATATTATTCCCTATGTGCATTAATAATTTAAACATGTGTTAATGTGATTAACATGCTTGTAATTGTAACTAACTAACCAACTAACTAACTAAATCCAATATTACAACAATTATTATCTATATATTTATAGGGGTTCCTAACATTTCCCTTCCCTTCAAAACACCTTGACCATAAGGTAGTGTTATGAAATGGCACCTTCATTAGGGGAAACTAGCCACTGACCCAATACACCAAAGCATCTTGACCGTTAATTACACGAATAGCTCCAAAGCAATGAATCACAGCCCATGACATAGGAGCATAACCCAAAGCAGTCGTATTGAACTTAACCTTCAACAATATAGATGAATGAAGGTGCAATATTACAAGCTTAACATTGGTACCAGCATAGAGAATCTTCTCACTAATTTTCCATAGACCATAATTAACAACTCCAATAATTGATAGCCTTGACTCCATGTACGTTGGAGATGCTAGTAATTTCCTTTTCATATCCCTATCCACATCAACCTTAATATTGAAAGGTCTTGCACACTTCAAAAGATCAGCAACACCGTATCTCTTCCCTGTACAATCAAAAGTAGAACTACCAATCTTGCTTCCCACCAAGTAATCTTGCTTCCTAGTATGTAAAGCCCTTGAATTAAGACTCGATTTCTTATAAAAGTTATGATAATCTTGGCTAAGAACCTGGCAAGTAATGCATTGCTGCTACCAAGAACACATTCTTGTGTATTTAGGACACCATAAGTTGATGTAGAATTCAATTTCTCATAATATTGTGATAATCTCGACTATGGAATCTATCATTTATCCCATCGCTATCACCAAGAAAAGAAGCATCTAATTCCTTGGCTTTGTGACAGTCACTAAGTAACGAGATTTGGCCCCCTAATGTAGATGTGTGGTAAGTCTATGTCTTCATTCTTGATTACATGAATAGACTCATTTGGTGAAACATGAGTTTGGCTAATGCCAATGAGCATTGGATCACTCACAAGAACAGGTGGTTCTTGAATAGTAGCCTTCAATGGATTGTCATAAGCAGTAGATTCAAATCTTACTTGTAGTGCTTGAACAAAGGCATCCCAACTAACAAATAACCTAATATCTTTAGCATCTTCAAACCACACTAATGCTTCCCCATCCATGTGAAAATAGGCCATTGGAAGCTTTTCATGATCTGGGGTCTTGTAATAGTTGAAGTATTTGTTTGCTTTATAAACCCAAGCAGCATGTTCTTCACCCCTGAACCTAGGAAAATCAACCTTGATTGATTTTGGAAAAGTTATGGCTAGAGCAATGCTTGATATATGATTCTCATTGGACCGAAGTGTTTGGGGTTGTTGTCTTCTTGTTTCTACATTAGATAATTTCTTCAAAATGATACTAAGTTGTTTCCGAACTTCTTGAAAGTTGGAAATAGCTTCGTCTAGAAGTATTGTAGATTGAGTTTCAACCACGACTTTAGGATGAACGACTCTGATACCACTTATTAGGAACCCGGTGGTTCCTAATGGGGATGGATATGAATTATAGGGGAATTGATGAGAATTTTAGGGAAATTAACTTAATTCGAGGTAGTTACCTTCCATAGAGAAAGAAAGAGATTAAGAGAGAGAGAGATGCACTAATGCACTTAAGCAATGAGTTGGTTTATTCTTCAATGATGGAAATGTGATTACAAGTAGGTATTTATAGAATCATAAAACTATTCTATTGGCCTACATGGCCTTATCCTAATGGTCCAATTATTTCCCATGTGCATTAATAATTCTAACATGTGTTAAATGTGATTAACATGCTTGAAATTGTAACTAACTAATCAACTAACTAACGAAATGCAATATTACAACAATTATTATCTATATACCTATAGGGGTTCCTAACACCTTCCATCGTGCATTAGTTACAAAAAGATGAGGAAATCATGGGTGTTGGGTTATAGATTGACCTCGGTTAATTAATTCAATTACCCAAGTTGATTAATTAGGTCAAATTACATGCAAACCGTAGAGGCACAAACAAATCACTAAATATAATAATATGCAGTGGAAATTAAATGACACGGTGATTTGTTAACAAATGGGGAAAACCTCTTGCAAGGCAAAAACCCTATCGAGTGAATTTCAGGTCACCACTCCTACGAATTCACTAATCAACAATCAAGCGGTTACAAGTATGAGGAATCTTACCACTACCCTGGCCTATCCCAAAATACCAACCTATAGTTGGACCTTCATTCCAATACTCAATTGGACTCGATCTTGTAGAAGACTTCTTCTTTTGCATAAATCCTAGTACGTGACTAACTCCAACAATTTAATTGATTGTTGTTGGTTGCAAAGTTCTTCACTTCAAAGACATTAAAGATTAGGAAGCACTTAGTTACAAAACCCTAAGGCGCACAATAGTAGTAACTTCTCACAGAGTATATAAGTTCTGAGTCTCTATTTCCGTACTTGATGACTTTTAAAATAAGCGTTTTATATGACTAGGATTGTAGAGAGAGAAACCCTATTCATCAAAGTCATCACGGGCCGAAATTCAGATTTAAGAATTCTGAATTTGCAAGTCTCGATAGATTGAGCTTGTGTCAAGCTCTCTCATTAAACCTCGATAGTAGCTAGTGTCGAGCCTATTGTTGAGTTTTAACGAAACAACTTTTCTTCACTTCTTTCTTGAATCAATTTTCATGTCTTTAATGAAACCACTTGTAAAGTAAACTTCACACACTTGATGATACATTAAACCCAACTTAGATCTACCCAATTACAAGTAAAGTGCATTTTGTTAAAGGATTAGCCAATAGATAGAAAATATGACCCTAACAATGAGGATATATTCAACTATGACTCCTACAATCCAAGGTATGAGTCACAAACTCTAAAACTACAACCATTTAAACTTATTTGGGTTAATGTGAAACTCTAACTTAAGCATCGGAGAAACTTAGGCCGGCACCCCACCGATGCCTTTCAATAGCATTCTTCCTTCTTGCACGTCTTTTAGTGCTCCCAATTGGACAATTGATTCACTGATTTTCTATGTTTCATTAAAAACCATCCACAGTCACAAATAGTTTTGAAAATATAAGAGCAAAAGAAAATAAAAGAAGCTAGCAAAAATGATTTTCTCAACAAGAGTTGTTAGTGTTTAAAATTAATGCTTTAAGAGAGAACACGATGCATCTTTAAAATTAAAATTTTAATTGAACTAAAAAAAGGGTAATTACTTGTATACACAACTAATTACAGCAGTTTTGGTTTGCATCCAAAGGCATAGATTATAACTATGTTGACTGTCCATTTCATATTTATGGTAAAGGATTTCAAAATCCAAACCTATATACTAAATGGAACAAGTCTTGCAACTTTCAATAGGTTCAACGTTGAAATGGCTCCTTTCGCAGAGTAACCAACCAAATCTATGTACTAGTTTAACTGCTTAAAAAGGGCCTCATACAAAACCATCAACCAAATAGTAGCACGGGTCAAGATAAGAAGTAACCAAAATGACCAAACTTAAAGTGGGAAAAAGAAATATATACAAAACTGCATTTATGAATGAGTAGAAAGTAAATAGTACCGTGAGACCCATTTTTAATATTTTTTAATACGTGAACAATGTATGCACAGTGCGTGAACAGTGCATACACTGTTCATAATAGTAAATATTGTCTCCCAAAGTCAACAAATGCGGGCAAAAAAAAAAAAGGAAAACGTAAAACTTGGAAACGTGGACGCAGGATTCAGTTGAATCCAAACGCACACTAAGTACTAAAGGGATGAAATTACAAGAATTGTTATGATATTAAAATATTATAACAAATATGAGATTTCTAACAATTTTACTGGGTCTATTACATTAGTGGTTAAATTAAACAACAACTAAATTTTCTTAGATACAAGTACAAGTTCATTGGCCTACTGACCTGAGCAGCAAAGTTAGTCCGTGTTTAATAATATTATATTTATATATGCTTATCCCTATAGAAGAAAAATGAAAAACATAAAATGATATGATTTTTTTTTTTGTTGTTGAGAGAAACATAAATGATATGATAAGAAAGGTTTTTCAAATGATTTGACTATAGGTTTGTATAATATCATGGAAATAAAATTTCAATGAATGCCGAAATGGAAGTTTTTGGGTCACGCCGCTTAATATTATTATTTATTTGAACCAAATGGGAACAAGGAATCGTCACTCCTACTAAATTTCTTTTGTTGGATAAAGAAAGACTAGTACGTGCCAGTTGCCAGTTGGCACCCACATCTTTTATTTTTGGGAAACTGATCTCATTCTTTGCCTATATAAAGAACCTCACTCTCTCCTTAAGGAATCAACCTTAAGTTCCACCAATACTCTTTAGTAGTGGTCCTCTATTCCTCCCCAGCAATTCTAATAGCAAATTTAAGATGTGGTCTATTTGGCTTTCTGTTATTAGCTTGCTTATTGTGATTTCCACGCATTGGGTTTATAGGTGGAGGAATCCTAAATGTAATGGAAAATTACCTCCTGGTTCTATGGGCATCCCACTTATTGGGGAGACCCTTGATTTTCTAGTGTCAAACAACTCACTGGACATCCCACCTTTTATCAAGAAAAGGATGATGAAGTAAGCCCCCGACAATGTGTATGCAACCTTTTTTTCTTTTTTTTTTCAAGAGTCTTGTGTCTTAACTGATTGACACATGTTGATATTTCCAATAGAGACATATATCTTTGATTGTATTATTTATGCTTGTTTGAAATGGGTTCCTCATTTGACTAACTAATCATCTTCTCTCTTTTCCTAACTCGTTTTCTTTAGTAATTTTTTTTTTCACTGTTATAAATATGGGCCATTATTAGCTCAAAAGGTCTACTACCACAACAATTTTTATAACTTTTGCCGTAGTTTACCACATGGGTAAGTTGTGGCAAAAATTGTAGCACACTTATTGTTTTTAGCTATATGCAATCTTTTGCATTTTGGTTATGTTTAACCTATGAACATCAATATAAATATATATATATATATATATATCATCTTGTTCTAAATAATCTGTAATTTATTTATTTAATTTATGTTGGTAATGTTTTTTAGATTTGGGCCAATATTTCGGACAAGTTTGGCAGGACGGCCAATGGTGGTATCATCTGATCCTGAATTCAATTATTATGTTTTTCAACAAGAAGGAAAATTGGTTGAACAGTGGTATATGGACTCCTTTGACAAGCTTATTGGCCAAGATGTAATGACAAGAGTTAGTAGTCATAGAAATATTCATAAGTACCTTCGGAACTCAATCTTGAGTCATGTTGGTCCTGAGGCTCTCAAGAACAAGTTGTTACCTCACTTAGAGGATGCGATAAGTCAAAAATTGCAAGGTTGGTCTAAGCTACCCAGTTTGGAAGTGAGGAAAAGCCTTGCAATTGTAAGTTCTTATATTAATCCAGGGATCTTATAATGCTTGTAAATTTGCATGATAGTTACAAAATAACAAAGTTTTCCTTCAAATAGAGCCGGAGGAATCTCCTCCAACTCATGAAGTTGCAGTTCAGAAGACTATCCTTGTTTATTAAGTCACATAGCCACATGATTATTAAGTCATGTAACTAAAAACATACGTGAATAGTATTAAGTTGTCAAGTACTGAATTGGAGGAACATTTTTACAAAATGGTTTGGAGGAAAGATTCTATTTGTTATAAAAACTTTTTGCATTTGAAAATAAAAGAATAAATCTAAGTAAATAATGGCATGGATAAATTTACAATAACAGTGAATTTAGGTTTATTATTATTATTATTACTATTTAATTTGTTTTGGTTTTTTGATCACTTGAAATTGAAATAGCTACTACAAAAGATACTTATCACCTTTCTTTTTATGCAGATGATTTTTAAACTTACAGCAAAACTATTGATGAGTTATGACGCAGAGAAATCCGGAGATAATATTGATGATTTTTTTAGTAACTTCATGGAAGGATTTATGAAATTACCTATAAACATTCCTGGTACTGCTTATCATAAATGTCTACAGGTATAATTCCTTCAAAACACCTAACACTTTTCAATTGCAAAACATATGATATCTCTTTTTTTCACTCTAAAATTTATTTAAATTTAATCTAATATAGTGGCACAATTGTCATACAGAATCGACAGAAGCTGGTAAACTTGATGACTAAAATATATGAGGAGAGAGCGTAATCCCGAAATTGGCAAAGGAGATTTTCTTGATCAAATTTTGATGGACATGAAAACTGAAACATTCTTGACAGATAAATTCATAATCTATGTGATGTTTGGGATTCTCCTTGCCAGCTTTGAGACTATGTCCTCAACTCTTACATTAGCTATTAAGTTACTTAGCGACAAGCCAAAAATGGTGAAAGAATTTACGGTTAGTGACACAAAGAGGAGCCAAATTTTCTTGAATTAGATTTAGAAAATGCCCCTTTTGTGTTTAATACTACTAAAAAGAACAATTTTTTTTTTTTTTTTTGGAATTAGGAGGAGCATGAAGCAATTCTTAAAAGTAGAGAGGATGCCAATTCTGGACTCACATGGAAGGAATACAAATCTATGACATTTACTCATAACGTGAGTAGATAATTTCACTTTTTTTTTTTTTTGGGCATATTTTAAGTTTCTTATTTAATTTCCTAAATAAAGGGGCTCTAGCTATTGACAACATTTCTTACCGTCCATTGAATCGGAAAAATAGGTTGTCAATGAATCACTTAGGCTGGCTAGTGTTCTTCCGGGGATTTTGAGAAAAACAATCCAAGACATTGAAGTAAATGGTAAGCTCAAAATCAAATTGGTCTGGTCTGATGTCAACATCAATATCGACATCTTTGATCCATAATGATTCTTTTTTTTTTTTTCCCTCTTATCTTTGATATATGAAAAGAATACTTGATATTATACATTAAGATAAATAAATAAAAAAACACTTTCATTTTAGGATATACAATTCCAAAAGGCTGGTGTCTTATGGTGGTTCCTTCTGCCATTCAACTGAACCCAAACATTTATGAGGACCCTCTTAGCTTCGATCCATGGAGATGGCAGGTGTGTTGAAAAAAACCCTTGATACTCATTACTCACCACTCACCGCTCACCATGCATGATCACCCAATCTAACATGGACTGAATTTTGGTGGGGTTACCTAAAACTATCTTCTTAGTTTTTGCTGAATTTCATTCACTTTGATCTAAAAGGGTATCTCAGCGAACGTCACAGCAAAGAACTTCATACCTTTTGGAGCAGGCATGAGGACATGTGCAGGAGCAGATTTCAGCAAGGTTTTTATGGGTGTCTTCCTACATGTGTTAGTCACCAAATACAGGTGCTTCCAAGCTCTTAGTCTTAATTAACTGCATGCATATATATCACTCTAGAACTGGCTTTTCAATTGTATTAGTAGTATCAGTATGCATGTACGATCCAGGGTTTAATAAAAAAATCATACATAAAATAATGATATAATTGAAATTAAATGATAATATAGAAAGTAAAAATAAAGGAACAAAATTACTAAATGTAAAGTGGTGAAAGCACATTATGTGAAATTGAATTTTTTTTTTTTAAAAACTAAAAAAGTCGTGATAGATTATTAAAATAATCTAAAATGAATAATAAACTTGTCTTAAATTTGTCAAAACTTTTGGCCATAAAGTTTTATTTTGGAATAATAGTTTAAATTTTGTGAAACTTTGATAATAGATTTTTACTTAAAACAAACTATATTAATTATTTTAATTATACTTATAGTTCAACACGTGGAAAAAAAAACATGTATAACACTTCCATTTAGTCACATAATGGACGCAGGATATGTAAGATCAAAATTCAATTATTAAAACAAAAAATTATGGTGGATAATTAAATAATTAAAAAGGAATAGTGAAATTTCATTTGAATTTTTTTGATATTTGGTAATTATTTTTTAATTATAGTAATTATTTAAATTTCTTGAAACTTAGGGCAAGCCACTTGGTGCAGCAATAGTTTCTAGGTCCCATATTAGGTAATTCAAGTAATAACTCTTTAATAAAGAAGTATACTTGAAAAAAAAAAAAAGTAATCACCTGACATAGTTTTAACTTTTATGACCCAACTTTTATTATATAGTACACGAAGTAAATGATTTGAATCATGTGTAGGTGGACTATAATAAAGGGTGGAGAGGTGATGCGGACTCTTGCTTTAGGATTTGGAGATGGTATTCACATTCAGGTCTTAACAAAGCATGCATGATAGCTGTATTTCATCATGAAGATCGCGGAGCAAGACAACCATAATATTATATGTTAATTAAGTTGTTTGTATTTTTGTAATATATAATACATGTTTATTCCCTAAGGTATGTTTGGAACGGAGGAAATGGAACAAATAATAGGGGGCAATGCCATTAGGATATATTGTAATTTAGTAAATTCTGGTTAGCTTCCCATCTCTTCTCTCCTCGTATCCTCCCATCTCTCTCAATCCAAACATAGAGTAAAATTTCAATTATTATTGTATTGTCCACATTATTTAAAAAAGAAAAAAGAAAAAAGTAAGGGTTTTTAAATAAAAGGAATTGTCTTTCCTCTTATAAGAATCTCTCTCCCTTTGAGAGAGAGAGAGAGAGATTTTTAACTTGAGGAACAAATACAACTTCGAGCGAATTAAATGGGTTCAATAATGCCTTAGTTAAGAGGATTTTTTTTTTTTTTTTTAATTTTTTTTTAAGTCTAGGAGCTAATCACGAAATACAAGATAACAATAATGGAAGTATGGAACTGATGCAAATAGAATTAACAACTAAGACATTGAAGAAAACTTACTTGCAGTAATCGAAAAACTTGATACAAGTATCAAAGAACTAAATTACAGTACTACTTGTTAGGACATATGTGTTTCACTTATTAGGAACATATGTAATTCTTTTATGTAATTGACTTATCCTTTGACAAAACACACTTTACTTGTATTTGGGTAGATTTAGGATGTCTTTAATTAAATACTTCAAAAAACCTTGTTTCAAGATCAAGTATTGAAGCCTTCAAGTCTGTTCAAGAAAACAAGTTCATTGTGCAAAATCATTAAATCTCGACAGCTGCATCTATCGAGCTTAAGGAAGATGTTCTACATTCGGTGTGCTCGACAGCTGCTCGACACCTTCTATTTGTCGAGATTTAAGATTTTCAGAATTCCAATATGATTTTCTTGGGATCCGTGAATTTGTCTTTGAGCTTTCTTTTCTCCTAACCCTAGACATATAAAAGGATCAGTTTAAGGGCCGTCAAACAGTTCACAAGTTGCATAAGCTTTGAGCAAACTCTGTTTAAGCAAATTGTGATCGGAGACGAAGTTCTTGCCTTAGTTCATCTCTTTCTCTTGAAAAAGTTGCTGTGTATGTGCACCGTAGGGTTTTGTGACCAAGCATCTTCTTGATCTTCATCGTGTGGATGAACTGAAGAACTTTGCAACCAACAGCCTTCTTAGTTGGTGATTGAAATCGTGTATTGGGATCCGCGCAATTGGTTAGTCATGTACTTGGGAGTCGTGCATCGAAAGGAGAACTGTCACTACAGAACAAGTCCAATTGGGTATTGGGGTAAGAGTTCAACTGTAGGTTGGTAAGGTACTTGGATTCCTTTACTTGTAACCGCTTGTTGTGATAATAGTGGAGTTTCGGGAGTGGTGACCTGAAAATCACCCGGTGGGGTTTTTGCCGTTAGATTTTCCCCATTCGTAAACAAATTACCGTGTTATTTATTTTCCGTTGCATATTTAGTTTATTGGTGATTTGTTTGTGCTACCACGCGTTTGCATGATAAATCGATTAATTAATAACTTGGCTAATTAATTAATTAATTTCTATCACAAGGGGTCATTCAGTTTGTGGCCTATCACTACTTGTATCAAAGTAGATGACAACAAATAAATGTCGAGGTATTGATGTTGGATGATGGTGTCATTTCCCTTCTTTAGTAGCCTCATTTTATAAGCAAAATGGGTAGTTATTTCACCAATAATAACTTTATAAGTCAGGGGAGTAGTGTCTTATCTTCTTAATAACCATCTTTCTTTATCTTCTTGTCTTCCACCTTCTTCTCTAAAAGTAAAAATAAAAAACTCTTCCACTTGAGTCATGTATGGCTAGTACTCTGACAAACAATATCATACTCCCAAAAAAAAAAAAAAAAAGTGACAAACAACATTTATTGCCACATGTAAATATGTAATTTGATTGTGTTATTTCCTAATTCAACCTAATCAAATTTAGCTTATCAAAAGCAATGTTTTGAAATCCCTATCATTAGAATGACCAAACTTTTCCATTCTAATACATAAATTTCCCCAAAAGCTAGGACGTTGTACCTCCCAACTTGTGATGTACAAACGCCACATTGGTCCAAACGGTATAGTTTGTCTTTTACAAAAACGCAAGAATGATCAATCGAGTCTTAGGTGAAGGGGTGGTAGGTTCACCACTATGTACACGAATCCAGAGGACCGCGATCCATGGCTACAATTACCATGGTCTCCGGGCAACATACACAATTTATATATCACAATTCCAATCATGCAAATGATGTTATGGCAAGCAAATACAACATATTATTAAAAGCAATAAACAAACAAATGACATGGTTGACCACCATAATTTAAATTGGAGTCTAGCCTTCAACATCCCTAGTGGAGTCGCCACTGTGAATGACCACGACCCCGGCCCACCAATTTTTTCTCAAACTAGGCCTAACCTGCGCGAATGGGAGGGATCGTGATGCTCAAAATGTCGAATTCATTGTAAAATGTACTCACCCCTAGTTCAAGGGTTTTACATGGAGTCGCCACTTATTTAATTTAAATGGAAAAATAAGAAAACCTTCTCTATAAAAAATGCTTCTGTTGTATTATTATATATGACAATTTACACCAATTTTGTAACAAAAATTTACTATGCTTTTTTGGTCCTAGATACAATTTAAGAAAGTAAATTACATTACTTTGTTTTCTAGTTACATTCTAAAAAATGTAAAATTGCATATATAAGAGCCTAGTCTAAAACTTTTGATCTTGGTTCGAAGGCTAATTTACGAGATGAGAAAGGATTAAGCACTCATCTCACTCAGTAAAACCAATCTCCTAGGTTAAGATGGCCAATATCATGTCATGTCAAACAAATGCAAATAATATATCACATAAACATGTTAATTTGCAAGAATTGTAAACAAACATGTGTTGGGGAATTTAATGTAAAGAGAAACGAAAAGTGAAATTCGTTTGATAACAATGTAAATGTAAAGAAATCAAGAAAGTAATGGCATGTTCATCCAAGAAGTTAATGTAAAACAAAGAATTCCTAACTTAGACATGTTTATCCAAGCATGTTTAATAGATCATAAAATTAGATATGATCATCCAATCATGTTATAAAAGGTAAATAATAACTTAGAAGTGTTCATCCAAGCATGTGAAGGAAAACAAAGAATTGTCATGTTATTTGTTATCCACACAATAGCAAAGAGAAAAACAAAACATTTAAGCATATTTGATCATCCAAGTAATTATGAGAAAAAAAAAAAAGTAAAGAAAAATCCCTTAGACATGTTCATCCAGAGAAAATCAAAATATTTAGACGTGTTCGTTTAAGAATTTTAAAAAAAGAGTAATACTAACTTAATACTAAACCCAATACAATAAAATCCCACAAAATACAAGGAACAAAATTAAAGCAATTACAACACTTTTTGTCATGGAATAAAGCTAGTATAAGACATAGTTGTAAATCACAACTTTACAACTTGAATGTATTGTAATAAGAATTTGTACAACAATCCCTTTCAAATATGATATTTCACAAATGAATCTCCTAGGTTGTTAGAATTTGTACAAAGGTCCTTTTTAGAGTTGACTTTCACAGATGAAACCCCCTAGGTTGTTAGAAATTTTACAAAGGTC
Source organism: Quercus robur (assembly GCF_932294415.1). Classification (NCBI taxonomy): domain Eukaryota; kingdom Viridiplantae; phylum Streptophyta; class Magnoliopsida; order Fagales; family Fagaceae; genus Quercus; species Quercus robur. The sequence goes on along the minus strand of NC_065535.1, from coordinate 36,991,603 downwards.
CATTTTCAAAGTTGGATTTTACAAATTTGTCATCAAAAAGAATTTAAAGAATATCTCCAATGGAACAATACCATGACCCTTGGTTCAGAGATGAGAGCCACCAAAAATAGATAGAAACAAAGGCAAGATCCACAAAAATTAAATTGAGATAGAGGCGAAAGCCACTAGCACGACTTCCTTAGGGACGTCACCCTTAATCTCTCAATAAGCACCCTAACTTTGATATGATTATGTGAAGGTGGTGGAGAGGGTTCTCCCCAACATTTGCTTGAATGCCTTGTTTGTTTTGTTTTGTTTTTGTATGACTTAAGATAGTGAGTCACCCACTACTTGTGTTTGTAGTGGCACCCTAGTTCAAGATAGTGACCCTTTTGATACCCAAAGGAGCAAGTAGCACCCTGTAGGATCCAGTATTTGAATCCCACTCAACTTATAGAGTTGCACTTGCCCATGAATGCGTGTTGTTTGCTGCATCCGTGGGTTGCGGTTGAGCCATACATCAAAACAAAATAATTTTATTTCTTTAAAGATTTTGATTCATTTAGCAATACTAATGAATTCAAAAGAGAAGCAACTGTTGACACCCCACTTTGCACCCTTTATGACTTAAACCTTAGTTCCATAGTGAATGGCATTACCAACAACACTATTTGACTAGAAGGAGCTTTTAATGCATTAAAGCCTACATGGAACCCTAATCTTGTTTACGCAAGAACAATATTTTGGGTACGCAGCCTTAAGGTTGGATACGTAGGTAGTAGGTACATGAGCCTGCATACGCAGGTTAAAGCTAACAGAGCTTGGTAAAAGAAGGTTTTTAACAAAAATTTGTGTAAAGTTAATCCCATATTGCTTGGGAGTGGCCTTGAACCCCCTCTTAAGCAGTGTAAAAAACCTCCTAAGCATATTTTCCAAAAGACACCAAAATCACTAAAAAAAAATTATGATCAAGAGGAAGTTTTTCTTTAAAACACCTTTTAGTCAAAATATTTTCTTTGCTAGGACCATTTTTGGTATAAGTATATAGTTAAATGTTTACCAACCAACTGTGATATATGTGGGTTAGTTTTGATAGATTAACTAAAATGAGTGGTCAAAGTCAAGTCTTTAACTTTTGTTTTTAGGTTTTTTTTTTTCTTCTTTTTTAATTCAATCGCTTTAATTCTATTTTTAGTTTTATTTTAGTTGTTTATTGCTTTCCTAGGTTAGTAACATATTTAGGAGTAGTGTAATGTAGTTATAGAGTAGTTCTAGGTTTTGGGTTTTGGGTTGGGCTAGGTTGCATATGCAAGCATCCCATATTACTTTGTTCTTCTGTTTCCTTTTCTTTGTTTGTTTTTCAGGAACATGTTTATGTTTTTGTGAATGCTTAGAAACATTTATTAGGTTTTGTGGATGCTTAGAAATGTGCTTAAGATGTCTATAACAGATGAATGAACATGAACATGCATATGAATACAATCATGCATTTGAACATATGGTGTTTTGGTGATGCAATAAGTAAAAACATGTTAACATGATCACACATGTTAAGATAATGAATGCAATGAATGAGATGTGAAATGAAATGAATGAATGTGATGAATATGATGCATGTGACGAATGTAATGAATGAGATATGTGAATACTTGCTGTGAATGTGATGCAATGTATGTTGTGAATATGTTGTTATGGGATGAGATGAGTATGTATGGATGCAACACATGTTATAAGTAGGATGAGAATATGCAATGTGATGCATGCAACTAATATGTGACGTGGTATGACTATGATAACATGTTGTATACAATAGGGTGCCAGTGTGAGTGTGTTTGTTTGCTTGTTTAGGATAGCTCATTAGGGGATTTATTGATAAAACTAGGTTATGGAATATATTGAGTGGAGGCCAATCTACATACCAGGCGGAGTTCGATGTCTAATACCTTCTCATCATGGTTCACTAACTCCAGACTTAAAAGTATGGTGCGTAGACTTCTACAAGGGGTCCAAGTTGGTTCTAAACCTAAACCAAATGAAGACTCCCTCCCAATCCTCTACCTCAATAGTCTATTCAACCTAGGCGTACTTTTCAAGGAAGAGTAAAAAATAAGAAAGCGAGCCATGAGGTACCTGCATGTGCGCAGGGTGGTGCATCATACCTAACAACATTAGTAGAGGTTGACCCATGGGTTGGGTAGAGACTCCTAACCCTCCGCTTTAATGGTCCATTTGGCTGATCTGTACTCCTCGATAAAGAGTAAAAAATAAGAAAGCGAGCCATGTGCTTCTTGCGTTCGCACAAGGCAGTACGCTCACACCTAACAACATTAGTAGAGGTCAAATCATAAGTTGGGCGGGCTTAGGTGCCAAACATCTTTGTTAGAGACTAAAAATGATCGTTTTAAATTTCAGGGACTATAACCAACATTGAATTTTTGTCGTTTCTCCAAAAAAAAAAAAAAAAAAAGGAGAAATTTTTTTTTCCTTCCTTATCCTTGAAACCAACTAATTTCCTCTGCTATATTTGGAAAATGAGCAAATAAGGTTAATCTGTTACTTTCTTAATTAAATTCAAGGAAATTTTTTGTAGAAATTATTAGTTGCGCACCACAAGAGAAAAAGTTGAGGATTACATTGTTGTTTTTTTGAATTGCATTTGTAATCATTGTGATTTTGTTGGATTTAATTGAAAAAGTAATGGATTATGGTATTTGCTAATTTCCAAATATAGAAGAGAAAGTTGGTTGGTTTCAAAGATAATGGAAAAATTGTGAACAATTCCAAACATAGAGAGAGGGAAAATACTTTTTCCACAAAAAAAAAAAAAAAAAAGAGAGTATGTAGGTCATAATTTTTTCTTTGAGAAGTATTTTGTTCTTCAATTAAAACAAATTTGTAAACTTTTTTTTTAATAAGAAAAATGTCTTAACTAGAATAATATTTTTAAAGCAAAAATGTAAAGTGCACCTTTTAAGTTTAACCAAAATTTATTTCACTCCTCTAACTTTATTTTTGTTGAATTGAGTTCTTTAAGTTTTAATTTTATTCAATTAAGGTCTTTTTGTCAATTTGTGTTAAATTTTTCTTCTAAAAAAAAACCCTATCGTTAAATTTTATTTATTTATTAATGAAAATCCAGAAAATAATTTTCAATTATTAATTGAATTTTTTTAATTAAAAAAATTTGAAGAAAAAAGTAAAAATTTGGATACTTAATAGCATCATCTATCGAAATTTGATGGAGAGACTTTAATTAAATGAACTTGAAACTTAGATGAATCAATTAAATAAAAGTAAAATTAAAGGATTGAAATAAATTTTTGGTCAAATTTAAAAGATTTTAATTTACATTTTTGCCGATTTTTAATTAATAAGATCTAGAAAATGTTACAAAATGAAAGACACGGTAACGTTGCACATAATAGTCAAATTCAATGTAATCAAATCAAACGCAGTAAATTTTATTAAAAAAAAAAAAAAAAACGCAGTAAAGGTATCAAAAATAATCCCCCCCCCACCCAAAAAAAAAAAAAAAAAAATCATCAAGCAGTATCATGGCATTTGATTTGGGTTTCACCCTTGCACTTGTACTTGCACATATCAAAAGCCTTGATATCTCTCTCTCTCTCTCTCACATTCTTTCTCTCTGTGGCTATCTGGGTACGTAATAGAGCGAGCCCCGCTGTATTTCTTTGTAGCTTTCTCAAACAAACCAAAAATTATCAGACTTCTAAATTACTCATAAAAAAAAAAAACCAGAGACAATAGAGAAACCTCACAAATCAAATCACAAAGTCACAAGACTCACAACAACAACAATAACAGAAGCACCGACTTCAAACTTCGATACATACTTGTTTTTTTTTTTGTTTTTTTTTTTGCGTATATTGCTCAGTCTCAGCCACACACACCACTAGAAGAAGAAGAAGAGCAAAAGAGGAATGCTAAGGAAGAAGAAGATGAAGCAGCGCTTCACCTTCTTCTCCTTTTGCTGATGATTCATGGCCTCTTCTCAGCATCGCTGCGTTTTTGGTACTCTCTCTCTCTCTCTCTCCCCTCTTCTATTTATCTGTTTGATTGTCGAGAAATCTTGCAATCTTAAAACATCGATCCAATTCAAAAGATTTTCTTTTTATAAGGTTTCGATGGGCAATCAAATGGGAAATTTGTGAAATTTTTTTAATTGGTGTGGAATTTGATGTGGTTACAGTTGGGAACATACCATATGATGCCACTGAGGAACAGCTTATAGAAATCTGCCAGGAGGTTGGTCCTGTTGTGTCTTTCAGGTCAGTTTTTTTATTTACTTATTTTTTATTTTACAAAACCCTAAGAAGTGATTTAATTTAAAATTTGTAGATCTCTTTTTTTTTTTTTTTAATCGCGGATGGAATTGGATTGAATCGTTGAAGAAACTTAGGTACAGTACAATAGATTTCCCAATTGAATTCAAACACTTAATTGTATTGACCAATAAGACATAAATAGTGTTATCCTTTTCAAGGAGAATCAAAATTCAAAACAACTAAGTGTTTGAATTCAATTGGAGAATCTAATTTACTGCACCTAAAGTACTGTTGTACCTGAGTATTATCCTTAGTTTAGTATGCTTAAATTGAACATGAATTACATTGATCTGGAGCTGGAAACTAATTAAACTTTATGGGTGGGTTGAAAGAAAAGGTTTGGCTGAAGTGCTATGTCGTTAAAGTTATGACCACAAGATTTCATGCTAGTTTAGTCTGGAACTTACATGTTGCGTCAAGTGTCAAGTTTGGAACCCATATGTACTTGTGAAATATTAGATGGGGTAGATGTTACTTAGAATGAAACATTAATGGATTCTTTCAAGTGATTGTATGCCTAGAACAGGGTATTTGTATGTAAGCACTAGGCAGAGTTTAATTGAGTTGCTTGATTTAGGGTGTGGTATGAGTTACATCATAAAAGGCTGGGAATGAGAATTTGTTCTACTGTTAAAACATACACAAATACACACATATTCCTCTCTTGTGTCAAATTATCATTTTCAACCCCTATGGCTACAACACATACTAACCTTAAAAACATCACCATCTTGTGTGCACACCTTGCTTGTCTCTTGCTTTCTAATAGTGGTTATGGATAAGGATACAGAGGGTGTCTAGATGCATTCCTTGGTTAAGGAAACAACTACACTATAATGTAGGATGTTGCTTGAAAATGAGGTTTAGATTCTTTTAGAATATCGGATGATAGATACAGTGAGCGTAATCTGAAATGATGCCTTTTTTGCCCTTGTAAATACAAGGTGAAAGGTGTGGTGGTGGGTTATCCACCCCATGCACGTTTTTTGTAGCATAAAAGCTGCTGGATGATCATGTCAAAATACTATTTGCAAGTTAGGGCAGCAGTCTTTGATGCTTTTATAGATGAGTATATTCAGTATCATGTATTTCATACCTTATCCTATATTTATTAGTGTTGTCATGCATCCATCTTAACATCCTCATCTGTGCCATACATTGTATAGACATGGTTGGTCTGTTAAAATTTGTTTTTATCTCAATCTTGTGGTAATGTATCGTAGTCATGATATTGAACCCCAAACCAAAAGCTTTGTACCAAGTATGTTTCTTTCATTTGATCTCAAATTAGCATGATAAATTTGAATTTGTGACATATTTTGCCATAAATCATTTGGCTTATACAGAAGGGGTAAATTAGTCCTTAACTATAATCTGCTTTAGTGTACTGTTCCCCCCCCCCCCCCCCCCCCTCCCCTCTTTTTTTTTTTTTTTTTTTTGCATAGTACAAATCAGTATATCTAAAGGGTTTTTGTCTCCTTTTCAGGTTAGTAATTGATAGAGAAACTGGGAAACCAAAAGGTTATGGATTCTGTGAATATAAGGATGAAGAGACAGCTCTAAGTGCTCGTCGTAATCTTCAGGGTTATGAGATCAATGGCCGGCAATTACGGGTTGATTTTGCTGAAAATGACAAAGGTGCCGACCGAAATCGAGAACAGGTGAAATATTGAATGTAAATATATTATTATTATTATTATTATATTACTGCAAAGAAAGATGTCGATTAATCTGTTCATGTCATCATATTGTTGCCATATGATCTTATGATGTTGACTTGAACAAATGGAATGTTTGCCCTATATGCCTCATTCTTTGTTTTTTTCAACTTAACAATTTCATATTATAAACTCATTATTCAGATGGTTTAACATTACCATCATCTCTTTATCGTTAAATGATAAAATTGCCTTTCCTTCTCTTGCAGGGTCGTGGGGGACCTGGGCTTGCTTCTAATGTTGGTTAGTTCTCTCAACTTTTTGCTTTATTGTAGCTTTTACGTGAATGAAACCTGAAACCATGTTCATTTTTTTTTGGACACATTAAAGAACCTCAAAAACAGTTAGCTGGCCCAGCAATCCATGGGGAATCTGTTCACCATCAGCCAATTGGTCTCCAGATAGCTATAACTGCCGCAGCTGTCATGGCAGGAACTCTAGGTGGTGCTCAGGCAGGCATGCAGTCAAATCCAAATGGTTTGCACAGTCAGTCAGCATTGGCCAATGATCCTTTAACTCTTCATCTGGCTAAAATGTCTAGGAGTCAACTCAATGAAATAATGTTTGAGCTGAAGGTAAGTAATTCAGTGAAGTTTATTTAACTTTGCTGGATAGCTCTCAACTCTCGAATTTTAATTTTAATTTTTTTAAGTTGTGCTTGTTCTAATGATAGGCAATGGCTACACAAAATAAGGAACTAGCTCGCCAGCTATTGGTTGCAAGACCACAGTTGCCTAAAGCTCTTTTTCAGGTACTAATCCATTTTTTCACTTTTCTTTTGAATGTACATCTTTCTTACTTATAAAAAAAAGGGGTTGGGGAGCGATTATGTAATTGCAGAGTTATTATAACACATTACTGTTCTTGTTAATACTATTCGTTTGTCATACACACGCACACACACACAGTAGCTTTTTTGTCTGCTATATGCACTATATGCGTGTTTCACTATGCATATGTGTGTTCAGGTAAGATAGGTTTCTTGTACAGCTCATCCTAAACTTCCTGCAACAGAATAGAGATGATAAATTATTTTTTGTTTTCTGGTATTAACAGGTCCTATCTATTTTCCTATCTTCTTTGTTCCTACACTCTCTTCATGCTTCTGTAGCCTCTCCATCATTGTGTTTGTGCATGTAATGGAAGCCGAAACTTTCCTTTCTTTTATTCCTGTTCTCTATGAAAAAGTTTTCCATCCAGGTTTATATTTCTTGTCTCTGTGGGGACCAGTTCCAAGTGTTTGTTTGGATGAGCTTATTTTGTTTATTGTATAAAAAGTAAAGCTGCACCTAGAAAAGGGAAGGCTTTAAGAAGTTGTATGTAAGAAATAAACAAACTAAGCTCTTGCTGCAATAAATATTGTTGTAGTACTAAATGAGAGATGTGTATTGGAACAACTGGACTAAACTATCATTAGGAATTACCCAACTTATCCCTGAAGCTTCTAAAAGAGACATAAATTCTTTAAAGGAAATCTGCATTAGTGGATGACTGATTTTGCCTCTTGCATTCCAAAACCTTTGTATCATTTTGAGCTTCTCTTTTAAGTCTCCAGTCATCTCTGTGAAACCTCGCAGGACAGCAAGAAATGCCCCAAACACAGCCCTCTTTGATAGTTTGACTCGTTGTTAAACATACAATATTTCATTTCATGAAGTGATACTTTTGATAAGTTTCAATTCCTTAGCAGACTATATCATTTTCCTTGTTCATTGATTTTCAAGGCTAGAGAAAAAAAATCATTTCATGCATTGTGTATGTATTCTGATCTTTACAATGTGACAATGGTAGGAAAATTGTCCCCTTCTATTTCAAATTTCCTGTATCAAGTAGATGAATGCTATTTTGCCTGATCCACCTTTGGGATCCCATGCTTTCCCTTTGTTGGGAGCCCTAAAGTTTAATGTACTTTAACCTTTTGTGCTTGTGTTCTGATATGTTATTCATTGTTTTTACGGTTTAGAATCTATTTGAAGAGTTTTGTTCTTCAAACTCTTTTGCAGGCACAGATAATGCTAGGAATGGTGACACCCCAAATGGTTGGTTTTGTTACTTTTAACTTTTGTGTTAGTATGTGCTCAGCACTTTTAGTAGTGTTATGAAAAGTCTTATCTTTTATTGAAACTTTGCAGTTGCAGATGCCAAATATTCGGCAGGCTTCAGGTCAACTCACGCAGCCTCCATTGCATGATAGGCAGCAGGGTCAGCAATCAGCAGCTCAAACTCTTCCTGGGCTACCCCCTCTTGCCCAGAACAAGATGCTGTCTGGGTTGATGCCTAAAGTTCAAGAAAGTCAAGTTTCTGCAGTGCCTCAAAATCCTTTGGTTCACAACCAATTTTCTTCAGCACCACAACCTCGAGTTCAACTTCCACAACATGCAAACAATCATATTGTACAACAGGCCACATTTCCTGGACATTCTGCAATTTCAACACTTCCTCCTATACCCTCTTCTTTGGGAAGTTTGTCCTCTAGACCACAGATACAGATGGCAAAATCCTCTTCTCTTAACCATCAAACACAGCCCTCTTTGCCACAACACTCTGGGCAGGTTGGGGCTGCCAATTTAGGGCATAGCATTCAGATGGTTAATCCAAATGCAATAAAACCTTCTCTCTTACCTCGTCCTCCCTTATTAGATGCTGGCTTTCAGGTGCGCTAGTCCTTTTTCCTCTCTCTCTCTCTCTCTCTCCTTTTTATCTATTTTTAAATTCAATAGGGACAGAGATGTATCATGGTAAAACGGTTGCTTTGTCCTTAGACTAGAAGTACCAAGTGCTAGATTAGCTCCGATCTTTTCTATGAAGATTAGTCCTACGTCCCTCACCTGGATTTCTACCTTGGATTGAGGAATAGGAGTGGGGGAAAATAGGAACAAAGTGACCAAGCACATAGGTGGCTAAAATATCTAGTATTAGCTAAAGGGAAGTCATATTTCATTTGCTGGATCTATTATATTCGTTAATACATGTATGAAAAGCTCTTATTCTTTTATAATTGGTGAAGAGAAATGGTTATGTTGTGTAAATTACTAGCACTTAGTGGCTAGAAACTGCTTACCCTGCCTCCCCCCAAAATTCTTTTTCCCCTAAGATGGTTGTAATTTTTCTTGTTAATATATTTGTGTTCATGTATCTAACTTCCTTTATTATAACAGCCTGGCCCCCCGATATCATCAGGTATATCACAGGCAATTAACAAGGGGTCTGATAATGGAAATTGGGTCCACAGAAGTAATGCATATGTAAATGCACCTTCTGGGAGCATGGTTTATGATTCTTTAGAACCAATTGATCGCCCTACAAAGCTAATGAAATTGGATGATGGGAGGAGCAATGCTTTCTCAGTGGGGAGTTCAAATGCATCCAACACCAATGGTTCTGGACTGCCCCAAGTTTTTGGAGCTGGCTCATTGCCTGTAAATCAAGTTCTGAAAGCAGAAGGGCAAAATTCAGAGAAACAACTTTCCCAGGTAAGATTTCCTGTTAGCATATGTCAATTGTCATATTGATATATCTTTGAGTGATTAGCTTACATTCATGCATCCACTGGTTTGTGCTATCAACTGGACACCTTTGTGTCATAAGCTTTTTTATTCTTCAGAGTGGGGATTGAATTTGATGGATTTTATGATAAGAATATGAAAAGAGCTACTGCTGTCACATCTTTATATTGCATAAAGATTTACGTATTGCATTCCTGTCTAATAATGGTTTATGATTTTGGTTGAAATACACAACGTTAGCAATATAGTGATGACATGAAATTTTAAAAGCTTTTGGTAGGTTGGTGGTCTTTTGGTTGAGGTTGGCTGGTATTTACTGATGGTTCATCTTGTTAGTTAGAATGTATTGTTCTGGCGGAGGTAGTTGCTCTGGACTGATTATTTCACACACTAAAACAAATGGTCAAACTTTTAAACATTGACTCATTAATTTTAAGTGAGTAAATTACAAGAGATCGATTTCTCAAAATTATTATATTGGTATAGTTCTACCAGAAAATAATTTATATGGCTATGACCATTTTTCTGGAAACAATGCACATGACTATATTTGTGAATCTTGTGAAAATTGTTGCTCGATGTAAAAATTCAAGCTTTATGTAAAAATTCAAGCTTTATTTGTTATATAATATGATTTCTAGTGAATTATTTAGGGGGTGAAATTGTGATTGTTTGAACCCCAAGGGCTAACTCAATCGGCTGAAGACCAAGCTTCATAAAATTGTGATTGTAATCATTGACTTTTCAAATTGGAAAGTTTTTTGGCATGATGGTCAACAAATTAACAGATGATTTTGCTCTATGAAGTTCTGTTTTATGAAGATGGATTGCAATAGTACGCTCCATGTACTTGGGCTAAGGCTGAGTTAAGTTGATTGTGAATTAGATGGATTGGTGAGTTATTGGGATTTTGTAAATTGTTGAGGGTGATGTGACGGTTGAGAAAAAGATGCTTACATTGGAGGTTGTTTCCAAAGATTTAAAAAAATATATATTTTATTGAGATAAAATAAAGTTTGAAAAGGAAAACTTCCTTAAAGAATTACAAATGGACATTCATATGGTTTTAAAAAATCAACTTTAGAGTTACATGACACCTGCCAACCATTGTGCTTTATTTGAATGATAATCTCAGAGAACTAGTCTTAATATCAAGCATTGCTTTCTCTTCATCTTCAAACGTCCTTTGGTTTCTCTCTTGTGGTCTTGCCACATGGTTCAAATGATACAATGACAAGTTGCCTGCCAAACAAGGTTTCTCTCTTGTGGCCTTGCCACATGGTTCACATGATACAATGACAAGTTGCCTGCCAAAAAACCCAATTTCAATGACGTCCAAACAGTCCTCAACATGAAAATAACAAATCTATCACCTGCTTGGGCATTAGCCATTACACTCCAAAGGTTATAAAAGCAAAAGACCACAACTCTTGAGCATAGGACCACCGAAGTAGCAAGTGCTATACTGTTTTGCAACTACACTTACTGACATAGGACAAGGGGAAACCAAAAAAAAAAAACTGATTTAGAACTCTTGGGGCAGATCTGATATGGCTTCATTTTTGAGGAATTAGGGTCAGGTTTTGGTGGGAAATAGGCTAGAAAATGATAGAGATTATAGGGTTTTAAAAGGGGAAAGGGAATGGAAGGGTTTGGGGATGAAACAAGGTGAAAATCAAGATTTGGGTCGCTGTGAACAGTAACTGTGAATGGTAAAATTAAAGAAGAGATAAATTCTAGGCATCACACTTAGACTTCCTAAGCATCACACCTAGGGTTCCTTGGCATCACACTTCTAAGAAAGTTGCATCACACAAACCATAAAGAAAGCTTCATAGCTATTAAATTCTGAAAATATTCATCATCTCAATAGAAAGTATTACAACTCTTTAAATAGAAGCCTAATACCTATTCCTAGTTGAACTAGGATTTCTTATAACCCTAATAAGATTGGACTTGGACTTCTTAGGGTTTTACTACTAAGCCCAACTAAATTACCAAACTTAAATAAAACCCAAAAGAAGATCTAATGGATTGTTAGCACAGCCCATTCCATAATATTATGAAATTACAAAATTTCCCTTGATACATAAAATCAAATAAAATATAATAAATCTGTTTTCCCATTGCCTCTTGCATCATTCTCCCTTGGTTGGAGAAAACTCGACCTCGAGTTTTGAAGTGTTGAAGTAAAAAAAATCTTGGTTTCTTGAAGTGCATCCTTGACATTGAATAAACACTTCGAATCTGAATTTCCTTTGCTTTCTTCACCTGAGATAGCAATGATGATAATGATATAACCACCAATCCAGTTGAATCATTAAATTCTTCAGGTATGACAAAATCAATATCTTGAAAAGGTGTGGGGCTGTAGTCAATAGAATCTTTCTTTGATATGCAACATCAACCTTGAAATAAGTCACTTTGTCCTTCATGTATTTTGCTTCAGCCTCATATTTATTGCACAGTACTTGTTCAATTTCAACGTTATCAACAATTGCCATCTCTTTAAAGCCTTGTTGCATTACTTCAAGCTTCCCTTGTTCACTTGCATGTATCTTCAACTCAGCATCTCCTATGTTGCTCACTAGACAACTTGTACCTTTAACAAAGTCAGTAGAGTACTCATGCATAGGACATAAGGGCTTCAATAAATCTTTCGAAGAAAAATCAGTGCAATCTTTGGACAAATCCGCTGGAATTTGAGGCACTATACGCTGGTCAGGTTTTGTTTCGGTAGCTTCTGTTGCTACACCAGAATTTTTAGCTTCTAGATCTTTTCCTTCAATAACTTTTGTCTTCAATACCTTAAATTTATCCATCTCAGCAAAGGTCATAGGTTTCAAAACAACCTCCTTCTTTCCAACCATTAGAACGTAGGTGTTTGGAGACCATCTTGGCTAAGGTCATAGGTCTCAGACACTCATAAAAGGAGTGTACACTAAACTGCCCCTTCCATTTGGAGACCAAAATAGGCGATCCTCAGTTCCTTCTGAAAGCTGTGTGGAGTAAAGTATATCCATCAATTGGTTCACCCTTCTAATTCCCAATCAAGAAAATCTCTAAAGAATCCTATATTCCAATGCAAACTTCCGAGTATCCCAATATACCCTTCTAAAGTAACTAGTTACTAGTGAATTAACTAAAGCATCTTTGTCCGAGGCAATAAAAAATAACTCCAGATACAGTTCCTTATCTGAGGTTGTATCCAGTGATAATTTGGTTATCTATCTGTTTCTTTTTTACCTTCACTTGTTTGCAGAATTGATGCAAGACAAACCAAAATGATTCAACATGAAAATTTAAGAACACCAAAAATAAAAGATAGATATCCTAAGAGTTAGCACCATGTGAAATAAAACCTCTAGGAGTGAGCCCCTAGGGTTGGCTGGAGTCAGCAATAGACCATTGGGATAATTTCAATTGAAATTTTATTGATCCAAAAATTTTTCTCAATTGGAGTCAAATGCTTGGGGAAATTACACTTACCACCCTAAACTATACTTCATATTACACTTTGCACCCTAAATTTTTTGAATGCACGTTTTGCACCAAAAACTATGGCTCTTGTTACACTTTACACCCCAACATTAAGTTTGCTATTAACTTAGATGAAGATTCAGAGTTTTGGGTGCAAAGTGTAATTAGGAATATAGTTTAGGGTAATAAAGTGTAATTTATCTTTTGTTTTTAAAGGATTGAGAAGAAGGGCAATTAGGTCTTTTCACATAATGCCATATTTTTCCATCCAAGTTAATAGAAAACTTGATGTCGGGGTGTAAAGTATAACAAAGATCATAGTTTAGGGTGCAAAATGTAATTGGGGTATAGTTAGGGTGTAGTTTAAGGTGGTAAAGTATAATTTCTCCCAAATACTTTTCTTATATAGACTACTAAACCCTAATCCTATTTGACATAGGGAACCTTAAATTCTAATTAACTTGGAAAATCACAATTAGTGAATGACAAAAATACTTTTGACTTAATAAAATAAATACTAATAACCTAATCAACTACTAGGAGTCTAGGACCAAAAATAAAATACAATTTACCAAAAATTACAATTGCCTCGAAAATTAAATAAGATTAAAAATAAATAAATATTTCCTTGTGCTTCCTGCATCAAGAATGTTGATTAGCTTTTGTGCCTTCTGTTTTCTAATTATAGCTTATCTTTAGAATTTGCATTTGAGATATCTTTCACGTGTGGGGGGTGATGGGTTGTAGGATGGTAAAAATTGATTTTCAGTGGGTTGGGAGCTAGAGTAACTAAAATGGTCTTAGATAACTAGGATGAGATTTTTAGCATATGCTTCTTGTTCCTAGAACTAATATTTCTTATCCTAGTGACTGTTTATCTATATTCATATACATAGGAGGGTCTTTTTATATTAATTGGGGAAAATAATGAGACACTATTAACCTTGGTAAATTGCACTTATCCCTTTGCTGTGTATACTATAGGTCCTTATGTTGACATTTAATGAAATTGAGCATAACTTAGTTGCGTAACCATTTAGTAAGCATTTGGACATTGTTATCCAGCCTTTGTGAACTCTGTGACACTGACCACATGACAAACAAACAAAAAAAAATAAATAAATAAGTGTTTTTGGTTCACCATATAATGCTCATAATAATTCTGAAGCATGTGCTTACAGTGTACCAAAATTTCCGGGCTGCAATTTTCCCTGCTATAGGCTCATACTTCTGCTATTTGATTTTTGTTGTTTTTTGGATGCCTGTTATAAGATTCCTTGTTATCTTCATGAGCCTATGTTTAGTAGACTTCTGCTTCCAGCACAACAGCTCAAGCAAAATCATTGTGATAAGAGAATTTTCGGTTTAGATTCTCTTGTGTGTTGGACTGTGTAGTGGATGTTCTCCCCACCCCTACATGCACTGTTCAGAGCTAGTCATGAATTAAAAAATAAATAAAAAATTCCCTTGGTTTGATGGCCTGTTATGTCATATTGTGGGATCCAGCTCTTTTTAATTTAGGAACTGTGAAAATTATACAATAGGCCTTTCTAGTAAATTATGCCACATCACAGTACAGACCATCTATCAAACTACAAATAATCACGGCAGTGCCTCTGATTTGCACAGAATGATTATTGTGGATTTGTATGTACATACTACCATAATATATTGTTTGTTCTGTTATAGATTTTTATATATAAAGAACTGCTAATTTCATTTGTAATGGCCAAATATTTCATAGTTTCTGTCAATTCTGACGCATTTGTCCCAATGGAGTTTGATTCTGTATCATGTTGGACTAATATATCACATTTGTTGGTTTCGACACCTCAGTCACAGCTTCCACCTGAGGTGGAGTCTGCCTTACTGCAACAAGTGTTAAACCTAACACCAGAGCAATTAAGTTCATTGCCTCCAGAGCAGCAACAACAAGTCATTCAGCTCCAACAGGTTCTTCGGCGAGATCAAATTCAGCCATCTTAGCAAATGAAGAGTGACACATGAAAATTTCATCAATGCAGCAAGCTTGTCTTGGCACTTGGCAGTGCAGGCTCAATTCGTTTGGTTGCATGAAGAACAAGAGCTTGCTATTGGTTCAATCAATTCTGGTTGTTTGTAAAATTATTAATCTCAGGGGATCCAACGTAGGATCCAAAATGTGAGGTTACATTCATGTAACGTTTAGGAGCTTGTGATTAACATGCCTGAAAAAAATAGTTAGAAGAAAGAAAAAATTTTGTCTAATCCTTTTGTTATAGATTTGAAATTTTTGTACCATGCTTGCAATTACTTTTGATTCACTTTTTACAGTGCTTCATGTGATCCTCCTTTGAGACCAATTAAATTTCTGCGCAATACCATTACAGGGTCAAAAAAAGAAAAAATAATCCTAAGTTTGCTTGTTGGGTATCCTTAGAAGTTGCTCAATACCTCATCTCTCTCCTCCCATACTCCAATTTTCCTTGCGTATGATTTAGAGAATTGATGCTCGGCTAAAATAAATGATAATGTTTATTGTAATCCTTCCGAGATCAGCTCTTCATTACTTGATGATGAGTCTATTACCAAGGTTTTGAAACCTGGATCGGACCGGGCGGTCCGACCGGGAATTGGATTGAAATCCGGTTTTTTAAGCCTAGAGAACCGGATATCAGTGAGTTGTGAGAGAACTAGACGAATTGGGGTTCAATTGGAAAAACTGTAAGTCGGTTCAACCGGTCATGGAATAAGGAAAAATTAAGAAAAATGTAGTTGCCAAGATCCGAACCTAAGCTCTCACACCTTGTAAGCAAGACTAAAGCCATGATCAACGAACCAAGTGCTCTTCTTGGGAGCTAATATGCAATATTATTAAATTTATATTAAATTTACATGATTTATAGTTTCTAAACTTTTATGTCATCTTTCTCAACATATTAAATATTACTAAATTAACTTTTTATTTAAGAATAATACCTATGCAATTTATGAATTTATTTTAAAAGTCATTTTTAGTTAATTGAAATGATTTCTCTTAAAGGATTATTATAAAATTTTCTTTTTATGCTTATTTATGTTGTACTATTTTTTATTAACCTTATAATGTACTATTTTATGTATTTTGTTTCAATTTTTAAGATATTTTTAGTAAAGTTTTCTAATATTTACAAATTTAATATATTTATTTATATTTAAATAATTATTAAATTAATTATGACGTCATCATGGTTCGACTTCAATTCAACCTCGATTTGACCTCCAAAAACCTTGAACCTCTCCCTTTTACGGTTCAATGAACAGTTCGGGTCTGAAAACCTTGTCTATTACTGCTCTTCAACTTACTAGGTCTGTCATAGATGGGTTAAGGGTCTGTTGGTTTCAATTTATCTTCTTTTCTTACTTTTTTTAATAATTAAAAAAAAATCTTATATAGTTTTTTTTTTTAGGTACAATAATTTCAAGTTTAATTTTTTAATGTAAAACTTTATTTTTGCATAGGAAATTTTTAAAACACGATATGCCAATGAAAATAATATGCATGGGGTTATAAGCCAATTATATTTTGAAAATAGAAGTTCTTTACTTATAAGATTACTTGTAAGACTATAGACAAAGAGGCAAGGGAAAAGAAAGAAGAAGGGGGGGGGGGGGGGGGGGGGGTGTGGTTGGCAAGGCGGGGGACTTGTCCCCCTTGACTTTTCAAAAAACCTCCCCTCTCTTATATTTTTGGTAAAGAAAATATAAAATTTTAGATATAAATTTAAATAATAGACCCCCTTAGATTTTTACTAAAAACATTTAATGCATCTATATATATATAATAATAGGTGAAATTGAGAGAAATTTAAATTAGAATTCCAAATTAGAGTTCCAATTTTGCGCCATATGTCTTAAATTATTTATTCTTAAAGAATTTTATTTCTTAATTTTAGAATAAAATGTGGGACCACATCATAAATATTCATCAAAGTGAGTTATTAAGTACAAAAACTAAAGAGTCTAAAAAAAAAGTGCTTCACAATTGTGGGGTACAGAAATTTAATCATGCCACATGTCATACCTAAAGCCGAGGAGGCCAATACAATTCTGAGGAGTCCATACACTTAAATGATAAGGTCGAAGAGGCAGGCCATGGCCACATCAATGGCACATTACAGGAGGGGGTCATACTGTAGAGGAAAAGCTTTAGAGAGGGAGTTAATCTTGACGTGATTGGAGAGATGGTAGCTGCCACCACATTTAATGCACCTCACCAAACACCCTAGCCGCATTTATGTGGAGAAGACTCCTAAACAGTGCTGTCTTAGTTGCCGCAACTCACAGAAGACTTGGGACTATATAATGGGACAAGCACTCGAGTAGCATAATCAACAAATGGAGGGCCAGGATCAGCGAAAGTGGACTATATAATGTGAGAGATCCTCCAGGGACGGGGGGTTCATTTGAAAAATCTGAAAAACACTATAACACAAAGAACTGAAATTATAATCAAGTTTAAGAAGAATATACCCCAAAACTACTTTCCTTAGACTTTGCCGAGGAAGGATTTCTTCGCATAAAACCTATTTCCCTTTGTTTTATTTCAATCTTAAATCCATTGTGAGTGTTGTCCAATTCATTGAAGCTTAGTTTTTAACCCACTCTCTACAAATTCATTGTTTTAGGTTCTTTGGGCCTTCATCCATTTACCTTTTGGGCTCAGGATCCAAACCCTGCCCCTTACAACAATAATTATAAAAAAAATGGACAATTTACATTTTATAACTAATAATATCCTTACAAAATTTTTTAAAGAGTTAACAAAATATAAAAATGACTATCAATAATATTTAAATTTTATATATAGGAATTATATTATGCATCTTATTGTATATCTTTAAGTGAATCCATGCATATGCATAGGGTTACAAGCTAGTATATATAGATGACTAATGTATCATTTTTGTTTTCTATAATTACTCTTATTACCATCTCATTAAACAAAGGAATATTTAGGAGATATGTTCTAGGAAATAGATAAGTAAATCTTCTTTCAAGTAAAGATCTTTTTTTTTTTTTTTAAATTGAAAAAAAAAAAAAACTTTTCACATAAAAAATTATAGATATGCCCCCCCCCCCCCTCTCTTTGTCTTTTAGAACAAATGAAAAATGTGAATTTCATGGTTAGGAGTTGATTTTTTTTTAATTAATGATATATTTTTATTAAATTGACTTTGTATATTTTAGACGTATAAAGACTTACTTTTTATATAAATATTTTTGTTATATATAAGTGTAGTGGGGTAAATGTTGGGCCTTATTATAATGGGATAAATGTTGGGCCCATTTCAAGCATTGACCTAAATATAGGAAACAAATCCAACATAGGAAACAAATCCAACATAGACTGGCCCATTCTAATAATAGATACAAAACCTCGGACTATTGATTAGGCCTAATCCCCTTTCTGGTCTAGTTCTGAGGTCATGTTTGAACTACCGAGGTAAGTCCCAAAGAAGATCAACTTCATTGAGGAAGCTATTTGAGATTTCCAAATGATTCCACAACAACTCCTGCATTAATGAAGGTCACTTGCCTGGCATCACCACATTTAATGTAGAGGGACAAGCCTGAATGGTAAAGAAGACCCTAGAAGTCTTCATTCATGATGAATAATCAGAAAGAAGAGCTCGATAAGATCAAAAGTTATCTAAGTGGACGCCTGAACAGTAAGAAGAAGCCCTAGAAAGCTCCATTCATGATGAAAAACTAAAAAAGAAGAGCCCGATAAGATCAGAAGTTATCCAAGTGGACAAGGACAAATTGTGAAAAAGAAGGAGATGACTCATATAAAAGGGAAGAAAGAAGAAAGAGAAAGTGGACACAAAATACAAAGAAAGAAATACATAGAGTGAGAATTATAACAAAGAAAGATCATATGAATAAAAACTTTTTTACATACTTTTACAAGAGTGAAACAATTTTTGGTTTCTTGTTCAAATTTCCCTTTGCGGATTGATTTTAGCCCATAATCTAAATTAATTGTGTTCTTAAGCAAGTAATTAAGCACAGGTTAATTTCTTGCTTCCACAATAAAAAATATCGTTTGTTTAAATCAAAATTATAAACATAATTTATACTTTATGTATAAGCAATTCTTTGGATTTATATATGTGGGTGTGTGTGTGTAAACTCTTTTGGCCACCTGATAAAAGACACTATGTCCATTGTAAACTCTTTTCAAAGTTGGTTTTTTGCTCGTACTTATAGGCAAGGCAATGGATAGCTCATGTTTTAGTAAGGAGAGCTAAGTTTTATTTTCCTCTTTTAGTATGGATGAGGTCTGTTCCTCCTAATATCAGTAATGTTATAATAGCTGATTTTCCAGCTCTCTTTTAATAAGATAAATGACATGTTTTTCAAAAAAAAAAAAAAAATATATATATATATATATATCTTGAATTTTTTCTAACTCTGCCACTGACCCTAGATTTGTGTAAAGTTGGATATGACATTTAAGATAATTTGAAATATTTAAGACTTTTTAGACTTCTATTTTAAAATATTATTATATTATTATTAAAGTAAATAAAGTTCTATATTATCAAGAATAGTGTTATAAGTGCTTGTGAAGTGTGGAGGTAAAAGCTGGGGTTTAAGTTTCTAGAAGAAAGTTTCACACGCATTTATACTTGTATTAGATTATAGTAAAATTTTTATCTTGTAAAAAAAAAAAAAAAAAAAGGAAGAGACAAATATTGAAGAACCCAAACCCCATGCAAAAAAAAATTGTCCATACTCCCCAAACCCTAGCGTGAGAGTGTGTAGTTGACGCAGCGATGGTGGTTGGTGACATGCTTTTGCATTAATATTTCCTCTAATTACTCTTATTACCATCTCATTAAACAAAAGAATATTTAGGAGATATGTTCTAGGAAATAGATAAGTAAATCTTCTTTCTAGTAAAGACCTTTGTTTTTTCAATTTAAAAAAAAAAAAATTTCCCATAAAAAAATTATAGATATGGCCCTTTTTTTTGTCTTTTAGAACAAATGAAAAATGTTAATTTCATGGTTAGGAGTTAATTTTTTTTTTTAGTTTTTATTAATGATATATTTTTATTAAATTGACTTTGTATATTTTAGACATATAAAGACTTACTTTTTATATAAATATTTTTGTTATATATAAGTGTAGTGGGGTAAACATTGGGCCTTATTATAATGGGATAAATGTTGGGCCCATTTCAAGCATTGTCCTAAACGCAGGAAACAAATCCAACATAGACTGGCCCATTCTAATAATAGGTACAAAACCTCGGACTATTGATTAGGCTCAATCCCCTTTCTGGCCTCGTTCTGAGGTCATGTCTAAACTACCGAGGTAAGTCCCAGAGAAGATCCACTTCATTGAGGAAGCTATCTGAGATTTCCAGATGATTCCACAACAACCCCCGCATTAATGAAGGTCACCTGCTTGGCATCATTGCATTTAATGCAGAGGGACAAGCCTGAATATTAAAAAAGACCCTAGAAGTCTTCATTCATGGTGAATAACCAGAAAAGAAAAGCTCGATAAGATTAGAAGTTATCCAGGTGGACATTTGAAAAGTAAAAAGAAGCCCTAGAAAGCTCCATTCATGATGAAAAACTAAGAAAGAAGAGTTCGATAAGATCAAAAGTTATCTAGGTGGACAAGGATAAAACGTGAAAAAGAAAAAGATGACTCATATAAAAGGCAAGAAAGAAGAAAGAGAAAGGGGACACAAAATACAAAGAGAAAAATACATAGAGTGAGAATTGTTACAAATATTGAAGAACTCTTTTTAGAGTTGGTTTTTTGCTCATACTTATAAGCAAGGCAATGGGGTAGCTCATGTCTTAGCAAGGAGAGCTAAGTTTTATCCTCTTTTAGTATGGATGGAGGTTGTTTCTCCTGTTATCAGTAATGTTATAATAATAGCTGATTTTCCAACTCTCTTTTTTAATAAGATAAATGACATGTTTTTCAAAAAAAAAAAAAAAAAAAAAAAAATTATCTAGAATTTTTTCTAACTGGGCCACTGACCATAGATTTGTGTAAAGTTGGATATGACATTTAACATAATTTGAAATATTCAAGAAATTTTAGACTTCTATTTTAAAATATTATTATTTTATTTATAAAGTAAATAAAGTTTTATGTTATCAAGAATAGTGTTATAAGTGCTTATGGAGTGTGATGGTAAAGACCGAGATATAAGTCTTTAGGAGGGAATTTCGCACATATACACTTACATTAGATTATAGTAGAATTTCTATCTTGTATAAAAAATAAATAAAAGAATAGTGTTATTAAAAAAAGAAAAAAAGAAAAAAATAAAGGAAGGGACAAATATTGAAGAACCCAAACCCCATGCAAAAAAAATTGTCCATACCCACCAACCCCTAGCGTGACAGTGTGTAGTTGACGCAGCGAAGGTGGTTGGTGACATGTTTTTGGGTTGGTATGGGCAGCTCCCTGCTCGCTTCTTCCGTTCCACTTTCTCGCCGTAGTTGTATGTCTTTTTCATATTAGTCATAATCTCACCAAACACCGCCATTCTTTTTTTTTTTTTTTTACCATAATTATAGTTTGAGGGAAGGAAGATCACACTTAAATATGTATTTATTCTTTAATACGTGTGTAATTTATATAGTCAGATTTAGTACAATTATTGCTGAAAATTTCATCAATACTAATTGTCTAAATGAAAATCTTGTCTATTGTAATGATAATAGTCATAATATTTTACACCAAAACACATGAAGCTATAATTAATCTTATCTATTGTAATGATGATGTAACACAGTCAATATATCTATTAGGCTAATTGCGATGAGTAGAACTTCTTTGACTGCTTCTCAAAAAAAAAAAAAAAACTTTTTTGACAAAGTTTTTTTTTTTTTTTTTTTTTTTTTTTCATAATATTGAGCTTTGACTTTGAAAATCAAATACATATTTTTTTTTTGAGTAAACAGTAATATTGATTAGAACACACACGAAAATAGTAATATTAGTGTTTTAAATTGAGTTTATAATACATTATTTTACCAGAGTACAACTACAAAAAGGAGCCATGATACATCATTATTATCAAATACATATTTGATAATGATGATATGTCGACAGAGAGCTATCCTTTTTATTTTTTGAAATCGACAGAGAGCATTCTATACTTTGCTAATCTTTTTTCTTCCTTAAATCAAGGGAAATCCACCAAATGGTTGTTCATATATATATATTTTTTTAAATAACAAAATCAAATATAATACAACTATCGTAGATTGAAACGTAATTCCAAAACCATCACTACTAACTAGTAACTACTAGTTAATTAACAAGTTGGATATGTTAAAAATAGAAAAAGAAAGTTGGCACTGAGCACTTATCAAAAAATAGAAACGTATAGTGTTGAAGACAATCCACTATGTATAATATAATCAACTCGAATTAGGTCGCAAAGGTGATTTTTTAAACCAAAAATCTATATATATATATATATATATATTTAAAGTCAAAATTGAGAGAAAATTTAATTAAATATCAAATTAGATTGTAATTGTGAGCTAATTTTGTGCCATATGTCCATTAAAGTTTTTAAATTTTTGTGACAAATGAGTTATTGAATACAAAATACTAAAGAGTCCAATATTAATGAAATAAAAAAAAAATAAAAAACCAATAATATATCTACTCAACAAAAATCATCACAATTTCTATCTTATTAAAAAATTATAATAAAAATGATTTTAATAGTATTAAATTTAGATAGAAATTTTTTTCTGTATCTAATTACGTTTATTGTTTCTGATAATTCAATCGATTATGTATATTATTATTATTATGATTCAATCGATTATTTGATATAAACTTTTATATTTCTTGACATGACATAAAGTTCGCGTTTAAGATTGTGGGCTTGTTCAACAAAAACACTAGTGATATTAATATATTTGAAATGACTAAATTGTAATAAGAAAATGTTTTTTGTTAGAGCAAAATCTTCAAAAAACCCAAATAATT
This sequence comes from Quercus robur, assembly GCF_932294415.1. NCBI lineage: Eukaryota > Viridiplantae > Streptophyta > Magnoliopsida > Fagales > Fagaceae > Quercus > Quercus robur. Next base: position 36,968,569 of record NC_065535.1, on the reverse strand, counting down.
ATGTTGTTAAATTTGGGAAATTAATGGTACCAAATTATTTGTAGCAACAATTGTTCTTTCAAATCTCTAAAGAAAATTGCATTTTGGAAAATCTACTATAGCATTATTCTTAGAGCATTAGCATTGGAGAATGCTAATGCCATATCTAAGGAAAATTTAGAATTTTAAGCTCCAAAACCATCTGCATTGGTGAATGCTAAACAGCAGTATTGCAAATTTTTTTGCAATACTGCTACAGTGCAATTCTAAACATAGAATTGCACTGTAGCAAGTATTGTAAAAAAATAATAATATTTTATCTCACTCTCTCTCCTCTGTCTCTCATCTCTCATCTCTGTCTTTCCAATCTCCATCATCACCGAACCTCATCTCTGTCTCTCCAATCTCCATCGCCGAACCCAGATGGACAAGAGCTTCAAATCCCAATCTTTCTCAATACTTGGAAACTTCCGCAAAAACTTGGAGTAAGTCTCAGAACTCCCCGTTGCACCCATCAACCACAACCTCTCACCATGAAGCTCCACCAACTGGCTCAACCTCGACACCACAAAACTCACACCACCACCCTCACTCGAATCATCATTGTCTTCGACCAAAGCCTTCAAATCCCCAAGCCTTCAACTCCGAAGCGCGTCCATCGCACAAACCCCAAGCAACAACAGGTTCCTCTTCCCGCTCTTTCCCACCAAAACCTCCGCAATTCTTCTCGAATTCTCGTCTTCCATACCCGGAAACCCGAAACTGCTACGTCGTTGTGTCAAATCCAGGTCGGTCAAGTTACAGAGAAAAACCGGCGGGCATCGGGTTCGGGCGAAGCGCGAAATCGGCGGGTGAATAATCGCGAGCTTAATATCGGTGCTCCGAAAACCCGCTTCGCCGAATACCCGGCTGACAATCGGGTCATCGAGAATCGCCAAAATGAAGTGCTTGAGCTCGACTTTCAAGAGCGACGTCGTTTGCTACTGCTGCTGCTGCTAAGTTTGGCTCTGAATTTATTGAGAAAAGAAAAAATTTTGATATATATTATTTTATTTTGTAAATATATTATTTTAATAAGTAAAAGAGAGAAATAGAAGTTTGGGATGTGAAGGTATTGTAAAATAAGATGGTATAATGATAAAGTTAGTTTTTAGAATGGTAAAATAGAATAGCATTAGCATTTTCCAATGCTAATGCTCTATCCTACAATAGAATTATTTCAAATAATTTAAATCCTTAAATTCAAGGACAACCTAAGATCACTAAAAAAAAATGACAACCCAAGAAAATAGCAGTATTCTTCTCTCTCTCTTTGACTTTGTCTTGTTTTGTTTATTCGTTTATATTTTTATAATAAGAGTAGAATCTCAAATGTAGCTACCTACCTCCAGTCAACATATTTACATTGAGGTAAAAACTCATGGAATATGTATGAATTTCTATTATTCAGCCAAAAAAAAAAAAAAGTATGAATTTCTATTAATCAATACATTTTTTTTTTTTTTCACCAGACACAGCGGACTGGCTAGAAGAGAAATTCATTGTGACATTGACATTATTGTACGGTAAAGTCGGTACTTCTGTAATTTGGCCTTCGAAAAAGAGAAATTTGCCCCGCCATAAATTTCGAAACAGGAAATGTCATATCAATGCTCAACAATTGCTCACTTCCAACTGTTGCACTCCAAATCGGTACGTGTCAGAATATCCCACAAATGAGAAACCAAAAAAACCTTCGTTTACGGAGTTGTGCTAGTACCATACAAAATGGCACAATTTTATGCATTTTCAGTGGATCCAACATTTTTCTTGTTTATATGGCAGATTGATAGCAGTGAGTTAAAATTAAAAATTAGTAAAAGTTTGTCAATTCATTCCGTTAGTGTAAAAAAAAAAAAAATTATCAATTGACTCTTTGATTAACTTTTGTGTTTGTATGGACAAAATTTTATAATGTAATCCAATGAGTTTTCTTAATATTGTTATGTGTTGTTTTTTAGTCTAAGAGTCTGTTTGTTATCGTTGTTTAAATAACAGTTTTTAGTATTTATTCAACATTACATATATTTTCATATATTTTTTTATCTACATATATTTTCAAAAAATACAAAAAAAACGTTATTAAAATAACATTACCAAACGGATCTTAAATATAACTGAAGCTCTAAAGATTGTTGGAATATGCTTTCATTTTGGTCTTTATATATAAATGTCAAAGTTAATAGATGCCTTAAAATTATTAATATAAGTTGTATCTTTAAAAATAAAATTATAGAAAAAAAAAATCAATTATATGTATATAAATATAAAAGGCCAAAAAAAAACGTTATTTCCCTCTCTTCAGTCTTCACCTCCAGTGTCTTTCTTTCTCTCTCAGTTGCTATGCTGTCATGAGCATACCTTCCTCCACAGTCCACTGCGCCGCCCCGATATTCTGGTACGCCATTTCATAAATAAATATCCATATCTCATTTCTCTTTTATTTATTTATTTATTTATTTATTTTTATTTTCAAAACTTTGAGGCTTTGTTTGTTTCACCGGAAAATATATCTTTCCCGGAAAACAAAATAGTCATATAGTCGCCTAACCAGTAAATTTTCTCGGGAATCGAGGATTAATGCTAATAATATAATAGTATTACTACTTTTCTCTGATGGCTTGAATTTTATGAACTAAACAGCAAAAAATTGAATATGATTTGTGACTCATTCTGGTTTTGAGAAAATTTTGATCTCGATTTTGAAGAATTTGTGCAGTTAGCGTTGGTATGAGCGGTTAGAAGTGAATATTTGAATATTGAAACTCGGAGGAGACGCGAATAGCGACGAGACATGGAAGCAATAACTACGCCTCAATTCTCTGCTCTAACAATCGGTTCGAAGAGTGTTGGGAGGAATGAGAATATAGCAATGGTGGCTTTGAATTTTAATCGGAGAGGCAGGAAAGACTGTGTTATAACAATTTCTCGCAAGCCAAACATACAGAGTCGCAGCTTCCATTTGGGACTTCCACACTCTTGTAATCATTCACAAGGTGCATTTTACATTTAATTTAATTTTTCTTTCGTTTCTTTTTTTTTTTAGGTGTTGACGACTTAATTTTTGTAGTTGGGATCATGATTGAGTCTCACTTCGCTTACTTTGTTAAACACTTAACACATTTTGATGTTTTGAAAACTTTGAAATTTTTTGAAATAAAAAATAAAAAATCAGTTTAAGGTAACAAATTGTTATAAATATATTATTATTATTGTTGTTGTTGTTTTTAATAATTTAATTGTTAAAAGTGGGGAACGAATCTTGATTCTGGGTAATAGGTGCATTTCACAATTTTTTTTTTCTTTTTTTTTCGAGGTGTTGAAGTTTTCGGAGTTGAGAGTTGAGACCATGATTGTCTCACTTTGTTGACTTTGTAAACACCTACTTAAAATTTTTGATGTTTTGGAAACTTTGAATTAAAAAAAAAAAAAAAATTCAGTTTAATTTTGTTTCCGGAGGGATGAGATATTGTTATAAATATATTATTATTTTGGTGGTTGTTGTTGTTTTGGATAATTTAATTGTTACAAGTGGGAAAACGGAAATTTGAATCTTGATTCTCCTTGTAAAAGAGACCAGGCAACGCCGAGGTTCTTGGCTATTACTATTGCAAAAATGAATTATGAGATGTATTTTGTAACAGCGATGTATTTTGTAACAGCGATAGCAAGGCTGAGCATTTTAAATATTTAGTTTTGGCTTTGCTAGCTAGTCCTTGATTGACTTTTATGATCATGCTATATTTGTTTTGTAGCTCCACTGCTGGAATCTGGAGATTGTTACACTTCTTTTGATGAGGACTGGTTGTTAAAGGTAAGTAACTTTTCATTATAAGGATTTTTGTGATTTATCTTGGGGAAATGCTAGGTTTTTGAAAGGCTGTGACATTAGTGTTTGGTTGATTTTACACTAGTGATTGGACTCTGATGTAATTGCAGAACAAAGCACAAGAGGTCGCTTCGTGCTTAAATGGCCGCTCTATATTTCTTGTTGGTTAGCGTTCATTTTGAACTCCATCTTTGAGATATTAAAAAAAAAAAAAAAAAAAAAAAAAAGCTATTCTTGAAATTGAATTCTGTGGAGTGTGTAATTCAGGAATGATGGGCTCTGGAAAAACGACAGTGGGCCGGATTTTGTCAGAAGCATTAGGTTATTGTTTTGTTGACAGGTTAGTGATTTTACTATCTCTGTATGTTTTTATTTAGGAAGATGGTTCCCAGGTCATCTGGTGGATCATGAAACAGCTCAAACAAGGCATTGCAATACATGTTATTGGGTAGGATTCACCATTTTAGGACATCAGATTTCCCATTTTCCATGAAAGAAATCTGCATTCTGTTTCATCAATCATATTGAATGGTCAGGAGAACTATGATTGGTGGTATTTGACTTTGTCACCAATACACTTCTGGATTTAGTAAAATATAATGATGTTATTGTGGGTTGCATACATTTCATCAATAAAAATTTATGTTGTTTCTGGGTACCAGTGACAGATATGTCGAACAGGCAATGGGAACTTCCGTGACTCAAATCTTTGAACTGCGTGGTGAGAGTTTCTTCAGAGATCATGAGGTATGTTGGAGCACATTGATCTTATGAACTGCTCAAAACTTCTCTGCTCCTCTCTCTTTCCCTATGATTTATTCTATTACCCTTCAGTTCACATACCATTGTCCACCAAAATACAAACTTTACTTGGTCTTTAGTAGCTCTGAATTTCAATTCACATTCCCCTTTCCTCTATCATTATACAGTATTTCTTTAATATCAGGATTTAATACCAGAATTTTCATTGATATTTTGTTTTAGGATCTTCACATATCAGTTGATATCTACATATTAATCATGGATTAAGAAGAAAGTTTTTAGTCTCAAAAAATAAAATAAAAAATAAAGCCCAGCTTTTTTACCAAGCTGCTATTACACTCTTTTTGACTTGGTTGGCACCAGTTGGATTTAGAATTGGCTTCTGAAATTTTAAAGTCTCAAATATAGTTCTATGCAGGAAAAGAAAAGGTCAAAACTTATTTCAAATTATGGGTTACGAGATCTGTAAAGGGGCATACTGGAAAATGTGAAATACCTTGGCTTTAGACTAGGAGTTTGAGAATGTTATAATATTTTAAAGCTACATATCATAGGAGGAGCCTGTGAAAGTTATACATTAAGAAACTCATTTTCCAGTATCCTATATGTTTATTGAAGGCTACTAAGCCACTACTACTAATCACTAATGTGAGTGGTCTATCATTATGTTTAGTCAATAACTTCGCTTACAAGTTTAATTGTAGTAGAATTTTCTTTTTTGTTTTACTCTTTCAATGTTTGCGGATGAGAAACTAATGGTTTCTCATTTTTTTTCTTTACAGAGTGAGGCATTGCAGAAATTGTCTTTTGCACCAAGGAAAGTTGTTGCCACAGGAGGTGGTGCAGTGGTTCGACCTGTCAACTGGTATTCTAGAGCCATTGATATTAACCATTTTCCATTGTCTCATATTCTGTATAACCTTTATATATTATATTTGTGTCAGTTGTATTAAAAAACTACATGATTGTTTTTTATTGTAAGGAAATATATGAGGCAGGGGATCACTGTCTTTTTAGACGTACCTCTTGATGCCTTGGCGAGGAGAATCGCTGCAGTGGGAACTGATTCTCGCCCTCTTTTGCATTTCGAATCAGGAGATGCTTACACCAAGGTGGCTATCAATTCCACCAATTCAAACACCCTTTCACGAGATTCAGATTTTATAGTTGATTTAGAAAAAAAATTGAATTTGTGACACCCTCAACTTCCCTGCAGGCTTTTGTGGGACTGTTTACTCTAACGAAAAAGCGATCTGAGGCATATGCCAATGCTGATGCTACGGTCTCCCTTCTACGTATGCCTTCTATTATCCACAACATGTTTAAATTTTATTTTATTTTTTTAAAATTTTAATTTTATTATTATAATAGTTGTCAAATCGTGAATCGTATCTTGAATCGATTTTTGATTTTTTTGTATCGTGTATCGTATCGAATCGTGTATCATAAGATACACAAACACCTAATAAAATTATAAAATAATTATAGATATACATATATAAAAAGTATATTCATTATAAATTCAAAATATATTCAACTAATGATCAATTTAATCATTACTTATATAATAAAATTTAACAAAACTAACTAAATAAATTAAATTAACTTATGTTTGTAACATGCACATTCAAATTGATTAAATTCAAAAGTAATACATGATATATGAACCAAAATAATAATAACTTTTCATCATCTTGGCTAATCAACTCCATCTAAGAGTTTGTTTGGATATCGTTTATTGCTGAAAACTGAAAACACTATAACAAAATAATTTTTAAATGTGTAAATAGTGTCGTGGGACCTAGTCTTAAAGAAAAAGTTGTTGAATATGGTACTTGTGGGCCTATGAATAGTGCACGAGATTCACAAGAAAACACGCTTCCATTGGGAAACGCGCCTCCCAAACGGAAGCTGAGTCAATGTTGTCATCATGTTCAGCATCTTGCAAAATTATTTTTTCATAAATATTTTCTTTATTATTATCAACATTTACTTCTTCTTTTTTTTGGTTTTTTTATTCTAATAATTTTTTCTTAGCATTCTAGCTTTTTAGACTCAAATTAATAATAACAAAATAAAAAATAATTATATTTTCATTTAATACATTATTAATAGTATAGAAAATAAATTTGCATATATGAAAGTGAATGCTATGAGTATAGTCTAAATTTTGTAGGAGAAAGAGAAGGGAGGAAAAAAACTCATGGACTAGCTATTTCATTAGGTTCAATTAAGTTTTCCAATAATTTTGTGTTAATAAAGTCTAACAACTTATTTAAATCAAATAAAATCACAAATTTTAACAAAAAAACTTATTTTAAACCCACATGTCTATGTATCGTACGATACGTATGATTCACTGATATGAAACGATACGATTCATATGATACACACCTATGCATTGGACGATTCATAAGCACTTACGATACGCTCTTATAATACGAAATTTTTTGTACCCGATACGTATCGCGTATCGTACGATATTGACAACTATGATTATTATTATTATTTATAATTTTTTTATTTTTTATTTTTATATTTAGGATCTGTTTGGATATCATTTATTTTACTGAAACTGAAAACTTATTGCTGAAAATACTATAGATAAAGATAAAAGTTAGTTAAAATAGTATAATGGGACTCATGAATAGTACTAAAAAGTGCAATGGGACCCATAAATACTAGCAAAAATAAACTGAATAGTAAAATAATTTTAACTTTTCATTTCAATCCAAACGCATGCTTAGGGTCTGTTTGAGATCAGTTTATTTTGTTGAAATTGAAAATTTTTTGCTGAAATTACGGTAGATAAAGGTAAAAGTTAACTAAAATAATATAGTTGGATCTATGAATAGTACTAAAAAATGCAATAGGACCCATGAATAATAGTAAAAATAAGCTGAATAGTAAAATAAATTGGCAAAATTAATCATGCCAAACGGGCACTTGATTAAACATTAGAATACATGGACATGGTTGCATCTATCACTTCCAGGGAAATTGGTCCTTGCAGTATCTTATAATGCAGATTGAGATAATTTTGGCATATAAATTAGCGAAGGGTCATAGTCCACCTGTGTCCTCCCCTGTACTTCTCTTAGAAATTATGTGGCTGCAGTGTTCTTTGGCACCGCATCTTCTAAAGCATAAAACAAAATTTTATCTTTATTACATCTTGTTTCTGTGCAATTGTGTTCAATTGATTCTTTTACTTCACAGATCTTGCAACCAACCTGCGTCTTGAAGATGTGTCTGATATCACACCAACTGTCATAGCAATTGAGGTCTCTCTTCATCCTGTTCTGTCCAGATTATTTTTGCTGTTATCCCACTGGTGTATTTACTTAACTTGTTCTTGAATCTTGTCAGGTACTGGCTCAAATTGAGAAATTTCTACGGGGTAACAATGGCAAGTCCCTACGAATGTATCCTTACTAAGCCAATATCTTGGATTTTGTTTCTCACTTTCTCTATATTTTATATGTATTAGGGACAGCTCTTTTGGTAGGGATGTTGCAGTAAGAGAGAAAAAAAAAAAGATTATTATTTTTCAGTTTATAAAGGTGTCATTCCATATACTCCCCCCCGTAAGATACAAAATTTACAAATCGGTTCTATCGGTAGGGCTGTCTTATCCAATGTACAAATGAAATAAAGGTTTTGTATTAAAAAGTTTCTTTTAATTTCTCTGAATTTTAGAATCTGTTATAATTTGTGCAAGTAAAAGCGCATTCTGATGAACAAGAAACTAAAAAATCTACACAATACAACAAAATTTGACATGTTTCAATCAACTCCATAGCCATATCTATAAGTAACTTTAACTAAAATTCACTACAAACGGTATAAATTATAAGCATAAACACATTTTTATACAAGCATAAACGCACCCAAATTCCCATTACACTAACACTGTGTTTGGTTGGGGTGAATTTAGGGAGGATGGAAAACATAGGAAGGAGAATGTTGAGGAAAATAGTGTTTTCCATTGTTTGGCAAGCTGAAGAAAATAGGATGGAAAACCCGAGAGATTATTTTCTCTCCCGGGTCCTCCCAAATCGGGAGGAAAAGCCTGGAGAGAAAATTCTCTTACAGCACTTTTACCATAATGCCCTCACCCACCTACCCTCATTCATGACCTTCTCACCTACCCCACCTGATGACTCTTACCCACAAATCCTTATCACTTTTTTTCCTCTTCTCATCTTGACTTCACAGCATACCAACATCTAGTGGTCCAGGTTCTCTTCTTTTTCTTTTTTTTTTCAACATGATCTATTGTTTCTTGTCCTCGTTATATGTACACTATTGTAATTTTTACTTTATAATAATAAAAATAATAATATAAATTTATATATATGATGTGGTAAATTTTATATTATTTAATGAATATAAATAAATTTATTTCTTACATATTATGTAACAAGGGTATAATAGTCAATTTCTATAAATTACATTTTCCATCATTCCCTTTTTCTCTCCAACCAAACAAAAGAGTTTTCCACCCTCCCACTTTTCTACCCCTCCAACCAAACACACAAGAGGGAAAACAAAATATTTTCCATCCTTCCACTTTTTCATTCTCCCACAATTTTCCATCCTCCTACTTTTCCACTCCTCCAACCAATCGGACCCTAAAAACAAACTCTCAATGCCAACTGACAAATGAGTCACTCTCATGTACCAAAAACCCCAATACGTCCAAAGGTACTCATGCTAATATAGTAAACAAACTCTCAACTACACTTAACAGACCCGACCCGAAATGCCCTCACCCACCTACCCTCATTCATGACCTTCTCACCTACCCCACCTGATGACTCTTACCCACAAATCCTTATCACTTTTTTTCCTCTTCTCATCTTGACTTCACAGCATACCAACATCTAGTGGTCCAGGTTCTCTTCTTTTTCTTTTTTTTTTCAACATGATCTATTGTTTCTTGTCCTCGTTATATGTACACTATTGTAATTTTTACTTTATAATAATAAAAATAATAATATAAATTTATATATATGATGTGGTAAATTTTATATTATTTAATGAATATAAATAAATTTATTTCTTACATATTATGTAACAAGGGTATAATAGTCAATTTCTATAAATTACATTTTCCATCATTCCCTTTTTCTCTCCAACCAAACAAAAGAGTTTTCCACCCTCCCACTTTTCTACCCCTCCAACCAAACACACAAGAGGGAAAACAAAATATTTTCCATCCTTCCACTTTTCCATTCTCCCACAATTTTCCATCCTCCTACTTTTCCACTCCTCCAACCAATCGGACCCTAAAAACAAACTCTCAATGCCAACTGACAAATGAGTCACTCTCATGTACCAAAAACCCCAATACGTCCAAAGGTACTCATGCTAATATAGTAAACAAACTCTTAACTACACTTAACAGACCCGACCCAAAAATTGACCTAATTTATGAGTTAGGGTTACTGGTTGAACCACATGGTCAAATAATTTTTTTTAAATAAATATATAAAAATAAGTTTAAAAATCATGAGAAAAATATGTAAATTAAAAAATAGGCATATGCCTAAATTAAACTAACAATAATAAGTCAAAATAAATGTTTCACTGTAACAAAGTAGTCTTTTGATAAGACGGGAGTCTTGGAGGTAAGTAGACAAATAAATAAATGCATTTATTTATTTAGCTTTTCTCTTTAAATTACCATATTATGACACATTAATCAATAAAAAAAGTCAATAAAGTGGACCTATAAATGTAATTTTATAAATTTCACAAACCCAATTAGGTTCTGTAAACCCATCCGAGTTACCCAAGTGTTACAAACCCGCCGAGTTTAACTGGATTATCAATACTACCTTGTTTCCCTTTCCCCAATATTTGAAATATATTTTTTTTTCTACTTTTTAAATGAATTTTGATATAAAACATAGATAATCCACCAAGAAAAATATAAAAAAAAATGTGGATTCCAGTTAGCTCAATGTTGAGGGTCATTTGTGGAAGCCCAGGCAGACAGAAAAGCCCAATAATAAGGGCCACAAAGAATTGGCAAGATAAATAGCAAAAAACTCATTAGGCCCAAGCTGCAGGAATAATGGATCACAGGCCTAACAAATAAATAAATGGGTCTTGAAGAGGCAAGCGGGCTCAAGGAAGCCAGGAAAGAAAGAAATAGCATCCCATGGGCAGAGTATGAGGTAGAAAAGTGAGAAAGGACTGCCGTAGGCCCAAGACAATTGTAAACTAAGAGAGTAAGGGGTTTATGGCAGACCCATGAACTCCAAAGATAAGGATAATGTTATTGGGTCGGGGAAGCCCAATGAAGTTAGTAAAAAAGCCCATGGGAGTGTGGAATTAGCAAACGGGCTGTGGAAGCCCAAAGAAAGCAATTGGGCCATGGATGCCCAAAGGAAAAGCCCAAAGGGACATAGGAACCCATGAGTAAAAGCAAAACAGTGCCCATGACAGGCCATTGAGAAAAGGGATAAACGGCTGGCCCAAAAAGAGGTCCCGCAGGATTAAGTTATTACGGCAGGAATAACAATTCAACGTGGCAGGCAATAAAGAAAATCAAAAGTGGGCCAAAGAAATGTAAAGCCCATCATCATACGAGGCCCAGCTCCTGAATGGAGCGAAAAACCAAAGGAAAACCCATATGAAAGGCCAAGAAACGCAGATGGAGAGTCTCCAGGTTGCGGCAGACGCATGAGCAGCAGGCAGACTCTTGGACAAATTTGAAAGGGAAGCACGCGCAAAGCCCAGACACCACCAGCCTGTACCCACCCAATATAGGACATGGTGGGGCCATGGGCCAGAGGTAAGAGGTAAAGGGGGTATGGTTTGGTGGTGGGGAAAGGGGAAAAAATCTATTTGCAGCTCCTGCCCAAGCCTCTTTTGGGAGGTATGTCCTGCTGGGATGATAGACCACCCAAAAGAGGCAAGTTTGAGGGGGAACCGTTGGGTGCATGCTTTGAGAGTAGAGAGAGAAAGCATTAATACCGTGGTAGGAAGAAATGTTGCGGTATACAGAGGAACAAAACAAACCCGCCTCTGTCTGGCGAGGGTGGATGTCGCACAGTCCTGGTGGTCGGCAAGTACATCCAGACCAGACAAATGTGGTTAAGGGGCAAGACGGTAAAACACTAGCCACAGCAGGCGCTATAAAAAGGCCCTTGCCGTGTCCTGTAGCAAGGATCGAAAAACAGAGTATATTTTCGGAGTGAAATGAAAAAACAGAGCAAAAAGAAGAGAAAAAAGATAAGAAAGAAAACAGAAAAGAAAAGAAAGGAAAACTAAGAAAAAGGAAAGTTAGTTCAATAGGGCATGCACCCATAGATCGTTTTCTCTCTCTCCCCCTCCAAATCTTACCTTCTTCCAAAACGCAAACAATGACTCTTTCTTTTGAGCAACAACCATTCAAGTCCAACTCCCTCAAAGCCATTAATCCCCACGGCAGGATCCTTTTCCTGGGGGGGTTATTTGCATTGAGAAGAGGCGTTCTCTCCTCTTTGGTTTTGCTGCAGTAGACTAAGCTTAAAACTTAATTTATGCCCATTTAAATTAGCCAGTATTATTTTATTCATTTCTCTCTGTGATTGATATCATTGTGACTGTAATCATGCTTTATTAGCAGGGAATACATAGCTGTTTATTTAAATAAGTCAAAGTACTCTGTTTTAGTTATTATTATATCTGTCTACCGTAACTCGTCTGCAACAGTTCTGCTTGCCGTAAACTTGCTCCTGGCAAACAAGGCATAAGTTTGTGCACAGACCGGCCCAAGTTGAGTTACAATTGGACCGGCCACAGCTCCCTTACTCAGAAACACTAGGGCCCATCACCGCAGGAGGCAGCCCAACCCATTACCGCAAGAGGTAGCCCAACATATCATATAATACAAAAAAGGCCCTTACACTCAACTGGTAAAGTTTTTTATGGTTGTATAAGAGATTTGGAGTTCAATCCTATCAGGAGTAGACGCCATAAATTGAAACTCTCTAAAATATATATAAAAAATGAAATCAAAAGAATAAGGTTGATTTTTGTGGAGTTGTAGGGGTGTTTTGTGTAATTCCTCCCACCCCAACCTTCTTAGCTCCACCCTTGCACAAAGCTAAGTTGAGAATATAAAATATGCCCATCTACACACAACACTGGCCATGCACTATAGATGGACTCCATCATTGCTAATCACTACCAACTACCAAAATCTACCATCCAAGACTCACTTTGGCCGCCAAAAGCATTGAAGTTCAACTGTCACTTCCTAGTATTTCTAACAAAGAAGTCCAAAGTATTGAAGCTCAACTGTCATTTCTTAGTATTTCCAACAAAGACGTCTAGGCATGAAACCATCAACCATCAAGCATGAGAGAGAGAGAGAAAGAGAGAGAAGAGCTCATGGAGAAGATATGAGATAAAGTAGAGAACTTGTCGCTGCTATTGAACACCATCATAAATGGAGGTTTCTGATGGTCCAATCGTGTTGGGCTTCTTAAGGGTCAAGGAATTTCGGTGGTGGGTCTATTGAGAATGCAGATGAAAATGTTGGTTGGGTTTTGTAAAACATCTCTTGATCCTCGAGAACTCTAAATGTGAAATTACATAAAATCATTCAAGATACCAACTTTGTGTTCGAATCCCGATTAATCAACATTATGATAGTTTGAAAGACAGCCACCTTCTTCAAGTATATCGTTTCTTTTTGAAAATAGTATTTTCGTCTCCCTAAGAAATATCTTGATTGAGAGGAATCACATGCACAACGTTGTACCACGATAAGCATGTAGGAAAATCAAAATTATTTGCAAGGTATCCAGCTTCCCCGATGCCAATAATTGACACAAAATTGGTGTTGAAAAGATAATTGCATAAAATTATTAATGACACCAAATTGCACAAAATGGAGATTCAGAAGACCCAAAATGAGTTGCCTAAAGTCTTGAGCAAAATTGGAAACTATAGAAGTGTCAAGAATATATATATATATATATATATATAGCGTTGAGTTTAAGTTACATCTGATGTCTTTAAGCAATATTACTCCACTCAATCAATCAATCAATATATATATAAAAGCAGAGACCTCATGTGAGAGCGCATGAGGTCTTGCCATGTGACACTCTAACGTTACATTTAGCATTTTTTACCTTTTTTCATTAAGTTTTTTTTACTGTTACCCAATAGATTATAGTAACTTATTTTTATATTATATAAATTTAGCATTTTTTACATTTTTTTATTAAGTATTTTTTACTGTTACCTAATAGATCATAGTAACTTCTTTTTACTATTATATCAAATATAATGTTCACTGCAAAATGGACTACCTTTTAAAAGTAGACCAAACCTTATGAAAAACTCGAGCCCAATTATTACCTTACATATTATAACCAAAGTTTGACTCTTCCCACGTGTAAATCAAAGCAAAAACTATGACCCTCTTACAAACTCTCTTCTTCCTCCCCCATGTATAGACGACACTTCTAGAAAATCTCATTCTCATGAAATCATGTCTCCATTTTTCCTCAATTTCAATTCAATATACTTTTATCTATTATTAATGTTCTATGCAATTTATGTAGACAAATTCTCTATCATCGACTAGTGCAACAAAAATATATATAAATCTTGAGATCCTTGAGGTTGTTGAAATAATTGACAAGTGCATATTTCTAAAATTTATAATAACAAAAAGTCTAATAAATAGCATATACTATCTCACAAAATGTCATCAACTTAATATTTTGGCAAAAATGCAAGACTGGCCTTCTAACTTTCACTCTTTTTCATTTCAGTCCTCTAACTTTCAGTTTTGTCAATTCAATCCTCTAACTTTCAATTTTTGTCAATACAGGATTCCGTTAAACCCTAATTATGGGCTGCCGTTAACTTTTTTTTTTTTTTTAATTTCCAAATTAAAAGAAAGAAAGAAAAATTTGAAGGAAAAAAAAAAAAAAAAAACATATAACGAGATTGAGACCCAAATCCCTAACATAGTAAGAGCTTGGGGTTTTCGAAGGAGATCTTGAGGGTGCAATTGGAGAAGGAGTCTTGAATTTGGACGGGCTTGATGCTGTTGAAGAGGATCGAGAGACCCGCGTCCGCCATGTAATCAAACGACTTGATTTGGTGGCGGAACAACTCCCACAGCTGCTCGAGGTCCTCCGGAGCTGGCATTGGCCTCAGCTTCACGTTCCGTTTCAGTTGCTGTATTTCGAAATACTGGGGAACAAAAGGCGGCTCCTGTCTTCTTGGTTTTCTTGTGACATCTTTGCTTTTAGTACGATAGGATTTGGGTCTCAGTGTTTCTTTGTGATTTCAGGGGAAGGGGAACAACATTAAATGTTGTCTTTTTCTTCTTCTTTTTTAAACAAAATTTTCTTTTTTTTTCTTTTAATTCCGAAATTAAAAAAAAAAAAAAAAAAAAGTTAACAGTAGCCCATAACTGGGGTTTAACGAAATCCTGCGTTGACAAAAATTGAAAGTTAGAGGACTGAAATGAAAAAGAGTGAAAGTTAAAGGGTCGGTTTTGCATTTTTGTCTAATATTTTCTTTAAAAAATTTCAATGATAGGAATGGTAAAAAATATGTCCTATACAAGAAATATAAAAAATACATGCAAAACAATTTTCATAGGAGGATTTATCTTTAAATAATATGAAGACAATAGTAAAGATAAAATGCATTGAATGAGATCCTATGAAATAAGTTTGTTAATCATTTCAAAGGATACTCATCATTTATGGAAAAATAATAATAATAATACATTATATTATTTATATTAAAAAATAATATATATATATATATATATTAATTTCAAAGTTCATTGCAAGATGTGAACTACTGGGGTATTGCAACAATAAGTAACCTTGATACAACAAAGGGTTGGTATTACATTTTGTGCATACTTTATGAAAGGAATGTCAAACCACTAGCAGGATCATTTTGGTGTGCAAAATGTGAAACAAAAACAAATCTTTCTATCCCAAAGTTAGAGGCACTTACATTAACTACATACTCTCCAAATATTTATAATATATTTATCTCACTATAACTACTATATATATATATATATATATATATATATACCCAATTGCAAACTACTTTAGATACATGATTCAAATTGAAATTTTTGATGCAACTGACAAAACAAATTTTGTGATATTTGATCAAAATGCTGAGAAAATCCTAAATAAATCTACAAGAGATCTTGCTGAAAAATAAACTAAGGTACAACTTATTTAAATTATTGTAAAACTATTGATATTTGAGAAGGAATCCCACGTGATTTGGAAAAAAAAAAATTAGGAAAAAAATGGATTTTCCTACTTCATTTGAATGAATTCAATCTAAAGGATGGTTTTGAAAATTACATAGTTGTTAAGATTTTTGATGCACCTTCAAATGACAAAAAGGTATGGAAGAAAAAATATATATACACAATCCAATTGCTATATTAATTCTTTTTGCTGCACTATTCCAAAATTAACAAAAAAAAAAAGTAAATAAAAACATTTACAAAAAATTGTTACATCATTGAAATTTAATATAAATGCAAATACCTTCGAAAAATCTTAGCGACAAAGTCCAAACTTTGTAAGATCTAATCAAGAATCTCCCGGTGCCAATTCATTAATGATTAACACAAATTATACAACAAAAGGAAAAAGTGATGAAAGCTCAAAAATTGAACAAATATGGACAGACTAAACTTCAAACGTAGAAGATGGAGAAACTGATGATGATAACCAGCGTCACCATACCGCAATAACAAAGCATTGAAGAAGAAAAAAAAGATTTCGTAATGAAGTTTTTTATTACATAATATGATAAAAATAAATAATATAAAATGAATTAATATGCTTTTATCAACTTTTATTATGCAATATTACTCCAAATTTGTGTTAATTATTGCTCATTATTTGAACAAAATAATTATAATAGATATATGTGTGCAATTTATAATTGTTACTTTTTATGATGAACTCATTACTAACAAAGTTTTATAATAAATATGCCATAATATATGTATAATATTTTTCAAAAACAAATTTGCATAAAACATTACAACATTATTTGTGCATTGTACGAGTAACTTACTAGTATTTATTAATTAGATGTGAATTTTGATAAATACACCATTGGATTACATTATCTTTGTATATTCTCCATACTTACAAAATTTAAAAATGATCAATAACCATGTCATTAATCAATTGATTAAATTCAATTTTTTATAGATTAAAATCAATATATATATATATATATATATATAAAGCAGAGATCTCATGTGGGAGCGCATGAGGTTCTGTTATGGGCACTCTAATTTGGCATTTAGTTTTTTTTACCTCTTTTCATTAAGTTTTTTTACTGTTACCCAAAAAATCACATTAACTTATTTTTTTACTGTTATCTCATTAATCTTTCATTAATTTTTTGAGCTTACACCACAAATTTCTCTCTTATTAATGTCTTTTAGCATACCCATTCTTTTAGTATTAAAAATAAAAGCAAAAAAATAAATTAAGGACTAATATAACCAACCAATAAGGCGCTATGGAAAGATAGAGAGATACGAGAATATTGTGGATTGTTAAATGAAACACATTATTTCACTATTTCCAAATAAAATACTTGAGATTGATAAAGCATTTTTAAGAGAGAGAAATAAAAGAGTTTAAGGGGCCGTCACCATTGTCATGCTGACCTATCTCCACCATTAAGCCGCCAAAACCCCTATGGGTATATTTTTTTTTATTGCTTCTTACAATGAACTTATTACTAATAAAGTTTTATAACAATTATGCTATAATATATATATATATATATATACACAATTCTCTCAATATATATATATATATACAATATTCTCCAAAACCATCTTACATAAAATATTACAACATTATCCGTGCATCGCACGGGCAACTTGTAATGTATAAAAGATGAGTTTATGGATTGAATGGTAAATTATATCTAATTGGCATCAAAATTGGCAAGCATGTTAAGAACATATGGAACAAGTAATTCAATGGTTGGATTTTCAAAATATGAAATCAATAATAAGTTATTAGGTGGTGTAACATTACTTAGAGTTATACTAAGTGTAACTTGAACCCATATATATATATATATATGATTTGACTTACTTCTAGTACTTTTTTAGTTGGAGATTTGTTTTTGTTTTAAATACACAATAACAAGTGGTAGTGAATTTTAATCTCCACTTTTTATTTAGTTAGTGGGTTATGTAGTAGTTTCTCATTAAAACAAAAGAATATTCAAATTAAAAAAGTTTTGTAAGTAAGCAATGCCCTAATATAGGGTATGGCTTACTATAAATAGGACCCCCCCCCCCTCCCCCCCCATCATTTGGGATCACCAAAAAGCCTTCTGCGGCCATTTTCCCTTCATTTTTCCACCAAAAATCCCCTCTAGAGCTCTGTCTGAGCAAAAAAGTCAAAACCAGGTACTCTGTTTGTTACCCAACTCTTTTCACTTGGCACGATCTAGATGATGGACTCGTGCTCTTTGGGAGGCGGATTCTAACTATAAGCAAGTTTCTTGATGGTAAGGAAATTCCACACATGGCAAAAAGATGTTGTAGATGTGTGGGTGAACTTCATTGTCCATACCAAGTAAAAACCATTGATGCCATCCCACATGCATCAATCTTGACGCATGCACGATATCATGAACATGTGTCCTTAAAACTAAGTCAAGGGTTACCTTCATCTTGCATTTCACAATATTAGAAGGGATAATCAAAACTAAGTATAGTCATTTGACAAGCATCTTGGGGTGCTATTATGATTGGGTTTAATCTCTAATTGAATAGGTAGTTGTTTGGTCATATTCAAGATGACCGGTCTCCTAAATAAGAAAATATAGAGGGAAATTGGGATAATAATTCTCTGCCGCTTTATTCATTGCCTTCTACGTTAAATACAAGTCCTAGGAATTCAAATGACAAACAGATAACGATTGATAATCCTATGACTATTCAAATACTAACTAATAATCCTAAAGGGATTCAACTTCTTAGAAACTCAAATGCAAATACCAATTCAAATATAACTTTATCTAGATAACCATAATTCAAATACGAATGTAGCAGCAACTCCATAGTAATCCAAATACGAATTTCAAATGCAATACTATCCACCCACAACAATAGCTAATAGTGCACCCCTTTCTTCAAACATAACATTTCCCTCCCCTTGCAGATGAATCTTGTCCTCAAGATTCAAGTGAGAGAATCTTTGCTGTAATTCCTTGTATGGTTCCCAAGTAGCGTTATCTTCACTAACACCAGTCCAGTGAACTAAGGCCTCTTGTAAGACTTGTCGACCATGGCGAGTCCAACGAAAATCAACAGTCCGATCTGGCTCCAAAGTGATCAAACCCTTATCATCCACGTTGGGTAATTCACTGATTGCATGATCCGCTTGGCCAAGCTATTTCTTCAACTGAGACACATGAACAATTAGGTGCAAATGCGAATGAGATGGCAAGTCGAGACGATAAGCCACCTTTCCCACTTGTTCCAACACTTTGTAGGGACCATAGAAGCGTGGAGAAAGCTTCATATTGTCCCTGGTTCAAATAGATAGTTGTCGAAATGGCTGAAGCCGAAGGAAGATGAAATCACCTGGTTCAAATATCACTTCACGATGGTGACGATCAACATTAATCTTCATTCTATTCTGGGCTGTCTGCAAATTCTCCTTCAAAAGCCGCAACAAGTCATCTCTCTCGCATAAACTAGTCTCAACTTGGGCAACCGATGTGGAGCCAACTTCGTAACTGTGTACTGTCGGGGGTGGCCGGCCATAAACTGCTTCGAATGGCGTCATGTGTATGGTAGATTGATAAGAGGTGTTGTACCAATATTCAAACCAAGAAAGATAGCGACTCCACTGTTTCTGCCGAGAACTCGTATAGCAGCGTAAATATGTCTCCAAACTACGGTTAAGGACTTCGGTTTGTCTATCCGTTTGTGGGTGATATGAAAAGCTCATTCGCAGGTCAGACCCTTGAAGGCGAAAGTACTCGACCCAAAACTGACTAGTAAATATAGGATCGCAGTCTGAGACAATGGAACAAGGCATGCCGTGAAGTCGTGCGATTTCTTTGACAAATAATTCGGCAATGGTTTTGGCAGAATACAGATGCTTGACAGTAACAAAGTGGCCATATTTGGAAAGGCGATCTACGACCACCATGATCACTGAAAAACCACAGGAAGTCGGTAGTCCTTCAATGAAATCCATTAAAATGTCTTCCCATACACACTCTGGAAGTGGTAGTGGTTGTAGCAAACCCGTTGGAGTCATGGAGTCAGATTTATTTCGTTGACATATATCACATTATTGAATGAAATTTTGCACATCCTTCTTCATCCCCAACCAAAAGAAATTGGCAGCAAGCCGTTTAAAGGTGCGGAGTATCCCCGAGTGGCCACCTACGAGTGTGTCATGGAATTCCCGAATAATAGTTTCTTTGTACTGTGAACTAGAGGGAAGCACCAATCGACTTTTATGCCAAAGCAGCTCATCCATGATCTTGTAATCCATGTAGTGCATGTCTCCTTGAACAAGTGCCTTCTTAATGCATTCTAAGGTGGGATGAGTTCTAGCCTAGATGCGAACTGCTTCTAACCAAGTCGGAGCTAGACAAGAAATGACAGACACTTCTCCTTGCAGCCGTGAGAGGGCATCAGATACCTTGTTTTCTTTGTTGGGGTGGTATTCAATTTCATAGTGAAACCCCATGAGCTTAACCATCCACCGTTGTTGGTCCATGGTGGTGATTCGTTGCTCTAATATGTATTTGAGGCTGCGATGATTGGTTCGGATCCAAAACTTCCTTCCCAGCATATAATTACGCCATTTGTTGACAGCATGGACAATGGCCATTAATTCTTTCTTATCAGTGGATCGTCCCAATGCCCACCTAGAGAATGCTTGACTGTAGAAAGCCACAGGTTGTGACTTTTGCATAAGAACCACCCCCATTCCGCTACCAGAAGCATTAGCTTCGACGATGAACAACTTGGAGAAATTGGGTAGTGCCAAAATTAGTGGCTGTAACATGGCTTGCTTCAATTGTTGAAAGGCTTCCTCAGCATCCTTGGTCCAAACAAACGCGTCTTTTTGGAGAAGACGAGTTAATGGTGCTGCAATGGAGCCATAATGCAGAATAAATTTCCGATAATACCCGATCAAGCCTAAGAACCCACGTAATGCAATGACTGTGGTTGGTGTGGGCCAAGTTTTCATACACTTGATCTTTTCTGGATCTGCTGAGATGCCCAAGGGGTTGATTATATGGCCTAAGTACTCTACTTGTTGCTGCCCAATTAAACACTTAAACGATTCACATATAACTGATTAGTCAGTAGAGTGTGGAATACTATCTTGAGATGTTCCATATGTTCAGCCCATGTTTACTAAAGATCAAAATGTCATCAAAAAATACTAGGACATACCTTCGTAGTGCAAAGCGGAAAATATCGTTCATCAATGATTGAAACGTGGAAGGTGCATTGGTGAGTCCAAACGACATTGCCAAAAATTCGTAATGACCATCATGAGTGCGGAAAGCTATCTTGTGCACATCTCCAGGTTGTACCCGGATTTGGTGGTACCCGGATTTTAAATCCAATTTGGTGAAGTAAGAAGCTCCATGCAATTCGTCTAGCAACTCATCAATGATCGGAATTGGGTAGCGATCTTTAATGGTGACTTGATTCAAAGCACGGTAGTCCACACAAAACCTCCATGAACCATCTTTCTTCTTCACCAACAGCACCGAGGAAGAAAAGGGGCTGGTACTTGGTTGAATGATTCCGGTTGCAAGCATTTCTTTCACTGCCCTTTTGATCTCATTTTTTGAATGTGGGCATATTGGTAGGGACGCACATTGACAGGTCCGGTGTCGAGCTCCAAGTTGATTCCATGGTCATGGCTCCGAGGCAGTGATAAGGTGGTAGGAACTTGGAAAATTTGTTGATACTTCGTCATCAAGTGCTCTAACTCTTGAGTCTGCTCTCCAACAATTGCATTAAGGGGCAATGAATTTGTGACTTTCACCATCTGCATCATAAACATTGTCAACCCATTAGCCATTAATTTTTGTAGTGAGTGCACCACACCATGGAGAATGGTTTTGATAGCATCCCCACGAATAACGTGCTCCTTGCCATCCATAGTGAGATTTTTCCAATCATGAATGACTCTTCCTAAGCCTTGCAGCCATTGTACTCCCAAAACCACATCAAACCCTTGTAATTCCAAGGGGTACATACTAATGTGAAACTTATAGCCCTGAATTTCCATGGGAACAGATTTGTAAATCTCGTCACACTGCAACCGGTCTCCATTGGCCACCATGACTTGGAACGCTGGAGCTGCAACTTTGTCACATCCCATCTTCTTTGCAAAGTTAACATTGACGAAGTTATGAGTGCTCCAACTATCAATGAGAACATGTAGCTGTCGCCCGCGAACAGTGCCAACAACTCGCATTGTTTGCGGAGTCGATATGTCGGATAAAGCATGTAAAGAGATTTCGGGTATGGCCACACGTTCTTCTTCTTTGTCATTTGAAATTAACTCACAGCCATCCTCAAATTCCTCCACCACTTCAATCAAGAAAGCTTGCTACAGCTTGCATTTGTGGCCTAGTGCAAATTTTTCATCGCAATTGAAACATAGTCCCTTCTCTCGCCTAGCTTGTATCTCTGCCCATGTTAGCCTTTTGAATCCTGTTCCTGGAGTAGGCTTAGTGGTCGTGATTGGAGTTCTGGTTGGCTTTGGGGAAGGCGTTGGCAATAAACCCAGCTTTTGTACCCCGCGTCGCTGTCTTTGTAATTTCTCCTTATGTAACTTGGCAAGACTTGCGGAATGCAATAAGCTTGTGGGCCTAAACAGCTTCACCTTCAATTGAATTTCCTCCTTTAGTCCACCGATATAGCTCCCCACCAAGGCCTTCTCCGGTCAATCTTGCACTTGGGTTGCTAATCGTTCAAACTAAGTTTGGTATTCACGAACTGTACCAGTTTGTTGGAGCTTTGCTAATGCCTCATCAAAATCTTCATAATCCGTGGGACCAAAACATACACATAAGGCTTGTTTAAATTCTTCCCATGTGATGTTTGGCCGAGCTTTCTCAAACCACCGATACCATTGCAAAGCATCATCTTGTAAGTGGAATGATGCTAGGACAACTCTTTCATTTGTAGCTGTGTGTTGATACCGAAAGAGTTTTTTAACCTTATATATCCACCTTGTTGGATCTTCACCACTGAAATGTGGAAAATCAATCCGAGAAAAACGGGTTTGTACGCTTCCTCCTGCACCCGAACTTCTAGGTTGGCTTACTGAATTTCCCTCCGCATCATCAACACGCTTCTTCCCCACTTGAGCAATGGAATCAACCAGTGCCTCTATGTTGTTGCGTATTCCTACAAATTCCTCCTGATGAGAGTCCAATTGTCATTTGATGCCATGGTTGCTTACCTCCAAGGCAACCATCCGATCCTCAGCAGATGTGGAATGGGTGGATGTCATGGTGACTCTGATACCAAATGTTATGACTGGGTTTAATCTCTAATTGAATAGGTAGTTGTTTGGTCATATTCAAGATGACCGGTCTCCTAAATAAGAAAATAGAGAGGGAAATTGGGATAATAATTCTCTGGCGCTTTATTCATTGCCTTTTACGTTAAATACAAGTCCTAGGAATTCAAATGACAAACATATAACAATAGATAATCCTATGACTATTCAAATACTAATAGATAATCCTAAAGGGACTCAACTTCTTAGAAACTCAAATACAAATACCAATTCAAATATAACTTTATCTAGATAACCATAATTCAAATACGAATGCAGCAGCAACTCCATCCAAATACGAATTTCAAATGCAATACTATCCACCCACGGCAATAGCTAATAGTGCACCCCTTTCTTTAGACATAACAAGTGCCTAACATGTAACATCTTCCTCTTGCATAATCAAAATCCCAAATCCATGTTTCTAGTTTGAGATATGGTTTGACCTAAGGTTATAAGACCTTATAATCTTTAGATCTTGACCAATTAAACATAGGTGACCAATCACATGTTACAAAATCCAAATGATGGATAATGACTCGCTACAATTTGTTCACTACTCACACATGGTCATAACCTTGCAAGCATAAGTAGAGTAAGCGAATAAGGGTAGGCGCTCTTACACATGCGAAGATAGTTTGGATTGTCACCATCCACAAGTAGGATTGGTTAGGCCTAATATCAAAAATAAGTTTGAGAAATCATAACATAAATATGTAAATTAAAAAAATAGGCATATTCCTAAATTAAACTAGTAATTATAATTCAATATCATTGTTTCATAATAACATAATAGTCTTTTGATAGAATGAGAGTATTGGAGTTAGGTCGACAAACATAGAAGTGCATTTTTTTTTTATAAAAAAAAAATTCTTTTATGTTTTTTCCTCTTTAAATTACAATATTATGAAGAAGTCAATAAAGTGAACCTATAAATGTAATTTTACAAACTTCACAAACCCATTTGGGTTACCCGAGTTGCCACAAATCCATTGAGTTTGACTGGATTTGATCGGGTCTTATGCAAAAACGGTCCATTTAAATACTCAAAGCAATTTAGGTGTCAGGTCACCCGATTTCCCATCTGACCAACCGGATCGATCTAAGTTTAATAACAATGCACCAAGGAGAGACAGAGCAAGAAGAAAGAGTGATTCAGATTCTTAGAAAATAAGAAAATTAAAAGAAATATTTTTTTATTTATTGAAAATTAAATAAAAATGAATTAATATAAAAATTGGGCAATAAAGCAAACTTGGCATCGTTTTAAATGACTTTAACAAAAACATTTTAATGGAATGGACAAAAGGATTCACTTGGTAACAGATGTAAACTTACCAGATCAAAGTGAAACTTAAGGACCAAATTGAAAATTGCTCAGACTTCAAGCGTGCAATTTATATTTTTTCCAAATAAATAAAAATAAATAAAAGACATATTAGGTTATGTCTGTTTAGGTATCTCATAGTTTCTAGTAGCTTATTTGCATAATATTTATTAAAAAAAATATAGTTTTTGGTAGCATTTATGTTAAATGTGTGACAAAAACTAAAAGCTAGTTTATTTTCAAAAAAGCTTTTGATAAATTGACTCATAATGAGCTTGCAAGAATAGTAATTGCTCAAGAAATTGAGAATATATTTTCTTTAAAGCGTTTACAAGGAGAATTTTCAATTGCTATAAACCAATTTACAATATTTAAATCTAGCACAATCTAGTCAATGCAATCAGCTGAAAATTTCTGATTGGTATGAAGGATACTTAAAACAAAGAGAACTTAACTACTTCAGTGAGGAAGAGGAAAAAGAATCTATGTTGACTGAAGAAAATCTCCCAATATTTTCAAACGAATTATAGGTTTAATTCATATCCAAAACATAAATGTTTCATAAAAACATCCTTCGGATTGTCCTTGCAGTGACACGGGAAATCAACCGTCCGGCCAAATCAGCAGGTAGACTAAATAACTGCTGTTGGGATTCTGGTGGGAGCTGCAAAGATATAAATATATCTAAATATGATTTTGCCAAATACAAAGAATAGCCCCCACATCCAGAAAGCACATTACAAGGGGAAGAAGGAAATGCTTAAATGTGGTCTATGTATGTGTGCAACATATATGTGCACACCCGAGATGTTTGTATATTTTAAAGCATGCACATGCTTGATTCTTACCTCAGAAATAACAGATAGGATGGGTAGAATTTCTTGAACAGAAGCAAGTTGATTAAAAACTAATGATGCTTCCTCTTGGTACACGTTTTGACTCTTGTATGGACTAACACCTCCAAGTCCCTACAAAATAGAAACAAATACATTAATTGTGACAACGGATTGAATAGAATCTTCATTCCATTATCCTAATTATCAATTGGTCAAATTTCTGGGTAAATGGACAAGAATAAATTAAATGGTACGTTTACTTTTCAATGTGCTAGGATTGCAATCTATCTATTTAAGACAGCTCATTTACTGTATGCTCAAAAAAACCTGCTTTTGAATGATGAAATGCAATATACATGCCACTTTTGATTTCCAGCAAAATCAAATTATTTCCCATTTATATACCCAGCCTATGACTCTCTCTCTCTATTCTTATTTATTTTTAATTTTTACAGATTCATGGTTCTCACCACCTTTCTAGCAAGACAGCACCTCACTTGGATTCTAAGGTTGTTCATGTCTCAGATATCATGAATACTTTTGTTGTATGAATTATTTTAATATGTTATGCCATGCTAATTATAGATTTTGTGTGTTTTTTGTTCTTTGGATTTGTGAGTTACAAAAACACGTGTGTGTGTGTGTGTGTGAGATATGCAGGACAGGACAACCTTACAATCAAAGTCAGTCAGGGGCTGTCTTGCTGAAGGGTGGTGAGAATCAAGTAGAGAGAATTTAGAAAGAGAAATAGAAGCATAAGCTGGAAGTATAAAAGGGAATTTATGAGAGAAATATGGCATGAGAAAGCTGAGAATTTTCACAAGACGGTAGGAGAACAGAAAGAGAAGATCACATAGAAAAGGAGAAAAATGGAAGGGGAGGGAAGACATCAAGTCAAAAAGTGCACCTTTCAACTCTTCATCCTGCAAAAGACTATAGGTCACATCCTTTTATAGCGGAAATTACCTGCTAAGGTGCTAATCACACATTTAAATGAAAACCAACTAGGACAACTGAGTACTAGGATACTTCAATGGACAGCAGCTACCAGCTAAGAGCAGCCATTTTTCTTCCCTTCTAAGCAATGTCATAGTGAAAGATTTTCATCCCTAATAACTAGCTTATAATTTATGTAAATCAAGGAAACTATCATTACAAAAAAAATAAAATTCTTAGATGATACTTAGACTTAAAAAATCCTCAAAACAAGTACAACTCTAAATTTGATATAAAGTTTTCAACATAGGCTGCAGGAAACAACTTAAACAGATTTTGGTTTTTTCTTTATTTCCTTGTGTAATTAGTGGCCCTTGTACATAGCAAGCTTTGTCCAACCATGTATTGGCTGCTGCATCAATGTATGTGTGCATGTGCATGCCTGTATTGAACAATTTCCAACACTAGCAACAAAACTATGCATGATTTGGTTCAATGAAATTTATACATATTTGAGATAAATCTAGTCTTGATTCTCTCTCTCTCTCTCTTAATAATGATATAACTGCATTGCGATGTAGAAGATGCAAAAGTTCTTACTGTGTCGGTATTTTCAGTTGATTGATGTCCTGACACCAACAGCATAAGGCGGCGCAAGGTTCTCAAGTTAACTTTGTCTTCATCAGTCATTGATGAGAATGAAAAGAAAGAGATGAAAGGTATAGAATCCAGTGTTGCTATCCCAAGTGCATCCAAACCCTGTATTAATTGCAGAGACCATTTTAAAACACCAAAAAAAAAAAAAAAACCCACAATTAAGAGATGGCACTGTAATTAAGAAGATATATGCTCAAAGTGACTGTAGTTAAGTACATGGTTAGCAGATGACTAATCAGTTCATGTGAGATACAAAGCGACCACAGAACATGTAAGATGCATAACAGAAACCTTAATGGGCTCTGATATCAATTTTAATGCAGGATCTTAAGGAATTCAACACTAAATCAGGGTTCTTGAAGAGGTTTTGATACAAACAAAGTTTGGCAACAAATTTGGTTATAGTTTAAGGCTACAACTCACTCAAAATATCTTTTTATTGGATGTGAATTTTGATAAATTCACCATTGAATTACTTTTTCTTCTTATATCCTTCATGCTTGCAAAATTTCTAGAAGCTCAAAGATCAATAGCTATGTGATCTATCAAATGTTTAAATTTCAAGTTTTTGTAGTCTAAAATTATACATGAAAAATAAGTTTATGGATCAAATAGTAAATAACTTCTGATTGACACGAAATTTGACACGTGTTAAGAACATAAAGAACATGCAGTCCAATAATCCAACTGTTAGATTTTCAAAATATGTAGTCATGTTAATTTTATTAGTAGGAGTTGTAGCCTTTGGTTATAACCAAGTTTGTAACCAAACTTTGTCCTTTTGATACTTAAGGGTTTAGGTAGGTTAAAAATAGTGAATGGAATGAAAAACAAAGAAAGATACACCATAGGCAATCACACCTAGGTTTTCTTAAGCAATCACACTTAGGTAGGATAAGGCAATCACACCCTCAAAGCTTAAAACAAGCAGCTGGAATTTTATTAATATTATCTCACTATCTGTCCTTTATTGAATACATAGAGACTTTTTTGTAGGCTATTGCCAATACTCATCCTTTAAGGTTTATGACTCATCCTATAAAGACTAGAATTCCTAATAATAAAGAGAAGCAATTACGAACTTCTAAACCAAAGAGAAAAAATGACTCAAAACATTAAACAAGACTCTTGGACTTCCATAACAGCCCATTCCAAAAATTTGGGAAATTATCAAACTACCCCTATTTTTAGCAAAACAGAAACTTTATTAAAACCGAACCAATGACTTTTTAACCTAAAAGAAACTTGATACTAAGACTCAATAATAAACAAAGTAGCCTATAAAATGTGCGAAGAAGGCCCCACATCAAAACTAGACCACAATTTTTTGAATCTTCTAGAATTTAATCATGTTTTTCTCAAATGTTTTATTATTTGCATCAATTTGCTAATATATATATATAAAAAGCAGGAACTCATGTGCAAGAGCATGAAGTTCTACCATGTGGTCATTCTTTGAGAATTAGAATTTGCTACAATTAGTAATTACTATAGATAGAAATAACATGTATGAGTCCAAAGATCCTACCTTAGCAATTTCTTGAAGAAGTATATCCCTCACAAACGCACCCTGAGAAATGTTCATCACTATTAGAAAAAAGAAAAAGAAAAAGATTGCAGTATTCGGATGATTTCAGCTCAGCTCAGATCAAAAGATTATTTCAAGAGTACAAGAAATTTGAAATACCTTCTCAGTTAAAGTAAAAGAAAGGACTTGCTTAACAACCACCCTGGAATTAGTTTCCTCTGCTGGTTTTCTGACCAATGCCTTCTCTGTTCTGGCACGGAGGGACTGCCACAAGAATTATTTGAGGCACTAACATAAATTAAGCCTAAAATATCAAAGTTGGAAAAGAATAATAAAAATTTTAGAATGTTTTGCCCCTGTGTGGGCAGCACTGGTTAATGACCTGTTAGATTCATTAGGATATTAATTATCAAAACATGCAACACCACTAGTATAGATGGGATGCATCTAGCTCAGGCTGAATTTCATACCAATAATCTGTTCAACATTTTAAATCCTAGACCAAACCAGCTGATTGGACTGGTTGAAAAGAGCCACTACATTATATAATTGATCTGTTTGCAGACCAAGCAGAAAACATTTTTAGCTCTGTGGGAACAATATTTTTTAGGTGATATGACTAGAAAATCTATATTATCAATGCATATCCTAAGAAAGTACACATTTGTTCACTAAAATGGATGCAAGCATCAGTTACCAAGACTGGTTCAGCACTGATAAAGAAAAAGTTCACTTTTACTCACTTATCTTCTAGTTTAGAATATTGAGAACAGTCAAGTGTGTAGGCATAGCTACAAAGTCGGTGGAAATATAACTCAAATGCATCTAGAACTTCATCATATCACAGTATTTGCAATAAAAGTACCACATATAATCATAAGACCAGAATGCGATTTGAGTGAAGAAAGTAATTGTTATTTAGTAAAAAGAAGAGAAAATCTAACCTCCATTAGCAGAGACTCTAGACGATCAATTCTGAAAACACCCTCCTAAGAAGAAGCAATTTAGGGATCAAGACTATGGTTGACTATGTATGTATAGTGTCTTTTTGCTGGGAGATTAAGTGCACATACTACAGCATCAATAGCTTCAATGTAATGGGTACCACAATTGAATGAATACATGACAAATAGGAAAAAAGGTCAGTTTTTACCTCATAAAGAAGATTTTGCAAAGAAGACTTCAGCTGTGGTGAGCTATCAGTTAGTACTTTTCTAGCAATCCACGGGTATGTACTACCCAAAACTTTGTAATCTGGGTTAGAGCTAATTGCAATTCCCTCCAATACGGCAAGACTGACAGACAGAAATAGAAATAAAAGACTTCAAGTAGAATAATGACAGTAATCTCAACAACATTGATCCAACCAATTTTACTCAACAACTCCAATACGAGATCCATATAAAATAACACAAACAGTATCAAGTATGACACAGAAGTTAAAAAGAGGTCTATTGATCTCTTCCACAGAGAAGATGACTACCTTCGAATTACAAGAGAAAAATATGAGGGTATTTGGAATTTGAACTTATACCTGCAAAAGAGATTAAAAAGACAAAATGGAAAAGATCATTTGACTAATTTCACGAAGAGAGAGATAACAACATAGCTTGAGAATGAACCAACTAAGATTCAATTTGGCAATTGATCCTTCCAATCTTCATGGGTATAACCAATACAATGCATTTGCATAATTCCCATTCTTTTGTACATGATTGAGTTGTTACATCCTGGCAGCAAGGCAACATGTGCTGCCAAAAGAATCTTCTCTATAACCTGTCTTAAAGGTAAGAACCATTCATTTTTTACAGAGTAGTCATCCATTTGAGAGTTGGTGTGAGAGAGAATAAAATTTAATGACAACAAAGGCAGTCCGTTATATATCTGCTCGTCCATGCTGAAATATGATTGTCATACTGTGGTTATTGTGACATGAGAAAATTATAGTATATAATTTGTAGTAAATAACGGCTTCACAAGCATTATGGCACTAAGTCCTTCATATCCACAGACTGCACTGTCAAGGTGGCAGACCAGGGGCTATAGAATCCACACAGATGACTGAATTTCAGCTTACTAAAGTGAACATGAGTAGAGACAAGGTTTTACAATTGAGCTTCAACTAGGGCTGTAAATGAACAGAGCTGTTTATAAATGGCTCGGACTCCATTTGGAAAAAAAAAAACATTTTAGTGTTTGTTTATGTAGCAAAAAGTTCTAGCCCAGGTTTAGGCACAAGTATTAAACAAGTTAAGCTCAAACATAATAATATGTTCATGAACAAGTTTATGAGTATGACACTTGACTTGAGTATATATAATATTATATATTTACATGTATATATGTACAAAATATACTTATATAGACTTGAGATTGGATTGAGTAACTTGGTAAATAAGTTTATAAGATATCAAATTATTATTTGTAACATATTGATATTATAAATAGTTCATTTAATGGTAAATATATATATATATATACACACACATAATTTTTAACAATATAAAATTAATGAATTTAATTTTTTTAAGTTCATAAACAAAAATCATTATATCTAATTAAATCAAATAATATGTTTTCAACTATAACTTAGCTATTAATTATTAGCATAGATTGTCAAGAGGTCAACAGTTTTAGTTGTGATGATTACTATATATAGGGGAAAAAAAGAGTTAATCAAGTAGCTCTTGAAGAAGTTCGAGCTTGTTCAACAAGAAAATGAATCAAGTTTGAACATGTAATATAGCTTGGCGATGAGTTCAGAGTTTGATTTGTGTTCGAAATAAAATTAAATGCACAAAACCCTCAACTCGACTCAGCTCATTTACAACCCTAGCTCTCATCTATTCCCTATATCAAAAAATATAAAAATTATATCAGTGATATAACATTATATATTCATCCAAGATTTTGATTGAAGCCCATTACATGGATATATGTGTCCATGTTGAATTATGCTTTCCCGTGATTAGTACTGTTATTTTTATTTTATTTTTTTATAAAAGTAAACAGTACTGTCATTTACAACGCTCATGTGAAGCACATGCTCTCATGTTCCAAAGATAAAACCTTGGTATCATGTTCTTGTGTATACGTGTGGACTTTTCATATCTCTTAGTATATTCAATATATGTATCGAACATACTTTCTGAGTCCTGGTTTAAACTAACTGGCCCAGATGAAACACTGTTAATATGAAAGCTTTTGGATATTACTTTCTTAGTATAGAAGTTATTTGTACTAGTGCCTTTATTTTCTTCTTTCTTCTGTTGCTTTTCATTTCTTTCTGTCTTTTCAAGTTTTTTTTTTTTTTTTTTTTGGTGGAAAGTGAAAGATTGAAATTTTTTATGGTAATTAGTAAGAAGATTTTGATCAGGAAAGAAAGAAAGTTTTCCCTTCCTTTTTATGGTAATTTATACTTTTTTTCACTTAATATTTTCATTTTTCTATAAAAATAGAAAGAAAATTGTTGAACGTATCAAACAGGAGAAAAAAAAACTCCAGATCATTAAACATTCAGCACTATTCATATTGACAAGAAAGATTAGCAATGTCACATTAAATTTTTGTAAAGTTGATGTATATCTTGCAGAGAGATGAAAGTAATTAGACAGAACCTTACATGGTTGTTCCCAAATTTCCAAGAAGATCTCCAAAGCTAATATTTCGTACTCCTTTAGCAACAGCATCCTGGAATACACCTACATATAAAAAATGCAGGTGACACCAGAACTAATTAGTATGATCCTCCAGAGGAAGAAGTCAAATACCAGAAATTCCTAAAATGCAGCTACAGGGACAGCTAAATTCATGTACACAAATAGAGAAAACCTGTTAAAGCCTTTGTAACAGCTTCCTTGTCTGCAGTTGGCGGAAGAAGCCTGTAGAGTTTGAGAGTAAACCAGCCTTCTAAATACCAATATCAATGAGAATAATCTCCAATAGAAAGAGAGATAATCATGATACCCAAGAGTGACAAAGTCTTTAGCCAACGCATCAAAATCACGGTTCACAAGGTGGAGACAGGCTTCAATAAATCCATCTCGAAGTTCTTGTTTAAATTCACCCATCATACCAAAATCTGGTGGGAAATATATCACAAGTTAACCCTTTTTTTTGGTACAAATGGTAAAAGTTAATTCTGCATATTATATGTCATCTATCAACACATACCCAGATTAAGTATAAACTTGACATATTGCAGGCAGAAATATATGGTTACATAGACAGACACATCCAATGAATATTCAGCGAAGAGGCCAAAAAGAGATGCAATATGGATAGGCTATAACCATCATCACCAATGAGTGAATTCAAACTCAATAATTCTCATAGATTGCACTTCATTGACCTAGAATTTGTGTCAACTTTATAATTAAAGATTTTGCAAGGCTTTTAGAGACAAACAGTTGTTCTGAATATAAATTGATTCTGTTTGCCTCTTCCTTGGAGAAAGAAGATCAAACAATTCCCAATCATGGGCCTTGTGGATCTCTATTTGATACAGGTAGGAGAAGAACCCAACATGGTATTCTTAAAAAATTAAGAGAAATCATAACCTATGAAGCACATGTCGTTTCCGGATTCGGGTGTGGGTGCAGGACTCGGCAATTTTTGAAAAAGTAGGGTGCAGGTGCGGTGGGGTGCAACGATTAAAAACTTATTAAAAGTATTTTTATATAGTGAATTTAATGTTTTTTATATTAAAAAAAAAATTCAAATAAAGGGGTAGAGTCTATTATTAAAAAACAATTATTTATGATTTGTTTTTAATAAAATCAATATTTTTGGTAATTGTAAACAAAAAACCACCTTTCAAGAAGGTTCCTTTACTCATTTTCCAATTCCCAAGCCTACCCACTTGAATTAATGACTTTCTCACCTACTTAATTTATATTCTTTAGTTATATACCTTTATTCTTCTTCTTCACTTCTTCTAAGTTCTAACCATTTCTTTGTGTCTTCTCATCTTCTTCTTCCTTCTCTTTTTTTTTTTTTTTTTTCCTCACAAAATCACATGAAGCAGAAGAATGGCAGCCAGCGGCCGTTTCGGCCGGAATCAGAGCAAATTGGCCGGTTTCGGCCCGAATCAGTGCGAATCGAAAAAAAAAAAAAAGAAAGAGGAGAATCGGCACGTTGGACCCCAGACGCCGCGTCGGGATGAGTCCGATGCGGGTGCGGCGGCTCTGGAGTCACACCCGTGCTTTCTTGATCATAACCAAGTCAAGGTGACATAGATGAACCCCAATTCTTGTGCCAAAGATCTTGCTGAAAGAAAATTTTGTGAACTTTGTATCAGCTAAGTTCACAAATTGGAGATAAGTGGACTTGAACCCTTAACATTGACCACACGGTAAACCACTGCCTCTCAGGCCCCCAACTAATTTGCAATCAGTTTTGAAGTTTTAGCCATATACATGGTTACATAGACATATACATCCAATGAATATTCAGCCAAGAAGCCAGAAAGAGACATCCATTAGATTAGAGACCCTACAAATTGGGAGTTCAACCTCTCAATATATAACTCAAGCCCTTCAAAAGTCCATTCCTTTCCCTCCAAATGTACCACATCAAGCATAATGGAACTATATTTCAGACCCAAATAGTAAAAGTAGTAGGACTAGGACAACATCACTAACTTGAAGAACCCCTCTCATTGCATTTGGCATCACCAACTTAACAGCGAAAACCATATGATTTCTCCCTCACAACAATGCAACATCAAGTGATCAACTTGCTCCTCATATTGCTTGTACATCACACACTGATTAACTGTAAACATCTCTCTTTTCATGAGGTTGTAATGCCACCTTTGGAGAAGCCTTATCCCTCAATACTCATTTCCCAGGGAAGGTGGAATTAAAATTCATCTTAATGCATCATGATAAGAGCGAACACTGAAACACCTGTTTTTGCTAACATGCCATTTTTTGGCGAGGTATCCGTTCCAAACACTTGTTGCACATGGGGGGTACCACCCCAACACTCCTGCCTGAATGTTAGATATGTATCCAGAAAGAAATAATTATATGGTCTGGACGCATCCTGAACACAGCAGAGCAAAAAAAAAGATTGTATCACACCTGGCAAGCACACCACCATCAATCTTAAGTCAATACCATCTACAAAAAAATCTGTCTCTCTCTCTTACTCTCACTCTCTTTCTCACTCTCTCTCATGGTTTAACTCAAGGCCATCAATTGTCGAAGCACCACAGCCAAAGATCGGCAACCAGTGAGTTGCATTGCCCCATCCAGCTGTTGACTGTTGAAAAATCACGCCGGTAATTCTCTCACCCACACTCTATGGATTTCACTCACACTTTCAAGTTACTCATGAGTCATGACTTGTGACCCTGACCGGTGAGCTGGTAGCTAGCCTCACACTCAAACTAGAGAGGCAAAGACTCAAGAGAGTGGAAATAGTAGAGACTAGAGAGAGGTTGAAGCCGGATAGTAGATACTAGTGAGAGAAAAACCATTTTTAGGATGATTATGCAATAATTGCTAAATGATGTACATAGCATAGTCTTTAAAATGCAAAACAGCAGGGAAGGAGGAACATGCCCATACAAATGGTCCAACCATTCGCCTAAAAATCAGATCATGTAACAAACAAATCAAAATTGCTAGCAAGAAAATTAAGCCAACAGCTCAATTGACACATAGATACAACAAGAACCCCTCAAATTATCTTCAAATTCATGTCTATTGTCTATGCCCACATTATCCCAAATGCATAAAGCAACATACAAAAATATTATGGTTGTAACTTGATTACGACAAGCTAGTTTCAATTTGGAATTAAAGGATATAAAAAGTGTCAAATGGATCAAATGTTAAGTAGAAAAGACACTTGGTGTAAAGGAAATAGAAAGCGAGTCAGTAATTAATTATGCTATAAATATATTGCCTAATATTATTGGCTAATGTATTCAAGGTTGCAACACATACCCAAATATGCTAGTTTACCATCATATGTGCGGAGAAGGTTTCCAGGGTGTGGATCAGCATGATAGAACCCATATTCCAGAAGTTGATTGAATGAGCAATAGACTCCAACCTATTCAGCACCAAGAAAAAGACATCTCATTTGCCTACAAAAACTAAATTAAAATAAAGGCTACATAGATTGATTTTTTTAATAACCACATCATTGCAATTAATTTTAAAAATGACCTCAACCAAGTAAAGATCCTTCACTTCTGACAACTTTTCCCCCTACAATAGCCATGAAAAGAGAAGACATTAGCAAAGAATTTGTGAGTAGATAAATAAGGGTTCAATAGGAGCACATTTAAGAAAGAATGGCTTCTACCACCCCATGAATGATATTTGAAGGAACAATTGGGGCATAGGTCGCCATAATATTTCTATTGGAAACCTTGAAATTATCACTCAAGGATACCATGTTACTTTATCACTGTTTATTTTTTCTGATGAAATACAAGGGTAACCTTGGGTACAGTAAAATGTTGATTTATATTTGCACAAGCTAGGGGTGACCAGCTTCAAACGATCTCTAATTTTTTTTTTTTTTTTTTCCTTTTTAGAATACAAGGTAGGATCATATAAAAAAATGGCCTTCAGGTGATACTTCTCTTGCAAAATCTAGGCATACAGCATTTAAGATATTAGATGTTTGACTTATTTTGGAACAGATGTGCTTATGTAATAAAAAGCCCATGAGGATGTTTTATGATAACCAAGCATGAATGTATAAAGTAAGTAACCCAGTATTCCATGAGCAAATCAAACACATTGAGGTTTGATTGTCATATTGGGCACGATGTGGTTATCAGGAAACAAATCTGCTGCACAATATGCTATGTTGTGAGGTCAGTTGGGAGATATTTTTATTAAGGCCTCAAGAGGAATGTTGGAGAGATAACACCTTGGGGAGCCACCAACTGAGTAGTTAATATAACATATAGAAACACCACTTGACCCAAAAGACTTAAGCCTATGAGTTTGGGCCCAACTATGTTATATTAACCACTCACACGTGTATTCCCATAAAGGAATCATTTTCAATTCTGTATAATAACCTGGGCATGATGAACATCTATGTTCCAGCTTATCTGGGAGTGTCCAAAGAGATGTATTAAGGAGAACAATTTTGTACAAGTTGATATATGCAGAGGGAAGCCACCCACTCTAACACGATCTTTACTTACTGTGAAATTCCATAATGACTAGAAACCAAAACTAAGAGCACTCACATTAGTGGGTGTATAATAGAAAAAATGTGTAAAATTTACACATTTTTGGCTAAAAATGATCCACATCAATGAGTATATTTGTATAATTTACAAGTTTGCTACAATATTCTTTCTTTTACGTATCTCAAGGATGAAGGAAGTGAGTGGATGATGGTTGTTGTGTGTGAAGAAAGAAAAACAATTACAAAAATCGAGAAAATTTAATATTTTAATGAAATGTAGTGTAAAATAGATAATCTGATATGGAGTGTTTTGAAAAATGAGTATGCAAAGTAGAAAAAGTAAGTTTTTATGCTAAAATAGACAGGAATTTTGTACGAGCTAATGCAAATGCTCTAAGGGTGTATCTTTGTCCACTTAAGACTAGGGAAACTTGAAAACTCCACATGAGAAGGTTAGCAAATCCCTTATATATGTATGTATATTCCAAGGATCCAAGTGGTATGGGTTCAGATTGTTTCAGGTGGACGACAAAAAGTAATGGTAAGTTTGTGGTCCGTGCTCTTTATGAATTTTTAAGAGGTGCTAATGTCAGGAAATTTCCACGGAAGATTATTTGCTGCTCTAAAATTCCAAGGAAAGTCGCTTTCTTTGGGTGGACAGAAACTATGGCAAAGATTTTGATGGAGCATAATCTCATTACAAGGGGTATCCCTTTGGTTGACTAGTGTTGTATGTGCAAATGTTACTGTTAGGGTGGATCATTTGTTATTTCATTGTAAAGTCACCTACAAGCTGTGGACTTTTGTTTCTTTCTAGATTTATAGTTCATTGGTTGATACCTAAGAGGGTTATTAATCTTATCAAAACTCATAATATATATATAAAGGGAGTTATTGATCTATTCTTTGGTTGGAGATGTTGGTTTGACAAATATAGTTCTTTTGTTTAAAATGTAGCCCTCTTTGCTTGATGTGGACTATTTGGAGGGAGAGGAATAGCTGTACTTTCAATGGTGTGGACCACTCTGTAATTGAGCTTAAGTCGGT
Source organism: Quercus robur (assembly GCF_932294415.1). Lineage (NCBI taxonomy): Eukaryota > Viridiplantae > Streptophyta > Magnoliopsida > Fagales > Fagaceae > Quercus > Quercus robur. Next base: position 36,930,855 of record NC_065535.1, on the reverse strand, counting down.
ATATTGGACATCAATGTTTGAGTGATCCACATCTTTGGTACAACAAAAGTGAATTCGCTAGTATATTTTGTTGATGTCCTCTGTTTCCGTTTGTAATATATGTAATTTTGTAGGAGATTCTCGCTATCCTGTTGTACATGAGATATCTCCTCTATTGTAAAGCTGTTTTATTACATGTGTACAAGCATGCGCACACACACACACACACACACTTATATCTGAAGAAGGTGGTATTTAATTAGTTTCAAGGTAAATGATATGGCCTCGTGATCACCACATGAATACAATAATTAACTTTACAGGAAACTGGCAGTTAGGATTATTCCAAGAATTAGGTACATATAAATTTTTAGTGAGTAACAAATGACAAAGATGAAATTAACCATACCTCCACCCATTCCATAACAAGGACCTTACGAGTTGAGTGCTCCACAAACATTTTTGGGACCAGCACATCTGGTAGCCCGCCATACAACTGTCTGTTCAAGCATATATCACCATGAACCTAGCCAAAAGAATGTATACACACACACACACATATATATATACACACTTAGGTGACTTAGCATATAATTACAATCAAAACATATAATATTAGGTAACGAATGAGAGTACAAGCAGAAAACAACTATCTAAACTGTAAATCGTATTATTGTGCTCTCTAGAGTTTGAAGAATTTTATCAGGCAACATTAATTAATCAGGTGGAATATCATCCTGACAAGTGAAGTACCTAAACATTTTTTTTTTTTTTTGATAAGTCATAAGATAATTGATAAAAAAGGAACACCCTAGTTCACTGGGAGTGAACAAGGGAAAGGAAATCAAATACAAAAATTGAAAGAGTCTAGGAAAACAATAAAAGAAGGGAAAGATTTATTTTGCAAAGCAAACAACCAATCCCTTAAAGTTCTAAAAGAAGCTTGAGGTTCGGAATAGATCTCTCAGTATCTTCAAAACATCTACTATTCCTCTCCCTCCAAAGGCACCACAATAAGCAATGAGGAATGATAGACCAAATATAACCATTTCGATGACGACCAAAGCTGCCTTGCCAACACCGTATCAGCCCCAAAACAGTGTGTGGCATAACCCAAGTTACTCCAAAAAGACCCAAAACCATAGACCATAGATCCGTAGCAAAAGGACAATGAAGGAATAGATGGTCAACCGATTCACCATTTTTCTTACACATGTAGCACCAATCCAAAATCCACACCTTCCTTTTACGTAAATTATCAATTGTCAAGCCTTTCCCTAAAACAGCAGTCCAAACAAAGAAAGCTACTCTAGAGGGAATCTTCTGCTTCCAAATACTTTTCCAAGGAAACCCATAGAAAGCAGAGCCAACTAAATTCTATAATAATCACTAACCAAGAAACTCTTAACTTTGCTAGGAATCCAATACATTTTATCCTCACCTAGCCCCCTTATAGGAAGTGAAGTACCTAAACATAGTCTAGGATACAAGTCTAGTACCAAAAAAATCCCCTAATGAAATAAGGTGCAATTTTTGTAACAAAATTTCTAACAATCTAGATGAATGATTAAATTTTCAAATTGATAGATCAACATGGCTGGAATCAGAAAGGAGGCCAACAGGCAAGACAGAAAGGAAAAAAAAAAAAAAAAAAAAAAAAAAAAAAAAACACACAAAAACAAAAATAACCAGATAAAAAAAATAAAAATTAGGCTTAATTACAAATTACATCCTCTAAGTTTGACCTGTTTTCAATTTCTTACCTAAAGTTTCATTTATTTCAATTGAGTCCTTCAACTCTATATTGTTTTTAAATTAGTCCTGTTTAGTTCTGTCCACATTGTGCCATTAAGTCCCATAAAACGAGTTTTTCTGATTTCAAATCTAAAAATAAATGAAGTCTGATCTCTCTCTCTCCCCCCCCCCCCCCCCTCTGCGCCAATTCTTTGTCACCATTACCATCTTGACCCAGCTCAACTCAAAAGCCCATCAGATTGACCAATCATGAACCGGCACAACTCTAGATCGACTCATACTGTGACTAGTGGTACTTCATCACAGCAACCTCAAGGCACCAAATGAAACCTACCAAACCCAACAGATCACTGAAAACGTTACTTCAGTTAGTTATCTAGACATTGTCGTTTGGCATTCTTCGCAACCCAACATGATAGATTTGTGTGAGGGATTACCTACAACACAATTGAATTAGCCCTAGATAAAATTAACCATATCATGAAATTCAAGAAAACAGTGTGGCCAAGCACTATCAAGGTTGGAAGCTTGATCCTACCATCACTATTCACTAATTGAAATAGTTGTTGGATACCTCTGTAAAATGAAATTCCTAATCTATATGAAATGTTAAATATGCCACCAAACTTACTTTTAAGAGATTGAATCCAAAATTAGATTGTAGACAGCAAAAAAATTAGATATGGAAACTTTTTATCATGAAATTTCAGTCATAAGTAATACTCAGATCATGCTCCTACCTGAACCTGAGACCATTGTTTGCTTCTTTTATGTAATCCATCTCCTGCATTCAATGTGATTTACCTGTATTCAATTTGAAGCTCTAAGAATATTGCTCATGCAACCAAAATGTTTTAAGAAATAAGTTCCGATGTGCTTTACCAGCAGTGGGAAATTTACGACAGTGTCAACCACTTATTTCCCAGTTTCTTCTTTCTTTCTTTCTTTCTTTTTCCCCTTTTTTGCTTTTAAAAGTAACAAATGATATAACAATTATAGAATAAGTGAATGAAGTTAAATGGCCTCTAGAAAAGTAAGCATCTGATGACACTTAAGGTGTTCCCTACGCAGTATATTTTCAGATGCTAAGATGCAAGCAAATGTATCAAAACTCTCTTCAACCAAATGTATGACAAAATATTATTTTTGCATGAGTATCTAAGTCGAATAGTACTTGTGAGTATTCTAAGGGAAGCAGCATGGTTTCTTGATATTAAGATTTTAAGCTTCCTGTATTACAAGGCACTTTTTAACTATGGTATAGTAGTAGACTTAGTTAAACTCTAAGCAATAAAGGTAGCATTTAGTTGAAGGACTAGCCTTATTACTCAACATTCCACCAAGTCATAACATCTACTGGCTTAATAAGGAAAATGTCATAATGAAAGATCAATACGTACCCGAAAAAGACTTGACGCCCATTCATCAACAACAGCCTGCAAATTAAAGGTCAAGTTGCTTAGTTCCAATATGACAAGGAAACATAAAACATTTATATGTACAAAATGCTCTTTGAATCACGCTCTCCAAAATTGGGATAAGGCTGCCAACCTATGACCTTTTTTATGTACAAAATGCTCTCATATATAATTGGAAATGTTCAAACCCTCAAAAAGACCCATTCAGTAGTCAGCAACATCACACAATGCATTGGATATAATACTGGTATTCCTCATCTACAGGCCAATAAAAATAAAAGGTATTTTACCCAAGCTACATGTTACAGAATACCTGAAGATCGGTGTTCAATTTGCCTGCTCTCCTTAGTAACCCTGCTAGAAAACGCAAGATTAGCATGTCTAAGGATATGGCAGCTTGAATTCCAGGCCTTTGAACTTTAACAGCAACAACCTCTCCACTATGACGAAGCCTAGCTTGATAAACCTAATTATTTAAGAGAAGAGAGGGACTGAAGCAAGTTTAAATTCTGTGGCTAGATAAGAAAGCAAAGCTTAATTACATGAAAGATATCACAAAAAATGTCCCAGATCATGAGCATAAACAAATATAAACCTGCCCAAGTGATGCTGCCGCTATAGGCTCTGGTGAAATCTCAGAAAAAATTTCATCTATTGGTAACCCAAGTTCTTGTTCTATTGTGTTGAAAGCAACTTCAGTGGAAAACGGACTTATTCGATCTTGCAACAGTGAGAGTTCATCCAAATATGAAGGTGGTATCAAATCCTGCAAGAAGATATCTTGAAATAGGATCATCTTAAAGACAATCATGAAATAAGAGATTTAAAAACAAAAAAGAGAATCACATCATTGGTGCGATAGAAAGTATAGCACTTACAATTTTTTTATATGTAAGTCAATTTACATTTGAAAGAAAGAAATATACAGTATACAAAGGGAGGGACAGTGGGTATATTAGCTATTTACCCAACCACTCCTTTAGCAATCAAGGGTACAACAAATCAGGGAAATCATACAACGTTGGAGGTCTACTAATATCTCCTAACAGCCAAAAGAAGAGAGACCCAACAAAGTGTGTTTTCATCCTCTCAATTGATAGTCCCTACCCTTCAAAGGTCCCCTCAAGGAAGCACAGGTGCACCATTTTGGTCGGCGCACCCATGTCGAACTCAGCAGGACGCACCGAGTGGCCTGGGCGCGGGGCTGCATGTGCATCCCTTGACGAATTTTTTTTTTTTTCCTGACACGGCCCAATACGGTTCGATTTAGTTTGATTCAGTCCAAAATACGCCCCGATATGGGCTGAAATACTTATTAAAAAAAAACGTTAATTTCAAACTTATCTTTTATTGAGTTTTAGTTTCAAACTTTCGATATTGTATTCTAATTTATGAACATTATGCAAATGGTTATGTATTCACTTTATTATCTATATACTATTGCTCTTAAATTGATATATGTTTACCATTTTATGAAAAAAGTGTTTAGCAATATATAGAAAATAAAAATAAAAATATATTTAATAATTAATTAATAAACATATCCCGCCGCACCCGTGTCCTACTTTTTCAAAAATTGTCATGTTGCAGCACTGAACCCACACCCGCACCCGAACCCGAACCCAAATCCGCACCCATGCTTCCTAGGGTCCCCTTATTCCTCGACAACTAAACAAGCCACACCAAGCATGAAAAGACCATATTCCACACTCCATTGCAAAAAGCGCTTGGTCTTCATCTCCAACTACATAGCCATCATCTCACTATTTTGGGCATCACCCATTTGACTCCAAAATTACGTACAAAATTCCACAATTCCCTAGTAATAGAACAATGCAAAGGCAGATGATCAACACATATTATCCATTTATTTTATACATACAACACCAAGGAAAATATTCCAATACATTCATAAAAAGAAAGCTACCTTCCTAGGTACCTTCACCCTTCAAAACAACTTCCAAGGAAAGTCTGATACCATTGTTCCTCTTATTGCCTCGTAATAAGATCAAACACTAAAAATTCATTTTTATTTAGTTTCCAATACATTTTGTCTTCCATTCCCACATGAATTTTGATTGAATATAGCAGCTTGAAAAAAATTCAAAAACTATTCCGACTCCCAAAGATTGGGTTCCAATGAACCCCACCATCAGTAACCACCATATATTCTGACACCATAGCCTCCTTGTTTATAGTTAAGTGAAAAAGGTCAAGAAATAAGAATGCTAAGGCTCTCTTAACACCCCATTCATCGTGCAAATATCTCACTTGAAGATCTTCACCAACACTAAAAGCAACATATCGAGAAAATGAGCCCCGTCATGGTCTGATTGCTTTCCAAACCCCCACCCCATGCATTATGCAAAGTGGATGTGAAGTCCAACACTCCTCTTCAACCCCAGATTTTACTGCTATTATTCATTCCAAATTTGACTGCTCTCATGAGCAAATCTTCATAGCCACTTTCCCACAAACACGTTATTAAATGTGCTCAATTTTCCAATCCCCAATCCTCCTAAATATAAAGATGTACAAGTTGTTTGCCAATCCACAAGGTGTATCTTTTTCTCCTCTGTCATTCCACTCCACTGAAACTCTCTCTATATCTTCTCCGGTCTTTTAGATACAAAGATTGGCATTGTAAACACAAAGATTGGCATTGTAAACACAGGCATAGAGTAAATAGGTAGTAGATTCAATAGTGTGCTCTTTAAGGATTGCACCCAATTTTTTTGCCTTGTGATGGCACTAAGTTCGCCCTACTTAGTCTCAACTTTAAGGATCACATGCAGCAATAACTGTTATGGTAACTGCCCCAACACTCACTGTCACAATCTGAGAACTGCCACTAGGGCACAATTGCTTGTTGTCTTGGAGCCTTTCAATGCTTCCAGCATACCAACAAAGGTTTTCTGAACATGCAATTGCTTGGTAATTGCCATACCATGCCATGCTGCTGCCACCTATTTTACACATGCCCATTGCTTGTGCACGTGCTCCTGCACACCACAAGCTATGCAAAAACGCTTGGCAACCCAAGCAAATACCTAGCAACTCAGCCTTGGTCCATACACCACCATGTGGAGGGCTTGGCCCATGCCAATGCCACCTCCAAGTCTAGTCAACACAATCTACAAAACCTACACAACATTATCGCCACCCATATGCGGATATGCCATCTAACTACAATTGGCCAAGCAAGCCAAAGCCCAAACTCGTATTTCCTACAATACCCAGCATGCCAACATGCTCAAGCAACCCAACCTTTCCTTGCACATATACAACCTACCCACTGCTCATGAATTTGCCCATGGTCAAGCCACTCAAGTTGCCATGGCTCACCCACTACAAATGTTGCCTACAACACACAAATGGCCTGCAACCAGCCAAGCCATGACCATGAGTGTATGGCATTTGCAAAGCCACTGTCATGCTGCCAACACAGCATACTCATGCATTCATGCACCACCAAGAGGGGCAGCACAACCTACTATTGCCCACAACCTTGCTTAACCCATAGGATATTGTGGATGGCATGGGTGCAACATGCAACCACTCCATCCCGAGGACCAAGGGTCTAACATTGGCGGAGGTCTAGATTCAATAGTGTGCACTTTATGAGTGCAAATATACCTCCTTTGGAAAGATACAATACCTTCCATCCAGCTAACTTCTTCTCCATCTCTCTATCTTGTCATTCCAAACTAACTTACCTTAAATGAATCACCAAAAGGAATTCCCAAATAGTTCATTGGTAAGGAGCCTGCCTTGCAAACATAGTTATTAAATCCGAACCGGACGTTGACCCGATCTATGAGTTGAGTCACTAGTTCAACCAGTAGATCAATGGTCGAACCGCACGGTTAAATAAAAAGATGTCAAAAATTATATATATATATATATATATATATATGAGTAAATTTGAGAAATCATAACATGAATATGTAAATAAAAAAAAAGGCATATGCCTAAATTAAACTTGTCGTTATTATTCAAAATCAAAGTTTCACAAGCAATAGCATTAGAAATTCTATAAAATTCACAAGCAAAATAAACAAATGTCATAAGATTGCAACAAAGTTTTTGCAAAAATAAAATCTTGTTACGTGTTTTAAAATTCAGTATATTAAATAAATAAATAAGGAAATCTCAAACTACATAAACAAAAGAAGAGAAAAAAATTTAAAGACTTAACTTAAAGCAATAAACAAATAAAGTGCAAGAAATGTAAACAAAAGAAGAGAAAAGAAGGTTTAAGTAATATATAATATCACATATACTGATATACTCCTACTTACATGCTAACTGGCTACGTGAAACTGAAAAGTGCATTTTTTTTTTATTTCTTTAAGTTTTCTTTTATTTAAATTATCATATTATCACACATTAAACAGTAAAGAAGTCAATGAAATTGACCTATTAATGTAATTTTACACAATTCACAAAATTCAGCTGGATTATTAAAACCCGGTCGAGTCACATGGTTTGCTTAGAACCCGCTGGGTTTTACCGGTTTTGACTGGCTCTTGTGCACATCCGATCCAATTGACAACCCTGACCAATCTATGTGCCAAGTCACTAGGCTACCGGTCTGACCAGCAAGATCGGGCCAGGTTCAAAATTGCTACTAACCTTTGGCACACTCCCCAATAGCACCATCTCAAATCATAACAAGATACACCTCAAAGCTCGATCACACTCTGTGTGCACCACAGTAAATAATAATATATCTTCAAGCAACAAATTGTATATGTGCGAGGCGTCTCCATTCCTTCCCACCACCTCTTTGTACCGGAAATTACCTTATCAATCATCATGTTAGGAACTTCCATTATCAAAATGAACAAAAGTGGTACCAATGGGTCACATTGCCTCAAACTTCTAATGTTGGGAAATAACTAGATGGACTTCCACTGATGAGTATTGAGAATCTAATAATGGAAACCTAGAAATGCACAACCTAATCTAACATATACGGTAAACTATTGCAATAAACATAATCATATGCCTTTTCAATATCAAGCTTGAAAATTGTTACTTGTAGAAGTGAAATTGTAATATATTTATAAATTAATCTCAAATAAATAATATGTTTTTGTATTACAGTAACTTTTTTTTTATAAATAACTTTATTAATAAATGAAGGTAGCCCGAGTATACTGTGGGTGCAACACAATCAAGTTCTCAAAGTACAACGTTCAATCATATCTAAGACAAAATTAAAGGAGAATCAACTCAATCAAATAAAGATTTAACAAAACTTAAGATCAAGAATAGTCTGTTCACAACCCTCAAAACTTCTAACATTCCATTCTCACCAATCACATCAAAAAATGAGGGAAAGCATACCAAATTGCTATGTTCCGATGAAGACCAAACTGACCTTGCCAAGAAGCTAGCATATCCATAACACTCAGCGGCATAATCCATTGAACTCCAAACAAACCATATACCATAGACCACAACTATGTAGCTATAGGGCAATGAATAAGTAAGTGGTCCACAATCTCCTCACTACATTTACGCATACAACACCAATCTAACACAATAATACGTCTCTTCCACATCAGAATTTTTTCAAAGCAGCAGTCCACAAAAAAAAAAAAAAAAAGAAAGAAAGAAAAGCAACTCTAGCTGATACCTTTGAGCTCCACATGCTTTTCCAGGGAAAAGACATGGCATTAGTAGAAATTAAAGAATGATAGTACCAATAACGTAGGATAAATTGTGGACTTTATTAACATGTGCTTTTGGTGGGTTAAGAATTAGGAGGATTTGTGTAAATAGAATTTAGTCGTCGAAGAAAGGGTTATGGAGTTCTTTTAGGAATTAAAAGGTGGTCTAATGAGTTATTTGATGGCTATTTGGTAGAAGAAAGTATGTGGGGATTTAGGGTTTTAATAGGTAAAATAAAGGGCTTGATTCGGGGTTGTGAGGAAGAAGAAACAAGAGAGGTTTTTTATGGTGTTTGGGGGGTTGTATAAACAATACCTTAAGAAAGAGAAGAAGAAGAGAGATAAAAGAGAGAGAGAGAAAATACTACACAAAGGCCAACATGCCTCAATCCTCAAATCACTGAATAATTGTATTAATCAACTCTATCTCTTGTGTTCATCATTGTGAGCTCAAAGTTTATATTTTTCATTGATTAATAAAATTTCACTACTTACCTATTTAAAAAAATAAGTCAATCCTCACACCACAAGTCATCCCAAAACTTTACTCTAGTTCCATCACCCACCTTATACTGAAGATACCATGAAAAAGTCGACCAATCATGTCTTATGGATTTACAAAGGCTAACCGTAAAAACCTGACATCACTTTGGTGCACCAACTTCCCCCACCACCCCCCCCCCCCCCCCCCCCAAAGGCACTTCCCATACTTCACCTCTATCACCGTCCTCCAGAGTAGCTTTCTTTTAGTACCAAACCTCCACAACCACTTCTATAATAAAGTTAGATTTAATCTTCTCAAATTCCAAATGGCCTAACTCCTAATCTAAAGAAATGCACAAATTTGTGTCCAGTTTACCGAATGGAACTTGGACTCTGCACCTAAACCACTCCATAAGAACTCTCACAATAACTTTGCAATATGGTTAGCCAACTCATCCAAAATAGAAAAGATAGAAAGAAAATAAGTAGACAAGTTCGAAAGAGTACTTTTAATTAGCGTAACTTTACCTTCCTTAGATAAATAAAGCCGCTTCCACCTTGCCAACCTCTTTTCCATCTTTTCAAGAATTGGATCCCAAATCTTCTTCTCTTTGAATTTAGCCCCCAAAGGTTGACCATTTACATCCCAAAATAGCCACCAACTCCTCCAAGTTAGAGAATTTACATTAGTTTGCACAAAACTTTGACTCTATTTTAAAATAAGAGCCTACTTTTTCTATTTTAGCTAACAATTTCTCAAAACACTTTCATCCAATTTTCTATTTCTTTCTCTATTCTATTAAAATATTATTTCCTACTATTGAATTTTAATTTTCATATTTCACCCCTCTCTTCCTCAATCATCATGTCGCACGCGCCTTCCTCTTTGTAGAAATCTATGGAGCAAGGCTTCTCTGACAAGTACATGGTGGTGGCTTTTTGTTTTATGGGAGATAGGTGTTTTTGTTAATGTTTCAAAGAGTGATTTAGAGGGAGATGAGGTTGATTGAGGTGAGGAGTTTAGTATGTACTATGTGGGAGTGGGAGTGGGAGTGAGAGTAAGGGTTCATTTTGTAGGGATTGAATGTGGTTAATTTTTTAGATTTGATTTCACTTTATGCAAATTATAATTTAGGGGTTTTCATTTTTCAGATCTCTTTCTTACGTTCAATTGTTCAGGTCTTATCCAAAAATTGTACGATTTGTGAGAGAGGAGACGTCGGTCACTAAGAGAGAAGAGAAAAAACAAAGACTGGGAGAGAGAGAGACAATGTGCCTCGGTAGTGAGAAAGAAGAAATGAATAAAAATAAAAAATGAAATGCATAATCTACAATGCCTCCTAAATTGAACAAGCACTGTCAGCTAATTTGAATGCTCTTAGGTACATCCCAACTAGGACCAAATCTGACTTGCTCAAGTTAACCTTCAATCCGGACATGATTCAAATCATGATAAAGAAAAACATAGATGTACAATAAAACACTTAATTAATTGTCATGGTATCAAAGCAATAGAAAACAATTGCTAACAATGCTAGGATTCCCCACCAACTCCAACATTACCCATCCCCATTGACCATACTAATCATTCTATTCAACTTTAGCAGCCACAACCATATGAAAAAATTTGAGACTAAGCATTGGCAACATCAACAAGGACAAACCCAGCTGCCATTGCAACCACCGACTAGGTCACCTGACCAAAGTGACAGAGTTCTCAATAAGCACTCCACAGTCCACAGTTGAGCCTTACCGTGACTACTCTTCCTCCAAGACAATCAACAATTGAGTTTAACCCCATCTAAGCTAGCCAAGATCTCACTCTAGAGTGCTGATTTACACTGCTACTACTTAATTAATACTCTTGAGCCAATCCCCTTAGTGTTGAATGTCATTTCCCTTCCGGTCAATAACAATCCACCTCCAGTCAGTGTTGATTCCCTCTCCAATTGTGTTTTGCAGCATGTAATGCTGCTTTGATTGAGTAATTGATTCCAGTATGTGTCAATCCACCTTATTATTCCATGAGACAAGGTGCTCTATGGTATGTTTGGTGTCCTACTTAATACTCCCTCCATCCCACATGTTGGTCCTCTATTGCATTTTGATATGTCCCAAATATGGTTTTGTTTGAAAGGTCAATGAACACAATATTGATTACTTTCTTAAGTTAACCTTTATTTAAAATGTCAATACCCCACTTCCACAAGATTTTAAATTAAGAAGGGTGGATTTGGAATGTTATTTGAAAGATAATGCATTAAATGATGTTTCCTTTAAAAGTTGAACAACAATATGGGATGGAGGGAGTAGTTGATTGATTCCTTGCAAGCCAATGATGTGTGTTGGTGATCTTTTAGGTAAACAGTTCCAGATAACCTATACTCAAAAATACATATTGGGTTTTAGCATAGATTTGCTAGTAAGTTGCCACCCTTTTTATGCTTTATCATATCACAATAGAAAAGCCTTTGGACTTGAACCTCGAGTGATAGCAACTAATAATACAAGAAACCAATGCCAATTGAAACAGAACTCTTATAAAAATAGAGAGTATGGAAATCAGAGCTTCATATGGATAGTAGAAAGTTCTTGCATGAAGCATATGCCAACTTACAGGTCTAGAAGAGATAGCCTGAGCAATTTTGATATATGCCTACAAGACAGAAATATTCAAAATAAATTATTAGAGAACCATAAGAAGCAATTATAGATCAACCTCAATCGCTTGATAATTTAGATCTTAGTAGATGGGTAACGATGAGTTTTATTCTTGTAAAAGTATAGAAAATAAAAACCCAAAAAGGGTTAATATTTATATACAAAGTTTATTATCAGTACTCTATCAAATTACATCTGTATTGAAACATTTTCTAGGAAGAGAACAAAAGTTGCAACATGCCTCCTCCCCATGATTGTGAGAATAATTTTTGCCCTCTCTTTTTTCTTTCTTTTTCCCACATTTTTGTCAACATTCAACAATGTATAGATAAGATGCTGCATCATTTATCTCCCTAAAACTTTATACACCTTGTTTACTTTGAGATAAATTCCATGGTAAATGATTTAACACTATCGTAATGAAGATCACACATTAACTAAGGCACACGTTTCTAGGGGTGTTTTAAGATCACTGGACTTGATGAATTGCTCAAACAACAAATTACAACCAGGAGGAAAAAAAAAAATCAATATTTTCCTTGTGTGTGTGTATATATATATTCCAGTAAATGAATTTAGTAAAATTGCAGATAGAAACATGATTCGTAACTGAAAGGCCTGTGACACCAGATGTTGGGTCCCTTAATGAAGAATTCTCCTGATTACTAGAAAATCCAATAGTTATGGGAACTAATAATGCTTCTACAGAAAATCAACTTGGAGTCAGAAAAGATCTTCAGCATGAATATCTAGGCCTTCTAAAGAACTAGGGAATTTTAAATCATGCATAGAGTAAGGATATAAAGGCAGAAACATCTTCCCAGAAATCTCTGGCTACAATACAAATTCAAGGACTAAGTTCTAAAATTTTTTATTAGTAGAAGTTCTGCAATACTTTTAAATTATTTTCACAAGAACACGAAAGGAAGAACTGAGGTACACAGGCTCTGTACTAAAATATACCCTTAAATTACAATCAACAATGCAGGAAATCCAAAAAATCCAACAAATAAGATGGACAATGGCCATCCATAGACATCCAAACAAATAATGACCTCAGACACACATGCTTAAGTCTATAAACAGTGAGTTCAATCCATTCAAAGACCTGACCATCTCTCCCCCCAGAAAACCATTAACTGCCAATGAAATCTGACAATAGAAACACAAAACCGATTCCATTTCTCATCAAAGCCAAACCTCCCAATCATACATTAAGCATTCACATTTCACATGATCATAATCATTTTCAATATCCAGTTTACAAATCACCTTAGGGTTCCACTCCAAGTTTTACCATCCAATATTCATTTGCAATGAGAACTAAATCCAAATTTGGCTTCCTTTTTTTTCAAATGCATTCTCTAACAACATGCTTCCCAAACACCCTCCTTGAAAAATTTTCCAAGACTTTGCTAGAAATTGTACACACTCCAAAACTTTAAAACTCATATCCATGGTTCTTTTTTTTCTTTTTTTTTCCTCCGACCGGAGGAGAATGACGTAGCATAGCAAAATAAATCGCAATTTCATCCATTCAAGATTCATTTTATGTGGTCAAATTGTGAGGCCAATGAAAACATGAGTCATTTGACTTTAAAGGTTCTAGGCTTAAAATAGTTTTTGATAAGTAATAAGTTTATTGATGTCAAAAAAGGGGAACACCCTAGCACACAGGGAGTGTACAAGGGGTCAAACAATCAAGAACAAAAATTACAAGAATCTAAGAAATCAAGAAAAGATGAAAATGATTGGTTCTGCAAAGCAGCCAACCAATCCATTAAAGTTCTAAAGAAAAATAGCTTCAAGTCCGATATGGATCTCTCCTTATCTTCAAAGCACCGATTATTTCTCTCCCTCCAAAGGCACAACAATAAGCAATGTGGAACCATAAACCACATATACCAATTTCGATGATGGCCAAATTTGCCTTGCCAACATGCTAGAAGCCCCACTACAAATTGCAGCATAACCCAACTCACTCCAAACGACCGAACACCATAGCCCACAGATCCATTGCAACCGGACATTGAAGAAAAAGATAATCAATAGATTCACCATTACACTTGCACATGTAGCACCAATCCAATATCCAAACCTTCCTTTTTCGTAAATTATCAATTGTTAAGCATTTTCCTAAAGCAGCAATCCAAATAAAGAAAGCTACTTGAAAATAAATCTTCTGTTTCTAAATGCTTTTCCAAGGAAAGCAATAGTCATTAGAGCCCACTAAGAGACTATAATAATCCTTAACCATGAACCCTTCTCTCTATCAGATATCCTCACCAAACCCTCTTACCAAAGCACCATATATGGTATCCATGAAATTGGCCAGTGCCTCTAATTCCAGAGCATGCACACCCCTAAAGAAACTTACATCCCAAAACAGGATTCAATTATCAAACTTCATAATCTCAGCCACACTAACCTCCTGATCTCAGCAAAATCTAAACAATTCAAGATAGTTGACTGCAAGAGATGTTTCACCACACCAACGGTCTTACCAAAATTTCACCCTAGACCCATACCCAATATCATATAGAATGTGGTGGGAAAAAGAAGACCATCCTCAACTAATATTTTTCCACAAGCCAAAACCATATGGACCATTAATAGGCCTAGTACACCAGCCACCCCATCCACAGCCATATTTCACCGCTATCACTTGCCTCCAAAGGGCAGCCCTCTCCATTCCAGATCTCCATAGCCACTTCCCAAGCAAATCTTCATTAAAAAGTCTTACCTTCTGTTTACAAGTGTTGGAAATTTTTGTAATCAGCAGCAAATCTTTACTTTCTGCAATTCCTGTGCATTAAGGGTGGGTTGAGTCTAAAATTTTTTAATAGATTTTTTTAAGTGTCTTGTGCTTATTTTCTATGCATTAAGGGTGGGTTGAGTCTAAAATTTTCTAATAGATTTTTTTAAGTGTCTTGTGCTTATTTTCTATATGCCTTTTATAATTATTATTGAGATTTAACTTTACTAGTAAAATCCAAAGTCCTAATGCCACCAGTACAGTAGTGCTGTACAAGAGTCCGCGTATAATATTTGCTCGATGTCTTCAAAGGTTGGGAGTCGATTCATAAAAAACTAATAGCCTGTTTGGTTGAAGAGGGGAAGGAGAGAGAGTGGAGGGGATTAGAGTAGAGTTGACTAAAAATAAGTTAATTTTGTACTAAATCTACTTTACTCTACTCCCTTTTTCTCCCTCAATCCAAACGGACCATAAGTGTAGATGTCTAGAGTTCTTTTTGGTCTTCTTACTCTTTCATGAGTACCATTCATGATATAGGATATTGTTCACAATCCTTACACAATAACAAAATCCTCTCTTTTCTTCTTTCTTTGCAACCCAAACCAAACATTTTCGGGTAAATTACATATTTGGTCCATAAACTTGACAATGTTTGTCAATTTGGTCTCTAACCTTTTGGTATTGTGTCAGTTTGGTCCTTGATGGATGAAAAATGCTCACAATTATTATTAAGGGGAAGGATCATTTTGACACAATACCAAAAGGTAAGGGACCAAAGTGACACATTTGAAAGGTCAATGGCCAAATTGACACAAAACGTAAAAGCTAGGGACCAAACACGTAATTTACCCAACATTTTCCCACCCCTAATTAATCCTACATACTTTATTACCAAACGTCAAAAAATTTCAAACTCTAATTCATTCTACAAGCCCTAACCCTTTCTTCTAAAATCCTAAATCCACAAATTCTCCTAACCTTAAGCCCACCCCCAAGAATACAGACCAGTTTTCCCTAAATCTATCCTACATTGTTGTGCCATCTTAGACAAATTCAATATTCCATGAATATCATATTGTTGGCCAAACCAAAAAGGAAAAAAGAAACTAATAATATTGAACAAAGAAGTAAAAGTTCAGTGATTGTTCCACATGAAATTTTAATTTAAAAATAAATAATTAAAAAAAAAAAAAAAAAAAAACCTTCAATATTGAGAAACAAGACGTACCGGACCAAGTTCGACCAATATTTTCCGAAGCTCTGCGGCTCTAATCTGCATCAGAACCATCAAGAACAGTGTAAAGCAAACAAGAAAAGAAGCAGAAAATCAAAGAATTGAAACGAAATGAGCGAAAAAAAAAAATAAAATAAAAAACCTGGAACATGAGGTCAGAGAGATCATAAACCCGGTCGAGGTAGCGGAGGGCGAACCATTTTCCAAAAGTGGTACCGATCTGATAAAGGCGGCGAAATAGGATGAGCGGTTTTCTCCTATAGACGGCGGCGATCTTCGAGACGCCATATTCGGTCAAGGAATCGGCCTCGGAGGCGGTGAGGTCGAAGAGGTAGCCGGAGCGCTCGGTGAAGGAGTCGAAGTCGGCAGCCTTGCGTCGGAGGAGGAGGAGACGGCGGTGAGGGAGACAGAGAGGTTTGGAGGGAGTGAAATTGGCGGGAAAGGAGGGTGTGGGAAAGAGTAATAGCATTGCTTTCCTTTGCTTTGCTTTGCTTTGACGTGTGTGTTTTGTTGATGAATCTCAGTTAGAACAGAAGTCACAAGCTGGTAATAACGGAAATGATTGATTTATGAATGAAACTACTACCACTGTAGTTCTGTGCAGTCACAAGCTTTGTTTGATTTTTTGAGAGAGTTGAACAGTACTGCCGTGCAGGCTAACGTCTCCTATGTGCTCCTTGCATTTGTTATCCTTTCTTTTTCTTTTTTTTTCCTCCGAATAATATTTTCTTAATAATAATATTATTCAAGAATTTATTTTATTAGTTACAATTATTTTAAAAGTATTTGGTGACTGTGAAGGGAAAATAGTGTAAGGGAGGAAGTTACGATTTGGTAACGGTGTTTAAACAATAAAAACTGTTGTTTAAACATCACAACACGTATTTTTATATATATTTTTTTTGCCTACATATATTTCTACAAAATTTAGACAATATTATTAGAAATTTCTTACCAAATAAGTCCCTAAAGATTGCCTTTTTTGCTAGAAAAACAAAGAAAACCCCTAAAACCAAATTAGGAAAAAGAAAGCCTACACTATATCCTTACTTGACTAATGGGGTTATGATAGATAATCCAATGGTAAAGTTAGAACAATGGAGTGTAAATTTGAGCAAACTAATGGTAAGTTTGTTTATTTTTGGATAAACTACGTATTTAGTCTCTATCCTTTATACTATATTTCAATTTAATTTTTAATCTTTCAATCATGTCAATTTTTGACACGTCAAACTTTTCCATCCAAGAGATAACGACATGACACTGAAAGGTTAGAGACCAAATTGACACAATTGAAAGGTTGGGGACTAAATTGAAATATAGTGTAAAGGATAAAGACCAAATACATAATTTACACTTTATTTTTTCATACCTTTGTTTGGACTTTGGAGAATCTCTCTCTATTTATAGAGATTCCCATAAGGGTATTTTGGTCTTTCTCCCTTTGTTATCTCTATCAATTTTGCCTAGACACCATACCCTTGTCATCTCCTCTAGGCAGATTCATAAGAAAAAGAGAACCATCCCCAAATTCAACATTGAGAGGAACTATTGAAGTAGCAATATGACTACCCATAATCTCAATCCTATGAATCTCACAAGCATCCTTGTTCATGCTCGGCGGTTCAAGGGCAAGTTGTAAAGATGTTAAGTGCAAAGATGCTGAAGACCAGAAGAAGAAGGGAAAGAAGCCAGTGTAGTGAAGTGTGTGGAGAATGCAGTGGTTGCTGCTTATAGATAGTTAATTTTATGTTCACACGTATTTGTTACACTTGCAATAACTGACTTCCTTATAATGTGGAAGTTAGTTTCTTCCTCTGTAGCTATAAAGTGATGCTTTGTACAGTTTTTGATTCGTTGAGTAAAAATAGAGAATTAATCCAGAAGCTTCTCTCTCTGTTTTTCTCTCTAGCTTTCAAGCTCCTCTTTTCTCAGTTTTCCAAATCTTACACAAGTTCTAATAGGTCCTGCTAAACAAGTCTCCAAATAGATGCTTGACATTTTTATCACTTAATCAGGTCGACTAATACTCTAGTGATCGACGAGGCTTTTTTTTTTTATATGTAGTGATCGACAAGGCTTACTTTGTCATACTTGCGTAAAAGCATTTTTCAGCCATCATAACTACACTTTCCTGTTCAACAAAAAATATTTTTGGGTTGACCAAGATTTTATGCCACGCCAAACACTTAAAAACATTGAAAATGTTTTCTGAATAACATTTTACGACGAATCAACGACAACATTAGTACATAATTAATCATAAACAATTTTTACGATTTATGGATATATGATTAAGATTTACCAAAAATAACTCGTGAAGAATAGGCCTTGTTTGAGTCCTACAAAAAATAGAAATGAAAATAGAATGCACTCAGTTTTCAAAGGAACCAAACATGACTGGAGCATGCCAACTTTTCCGGTTGACCTCAAACCTTAGCCTAAGATCAAGCTTTTATTTTAAATTTTTAGTTTAAATAATTAGTGAATCTTAATACAACAATACTACAATACCATTTAGTGCGAGATCATTTTTGTATAGAATGGCAACACCATTAACAAAACTTTTATTATGCACCAATCACAATTAATAATTATGAAAAAAAAAAAAAAATTTGTGAAATTTGTTTTATATCTAGACTTATAGATCATCTCAATTGGGTGAGGAGGATACGTATAAAGGCTGTGGATATACACGGCATGCCAGTAGATCATGAATGGGAGCGTACAAATTGGAGGGCTTCACCAGCATGCAAATTGATGGAAAGTCTGAGATTTCTATAATCTTCATAGGAAAAAGGGACAAACTGGCGTGGGTTTTCAGAATCCACAAGTTCTGGTGGGGCTTCAACTGCTGCTTCCTTGGGTCCCAAGAAAAATGAAGCAATTGACACTCGTATACTTGCTTCCTTGCACTGTACTCGATGCTTCACATTACAAAACCTTCCATTGCTCCATACCTTCAACATATCAACAAAAATTATAACAAATTTTAACTCAAAATTAATTAAAGGGCAGATAAATGAAAGGAAAGTTTCCCTCCAAACATGTTTGGAGCTATTTTTTAATTCACTACGCAGTGAATTATAAGATTATTTTTGTGTATTATTTTAAAAAATAATCATATGATGTAGAATCTGTTTGGATACCGCTTATTTTGTTGAAAACTGAAAATAATAAAATAATTTAAAAAAATACTGTTCACAAAATTTTTACTGTTCACATGCCTAAATTCACTGTTCATGGACAATGAACAGTGCAAGAGGCACTAAGCTGAAAAAAAAAAATAAAATAAAAAAATGCAGCAAACACAAACGCTCACTTATCCAAACGCCACCTTAGTAAAAAAGTCATGTAACTAAAATTAAACATTTTTTTAAGGACAAAGTTTAGCTACAAAATTAGTTGTAGCCTTAGGTTACAATCTTATTCAATATCTTTTTATTGGAAGTGAATTTTAACAAATCCATCATTAGATTACATTTTCTTCTTATATCTTCTATACTTATAAAATTTCTAGAAAATTAATCAATACTATGTCATCAATAAATTGTTTAAATTACAAATTTTTGTAATTTAAAATTATGCATAAAATATAAGCTTATAGATCATATAATAAATAATATCTAATTGACACAAAATTTGACATGTGTATTAAGAGTATAAAGAATATGAAATTCCATGGTTAGATTTTCAAAATATGTAATAATATTCATTTTATTGAGTAAGGTTGTAGGTAAAGGCTATAACCAATTTTGTAGCTAAACTTTATCTTTTTTTTTAACCACTACATTATGAATTAGAGCATGATATTTCCAACAAATAAATGAAAGACATACATGGCAACCTTTGCCTACCTTAGCAATGTCCCCAAGATTGACAAGGAGGGTACCTGGCCAGGGATCAATGGATACAAAGGCACCAGACTTGTCCACAAGTTCAAGACCGCTAACATTTTCATCATCTTGAAGTATGGTTAGGAATCCAGAATCTGTGTGCATTCGTAGAGCAGTGGATCCTACAGTTTGAGGGCTGAAGTTGTATTTGTTAATTCTAAGATGACAAGACCATCCCTTGAACAATTCGCTCGCCAACCCCACACTTTTGGCCAACATTCGCCCTAAATCAATGGCCAGATCATGTATTGCTTGAGTATACATCAGTATTATCTCTCTGGCAATAAGAGCAGCTCAATTAGAATCAATTAATGTGATTAAACTCTAGTTGTTTCTCTCTCTTTGTTTCTAAATGATATTTAATAAAGAAGAAAACTATATGAAAATAGTTTTGAAAAGGAAAACAAGTTCAAACATATGCATAAAAACTATGCACCAGAACTGGAGGTAGTTGCTCTAGGAAGATTTAAAATTAAAATCAATTTTACTACAAAAAAATTTACAAATTAATAACCAATGTAATTGGTGTCACATTAACAATAATATCCATTACATCACCCATTGCTCTAAAATTCAAATCTACAACCACCTTGCCAAATGTTTATGAAAGAATGTATCATTCCCTAAAATTATAGAATAAAGTGTTGCCTTCAATGATTTCTCTCTCGTAAGAGTAAAGAGTATGCTTTCTTCTCCTCACTATTGCGTTACAAATTTGAAGCTTACAAATGGACATGAATGATTTATGCCACTTCAACAACATAATAAATAAATATTTGAATTACTTTTTTGTAAATGGTGACTAATCAATTTGTAAGATTTATATAGAAAAATTTGTAGTACTCCAATCATTACTCGTCCCTCAGATAATATTAGATTGCCAAAACAAAGATATTGTTTTCTTTTATTTATTTAAAAAAATTACATCAAGTTAAATTCATAGATAATAAATTTCATTAAAATTACACCACACAATAATTAAAAATTAAAATAAGATTTCCAGCTTTCCTATTGGATTATGTCATCTTCAGACTTAATATAACCATATACATAAAATTTAATGTTAATAGGAAGTTACATAATATCCAACCCATAAATTCTTTTTTTTTTAATAAATAATTTTAAAAGGATAAAGTCTTTTTTTTTTTAGAACTAATTTAGAGTTATCTTTTCCAACTTGTACAATTTATTGAACTATCAAGGTATATTATTTAAACAAGTTAGTTGATTCATTAAAAAAGTCACATGACTAAAACTATACATGTAAAACCTCTTTAATCGCCAAGTCTTGGATTGAAATACAAAAATCAAAATTTGAATATTTTACAAATATGACAGTAATTAATATTAATATTAATATTTTACATTAAAAAAACAAGGCTATTTTTACTTAATAATATTATTTTTACAATTAATTTGATAATTAAGACTATTTTAAAAGTATTTATGGATATTGCATTTTCTAAAGTTCCAACATAGAAGAGATGAGTTCTATTGAAAACATGTAACTCGTCTCTTGGATGCTAAAAACACTCATCTCTCGTAAGGATGATATTCAAAATAGACTATTTCTCAAAAGAGTAGTGTTTATTACACATTTCGTTGCACACACATAAAATTTAAAAAAAAAAAAAAAACCACAATTGAGCTCGTAACTTGAAGTCAAGATTTTTAACATAGAAATTGTGACTACAATTGACTTTTCGCATGTATAAATGTGTGAGCACTAGAGTGTGTAACAATTTTTTCCCCAACTTTCAAACATTACTATAATCATGGACGAAGCTATTTATGGACTATGCTATTTATGGACTATGCCCCCCCCCCCCCCCCCCCCTAATTTTTTTTTTAAATATTATTATATTAATAGATACTAATTTTAACAATTTTGTTTTATAAAATTACATTTTACCTCCCTTAACAATGCCATCAATTCTTTTAAGAGTGATGTTATAGCCACAAACTTTTTTGCAACATTTTTACAAACTATTAAGGTAGCAAATTCTTGTTGGTTCATACACTTGCATCACTTTTTACTTATCAATAACCACTCACAATATTAGCAATTTGTAAAAATTTTATAGTTTTAGCATTTCCATCTTTTAAAGGCCATAAAAAATTGATAGATTAAATATAAAACAAAATATACAAGCCTAAAAAAATTAGCCCAACAAAAAAAATTACCAATAATAAAGCTAAAAAGAATTAATCTCAATCAATCTATTTTACCAAAAACAAACAATTTGGCCCTTTAAAAAGTTTTAAACAAAAATCTTTACTAGTAAAGCAATAGAGTCAAAGGCCGGAGCCACCGCACACAACAAGCCGCAGAGCCACTTCCTAATTCCAAGTCCTGACTCTGTCCCTAAGTATAATTACCATTTTTTTTAAAGTATTATTTAGCACAAATGGCATCCCAAACAAGAGGGCATACTATGAGATTACTTTCTCAAAACATGTGAGACTCACACAAATGGTATCAAAACATGTAAAGGATGTATCTAAAGATATTTTTGGGATGTATCTAAATGTGAGGGATGTATCTAAAGATATTTTTTTTCTTGTTAAATGTGTCTAAACAAAATTCAAGTTCCTACGTCTCAAAAAAAAAAAAAAAAAAAAAAAAAATCAATTTCCCCACCCCTGTCCCCGCGGCGAATCTGGGTAACTAATTTCGTTTTCCCAACTATCTAGTTAGTAGTTAAGGTTTCAAAACTATATTTTTTATTTGAATCTCGAGTCTAAAAAACTCGATATAGGGCCTATAAATCGAGTTTTTGGGACTCGATTGTCATGGATTGATCACGTCTGATGTGGTATTTTTTCCACGTGGCGTCTACCTGGAAATCGAGTCTCTAAGACTCGATTTCTAACCCAAAAAAATTTAAAAAAATTTTAAGTCTCATGTACAAGCCGAAATACCCAAAAACAAATTTAAGAAATCCCAAACACATCAATCCTAATCCTAAAGACTCAGATCAGAGGGAGAGAAAGAGCTCACCTCTGGGGCTCGTGCGGCCTGGGTCTACCTAGGTCGCGCACAGTGGTCTGAAGCCGATCTGAAGCCACCCACTCCGATCTCGATCTTCTCTCTCTCTTTTTTTTTTTTTTTTTTTTTTTTTTTTTTTTTTTTTTTCTCTGATGTTCTGGTGGTTCCTCTCTGATTTGTTCTTATTTATAAGGGTTATAAATCGAGTCATAGAAACTCGATTTCCATGTAGTCGCCATGTGGAAAAATATGCCACATCGAACGTAATTAGAGCATAAAAATCGAGTCTTTTATGCTCGATTTATAGGCCAAAATTGAGTCTTATAGACTCGAGATGCTAGTAAATAATATAGTTTGAGAACCAGAACTACTAACTATATAGTTGAAAAATTATGGTTAAATTCTCATTTTCGCCTGTCCCCGCCGTATAACTTCAACCCAAACTTCCTTCAAACAACAACAGCAGTAACAACAAAAAATTAAAAAAAAAAAATTAAAAACTTGAAACTTCAGCCCAATTTTTTTTTTTTTTTTTTTTGGTTTGTTTGACTTCTAAAGTCTTGGTTTTGTAGATTTCATTGTGAACAGAGTGGGCAAGCAAATTGTTTGAGTTTTGTGCCTCCGAGTGGTCGCATTATTCGCATCTCTTTTGACAAATTTGTATACTACAATTCTGTATTTTATTGGCAAAAAAAAAAAAAAAAAACAAAAAGGAAGTAGAACTACAACACAATTTTAGGGGCCATTTGATAATGCTATTCTAGTAATGTTGTTTGTATTTTTTGGAAATACATGTGGGTAAAAAAGTATGAAAATGCGTATAATGTTGTTTAAAAATAAAAAACATATATTCAAACTCCTATACCAAACGGCTCCTAAAGCTTTCTTCTTTATTTTGCTATAGCAAAATGGGTAAATTAGAAAGTTGATTTTTATCTTTTATATCATATTTTAATTTAGTTCCTAACTTTTCAATTATATTAATTTGGTCTCTAACATTTTCAATCCTATATTAATCTAGTTACTATCGTAATGTCGTTATCTCTTGAATGAAAAAAAGCTTATGTGTCAAGCGATGCTATTTAAATATCAATATTTATGCCAAGTAGGATGCCACATATGTTGCCACGTTAGATTAATTAAAAAAATTAAAATAAAATAAAAACTCAAACAATAAAGAAATTTAAGAAATTTATACCCACCCATGTTTTGGGTTTTTTACTGTGAACCCACTGTAGAATTGGCCAACGACAAAATTAGATCTATATTTTCAATCTAGCAAACAAAACACTGACAACAATTTGCACAGGCGCTCATAACGTGGTCACAAACCATTGATTGGTTTTCACTGCTATATACAAAAGAATATGGACATATATGATAAAACCCATCAAGAAGAAGATCTAACACTACTGAAACCCTTTGGTTCTTTCTTACCTTACCACCGACATTGAAAGAGAAAAATTTCTCAGAATAAAATGGAAAAGAAAACAAAGATTAGAGAGAGCGAAAGTGGGAGCTTTACGGAAAGAAAGAAAGATCTGTGATCCGTTTGGAGTGAGTGGAAGGGAGAAGAGTAGAGTGGAATTGACTCAAAATTAGCCTATTTTTATCTAAATCTCTACTCCTCTCCACTCTTCCTCCCTCCCCTCAATCCAAACATGCCCGTTATCTCTTTGTTGAAGGGTTCTCTTCCTAGTACATTTCAGTCCCATTTCTCCATTCTTATCAAGAACCCCATTTGGTTTTAGAGAGTGTGAGAGATGGGAGAGTCTAGGAGTTTTTGTTCGTTGATGTTGGTGTTCTTGCTAGTGGTCTGTAGTCTCTGCAAGTGATGAAGACCCTTACAGGTTCTTTAATCGGAATGTGAAATAACCCAATTTCTCATTTATTAGTTGGCATAAATATTAATATTTTAATATCACTATTTGAAACATCTTGTTTAGGTAAGGACAAAATTGAGATAACATTAAAATAAAAAATTAGAGCCTAAAGTGATACAATTAAAAAATTACGGACTAAATTAAAATATGGTATAAAAATTTAAGAATCAATTTTTTAATTTATCCTAACAGTATCAACTATTACTCCATGTTATAAGAGAGTAAAGTGTGTATTTAGAAAGAAATTAATTTTTCAATTTATCTCTATTTTCAATTTAGTTATATTATTATTTATGAATTTTATTATATTTTTTGATATTATTAATAAGTCCACGTACCATTCAGCTGATTTTTTAAGTTTTTTTCCTGCACTTTTAATAAACAAATTTCAATTTAAGATATTCCACCTACTAAACAAATAACGCTTTCTCCTCTATTTAGCCATAGTAGTATTAACAACTATTGTTCATCAAAAAGCAGTATTAATAACTATTAAGAGAAAGTAAATAAATAAAGGGGAAAAAAACTGAAATCTAAGAAAGCTGAGCAAAGAAAAAAAAACCTTTGGCGTGGAGGGATATCCAGTTGAGAACAAAAGACATCGACAGAGTGAGGAGAGCCAAAATCGTAGATACCCAAGCCCTCAAAAAAACGACTGAACTCGGTGGGAGCAACATAGCCGCTGTTGGGTATCACTTCAGTGTTGCGTTTTTTGACATCTATGGGAAGGTCAAGCAGTTCTCTCACCACTTTCTTCATCTCTGACATCAGAGTCAACGAGATTTTGTGGTTCATGATCCTGAAACAACCCCATTCCTCTGATGCTTCTCTCAATTTCTTATACTGCTGTTGCTGCTGCTCTCCATCATTGTTATCTTCCAATTTCTGCATATCAATCACAGGGATACACATAAACTTGATATCACCAACCTCCATCTTTGATGCTTTCTTTGCTCCACTAATCTGCTGTTATTATTGTATTGATGGACAAAATTACAAAATAACCCCTCTGACTTGGAAGAGTTTCCAGGTAGTACTCTCACTTTATTATTATTGTTATTATTATTTGTTTTTATTTAAATTTTCAGTCCTTTTAACTACCATTTGTTGCAAATTCAGTCATTTACTTAAATTTTGGATTTAAGTGATAGTTTAGTGTAGGGCTGTCCACAGGTCAGTCCGGGTCAGGTTTGTGCCCAACCCGGAACCGACCCGTCGGAATCGGGTGACAAAGAAATGCACCCGCCGCCGACCGCCGGAGTAATCAGATCGGGCGGATCAGACCATCAACAGGCGGCAGGCGGGTCGGTCAGGGTCAAAAATCCAGAAAACGGCGAAAACCGGTGTGAAAACGGTGAAAATAAACACATGAAAACGGCCAAAATCCGACCAAATCTTCGAGGTTTCTCCAGATCCGACCTAATCTAGGCCATTTTCGACAAGATCTTGGCTAGATCCGATGAAATCTCGCCAAGATCTTGAATAAAATGGTCTAAATCTCACTGGATCTACCAAATAGCGTCGGAAATCTTGTGGGTCGGTCGGGTCGGTTTGATCGGATTCTAGAGAGGGAAAACCGATCTCCGACCCGCCAAACTCGGGTTTTGGAGAAACAAACCCGTCGCCGACTGCCGGAGAAGTCGGATCGGTCAGCGGCGGGTTGGGTTCGGTCGGCAGTGACGGGTGGGTCGGGTTGGCTGGGTCTCTGGACAGCCCTAGTTTAGTGGTAATAATATTCTTTTTTTATAAAAAAAGTCTTTAACTTCTATTTGTTGGATGAAGAATTTATAAAATACACAAAATTTTAGAAATAATGGGATTTACATCCCATCATTTATAAATTTTCTTGTTTAACTATAATCTTTATAAAAAATTAAAATTTAATCTTTATAGTAGCTCGTAGGGTGGCGGTGTTGTTGCCGAACATGGATGGATATCCCCTGTGCTTCTTTATCATAGGGGATCTTTCAATGGATTAGTACCTTAGTGGCCTCTTGATCTCTATGTTCATGCACTTCTCATTGACAAATTACCCTATATACATGAAGGTTCTTTTTTTATAAGCTTTCAAATAACTTTGCTTAAATTTTTGAGACTTTGAAGATGTGTTGATAATTTAGGTTATGATTCAAATTTGATATGAGATCAATTTGGGATATGATCTGATATTTCAGATCTGCAAATATGATTTTCTTTCTCTCCGATGAACTGCCTCAAATTGTCGCCAAAAATCTACCTTGCCATAGGTCGAAAAATCAACCTTAGGTGGTCTTGATTGGTGCCAATCAATGGAAAACATTCACCAACAGTTTGGTGATAAAATTGCCCAAAAATCACTCTAATTACCAATGAACAACCATACCCATTCATGCATCAAGGGTTGGTGTTCGAAATCAATCTTGTAGGCTATATATGAAATCCACCCAATTTGTGCATAGTCTAGATGCCTTCACTTTAACACTTCTCCTTCCATATAATAAGATGTGGTGGAGTGTTGTCAAGATTAATGAATTTGTAGTACTTGAGAAGAGGCAATAGAAACCAACTCTAACACCTCTACTCTTTTTGACGACTTGGCTCGCAATCGCAGCAAATAACATCTGTTACCAACACTTTTGGAAAGTGGTGGACCAGGAGGTAATTCTTTCAATCCTATCTTGGCTAAATTTAGGTAGATTACCATACCCTGTGAATCATACCTTTATAACCCTTATCCCTAAGGTTAAAAGCCCTAAATATGTTCATCAATTTCGCCCCATTAGTCTGTGCAACGTTCTATATAAGATTTTCTCTAAAGTCGTAGCAAACAGATTAAAGAAATTTTTGCCATCTCTTATCTCTGAACACCAATCAGCTTTTGCAAAAGACCGACTTATTACTAATAACATTATGATTGCTTTTGAAACTCTCCATTGTATGAAAAATCACAAGGTAGGTACCAATGGTTTTATGGTAATCAAGCTAGACATGAGCAAGGCTTATGATCGTGTAGAGTGAGACTTCTTGGAGAACTTAATGAGAAAAATGGGTTTTTGCATGAGATTGAGTAATTTGATGATGGAGTGTGTGAAAATAGTTTCCTATTCTATATTGGTGAATGGGGAACTTAAGAGCTTGATCCCACCATCTAGAGAAATATGTCAGGGAGACCCACTATCTCCATTCCTCTTCCTCTTATGCACTAAAGGTCTACATGGGCTCATAAAAAAAGTGGCTAGAACAAGTGATATTAGGGGTTTCAACTAACTCATTTGTTTTTTGCAAATGATGGTCTACATTTTTGTAGGGCAATCAAGGAGGAGTGTAACAAGGTCCTAAAAATTCTCTCTAATTATGAAGCATCATCTGGTCAGAAAATTAATAAAGAAAAAATAGCATTTTTTTTTTCAGCAAGTCAACCCTAGATACAACCAAAAATACCATTAAAGGAATGTTCAGAGTACAAGAAATCAAGTTCTATGAGAAATACCTTGGCCTCCCTTCTCTTGTAGGGATAGGAAAGAAGGCCAACTTTAATTACATAAAAGAATGCATTTGGAGGAAATTACAAGGGTGGGAAGGTAAACTCTTATCTCAAGCCAGAAGAGAAGTTCTTATCAAAGCTATGATTCAAGCCATGGAGATTACTGCATGACAAAGATTCCCTCTTCTATCAAGTCTTTAAAGCCAAGTTCTTTTCACATTGCTCCACTATGGAAGCAAAAGACTTAACCACTAGTTCATATGCTTTGCGAAGCATTTTACAAGGGAGAGATGTCATACAAAAAGGATCTCGCTAGCAGGTTGGTAATGGAAAATCTATTAGGTTTGGGAGCACCATTGACTCCCAATTAAAAACCCAACTGTTATTGAATCTCTAATGCTAGAATCAACGGAGGAGGCAATAGTTGATTCTTTGATAATTGTTGAAATCAGAAGCTGGAATACATGTTGGGAGCACGTGACACCCTTTGGATTCCAGCACACATTTGTCAAAGCTTATTTATGAGGTTGTTCCAAAAGTCTTCAAGGCTAGCTCTTTCATTTATTGAGAAATGACCAAAGCATGGGAGTGGTTTGACTTCTCTTGATGAGAAGTGATGCAAGGCGTGTGGGACACACTAAAGGAAAAGAAAAGAAGAAGAAAAAAGGCTAAGGCCATTCAGCCTTATGGAGAGCTAAAGCAAATAGAGAGCCATTTGGCCATTTTGGTGTGAGTTCCAGAGAGAGCAAGAAACAAAGAAAAGAGAGAGTTTCAACTTGAGAGGTGCAATCCGAAAAGATAGAGAGAAACACAATGAGAGTGTGAGAGAGTGAAAAAGAAAAAGGAAACATTTTTTCTTTGCTTAAGTTACACACAAGGAAGATAAATTGGTGGAGTTCTCATGGAATTTTTAAGTGTTACAACCATGGAGAGTTGGAGTATTCAAAGGAAGATTTTGCTACTGGCTTTGTGGTGAGATTGTATTTACTCCTTGAGATTTATTTGTTGTATATCCAATTTATTATGGACTCAAGTTTAGCATAAACCTGATAGTTGTAATCTCTATTTCATAGTGGATATTTTTCGGAGCTACCCCGTGGTTTTCCCTCTACACCGGAGGGTTTTCCACGTAAGATTTGGTGTTCTTGTGTGTTTGTGTTTATGTGGTGCTTGCTGAAATTTTTTTGTTTCCATAATATTGCTATTGCTTGGTAGTTATATATTTCAATTCACACATAGAAATTGAAGGGATTAGGATTTTTCTCCAACAAGTGGTATCAGAGCTTTTGGTTGCTTGGGTTTGATTGTCTTGTGTTGGATTAAATGGAGAATATGACTATGAATACTATGGTTAAACTCTCGGCATCCAATTATTTGATATGGAAGCCGATGATGGTGGATGTCCTTTATTGCAAGGATTTACATGACCCTATTGAGTGTGATAGTGTCAAGCCTAGTGATATGTTAGATAGAGACTGGGAGAAATTAAATAGAAAAACTATCGAGTGTATTAGACAATGCATCGATGTCAATGTTTTTCACCATGTGTCTTAGGAAACAAATGCAGAGGCTCTTTAGGAAAAATTAAGGAGTCTTTATGAAAGAAAGACAGTTCAAAATAAAACTTTTATTGCTAGAAAGCTTGTGAATTTGAAGCTCAAGGAGGGTAAGTCCATTACTAAGCACCTTAGTGAGTTCCAAGACTTGGTTAATTAGATGGTTACAATGAAACTAGTAATAGATGATGAGTTGCAAGCTTTATTGTTTCTGAGTTCCTTACCTGACAGTTGGGAGACTTTGGTAGTATCACTTAGTGATGAGAATGCAAATTGTCATATTTTTCTCCCTTAATATTTAGTCTTTTATATTTATTTGGCGCCTAAATGTACTCATTTTTCTTATATTTTGATTTAGGATGCAAATGGAGGCATTAAGTGCAAAACGTAGCTAATTGGGTGATTCTGGACAGCTTTGATATCGCTTCGTAATCTGGGAATAACTCTCTCATCCAAGTTCCAATTGAGATGATTCAAGATGCTATGGAACGCCAAGACAAAGCTCTACAACTTTCATATTTTGAGTTTTGAGAGATACGGGATGCATCAAGGTCGAAATCGGGCTTGAAGTTGCTGCACCTGCACTACTGATGTTCTGGAATGTTCCTTTGCCTGCAATTCTAATACGCAAATCTGATGGAGTTTATTTTCAGAAGCTTCCAGATCCGGTGCACGAAATTTCCAGCTGAAAAACACCACTTTCCTAGTTATATTAGGACTTTGTTTTATTTTTAATATTTTTTCTTAATTAGTTAGATTTGAATATTATTATTGAGAATATTTTTAGGAGATTTTGTAAGCTTGGGAAAAGAGGAATTAACGTGTAAAAGGAGGAGGAGAAATTAGAATTGAACACACACGCCTTTCTCTCCCCTCTTCTCTGATTTTTTTTCCTTTGAGTTTTCATCATGGCCTTACTTGGCTAAACTTTTATACTTGGTCGAAGGAAACTAAAGCCTTGGAATCAATAAAACTGTGAGATCTAATTTGTTTTTATTGTTCAATTTATGCTTTGAATATCAGATGTTCTTCTGTGTCTATTTTCATGATTGCCTCGTTTAATTACTAGGAGGCCTACTAGTTTATTGTTCGTTGCAATCTACTATTAGGTTAGATATCAAATCCGTAATTGTTTGATCTCTCTAACTTGTGAAACAACCAAGATTTAATGATTTGTTGCATCAGAAATTATTAGATCTTAGGAAAAATGCTCGACTAAATTAAATGCAACCGCTTATGTTTGTGTTGTTTAGTTTCATCGATCTCTCTAATTCTTAAGGCTACTACTAGATTAAACCTTTAGCGCTTGTCTTGGGTTGTTTAGTAGTTAGGGTTTATTAAATCACTTGTTTTCTAATTAACTACGACTAAGGAGAGATAGGAAAATTGTTCCGATGGTGAATATTCAAAGTGTGAATTGATATATACTTGCATCGATGATCAGTTGTAAAATTTCGATGGTGGATGTTGACTTAGACCAAGGTTTGTTCTTTTGATCAATTTCGATACTTTAATTTGAATTGTTCCTTAGTTGTTGTTGTTGTTGTTTTTTTTTTTTTTTTTTTTTCATTATACTCCACCGCCCCCCCTTGTTCACGTAGAATAAAACTAGGTTAGATACTCTTCGTGGGAATGATCCTTACTCGCACTACTACATATATTTTTAGGAGTATAAGTTTTATTTTTGGTTGCCTGCAACAGCACACCACTTAGTAATTCTGCTCCGAATGGTGTGTTACAACTTGCCATGGTTAAAGATAGTTTGCTTAATAAAGAAACTAGAAGAAAGGATATGGGCAAGGATATTACACATGCTCTTGTCATAGAGAACAAGGGGAGAAGTAAGAGTAGAAGTTCTAAAGGGCGAGGTAAATCCAGAAGTCAGTCAGAATCAAAAGGAACATTCAAGTGCTTTTACTGTGATAAAGAAGGTCACATAGAAATGAACTACAAGGCTTGGAAGAACAAACAGAAAGTGGATAAAAATCAGAAAATGGTTGATGATGAGAACACTACTGCTGTTATAGTGTTGGAAGATGAAGTCCTAGCCATAGGACAAGATGATTGTTGTACAATTTCAGATCCTTATGTTGAATGGGTGATTGATTCAGCTACTTCCTGCCATGTCACTCCTAGAAATGAGTTATTCACTTTATACAAAGCGGGAAACTTTGGGAGAGTGAAGATGGGCAATGATAGTTATGCGGACATTGTGGGAATTGGTGATATTTGTGTTAGGGTTAACATTAGATGCACCTTGATTTTGAAGGATGTGAGACATGTTCCGGATATTCACTTAAATTTGATTTCCACTCATGTTCTTGATAAAGAAGGTTATGGCAATTATTTTCTGTGATGGAAAATGGAGGCTTAGCAAAGGATCATTGGTGTTTGCTAGAGGGAAGATTTGTTGTACACTTTACAGGATACAAGTAAAGTTGTACAAAGATGTTATTAGTGCAGCTCAGGAGGATTCTTCGCCTAACTTGTGGCATAGGCGATTGGCTCATATGAGTGAAAAAAGGTTGCAGATTTTGGCAAAGAAGTCTCTCATTCCCTTTGCCAAAGGTACGTCACTAAATCCTTGTGACTTTTGTTTATTTGATAAACAACATAGAGTTTCATTTAATATACCCTCTACTAGAAAACTCAATGTATTAGATCTTGTTTATTCTGATATATGTGGTCCCATTGATGTTGAGACTTTAGGTGGCAAGAAATATTTTGTTACATTTATTGATGATGCTTCACGAAAGGTGTAGGTTTATGTTTTTAAAACAAAAGACCAAGTATTTGAGCACTTTAAGAAATTCCATGCCATGGTGGAATGAGAGAAAGGGAAGCCTTTGAACTGTCTCCTTAGTGATAACGGAGGTGAATACACATCTGTTGAATTCAAGAGTTACTGCTCCGAGAAAGACATTAGACATGAGAAGATAGTTCTTGGTACCCCATAGCAAAATGGTGTGACAGAAAGGATGAATCGCATTATTGTTGAGAAGATCAGATGTATGTTGAGAATGGCTAATCTGCCTAAGTCATTCTAGGGTGAAGCCGTTATGACTGCATGCTATCTAATTAATAGATCTCCATTAGTTCCTTTGGATTTTGATATTCCAAAAAGAGTATGGACAGGGAAAGATGTTTCTTACTTTCACTTGAAGGTATTCGGGTGCAAGGCATTTGTTCATGTGCCTAAGGAACAAAAATCAAAGCTTGATAGCAAATCCACTCCTTGTATATTTGTTGGATATGGAGATGCAGAATTTGGCTACAAGCTATAGGATCCAAAAGCAAAGAAGATGATCAGAAGTCGAGATGTAGTTTTTCATGAGAATGAAAACTTGGCAGACTTTAAGAAAACTGAGAAGCCTAAAGCTACAGTTGAAGGTGTTCCTAATCTTACACCTACCTCTTCTTCTTTAGATAATGCCATAAATAGGGAAGAGGTACAAGATAAGAATTATGGTGATGAACCAACTGAATTTGATGTTGATGAACAAGCAGGTGTTGATGGTGATAATGTGATAGATACAGATGGTGTTGAGCAGGGGGAGCAGCCTCCTCCACTAGAGATGGTAGAACCTTAGGTGAGAAGGTCTACTAGAGAGCGTCATCCATCGACTATATACTCCACTTTTGAGTATACAATGATTACTAAAGAGGGGGAGCCAGAAAGTTTTTAGGAAGTACAGTTTCATAAGGATAAGCAAAGCTGGTTGAAGGCTATGCATGAAGAAATGAATTCTTTGAACAAGAATAAGACTTATGACTTGGTGGAACTTCCTAAAGGCAAGAAGGTATTGAAAAGCAAATGGGTGTTCAAGCTAAAGAAAGACGGTGACAAGTTAGTGAAGTATAAAGCTCGACTGGTGGTTAAGGGTTTTAGTCAGAAACAAGGGATTGACTTTGATGAGATATTTTCTCCAGTAGTCAAGATGATTTCCATTTGAGTAGTTTTAGGATTAGTAGCTAGCTTGGATCTTGAGCTTGAGCAACTTGATGTGAAGATAACTTTTCTTAATAGTGATTTGAAAGAAGAAATCTACATGGATTAGCTAGAGGGATTTAAAGTGAAAGGGAAAGAACACATGGTTTGCAAGTTAAAGAAGAGTTTGTATGGCTTGAAGCAAGCTCCAAGATAGTGGTACAAGAAGTTTGACTCATTCATGGTGGGTCACGGGTACACAGGGACAAATGTAAATCATTGTGTGTATGTTAGAAAATTTCTCAATGGTAAATTTGTTATTCTTCTACTATATGTAGATGATATGTTGATAGTAAGACAAGATGTAGGTGTGATTGGAAATTTGAAGAAGGACTTGTTCAAGTCATTTGATATGAAAGACTTGGGTTTAATAAGACAAATTTTAGGTATGCAGATTCTACGTGACAAAAAAGCTAAGAAGCTATGGTTATAATAAAAGAAATATATTGAGCGGGTTCTTGAAAGGTTCAATATGAAGCATGCCAAGCCAGTTAGCACACCTCTTGGTTCTCATTTCAAGTTGAGAAAGAGATCTTGTTCTTCATCAAAGAAAGAGAAGGGAGATATAGTATCAACCATTTATTCCTCAGCAGTTGGGAGTTTGATGTATACTATGGTTTGCACACGACCAGACATTGCTTATGCAGTTGGTGTTGTCAGCAGGTTCATGGTTAATCCTGGTAAAGATCATTGGGAAGCAATGAAGTGGATCTTCAGGTACTTGAGAGGTAGCTCTAAATTGTGCTTGACTTTTGGTGATTTTAAACCAATTTTGGAGGGTTTTGTAGATGCAGATTGGGCAGGTGACCTTAATGGTAGGAAATCTACATCGAAGTATTTATTCACTTTTGCAGGGGGAGCTGTATCATGGCAGTCAAGATTGTAGAAGTGTGATGCCTTATCTACAACTAAAGCTGAGTATATTGCAGCTAATGAAGCAGGTAAAGAGATGCTTTGGTTGAAATGGTTTCTCCAAGAATTGGGTTTGAAGCAAGATGGGTATGTAGTTAATTGTGATAGTCAGAGTGCTATAGACTTGAGCAAGAATTCTATGTACCATTCATGCTCGAAGCACATTGAGGTGAGATACCATTGGTTGAGACTAGTTGTTGAACTACGGTCATTTGAATTAGAGAAGATTCACACAGATAAAAATCCAGCTAACATGTTGATCAAGGTTGTGTCTAGAGAGAAGCTAAAGCTTTGTGTTAGGTTGGCCGGCATGAATTCTGATTGAAGACTTGGGTTGAAGATCTCCTTCCTTAGTGTGCTGGAGGGGGAGATTGTTGGGTGCACGTGACACCCTTTGGATTCCAACACACATTTGTCAAAGCTCATTTATGAACTTGTTCCAAAAGTCTTCAAGGCTAGCTCTTTCATTTATTGAGAAATGACAAAGGCATCAGAGTGGTCTGACTTCTCTTGATGAGAAGTGATGCAAGGCGTGTGGGACACACTAAAGGAAAAGAAAAGAAGAAGAAAAAAAAAGGCTAAGGCCATTTGGCCTTGTGGAGAGCTAAAGCAAACAGAAAGCTATTCAGCCATTTTGGTGTGAGTTCTAGAGAGAGCAAGAAACACAGAAAAGAGAGAGTTTCAACTTAAGAGTTGCAGTCCGAAAAGATAGAGAGAAACACAGTAAAAGTGTGAGAGAGTGAAAAAGAAAAATGAGACATTTTTCTTTGCTCAAGTTACACACAAGGAAGATAAATTGGTGGAGTTCTCTGAAGTTTTTGAATGCTACAACCATGGAGAGCTGGAGTATTTAGAGGAAGATTTATCTACCGGTTTTGTGGTGAAATTGTATTTACTCCTTGAGATTTATTTGTTATATATCTAATTTATTGTGGACTCAAGTTTAACATAAACTTGATAGTTGTAATCTCTATTTCATAGTGAATATTTTTTGGAGTTGCCCCGTGGTTTTTCCCTCTACGCCGAAGGGTTTTCCACGTAAGATTTGGTGTTCTTATGTGTTTGTGTTTATGTGGTGCTTGCTGAATTTTTTTTTCCATAATATTGCTATTGCTTGGTAGTTATATCACACATAGACATTGAGGGGATTAGGATTTTTCCCCATCAATACAAACATGATTGATGGCATATTCACTCCACAGGAGACTTCATCCATCAAAAAAATTCCTTTGGGCCGTAGGGAATTAGAGGACAAGATTGTTTGGGCAATGACAGGGGATGGGAGATACACTTGCAAGTCAGGATACAGATTTTTGAAGGGAGAAATAGAACTGTAAAGACATGAGAGTAACCAAGACAATGTAAAAGACTTGTGGAAAGGGGTTTGGTCTTTGCGAACTCCAAACAAGATCATAAATTTCATTTGGAGAGCCTATAAAAACACGGTAGCTTCAAAGAAAAATCTGGTTCGACGTACCATCATCACAGACCCCACATGTGATCGCTACTCCATGGCTTTGGAGGATCCCCTACATGCATTATGAAATTGCACCGAATTGGATACTGTCTGGGTTGATGACGAGCTTTGGGATTTTAGGAGCACAACCTAGTTCCTTGATTTCAAGCAACTCACGACTTGGGTGTTGATGCATGACAGGAATCCAAAAATGTTCACCACAACTGCTTGGACCATCTGGAATCAACGAAGCCAGATCTGTCTTCACCAAAACTTTTGCACCACGGACCAGCTTTCACAAGTTTCCAACAATCACATTGAGGAATTTATAGCCATTTCCCTAGCACGTATACCTCATACACAGCAGACCCGAGTCACCTAGAAACCACCTCCATTGAATTCTTTCAAAATAAATTATGATGGAGCCAGTTTTGCCGAGGATAATAAATCTGGGATTGGAGTTATCATCCGTGATAATCGTGGGATGGTAATTACTGCATTTACCCAACTACCACAAGCTTACCAAGTGGAAGACATTGAAGCAATGGCAGCAATACGAGCTCTAGAGTTCGGGACAAAAGTGGGTGTTGGCAGTGTTATTGTGGAGGGTGATTCCGAGGTAGTGGTGAAGGCGCTACAACATGATAATCCAGGTTTGGCTTCCATGAGTTGCTGCTAAAGGATGCTTGTTTTTAACTGGTTTTTACTTTAAACTGTTATACTCTCATACAAAGAGAGAGGATTTTTTTGAAAATAACTATAAAAGCCAAACTATTTTATTAGATAGCCAATGTTTGAAACTATTTTGGTATCTAACAACTTGAGTGTAAGAAACTCGATTTTGGATTGCTAAATCGAGTACAATAAACTCGATTTCAACATCATGCTGCAGCTGACGTGGAAATTTGTCCACGTAGACATAAAACTCGAGTCAAACAGACTCGAGTTCAAACATCTAGAAATCGAGTCCACAGGACTCGATTTAGTTTTGCTTTAGCAATTGAGTGACTTTCTTGTTCTTCCTTTCCTTTTTTTACTTTCTCCAAATGTCGTCCCACTCTCCACTTCCAAGCCCCAAAAACCCATGAAAAAATCAAATCCAAAACAAATCAAACCCACTCTCCACTCCAACGTGTTCTTCTCCTCCACTGGAGCAGCCGCGAGAAATCACACGTTCGATTCGATTTCCATTGCTTGAAGCTTTCGCCGCTTGGGTTTGGCCAGAATCGACGCTTGGGTTGCTGGGTTTTTACATAGTTGCCTCTTTCTTCCACTGGAGTGGCGGCGAGAAGCCACACATCCGATCTGATTTCCATCGCCTAAAGCTTTTGCCGCCTGGGTTTGGTCAGAATCGGCACCTGGGTTGCTGGGTTTTACATTGTTGCTTCTTTCTTCTTCGTTGTTCATCTCTACATTTTGATCGCTAGTTGTTGATCTTTGGATTTCTACATGACATAATCGATTTCCATGAACGAAAACTGAGTCCAGTAGACTTGATTTCCAGGAACGAAAACCGAGTCTTGTAGACTCGATTTCTATGAACAAAAATTGAGTCTATTAGACTTGATTTCCAAGCCTACGTGGACAGATCCTCCAGCTCAGCTGCTGGGGCAATTGGGAAATCAAGTATCATGTACTGATTTATAACCCAAAATCGATAGTAAAACACTCGATTTGTTAGATTCCAAAATAGTTTCAAATCTTGACTAACTAATAAAATAGTTTGGCTTTTATAGTTATTTACAAAAAAAAATCCCCATGACAACAAAGTTTCACATAGTTTGGCTAAAATGGCTTTCAATTTTCCAGGCTGTGTTGTGTGGATGGATGATGTTCCACCACCTTTTTTTTTTTGTATTTCAAGCCAATATGGTTTTTCAATTTCAATAAAATGAATTTCTTCTTTCTCAAAAAAAAAAAAAAAAAAAAATATATATATATATATATATATTTCTCTTCTCTATCATCATTTCAAACTCTCTCACTTTATTACTCTCATCTTAGCATTCTCAGTTTTTTACTTTATCTCTCATCATACCCTTTTTGCCTTTTCATTTGTTTAATTAGTAAATGATAGGCCAAAAACGAATTAATCCCTTATGATAAATTAACCAATTAATTTAGCTAAGTGAATTAATTAAGTTAATTAACATGCAAATGCGTGGTGGCACAAACAAATCACCAATAAACTAATTATATAGCGGAAAATAAATAACACGGTGATTTGTTTATGAATGGGGAAAACCTAATGGTAAAAACTCCACCAGGTGATTTTCAGGTCACCACTCCCGAAACTTCACTATTATCATAACAAGCAGTTACAAGTAAAGTAATCCCAAGTACCTTACCAACCTACAGTTGAACCCTTACCCCAATACCCAATTGAACTTGTTCTATAGTGACAGTTTCCCCTTTTGATGCACGACTCCCAAGTACGAGACTAACCAATTGCACGGATCTCAGTACACGACTTCAATCACCAACTAAGAAGGTTGTTGGCTGCAAAGTTCTTCAATTCATCCATATGATGAAGATCAAGAAGATGCTTGGTTACAAAACCCTACGGTGCACATACACAACAACTTCTTCAAGAGAAAGAGATGAACTAGGGCAAGAACTTCGTCGCCGATCAAAATTTGCCTGAACAGAATTTGCTTAATGCTTGTGTAACTGTGAACTGTTTGATGGTCCTTAAAAAAAATCCTTTTATATGTCTAGGGTTAGGAGAAAAGAAGGCCCAAAGACACATTCATGGATCCCAAGAAAAACATATCAGAAATTCTGTTTTTGTAAACCTCGACAGATAGAAGTTGTCGAGCATCTGTCGAGCTAGCTGTCGAGCCACAGGGCTGAAACAGCTTCTTAAACCTTGACACATGTTAACTGTCGAGCTAACTGTCGAGTTTTAGTAACTCTGCACTTTCAGCTTGTTTTCTTGGACAGACTTGAATTTTCTACACTTGATCTTGAAACATGGTTTCTTGAAATATTTAAACACATCCTAAATCTATCCAATTATAAGTAAAATGTGTTTTGTCAAAGGATAAGCCAATTACATAAAATAGTGACATATGTTCCTAACAAGTGAATCACATATGTTCTAACAAGTAAATCATATATGTCCTAATAGTAAAAGTAAATTATAAAACTTCATATATTCATTTTTTTTCTTCAGATGTTGATATATTCAAGTTCCCTTTTTATTAGATTTTGAATAATTTAAGACTCTCATCTGAGCATTTTCAATTTTCACTTTATTTCTTATAAATTTATTTTTGCCTTTTTATTCTATTAGTAAAAGTAAATTATAAAACTTCATATATTCGTTTTTTTTTTTTTTTGGGTGTGTGTGAGAGTTTCAATCTATGATGTTCACTCCTGATGATAACTTTTTATCATCAGACCAAGACACCAATCAGTTTTTGGTGTAGGCGGGGATTAAATCTCAGATCTTTTATTCAACTATTAAATACTTTACCGGTTGATCTATTCAAGTTTTCTTTTTATAAGATTTTCTATAATTTAAGTTTTTTAATGACTATCTTAAAAAAAATTTCGGCCACCACCTCACGCTAGCGTGAGAGGGAAAATTCAAACAACAAGAAAAGATGGCAATTCATGTAATGAAGTAGGTGACTCATGCTTCATGCCTAAGTAATTAAGTTGGGCGTGTTTCATGCTTTTCAATAAAATTACCCATGAACTCCTACTAATTCTCATAAATTTTTGTAAGACCAACAAACACTCTTGAAATAAGACATCATGTTTTCTTATTTTTCAAAAATTTCCAAAATGACATAAATGCCTTTCTTAAAATTAAAGTTGTCTAAGTTTCCCTTTTCCTATATACAAGCTGGACGTGACCAATAAGAAAGAAAATTGTAGACAATATAATGCATGTCATAGTTTTTTCTTTTATATAATCCATGTCATAGTTCCTTATTAGAGTTTTAGGAACGTAGAATTTTTATACTAAAATTGACAGTAGTTCTAGCATTTTCCATATCAGCTTCATGATATTTAGGCTGGATATATGTCAGATAGGAGGCAGAAAACACAACCTAATCTGGTAATAGAGAACTAACATATGTTACAATATTATTAGCAAGCTTAGTCTATAACCATGCATCCTAGTAGTATTAGACGGGGTATTTGGTGATATGCCATAAGATTGAGATACACAGGTTAACGTTCATAGTTCACTACACCACATCAATGTATCTGACATTCTTAGGAGTCTGCTCGGTCTCTTCTTGGGCACAGTCACAGTTAAGACTCCATGCTCAAGTGTGCATTTGATCTCATCCAGGTTAGCATTCTCTGGGAGTTGGAACCGCCTAACAAAGTTGCCACACTGCCTCTCAACAGGATGCCACTTGTCATTTTTGTCCTCCTGCTCCTTGATCTGCTCCCCGCTAATCTGCAGTATGTTGCCATCTTCCACTTGCACCTTCACCTCCTCTTTTCTCACTCCTGCCATTGCACACGCCATGTAATGTAGAAATATAAACTTCTAGGTATGTTGCCCTGGTGACAGTACAATAGCACATAAACCTATTACACAACCTATATGATTGTGCTTCCTTTTACTTCATTTGATGCTCATATCAATTCTTTTTATTTTTTTAATATCAATAGTTGGAGGAGAAGAATTTGAACCTCAACATTTCTATTTGAAATGCAAAGAGATTTCAGCTGAGCTACAAGGCTATTAAAGATGATGTTATCAATTCAATCACTAAAAAAGGAAGTAAAAATATTCCTCTATTTTTTAATGTAGTAATTTTAGTAATACATAGAAAGCTACAATTATCCTAAGTAGCAGTCTGTGCTACTTGTTACTTTTAAATGGACCCTCCAGGTTTTTCCCCATCATTCACCATCTACCATGTACGGTAATTGTAGCTTTTTATGTAGTTATGACAAAAGTTAGCTATAGGTCTCAAAGAAACACTCCTGAGCTTACCATGTGTCTGCTCATGTGGGGGTGTCATTGTCTTTGATGAGCACGTTTGAGAGGTTAGGTACACAATTTTTTATATGGTGCCACGTCCATTTTCATAACATAAACAAGGTAACTTAGGAATGACTAACATCGAGTGTAGGGGTATCAATTTGTGTTAGCACGTCGGGTTCATATATATGTTATGTTGAGGTAAGGATATTCGGGTAATTAAATAGCTTAACTCGAACACAAACCATTTAATAATCATGTCATGACTCTTCAATCCTAACACGGCTTGTTAATGAAGTTGGTTGACACGACATGCTCCACTTGACACACTTAATAAACGGGCAGTGTTGGATTGACACGAATGCAACACAATTCATTTCATCTCGTTTAAAATTAAATAGGTTGGATTATACACTCCATTAATTTAACTTGCTTCAAAAAAGTAATTCATTTCAACATGTTTGACTTGATTAATATCATTTTAAATATAATAAACAAAAAATTTAATATAAGCTCGTAACATCAAAATACCAATTAAACATATAATTTGAAAGTTAATAATTACATCAAATACTTAAAACATATAGTCCAAAAGATCATGGTGAAGGGTTTAGAGATTTAAGGTAACAATTATATCCTTTATAAGTATTTGTAATTACTAACTTTTCTTTTTAAGTTAACAATATAAGTTG
The DNA here is from genome assembly GCF_932294415.1 of Quercus robur. Classification (NCBI taxonomy): domain Eukaryota; kingdom Viridiplantae; phylum Streptophyta; class Magnoliopsida; order Fagales; family Fagaceae; genus Quercus; species Quercus robur. The sequence continues at coordinate 36,889,103 of NC_065535.1, read as the reverse complement.
TATATAAAAGGTATTTGAAAAATCTAAAATAAAATGAATATTTATTTGTTATACAGATTAAACGAGTCATTTCGTAATGATATGAATAAATAATAGTGTTAAACGTGTCAATTGCGAGTTAAGTGAGTCAACCCGCTTGTGACACACTTTTTATCATGTTCCTTTTAGGTGGACTTGATTATGACCCGAACTCATAAAAACATATGTCGTGTCAACATTGACACCCCTAATTGAGTGTGGTGAGAGGGATGAACCTACCTCCATGGGTATCTACCTCATTCTCCCCTTATGGGGTGGGTTTTACCTTACTCGCAAGATATATGAAGCGGAGATGGGGGTTAACTTTCCCCCCACACCCACCCCCATATATGTTTGTGTGTGTGTGTGTGGGCGCATGCGCGCCCCACACTTTAGCTTTCAAACTTTCAATTTATAATGTCTTTTGGTGTTTTGTTATAAGAAATTTATATTTTCATGTTTTAAATTGTATATATATTTTTAATTGTTGTATTGTTATACTTTGAGAAGATTTTGTAATGTTAGAACTTGTTTTTAGATGTTTTATAATCTTTTAATTTAATGAATGATAGGTTTTAAATCAAATTTCAATAAATTTTATATTAAAAAAAAATTTGAGTGTCATAGGAGACAAGTACTCGTAGGCACCTGTTAAGATGAGGTAGGGCAAAAAATAACCTGCCTTGAAGTAGGAGTGGGGCAGGAACAGAGAATAGAAAACCCGCCCCATACCTACCTTGAAGATAAAACATTTATTTATTATACGGTAAATTGACCATTCACTATCAAGTCAATTGCCCTTCAACATTTTTTTTTAATTGGAAAACTCTTTAGAGCCTTTATGATATTTATTAGAGCTATAAAAAGTGTTTTCAAAGCTTTGAAAATTGTTGTTTCTCTCCCTTCAAAGCAAAAATTCTGCATTAAGAACAAGCTGAAAATTTGAGCTTTTCACCTCATCAGGATTTTATTTTTGATTTAAAAGAAGCTTAAAATTTTGGTTTGGGAGATCCTCATGGGAATGTGTTGTGTGCATAAGTGTATGTGGAGTCTCCACTTATTCATTATTATGAAAAGAAAGAAAAAATCTTCTTGAATATACGTTATTATTGAACAATTGAAAGAATTACATCAATGAATAATATAAAAAATAAAAATTACATGTTTTTTGTTCTAGTTAAAAATCTATGAAAAAAAAAAAAATTACAAAGCATTGGGGAGAGTAATAAAGCAACCTAATGTCTTTTTATTGTAAAAATTCTTCAAATCTAAAGAGAATGTCTTAAATTTTGAAAAAAGAATTCCCTTAATTTGATGGAGGGATGGCTATTTATAGAGGTGAATGGATTAGAGGGTTTAAATCTCCCTTAATTTGTTTTTAATGAATTGATGCTACTCTTTTTATTTTTCTATGCCTTATAAAATAAATGCAAGATTAGGGATGGCAATGGGGCAGGGCGGGACCGAAGGATGAGATCTTCACCCTCGCCCCGCATGGATTTTTCTTGCCCCATCCCCGCCCCGCCCCGCATGACGGGGAAAATTTCTTGCCCCATCCCCACCCCTTAAGATCCTGCGAAGACCCGCGAAGCACCGCCCTACACTATAAAACTTTATTTCTTGTTAATTTTCCCTACAACTATTACCATTTTTTCAAATAAAATGACATGTTTCAATAATAAAAATATACTTGAAATTATAAATAAATTTATCCTATCAAATCAAACTAATTTTTAGCAAAAACTAAATAATATTATCTAAATGTTTAACAAGACAATATCCTTGACCCTCATCATCTTGTTCTCCAAAAATTAAAAAACAAAAACCCAGCTTGTAAAATAGATATGGATTTTAACAAGCATAAAGAATCAATGTTGTTAAGCAACCAAATGCCCACACAAAATTACAAAAACAATGACATAGACGCATATTTAGAGCCATAGTATATAAATTTGTTTATGATGAAAAGTAAGTTGAGAAAGACTGTTTGAATCATGAATGAAATCAACAATTCAATAGTATATAAATTTGTTTCTAATAAAGACAAAAAAAAAGTTAAAATTGGTACCTTATTTCCAACTTTGCTAGAGAGAAAAAAGAGGTAGAGCTACGTTAAGTAGAATAAAATAAGCTGATGATATTTTTGTTTAAATAGTAGGGTTTTAGAGTACGATAAAATTACAATTTAACCCTTATTAATGTGGGGAGGGGCGGGGATGGGGCGGGGTGGGTCTAAAAAGTGTAAATCATTCCCACCCCGCCCCATGGTGTGGGTCTAAAATCTCGCCCCATCCCCGCCCCACCACCTTTGCGGGACGGGGAAAACCCGCACGGGGCGAAACAGGGCGGGGAAAAATTGCCATCCCTATGCAATATGGATTTGTTTGCTCTGATTTTTTTTAGTTCTTAATATTATTTTTAAATTTTAGTGTAGTTTATTTTATCAAAAAAATTACAATGACCTCCTCTTAAGTTTTCCGTAATTGATTAATGTCCTTTTCTTATTAAAAAAAATTAGATATGACCATATCTTAAACCTAAGACATCCACTCAATGATGATTGCACTTTATCATTAGGCTAAAACACTAATTGGTTTTTAGTATAGGCGAAAATTGAATCCCTCCTCTTAAGTTTTCCGTTATTGACTAAAGTCTTTTTTAAAAAAAAAAAAAAAAAAAAAAGATATGACAGTATCTCAAACTTATGACGTCCACTCCATGATGATTACTTTTCATCATTAGGCTAAAACACCAATTAGTTTTTGGCGTAGATGTGGATCGAATCTTAGATATTTTATTTGAGAATATTTTACCAGTTGAGTTAACAGTGATCCATTGGACTAATGTCTATGAGTATAAAACTTAGAGACAATGATTGTTTCTTATCCAATCGTAATATGGAGATTTGGTATGAAAATATGGCATAGTGTGTAAGTACTAGGGAGTGTATATTTGAAAGTGCGAAACAATAATTTTCTAAAAAAACTTACAATAACTTTATAATCACAAAATTTTTTTTTACAAAATATTATGTAGTTGTCAATATAGAGTCCAAATCTTCTGTCTCACTCTTCCTGCTCCACTATATATTCCACAAATAAAAACATGTCACATGTCCATCTATTTTATTAAATGCTAAATTTATGCCTTCTATTATTTCAATGTCCTAAAATAAATAAATAAATAACCCATCATATTTAGGTAATTGAAATTATAGAAGACATAAATTTAGCATTTAATAAAATAGATGGACATGTGGCATTTTTTATTTTTGGAGTACATGGTGGAGCAGGAATAGTGGGATAGAAGATTTGGACTCATCAATATGGCCAATTGTAAATGGTGAATGATAAAATTATGTCAATGATAGGCCCAAATGTGAACCAATAAAAAACCTATTCACTTAGATGTTGCGAAAATAAAATTTATTGTGTTTGTAATATTACTTAAACCTTATCCACTTTTTTTTTTTAATAAAAAAAATATAAGGAAGTAATGTCCTGATCTTTTTATCTTGTTCATGGGACATTCTAAAAACTCATAGGAGATAGTGAAGTCAATGAGCCGATAATAAAGAAAAAAGATAGTATAGTGAGTGAAATTTGAGACCTTCAAATTTAAAGATACGTCATTTAAGTTGATAAAGGCTTCACTTGGTTAGGGGGGGTTGAAAAGTGAGGGAATAGAAAAAATTTAACTTTTCCTTACGCGTGTTTGGTTGAAGGTGGAAAAGTAAAAGGATAAAAAACTCTTTTGTTTAATTGGGGAGAAATATGAGAGGATATAAAATGGTGTTTATATAAATTTACTCTCATAATGCAATTACATAATTTATAAAATTAGTTTATGAGAAAAAAAAAAAACTAATGTTAAAAAAAAAAATTTGACATTGGAAAAGAAAAAAAAAAAGAAACTAATGTGAAGGGAGGAGAGGGATGTATTGGTAAATTTCCATCTAAAACCATGTTTTTCTCCTTTTTCTTCCAAATTTGGGAGAAATTATATGGTGCTTATAATAGACAATGTCGCTTTTGTTTAGTAGTTCACCATTCCACTAAAGAATCTTACATGTTTAAATTAGCTAAGTCATTATGCTTTTAAAATAAAAAAATATAGTGAAATTAAAGAGGGACTAACTTCCTTGCCTAGAGACAACAACTTAATGACTTATTTGGATTGAGGGGAGAAAGAGGAGGGGTGGAGGGGAGTAGAGTAGAATTAACTAAAAATAGGTTAATTTTGAGCCAATTCCACTCTACTTTACTATTTCTCTCTCTCTCCCTCAATCCAAATGGACTATAAATCGCTTTTCTCTCTTGACGACATCAGTTCGGTCTTCTCCCTTAATCAGCAACGTCATGGTTTCCCTCTATAATTTCTTGCTTGCTCTGTTTATTTTATCTGAAAATTTTTGCATATTTGCTTGGTTTTGAATCTTTTGATTTTGAAAATTTTTTGCGTTGAATCTTAGGGTTTCAGAATGATTTTTCTGTTGTGGGTCCAACCCACGTGATAGCCCATTTAATGGGCTTGCATCAAGAATTCTAATTCAAAGATAATTAGGATTTGGTGATCTCCTAGGAAAGCAAAAGGAAAATTGAATTAGGAGATCGTGTCTTAGAAGACAAAAGCCTTATTTATGGTATATAAATAAGGTTCGTATGGTTTTGTGATGGTGCGCCTCATATAGAAGAGAAGACAAAGAAACAAGGTTGGCGGTGTAAAGAAAAGAAGACATGCAAAATGAGAGCAGAATAAAGTGTTGTCATATTTGAGAGAGATATTTAGTGTATGTGAGTGAAAAAAAAAAAAAAAAAAAAAAATTTTTAGCTGTAAGACACCAAAAGAGTGTGTGTGAGAGCAAAAAAAAAAAAAAAAAAAAGAGATATTTTTTTTCTTTAACCATAACACATACCTACAAATATTATAATTCATTTGATAATAGTGAACTTATTCGAAATTTATCTCAAAGAAGGAGTTATTTCTTCAAATGAATTCTTTATTCTTATTGGCCATTAAATCTCTAGAAGCCAAAAGGTACATTAAAGGAAAGCGTACCTTTTATCCGGCATTTCTCTGTTGACTAAAGAACCAAAAACTTCAATGAACGAAAAAGAAAAAACAAAATTTGTTTCACCAGTCAAACGACATTAGGCGAGGAAGTCAATCCTCCTTATTTATAGATTTTTTTTAAGTATTTTTTTATTAAATTAAGATATTAATCGATTTTTGGTACAGAAAAAAATTAAATTACAAATCTCTTATATTCAACCATTAAAAATTTTACCAATTAAGTTAATTAAAATCTACTTTTTAAGTATAATTTGACTCAACTAATTAAAACATGGGCCAATTGAGTTAATTAAAATCTATTTTTTAAGTATAATTTGACTTAGCTAATTTAAACATGTGTAATATTGGACTGTTAGGAAAAAAATGTTGTAGTCTACATAAGGACCCTATGATTTCTCCAAATTTGGAGAGAAAATTAGAATGCCTCTAAATGGTGGGCCAGAGTGTCATGTTTTCCAACGGAGCAAACAAGGGAAAAAACGAAAAAAAGTCCTAAAAACGTTTTTTTCCCTATGAAAGGTCGTAAAAACTTATCCGCACATATCTCCTATAAACTACAGAATGAAGTAACAACAAGCATTTCCCATATTTTAAGGTGGTCCTACCTACATTCCTTTATTTCATTGGCGATAAGGTTCTGACTTCTGAGTTCCAGAATCGTCCCTATATATTAAAAAGATTCCAAAATATAGTTATTATATTTTTTACCGTAAAAAATACTCTTTATTTAATTAATTAATTATTATTACTAAAAAATAAAAAATGAGATTAAAACAATAAATTGTCAAAAATAAAAAATAAAAAACCTACCTATGTTATAAAATTACCCAATTTTCTATAAAACTTTACAGTTTCCACTACCCTATGTTCTCAACCCAGGAGCGGTGACGGTGGCGGTGGCGGTGACAATGGCGGTGGCACTTGTTGGTATGTTCTCAACCCAAGAGCGGTGGCAATTGTTGGTCAGGGGTTCAAATAAACCCCCTAACTTCCAATAAAAAAAAAATTTTATATATAATTTTTTAAAAAAGAATCTCATCTCACGTGGGAGCACTGTGACGAGGCCAGTGTTCAATAATAGCACATAAAATCCAACCACAAGGCAGTGAGTAGTAGTATAAATATAATATAATATGAGATGAATGAATGCCCACTAATAAGGCACTATCAGACATTCTCACACTACCTTCTTCAGTCAAAAAAGACATTCTCACACTACTCCCTCCACACTCTCCGCTCCTAAAAAAAAAAAAAAAACTGCCAAAATGGCCGACGCTGCTATCCGATTCGGAATCATAGGCTGCGCCGAGATAGCTCGCAAGGTGTCGCGTGCAATCACACTCGCGCCGAACGCGAAACTGGCCGCCGTAGGCAGTCGGTCCTACGAGAAGGCCGCTCGATTCGCTGCCGAAAACAACTTCCCTTCCGATGCGAAGATCTACGGGTCCTACGAGGCTGTGCTCGACGACCCAAACGTGGACGCCGTGTATGTCCCCTTGCCGACGAGCCTTCACGTCCGGTGGGCCGTGCTCGCCGCCCAGAAGAAGAAGCATGTGCTGCTGGAGAAGCCTGTGGCTCTCAACGCCGTCGAGTTCGATGCCATCGTCGAGGCTTGTGAATCCAATGGGGTGCAGTTCATGGACGGGACCATGTGGATGCATAACCCTCGGACTGCCAAGATGAAAGAATTCCTCTCTGATAACCAGCGTTTCGGTCTGCCCAAATCGGTATGTATGCCTTTTCATTCATTTCATGCTTTGTTTTTGTTTATGATAGAGATTTCATGCTTGTTGTTAATGAATTAGTGCTACATTTTTTTTTTTTGAAATTTTTTTTTTCTAAAGTTAGCGTAATTTTACAGGAAAATTGCAGTTATGAATAAGACACACCTCTCTTTAAAATGCAAACAATATATTAACCTGGATGACTGAAAAAATGCGTTAAAAAATCTTGAACTTCGTATTATACTCTCCACTTAGTATTCTCAAAAGGATTTTTTTTTTTTTTTTTTGAGATTTTTAAAAACCTTTTTATTAAATAGTTTGCATTTCAGAGGAGGTGAGTATCTTATTCTAAACTAGAGGGAAGGTGAGTGAAATAAAAAAAAAAAAAAAATTCTTGGGGATGGTCGCTACTATTGTTCCTTGATTTTATTTAGTCTTTCCTTATATGTTGTAATCCTGGAAGTTTTACTTCAAGGGAACATTCTGGGACATGTTGAATTTGATTAATAATATAGGATTGAGGGAATTTTTCTCTATGAATTGGTGCTAACTCTGGCCAATCTTAAGCGTTGATTCTTAGGTTTTTTTATTTTTTTATTTTTTTAAAACAATATTTTTATTATCTTGCTTGATGCGGATTCCAAGCAACTGATTTGTTTTTTAATTTCTGTTCTTGTCGAATTTTTGATGCATCAATATGGTCTCAGAGCCTAACCCTGAACCACTAAACTAGCCCTGAACAACCCAAACACTGTGACCGAAACCCCTCTTTTCACCACCCAAAGTTGTGAAACCACCACAAAACGCCAACCATATCCATCCACATATTGATCTCAATAGCAGCCCAAACACCATCGTCAAGGCTGAATCTACCCAATCTTAGGTGTTGATTCTTAGGTTTTCTATCCTTGTTGCTGGTTCTAAGAAACCCTAGGTGCTGATTTTTATTTATTTATTGTTGTTGTTGAATTTTTGCTAAATGAATGTCTCGAGTGTAGTTAATTATAGTAGGTTTATGAAAAGTTGAATTAACAATGAGGTCAAAACTCAGTATAAACTTATCAATAAAAAAAGGGGAAAAAGAAGATAAATAGAATATACAATTTTTTTTTTTTTTTTTGGATAGGTAATAAAAAATTTATTGATAAGAAAAGTACAATGAGTTTACGATAGTAAACTCACTGCAAAAAAGCGGATACAAACAGATCAAAGGGAAAAGCTAACAGAATTAATGAAATCAAGCAAAGAAGTACAATGCATAAAACCCCAAATATGATACCACTCAAACAAAGTCCTAGTTAGTAAAGACTTCAAAAGGTCCATAGTTCTTTTAGTGTCCTCAAATGTTTGGGCATTGCATTCCTTCCAAGTTAACCACATAAGACATGCCGGTACCATATTCCAAACATTGGAAGAATGAATGCCCAACCAATTCCACCATGTAGAAAGTAGAGAGACTACTGTCTTCGGCATCACCCACTGAACCCCAAACAAGTAGAAGACTTCACTCTACAAGGTATGGACAAACTTGCAAAGGTAGTAATAAATGATCCATGGTTTCCTCCTCACACCGACATAGGCAACACCAATTAATAAGAGGCAAGTTCTTCTTAACAAGGTTATCTAGTGTGAGAATCCCACCCCTAGTAGCTGTCCATAAGAAAAAAGACACCCTTCTAGGAACCTTAACACTCCAAATGCATTGCTACGGGAAAAAAACCAACGGAGCTTTCAATAATGATTTATAAAAAGAATCAAAGACAAGACTACGATTCAATTGCCAAACCATGGTATCATCACCCCCCATAGGTATTTTGGATGAGATATGGTACAAACTTTAACTTATGTTCACATTCATAGGTGGGGAAGAGGAGAAAGTTTCACAATGAAATAAAGTACGGTTATTAGAAGTTTAAGATAGTTATACATACATTCTGACAGATCTAAAAGCTCAAAGATTCCCAAAGAGCTCTTTCTCACCCACAATTAGCACATCACAAGATATTCCTAGCCTGAATCTCTAATTACGGCATGCGAAACTAAAATTTGTGTGTAAAAGAACTAAAGCATGGCCACACACACATATATATATGTATATATATATATATATATATATAGGTGTTTGTTAAATTGGTGAATCGACATACAAAAGGGCATTGATATGGTGCGAGTGTGGTGCTTGGTAATCTATGTACCCTTCCAACTTTTAAGTCACATCAACAATTCTTTTATATTTGAATGCTTGGAGCCCTGGCTAGAAGAAAATACAACAATCACAAAATTGATATCACCAATCAAACATTTTAATCAAATAGCTTCTTTTAATGTTTTTGTCGTTGTCATATACTCTGCATCTATGATAGACAAAGCAATTGTCAACTGTAATGCCACCTTCTAACTAATGGCATAACTAGAAAGTTTGAAAGTATTTCTTATTAGCTGTCTTCTCTCATACGAATCATCAGCATTGTTAGAATTGACAAATCTAGCAACACTGCTTTACTGTCACTAGAATCTCTTCATTTACCAAGTCAATAGTCATAGTACTTCTCAAATATTGAGAGATCTATTTCACAGCTTGTCAACGTTCTTTATCAGGATTAACCATATGTCTGCTAACAACACTAATTGCGTGTGAAAATATTGAATGAGTGCAAATGATAATGGATGTTATGCTACTAACTGTACTAATATAGGTAACATGAGAGATGGCTCCTCTTCCTTGTCCTCAGATTATAGTGACAAAGCTGTTGAAAACCTAAAATATGACGGAATACTAATCAGCTTGTATCGTTGTATACTAAAGCATTCTAGCACTTTTTAATGTAATATCTTGGAGCTAAAGGTAAAAATGGAGGATTTTGATAATCATTTAATCACAATTGTATTGCAACAACAATGAAAGCTTGTTACTATTTTTTTTGTGATAGGTAATGAATGATTTTATTTTTTTGATAAGTAATATGTTTTATTAGAAAATAATAGAATGCACCAGGTACACAGGATGTATGCTAGATGTACATCACAACTAAGCTCTAAAGTCACAATGATCGATTAACTTTAATAAGTTTGACAAGGAACATCATAATGCCGACAACCATTCAAGCAATAATTCTTAGAAAATTCAATTTCAGATCTAAAGTTGTCTTCTCACATTCTTCAAAGTTTGTAGCATTTCTTTCCCACCCTAGGCACCACATCAAGCAATGAGGGATGACCTTCCATATCTCACTGTTCTGATGTTGCCCAAATGGACCTTACCAACAAGCTAGTGGAATGACTGATTTTATTAAAAACCAAAAATGATTACATCTTCTCTTTGGAATGTGGGTATGCAGGAAGTATACCCCGCTAAAACGCACAGAAAATTTTAAAATGTAGGGAATCTAAACAATAAGAGCTTGTTATTTATGAAGGAGTTGTATGGAATATTGTAGATTATGTTGCCGATCCCCCCTTTTCTAAAAACATAAAATTTCAGATGTTAAGGTTTCTGCAGTTAATTATGCGGTATTGCAGTGTCAGGGTGTGGAAATTTTGGAGGTCTTGCTTGTGACCTTGTGTTAGTGGGCTTGCCATAATAAATTCACTGGACATATGGATGCTTCCTCTCGCTGCAAGGGGAGTTTTAGGTCTTCTCGTTTTTTGATGCATGGGGTTCTCCAGGGGTTTTGGGGCTAGATATATTTATGAAGACACTAATGAATACCTATAAGAAATTTTTATTTTATTATATATATGTAAATTCCTAGAAGAAGTCTTAGATGCGAGATGACCCAAGATGAATTAACTTCATTCTTTTAACTGACTTCACTGCAATTTCCACCTCTCTCTCTCTCTCTGTGAAAACAGACTTTGATACATGCTCAGGCATGTGCGAATATGCTACTAATGAATAAGCAAGCAACAGAACAAGATAGACTCTGCTTTGCTGGGCTTGTACTTGGATTCCACCCCCTTGGTGTCTTTAATGATTATTAGTTTCAAAAAGCATCTGATGTCCCTGAAGAGACTTAATGCTATGTATGGCCTTCATTGTGTGGAGCATAGCTTTGGTTCTCTTTTATAGCTTCCAACTCTACTACCACTCTTACCATCATCAAAATGGGTGTGTGTGCAATTTGTAGGCAATCTTGTCTGCTAATGAAATTGTAAAACTAAAACTTGGAAATTCTAAATGAGATGGAAAACTTGTTTCTAGTTATCTTAAAAAGTCTTGAATATATATTATGATTGAACCTTTGGTGTTGAGGCTTCTGCAAAGTTTTCTACCTTTATCCTGTGTAGAAGGGAAAAATCTGACATAGAGTAGCAGAGAATTGGTTTAGATGTTGGATAAGATGACTCTATGAGTTCCTGGTCCTCTAATGCAAGAGATTGAATTTTATGGCCGCCTTGATGATGCAATGTGTCTATAAGAAGTTTTAACCAGATTTCTGCTGCTCATTTCACTGATTACTCCTTTTAAGTAATCATGTTTAATACAAGTAAGAGTATAGGATTAAATAAAAAAAAGGTTTAGGAGAAAAAAAAAATTGTAATGAATTTGTCTAAATGATATGGTAAATATAATAGTGATTCTATGTGGCTGTTTTTTGATAAATTCAATAGTTACAACCGCCTGGGGTTGTGGGGGTGGGGGGGGGGGGGGGGGGTTGGTTGGTTTGAACTCTGGATGTCTCAATTGGAAACACTAGCATACAATAATATTTCTTATATTAGTTAAACGGTCAGATCCTACTGTTAAGGGCACATCTGATGTCTATCAAAGAAGTACGGGGCATGTTTTTGAAGTTAATTAGTTACTTTCAAATTTCTGATGCTTCGTGAAGTTTTGCATGCATTTTTAGTAAGCATGTGAGAACTAGCGTATTTAATGTGGTTATGGGTGGCTCCCATGCCAAAGTTTCTGTTCAATGTAGGTGGCAAATAATCAGGGTTAAGGCATTAATGTCAGCTGCTGATAAATAATTTCATTTTTGAAGATTTTTTTATTTTAGCTTTCTAAGACAATCAGTTTTGGATCTGCAGATACAAACCATCTTTACATTTGCTGCTGATCCCGATTTTCTTAAGAATGACATTCGTGTCAAGCCAGATCTTGATGCACATGGTGCTCTTGGAGATGCTGGGTGGTATTGCATAAGGTCAATCCTGTGGGTTGCTGACTATGAGTTGCCTAAAACAGTAATAGCCTTGCATGGAGCAGTATTAAATGATGCAGGAGTGATTTTATCTTGTGGTGCTTCTCTACACTGGGATGATGGGAAAGTAGCCACCTTTCACTGCTCTTTCTTGTCACATTTGACCATGGATATAACTGCTATTGGGACGAAGGGAACTTTACATCTTCATGATTTTGTCGTTCCTTTTCAAGAAAAGGAGGCTTATTTTTCTGCGGGTTCTGAGTGCTGGTTCAATGAACTTGTGTCAGGATGGGAACCGCCGCCAAGTAAGCAAATTGTCACCACAGATCTTCCTCAGGAGGCTCTCATGGTGAAGGAATTTTCTAGTTTGGTAGAAACTATCAAAGTGAAGGGCTCGAAACCTGAGAAGAAGTGGCCAACCATCAGTAGGAAAACGCAGCTAGTATTAGATGCAGTCAAGGCATCAATTGAAAAAGGCTTTGAGCCTGTAGAGCTCGGGAATTAATTGAAATGTCTTGATACTGTGGTTTCTCATTGAACTGTATTGCTGTTTATTGCATGTCAAATAAGGCATTGCCATTCTGGTATCGACCTGACACATGCATATTTATATTTATATATTCTGATGTTTGCTTGTTTGTATTGATATGCAAAGCCTGGTATGCAGTGCTTTCAAGATTTGATTGTGAATTGGAAGACTACGTTATAGTAGTTTGTTTCACACCAAATTAGCATACATATGAAGTGGAAGCTTGATTGGAATGCCTTGTTAGTACGGCTGGATTGAGATGCATTCATCTACTGCTTCATAGATGCATGATATACCAAGTTATGAGCGCAAAGCCAAGGCACCACATATAGGCGAATTAAACCACGAAGATGAGCATTTCCCCAAAACATGTTCTCTTAAAATTTTCCATTACCGAATTGGGCATTATATGAAAATCATTCTGGAACGGCTCTGGATTATGTGAAGTCTGAGTTTGAGAGAGAGCCTAAGAGTGATCCAAACCATCATGAAAATGCTTGAAAACATTTGAGTTCATTACATATTGTTCGACACTAATCAGTAATCTCTTAATGGTAGTAGTCTGTATTCTGAATTTTAACCCTTTACCTGTTTCAATGCCAAATGTGATAAATGTATTTTAATTTAAAGTAATTTTATAAGCCTCATCCAATTACAACCAACTGCCAGACACATATGATCATGCTATGCAAGCTACAAAGGCACCGACCTAGTGCAAGGTTCTAATAATCTAATTGACCCTCTACATGAAGTAGAAAGCACTCAGGTTAGAACATTATATACCTATGTTTTCTTTGTTAACGCATTAATTTGAAAGGTTTGAAGTTGATACCGGGTGGTGGGGTGGTAATTTCACTAATGGTGCCTTGAGTCTAAAGAAAAGATCGTCCATGTCTACTATTACCATGGTTTCTAAGTGAGCATGCGTAAGCAAAAATTAAAATCATGCATAAGCATACAGAAATTGACATCTTATAGAAATTTGTAAACAAGATAGGCTCAGAGCCTAGGCCTAAGGCCCCTATTACAAAACAGCCCTCACCCCTCATTATTAAAAAAAAAAAAAAAAAAAATCCAAAACTTTATGATAATAATTAGTTTTTATTTTTATTTTTTAAAATGGTTGTGAACTATTTTTCACTCGCTTAATAAGGCCTCCAAAATTTTAGACCAATAGAAACTCAACCCAATTGAAACCTAAATTGTTTGAAAAAAAAGTTTGTTGTAAATGTGTCGAATCATTGATAATAATGATTAATTTCTCCTAACAATGTGATGCTTTAATTTTTGTAAACCAATATCCTATATAGTAGATTGTCAATTTAGCCACCTGATCTCTTACATGGCCATACACCAAGCAATCCCTTTCTCTCTTAACACCAAAAGAAAAAATGGAAAATTAGATTACAACATTTTATTTTATTTTATTTTATTTTTTTTGTTGTTGTTGAGAATCAAGACTTTGAACTTGGTGTATGGCCATGGTGAGGCAAAACTGCTTGATCAGTAGCAATGGTGTGCGATGGGACATCTTCTATCCACACTTGAAAACCAGTGACATATCGTGCATGTCAAGTTAGGTTGTGGGCTATATTATTTCTTTCTCTACGAACATGTGAAAACCTAATACAATGAAATAAATTTGCAAAACATTTAACATCTTGACTAAATAAACTAAAGGATGCCAAAGAGTACAAGTCTGCATTCAAAGCGTTTATAACCATCTTTGAATCTCCCTTTGGGATGACATCATTCAAACTCAGATTAGCAGCAAATTGTAGAGCCTTTGATGTAGCCAAAGTTTCAAGCTCCACGACAGTTAGGGGGAGAGGGATGATTTCGACCATGTGCCAAGCCCTTCCTTGGCAATCTCGAATAAACACTCCAATCCCTGCCCTATCTTCTTCTTGAAACAGTGCATCAATGTAATTTGTGCCTAAAACCTCCACAGTTACATCAATAGTCGATCTCCAGAACAACACTAATCCACCTCCCCTATTTGATCTTGGGGCAATGAATATATTCTCACACCTTATCTTCCTTAACATATTTTTTTGCCTAGCTTCATCTGCCCATGTTTTGGCTAAAAACACGATAGAGGGATCTTTTGCCCGCACCAAATTTGCAAGCTCATTCTTTGTACATGGGTTCCCAAGCCTACGACAGTCCCACATAAGGCCACTCATGGCGATTGGTGGGGCTGACACACAACCTCCACCATTGAAAAAGAAGAACTCCCATCATCCTTAGAAACCAATCTGCGTTTGCTTGGTAACTCTAGATGATCCTCCCCACCTCTCTTGCCGCATACTAATTTTGCTGCCCCATTTTTTTTCACCACCCTTGCACATGCTTGATATTTCCTTCCCCCTCTGGTATAAGTTTTTTTAGGAGTGGCTGTGTTAATTTTTTGTTGGACAGATTGTGCATGCACACAACCAAACCCCTTAAGTTGCCCTCGTGCTTGTACCAATCCTACCTCACGTGCCCCACTCCCTTCCTTTGCTTCATCACATTGATTCTGAGGAGTAATTTCAGCATTGCTTGCCTCTTTTGCCTTTATTTCCCCATCCGTGTGTTTTCCAAACTTGATTAGGGCCTCATCAATTTCCCTTATTTGGATATTAAACAGCTCAGTAGACGAGATTGATTTGGGAAGTAATATCTCTGAATTAATGTTTTCCTCACCTGGAATCTAGTTCAAATTTGGTCCGGATTCATTTGAGACTGACTTCCCGTTTGAAATAAATGCAGCCTCTGTTTGTAACGTCTTCCCCCTACACACGGTTTCAGCATTCAATGGTTCTCTACATTTATTGCTTCCTTCCTCCACCGTTACCTCCATGTCGGACTGGATATTTTCCGGTCAAACCCCTTTAAAAAAAGTTCCAATTAATTTTGTTATATTTTATGCTTGAATTTTGATATTTGATTCTTTATATGAACTTTACTTTGGTTTGGTTAGTATTAATCCATCAAGTTATGTATTTAATTCATTAAATTAACCTTAATTTGGTTAATATTAAAAAAGTTATTCAATTTTATATTTAAATATAAAAGACTGTACCTAAATTTATTGCCTTAGAACCCAAACTATATCGAGCTGGCTATGACTATAAAAAAACATGTATAAACATATGACATGAATGACCATTAATTCATTATTAAAGATTAGCCCTTGATAACCCCAACAGAGTAACCATCGTGAGAAATTGTGACCTTGGTCTTGGGTGCTGGGTTTGTGGGGGGAGGGTTCTCATGAAATATTGTTTTTCAAAATGGTGGCTCAAGTGATGATGTTTCTTAGACCAGAGATTTTATATTGGAGTCGACACTTCTTTTATTAAAACATTAAAAAATCCTAAAAAAAAGAGTATTTATTTCATAAATAACTTTGAATTTTCATTATTTTAGATTATAAAAAGGAAAATTACATAACTTTGTCTCCTAGGTACAATCTAAAAAAAAAGAAAATTGCTTTGGTTCCTAGTTACATTAAAAAAAAAAAAAATGTAAAATTACATAGATAAGCATGGACTAAAACCATTGATATAAGTTTAGAAGGTACATTACAGATATGGGAAGGGAATAGGCACTCGTTTCGCTCGACTGAAATAGTCTTCTAGGAATTAATGGCCATGGATTCATGTCATGCAAATATAAAAGCATAATACAACATTCTAAATATGTCATAGAAAGCAAACTGTTAATGTGAGCGTTTAAAAAGCATATTTGAAACCCTAATCTATAGTTGCATGTTCATGTTTTGATCATCCCATATCATATATACATGAACAAGATTGCAAAAAATTAAAAAGCTAAATTGGAAACTATACACCTAAAGTTTGGGGGTGTTTGGATTTTACACCTTGAAGTTTCAAAATTTGGATTTTACTCCCTAAAGTTCTATTTTGTTTGCATCAGCAGTCTCCATCATATCTTCCATTAAGTGCCACAAAAACTTGCCACGTGACACGCGTTTAGTTTATCCAATAAAATGATGCCGCATCATTTTTGTAGCCCAAAAAAAAAAAAGACTGATGTGGCATCATTTTATTGGATGAATTAAACACGAGTGGCAAACTTATGTTGCACTTAACGGAAAATACAGATGGAAGGGCTATTGATGTTAACAAAGTAAAACTTTAAGTGGTAAAATCCAAATTTTGAAATTTCAAGGGGTAAAATCCAAACACCCCAAAACTTTGGGGGTGTAGTTTGCAATCATTTTTTTTTTTCCGCAATCATCTTTTTAAAATTTTTAATTAATCATCTATTTTTAGAAGATATATCAACTTATTTATAAACATAACTATTGATGAAAATTGTCTAGTGCATGTAAGTTCTCTTCACTTTAAGTTTAAGCTAATGGGATTTTGATATCTAATTAATTATAATTAATTAGGTGAGAACAAATCATAATTTACTAATTATAATCACGTATAGTAAACCCTAAGTTCAAGAATACATTTTGCCTACTAAAACTTGTCATGGCTTGATCTCTTAATCTATTTGTTCGATCGTTAGGAGTTATGATTTTCCCTTGAAATTGGCATTTTGGTCATCTAATAGTCAAAATGACATTTGTATCCTTATGTTATGAAATTTCTCTTTTACCCTTGGTTTTAGATTAAGGAATGGGTTACAAAATGGGGTGTCTACAATCTCACTTACAAATATTTATTGAGTGAGGCCTTACATGCATGTGAGGTGAAATATTTATTGAGTGAGGCCTTACATGCATGTGAGGTGAAATATTTATAGTCGTGTGTTTGGTATCACTTGTCCAACTCATACAGACATGACACACATACATGCCTACACCACACACACGTATGGGTTGGATTCAAATTATTCCTACTGTAACTTTTGTCAACGTTACGCCATGTAATAACTTTCTATTGAATGTTTTGTTTTTCGACAAACCCTCATTTGGATTAAATTATCTCCTTATATCTTTCACACTTTCAAATATCTTTTTGATCAAAGATTAATAACTAACTCATCTATAGAAAAAGTTTAAATTTCAAGTTTGTTGTTTTTTAAAATTATGCATAAAAGTGAATTTATGAATCAAATAATATATAACATTATACTAAAATGAAATTTGACATGCGTGTTAATAAGAATGAGAATGTATAATTCATTGATGAAAATTTAAATGGGAAAAAAAGAGATCCCCCCCTTTATATTTGGGGTAGGTTACAATTCCCCCCCTAAACTTTAAAACTGAGGAATTTCCCCCCTCATGTATTGTAAATGAGCAAATAGCCCATACTATCAACTTCTCTATTAAAAATAATGAAATCTTTTGATTCTTGAAATATTCCATTGTGTAATAACTAAAACACCCCAACTAATTACTAAGCACTTTCCCTTTTTATGTTTGGGCCTTTGGGGTAGTTTACAATTTCCCTCATAAACTTTGAAATCGAGCAATTTCCTCCTTTATATTTTGAAAATTAGCAAATATTCTCAGGGTTGGCCCAACATAATTTGGGGCCTAAGGTGAAAAATTTATGTGGGACATTTTATATGTAAACATTAACAAGATAGAATTATTTAATATTAATTAAATTAAGAATAATTTGATGCATTAAATTCATAAATTGATGAATAATACTAAATAAACTAAGGTTAATTTCATATATAAGATTGATTATCATAATTGAAGCATAAATTTTATCAAAAAAAAAAAAAAACTTTAACTTGGATAAATGACGATGCATAGTTAAGTACAATTGTAATCTAAAATTTTAATTTTATATCTTCTTTTAGAGAGAGAGAGAGAGAGAGAGAGAGAGAGAGAGAGAGAGAGAGAGAGAGAGAGAGAGAGAGAGAGATTATTTGGTGTGTGGCTTTGTAGGAGATTAGTTTAGAAAAATTAAAGTCTTAAATGATTAGGAGAGATTAGACATCATTGATGATCTAACCCATTTGCAACATTCTTTTTTGGAAATATTTTAGGGTTTCAATTGGGTTAAATTTAAATTTCTATTGGACTCCCATTTTGGAAGTCTCTTGTTAGAAATGAAAAATAAAAATAATAAAGGTATTACAAAATGTTCACAATATGATGTGATAATGACTGTGATTGATGAACTTCAATAATCTAATTAACGAGTTTTTGTATTATCTTTTTTTTAATGATTGGTGATATGTTAGTTTGTAAGCTTAAAGTAAAATTTGGAATATCACTAGCATAACTCAAAAATAAAAAGTAGTGAATCTTTTTTTTTTCTTTTTTGAGAAAGTTTTAACGTATGGCATTTGCTCATGATGATAACTCTTTATCATCAGATCAAGACACCAATTGGTTTTTTATGTAGGTGGGGATTGAATTAGGGATGACAATTTCTGCTTGACCCGCAAGTACCCGACTCGACCCGACCCTAATGGGTTGGGTTTTACCCAGCCCAATAAAGAATAGGGTCAGGTTTGGGTTTAAAAAAAAAAAACCCGAAGCGGGTTTGGGTTGGGTCTAGGTTTTGGTAAAAACCCGGCCCAAACCCGGACCTAACCTAACCCAGTTATATCCTAATTACTAAAACACCCTCATATATATATATATATATATAGATAAAGTTATTCAATACCTTAACCTTATCTCATTCTCCCATTCTCATCACACAGCCACCACCCACCCTCTCTTAAATCTCCAGTCACTCTCATGGCCACAACCACAACCACAGCCTCATCGCCACCACCCTCAACTCCTTAAGCTGTCACTCTCATCGACCCGCACAGCCACACTCACGGCCTCATTGCCTCACTGTCACCCCCCCTTAATCACTCCCATTCTCCCTCCTTCCTACGCCTTCAATATGTTCTTCTCTTTTTTTTTTTTTTTTTTTTTTTGAGAATTTAGTTTAGGTTCCTATTAGGGTTTGGGTTCGTTGCCATTCCCATTTCTCAATGACATGTTGTGATTTTTGTGTTTGTTTTTGTGATTTTGAAAGGGAAAAGTATATATCTAAAATTTTTGTGTTTGTGATTTTGAAAGGGAAAATAAAAGATTTGAAATTTTTGTGTTTGTGTTTAGGGTTTTGGTGGCTACTCTGGTCCGATTGAAGAACATGATCTTGGGGTTTTTTGTTTTTGGGTTTCTGATCTAGGTTGAACATGATCTAGAGGTTTTTGTTTTTGGTTTGCTGATCTAGATTGATGAACATGATCTTGGCCTCCTGGGGTTTATTTTTTGGGTTTCTGATCTAGGTTTGTGGAGGTTTAGGGCTTCAGGCAAACCTTTTTCTTTTTTTTGATTGAGCCACGGATTGGGCCTTGAAGTGGCATAGGCTGGGCAGGGCCTGTGGGGCCCGACGGGGCAGGTCTGGGGCCCAAAAAAAAGAACTCGTTTAATAAATGGGCGGGTTTGGGTTTTGGGGGCAGACCTGCGGGTTGGGTTCAGGGATAAAGAAACCCGGTCCGAACTCGACCCGTTGCCATTCCTAGATTGAATTCCAGATCTTTTGTTCAACTATCAGAGACTTTGCTAATTGAGTTAATGAAACCAAGCTGTGAATTATTTAAATTTGTATATTTGTATAAAATTTTGGACATTTAACAATAGGGATGGACCGTTATTTCTAGGGAATTTTTTTAGGAGCCTTAGGCCTAGGCTTTAGGCTGTCCCATATCACATGGTGTCAAATTCTCTGTTAAACCTAGTAAAGTCTTTTGATTCTTGGCATGTTCTATTGTGTAATTACTAAAACACCACCAACTAATTACTGCTAGAAATCTGACCAAATCAAACTTTTTATTTTTTATTTTTAGAGAGGTGACCAAATCAAACTTGAATCCGATTGCGCCCAACAATTTGCGGTTGCTTATTTCTTTATGTAAGTTACGGTAGCTTTTATTGCTTTTGGATTTTGATTGTTAGTAATAGTATATAGTTTTGTGTAGGTTTTCTTATCCAGCACTTGCACTTGTGGCCACCAATGTCGGATCCTCGGCTCCAAATTTGAGGAGCCATAAGGCTATAGTTTTGCCACGATGATGCATGCGTGTGTTAGGGCGGGCCGCCAGGGAACTCGCGTGTTTTGGCCTTCTACGAGGTCATACTCACGTGCACCATCCCCATGTCCATGTGTGCCTGCCTGCACACTCTCCTACTAAACACCATTCCAGATTTTTTCACCCTTCCTATTCTTTTTTATGTTTTCCTTTCTTTGAAATTTGCGTCCACTTCTTTCCCTTTGCTTCAATACCTCTACCTCTACGGCTCTACCTCTATTATTGGATAAGTTATTGCTACATTTCACTAATTGTTTACTTATTCAACTATACGGACTATAGAAGTAAGTGATGTCGCTTTTTGATAGGATCGTGGCTTTCAATAAATCTAGTGACATACTCAATTTCACATCTTGTAATTTGCGCAACTACGTGTGGTAGAAAAATTCTGCTCACTACTAACTCGTGCAACCTTAAACTTTTTATCAATTACTGAAAATAGTTGTGTCCGTTGTATCATTGATCAAACTTTAACTCCATTTTGTACTTGTATAAATGTATGAAGTACCTCCATCTGGTTCAGCCAAAGAAAAAAAAAAAAAGGGTAAAATACGTTAACATCTATGAGGTTTGGACTAATATCATCTAAAATATTTCAAAATTGATCAATTTGGTTCTTATTTATTGTGAGAGAAGAAAAAATAAGTAATGATTTAAAGACCAAGTTGGGTTTAGAGATTAAGAGCCTATTTGGTTGTGTTGTTTAAACAACATGACGTGTATTTCCATAAAATTTTTTCACTTATATTTATTTTTATAACACTTAAACAACGTTACTAGAATAATATTACCAAATAAGCTCCAAATTGGTCAATTTTGAAATAACTTAGACCTGATTGACATTAGGCCAAACTGTAAGTATTGCCTGAATTTTAACCCAAAAAAAAAAAAAATCAGCTAAAAAGTGCTACCATCTTGATTTACAAAATAATCCTACACTCGCTGCTTCCATTTAATTACTGGAGTAATATTTGTACAAGCTTCTACCATAAGACTTATCAAAAAAAAAAAAAAAAAAAAAAGCTTCTACCATAAGAGAAGTCGTTCTGGAAATACACAAGCCGGCCGTGTGCTTTGTAATCCGCGCGGCCTAGACCTAGAATAACGCGTATCAAGGCTTGTTTTATGTTAGGTTTAAATGCAATAGAAATTCGATCAGCTTCCTCCTAGGAGAATGTTGTTCCTAGCATGAATTACCTTTTTCCTGTTAAGGGCCAAAAATCTAAAGTAAATCGTGTTGGTGGGATATATGCATATAATATTGTGGTAATACTAATAATTGTTAGAGAAACAGAGGAAAATTCAGGGAAGATAAAAATGCAGGGTAAATAAACGAAGGAAAATTACGGTAAAGAAAAATGCAATGTAAAGAACAAATAACGTTTCCTCCAAATATTAGAGAGCAAGGGGAAGGGAAACAAAGACAAGTGAAAAAACTGAAAAGTAGTTTTTCAATTTCTTCTTTTGATGAGAGACACAAAAGAATTTTTTTTTTCTTTTTCTTTTGATGAAAAAACTGAAAAGTAGTTTCTTATTTTTATTTATTATTTTTTTTATAAGATAGAAATTCTACTCTAACTTAATCTAAGTGTATACGTGTATGAAACTCTTTTCTGGAGACTTAAATCCCGACTCTTACCCCCTATACTCTACAAATATTTATTCTTATGAAATGACTATCGCACAAAAAATATGCGGTGGTCACAAAAGATTGTTTGTATCTAATTTTCTACCCATTTTTTTTCCAATGTTATCAATCATATGCAGGGAAGGTATATCGTTCCCCTTCGGAACCAAAAGTAGATGGAAATCCCAAGATTTCCACTACACTGCAAGGAAGATGTTGGGATCAATTCTGTTCTTGTTCCCATAAAGGAAGAAATCAATATAATTTAAAAAATAGATAAAATATAATAAAAAGAGGAAAACTTTATTATCTAAATTGTTAGTATTCAATTCCATTTTGGGATGTCCTAATATGAAGTCTTTTATGACAAGTTAATAAATAAATTTCCTAACTTACCCTTTACTTTAATTAAAAATTTAGGGTCTTGTTAATGGGCGCTCTTTGAGTATTTGTTAATAAGCTATTTTAAGAACGTTTTAATATCACAAATAAAAAAGTTAGTTATTTTTTTTTCCATAATTTTTTTTTTTAAAATAATTCATAAATCAATACTCTTAAGTCATCCGTTAACTTTTTCAAAAAAAAAAAAAAATAATAATAATATCCATTTTTCATTATAGTTGAACATAAGAGAGTAGTTGTGAAAATTTGCACAATTTTATTAATTTAAAAGATAATGCATTAAATGATGTTTTCTTAAAAAAATTGAATTTTCTAAACGAAAACAACCATTTAGGACGAAAAAGAGTATAATTGTTCCCGCCATTCAATTTCATTCAAGGTCATGTCCTTCAATGATTTTTTTACGGAGAATCATGTTCTTTTAATCTTAATCCCCTGTCAAATATGTTCAATCAAATGACATTAGTATTTGAGTTCTTGTTCATGCATTTTCCGTTAAAATTTAGATTAATGAGAGATAATATGAGGACAAACAAGTGAACAACAGGTAAAAGAGTATAAGTGTACCAAAAAAAGAGAGTAGGATTTTAAGTTGTACCTAAATTAATAAGCTTAAAATAAGCTAATATATACTCACTTAGAACCAAGATCTTTTCCATTTCACGTTTAAGATTTTATTTTATATATGTAATAGTGTATAAACTATGGCGTTATTAAGAATGTAAAATGATATTGTAATTAATTTGTACTTCTTTAGAATTAAAATATTTGATTTGGACCATAAAATTGATCTATTTTAAATGAAGAAGATCATTTTCTTATTATTGTTGCTACATAATAATTCTAATAAGAGTTGCCTTGTGAGGATCCTCTCAATTTGGCAACTTCATAATGGAGGTTTAGTGGTTTTATTCGGCTTAGGTCTTGTAATGAGAATGATACCATTTTTTTTAAGAAGGAATGAGAATGATACCATATCACTTAAAAGCCATTTTTATTCTTTATATAATAAGATGATATTTTAAATACATGACACTATGTACACTATAGATTGTCACACTCCTAACTCAACAAATAGGCTAGGCATGTGACAATGTCTGCACATGTTTGAAAAGTTTGAAAGGCCGTAGATTAATATTAAATTAGTTGAATGATTGTTGTGTAAGAGTGTGCTGAGTGCCATATATATTGAGCATATGTTGAGTTGATATGAGCTTTGTAAAGTGTAAACAACTACAATAAGCCTTAATTGTAACTAGATTAGTTCTTTTGGGATATAATACGGTTTTTAATGTTTTTTCTTGCCTTAATGCCATCAACTGCACCTAGTGGTTCGCTTATTATCATTATTATTATTTTTGATAAACAAAAAAAGGAAACGTAAGATATCCTGAGCGTCCCTCTGCCCTTTGCATGTAATAATCTAAACACGTATTACCTACCAAATTATAAGTTTTGATGTAAGAATAGGATATTACAAATTTTATTATGATATTACAAATTTTGATGTAAGAATAGGATATCACATGTCACAAATAAAATGATGGTAAGAATAGGATATTACAAATTTTATTATATAAGTTTTATAAATTGATGTGTCATCATTTAATTACAAATTAATACAAATTAAGATATTTATTTATTATTTGTTGAAATGGTACTAATCATATATATTTATTATCACACTAGTTTATAAGCTTTTTGTATAAAACTTGTTTGATTGGTACTTTCTGGTGTTTTTAATGGAGACATCTAGAGTTTAAATTTCTCATTCGCATTAAGACAATTGAATAAATAAAAAAATTATAATAAAATTTGTATAATGTTAATATTTTTTTGAGATAATAATTTTTTTGATTTATTTATAATTAAGGGTGGGCAAATTTAAATTCTAAATATATTTGTTAAAAAATATTAAGAAATGTCAACCAGTTAAGATACACGACTTCCTAATAAATTTTAGAATTTTTCAACTCAAATAATTGTAGACTTTCCTTCGAACAGTGTGAATATGCGCAGTCCAAAGCCCTTCTTGAATGTCTTCACGGCTCCATATTTTAATGGCTAACTTTTGGCAATTAATTAGGACAAGTACCATAGATCCCAACGTATATATTTATGGAGTGGGATTGGTAGTCGTGTAATCAAATGCGATCTGATATAATTAACAGATGAAAATAATGCATTTGGTGGGGTGTGTGAAACCTGAGGGTTGATAGAATAGGTGTCCATATAATTATTGATGGTATATTATTTGACAATATGTTAAATGTTACGGCCCTTATGGGCTCATTATTATAATTTCACATTTGTGTAGCGCAAATTATAGAACAAATATATATATATATATATATATTTATATATATATGCTAATGAGTAATGATAATGTAGCTCATTTGTAGTCATCGTCGACGTACGTAACCCTTAGAAGTAGTTAACTAAATAAAATTTGACCTTTGATTGCGTGTGCGTATGTATTGATCTTTTATATTCTTTACTTCCTATATCCTCTTCATATCCTAACAGCATTACGATGGGTGAAGAAGTTCCAGAGATTCTCCGTGAGATACTATGTAATAAAAAAAAGAAAAATATTATTTTTATAATATTTTCACAACAAATCTTAAGTAGTAGGTTATTATTATTTAAGATAAAAGAAATAATTACATTGGTGGATTTTTAAATTAATATCAGTAACAGTCTACTATATTTAGAATTTATTGTGAAAATATTATAAAGACATTGTGAATGTAGTACATAAAAAAAAGAAAAAGAAAAAAGAAATCCCCGTAGAAGAACTTGACTAGATGGAGCTTTTCAACCTATTTAGCGATTGTTTCAAGAAACTGACTTCATAGTTTAAACTTTGAAGTCAGTTTAAACTTACGCTAATGGCTTGTTCTTCTTAGTTCTTAGTAAGAATTATTGCAAAATTTGAGAGACATTCTGACAACTGGATTTCCTACCTTATGACCTACTACTTGTCAAATTTGATTTGGTGTTTTCCCCATTATTTGGATTAGAATATTTTTGCTTTCATTGCAGGAATTGACAAGAAATTTCTTGTCTGACTTTTGGAAATTCATTTACACTCGGGAAAGAAAGTTTGAATAAATGTCTTATTATAAGGTTAATCCTTTTAACATCAATAAAATCATATTTTTAAATTATCATCTGTTAATTAATTCTTTTGTATGATATGGGGATGATCATTAAAATTGGTGATAAAAAAGTTTTCAAAATTGTTGAGATGATACATTATAATTAGTGTTAATAAAATTAGATAAGTAATAAGTCTATGTAAAAATGATGTTTTGATCACTATTTATCATGTTAATAATTATTAAAAAAAATGTAATTTTTTTTTGTTTTTTTTGTTGGCTTACGTTAAGACATATATATAAGTTAATAAAGCAAGGACTTTTCATAAGCTGCATGGGTTAGAAATCAAACGACAGTGAGTACACGTTAGTCCCTCCGCAGTCCCTAACAAGTATGAAAATATTAGTAAACTTTTATAGGAAATTTCTCTCATTCCTGCTACGCAAGGAGACTTGTATGTAACCACAAATTCGAAGCAAGTCTCACACCGGTTAGTTTACAAGTAATCCTCTAGTGAGTGATAAAGAAACTATAAATTTAATTATATATATATATATATATGTCTTATAATGTTTAACCAACTATACAAAATGATTATAATAATAATAATAATAATAAGTAAACTTTTATAGGAAATTTCTCTCATTCCTGCTACGCAAGGAGACTTGCATGTAACCACAAATTCGAAGCAAGTCTCACACCGGTTAGTTTACAAGTAATCCTCTAGTGAGTGATAAAGACACTATAAATTTAATTATATATATATATATATGTCTTATAATGTTTAACCAACTATACAAAATGATTATAATAATAATAATAATAATAATAAGTAAACTTTTATAGGAAATTTCTCTCATTCCTGCTACGCAAGGAGACTTGCATGTAACCACAAATTCGAAGCAAGTCTCACACCGGTTAGTTTACAAGTAATCCTCTAGTGAGTGATAAAGACACTATAGATTTAATTATATATATATATATATATATATATGTCTTATAATGTTTAACCAACTATACAAAATGATTATAATAATATTAATAATAATAATATTATTATTATTATTATTGCGTTAAAAGTCTTGTAATTTAAGTGATATTTGATTTTCAAAAAGAAGTAAAAGTTGTATTTTAAAAAAAAAAAAAATTTTCAATGAATATGTCTAAAGGTTTAAATTTTAATTTCCCATGTGGTAACTATTAAATAATTAAAAAAAATCCATCAATCACGTTAGTGACAATAGTAGTTTGTAAACTTATATAATAAAATTTATAATATTACTATAATTTGTGACAAAAAGATAAAATTTAATTTAATTAAAAAAAGCTAATTTTGTAATTTTTAAAAAATAAAAAAACTGATACCATTTTAACATTTTTCTTAATTTCTTTTGAGTTAGAAGATGATATTTCGTTTGGCAAAAATCAAATTCCGTACTTCTTACGTCTGCTCTTCTATTTAACCCGAAATTTCCCCTCTTAGATGACCACCACTACCATCATCCCCAATCCTCTCTTTCTCTCGCTCATTCTCTCTTTGCTATGGAGTTAACTTTTTCTTTAGACACTACTTGGTGGGTGTTTACTCTCCCAGCTGTTCTGGAAACTCAAAACTTGTTTAATGGTTTTGTTTTGTTTTCAATCTTCATGTCGCTTTTATCAATTGGCTTTCTAACCTGGGCTTTCTCCACTGGAGGTCTAGCCTGGAAAAATGGAAGGAATCAAATGGGTTCAGTCCCGATTCCTGGACCTCGTGGCCTTCCTCTCTTTGGCAGTTTGTTCAGCTTAAGCCACGGCTTGGCTCATCGAACTCTTGCCCGCATGGCTTCAATCCATGGTGCCACTCAGCTCATGGCATTCAGCTTAGGCTCAACCCCTGCCATCATCACCTCTGACCCCAAAACTGCTCGTGAAATCTTAACCTCTCCCCATTTTGCCAATCGTCCTATCAAGCAATCTGCTAAGACCCTAATGTTTAGCCGTGCCATTGGGTTTGCACCAAACGGAACATACTGGCGGCTCCTTAGGAGGATTTCATCAAATCATCTATTTGCACCCAAACGCATTGCTGCCCACGAAGCCGGACGCCAGATGGACTGTGCCATCATGTTGGATGCCATTACCACTGAGCAATCACTTCATGGTGGTGTTGTCTTACGAAACCACCTCCAAGCTGCCGCGCTTAACAACATTATGGGGACCGTGTTTGGCAAAAGATACGATCTCACGTGCAATAGCGACGAGGCAAAAGAACTGAATGAGCTTGTTAGGGAAGGGTTTGAGCTCTTAGGTGCTTTCAACTGGTCCGATTATCTCCCATGGCTTAGCTACTTGTATGACCCTTTTTGTGTCAACCAGCGTTGCTCAGAGCTTGTTCCTCGTGTCAGAAAGCTTGTTAAGAAAATAATAGATGAGCACCGGTACCGGCTTGGTGACTCGAGCAAGCTCTCTGACCATGCAGATTTTGTTGATGTTCTACTCTCTTTGGATGGGGATGAGAAGCTTGAAGAAGATGACATGGTCGCGGTCTTATGGGTTTGTATAAATTTCAATTAAATATTCTCTTTTCGTAAAATATTAAAATATTATAAATTTTATTATATAAACTTCATAACCTAAAATGAAACTAGGTAGTAGAGACATTATATAAACCTTACCACCAATAATAAAAAGATTAGTCAAATATTTATTCATGAGTTGTTGCCTTATTGCAGTGATACTAATCAAGTTTATTTTTGGGTCAATTTGTAAGTTTTTTTAATGGTAAAATTTATAATAGTTTTAGTATTACAAATTATTATAATAATGTGAGTTTTAATTAGTTAAACTGATATAGTTTATTATCATTAAGAGTGGATGCTATAAGTTGAAATTCTTTCTTAAAAATAAAACCTATCATAATAACGTGTGAGATTTACTAATTTTAATAATATAATAAATAAATAAATATTAAATTACTTTTTTTTAATTACAAATACATCAATTTATAAAGTTTATATAATAAAATTCATAGTATTAAAAAATAATACCTTTTGGTTTTTATGAGATTCAACAAGTTTTCATGTCTTTAAACTCATAGACATAGTGTGTGTTTTGTATTGTGTGTGCAGGAAATGATCTTCCGTGGTACTGACACAACCGCACTTTTAACCGAGTGGGTCGTGGCCGAGTTAGTTTTAAACTATGAAGTGCAACACAAGCTTCACCACGAGCTTGACATTGTTGTGGGAAACAAAAATATCACGGATGCTGACGTAGCCAAATTACCCTACTTGCAAGCCATTGTGAAGGAAACCCTACGTGTTCACCCACCTGGGCCACTCCTATCGTGGGCCCGGCTGTCCACGTCGGATGTCCAGCTAAGCAACCGCATGGTGGTCCCGGCCAACACTACGGCCATGGTGAACATGTGGGCCATAACCCATGACCCAAAAGTGTGGGAGGAGCCTTTAGTGTTCAAGCCAGAGAGATTCTTAGATGCTGACGTGGATGTTAGGGGAGGAGACCTTAGGCTTGCACCCTTTGGGGCTGGTCGTAGGGTTTGTCCAGGCAAGAACTTAGGGCTTGTGACTGTGACCCTTTGGGTTGCTAAATTGCTTCAACACTTTGAATGGGTTCAAAACATGGCTAACCCAGTTGACCTAACTGAGGTGTTGAAGCTCTCATGTGAGATGAAGAGCCCTCTCTCTGTTGTGGCTGTTTCGAGGAATGGTGTTCCACCTATTTACGCTTAGGGTTTGTTAAAGTAATACAAATCTTATCCCATTATGAGTGTTCTATTTTATAATCCACTAATTTTCGCTATGTCAAATTGATGGAGTATAAAATGGAACACTAAGAGTGAGATGAAAGATTTTTATTTAATTGTTACAATCTACTATTACTTGTTTTAAAATATTTTAGGGCAAAGTTGTTGACGTGTTGTGTGGTGTTTTGTGAAAAGTATCTAGGGAAGAATAAACTGGTGGATGATAGAGACGATTGCTAATTCACCTATAACATAAGAGTGTTTTAGAGATTATTCTCTGACATTCGAGCTACTGAATAAATTGTATTTTTTGTTGTTGTTGCTAATATAATAAATTGTATGTCCTACTTTCAGAAGTGTGTTTTTTTAATAATGCTTATGAGACTGTAATAGATCTATTGAATAAATTTGGTGTACGCTTAATTATAATTGAAAAGTATATTATTATATATTGTATGTGTATCTCTTGTGCAAATTTCTGAAAATTTTTTTTATTCCATTTTAAATGTTTCATTTTATGTTTTATCAAGTATAAATTGTCAAATATAATTTTTTATTTTCTTATAAAATAATCAAAAAAAAAAAAAAAATGACAAACTACAATTAGCATAAAGTAAAATAATGAAAATGAAACATAATTTTTATTTATCTAGAATATAAAGTTGACTCAGTTATTAATTCTAATATAAAATTGATAGTGTTAATACAAGATATGAACAAGGACGTATTTTCCGTTGAAAAAGAATAGCTGTCACAATAGTTTGTACATTAATCCCAAAAAGAAAGAAACAAAAAAACTGTATAATTAATATATATTAATTGTTTGTATCTGCAGAGTTACGTATAAGGTTGATTTGCTGCATATTTTTTTTTACATTTAGCCCTTTTCCCGTATGATATCAAAATTTGAATATTGACCAACGCAAAAACCTGGTGACCAAACGGATAATCATGGTGTCCCCAGATTATATCACAAACAAAATTCTTGACCACTTCTGTCTAAACAAGAGGCATCAACGGAGACAAGGATATTCCTCTGTCTACATTTTATGGTTAAATTTATTTTATTTTATTTTATCATGTTATATAAAACTTTAAATGGGGTGATACTAAATATACAATTATTTTTGGTAATAACAGGACTTCGATACCTCTTAACACTTGTCAATTTATCGAAAATAAATGAATCTTGATACTTGACTCAATACCTC
This sequence comes from Quercus robur, assembly GCF_932294415.1. Classification (NCBI taxonomy): domain Eukaryota; kingdom Viridiplantae; phylum Streptophyta; class Magnoliopsida; order Fagales; family Fagaceae; genus Quercus; species Quercus robur. The sequence continues at coordinate 36,858,503 of NC_065535.1, read as the reverse complement.
TCGATTTATTGAGTTACAAAGAAACTGAATAGTACGTAATTTATGTTTCAGCTTATGTTGACTTGGTCTATTTTGGAATTCGTGCACTAGGATTCTAGAACATATAAATGAGATATATTTTGCCATCATCATATATATATACATAGAGACACGTGCATATTAGGAGTTGCTGTGATGTTCTATGCACCTAGGGTTTTGTACCAAGTTATTACTAGTTCATCAAATCATGTCTTAAAGAACATTGTGCATGCAAAAGCTACAACAATCAAGTAGTTTATGTGGTGTTAGTCACGGATAAGAGATTTGTGCAAAAGAGAAATCTTTTATGAGCAGTCTAATTGGGGATTGGAGTTGAGCTTCCTTATAGATTAGTAGGTTCTATTATAGGTAGGTACTTCAAGATAGAGTAATTAAGATTTCTTATACTTGTAATCTCTATTCTTATCAGTGAATTCTTAGGGAGTGGTAACTTGAAATTCACATAGTGAGTTTTTGCCTACGAAGGTTTTCGCCATTGTGATCAAATTGATGTGTCAAACTTATTTTCTCTTGCACTTAACTTTAGTTTGGTGATTGATTGTGCCATTATTGGATTTGCATGTAATTAAACTAATTAATCAACTTGGGTAATTGGTTAATTAAGTGGGGTCAAATTTTATAACCCAACAATGTGAAAGATAAGTAAACCACAAAAAATGAAAAGTTACTCCATGTGTCTACTATGAATTATCTAACGTTGTTTATTTTGTGTTGAAGATTATAATAATTATTAGCTAATTGGAGAATGGAAGAGAGAGGGGGGGGGGGGGGGGGGTGGCAAAGGCATGGGATAGGGAGGGAGGTGGTGGCTAAGGGTGTATATCCAACTTGACAAAATTGAGTTAAACCAATTTTGACACTTTAGATTGCTTTTTGTGGGTTGGGTTGTGTTTTAATTTTATTTTTAGTGCTGATTTGGGTTGGGTTTGGGATGATAGTTTTTTCAACCCATCTGATACAACCCGGCTCACCATATATATAAGTTTATTTTATTAATCTTATTTTAATTTTGGCGAAAATTCCATTTTGGTTTTTACATTTTGAGGTCATAGTCAATTTGGTTCCTGCTATTTTCAAGTTACAGTCAATTTGGTCCATTCCGGTCCGTTAACTCACTAATGAAAAATGCTTATCTTAAAATTGACGTGACATATAAAATAATAATAAAAATACTACCTTAGCACTGTAATAATTTAAAAAAAAAAAATCACGTAAGAAAATACAACATAAACAAAAATCTAAAGCCACACTAAACTAAAACTAAAAAAAGTAAAATAACATATAAAAAAAATCAGTCACACAGAATTTGAAATTAGCTAAGCAATTCAACAAATTCACACAAACAACATAGCTTCACGATTCTATAAAACCAAGATCCTTCTAAAACTCATAGTTTATAAAAGAAACAATAAATTTTCAAATGAAGAAAAATAAGGGTGAGGCTTGTGTTTGGTGACCAAGTCTACTGGACATATTGAGATGCAGACACATGTCCAATTTTAGACCATTGTTATGAATACTGTTTCGGTGCTCGTTTCAGTTTGTCCATTGGAATAGAATATTTCGGTTCCGGATTGGTACCGGGTTGTTTCGGTATACTGTTTCGGAATTACTTTTTTTTTTTTTTTTTGTACTTTTTATAATTTATAATTTTATATACATATATTTCCTTATATATTATTGGTCAAAATCTATATAATTTATTGAGAGTCTTAAAACTATAAGTCCATATTTCAGCTAATTTATCAATTTCAAGTCTAAATATCTATTCAATAATTATAATAATACTATTAAAACAATTTTACTATTAAAATATTCTTAAAAAAAATTACTATTAAAAACGCAATATAAATGCTCAAATTAAATATTAAAATAGTTTTATTATTCATATATTACGTGTGGGCCATAGAAATAAAGCTTTAGTCAAATCTCTTTGTCATTCCAGCAACTGTCAACGTGTTGGAAAACTGCTGTAAGGGGATGAGCTATTCAACTTGTAAAGGGCCAAAAGTAAGGTAATGGGTTCATTCCAGCAACTGTTAACGTGTTGGAAAACTGCTGTAAGGGGATGAGTACATGAGCCATTCAACTTGTACAGGGCCAAAAGTAAGGTAAATATTATGTTATATTAGTACTGGCTGAAATTAATACTCCGGCCGAAATTCACCGAAATAGGCCGGAATAACTGAAATGGACCGAAATGAAGTGGAATTTAGGCCGAGGTGGAACAAGAGGGTGACTTGACCGGTACGAAATTTTCCGGCCATTTCGGCCGGAACGGAATGGAATTCATAACAATGTTTTAGACATGTGTCTATATCCTAGTGTGTCTAGTGGAACTGGCCACTGGACATAATCCTAACCCGAAAAATAAAAAAAGGAAAGAGTAATATTATTACCAAAAAAATAAAAAATAAAAAAATAAAAAAAAAGACAAAGGAGATAGAAAAAGAGTTGAATTTGAACATGGCTATCTGCAACATGTTTATTTTCGGAGAAAGTAGAGAAAGAAGTTGGGTTTTCTCTGCAACATTTTTGATTTTGGGAAGTAGGGTAAGGGGCTAACAAACTCTAAACATTGATATTTGAGAGAGAAAAGAAAGGATAAGGAAAGAATTAGAACTCATGGCCATCGCTCCTCAAGCTCGTTGTCTTCATCCACCACTAGCTCCATTGCCACAAACGGCAATGGGTCTTACCCCCTTTCTCTTTTGGATGTTCTCACTGTGAGGAACTCAAGCTGAACTCCTCAAGCTTCAATCCTTCGCTGTTAAGGACCACTGCCACAAATAGCGGTAGGTCTTGGTTCTTTCACCTCAAGAGCCACGAGTCCCTAATTTCTTCATTGCCATGATTGGGGTTTTTCTGGGCTTGGTTTGTTGGTTTGATTTTCAAAATGACGATCGTGGTTGTTTGTTTTAGGAGTTCCATTGATTGTGGGTTTGGGTAATTTTGAAAGTGAGTTATGCTAAAATTTCTTTATATTTGTGGGTTTGTGAATCTTGTGTGTGTTGTATTTGAATTCCATTGATTCCGGGTTTGTTGTTTTTGTTATTTTTCTGGCCAAATTCTCTTTGATTAGGCCAGTTTGGATTGCAAAAAACTGAAAGAAAATAATATAGAATGTTGGGTTAAGATAGCTTGACTTCGGTTAATTAATTCAATTACCCAAGTTGATTAATTAGGTTCAATTGCATGCAAATCGTGAAAACACCAACAAATCACCAATTAAAATAAATGCAGCGGAAAATAAATTGACATAGTGATTTGTTGACAAATGAGGAAAACCTCACAAGGAAAAAACCCCATCAGGTGATTTTAAGGTCACTACTCTTAAGTAAGGTTTTCAGACCCGGACTGTTCATTGAACCATAAAAGGGAGAGATTCAAGGTTTTTGAGGTCGAATTGGAGTTGAACCGTGATGACGTAATAATTAATTTAATATGAAATAAATAAAAATTAATGCATAAAAATTAATAATCTTGACTAATCATTTAAAGAAATTCAAGTATTCGGAGACTACTAAAAACAAAATGTATTTTTCACAGTTTAATATGGATTTAAAATAGATATTTATTTATCATTTATAATATTTTAATAAATTTGTACATTAGTCAACATAGCAATATCTTTAAAAGCCATGATTTATACCATTAAAATATTTTAATTATTTATCAACCATTGAACAGATTAGGAACTGTACAATTTTAAAGGGGTTATAAATGATAATTCCAAATCTCAAGGTTTAAAGTTTCAAGGTAGCTAGCTGTTAGGCATTTGAGCATCTGATCTGACCATGGCTTTGAAAAATGAAGTATCAACTATCAACACTACCTTTGAAAAGCAAAAAAAGCTTCTCTCTTGCCCAAACACTATTTTGCAGAACCCATTCTCTGTCTCTCTCTCTCTTGTTCCTCTTTCTTCTTAGACCAAAATCACAAAGTAAAGATGTCATCTAGTCCACTGTGGAGCTGCGTTGTGAAGAACGAAGTCCATAGTGAGCTGTGACTTCAGATCTAGTTCTTTTGGACCACCATTTTTTAGGGGGAAAAATGGCAGTTCTATCAATTCAAACAATCATGAGACTTAGACACAAGCTTCAGCAGCAGCCGTCCTTCCTCCTGCGTCGGAATCCCTCGTTCCTTCAATCTCCTCTACAAAGACCATTCGCTCCAACAATCGGCCCTCTCCACCATCAACTCCTACTCTGAAGGGAGCAGAATTTAAAGCTTGTTTTTCTTTGTGTGTGTGTGTGTTTTTTTTTTTTTTTTTTTTTTTTTAATTTTTTTAAAGGTTTAGATTCAAAGGGAAGTAGGGAACTGTGAGAAGCGGTCTGATCATAGTTCTTAGAACCGTGAGGTCCGACCACGGTTCGCATGGGTCCTTGTTTTTTTCCCATAGAAGGGTTCTTGAGGCTAAAAGAACCGCAAAGATGAGCGGTTCGAGGTTATCCCGATCGGACCGTACGGTCCGGTCCGGGTTTCAAAACCTCGCTCTTAAGAATCTACTAATCAACAATCAAGCGATTACAAGTATAAGAAATCTTACCAACTACCTTGGCCTATCTCGAAATACCAACCTACAGTTGAACTTTTGCTCTAATACCCAATTGGACTTGATCTTGTAGTAACCTTCTTTCCCTTTGATGCACAAACTTCCAATTTGTGACTAACTCTTTGCACGGATCCCAAGTATGTGACTAACTCTAGTAACTTGAAGAGATATTGCTAGTTGCAAAGTTCTTCACTTCATCAACAATGAAGATCTGGAAGCACTCGGTTACAAAACCTATGGCGTACAAACGCAATAGCTTCACACAGAGAAAAATAAGTCTCTTGGTCTTTGTATTTGTGAGTGACGTCCTTTAAAATAAACCTTCTATATGTCTAGGGTTGTAAGAAAAGAAACCCCAAACAAATATGTAAGGTTTGGTAGAATTTCAAATTTGAAAATTCTGAAATTGTAATTCTCGATAGATCGAGCTTTTGTCAAGCTATCTGTCTAGACTTAATGAACAACTTTTCTTTACTTGTTTCTTGGATTAATCTTCATGTCTTTAATACTTGACTTGAACAACATATTTCTTGAAGTACTAAATTCATCTTAGATCTACCAAAATACAAGTAAAGTGCATTTTGTCAAAGGATTAGCCAATTTCACAAAATATGACCCTAACATAGAATTTTGAGTTTTTTTTATTAATTCATTTTACTTTTGTTTTTGTTTTTCCCTGATGTGGCTTTTTTTTTTTTTTTTTTAACTAAATTGCAGAGGTGGTATTTTTTTTTTATATATAAATTAATTTTTTAAATATTATTTTAAATGCCACATCAGCTTCAAGTGTGCCAGTGATGCACATCGTTAAACACGTGGGCATTTTTCGATAGTGATTTAACAATATGGACCAAATTGACAGTAACTTGAAAATAACAGGGACCAAATTGATTGCTACTAAAATGCATGGACCAAATTGCATTGTGACCTTAAAATGTAGGGACCAAAATGACATTTTTGTCTTTAATTTTTTAGTTTAATTTATTTTGGTATTTTGAGAATTTAGTTTTGATGAATTTTGAAATTTACAATAAAATTTATGCATGTTATGGGAATTGTAATAATTTATTGAAAAAAAAGAGTAAATAAATTGTTGATAGAAGTCCAATTATTTACAAGGCATGAAGTATGTAAGCACATCTCACTGACCTAGCCCAACCTAATTTGACCCACGTGTGTTGGATAGTATAAGAGTTTGTTTAGCATCAGCTTCAACTTTTAACTTTTAGTTTTTATGTATAGTTTTTTAAAACCTCATTATTTCTCACAATTTCTCATTTTTTCAATTTTTTTACAAGTAGAAGTATACTTTAACACATTTTCAACAAAAAGTTAAATAAGCTATTTTAATTCAATTCCTCTAGCTCTCTCATACATGCTCCACTTGAGAATGGTGAATATTTGATAAAAAGTGGGAAATTATGTAATGTATGGATTTTCTATCAATATTAGAATTCTAAGATGTGATTGCCCATCTATGTTTACTTGATTTTATGACTGAACCTAAGTTGTGAGGGTTTTAGGATCCTCTAAACTGAGTTAGTTAAATTTGTTTCTTGAACAAGAAGAATAGGTTTTAATGTTTGTTTCTGCATGAGCAAGGGGTAAATGTTAAGTACCCTATGAAATCTAGGTTAAACAACGGGCACCTCATTTTAAATATCTCTTAATTGTAAATTTTAATTCATGGAAAAATATAATTGGAATATATGTGTGTGTGTATATATTGTAGGAAAATAAGGCTAAATGAACAAGTTTGATTCAACAATACAAACCCTAAAAAATTAGCAATAACAAAAATAAATAGATAGAGTTAGAAAGATCTCACAAACTATAGAATCATGTAAAATGAGTTGTCTTTAAAGGTTGATTCGTGCCACCCGGAGTAGAACTTGGTGTGAATGACTCTCTTGACCGAACAACTCCCCAAGATTAGACTATAGTGATTTCTTCAAGTTGATCACACACTTAAGCAAGAAGAACTAAGAACAACCTTAATTTGCCTTTCCTTAAAACTAAAAATTGATGCTAAAATTTTCAATGGAGATGAGCAGAAAAAACAGAGCAAAACGGAGGGGAAGAGGCCGTTGTGTAGCTAAAAAAACTGAAGAGAATAAAGAGGGGAATAGAGGGTTTTATAAACTAACTAATGTGAGGGTTTATGGGCTACAACGGTCACCGTGCATGCCAATGGGTAGCACATTAAATGCCCCAATGGGCTGCTTGTTTAATGCCCAATGGGCAGAACCAAATTGGGCTAAAAGGAAAAGAAAGGGAAAAGGAATGAGGCCCAAGAGAGATAGAGACAAGCTTAAGTCCAACTCTAACCCTTAGCCCAATATCTTTCAAGCTATCACTTAAGTGGTACTATGATTTATAAACATACATGAGAACTCATCTCTAACTAATGTGGGACACAAGCACAGTTTAAGAGTTTGAAACACATATACTCCAACACACACACACACACACATATATATATATATATATATATATGTATGTATGTATGTATATGCTTTGGGAGTAATATGTCCAACAGTGTCATGTTTGCATCATGATGCAAATGGTGAAAACAATTGTTTTCATGAACGGGGAAAATGTTGAAAGATTAGAAAACGTGTTTTGTGTTTTTGAAAATTATTTTGGAAAACTGTGGATCATTAAAGACATAGCTTTGGAATATTAAAGTTGAAAACCCCAGGACACTATACTTTACAGCCTAATTCACGATCTAGATCTCATTGCTAGCTCCTATCAGATTGGAGTCCTTTAGGAACAATGTAGCTAGTCTGTCGTCTAGTGAAAGCAAGTTCCTAATCACAACACATAATCATAAAACAAAGACATGTGGTCGATGCGCAAATATTTCCAATTTGAAAATATTTCTTTTGATATTTCTATTGCTGAAAATCGGGTAGCATTGCACATTATTTTTCATAGCTAAAATAAAATAGTGTTTTGTATTAGGCGTGCACCAACAATGTTTGCAATTGCATGTGGTGCAGCGGGTTGAGTATGTTTTAAGTTTTAACAATTATTGGGTATGTATAAAACTTAAGCCCATAAACTTTAGTTGGAAAGCTTAAGCCCAAGCCTAAGCCTTAGAATTTTTATAGAGCGTGAGTTGTTGGCAGCAAACAAAATCCAAAATTATCTCCTCTTTCCTTAGCAACAGGTCAGCCAGTACCTTCCTACTTTTGCAGAAAATAGGCGAATTTTTTAGGTGGTTGTTAAAAAATTTAATAAAAATAAAATTTAAATATATTGACATAAAAAAAAACACGTAAATATATAAAATTTCAAAATTCCATTCTATGAGTTTTTATATTTTGAAATTGTTATATGATAGTTTTATTATTAATGTTATCAGCTACATTTTTTTTAATGTATACAACCAAGCAATCATTACATTAATGGTCAACCATTCAATTACTAATATCTTGCCTAAATAAGTTACAATATAAACAAGATGCACCATCCTTTTTTATGATCTTTTCCAACTAATTAAAATTATCGACGTAATGCTCCACTAATTTCTTTTTTAGGAAAATCATGGCTAAGAGGTTGACAAAAATCTCTTTGTAAATATGCTCTTCTTATTTCATCCTGAAAAGATGAGGCATTTTCTCCTAGCCTAGGATTTGAAAGCAAATTATTCAAGTCAATATGAATTTGCTTAGAACATGAATCTTGTAATTCAAGTGATTTTCTTATAAGAAATTTGTTTATAGTGCTAGCAAAGGAATAAAGGGTAAACTATAAGTTCATTCGATTTATTTAATTTAGGCATTCATCTGTTACATTAACCATGTTCAATATTACTTTAATACATATATATGATTGTGTACAAAACGTATCACATTAATAAGGCCTAGAGTATAATTATATTTCCATAGTGGTACTTGTTATATAATTAATGGTAACTTTGGACTTGTCAAGAGTTGACAAATAAGTCTAAGGCCCATTGGAGCTAGAGTCTTATTAGTCCCTTTGGTCCCATCTCAAACCACACACTTAAACCCAATTGGATTAACCCAAAAGGCTAACTTAATTAGATAATCAGTTATTTATTTAATAAGAGTTATTAAATAAAATAACTGTCAAGGCAGATAAAACGTACGTATGATTAAAAGGAAGAGAAAACAGTTTTTCTCTACAGAATCTTAGAAATACACTTTTCCAAAAAGGAAAATTAACATACGTAAGAACTGATTGAGAGACCACTTATCTTGGGCATCATTTGGAATTAGGATGAAGATTGAAGGTATTCTCAAGTCTTGTTTTTGAATTTTATTGCATCAAGGTATGCTTTCTTTTCTTTGTTCTAGAATTCAAGTTTACATGTTATTTATCATGAATGAAGTAAATTTTTGTATTGCTTCTGCTGTGGGTTTTGTATGAGATGCAAAATCAGTTTTTTTCCAACACAATTTTACTATAAAAATATTATAAATTGATGTGACAGATACCATATCAATAATATAATAAATAAATTTTTTGATTTCTTTTATTTTGTTTTTAAAAGTTGACAGATCAGTTTATAAATTTACGACTGGCTTTCCTCTACTAGATGTTTATATATATATATATATATATATATATATTTTAAGAGAGTGATGTTTATATATATGATATCCTATAGTAGGGTTACAATCTTAGCAAGGGACATAAGAATGTTACAACCATCCAGCATATGAGTACTTTATTCCTAAACCAAAGGAATGCGATTCCATAATAATAGGAATGAGATTTTATTTTCAAGACTTGGTTTGGGTTCAATGCTCATGTGTATTGGACCCATCTAGATCATGACACGCAATCAAAAGGGTCACATGTTATAATCCTAATGGATCTAGTGTATAAGAGTATTGGACTCAATCTTTGTCCTTATTTTCAAACCATAACTTTCCTAAGACTTAGGGATGCTCATGAGGTATAAGGGTTGGCTTGGATTTTTTCCTTATCAGTGAGCTGGAGGGCAGTGGAGGCAGCACTCCAAGCTTCACCTTTAATGAATGAAAAGCAACTCGAATCTTGGCACAAACAGAAATTTGCATCGTGAGCCTTTCCAGCGATAACTAGTTTGGGTCAAATCAAGACGCAGATAGTCACAAACCAAGGGCAAAAACGTGGAACATTTAATGGGAAATCTATGGTTCAAGGTAAAAAATCACTCGAGGTGCCCACTTTCTTCTTAAATGTATTGCAAACTCGCACATAGATGATCTAAACAGTGGTCATTTTCTTAAACTTTAGTAAATTTTCTACAACTGGGCTGAGCCACTTTTTTCAATTCCAATAGCTTTGGATCACTAAGAAAAACCATGCAAACAATGAAAAGTGAGTAGCATTTTAAGCTAGAGGAGCAAAATCATCCTTAACTATCCACTCTATATATATATGTCCAAATGTATTGTGAATCATACATGGGCGATCCAAAATCATGTATTTGTGGAAATCATATAAAATTATCTAGAAATTGGCCGTCACTTTTTCTTGATGTTCTACGATTCACTAGAAAATTCACGCACAAAGAGAAAGGCCATAAAGATTCAAGATATTCGCCCATGATGACGATGATGTGGGAGTGCAAAATATGCCTCCAAATGATTGATGCCCCATGACAAAGAAATCAACTAGGGCGAAGTCATCTTGATGATTGCTGGAAAAATAGCTTAACAGATTGCTCAAATTAATTAACAAAGTTATAAATCAATTTCAATAATATAGCAATACGGTAAAATATATAAGGAGTTGCTCAGATTAACTAAACAAAATCAATAAAAGCATATAAAATTCAGGATTAAGCAGAAACGTATTGCCGAGACATGGAACTAAATTCGCTGTCCTTAAGAAACAATTTCACCCCTACTGGAATGACTTTATCGATGCAAATGGCTCAGGCAGTACTCGACTTTCTAAGATACAATCACAACTCTATAAATGTACACTCACAAACAAAGTTTAGAACTAGTCTCAAATGCTCAAAGAGAAAATTTTCAATATAAGACAAAAGGAGAAAATATCAGAGTAATATCTCTGTTGATCTTTTAGCAACTAATCCTATAAATAGAATTTAAAAGTCTTAAAATTAATGGAAGTAGTCAAGGGTGATGGGCGTAAAGAGAAAGTCGAAATTGGAGTTTTTGTTTCCAGTTGATGCAGGGCCGCTCCACTTATTGAACACTCTAAATAAAAATTTGAGCCCATTAAAAATAAAATTCTATCTATCCAAATTTTTGGTCTATTGAATATTGAACCAAAAAATTATGAGAAATGTTATATTCCCAACATCTTCACAACACTTTCACAAATAAATTCTAAATAGTAGGTTGTTACTACTATTACTAGTGGAGAAAAAAATGTAATTTCAGTGGTAAATTTAAATTAGAACTAATAACAACTTGCCATTTAGGATCTGTTGGGAAAGTGTTTTGAAAATATTATGGACATGACACTTTTCAAAAATTGCACAAACAAAAACAAATTAGCCCAAAAACCCAAATCAAATGTGTAATTGTGATTTTAAATTTTTTTTTTCAAAAGGCATTTTTTTTTCTTCTAAAAAACGCACATTTTCAAATAATTATTCTATTAGTGCTTGCTTTAATCTTTAGCTAAATTTGTTAAATTTATGAAATTATATCCCAAAACTCTAATATGATATCATTTGACCCCGCCATGAAATATCCATAGCGAACAAAGTCATAATAAACTGTTACTTTGTAAATAACTATTTTATTCCTTGAGTATCCAGTTTAATCTTTTAGTTATTCATATTAATGAAATCTATTTTCATAAATATAAATTTTGGTAACTCTTTACTAAAGTGGCCAGCCCTGAATAACCAATTCCCATTAAATTTATCTCAAGGGGGTATTTCGTGTTTCTATAGAAAGAGATTATGGATTTCATCTTGAGAATATGTGTTCCTTCAACACTACATGTGGTTACCCAACATACTAAGATTTTGACTGTTAAACTAGATCTCACTCCTGATCTATCAAAGTAACCTACATTTAATGATCGGGTTCACTATCTTCTTAGGATTGAGAGTCTATGAAATTAGAAGTCGTGAGATTAATTATTCAAGTGACAGTTGTTAATTGAATAATTAATCTCATAGCGGTTCAGTTCAATATGTCTTACACACTTAAGACATATCAACACATCAACTGGAAGTCTTAACTTCCATGATCAAGACAAACCATCTTAGTTGATGAGTTATAGTCTTCGCAGATGAAACGCTTAATTTCATCACCGACTACGAACTATATTTTAAGTTAGAAGGAACTTGTGATTTATATTTTCTATAATTAAATCATATAAATCACATACAATGCATCTTAAGGACTATGATAATGTCCCATTAGTTCATTTATAAATAGTCTCATATAATTAAAAATTTTAATTATTTATAATATGCCAATAAATTGGATTTTAGGGCACAAACCCTAAAAATCTCCCACTTGCCCTCAAAGACAATTTTGCATATATCTGACACTTATTTCCCTTTAGAGTAAATCATAGTCACTTTAAGGCAAGGTCTGGAAAGAAGTTTCAGCCAGATTTATTGCATAAATCATCTTATCTACTACTACATCCCACGCTTTAGTATCTCTCTAATGAGATGATACTTACGTTTAATGTGTATCTTCACCACCTAGAGTGAACACATATCTTGAAGTCAAACTTCATTAATCACAATCAGACTAAAAATCAATATTTATGTAACTAGTAACTATCAAATCCTCACTTTAGTGGACAAGTATATAATCCCTCATTCTCCTAAGATATTTGAGTATATGCTTTACTCCCACTAAGTTAAGTAATCCTAGATTTAAATTGATATTTGCCTAACACGCCTACTGCAAAATAAATATTTGGCCTAGTATATAGCATAGCATAATTGAGACTTCCTTTTAACATGGTATAAGGAACTGTCTTCATATGCTCTTCCTTTTACATGTCTTAGGACTATAGTCCTAACAAAAGAACTTCAAACTTGAAAGGAAGGAATCATTTCTTGAAGTATCACATGCTATACTTGGCTAGAATCTAATCTATTTAAGCAGTTTGAGACAGACCCAACATCCTAATTTTTGAATCTTACCAAAGTTTAACTCTTAGGATGTGACTAGTCTGACTCAAGTTCTTCATATCAATCTGGTTTTGGCAACAAAAAAATTCTATTGTTGACAATATCTATACATTATTCTGAATGATTAGAATGTCATCAACATATATTAAGAGATTTATTACTCTATATAGCTTTTACACTCATAAAGCTTATCACTACTTGATCAAATCAAACAATTTGATTGCTTGATCAAAGATGATATTTGTATGATCTAAATGCTTGCTTTAATCCATAAATGGATTTTAAGCAACTTGCATACTAAATACAACTGGTTCTTTGCTATGAACTAGTCTAGCTACATCATATAGATGTCTTTCTCAAAATTGCCACTAAGAGAAGCTTTCTTATATCCATTGCCATATTTCATCCAAATGAAATATAATGGATAAGAGAATCTAGATAGAGTCAAACATGACTATTGGTGAAAAAAAAAATCTCCTAATCGATCTATTTCTTTCTGAAGAAATCTTTTCGCCACTAGTCTTGACTTTGAAGGTTTACACCTTCTATTCTATCAATCTCATTTTCTTGTAGACCTATTTGAAAACAATAGGCTTAATGCCATTAGGCACCTCCACAAGTTCTAGACTTTAAATAGAATCTAATTCTATTTACATAACTTTGATCTAGTCATCCATATTCATATCATCTATTGCCTCTACATAGGGCCGAGGATAAAATTCATATCCTTACGGAGTTTATCCCAAAAATATGAATTTATTAGGTAATTTGATAATCCTCCCACTACAATATTGTACTAGTGTACTAGCTATCTATAGAATAAGGTCATGTGGTCTATATAATACAACCATCTCATTTCTAAATGTATCTTAAGATTATTCACATAGTCATTATCTAGAAACTTTATATTTGTATTTTACAAACACCTTGTTTTCTTTATGACTACTAAAATAATCTTCCATAATTCCTTTTGGATACCCAACATAAACATACATTTTTCTACCTTTTGATTTCAATTTGTCAGACTTCTATTCTAGCACAAGTGCTGGACATCTCCAAAAGTGGAAGTATCATATACTAGGTTCTCACCCAATCCACAATTTAACAAATGTGCTAGGAACAAACTTTTGGAATCAATTTTAGAAAATATATAGTAATAATTAGAGTATATCTCCAAAAGGAAATAAGTAAATAGAAAAACTTATCATGTACTTTACCATTTCTAAAAGAGCCTTATTCCTGCCTCATGTATGCATCAACTTAAAAAAGTCATTAGAACTATATTCCTTTACAATAAAGGAACCTTAGGTCATATTATCTTCTAAATAGAATTCATAGATTGGGAATAAAACAAAGAAAATGATTCTAAAAGCCCATTTTTCACTAGTCTTGAATATCATTTAGATTAATAGGACCCTAGACTTAAGTTCCAAAACATACGATACTAAAGGATGGAAACTTTCTCATTGAAAATAAAACATGTAAATTTCCATCTACATTACAATCATGGACAATGCTTAGCTTTACCATAATGGAAACACTTTCCTTTAGGTCATGCTTTTGAGTCTAATTTCCTTTTTGACAACTCCTAGGACAACGAGTTTGCCCAATTGTTTGGTATTTTTATTCTTCTTCTTACCCTTACCTTTCGGTTAAGGCTTAGAATTTGAATTAAGTCATATTGATCCCAGCCTTAGCTTTTAGGATGTTTTCCATTGTGTAGAACTCACTCATCAACTCAGATAAAATAAAAAGAATTTATTTATTTTTAAAACAATCTGAATTGATCAAATGGTTCTAACACGGACTTCTAGAAACATATTCATATGAGATTAACAATTAATCTCTACATCCAATAATTCCAATTAATTTAGAGATGAAAATATTTTCATAAAATGATATAGAATTGGAACTCCTTAAGCCTTTCTTAGCACTCAATATGATTTATATCAAATATTGCTCAGTAGCTTGATATTTCATATCAAACATCTCATTTAGACTTAATATAAAGTCTAGACCTAGTGCTAACTCTTGCATCTCATGTTGTAGCACAATTGAGATAGAAGTTAATGTAATATGTTAGCTCTCAATAAGACTATGATCACATCATAGGCCATCTTCCAAAAATGCATCATATATGAGAAATTATGACTATGCTGAATCGAAACATATTTATGTACTTCAACTCCTTTAAGCACAATGTCCAAGATTGTTTCTTAGTCAATATGATTCAATTAAAATAGTAGCTAGAGAACAAAAAATTTATGACAACTTTAATTTGAGACTATGAACATAATTACAAGGACATTATAATTTTACATCCATAACCATATAATATGGAACCCTAAAACCATATTATATTATGTGCAACGACAACTCAATTCCGCAATTAATATTCCTCGGTAGTGAGGTCATACCAATCACTATGATCAAGCGAAAACTATTCTCATTATTAATGCTATCATAGTAACTCTTACCAAACAAAAATAATTTGCCGTTCTTCCCTGAGCCTCTAAGTAATAATGACAAAGCTCCGTAGGGAGATTAACGTTACACTTAGTCTAGTGTACACCATTGCCTAGACTCTATGTGAGTCACCAAGTAACTCCACAGTAGCGTGGTTGTTCTCAATGTAAAAACACACTTTATCCATCATTAAGAAGTTTAACTTGTAGAACCATAAATTAAACATCCTCCATAGGGAGTAAGGCATATATGCCAAGGTGAGGTGCCTAATCACACTTCTATAAACCGGCAATGGAGTCTGTGAGACTCAATCCTTGAATCTCTCTCCTACTAGAAATTTTAAAACAAGTGGATTGTCTTGAAAACGTTGCGATCTCATCACAACTTTCACCCTACACATCAAATGTGTTTAAATTGTTTAAATTCAATGTGATTTGACTAGGTCATGTTACAATAGCGTAACGAATATTTGTGTAATCACAAAGAAGTTTAATCATGTAATCTGTGAAGCAAATACCCTTCGCATGGAATGCAAGGCTCAAGGCCAAGACAAGGTACCTACTCACATTACAATAAGCTTAACAAAAAGGGTTATTTTAAATCCAACACTCTCACTTGTTATTTGGGTTTTCTTTAGAATATTGTGATCTCATCATAATTTATAACCTTGCACTTGTTAAAGGCTCTAATCTCATTACAATCACTAACTAAAATGGAAGTCCTAAACTATTTAGGATTCCATATACTCTTGTACGGCACCGAGATCCCAAGACCGATATAGGCCCTTGGGCCTAGGCCCAACGGGAATAGCCCCATTGCCCTAAGCCCTTCTTGGATCTGCCTTAGCGTAAAAATTAATTTTGGGCTTTGAATTCTGATATGTGCTCGGCACAAGCTTTCCCAAACAAGCGTATTAACCGTGTCCGGCTAAATCATGATATGCTCGGTAAACTGCATTACCGAGCACTATCAACTAAGCTGGAACCAAGTTCCAAGGCCATAATTGTTGCACCCCACTCTCACCTAAAAATCCACTTAAATCAGATAATACTAGACCTTCAATAGCACTAACAGAGGCTGAAATCGTAATCTCACCACTAACCTTGGCTATAAATCGCAGAAGTTTGGGAGGAAGAAGGGGTTCAGAAAAATAGAGAGAAAACAGTCAAGTGAGAAGAAGAGACTGAGTGTTACTTTGAGTCTCTCTGCCGAGAACGACCCAGAGTAGGAAATCCTCAAGCCCACTACAAATAAATTGTGAGCCCAAGTGAGTTAAGGCCCAACAGTCTCATTCCTGGTTCCCACAATTGGCGCCCACCATGGGGCTCTCCTACGAAACTGTGGTTCGACTGAGACTCAAACGAGGGGAATGTCCGAGGAGCGTTCAGGAGGGCGTGCGCTGAGCAATTCCATAGGATCTTCTCGGGGATCGACGTGGAGGGAGAGAAGGCAGAAACGGCGGGAGGATAGGGAGCACCCTAGAGGAGAGGAAAGGTCCGGATTGGGAGAAGGGTCGGCCCAGACACACCGAACGGTTTCAGGCGTCTCGGCGCATCGGCAGTATGATGACAGAGACCGAGAACTGGAGTGGTTACGCAGATTGGTAATGGATTTAGAGCTGGAAGCAAGGGGTCGGCACCAAGAAAGGAATCGTAACCCCCAGCAAAGGAGAAATCGGAGTGAGGAGGGTTCCAACCGATTTGGTGTGCAACGATTTCGAGTCCGATCACGCTCTCAAGAGTCACACCGGCACTCTTGAGAGACACGTCATCAGCGGGACCATTCACGATCGCATGAATACGGTGACCGAGGGTTAGAATCACCGGAGGAATGGCAGCACCACAATGCTGCCATGGACGCCATGAGCCGAGCCTTATGGATGGCTGCCCGGTCACCGTTCTCCGATGAGATTGAACGGGCCCCAATGCCGAGCAGATTCACGCGACCGCCATTCAATTCCTACGAGGGGAAGATGGACCCCGTGGAGCATGTCAGTCATTACATCCACATGATGTCTTTGCATGCACACAATGATGCATTGATGTGTAAGGTATTCCCCTCTAGTCTAGGCTCAACGGCCCTGAGATGGTTCAATGGGTTACGGAAAGGCTCCATACATAGCTTCGCCGAGCTGATTCAAGAGTTCGGCAGTAGATTCTTGACATGCAGCCGAGTGCAGCAGCCAGTTGACGCGCTACTTTCCATGAAGATGAGGGTCGGAGAAACCCTTCGGAGTTATGCCAGCCGATACTGGGAACTCTACAACGAGATTGATGGAGGGAATGAGAAAATTGCGGCAAACACCTTCAGGATGGGGCTCCCCGAAGACTCTGAATTACGGGAATCGTTGACGAAAAGACCCCCCGAGGATATGAGGCAACTAATGAGAAGCATAGAGGAGTACAAATGCCTGGAGGACGACCGGCTGCAGAGCAGAGGGAAAGCTCTGGTAACTGAGAGATCTCGGTAAGGCGTTGTGTCGGCAAGACCCAAAAAAGACTTCAGAATGCAGGAACCAGAGGTGCAAATCGAAGGGGTTAATGTGGCGTTTAAAGAACCCGTGCACAAAATCTTGGAGCGGATCAAGAACGAGTCATTCTTCAGGTGGCCAAACAAAATGGAGGGCGACCCGTCTCGGAGGAACCAAAACCTATACTGCACCTATCACAGAGACAAAGGACACACCACCGAGCAGTGTTGGGTATTAAAAGATCATCTCGGGCAGCTAGTAAAGGCAGGGTACCTGAAAGAGTTTGTGGTAGACTCCATTGACCGAGAAGCCGACCAGGGCGTCCAACAGAAAAGGAACCCCCTCCCGCCTCCACTGGGGGTAATCGAAGTCTTTCATGCTGCACCAAGAGGAACGGCAGCAGCAAAAAGGGTATTAACAGTTGTTTGCACGGGAGGAGATTCAGCCGGGAAGAAGAAGAAGGTTGAACGGCCGACCATCTCGTTTGAAGAAGACGATTTGGAAGGAACGGTCCAACCTCATGACGATGCTTTGGTGGTGACGGCTAGGATAGACGGGTTCCTGGTGAAGAGGGTAATGATCGACCAAGGGAGCGGGGCTGACGTCATGTACTCGGACCTCTTCGAAGGGCTCGGACTGAAGACCTAGGATTTGGCGAAGTATGACACGCCGCTGGTCTCATTTGACGGGAGAGTTGTAATTCCCGAGGGACAAATCTCTCTCCTGGTGGACATGGAGGGCAAGGGAGTTAAAACTATCTTCATAGTAGTTCGATCATTCTCACCGTATACCGCAATCCTGGGGAGGCCGTGGATTCACGCCATGAAGGCTGTTCCGTCTACCCTTCACGTGAAAGTTAAATTTCCCACTGAGTTTGGAGTTGCCGAGGTGAAGGGGAACCAACAAGTGGCGAGGCAGTGTCTTGTCGCCGCGGTCAGATAGAAAAATGAGTAGCTCGGACAAGCTGAACAGGCCGAGAAAGAAACTTCATAGCAATTACAAAAGCCCCGAGGGGAAACGGGGGTGGACGTGGCTGAGGAGGTATTGAATGTTAGAATTCTTCCAGATACTGACAGGTATTTCCAAATAGGTACAAGCATGAATGACCGGGAAAGGGTAGAGATGTTGTTGTTCCTTTTGCAGAACGTAGATGTTTTCGCGTGGAACCCCTATGAAGTGCCCGGCGTAGATCCCGAGTTCATTGTCCACAAACTCAACGTGGACCCATCATTTCCCTCGAAGAAGCAGAAACCGAGAAGAGCATCAAAGAAACATGTCAACGCAGTAAACCTGGAGGTCCAGTGGCTAAAGGAGGCCGGAGTCATAAAAGAAATATTCTTCCCGAGATGGCTAGCAAACACTGTGGTAGTGAAGAAGAAGAATGGTAAATGGAGAGTTTGTGTAGACTTCACAGACTTGAACAGGGCGTGTCCCAAGGACCCATTCCCAATGCCCAAGATTGATCAACTAGTAGATGCCACGTATGGTCACCCGAGGATGAGCTTCCTGGATGCCTTCCAGGGCTACCACCAGATTGCCTTGGCTCCCGAGGATCGAGAAAAGACAGCATTTATATCCCCGAATGCAAACTATCACTACGAGGTCATGTCGTTTGGATTGAAGAACGCCAGAACCACGTACCAGCGAATGATGACGAGAATGTTCCGAGAAAAAATTGGATGCACGGTTGAAGTATATATTAACGACATGGTGGTAAAAAGCAGAAAAGAGTCACAGCATACGGAAGACCTCCGGGGAGTATTTGAGATACTACGGCGGCATAAATTGTGCTTGAATGCCGAGAAGTGCACTTTCGGAGTGGGGGCTGGCAAGTTCCTAGGTTATCTGATTTCTACTCGGGGAATAGAGGCTAACCCCGACCAAATAGAGGTCGTGAACCGCCTCAAACCACCAATCAATCCCAAGGAGGTGCAAGTGCTCACTGGAATGTTAGTCGCCCTAAACCGATTCATCTCCAAGTTTGCCGATCGCTGCCGGCCGTTTTATCAACTTCTGAAGAAGTGGAAGGGGTTTCGTTGGGACGAGGGATGTGATGAGGCTTTTCGAGAACTGAAAGAATACTTGGCAAAGGCGCCAAGGTTGACGGCCCCGGAGCCCGGGGAGGATTTGTTTATGTACCTCTCAGTCACCAACTATGCCGTAAGTGCTGTGTTACTAAGGGACCAAGGAGTAGAAATGCTAGTGTATTACATAAGCAAAACCTTAGTAGATGCCGAGACGGGGTACCTGCCCCTGGAGAAGTTAGTATTAGCCCTGGTGCACGTCACTAGGAAGTTGCCACATTACTTCCAGGCTCACACGGTGTTCGTCCTCACCGAGTATCCATTACAGTCACTGTTAAAGAGATCAGACTTCACAGCCGGATTGCCAAATGGGGGACTCGGTTGGGATCATTTGACATAAGATACCGACCTAGAAGCTCGGTGAAGGGACAAGTTCTCGCAGATTTCATCGCAGAATTCACACCCAAGAACGACGGCAAGGTAATCTGTAGTGTAGAAATTCACCCGTGGAGGGTATTTGTGGACGGTGCTTCAAATGCTATGGGTGCCGGGGCTGGTATTGTCATAATCACCCCTGAAGGCATACGATTGGAACACTCCTTCAGATTGGGATTCAAAACCTCAAACAATGAAGCCGAGTATGAGGTCCTATTGGCCGGTTTGAGGGCCGTATTGCATCTGGGCGCAAAAGATGTTGAGATTTACTCGGACTCTCGGCTGGTTGTTTATCAGATCACAGGAGACTTCGAGGCTCGGGACTCTCGAATGAAAGCTTACCTAAGTGCGGCCAAGCAGATTATCGGTCAATTCAGAACGGTAAAGGTGTCCCAGGTAGCTCGGTCACAAAACAAACACGCGGACTCACTTGCCACGTTAGCCTCATCGGCTACCGAGGACATGCCACGGCTAGTCACAATAGAACTTATAAGGGAGCCAAGTATCAGTGTGAAGAGTATTCTCGACCAAGCCAGAATAGAAGTTGCAAAGGTAGCAGTAGCTAATCCGTGTTGGATGAACCTGATCATAGATTTTCTTGCCGAGGATAAAGTCCCGGAGGATGAAGACGAGGCCAATAAGATTCGTCGGGTGGGCCCCCGGTACTGGCTATCTTCAGACCACAAATTGTACCGAAGGTCCTTTACGAGCCCTTACATTTTATGCTTACATCCCGAAAAAGTCAGAGAGCTTCTGACCGAGCTACATGAGGGAGTGTGTGGTGGCCATGTTGGGGGATGATCTTTGGCACACATAGCGATGATCTAGGGGTTCTGGTGGCCACAAATGCAGAAGGATGCCGCTGAATATGTTCGGAGCTGCGAACAGTGTCAAAAGCATGCCCTTTTGATCCATCAGCCCGCAGGTCGTCTAAATCCCGTCAGCAGCCCGTGGCCGTTCGCGCAATGGGGGCTGGACATCCTCGGACCATTCCCCCGAGCAACAGGGAACCGCCGTTTTGTATTGGTGGCTGTAGATTACTTCACAAAATGGGCGGAAGCCGAGGCCTTGGCCAATATCCGAGATACTGACGTGAAAAGGTTTGTATGGAAAAACATAGTCACAAGGTTTGGGGTGCCAAATTTGCTAGTAACAGACAATGGGCTACAGTTCGATAGCAAAGCTTTTCGGACCTTTTGCAGCGAACTCGGCATCAGGAACAAGTATTCAACCCCGGCCTACCCGCAAAGCAACAGCCAAGTTGAGGCAGTGAACAAGACTATTTTGAACGGGCTCAAGAGAAGGTTGGACGGGGCGAAAGGAAGATGGGCAGAAGAGCTACCCAGTGTATTATGGGCTTACCGCATGACCCCCAGAAGATCCACGGGGGAGACCCCGTTCTCTTTGACGTACGGAGCGGACGCTGTGATACCAACCGAGGTGAGCTTATGCAGCGCACGGGTCGCAGGGTTTGACCCCGTCCAGAATGCTGACCTGATGATGGAGCGTTTGGACTGGCTAGAAGAATGCAGGGAGGCCGCGACCATACGGCTCGCCGAGTATCAGCAGAAACTAGCCCAAAGATACAACCGAAATGTAAAGGGGAGGGAATTCAGTGCCGGAGAACTGGTGCTAAGAAAAGTCGTGGGAAACATGCGAGACATAGCTGCAGGGAAGCTTGCTCAAACCTGGGAGGGACCGTACAGAGTTACAGCCATCGCTGGTGCAGGGGCCTACTACTTGGAAGACCTCGACGAGAGGCCGTTTCCCCGGCCGTGGAACGCCAACAACTTAAAGAAATTCTACGCATGACCATCCGTGTAAGCCAGAACTTGTATTTTGCTAAAATCAAGATTATGATGAAGTTATTTGTGTATGCTGTTTTTGGTTCCGTAACTGCACACCAAGAGAATTGTAAATAAAATCTCTAAGGACAGAAACCTGGTCCTCGGCTCGATCAAAATCGCCGATCAGGTGGAAACCTTATAACTAATATTTCTAAGGATAGAAACCTGGTCCTTGGCTCGATCAAAATCGCCGATCAGGTGGAAACCTTATAACTAAAATCTCTAAGGACAGAAACCTGGTCCTCGGCTCGATTAAAATCGCCGATCAGGTGGAAACCTTATAACTAATCTCTCTAAGGGCAGGGACCTGGCCCTCGGCTCGACTAAAATCGCCGGGCAGGTTGAAACCTTATCACTAAAAGCACCAAGGACAGAAACCTGGCTCTCGGTTAATCTAAATTCGCCAAGCAGGTGAAAGCCTTATCACCATCAAGGAATAAAAAGATAAAAAAAACAAGAACATCACCCTCGATGGAATCACAATCACCGAACATACGGGAACCCTAACCCTTTACACATGCTAAATCCATTGGCACTCTCGAATTCTCCAAAGCACCGCGCAATAGGTTTTGGGGGTATCATTCCATTAAATGGCCAAAACACTGGCATGATCCAAGCAAAACATACAGATAGATAGAAATTCATTCAACAGATTAAAACGAAAGTCCGAAAAGGAAAGCATTTTACCAATCAAACAAATAAAGGTAATTGTTTATTCACCACATCCCGGTGACATAGGCAAATAAACCAATAATTTGAAAATACGATAAAAATAAGGAAAAGCTTAAAGGGACTGCAAAAAGAAAATCAGCTGAAGGGTCGGGCCAGGTCCGTCGCTTATGGCTGGTCGGTCAGAGGGAAACGCGAGTCTTCACCGAGAAGCTCCTGCACAGTCGGGATGTTGGTGGCTTCCATGTCCTCCGGCTCGGCATGAGCGTCAATTTGTTCAACTAGTTCCTTCATGCTTGCCGTTTCCTCCTCATCAATAGTAGCCGGGGTATCCTGGACGGCAGCAACAGGGCTCGGAAAGGGAATTTGGTGGGGGTCTCTCAGGTGTGAATCCTCGGGAACACCCAGTGCTTGGAGAGCGGCGAACCACCCGGCCTCAAAACCCAGGTTCCGAGCCTGAGCCACTACCGGCTTTGCAGACTTCTCGGCATCAACGAAGCCTTCGTTATACCACTTTTGCTTCGCGGCTGCTAGGACTGCCCTAAGGTCGGCTAACTCCTTGGCGTTGGCAGTATTGAGGCTGATGGCTTCAGCTAGCTTGATCTCCGTCTCATTTTGCTTGGCCAAGAGCTCCGCACACCTCTTTTCGGCCAATGCCCTGTTCTTCTCCGCGGCAGCAGCCTTCTTCTCGGCGGACTCAGCTACCTTGAGCTTTTCCTTCGCCGTTTTGGCTGTTGACTCCCGCGCTCCCTTTTCGCGCTCGACTTCCTCTGCGAGATCCCGTGTCTGGCTAGCTACTATGTGAGCCAGTTGGGCAACCTAGCAAGCACAAAAGTTAATAAAGAAGCAGAAGTGAATGTATGGGAAGAAACGAATAAACTAAGTAATTACCGCAATGGCGTGCC
The DNA here is from genome assembly GCF_932294415.1 of Quercus robur. Taxonomy (NCBI): domain Eukaryota; kingdom Viridiplantae; phylum Streptophyta; class Magnoliopsida; order Fagales; family Fagaceae; genus Quercus; species Quercus robur. The sequence continues at coordinate 36,834,992 of NC_065535.1, read as the reverse complement.
ACTCTAACCGGTGCCCCACAGACTCCTCAGATCCCTCCTCGAAGGCGTGCACGTCCTTGGGAAGAAGAAGACCTTCGGCCAAAGTTTGGGCAATACGGCCACCCTCACCCTTCTCCCACATCCGAACACAGGTGGTTGAAGGCAGCGGCTTGTCGTCCAATAAGAACTTGGGCTTCCACGATGGAGCCACTTGGGAGGAGGACGCAACCCCCGTACCAGCCTGGGTTGGCGGCTCACGGATAACGATTCCCCCTGTTGGCTGGGGAGGAGTCTGGACGTTGGCATCCCCCGGGCCCGTGGAAGGTTGGTCGGTTACCTTCTGTTTCTTACGGGCCCGTCTAGCCTGAGAAGAGGGTGGAGGCTGAGGCCCCTGGCCCCGGCCCTGAGAAGGTGGGGGCTGGTTAGGTTGCCGTGCACCGGGTACGAAACGGTCAATGGTCATGACCTTCCTTGACACCATCCTTCCGCCGGGATGGATAGCTTTAACCGACAAGGCAGCTGCTTCAACCACTGGTTGTTGAGTCTCGACCGAGGGATTCTCGGGCTGCGGCTGCTCTTGAACAAGGCCTTCTTGTTGGATAGCTTCGTGGGCTAACTCCCTAAGGCGCCGAGACACCCGTTCCGCGGACTCGTCTCGCAATGGGGCTAGCTCGTCCGAGCAGGTGAACCGCCGTCCAAAATCTCTCGCCTCCCCGGTTGTAAGCTTCGGCGGCAGGAAATTCACGTACCAGACGTCTATGTATGACAGCAGGGGATTGTCAACTAGAAGTGCCTGCTTAAAATTCTGCCAGGTGCAGTAAATTGGCTCTATCCCGAGGATCAGGTGCGAAGCTTGGAGTTGTCTGTCCCAATGCACGTATATCTCGGAACGGAGGATGAAGTTCAAATCCTTGGCGTGGACGGTTCTAATGTCTGGAATAAACACTTTGCTGTCTCCAAAAGAACAGGTGTCATATCAGTATCTGATTATAAAGATTTATTTCATTAAAAGAAAAGGAAAAGCGGAGGAAAACAGTTAGATCAAGGGATTGGTACAAACCCACTTCACGCTGTGAAAGGGGGCAAGGGACGTCCCCGGCAAACCAATTGCTGCACACCTGAACGAACTCTCCGGCGGAGTTCCTGTTCGAATCAGGCAGGCATGATATCAGCTGTACCCGATTATCTAGTGTCTTTAGGTAATAGTTGGTAGCTTTGTTCCCATAGAGGCTATACATATGGTTAATGTCATGGTAATTTAATTGTAAATTGAAGGTATGGTTCAACCTACTGACGCAGCTAACTACCCGGTAAAAGTTGGGGGGAAGCTGGTCGGGGCACAGCTCGTAGTACCTAAGTGTATCGGTCAAAAGGGGATCCATGGGGAACCTAACCCCGCCTTCTAAGATTGCCATCAGAGAAAAAAAGGCTGTACCAAATCCTCGGTGGAGAGCAATATCACTCTCGTGGCAGTAAGCCACATCCACGTCATCGGGAATACTAAATGTGCTCCTAAAGGTGGCCAAGGCATCCGGGGACTCTAGAAGATAAGAGTAACCCATCTATAACACCTAATGCTATGAAAGGGAACTTGAAGAAATAAGCTGAAGGAATAGAAAAAGGAAGAAAAACTTACTTTGGGTTCTAAGAAGGAAGAGAACACTGGGCAAGAGAGTAAGCACACAGAGAGTTGGTCGGCAGAGAGTAAGCGCAAAATATCAGAGGTGGAGGAAAAATGAGAGAATGTTCTATGGGGAACTATTTATAGAGTCAGAAAGGGGAGGGGCAAAGAAGCGTTTAATCAAGCAGTAAATGGGCGCGATTTACGAACGACCCTGCGGATGCCAAACGTAACCAGTACGCGCGCCGCTCCGGTTCACGAAGCGTCAGGCAATAATGACAACTGTACCTGGTGCCGCGAAACGGCGCATCTTTTAAGATGAGCATTAATGAGGAACCATAACCACGATTCCCAGGCCATAAAAATCTCCGAGGTCAAAAGGCTCGGCCAGCTCCTTGATTCTTCCTGGCAACCGGGTATGAATCAAGAGGGGGCTAATGTACGGCACCGAGATCCCAAGACCTATATAGGCCCTTGGGCCTAGGCCCAACGGGAACAGCCCCATTGCCCTAAGCCCTTCTTGGATCTGCCTTAGCGTAAAAACTAATTTTGGGCCTTGAATTCTGATATGTGCTCGGCACAAGCTTTCCCGAACAAGCGTATTAATCGTGTCCGGCTAAATCATGATGTGCTCGGTAAACTGCATTACCGAGCACTATCAACTAAGCTGGAACCAAGTTCCAAGGCCATAATTGTTGCACCCCACTCTCACCTAAAAATCCACTTAAATCAGATAATACTGGACCTTCAATAGCACTAACAGAGGCTGAAATCGTAATCTCACCACTAACCTTGGCTATAAATAGCAGAAGTTTGGGTGGAAGAAGGAGTTCAGAAAAATAGAGAGAAAACAGTCAAGTGAGAAGAAGAGACTGAGTGTTGCTTTGAGTCTCTCTGCTGAGAACGACCAAGAGTAGGAAATCCTCAAGCCCACTACAAATAAATTGTGAGCCCAAGTGAGTTAAGGCCCAACAGCCTCATTCCTGGTTCCCACAACTCTAATGGATCAAAAATTAGTTATATAGAACTCTATCTTTAACTTACTTGATAAAGAATTCTAATCTAATTAGAATCTATATAATTTTTAATTAGAGCTTTAATCTCAATAAAAACTTTTAATTAAAATAAATTAAGGACTTTTAATCATATAACAATTCCAATCTCATTAGAATGTTTCTTAAAAGACAAGTCCTAAACTAATTAGAACTAAGAGTTCAATTTAATTAATATCTTTAATCTCATTAGGTCTCTTAGTTAGATAATGATTAACAAATGTCCTTAACTTTTAAGGACTATAAAATTAATCACTTTATATAGAATTATGTGTAAACTCATCACACACAGCTTTGCTTTTTATCAATATTTTAACACTTGATCAACACTAATCAAATTAGTTTTACATGATCAAAAAAATACCTTTTGATTTTATAAATAATTTTTTATAGATCAAACATTAAGGTTTTCAAGATGAAGATCAAGAACCCTAATATGCTAGAAACCCTTGAAAATAAAATCCTAATCTCATTAGGAATAAATTTCATTAAAGGAATACTTTAATCCTAGCATTAACATGAGAGCATCTATATTTTATATTATCAATCCAAGGATATCAATCCGAATGAAGTTAAGCCTTGAATCCTATTAAATGTTAAATGTCGGCACTGTCACTGTAACATATACCATGGCACCGTCACGATAAATCATGGCTTATTAATTCCAACGCTTGATCACAAACGGATCAAATGGAATTGAAACATGTTTATAAGATGGCGAAGGAAACAAATGTTAACATAAGGATTCATTCTTGATAACATATAAATCATATCAACCTCATAAGGATTCCACATTATCAATGTATATATATATATATATATATATATATATTAATCAATTCATGAATACAAGCTTATCCGAAAGAGTAATACTCATATTAAAAACAAGTATTACTTCATAAATAATAATACCTATTAGATCCCACTTGCAATATATATATATATACGGATTCAATATGAAATAAAGTACTTGAATCCTTGATGCATACAAACTCCATGAATACATCACCATAAAAGCATGAATATTATAAGCAAAATTAACATATGGATCGAAGGCATCCAAGGCAATTAACACATGCTTATAAGGCGGCCAACAAACATTAATGTTAAGTTGTCCTATTCTTTCGTTCTTTAGAAATTCGTCACAAAGCAACAACTATACCTAATTGCCTACCATATCCAAGCGGTGCAAAGCTGACCATGGGAATCGCGGATAAAGATTATACACACACATATATATATATATATATATATATATATTCCCAGTCATTATCCGACACTTCAATTAATATATCACATATTGTTAGGTTCTAAAGTGTAGGACTTTATGTATTTAGAATTCTAATTTGTATTGTTGGCAAACCATGATCAAAATAATGTGTTTAGAAGTGTTTAAAGCTAGCTCAAAGTTGTATGTCGATGTAAAGTTGGAATCGAGTGTAAAGCAGAAAGTACTGTGGCTTTCGGCCTGGCTTGATCGATCGAAGCTTAGGCTCGACCGATCGAACGTTGGGCAGATTGCTTTTCTATAGAATTTTCCAACTCAGCCCTAGCTGTTTTAAAACGTTTTTAGGGTTTCTTATTTGTCCTAAGTATAAAAGGCAAACCCTAGCCACGTTTTAGTATTGCTCATATTGCGGTTTATGTAAATCTCTTGTGAGATCTAGAGGAGTTTTCCTTTACACAAACTTAGAGTTTTCAAGGAGGAGATATTCTCTACACCTTGATAATCAAAATAGTTGCTGCCATTAAAGCTTAAAGAATACACAAGCGGGGGTGCTTGTAGCTGGTGGGAATCCAAAGAAAGAAGGAGTCCGTGGATTCGGAGCTTGCACGTGGTCGTGTCAGTAAGTTTTACTGGTTGGTAGCATTAGGAAGTCAAGCGGGGGTGCTTGTAAGTCCTTTTGTATGAACTTCGATTCTTTCTAATAGTGGATTCAAGTTTACCTTGAGGATAGATAGGTCAAATCCTCCCTAGGTTTTTACCGGTTTGGTTTCTTGGGTGATCATATCGTGTGTTATTTATTTTCCGTTGCTTTGCATGATTTGATCTTTATTATTGTGATAACCTAGACTTGTTTAATTGGACTAAGTAACAACTTGGCTAATTACCTAGGTTTAATCAATTGTTTAAGGGGTCTAAAAACCGTTCAAGTGGTATCAGAGCGGGTAGCTCTTTTGTTTTTGATCCTTTGATCTCTGAGCTGATCCTTGACCCCTGTTGTCATGGAACACAGACACTCTCTAGTTATTCCTCCTCACTTTGATGGGAATAATTATGCTTACTGGAAAGTAAGGATGAAAGCCTTCCTGAAATCCATTGATGAGAGGGTGTGGAATTCCATTGAATACGGATGGGAAAAGCCCACTACTCCTGTTAGTGAGTGGCAAACTTCTCAGAAAGAAGCAGCTTTGTTTAATAGCAAGGTTATGAATGCGATTTTTAATGCTGTTTCTATGGAGGAATTTAAGAGAATCTCGAATGTTGAGATCACTCATACTGCTTGGAATATCCTCCAGATTGTGCATGAAGGCACAAAGGCTGTCAAAATAAATAAATTGCAGCAATTGACTTCTAAATTTGAAAGCATTAGGATGTCTGATGATGAATCTTTTGATGAATTCTATGCTAAACTGAATGATATTGTTAATTCTGCTTTTAACTTAGGTGAAATCTATGATCAACCTAAAATTGTTAGGAAGATTCTTAGATTTTTGATTGAAGACTTTAGACCCAAGGTGACTGCCATTATTGAAAGTAAGGATGTGGACTCCATCCTTGTTGATGAGCTTGTAGGATCTCTTCAATCCTATGAGTTGGATCTACCCAAAACTTCCAAATTCAAATTAATGGCTCTTAAGTTAGTTGATGATATTGATAGTGGTGGATTTGATGATGAGCTCTCTGCTACAGAGATTGCCTATCTTGCCAAGAACTTTAGAAACTTTCTCAAAAATAACAATAGAAAGGCAAGAGGCACAAACACTGCTGAACCTAGAAATTTTAGGAAGCATGATCCCACTAAGGTTAATAACAATGATAAACCTAGAGAAAGAATAGGTCAATCTTCCAATAATTCTTTGGGCTCTCAATGTCTTGGATGTCAAGAGTATGGACACTTGAAATCTGAATGTCCAACCTATTTGAAGTCTATGGGTAAGGCTATGGCTGTAACCCTTAGTGATGGTGAAGTTTCTGATCATGATTCTGATTGTGATAAGGATGAGAAACTTCATTGCTTTCATTGCTACTGCTGTAGTTGATGAGAGCATATCTGTTGAAGAAAACCCTTCTGATGGGGAACTCTCTGAAGATGCAGATCTTCAAGAGGCCTGTAACAAACTTTGCAAAGTTACTGCAAAGGATGCTATGAATGTTGAACTTGGCCTAAAGAAAATTGAATCTCTTGAACTTGAAAAAAAAAATTTGCTTGTTAAATTGTTTGATGCTAATGATCTTTTGAACAATGTGAAAACTGACAACATGTTTTTGCTTGATAAAGTTAAATCTTTGGAACTTGATTTATCTGTTGCTAGATCTGCTAGTTTTAAACTTGATCAAATGCTGAGTGTTCAAAAGTCATCTTCTGACAAAACTGGTTTAGGTTATGTTGATAGCATCTGTGTGTCCGCTCCCCATTCCACTAAGTTTGTTCCTTCATCTTCTTCTTCTGAACCTTAGTGAGATAGTGAGTGAAACTGTTAAACCCCTTGTGAGTGAGGTTGCTAAACCCTTAGAAGGTTCATCATCTAGGAAGATTAGAGTTGATCTGAAAGAATCTAAACCTAAGAAGCCTACCCTATCTAAGGACAAGACACATGATAAACCTGCATGGGTTTGTCATTTTTGTGGAAAAACTGGACACATACGTCCAAATTGCTACAAGCTGCAAGCTGCAAAGAGAGCAAACAAACCAAAAGTACCTGTGCCTCAAGCACTTGATCCTATGGTACTTATTGGTGATTTGGTAAAGGCTTTAAACCTTTATTCTAATTTTGGAGTTGGAAATCATTCTCAAGTGAATAAGAACTCCAATGCTCGTAGTGCATCTAAAAAGTTTTGGATGCAAAAGACTCGTCCTAACTGAGTCTTTCTGACATGGTCCTTGTGCTTCATTGCTCTACCCTTTATGACCATTGTTCTTTGGTTTTGTTTTTTTTTTTTTTGTTGTCTCTAGGATTTGCATAGCATAACATTCATGCATTTCATTCTAGGTGTTTTTTTTTTTTTTTTTTTTAAAATTTTTAATAAAAAAAAAAGGGAAAAAGGAAGCACATTTTGTTTTTGCACTATTCTTCTTGGTTTTTAAGAACAAGGTTGGTCAATTTATTTTCACATAACATGTTTTTTGTACTTTGTTTAGCTTTGATGAGCTTATTTATTGCACTCTACTAGTTGAAGATTTGTAGTGCATGTTATGTGGGAAAGATGTGTATGGTTTTTGATTACTATGTCTTAATCTTGAAGTCACTTGTTTTTAAATGTTGGACTTGAACTTATAGAGAAAGGCATAAATAACTATCTCACCACTGTTCACTAGCCAATCATGAACACCTTAGTGCATATCATAAGATTTTGTGTTCGAGAAAGTGTAGCACATGCACAAAAAGAACATAAGGTGAAGCCTCGGTAAAAGTGCTTAATTCTTAAAATCTAATTGGTGTGTACTATTAGGCTTGATGCCAAATTCACATAAACTTAAAATTGGAATGTATATTATGAGGCATAAATACAAGAAACTTACATGATTGCGAGCTTATGATCTAGGAGATGTGAGAGTTATATGATGTAACTCTTTAGGTGATAGTCTCTTTTAAATTCCTTGTGATGAATTTTGTAGACTTTGTGATTGATTACTATTCACATATCACCTCACATGTATCTCATGTTTTTGCTAGTCGCACACACTACACGAGTTACTCTTTGCTAAACATTGTACACGTTATTATGTGTGTTTATGGACTGACCAACCAAGTTTTTGCAATCACTTTGAATTATGTGCAAACTAAATTTGTTGCTTGAAAATTTGTGGAGAATGCAAAATTTTGTTTTTGGGAATATTGGGCTTAAAATTCTTGTTTGGAAAATCATATCATCTCATACTCATGCATTTTTGTTCTTGAATTTCAATGCCTTGAGTTAAATCAACTTGTTTGTCAAAAATTGTGTTTTTCTTGAAAAATATGGTAAGCCTCTGCCTGATTCGATCGGTCCAGTCTGTTTTTCGACCGATCGAAATTTTTAAAATTTTAAAATTTTTAAGAGAGGGAGCCTCTGTCTGTTTCGAGTTTTTTTCGACCGATCGAAACTCGTGTATCTGGTTTTTTAAAAAGCAGAATAGGACTTTTTCAAAGTAACTATTCAAACTTTTTCAAGCTTTTCTCTCTCTCCGCATTGGCTCTTGGCTCCACCATCAATTTTTGTCGTTTTCCTTCAAGATTTTTGCAAGGTTTTTGTCCTTAGAAGCCGGTAAGACCCTTTTGCCCTTCTTTTTCAAGTTTATTTCTTGTTTTCATGCATTTTTCATGCATCCTCATGGCTATTTTCGGCATCTTGAAAATTATTGGGGTTTTTGATGATTCAAGACTATTCTTGTGTAATTGACCAATGGGTTTTTGTGCCATGATGTTATATTGATGTTCCCTATAGTTTAATTTGATTAATTTGGTGGTTTTTGAAAAATTGAAAATTCTAGGGTTTTGAATTTGATCCAAATTGGGGATTTTGTCAAATTGGCTTAAATTGATGAAATTGGCTTCTCCAATTGATGTAATTGGTCATTATTGTTGTTATTCTATCATGTGTAATGATCAATTCGTCAATGTTTTCTAAAAATTGATCAAGTGGTTTCTTTATTTTGGGGTTTTTGTGTTAAAAACCTTTATGTGCAAGCCAATTTTGTAATTTGAACCTTTTTAACTTAATTCACTGCATTAGCACATGCATCATGACATTTAAACTTGTTCATGCATCATATAGATTTTGATTCTATTTTTTGTTTTTGTGCTAACTTGCAGTCTGCCTTTGGATTTGGTTTTGTGGTTTTTGTTCTTTCGCTCTGTGTTTTGATCCTTATCTTAGCACCATGCCTAGGAAAACTAGAGCTAATAGGACCACTTCCACTTCCTCTGAGTCTCCACCTAGAGTAGAGTTGTTTAAGAATGATAAGTGTAGAGAAGCCTATGACCCCTTGAACTGTAGGCGTAAGATCTGGTTTGAGTGAGCTGTTGTGTTAGATGCACTTGATCCGGCCATTAGGGCCAATTTTGAGTCTAGGGGTTGGTTGCCTCTCGTAGCGATAGATCATCCACCTCCAACCGCCCTGATTAGAGAGTTCTACTTGAATCTCTCTTGCCACATCTATGATTCCAACACCCTTGTTAGGAGTTGGATACGAGGTGTAGAGTTCACCATTACCCCTCGGGTGGTGGCTGAGGCTCTTGGGGTGCCGGTTGTTCGGGATGCTGTCTATCCCTATGACGAGTCACCCTCTTTAGATGTTGTCATGTTTTACATCATTGGGTCTTCTATCCAGTGGGGTTTTGATCCTCGGATCACGTCCGTTGAGCTTACCGAGACTGCCTATCTCTTCTTTAGGATTGCGTGTCATTCCTTGTGGCCTATCTCTCACTTCCACACCATCCTTTTAGAGTGATGTGTGTTTTTGTACGCCTTTGCTTCTGGAGCGTCTATCAGTTTTCCTCACTTGTTCCTTCGTTCTTTGAACGAGGTTCATAGGAGTTCTGCCGTAGGGCATGTGCTGATTCATCCTATTTTCATTCATAGGATTCTGCTCTATTTAGGTCTAGATGGTTTTCCGTCAGGTGAGCCTGTTCATGTGATAGCTCCTATAGGTGCTACCTTTCTTCGTCAGAGGGCTGCTCAATTGAGAGTTCCTCCTTCTCGTCCTAGAGGTGCGTCATCTAGTAGTGTTCCCCCTCCTCCCTCTTCTACAGGTACAGCTGTTGCTGAGACTTCAGGTGCTGCTGTTGATGCTGATGCTGCTGTTCCTCCACCGACTGCTACGGATGATTCAGACATTCGTCGCACGTTGGATCATGTCTTGACCGTTCAGGTGGCTCAAGGACAGATTTTGGTGGACGTGCTTGATGAGATCCATGTCTTGCGTGCGGAGTTGGCGCAGTTTAGACCGCCTCCCTTTTGATGATGGATATCTTGTTTGCCCTTTGGCATTCCGTCACAAAAAGGGGGAGTACTTGTAGAGTTTTTGCTTTCAGGGGGAGACTTTTTGTTTTTGGTTGGAGTTTGTGGAGTTTTAGATTGTATCTAGGTGCTTCACTGTGTACTTAACATTTTTAGCTCTTACCTTGTTTTTGATGGGATATTCATGTTAGGGGGAGTTTTATGTTTTTGAACTGCTTATTGATTTATATTTATGAGTTATTCATTGATATATGTCTTTATTTGTGTGTTGTTTGAAATCAAGAAGTTATTTTGTTTACTTGTATTATTTCCACACATGCGGTTATGCATTTTGTTTAGTGTTTCAGGAAATATACAGGTTGATTCAATTGAGCTGCTGTCTACACTTGCAACTGATGGATAGTAGTTAGGATTGAATTTTTTTTTATGAGCATTATTTTGTAAAGGGCTTTTCATTTTGTAAACTTTGAGCTTCTAAGTTATGTTTTGTCACGGATTACCAAAGGGGGAGTTTGTTAGGTTCTAAAGTATAGGACTTTATGTATTTAGAACTCTAATTTGTATTGTTGGCAAACCATGATCAAAACAATGTGTTTAGAAGTGTTTAAAGCTATCTCAAAGTTGTATGTCGATGTAAAGTTGGAATCGAGTGTAAAGCAGAAAGCACTGTGGCTTTCGGCCTGGCTCGATCGATCGAAGCTTAGGCTCGACCGATCGAACGTCGGGCAGATTGCTTTTCTGCAGAATTTTCCAACTCAGCCCTAGTTGTTTTAAAACGTTTTTAGGGTTTCTTATTTGTCCTAAGTATAAAAGGCAAACCCTAGCCACGTTTTAGTGTTGCTCATATTGCGGTTTGTGTAAATCTCTTGTGAGATCTAGAGGAGCTTTCCTTTATACAAACTTTAGGGTTTTCAAGGAGGAGATATTCTCTACACCTTGATGATCAAAACAGTTGCTGCCATTAAAGCTTAAAGAATACACAAGCGGGGGTGCTTGTAGCTGGTGGGAATCCAAAGAAAGAAGGAGTCCGTGGATTCAGAGCTTGCATGTGGTCATGTCAGTAAGTTCTACTGGTTGGTAGCATTAGGAAGTTAAGCGGGGGTGCTTGTAGGTCCTTTTGTATGAACTTCGATTCTTTTTGATAGTGGATTCAAGTTTACCTTGAGGATAGCTAGGTCAAATCCTCCCTAGGTTTTTACCGGTTTGGTTTCTTGGGTGATCATATCGTGTGTTATTTATTTTCCACTGCTTTGCATGATTTGATCTTATTATTGTGATAACCTAGACTTGTTTAATTGGACTAAGTAACAACTTGGCTAATTACCTAGGTTTAATCAATTGTTTAAGGGGTCTAAAAACCGTTCACATATATCAATCTCAGCACATAGGTTTATTGAACAATAATTCTAAAACAAAATTATGTAGAAAAATTACTGCTGAATTTTCAAACACCAAGAAAAAACAATTTTCTTTAATTCTAAAGCTTAATCACATGTTATACTTATACAAGCATGATATCATGAATTTGGCTTTGATACCAATTGTTAGAAAAAAAAAATTGATTTTGCATCTCACACAAAACCCACAGCGAAAGCAACACAAGAATCTACTTCATTCATGATAGATAATATGTAACCTTGAATTCTAGAACAAAGAAAAGAAAGCGTACCTTGGTGTAATAAAATTCAAAAACAAGACTTGAGAATACCATCAATCTTCATCCCAATTCCACATGATGCCCAAGATAAGTGGTCTCTCAATCAGTTCTTACGTATGTTAATTTTCCTTTTTGGATAAGTGTATTTCCAAGATTCTGTAGAGAAAAACCTTATAATCATACGTACATTTTAACTGTCTTGACAGTTATTTTATTTAATAACTCTTATTAAATAAATAACTGATTATCTAATTGGGTTAGCCCAAAATTTAATCATACGCACGTTATAACTGCCTTGACACTTATTTTATTTAATAACTCTTATTAAATAAATAACTGATTATCTAATTGGGTTAGTCTTTTGGGCTAACCCAATTAGGCTTAAGTGTATGGCTTGAGATGGGACCAAAGGGACTAATAAGGCTCTACCTCCAATGGGCCTCAAACTTATCTATCAACTCTTGACAAGCCCAAAGTTACCATTAATAATTTAACAAATACTACTATGGAAATATAATTGCAATCTAGGCCTTAATAATAAATTATATCCGAAAACTCTAATATGATATCATTTGACCCTTCCATGAAATATCCACAGCGAACAAAGTCATAATAAACTGTCACTTTGTAAACAACTATTTTATTCCTTAAGTATCTAGTTTAATCTTTTAGTTATTCATATTTATGAAATCTAATTTCATAAATATAAACTTTAGTAACTCTTTACTAAAGTGGCTAGCCCTGAATAACCAATTTCAATTAAACTTATCTTAAGGGTAACTTCATAAATATAAACTTTAGTAACTCTTTACTAAAGTGACTAGCCCTGAATAATTAGTTTCCATTAAACTTATCTAAAGGGAATATTTTGTGTCTCTATAGAAAAAGATTATGGATTCCATCTTGAGAATATGTGTTCCCTCAACACTATGTGTGGTTACTCAACATACTGATGTTTTGACTGTTAAACTAGATCTCACTTTTGATATATCAAAGTAACCTAGATTTCACGATCGGGTTCACTATCCTTTTAGGATTGAGAGTCTACGAAATTAGAAGTCGTGAGATTAATTATTCAAGTGACAATTGTTAATTGAATAATTAATCTCACAGCGGTCCAGTTCAATGTCTTACATACTTAAGACATATTAACACATCAACTAGAAGTCTTTACTTCCATGATCAAGACAAACCATCTTAGTTGATGAGTCATAGTCTTCATAGATAAAACGCCTAATTTCATCACTAACTACGAATTATATTTTGAGTTTATAAGAAACTTGTGATTTATATCTTCTGTAACTAAATCACATACAATGCATCTTGTAAGGTTGAATTTATTCAACCATCTAATTGGCTTTATTCCGTGCCAAATTTGCTTGTAATTCAGAATTTAGTAACCCTGTATTTAGGTGGGTTTGTTGTAAGGGTAGTGAGTGAGATAGAGTGAAGATTGCTCAAGAGTGTGCAAGAAAATAGAGACTCGTGGCTGGGACTCGCGGGTGACTCGCGGCTGCAAGCCGCCAGAAGCAGCACACGTGCCAAGCATGCTGGAAGATGAACATTCATGCTAGCTGGAGCACTACAGGACAAAATAGGACAACTGGCCATACGGTTAACTCGCGACTGGATCTCGTGACTTAGTCAAGCCGCGAGGTCAAGCCGCGAGCCACCCCTGTTTTTGTAAAACCTGACGTTTCACATTCCTCTCCCACTCCAGTATAAATACCCCTTTTACCCACGATTGAAAGAGAGCTTCCAGAGAGAATTTTGAAAGAGAAACCCTAAAGAAAAACAAGATTGTTTCACCCACAATCTATACCTTAGAGTCTCTTCAAATTCCCCTACTCTCTTCCTCTCCATTGTCAAATCCTTGAGAGGCATTATACCAAACCTGGGTCTCACCATCATCATCACTGTGAGACAGTTGTTTGGATTTCTGGGAAGCAGTTAGGAAGGAACCAATCTTCATTGGTTGATGCTACGGTCTAGTAGCGGAATTCGGGAAGCTAGAAAAGAAAAAGGTTCGGCGCAACCTCGTTGGAGCAAGAAGCTTGGAGGGCTTAGGTGCACTGGGTAGATTAGGCTTGGAGGGTCTATTGCTGTCCTTGTATCCCAACTGTATTTTCTAGTGGATTTTTTACCGCTTGGAGGGCGGCGGAGAGGTTTTTCGCCGAGGACTTCGGTTTCCTCTTCGATAACACATCGCGTGTTGTTTTTGTGTTTGCATCTTCCTTCCTCTCTATCTTTGCCTTTTTATTATCTGCTGTGGTTTTATTTTGTTATGGCTTAGATAGTCTTTAACCAATTTCGTATTATAGCATGTGTTAAGTTTCCGCACACTAGTTGTTTGACGTATTGCTTGTATTGGTTAAGTTGTAATTTGGGGGTCTAAACGTTCAAAGGTGTTTTGTACACGTTTTTGAACTTTCAATTGGTATCAGAGCGGGTACACTTGTTGTGGTTTTATTACCTAAGTGTGATCCTAGACCCCTGTGTTGTGATTGTTGTTTTGGAATATACCATGCTGAATTGTAGCTTAAGTGTTTGTGAAAATGACTCTATGCATATGTCTGAAAGGTGTCTTACTGATGATCTTGTAGAGTTGTTAAAAACTAAGAAACATGCTAGATTATTTGTTCACATGCTGGAATATCTTGAAAATCAGAATCATGTCTTACACAGTAGCATATCTGAATCTAAATCATTGATTAAGAAATATAAAAGAAAGAATAGAATGTTGTGTAAGATGATTGAGAATCTGAAAATGAAAAATCAATCTGAAAGAAGCATGAAAACTGATGATGAGTTTGTGTTTGAAGGTCAAGAATGTCTGTCACATGTGAACCTATTTGAAGGTCAAGGTGTTTAATGCGTGTTTGTGGTATCTTGACAGTGGGTGTTCTCGCCATATGACAGGGGATAAGTCACTGTTTAAGACACTCAAAGAAAAGGTTGGTGACTATGTGACCTTTGGTGATGGAAGTCATGCTCAAGTTCTAGGCAAAGGAACCATTGAGATACCTGGTTTGCCTCTATTGAAAGATGTGCTGTACATAAAAGGGCTGAAGGCAAATTTGCTGAGCATCACTCAAATTTGAGATGATGATTTCCTGGTACAATTCTCTAAGAAGGGATGTTTGATCATCAATGAAGAGGGGATTTAGGTTTTGGAAGGAAATCAGACTACAGATAACTGTTATGGAATAGTTCCCACGACACCCATATCGTGTAGAAGTGCTCGTGTGGATATGTTGGAGCTGTGGCATCACAGATTTAGGCATGCCAACTTCAAACAAGTAGCAAAAGTCTCCAAACTTGAAGCAGTCGAGGGACTTCCTAAATTTGGAAAAGTGAAGAAGACCGTTTGTGGTGCATGTCAAATGGGGAAGCAAACTAAGGCAAGTCATCACAAGGTGAATGTGATAGCCACCTCTCGGTGCTTAGAGTTACTTCATGTTGATCTAATGGGGCCTACCAGAACTGAAAGCCTAGGGGGGAAGAGATACATTATGGTCATTGTGGATGACTACTCAAGATACACTTGGGTTGAATTCCTTAGAGAAAAATCAGAAGCTTGTGAGAGGTTGGAGATTCTGTGCAAGAAACTACAAAACGAAAAAGGGATTCCGATAGCCAAAGTTAGAAGTGATCATGGGAGGGAATTTGAGAATGCAAGATTCGAGTCCTTCTGTGAGAAGAATGGAATTAAAAGAGATTTTTCAGCTCCCAAAACTCCACAACAAAATGGAGTGGTAGAGAGAAAAAATCGTGTGATTCAGGAGATGGCAAGAGTCATGTTGCTTAACAAGCAAATACCTCAAAAATTTTGGGGAGAAGCTGTCAACACCTCGTGTCACATTGGCAATAGGATTTTCTTTCGAGTTGGTACAAAGAAAACTGCCTATGAGATATGGAATGGGAAGAAGCCTAAGGTGAAGTATTTCCGGGTGTTTGGAAGTAAATGCTATATCCTAAATGATCGAGAGAATCTTGGGAAGTTTGATGCGAGAAGTGATGAGGGTATTTTTCTTGGCTACTCTACTACAAGTTGAGCGTATAGAGTGTTTAACAAGAGAACAAAGACTGTGATGGAGTCCATAAATGTCAAGATTGATGATGCCTTACCTAAGGTGGAAATGATTGATGATGTAGAAGGGCCAAGCACCAAAGAGCTCGATGTTGAGGTAGAAGCTTTGGATATAGAAGGTAAAGAACCTATACCAGAAGTAGAATCGACTCCCATCAACCCAAGAATGGAAACGAGATCGATGTCTAGAACATCAAGTCCTCTTACTCCTCCTGAAGTTCATCCTTCTATCTCTCGTAGTGATGAAGTCTCCACTTCAAAAAGGCCATCTTCAAGAGTTATCAAGAATCATCCGGAAAGTAATATCATAGGATCTCTTGATGACGGTCTTCGCCTCAGGAAAGGAAACATTCTGCTAGCCAATCATGTAACATATCACTGTTATCTTGCACAGTTTGAACCAAAAAGGGTTGAAGAGGCTCTTCAAGATGAGAATTGGGTTGAGTCAATGCATGAAGAGCTGAATCAGTTTGTGAGGAATGATGTGTGGGAACTTGCTCCACGGACTGAGAATGTTCATGTTATAGGCACAAAGTGGATTTTTAAAAACAAAACTGATGAAGATGGAGAGATAATTCCAAACAAATCTCGGTTAGTAGCTTAAGGATACACTCAAGTAGAAGGAGTGGATTTTGATGAATCATTCGCTCCGGTGGCAAGACTCGAATCCATTCGAATCCTCATGTCCATTGCGTGCACTTTGAATTTCAAAATTTATCAAATGGATGTAAAGTGCGCATTTCTGAATGGATATCTAAATGAAGAAGTATTTGTTGAGCAACCAAAAGGATTTGAGGATCCTCATTTTCCAGATCATGTATTAAGATTGAAGAAAGCCCTTTATGGCTTAAAACAAGCGCCTAGAGCCTGGTACGATCGTCTTACACATTATCTTCTAGATAGAGGTTTCAAGAGAGGGTATGCCGATCGAACTCTGTTTGTCAAAAATGATGAAGATTATCTCCTTGTGGCACAAGTCTATGTTGATGACATAGTGTTTGGGGCAACTATCGAAGATCGTGCTACTGAATTTTCTGAGGAGATGAAGAAGGAGTTTGAGATGAGTATGGTGGGGGAGCTCACATTCTTCTTGGGTCTTCAAGTCAAACAACAGAAGGAGGGTATATTTGTATCTCAAGAGAAGTATGCCAGAAACTTTGTCAAGAAGTTTGGACTAGACTCCAAAAAACATGTCTCCACTCCCATGAGCTCTTCCACTAAACTGAATGTGGATTCGTCGGGAGTTGAAGTAAGTCCTACATTGTATAGGAGCATCATAGGGAGTTTGCTCTACCTTACAGCCAGTAGACCGGACATTGCTTTCAGTGTGGGCGTTTGTGCCAGGTACCAAGCTAATCCGAAGGAATCTCATCTGATTGCTGCTAAGCGAATCATTCGATATGTGAATGGTACTGCAAACTATGGTCTGTGGTATTCAAAAGACTCAAATGCTTGTCTTGCTGGGTATTCAGATGCTGACTGGGCTGGCAGTGTAGATGATCGGAAAAGCACTTCAGGCGGCTGTTTTTATCTTGGTAACAATCTTGTCTCGTGGATGAGCAAGAAGCAGAATTCAGTGTCTCTATCTACTGCAGAAGCAGAATACATCGCTGCTGGAAGTTGCTGCACTCAGCTTCTTTGGATGAAGAAATTACTTCATGACTATGGAATTCCTCAAGAAACGATGTGTGTCTTCTGTGACAACACCAGTGCCATCAATCTTTCCAAAAATCCTGTCCAGCATTCAAAATCCAAACACATAGAGATACGTTACCATTTCATTCGGGATTTGGTAGAGGAAAGAGTTGTGTGTCTTGAGTTCATACACACCGACAATCAAAAGGCGGATATCTTCACCAAGCCTCTCGATGGTCCACAGTTTGAATCACTCCGTAAGACCATTGGTGTTGGTACAATTCCTTGACTCTCTTGTGTGTTGTGTGCTTCATATATTTATAATATGATAAGTCTGTTTGTGTTGGGGCTCACACCTCTTTGATTAGCTCTTTGTGCAACATGTTTATTGTTTGTTTGTCCATTTGTGAATACTGTTGTTTCTTTTTATGTTTGTTCAATCATTTTCTTCTTTTGTGTCAAAACTCCAAAAATCACATAAAAATTAGAAAATCAGAAAGCTTGATTGACATTGTTGAGTTTTTGTTTCAAAACTTGTTTTGCCTTGTACCTTTGTGCTAATGGCTTTGTGCATTTTCGAGCATTGCTTGTTTCTTTGCACTCATATCTCTGTGGGAGAAATCTTGAAATCTTTGTGATTGTTGTAAATAGATCTTCAAACTTGTCATGAATGATTAGTGAATGGTTTTGTTGATCTTGAGACATGCATAGACTTGTGTCTATATATCTTCCCACTCTTTATTTTTGTTTTGCTAAAGAGCTCACCAAATGTAAATCTCCAAATGAAAAGAGATATTGAGCTGCAAAAGCCTGTCACACATTCTAGTATTTGACTAGGAAAAAGGGTAAGCGACCTTTTATTAAAGTGAATGTTTATTCGAAAAGGCCAAAGGCCTGTTCTTTAAAGTGAAATGTCATATATCACTCTCACAATGAGAGACGACTGCCTCAAAGGATCAAAAAGATCAAATGTTATGATTGAAAGTGGAGTCAAATGATAAGCTCCAAGTTATGTTATCAAGTTGCGTGGGAGGTCATATATACATATTTCTATAATTGAGATGGGTCACATGATCTAGTGCTAATTGTGTATGCCTTGGTTGAATTGATCATTGAAGCTTCACATTAGACGAAGGACTATCTCATTGTTGATATCCACACACAACACACAAGTTTATGTTCAATAAATGCCATATTCATTTGTATGATTGTACTTGATGAAATGTGTTTTCACATGCTCAATCTTTGTTAATTCAAGCACAAAAAGATTTTTGAGTGTTTTAGGTATTTTTGGAAAGTCTTTTGTTTGAAAAATCTGAAAATTTCAAAAATCCAATTTTGCCCTGTTTTGGCGGCTCAGTCGCGGGTATGTCAAGTCGCGAGCCTCAGTCGCATCTTCGCTGGTCATTTTTGGCGACTTGTTCGTGAGTGGAAGGTCCAGTCGCGAGGTTCACTCAGAGATTTTCGCGGCTCAGCTCGCGACTCACTCGAGGGTAGACCTTCCAGTCGCGAAAAACACTTAGAAAAAATTTTCAAATTTTTTTCCTTGAGTGTTTTGGCGGCTTGATCTGGCGACTCGTTTCAGTCGCGAAAATTGCGTGTTTTGGACATACAGGGGCAGTTTTTAAACTTTTTGTTTTTCCCTCGATCTTTTTGTGACTATTCATTGTCTTTCTCATCTGCTCTTACCCATTCACACCGTGCCTCCATTTTCGATCTCCATTATTTGCCTCTTTTCAGCTCAAAATCGTCGACTAACAGGTATGGTTTTTTTGTCTTGAACTCTATTTTACTTGTTGTTATGGTTTTCCCTCTGGATTATTCACATTTGATTGTGATTTTGTGATGGGTTTTTAGCTCAACTATTACTCTTTGTCCATGCTTAGCTTATGGAAGCTTGTGTTTCTGTTTTTGAGCTAGTTTATTTTGGTGGTTGTGTTCTTCATCATGTGCTTAGCTAGGGTTAGCTATTTTTGTCTGATCTGCTGTTGATGTCGTGTTTCACTATGATCCTGTGTGGTATCCTGTTGATGTGTTGTTGAATGTGGGTCCTTTTTCAGCTGATTATGTGGTTCTATTTGGACTCTCTCTACTGTGTAGTTCAATTTGGGCCATTTGTGTCCCTCATTGCTATTTTCTGACCATTTTCATCCAGCTATTAGGGTTTCTTCATTGTCCCTAAATTTCCACTAACCCACTGCTAATATAGTCTGTTGGATTGTGTTCTATCATTTCCCTTGTTCATAATGCAGACTGGTCATGTCACCATTCAAGAAAGCTGTTGTGAAAGGAGGAAGTTCCAAAGGGAAGGAACCAGTAATTGATGTTGATGATTACCCACCTCAACCAAAAGGGACTCGCTCTTCATCAAAGAGATTCGATCCTAACAAGTTCAGATCATATGCAGCCTATCAGACTTATGAGAATTTCTTTCTACATGCCAAACCATTACTAGAAAGAGCTTTGGATCAGTCCTCACTTCATGACACTGACATTCCGAAATGGTTTGCTCACAAGGATTGGAATTACCTTCTCTCTGATCCGGATGACGCGTATGAAGAGTTGGTAAAAGAATTTTATGCTAACGCAATTGTGGAAGGAGATGAACTTAAGTGCTGGGTTCGGAAAAAGAGCTTTTCTGTCTCTCCTACATATCTGGCAGAAATTCTTCACATCAACAGACCCATTTTCCGACATTCACCGGTTTATGATGATCTCTGTCCTGATGAGGAGCTTCTCAAAGAAAGTCTTGGTCAAGACTTGGAGTTCTCACCCAATGGCAAATCCATCAGTGTTTCCTCTCTTTCTCCAAAACTGAGAGTACTTACAATTGTGATGTTTCACAATTTGTACCCTTTATCAAGCACTGGGTATATGAACCTCGGACGTGCTTTGTTTCTTCATGATTTAATCTCTGATGTGGAAATAGACATCTGTGCTCATATCTTTCATGTTCTGCGCAAAACGGTTCTTCGAACTGAGTCTCGGATATGCGTTCCTTTCTGCAGTCTCATTTCACGGATCTTGAAGCTCAAGGGAATTTATCCAACGGCTGATGAATCTCCTATCTCCAAACCAAGTCCAATCAACATGCGTACATTCAATGCAAGCATTGGACATAGTCGGAAGAGAGCCAAACCAGAAAATTCTGCATCTCACAGTGACTCTCAGTTTAGCATTGTATCCTCTGTCCACGAGTTGAATACAAAGATGTCTGGACTCACAGCTTCTCTACACCATCAAAGCACTCGATGGGATATGAAGTTTACTTCTTTTCAAACTCAATTGGATCAAATTCAGAGAAAGCTGGAAGAGGATGACTAGCCTATTCCATGACAAAAAGGGGGAGTGATAGGCATGATCAGAGAGGGAGGATATTACCTAAGGGGGAGTGTCATTACCTAAGGGGGAGTGTCTTTACATTCTTCTTCAGTTTCAATTTTCTCTGTCATTACCTAAGGGGGAGTGTCTTTACATTCTTCTTCAGTTTCTATTTTCTCTTTAAGTTGATATATTGTGTTTTGTAAACTGTTATTCAGGATGTTTTTGTGTTTGTACCCATGTGCTTTTGTAAGCTTTTAGGGTTAATGTTGTATGCATAGTTTGTAGGCTTTATGGTATGTACCTTGCTTAATGCAGCCTTTATGCTATGTTGAAATCAGTACTTTAATCTAAATGTTCTGCATTTTGGTTTATGTACTGTCACTCTTATGCCCTTGTAGGATTGTTCCTAGATGCATATGCCTTGTGTGTTATGCATTGGTTGAGTGTTGAGCATACAAGTGTCTTGCCTTGTGCTTGTTAACTTGTATGTCCTTGTGTTCATTCCAAGTGTGAATGAGCACTGTGATCACTACCTTGTGGTGTTCACTTGGTTGATCAAGCCATGGTTTGTTTATTAACTCCATCTTTGCTTGATCATATATTGCCTGTTTCATATGCATTTATAATTTTCTGCTCACAATGATCACGGTGTATTGTTGTGTTTCAGGAGTATTGTGTTCATATGATTCAAGTGCTTCACAGCTTCTAGAGTTAGGTGTGAGTGAGTTTTGTTCAACTGTTCCCAACTCATATGTTAGGTCTAGAGTCTGTTTTAGGGTTTTGTCACGGAATAGCCAAAGGGGGAGATTGTAAGGTTAAATTTATTCAACCATCTAATTGGCTTTATTCCGTGCCAAATTTGCTTGTAATTCAGCATTTAGTAACCCTGTATTTAGGTGGGTTTGTTGTAAGGGTAGTGAGTGAGATAGAGTGAAGATTGCTCAAGAGTGTGCAAGAAAACAGAGACTCGCGGCTGGGACTCGCGGGTGACTCGCGGCTGCAAGCCGCCAGAAGCAGCACACATGCCAAGCATGTTGGAAGATGAACAGTCATGCTAGCTGGAGCACTACAGGACAAAACAGGACAACTGGCCATATGGTTAACTCGTAACTGGATCTCGCGACTTAGTCAAGCCGCGAGGTCAAGCCACGAGCCACCCCTGTTTTTGTAAAACCTGACGTTTCACATTCCTCTCCCACTCCAGTATAAATACCCCTTTTACCCACGATTGAAAGAGAGCTTCCAGAGAGAATTTTGAAAGAGAAACCCTAAAGAAAAACAAGATTGTTTCACCCACAATCTATACCTTAGAGTCTCTTCAAATTCCCCTACTCTCTTCCTCTCCATTGTCAAATCCTTGAGAGGCATTATACCAAACCTGGTTCTCACCATCATCATCACTGTGAGACAGTTGTTTGGATTTCTGGGAAGCAGTTAGGAAGGAACCAATCTTCATTGGTTGATGCTACGGTCTAGTAGCGGAATCCGGGAAGCTAGAAATGAAAAAGGTTCGGCGCAACCTCGATGGAGCAAGAAGCTTGGAGGGCTTAGGTGCACTGGGTAGATTAGGCTTGGAGGGTCTATTGCTGTCATTGTATCCCAACTGTATTTTCTAGTGGATTGTTTACCGCTTGGAGGGCGGCGGAGAGGTTTTTCGCCGAGGACTTCGGTTTCCTCTTCGATAACACATCGCGTGTTGTCTTTGTGTTTGCATCTTCCTTCCTCTCTATCTTTGCCTTTTTATTATCTGCTGTGGTTTTATTTTGTTATGGCTTAGATAGTCTTTAACCAATTTCGTATTATAGCATGTGTTAAGTTTCCGCACACTAATTGTTTGACGTATTGCTTGTATTGGTTAAGTTGTAATTTGGGGGTCTAAACGTTCAAAGGTGTTTTGTACACGTTTTTGAACTTTCACATCTCAATAATAATGTCCCATTAGTTCATTTATAAATAGTCTCATATAATTAAAATTTTTAATTATTTGTAACATGCCAATAAATTGGATTATAGTGCACAAACCCTAACAAATTGGTGGTAACTGGAACTTTTTATTTAGATAGTAAAAAGAAAAACTGTCATTTCTTATTGATAAAAATTTTTGGCATGCCTGATATATTGTAAAATGCCAAGACCAACATTACAACTAAGAAACCCGTCGATACCCATAATTGAATATAATACTGTCATACTTCAAATAGGAAATGTCCGCCCTCTTAAGTTCATTGAACACCAATCGAGAAAGAAGAGGGATAATGAAAGCTAACAATCACAAGAATATATATGGTAAATGAAATCACGGATATATAAATTCACTGCTAATTCAACATGGTGGCATGATTGGTGGTGGAGGTAGCAATTGGGCTTCTGGGTTAGATCCATTTTTGACAATGAATGTCATGCCCATGCCCCAATTTTGGTGACGTTCTATATGGCAGTGCATGTACCACACTCCTATAATAAAATGAAACTGATGTCAGCTAATTGATAGCTAACATTTGAATAAAAATTATTTCTCTCAGTTTTTATATTCTACTTTATATATAAACTATTATAGTATGTTAAGTGGACATCAAATTTTTTTTTTTTTTTTTTTATTTTAAATTTTGGTTATTTTATAAGGAAAGAAAAAAGACATGATAGGGTGTAATTAATAAAGTATAAAGTGGAACACAATGAATGAGATATTAGATTATTGTTCCAAACAACGATAACAATAACATCTATAATTTGTTTGATTTTTTTTTTTTTAAAGTTTCAGTCATTTTATATGGAAAGAAAAAAGAGATATGGTAGACTTGTGATTTGTAGGATATAAAATGGAATACAATGAGTGAGACATAAGATTTTTACTCTTAACAACGGCAACAACAAGAACATCAATAATTTGCAATTTACCTGGGTTGTCTGCTTTGAATCTTATGGTAGCCCAGCCATTCTTAGGGACAGCAATAGTATTCTGAAGAGGAGGATCAACAAGATTATATCGCAATGCGTCCTTGTCTTTGTCAAAATTCCCAAATCCCCAACCAACTACGTGAAAACTATATCCATGTATGTGCATGAAAATGCTCTGTCCCTGCAGACAAGTTCGTTCCTTGCAAAACAAGCTCCACAGTTGAGTTACATAACTTTCACTTCTGTGCGACTGTGCCCCTTTTTGGTGTCTCTAGAGCCGATGGGAGATCCTCTGCGGTAAAATTAAATATAAAAGGTGGAAAACTTGGAAATTGGTCTCCATAGATGCCACTAATATGATTATAGTATGCTTGTAAAATGTCAATGGATGGCAACACAAAGCTTATGTTGTTCACGCTTGCGGCAAGGTGACTCCCATTAGGGCCTTGACATGAATTAGGACTGCATGGAAATGTGTTTACAGAGACTGTAAGCAATAGTTGAGTGCTTATGTTTAAGGGCACATGAACAGGATGATTATCATCAGCTAAACTTCTAAGGCTACCAGTGCAGTTAGCTGATGCATTTGTGTCATTGTAGGAAGGAAGATTAGGTAATTGAGGTCTTGAAGATTCATTGTAGTTTTGGTTGTAGTGTACAATAGCAGTGGTGGTGGCAATATCGTAGGTTATTCTATTTGCACTGGAATATACTTTAGCAGCCACGTAATAGTCACCTAGTGCTTGGTTTGCTTCGAGCAAGACATCGATCGTTTGTCCAGGTGATATTGCAAATCTGTTCCCACAACTACGATGTTGTGTTTTGCAATGGCAAAGAAGAGAATATCTTGAACAGCAGCATTGATTATGCGGAGTAGATAGGTCTTTTTGTGAAAGCAAGCACAAACAACCAGAGGAAACAGACTTTGAAAATAGAGGAAGAAGAAGATAACGGCTAGTTTTAATAACGGCTAGTTACTGATACGATACCGTTTCACTTAGACAAAACGGTGTCACTTGGTTTAATGAGAAACGTGGTCGTTTTGGTGCTGTGTCTTCTTCTTCAGTCATCGTTCCAGAATGGCTGTCTCTACAAAGGGACTGAATCTCCAACTATAGCATCTAAGTGAGCAGTTGAGCCACAACTGCCTTCCAACTGTCACTCCTAGTTTCACGAAGCATAATGTGGAATATGGTTGTCAGTCTGTTATACCAGTTTAGCCTCTAGAAGTTTCTTAGTGTAGAGTGATTATGCTATATATATGAGATGTGGGTTAATGTATAGTCTATGAAGCACGGGTGCGTTTTAGGACTCGGGTGCGGGTGCGGGTACGGGTGCGGGACTCGGCAATTTTTGAAAAAGGTGGGTGCGGGTGCGGCGGGACTCGGCGATTAAAAAATTATTAAAAATATTTTTTAATATATTACTAAGCATGCTTTTTTATATAATAATAATAATAATAATAATAATAATAATAGAAAACTCATATTATAATAATAATAATAATAATAATAATAATAGTATAGAAATAATAAGAATAAAATAAATAGATAATAATAAGTTTAAAAAAAAAAAAAACAAAAAAGGTTGGAGGCTCTCACGTGTAGCTTTCCATTAAAAAAGAAAAAGAAAAAAAAAAAAAGAGAGAGGATGTGGCTCTCACGTTTGGTCAGAGAGGGACAAAAACCAAAGAAAAGTTTTTGTACTTGTCAAAAAGAGAAACAGTAGTTACGTTACAGAAGACTTCCAGAGAAAAAAAGAAAAAGAAAAAACAGAGAACAACTCAGAAGATAATGCAAAGAAGAACACGAAGAAGCAAATCAGTCCACCGGCAACAGTAGCGTAAGAATATCCAGTCCAGTCCAGAAGGTTTTCTTTTTTTTTTTTTTTTTTTTTTTTCCCCTACCGGCCGATTTCCTTTTTCCGGCCGATATTCTGCCGATACAATCCGATTCGGCCCGAATCGGCGCGAATCCGTCCGGTTCGGCGCGAATCGGCGTGCGTGGGAGCCGAATCGGCGCGAGTCGGCGCCGATTTGAGCCGCGTCGGCGCGAGTCGGGAAATCCACGTGGCACGACGCGGCACGGACGCGCGGTCTGCGGCGTCCCTCCCGCGTCGGCGTGTCCCGCCGCGTCGGACGCGGGTGCGCTGGGTTCGGAGCCGCGTCCGTGCATCCCAGTGTATAGTTAAGCTTGTCATATTGAATGCACAGAAGTATTTTTACAGAAAATTCTCTCTCTCTTACATTGTTCTGTTGTTATTTCCGCCATTTTTGTACAATTTGCAAGCTTCAATTTTCTTTCACTTTCCATAGTCAACCAGTAATTTGAAAGTTTCATAATAAAAATCCTCACTTTATGCTCTACCAACTAATCATCTCTTCCTATTAAAAAAAAAAAAACTAATCAACTTTAGCATATGTCATGGAGGTTTAAGTGATTGTGTGGTGCATTATGTGTGTGGTTGAACCCCCTCTTCCCTCCCACTATTTACATTTAAAAACAAATAATAGTATGCCATAGTGCATTTGTCTTTTTTTTTTTTTTTTTTTTTTTTAAATTTTTTATAACTTTGACTATATATATAAAAGGATGGATGAGAAGTTGTAATTGTGGAGTATAAAATGAAACACCATTGTAGATAGGATCCTCTTTATTTAGATCAAATATAATAAATTTAAAAGCGTATTTAGTAGAATGTTATTTAAAATTTTAAATTACATGATATTCTGTATATTTTTAGATCCAATAAATAATTTAAGGTGAAGTGAAAATGATTGTGTTTCTATTATGGTAGTTCACCATAGAGACATGCATGGATCTAGAGGAAAATGGGCTTTTGCCCTTATTTTTTAAAATATTTAGCACAATGTCCCTATTTTGAAACTATTAAGCACCGTGTCCCTATTTTGAAACTCGATTTTTTTTAAAAACTGAATTTCAATGTAACTCGATTTTATGATTATTGATTTTATGAGAGAAAGACCTATATCTTCTTTTGCTTCCCGTGGTGGCAGTGAGTGTTCTTCTGCCTCTTTTTTGTTCTTGAGAAAATAATATCCTTGGTTCTGTGAGCTATGGCTGAAGGAGAAGAATCGCTGGGTTCTGGTGATGCTGATTTTGTTGGGGTGGTTGTACCAAGAAGTGAGGCTGTGGCTGGGGGTGTGGCTAAGGCAGTTGTTGGGGGTGTTGATGCGGAGGTTAGGCTAGGAGAGGCCTTGTTGCCACTACAAGACCCATGGTATTGTTCAACTTCTCTGTTTCCAGCAATTGGGGCTCTTGAGGTTAGCCCACCTAGTGTGCCAAAGAAGTGGATTTTGAAGGTTGAAGCCCCCAGTCATGAGACAGCATGGGTCTCAGCCGCTTTTGGTATAACAGACCTGCGGTTCCAACAGAAAGAGCTTCTACTAGCCCCTATTCAATTTTTGTGTCCTTATGGCACAACCATGGGTTGCTTCGATTGGGTGGAGCAAGAGGTTGCCGATGAAGGTTTCTGTTAGATCTTAAGGGATGCCAAGATTTTTGAAGCTATGGCTTTGTACCGTGAATGGAACATGTACAGAGAAGTGAGAGCACTTTGCTTTCTGGTATGCCACTTGAATCCTGATACCCATACTTTCTTTTCTCCTTAGGGTGAGACTACGGTCACCCTTAAAGATGTGGAAATGATTTGCTTGTTGCCTAGCATGGGAGATGTGAATCCGTTAGAGCTAGGGCTATCTAATGAGGAGTTTGTGATTGCCGGGAAGCTGTTGGAGACTTTTGGAGGTACCTTTGCATCTTGGGGAGGTAATAGAGCCAGGTTCTCCTTTTGGATTTCTGAGTTTAGAGAATCTGAGGATGTTGATACAAGAAGGGTTGCATTTTTAGCTTTGTGGATGAGCAAGTGTGTGTTCAACTCTGACCCAGTTTAGTTCATGAAACCTTTCACTTTTCCTTTAGCTGTAGTATTATGCAAAGGTGTGTCCTTGGCTTTAGGTACTTTGTGTTTAGGCACTCTTTATTCTGAGCTTGATAGGTTACGTAGTGATGAGCTTGAAGGATCACCATACCACATTATTAAGTCTAGTATTAATGTAGTATTGTTGCAAACCTTCATATGGAAGCATTCGAAAGATTATGTTGATGTTGGTAAAGATGTTGGTGATGTGAAGGCGACCAATTGGGTGGTCAGAGTTGCTAGTCCTAATGGTGAGCTCCAATTCCTTGGCTTTGAAGATGGCCTTCCTTTGCTCATGAAATGGATGGGGTTGAAGGTTTGGAATCTCCCTTCAATCACATTGCTAGATGATGGGGCTCACTTTGCTTGGAAGCCCTATTCTTATGTTGCTGCTGGGTTTTGCTACCCAATCCCTTTTCCAAATGCCAGACCTGGATCTCAAGACTTTGGGCTGAATGATCATGAGAAGATTCCTAATTTTTTACTTATCACATCCCCTTCATACATTCCATATCCAAGTGGTGCCGGGTTTGATTTAACACAATATAATCCCCATAGAGTTTTGAGACAATTTGGATTTGATCAAGATGTTCCGGACATTAATGCCGATGTCCCTTGAGTGATGCAATGAGACCATCGGTTCATGATACAACAATAGAGTATTGGGCTAGCAAGGTAGAGAGAGTCTTGGTTCCAAGTAGACACCGTGAGGGGTATGCTACCACAAACATGAAGTTATATTAGAGAAAGGTGATAAGCACCTTTGTTGATTATGTGAGTAGTCGGGAGGTTGAGGAAGTAGTGATAAGTCCTCCTTCGAGGGAGCTTTCTGCCAATAAATACAAAAGCAGCTTCGGCGTGGGCTACTAGGCAGAATTTGGGATTTGCTGAGTGCCAGGCTGACCTTAATGGCTGGGTGGTTTATGGGGGCGATGTTCCCATAGAATGGATTGAGAAAAATGTCATAACAAGAGCCCCCAAGTTTAATCCAGCCACTGGTGCACCTAAGAGATCTCATGGCAAATCACCCTCCTTCGAAGACAAGCCCAAAAAAGTGAGACGAAAGAGAGCAAGTGTTGAGAAGCTCAAGGTTGGCAGTCCCAAGCCCCCAGCTATTGCCCAATCTAGTTCTGGTGTAGCTCCAGCCACTAAGTCCAGTGTCCCAGCTGTTGCATCTGATAGTTCATCCTTATTGTTGAAACAATATAGACGGAAGACTAGTGCTGGCAGAATAAAGGTTCTTGAATCTTCAGAAGAGGTATTCTCATAAAGCCCTTATCTTCTTACATCCTTTCTATCTTTTTTCTTTTCTTCTTTGCCTTCATTTTTGGTGCTAACCATATGTTCTCATGGCTGCGACAGTCTGGTGCTAGTGAAGGGACACAATCAGAGGGGTATGATCTTGAGTATGCAGCTGCTGACTTCGGTAAACTACTGTTCCTCGATTCGGTTTCTTCTCGCATTTCCTCTCCTGACGTCCTTTGTTCTCTAGGTCCAACTGATGAAGATATAGAAATGGCTAGCGAGAGTCCTGTTACTAATGTTACTGCTGGAGAGACTACTGCTAAGATGCTTGGTCAAGGATATGCTAGTGAGGATCATGAGGTCACTGTTTCTGGAGAAGCTGTTGCTAGCAAGGGTCCCGATGTCACTGTCATTGCTGGAGAAGCTGTTGCTGGTGTGCCCAGCCAAGGACATATTGTTTCTCTGACCGTTCATGATGTACATCATAGCAAAGAACCTCCAGGTATGATGACTTCGAGTTGTTTATATTCAATAAAGCAAGTTTCTTGTTCAATAATACTTGGCTGCATGAATGCTTTTTGTTACTGCTGGGGACATGATCATGCCTCTTTTAATAGAGCTATAGGTTGAGTCTTCTGGTGCTGCCATCAAGGGAATGAGCCTTGAAGAATTCTTGGAGAAATTTATAGAAGATGAAGAGAATGAGAAAGTGGCAGCTGACTTTTATCCCCTTTCAAGTGATATTGTCATGTTCTAGCGGTTTGAAATTCCTACAAAAGGTCAGCCTCTGTTGGCAGAAATTGTAAGGAAACACCCGCACTTCATGACTAGATGCAAGTTAGGTGCTTCATTGAGGAAATCTGGACTTCAATTGCTCGTTGCAGTACTGCTAGATATGCAACGTACAAAGCTTGAGAGTTCAAACTTGAAGAAAGCACTTGAGTGGAAGAATGCTCTTAAGGATTTGTTGTTCATGAAGTTTGGAGTCCAATTCATCCTTGATAAGATTTGGGCTGCTGCCGAGGCTTGTATTGCTTAAGATGATGAGCTCACAGTAAAGATAGCTAATCTGAGAAAGAAATTACAGCAATGAGAGTTGAGCTTTCACTTTTGTTAAGTCAGAGGGATGAAATAATGCGGTCCTCGTCAACTAGAGGTGCTTCTTCCTCAGCGGAAACCTTTGGCGATGGCTTATTTTACTAGCATTTTTATCATTATTAGTAGCTTGGTATTTTGGATAGTTTGTTTTTACATTATGATGTAATGAAACATGTTATGTATTTTGGGTTTATTTAGCTATGTAGGCTGTGTTTTGTGCAGAGGTGCACTAGCCATATGAACCTTATGTGGTAGTTTGATATTTCCCTAGATGTGCAAGCTGTGTCTTCTTTATGCACAAATACATGAATTTATTTTGTGAAAAATACTTTATTTATCTAAGAATAATATGTTAAAGCTAAAATATAGTCATGGAAATCAAATACATAATTTTGAAAATATTTATTGTGCTTATGACTATTTTGGTTCAGAATTCCTAGCTGTTAGGGTTGTAACCTTATTCACAGTTTAGAGTAAGCATATTTATGTATGAAAAATAATATTAGAGTACTGTGAATATAGGAAATTCATATTTAAGGCAAAAGGCAATGCTTAATTCTTATTTGCATAGTAGTAGTTTAAGATTATACAAAAGGGAGTTACTTGGTATATATATACTTGAAAGTTGAGTTAAGCATAATACAACTTAAGCCATTTTCCATTGATAGGTTCCATGAGACTTTCACCTTCTGCTGTAGCTAGACGATAATAACCGCTGTCATTGGCTTCCTTTATAAGATAGGGCCCCTCCCAACTTGGGGTAAACTTAGAGGGTGCTGAGAGATTCCTCCTAATATGATCTACTGCCTTTAAAACCATTTATCCATTGACAAAAACCCTGGATTTCATGGCCTTGTTGTAAGCATTGGCCATCTGCTGTTGATACCATTGGGTACGGTTATAGGCAAGGTTTCATGTCTCCTCCAAGGTTTCAAGGCCTGTAGTTCTAATTTTTGCACAAGTGGTAGCATCCATATCTATTTCTTATCCATGAACAACCCTTGGAGTGGGAACCAATAGCTCAACTAGAGGTATAGCCTCGGTACCATATACAGGAGAGAATGGTGATAGTCTGGTGGCTATTTTGCTTAAGCTTCGGCATGCCCACAGAGTTTCTAGCAAGTGTTTTGTCTAGCCACCCTCATATTCATGCACCATCTTGCTGAGAATTCTTAATAGCACTCGGTTGGTAGCTTCTGCTTGACCATTGCCTTGTGGATAGTAGGGAGTGAACTTGCTTGATGTGGGCGATAGTTAAGCAATTTTCAGATATCTTTGTTGACAAAAGGAGTTCGAAAGGCTGTTTTGGCTATGTCTTTGGATGACATTCTAATATGATTATAACCGCTGAAGCCATCCATGAATGAAAACATAGCATGCCCACCATCTAAATCAATGAGCATATCCATGTTTGGAAGTGGAAATTCATCTTTGGGACATGCTTTATTAAGGTTCCAGAAGTTGATGCAACATCGTATTTTTCCGTTCTTTTTCTTGACCGGTTTAATGTTTGAAAGCCACTTTGGGTGCATGATAGGCTTGATGAACCTAGTTGTGAGGAGTTTTTGAACTTCTTGAATAATCTAAGCTTCAACATTAGCATGGAAGGTCCGCATGGGTTATACTACTGGCCTTGCCCCTGATTCCAAGTTAAGAGCATGTGCTATTAGGTTAGGATCCAAACTAGGCATCTTATGGTACTTCTAAGCAAAGACATCCATGTACTCCTTTAATAGTGAAATGAGTTGAGCCTTTTCCAGCAGTGGCAAAGTTGCATTAATTGAAGTTGGTCACTAGATACTATGATCATCACTGAGATTAATGGTCTCCAGCTCCACATCAGGTGAAAAATCGGTTATCGTTGGAGGCTCTTCAGATAGTTCTGCTAGGCTGTTGGGCAGATCTTCTTCTACCTCTAGGGTTTCTATTTCTTGAGTGTAACAGCATGTTAGTGTAGTGCTTGCATACCGTCATAAATGATACCCCAAACGACCATCTGGCAGCTGGATCTATACATATCGTGGCTATGAGACACCGCTGGGGGTTTCCCCACGTTCTCTTTTCTTTTTCCTTTGATCAAGGAAAGACCTCATGTCAATTTCTGGATTATACTCAATGTCTTGCTAGCTAGGTAAAGGGATCCCAACAGGCCTTGAGGTAGAATCTTCCCCACTTGGGGTGAGCTTATCATAGAAAGTAGCCTCAAAGTAGTGTGCCTCGGATAGATCAAATGGTATAGGATTAGCAGGGATGCGTATAGGCTTACCATTGAATCTTCTCTTGACACATTGGTGGTAAGTAGATGGCACAAACTTGTGTTTATGGAGCCATGGCCTTCCAAGTAGAGCATGATAAGAAATGGGTGAGTTGATAACATGAAATCTAGTGAGGGCAACAATGGGCCCCACTTTAAGAACTAATTGTATACTCCCAATAGCGCATTCATGAATTCCTGCAAAACCAAAAACCTCAATAGGAGCCCCAATGATTCTGCTGAGTGGGATCCTAGCTGCTTTGAGTGTGCTGGTTGGAATAAGACTAAGCGATGCACCAATGTCGACTAGTGCCCTTCTTATGTGAACATCATTAATTTGAGTAGCAATATATAATGGTTTACTATGATCAGGGTGTTGTACCTCCATATCCTCGTCGGTGAAGGTAATGACATTAGTAGTTTTTAGGAAGGCATGGCTGGCATGAGCTTCAGCTATGAGGCAGTGTGTTCCAAAGCTGGAAATGATGGATACAAGAGCTTTGGTAGTTGTTCTCCTTAACTCCTTTTTGAGCCCCCAACTGATTGAACAAAGTTCGGAAGGTAGGGCTTCTTTGAAGAGCATAGATAGCTGTTGGGGGCATACCTATACCACTGGCCATTTTATCCCCATCAGCCCCACTATGAAAGAGTACAGCTGCTGTGGCTTTCCCTCTGTGATGCTAAGGCAGTGGGTTCTGTTGGAAATTTTGCTCACGAGTGAGGTTCAAAGTGCCATATGAAATTTTCTTATGAAATGTTCCCCGGACTGCTTTACAATTTCTAGTTCCATGACCCACATATCAATGATACCAACAATAAAAGGGCTTTCGCATATCTTCAGGGGTAGGCTCTCGGCTAGGCTTAAAGGGTCTAAGCACTCCATTAGCCATCCATTTGTTGATGACAGAATTCATTTCTTCATCGGTGGATGGAATGGGAGGATACTCTTCCTCTTCTTCCCTTTTTCGCTTCTCCCCAACTATTAGTTCACTAGTGGAAACTGTAAAAGCTTGAGGAGCATTTTTCTTTTCTGACTTGGGCTTTTCAGCTGTGGGAGGCTTGACTAATACGGTTGTCTTACGGGCTTTCTAGAGTAGTTGGGCAAACTGAATAATGTCAAGATTCTCCAAATGGGCTTGATACTCATGGGACATGTTGTCAATGCAAATCTCAACCAGCTCTTGCTCTTTGAACTGCCCATAACAATCGAGGGCAACATCTCTGAACCACCGAATGAAGTTAAGGAGTCATTCAGAGGACTTTTGCTTGGTGTTGTGAAGAGTGAGAATGGTAACTTTTTCCTCCCCATGAAAATACTTTGAGCATAAACCATGTGATCCCATGTGGCAATGGAACCTGGCTGGAGAGTGGAATATCATGTGTAAGCACGATCGCTAAGAGATTTTGAAAATTCCCTTAGACAAAGATCACCATTTCCAGCAAAAGGACCCATGGAATCAAGAAACTTGTTGACATGCTCAATTGCATTGCCTTTCCTCCCATCATAAATAGTGAAGGTGAGAGTCTCATATTTCTCTGGATATGACTTGCTTAGTAACTCAGCTGGGTATGGTGGCCTACGAACAAAGTGCCTTGGTTCCTTTGGTTGACTAGCCCTTTCCCTTTCTAGCAAAGCAGTGAGATCAGATAATGTAACTGTTAGGTTCTAAGGATTAGGAACTAATGTATTAGAACTCTAATTTGTATTGTTGGCAAACCATGATCAAAACATGTTTTAGTCTTGTTTAGACTTGCTCAAAATGTATGTATTTTATGTAAAGATGGAATCGAGTTAATGCAAAATTTACTGTACAATTCTGTCTGGCTTAATCGATCGAGAATTAGACTCGATCGATCGAAACTCGGGCAGAATGTTTTTCTGCAGAATTCTTCCAACTCAGCCCAAGCCCATTTGATGTGTAGGGTTTTATGTTTTGTCTTGAGTATAAAAGGGAAAACCCTAACCACGTTTTTGGTTGTCCATTATGCTGTGTGTGTGAATCTTTTGTGAGATCAAGAGCTGGTTGCCTTCACACATACTTAGGGTTTCCAATATTCAAGACTATGTCAAGAACTTGGTGATCGATTCAGTTGTTGCATTAAAGAGTTTAAAGAAACACAAGCGGGTGTCCTTGTATTTGCTGGAGAATCCAAGAAAGAAGGAGTCCGTGATCTCAAAGTTTGCACATGGTCGTGTCAGTAAGTTTCTACTGGTGGATAGCAATAGGATGTTAGTGGTCTAAGTCCTATTGTAAAACTTTGATTCTTTCATAGTGGATTCAGGTTTACTATGAGGATAGCTAGGTTAAATCCTCCCCAGGTTTTTACCGGTTTGGTTTCCTGAGTCATCATATCTTTGTGTTCTTTATATTCCGCACTTTACATTGATATGATTATATGATTGTGTTAACCTAAATCTGAAATTTGGACTAAGTAATCACTTGGTTAATTTATTAGGTTAATTCAGTTGTGTTTTAAGGGGTCTAAAAACAAACAAGTGGTATCAGAGCAGGTTGCTCTCTTGTTGTAGATCTTTTGATCTCTGAGCTGATCCTTGACCCCTGTTGTCATGGAACACGAACACTCTCTTGTTATTCCACCTCACTTTAATGGGAATAATTATGCTTATTGGAAAGTAAGGATGAAAGCTTTTCTAAAATCTATTGATGAGAGAGTCTAGAACTCCGTTGAATACGGATGGGAGAAGCCCACTACTCTTGTTAGTGAGTGGCAAACTTCTCAAAAAGAAGCAGCCGCGTTCAATAGCAAAGCTATAAATGCTATCTTTAACGCTGTTTCTATGGAGGAATTTAAGAGAATTTCTAATGTTGAGGTTGCTCATGCTGCTTGGAATATCCTCCAAACTGTGCATGAAAGCACAAAGGCTGTTAAAATTAATAAGTTGCAGCAATTAACTTCTAAATTTGAAAGCATTAGGATGTCTAATGATGAATCTTTTGATGAATTCTATGCTAAACTTAATGATATTGTTAATTTTGCATATAATTTGGGTGATATCTATGATCAACCTAAAATTGTTAGGAAGATTATTAGATCTTTAACTGAAGATTTTAGACCCAAAGTGACTGCCATCACTGAGAGCAAGGATGTGGACTCCATCCCTGTTGATGAACTTGTAGGATCTCTTCAATCCTATGAGTTGGACCTACCTAAGACTAGCAAATCTAAATCAATGGCTCTCAAGTCCGTTGATGATGTTGAGGTGAGTGGATTTGATGATGATCTCTCTGCGACTGAAATTGCTTACCTTGCCAAGAACTTTAGAAATTTTCTTAAGAACAACAACAGAAGGGTAAGAGGCAATAACACTGCTGAACCTAGAAATTTTAAGAGGAATGATCCCACTAAGGTTAATAACACTGAAAAACCTAAAGAAAAAGTAGGTCAACCTTCTAATAATTCAATGGGTCTTCAATGTTTTGGGTCAAGGGTATGGTCATATGAAATTTGAATGTCCTACATACTTGAGGGCTAAGGGTAAGACTATGGCTGTAACCCTTAGTAATGATGAAGTTTCTGATGATGAATCTGGTTGTGATGAGGATGGAAACTTCATTACTTTCACTGCTACTGCTATAGTCAATGAAAGCTTGTCTGTTGAAGAGAACCCTTCTAATAGGGAACTCTTTGTTAGGAAATATGTGTGTCACATGTTAAGAACATATGTCATGATTTTATGTAATTGGCTTATCCTTTGACAAAACGCACTTTACTTGTATTTGGGTAGATTTAGGATGTGTTTAAATACTTCAAGAAACCTTGTTTCAAGATCAAGTGTTGAAACCTTCAAGTCTGTCCAAGAAAACAAGCTAATAGTGCAAATTCATTAAAACTCGACAGCTGGCTCGACAGCTACATCTATCGAGCTTAAGGAAGTTGTTCAAAACCCGGTGTGCTCAACATCTGCTCGACACTTCCTATCTGTCAAGGTTTAAGAATTTCAGAATTCTAATATGATTTTCTTGGGATCCGTGAATATGTCTTTGGGCTTTCTTTTCTCCTAACCTTAGACATATAAAAAGATTGTTTTAAGAGCCGTCAAACAGTTCACAAGTTGCACAAGTTTTGAGCAAACTCTGTTCAAACAAATTGTGACTGGAGACGAAGTTCTTACCCTAGTTCATCTCTTTCTCTTGAAGAAGTTGCTGTGTATGTGCACCGTAGGGTTTTGTGACCAAGCATCTTCTTGATCTTCATTTTGTGGATGAACTGAAGAACTTTGCAACCAACAATCTTCTTAGTTGGTGATTGAAGTCGCGTATTGGGAACTGCGCAATTGGTTAGTCACGTACTTTGGAGTCGTGCATCAGAAAGGGGAACTGTCACTACAGAACAAGTCCAATTGGGTATTGGGGTAAAGGTTCAACTATAGGTTGGTAAGGTACTTGGGATTCCTTTACTTGTAACTGCTTGTTGTGATAATAGTGGAGTTTTGGGAGTGGTGACTTGAAAATCACCTGGTGGGGTTTTTGCCGTTAGGTTTTCCCCATTCGTAAACAAATTACCGTGTTATTTATTTTTTGCTGCTTAATTAGTTTATTGGTGATTTGTTTGTGCTACCACGCGTTTGCATGATAAATTGATTAATTAATAACTTGGCTAATTAATTAATTAATTTCTATCACAAGGGGTCATTCAGTTTGTGGCCTACCAAGTGGTATCAGAGTAGGCACACTCTAATTAGGGTTTAATCTTTGCTGTGTTGATCCATTGACCCCTGTTTGTCATGGATAGAGGACAGTCATTAATCATACCTCCTTTATTTGATGGCACTAACTATGCATACTGGAAAGTAAGCGTAAGAGCTTTCTTGCGGTCTTTAGATGAAAAGGTGTGGCAAGCTGTTGAGATTGGCTAGACTAAGCCAAAGGAAGTGCCGGCCGATTGGGATGAAGCCAAGATCAAGGTGGCAAATTTCAACAGCAGGGCATTGAATGCTTTATTCAGTGCAGTCACCAATGAGGAATTCAAGAAGATATCCTCTACTGAAACTGCTAAGGAAGCATGGACCGTCCTCCAGACAACCTATGAGGGTACTAAGGCACTCAAGTACTCAAAGCTTTAAAGGCTCACTACAAGCTTTGAAGAGATAAAGATGGAGGAGGATGAGTTATTCGATGAGTTCTATGCCAAGCTAAAGGACATAGTGAACTCAGCCTTCAATCTAGGGGAAACCATTCCTGAACCCAAGATTGTGAGAAAAGTGCTCAGATCTCTACCCGAGAGATTCCATGCCAAGATTACGACAATAGAGGAATCGAAGGATATTGATAAGATTCCTCTGATTGAGCTGGTTGGAAACTTGCAGATCTACGAGCTAGGGTTGACAAGAATAGGCAAGTCGGGTAAAAGCAAGAGCATGGCTTTGAAGGCCAAGAGCAGTAAGACGGATGAGTTTTTAGATGATGAAGATTCCAAGATGAAGTCCTACATCACCAGGCAGATCAAGAAGTTTATGAAGAACGCAAATGGAAAGGGCTTCGACAAGGACCGCAGGCAATCCAGTTCTTCTCGGTTTAAAGGCCAAGACAAAGGGAAGAAGGATGCTAAGGAAGGTGGTTAGTACATTGTTCTCGCAGGACCTAAGTGCTTTGGGTGTCAAGGCTGCAGTCACATGAAACATGAGTGTTCTACATATCTCAAGAGCATTGGGAAAAGTAAGGCACTTGCTGTTACCTTGAGCGACATCGAGCCTGAGGATGATTCCAACAATGAGGATGACAAAATCTTGAATGCATTCACTGCCACTGTTGATCCTACTGATGGGATTGTTGAAGATGTGGTTGAAGAGGAGGAATTGGTGGAATCCAAATTTGAGAAGATGGATGATCAAGATGACATATATACAGCCTATGAGAAACTGTACAAGTTTTCTGAGAAGCATGAGAAATTGTATAGGCTAACCACCAAGAGGCTCAGTGATGTGGAACTTGACTGTGAGGAGCTTTCCACAAAGTTTGATGAGGCTAATCAGACTATTGGAGCATTGAGGTTCGAGAACAATTTCTTGGCTAAGAAGACCAAGAAACTTGAAGTGAAGTTGTTTCAAGTCATAGCTCAATTGGAGCGGACTTCAAGTACAAAGCTTGATGATATGCTCAGCATTCAGAAATCTGCTTCAGATTGAACAGGTTTAAGGTATGGTCTTTCTTCCTCTAATATTGCTTCTACTAGTATTACTGTTTTTGTTTCTCCTGCTAATAATGTTAAAATTGAGAACAATGAGATTAAAACTGAATTAGCTAGTGAGAACATATACAAGGGAAAATTTATCTTAGGAGCACCCTCTAAACTTGAGAAGAAAGATGTTAAAAACCCTAGGGTTAAGAAGGCTAACTCTCAAAAGTCTAAACAAAAGAAGCAGCATCTCTGTCATCATTGTGGAGCTGCAGGTCATACTCGACCAAATTGCTACAAGTGGCTCGCCACTTAACAGAGCAACGACATGATAGCATCTGGGAACCAGAATCAGCTTCAATTCTCTCTTGCTCTCCTTAGAGATCTTCTTAAAGCCCTCATGTTCCTTTCAAACTTAAACGGTTTTTCCCCTTCATCACCGGTTCAAGGTTTAATAAAAGGAAAGGTTCTTCTAGGATGTGGAAGCAAAAGGGCTCCAAGTGATTCTGTCACTTTTCTCTCTCTCTCTCTTCTTGTTTTTGTGTATGCATTACTTATGTATTTTGCTTTCAAGTTTTGAGTCAGTCTAGTTTTTATGCTTTGGTTGTTTAACATGTTTTTTGTTGTTGTTGTTTTTTTTTTTTTTTTCCTAGTTTTGCTTTGTTTTATTTTTCATATAAAAAAAATAAAAAATTGAAAAATCATAAAAATACAAAAACAGTGTGTGTTTTGTGTACATTGGTATTTGTGTACCTTGAATGACCATTGAAACAAAGTCTTCTAAACTTTGTATCATTTGTAGCTTAGATGAGTATCTCTGTGCACAACTAAGCAAGTGAGCTTTGTGGCTCTTGTTTGTGATAAGTAAGATTAAGTTATCTCTTGTACTTAACACTCGTATCACTCTTTTTGACGGGAAGGACTAAAAAAATCCTGAGAGAAAGGCATTAATAACCATCTCAACACTGTTGCCCACCAATCATAATATGACACCTGTATGCTTCGGCATAGCAAAAGTGCAGTGTCAATGACATTTGTGTGCTTAGGCATAGCAAAATTGGAACGTCAAATATCATTGGGTATTTCTTTCCTCTCTCTAATATGCCTATGCATGATATGCTTAAAAGAAAAATATGCAAAGAAAAATCAAAAGCAAAAAGATAAAAAAAAATGCTTTAAAAATAATTGCAAACGTGTATTCTAGGAGATGTGAGAGTTATAGGATGTACCTTGAAGGTGATAGTCCCCATCAAGTAGTCATGATTGTGTGTGAGTTAAAGTGATTTTCTCATATCTTAAATCGTCATAACATGTATATACATATGCAATCTTGCAATGTTTTTCACACACAACATGCAATATTCTTTGCTATTCTTGATACATGTGCAGGTACAATGTGATTTGGCTATCACAAGGTTTTACATGTGTTAGTGTATGCTCACTAAACTATCTTGACTTGTTTTTGAAATATAAAATTGGTTAGACTTGTTTAGTGTATGTGTGTGTGTTTCTTTTTAAAGATCCATGTGCTTAAAATTATTATTGAGAGATGATTTTGAGAGCTTCATATGTTGATTGGATCATTGGTTGAGTTGCATGTTGGATTGCATTCATGTCTGTGTTTTTCTCATCTCGAAAAACTATTTTTAAAAGTTGGCTCGACACCTCCTCGACACCTTCTCGATACCTTGCTGTCTGTCGAGTTTCTTGAGCTTTTTCTTATCGCAATCCCGATAGCTTCTCGATACTTGGTGGATCAATCGAGAATGGGTCTGCATCCTTGATAGCTTCTCGACACTTGGTGGATCGATCAAGCTTCTATTCTTGATTCTGTTGGGTTGTTCCTCGACAGTTCCTCAATACCTCAGCTGTCGACGACCATTTTCTCGACACCTTCCTAGACAGATGTCTCGATACCTCTCGACACCTGCATCTGTCGAGATATACCGCTAGCACTATTTAAGCTCCTTGTGTGATCTGGAACTCATTTCACTCGATCTCTCTCTCGATACTTCTCTATTTTCTCTCCCAAACGTTCTCATCTCACTCCAATCTTTGTTCCTCAAGGATTCTTCAAGCTTTTCCAAGAATTTCTTCACTTGGTAAGCTTTTAATCCTTTCACATTCATGCATTTCATGTTTTGAAACCTAGGTTTTAGGGTTTTTGAAATTTTTTTGGGGTTTTTCAAAATTGATGAGTTATTATTGAAATTTTGGGATGGGTTTTCACTTAAATGAGTTTAAAACCTCATACATTGCATCACATTAGCATTATAATAGTATTGTCATGCATTTAGATGTGTGCTATTTGTTTGTGTGCTGATAGGTTTGGATTGGGCTGAGTTCATGATGCAATTTCCTTTGGATGTCACATGTTCATGCATTTCCCATGCATACTTACTCTCTTTTCAATATAATTGTTATATTTGAAATTGGTTGGGACTTTTCTGATTGTCTTTCTTTCTCTCCCTCTCTTTCTGTTTACGTTAGTCATGTTTATGGCACCTAAGCGTAAATCCATTCCAGCCCGGAACCTTCTTCGTTCCGGAGCTTCTTTGTCCTCTGATCCTACACTATCTCATATTCGGTTCCGTGATGATGATGCCTTTAAGTGATTCTCGGAGAACTTTTCTAGACGAGGCATTCATTCAGAACGCCGAGTCATTCTGTCGGACTTTGTCGACACCGACCTTCCCTCTGTCATTCATTATAGGGGATGGGAGTCATTGTGTGACGTCCTAGTCACCTGTCCTCTTGTGCTTATCCAGGAGTTTTACTCCAACATGCACGAGATTGATCGTTTAGTACCTCTTTTCTTCACTCAAGTTCAAGGTACGCGCATTCCTATCACACCGCAACTTGTTGCGGATGTGCATTAGGTCCCTAGGATAGAGTTTCCTGACTATCCTAATTGTGAGCGTCTAAGGACTGTGTCTAGGGATGAACTCATGTCTACTTTTTGTGAGCGCCTTTCTGTTTGGGGTGAGCGTTTGTTTACACCATGTCGACCTTTTGCTAAAGGTCCTAGATTCATGAACATGGTGATGACTTTTGTTTTGCATCCACTCTCTCACTATATCTCCATTACAGATCCTCGTGCTCAATTTTTGCTATCTCTTCTTGAGCATCTTACTATAGATTTCCCTTCTCATTTCATTCTTTCTATTATAGATGTTCATCTAGATTCGGCGTCTTGTGATAAGCTCATTTTTCCTTCCGTTATCATGAGGATCTTACGCCATTTTTCCGTTCCTTTTCCCTCTTTCGACCATTTCACCGTCATGTGTGCCATAGATTACGCTATCGTTAAACGTAGTGAGGCCTAGTTTCGGTCGCGGCAGTCGGATTCAATAGCTCCTCCCTCCCATTTAGCTCCATCCCGTTCTGCTCCTCTCTCTTCTTCGGGCGATGTGACTTTAGGAGACATCATGATGCAGCTGCAGCGCATGGATACTCGCCTAGATACACTTTCTACGGAGTTGTATCAGGTGAACGTTCGTGTCGATCGTATTGCATGGCGACATGCATCCATGGGTGGTTTTGCTCCTAAGGCTACTCCTTCACCACCTTCTCCCGTGGCTTTTGATTCTAAGGATGAGGATGATGATGATGGTGATGACGATGATACTTCGGATGATGCTAATGGAGATGCTAGCTCTACCGATGAGATGTCTACTTGACACTCTTACCCTTTGTCACTCGTGACAAAAAGGGGGAGTAGTTTTGGATATGAGAGTAGTCATTCTTAAGGGGAGAGTTAGTATAGGACCATTTTGTTAGGGGGAGTGTTCATATGCTCATTTAAGGGATGTAGTGAGGATATTATGTATCTTTTTTTCTTTCTTTTTAGATACATTATTCTTGTACATAAGGTCTTGTGACCATTTATTGACATACATTGTACCTATCTCCTTATTTATATTGGTGTATGTTTTTCTTTCACCTACCCCTTCATGTATTGTTTCTTTTCTCCCTTAATACACATGTTTCTTATACTTGTATGCAATCTATTATTTCTGTTTCACACAAAGATGCCTTGATGAGTTTTGTTTAAAGTATTTCAGAAATACAGGTTGTCAAAGTCTACTTGCCATAAACTCTCTTCTTGCAAAGTTTTTCAAAAGTTTGTGTTAGGATAAATTTTATTGTATTCAACAAGTGAATATGACTTGAGTGATTTATGACTTCTCTCATATGCTCATTTATTTGTTGTGGTTTTGTCACAGATTGTCAAAAGGGGAGATTGTTAGGACATATGTGTGTCACATGTAAAGAACATATGTCATGATTTTATGTAATTGGCTTATCCTTTGACAAAACGCACTTTACTTGTATTTTGGTAGATTTAGGATGTGTTTAAATACTTCAAGAAATCTTGTTTCAAGATCAAGTGTTGAAGCCTTCAAGTCTGTCCAAGAAAACAAGCTGATAATGCAAATTCATTAAAGCTCGACAGCTGCATCTATCGAGTTTAAGAAAGCTATTCAAATCCCAGTGTGCTCGACACCTGCTCAACACCTCCTATCTATCGAGGTTTAAGAATTTCAGAATTCTAATATGATTTTCTTGGGATTCGTGAATATGTCTTTGGGCTTTCTTTTTTCCTAACCCTAGACATATAAAAGGATTGTTTTAAGAGCTGTCAAATAGTTCACAAGTTGCACAAGTTTTGAGCAAACTCTGTTCAAGTAAATTGTGACCAGAGACGAAATTCTTACCCTAGTTCATCTTTTTCTCTTAAAGAAGTTGCTGTGTATGTGCACTGTAGGGTTTTGTGACCAAGCATCTTCTTGATCTTCATCGTGTGGATGAACTGAATAACTTTGCAACCAACAATCTTCTTAGTTGGTGATTGAAGTCACGTACTGGGATCCGCATAATTGGTTAGTCACGTACTTTGGAGTCGTGCATCAGAAAGGGGAACTGTCACTATAGAACAAGTCTAATTGGGTATTGGAGTGAGGGTTCAACTGTAGGTTGGTAAGGTACTTGGGATTCTTTTACTTGTAACCGCTTGTTGTGATAATAGTGGAGTTTCGGGAGTGGTGACCTGAAAATCACCTGGTGGGGTTTTTGCCGTTAGGTTTTCTCCATTCGTAAACAAATCACCGTGTTATTTATTTTCCACTAGTTAATTAGTTTATTGGTGATTTGTTTGTGCTATCACGCATTTGCATGATAAATTGATTAATTAATAACTTGGCTAATTAATTAATTAATTTCTATCACAAGGGGTCATTCAGTTTGTGGCCTATCACTCTCTGAGGATGCAGATCTTCAAGAAGCCTATAAAAAACTTTGCAAAGTTGTTGTAAAGGATGCTGTGAGTGTTGAATTAGGCTTAAAGAAAATTGCTTCTCTTGAGCTTGATAAGAAAAATTTGCTTGTGAATTTATTTGATGCTACTGAACTTTTGAATAATGTGAAGATTGAGAATATGCTTTTGCTTGAAAAAGTCAAGAAATTGGAACATGAACTATCTGTTGCTAGAGAACAAACTGATAGGCCTGCAAGCTTCAAACTAGATCACATGCTAAGAGTTCAAAAGTCTCCCTCTGACAAAACTGGCTTGGGTTTTGTAGAAAGCATCTCTGTATCTGCACCACATTCCACAAACTTTGTTCCTTCTTCGTCTTCCGAACCCCTTATGAGTGAGATTGTCAAACCCTCTGTGAGTGAGGCTAAATCTGTAGAAGTTACACCATCTAGGAAGATTAAGGTTGATCTGAAAGAGTCTAAACCTAAGGAGTCTACCCTTACTAAGGACAAGTTGCATGGTAAGCCTGCTTGGGTTTGTCATTTTTGTGGAAAGTCTGGGCACATTCATCCAAACTGTTACAAGCTGCTAAGAGAGCAAACAAACCAAAAGTGTCTGTGCCTCAAGCACAAGATCTTATGGTACTTATTGGTGAATTGGTAAAGGTTTTAAACCTTTATTCCAATCCTAGAGTTGGTAATCATTCTCATGTGAATAAGAACTCCAATGCTCGAGGTGCATTTAAAAAGCTTTAGATGCAAAAGGCTCAATCTAAGTGAGTCTTTCTGACATGGTCCTTGTGCTTCATTGCTTTACTCTTTGTGACTATTGTTATTTATTTATTTTTTTTTTTTTATTTGTTGTTTCTAGGTCTTGCATTGCATAACATTCATGCATTTCATTCTAGGATTGTTTTTGTTTCTTCTTTAAAAAAAAAAAAAAAAAAAAAAAAAAAAAGGGAAAAAGGAAAAGGGAAGCAAATTGTGTTTTGCATTTTTTTTTCTTGGATTTGAAATCTAGGTTGGCCAATTTAATCTTTACATAACATGCTTATGTACTTTGTTTAGCTTGGATGAACTTATTTATTGCACCTTACTAGTTGAAGCTTTGTAGTGCATGTTATGTGGGAAGATATTTATAGCTTTTGATCATATGATCTTGATCTTGAAGTCACATGCTTTTGATTTTTGAACTTGAACTTATTGAGAAAGGCATAAATAACCGTCTCACCACTATTTACTAGCCAATCATGAATACCTTAGTACATATCGTAAGATTTTGTGCTCGGGAAAGTGTAGCACATGCACAAAAAGAACATAAGGTGTAGCCTCGGCTTAAATGATAAAATTGGTGTGTACATTATTGGACTTAATGTTAAATCAAGCAAATAAAATTGGTGTATACATTATCCCGGCTATTATTAATAAGTTTCTGAACAAATAAAATTGGTGTGTACACGTATTCAAACACTTTTTCAAAAAGTTTTCAAACACTTTCTCTCTCTATCCAATCGGT
Organism: Quercus robur; assembly: GCF_932294415.1. Classification (NCBI taxonomy): domain Eukaryota; kingdom Viridiplantae; phylum Streptophyta; class Magnoliopsida; order Fagales; family Fagaceae; genus Quercus; species Quercus robur. The sequence continues at coordinate 36,790,125 of NC_065535.1, read as the reverse complement.
CAAGGCTCCAATCAAGATTTTTTGTCGTTTTCCTCCGTTCTTTTTGCAAGGTTTTTCTCCTCTAAGGCCGGTAAGACCCTTTTACCCTTCCTTTTGCATTTATTTTCATGTTTCATGCATTAAATCATGCATTTGTGGTGAAATTTCGAACCTATAGGATTTTGGGGTTTTTGATGTTTCAAGTTTACTTTCTTCAAATTGATCAATGGGTTTTTATCATATGTGGATGTATAACTGTTATTGATAGTTTAATTTGATCAATTTGGTGATTTGTGAAAAATTTAATATTCTATGGCTTGAATATACCCGAATTGGGGATTTTGTTCAAATTGAGCTTAATTGATGAAATTGGCTTGTTTGGGTGATTGGTTTGGTCATTATATACTGTTCTTTATCTAGTATAATGATCAATCTGGTCATTTTGTTGGTTTTGAGAAATTGGGTTTTTCAAATTTTGGGGTTTTTGATGTAAACTCTATGTTCAAGCCAATTTTGTGATTTTAAAGCTAAATTGAACTTCTTCTCACTGCATTAGGGCATGCATCATACAGAATTGTTATTTCTATTTTTTTTGGTGCTAACTTGCAGTCTGCCTTTGGTTTTTCTTGTTTCTTTTTTGGTTCTTTTCTGTGTGTCTTGTCCTTTCCTTAGCATCATGCCTAGGAAAACTAGAGCCAATAGGACCTCCACTTCTTCTCCTTCCCCCACTTTTGATCGTGATAGGGTCCTGAGTGAGAAAAACTAGGAAGTGTTTGAGAAGTTTAACCTTAGGAGAAACATTTAGACTGAGAGAAAGGTACTTTTAGATAAGCTAGATCTCGAGATTAGGCGTAACTTTAAGCGTAGGGGCTGGCTACCTTTGTTGGATATTTCACATCCACCTCCGGCTACCTTGATTAGAGAGTTCTATTCGAACCTCTCTGTCCACTCTTATGATGCTAATACTCTCGTGAGGAGTTGGGTATAGGGTGTAGGGTACACCATTACTCCTTCAGTAGTGGCTGATGCCTTTGGGGTACCAGTGGTCCGGCATCCTGTCTACCCTTATGATGAGTCTCCTCCCTTGGATGACATCATGTCTTATATCACTGGGTCTTCTATCCAATGGGATTCTGATCCTTGGATCACCACTGCTGAGCTCACTCTGATTCATTATATTTTCTTTAGGATTGCTTGTCATTCATTTTGGCCTATCTCTCATCTGCACACCATTCCTTTGGAGCATTGTGCATTTTTGTATGCCCTAGTTACTGATGCTCCTATTAGCTTTCCTCATCTTTTCATTCGTTCCTTAATTGAGGTGCATAGGAGTAGTTCTACAGCTCTTGCTTTGTTCTTCCCTGTCTTTATTCACCAGATTCTTTTGCATCTCGGTTTAGTTGAGTTTGTCACGTCTGAGCCTGTACACATTGTTGCTCCCATAGGTGCCACCTTTCTTAGGTAGAGGGCTACTCATTTGAGAGCTAGCTCTAAATGCCCTAGGGTAAAGTCTTCCGATGTCGCACCTCCTCTTCCCTCTTCTACAAGTGATGCTACAATTGAGGAGCCCGTTGATCATGCTGCTGATGCTGATGCTGCTGATGTTCCTCCACCTCCTACCTCAAATGATTCAGACATTCGATGTATGTTGGAGACTGTCATAACCGTTCAGGTGGCTCACGGACAGATTTTGATGGACATGCTTGATGAGTTTCGTGCTTTGCGAGCAGATCTGGAGCATTTGAGACAATCGCCTCTGCCACCTCCTTTTGATGATGTGTGATTGCCCTTTGGCATTCCATCACAAAAAGGGGGAGTACACTTGTAGAGAATTTTTGTTGTTAGGGGGATTTTTGTACTTGTGGAGCTATTAGATTGTATCTAGATGCTTCATTATGTATTTACATTTTTGGCTCATGATGTATTTTTGGGTTTTTCATGATCGAGGGAGATACATTGATTGGTATATGTTTCTTGTTTCACATTGCTTATTGATTTATATTTATGAGTTATTCATGATATATATCTTTACTGTGTGTTATATGAAATCAAGAAGTTATTTTTATTTTACTTGTATTTTCCACATGTGTTTATGCGTTTGTTGAGTGTTTCAAGAAATATACAGATTGATTAAGTAGTGCTGCTATCTACACTTGCAACTGATAGATCGTAGTTAGGTTGAATTTGTTGTGTTGGGCTATGTTTTTATATTGGGCTATTTTTATGTAAACTTTGAGCAATTTTGTTTAGTTTTGTGTTTTGTCACGGATTGTCAAAGGGGGAGTTTGTTAGGTTCTAAGGATTATGAACTAATGTATTAGAACTCTAATTTGTATTGTTGGCAAACCATGATCAAAACAGGTTTTAGTCTTGTTTAGACTTGCTCAAAGTGTATGCATTTTATGTAAAGTTGGAATCGAGTTAATGTAGAATTTACTGTGCAATTCTATCTGGCTCAATCGATCAAGAATTAGACTTGATTGATCAAAACTCGGGTAGAATGTTTTCCTACAGAATTCTTCCAACTCAATCCAAGCCCGTTTGACGTGTAGGGTTTTATATTTTGTCTTAAGTATAAAAGGGAAAACCCTAGCCACATTTTTGGTTGTCCATTATGCTGTGTGTGTGAATCTTTTGTGAGATCAAGAGGTGGTTGCCTTCACATATACTTAGGGTTTCCAAGATTCAAGACTATGTCAAGAACTTGGTGATCGATTCAGTTGCTACATTAAAGAGCTTAAAGAAACATAAGCGGGTGTGCTTGTATTTGCTGGAGAATCCAAGAAAGAAGGAGTCTGTGGTCTCGGAGCTTGCACGTGGTTGTGTCAATAAGTTTCTACTGGTGGGTAGCAATATGATATTAGTGGTCTAAGTCCTATTGTAAAACTTCGATTCTTTCATAGTGGATTCAGGTTTACCTTAAAGATAGCTAGGTTAAATTCTCCTCAGGTTTTTACCGGTTTGGTTTCTTAGGTCATCATATCTTTGTGTTCTTTATATTCCACACTTTACATTGATATGATTATATGATTGTGTTAATCTAGATTTGAAATTTGGACTAAGTAATCACTTGGTTAATTTACTAGATTAATTCAGTTGTGTTTTAAGGGGTCTAAAAACAAACAGTAACAAATTGAGGAGGAGAGGCATTCTGCTCACTAGATTGAGGATTCCCAACGGTTGACCCCCTCTCCTGTTATGTTCTAGGATTTGGTCCTTCATGTAATGACTGGGGCGTTGGCCCTTGAGTCTCTCTCAAGACCCTTAAAGATTCAACAAGTTTGAACTAAGCTTGTTGCATTCCTTGTAACGTCTCCAAGAGGAAAGAGAATTGGTGGTTAGAACCCTCTTGGTTAACTTCATGTTGGTCAACTTGTTCTCCTTGTGGAGCTGGGTTGTGATAGCTTTATGCTGCTGGCAAGCTGGTGTTTCAAGTCCTTTCTTGCCGGCTATGTCGCAACCTAGGAGGCATGGTGAACTCTTGGCTTCATTAGGCTCCCTAGTGGAGTCTCTAAAATGTGGCGAAAAATTTTATCCTTCTGGCAAATAAGATTTGTGTTGGGTTGGGAGCCTAAACTGAAACTTGACAATGGGCTCGAGGCACGACACAAAGGCTATCGGTGAAGATCTGAAGAACTCACTTTATTTTATTCCTTGGGCTTAGGTTGAGACTGACAAGAATGACCCATAAACAATTCCTACAGCAGACACGTCAACAAGATTAAAAAGCATACTGTAATAAATAGCCCAGCAATAAAATGTTTTTGCAAAAAATAGCCCAGCGGTAAAATGTTTTTGCAAAAAAATAGCCCAGTGGTAAAATGTATCAGCGGTAAAGTAAGACAAAACAAAATAAACCTCCAACTATTAGCTATTTCAAAGATTAATGAAAGTATCCACATTTTCAAACTCATCATCCATTGGCTCTAGAGAAGAGTCTTCTAACACAACAATATGAGGAAAAAATTCTACATTGACAGTTACATCATAACCTTCAATAGTAAATGAGTAAATGAATATTATGGGCTCCATTATGACAAATAATAAGGAAAACTTAGTGTGAGATGAAGGGAGAGAGAGAGATTCTAGCTAGCGTAGCAAGATCATTATGGTGCCAAGACATGCTCGTGAATATATAGTATAAGTAGTGAGTAATGAGGGACATTTCAGGTAGTATGAGTAGTGAGAGAGAGTGTGTATAGTAAAGCTACTGCAGCTTTCTGCTGGGGACAGATAAGTGTTTATAAGTAGGGGTTTAAGGAGTTTTTATGAGCTAAGAGCTGGAGAACTTAGTTTCTAAGCTTGAAACTAAGAACTCAGAACTTTGCCAGAGATTTAAGAAGGTTTAGATAGAGAAGTTAAAGAAGAACTCTTTCTATTAGTATGTCCCTTAGTGTGTATGGGTCCCCCCTGAAGGATTAGTGGAGAGTTCCATTTATAGTTGAGTTTGAGGGGGTAATTAGCAAATAATCTCTACTTAATCTTTCTTAATCTTTAGAAAATCCTTAGAGAATCGTTCCTAGGATTTTGGCCAAGAGTAGTAAGCTCAGCTTTAGGATGTTCTTGTTGTTTTGGGTAATAACAACTAGAATTCTGGCCTAGCATTAAATGCTGATTTGGCCTTAACTGATGGGATTAAAGCATGTATTAGGCTAATGATCTTGGTTTTGCTGCTGCTAGAATCAGAGTTCCCTAGGGAAGATTGTATCACCCCAAGCTAGGTGTCAATCATGGAGCCCTATGCTGGGAACTTTGCTGGAATCCCCTTTGGTGCCCTTCAAACCACATTTCCCTAAATTTTCCCCATTTGGGTTCATGTGCTTGGTCCATGAACCAGAAAGTACACGTTTCTAACATGATAATGAATTGATTTCATGTTATTCCAGAAGCTTTCATGGTCTGGTTATGGCTGCCCTTGGCCCTTGACCGAATGAGTTGGAGAAGGAAGGAGATACAGCTGGCTGAAACTTCCTAGCTTTTTGTCATGTCACCTCAACTTTATGTCACATGAGAAATGATGGAATTCAGCTTGGCAAGGAAGGGTTTAACCCCTGCTGGACACGTGTCCCTCTTTTGATCTAATTGGACATGTTGGAACTGATGGTTTAACCCATACATACATATTTAGAAACAAATAACAATAACTAAGATGAATTTATTTAATAAAAAATATAATATACAAATACAAATGTGTAAGTTACAACCTAGAAAAAAAAAAAGTGGGGTGCAAGAGAGATTTCTATTAAAAGATTAGTGGTGAATATGTATAAGTTTTGAAATTTTTATAGTAGATTTTTAGTTGGAGTAGGATTTCAATTTTAGAAACTTAGATGATAAAGTTTAGTTAAATTAAATTATAATAAAATCTTATCCCTCGATTTGAGGATACATATACTAACAATTAATAAAATAATTTTTTTTTAAACAATATATAATAAAAAAAGAAGAAGGAAAAAACGTAAGATGCAACTTGAGGGGAAAAAAGCATGGGGGGTTGTGTGGGATTCCGAATTTCGGTTTAGAATTTATTTATTAGTATTTGTTTCCACGGAAGGAAGTTCAAAAAAAATTATAATAGACTTTTAGTTTAAATAGAATTTTAATTTGTTAAAATTTAAATGATAGAAATTTACATAAATTAAACTATTGTTAATTTTATCCCTTAATTTGAAGAAATATGTACTAAAAATTAATAAAAAAATTAATTTAATAATTAATAAGAGTAGTTGTTTATTCTAAAAATAATTGTTCCAAAGAGAGAGAGAGAGAGAGAGAGAGAGAGAGAGAGTATCATATAAAATTATCAACTCTTATGAATATATACAATATGTATATCCTTCCAACACAAATACATGTGTATGTTGCAACTTGGAAAAAAAAAAAAAAAAAAAAAAAAACAAACAAAAACGTGGGGTGTAAGAGGGATTCTATGGAAAGACTATTGGTGAATATATATATATAAGTTTTGAAATTTTGATAATAGATTTTTAGTTGGCGTATGATTTAAATTTTTGAAACTTAAATGCATGTTGCATGTTTTATAAAAATAGTTGTCGTTACTTAATCTAACGAAATTAATAAGAACAAATAAGTTGTTGTCTCTATTAACTGAAACTTAGATGCAAGTTGCATGTTTTGTTAAAAAACTTATTGTTACTTTATCTAAAGAAATTGATAAAATAATAAGAACAAATAAGTTGTTGTTTCTATCAACGAAAACTTAGATGTATGTTGCATGTTTTGTTAAAACATTTATTGTTATTTTATCTAAAATGCATGTTGCATGTTTTGTTAAAACACTTATAGTTACTTTATCTAAAGAAATTTATGATAACAAATAAATTATTGTCTTTATTAACTGAAACTTAGATGCATGTAGGACTGAGTAACGGATCGACCCACCCGATAACCCGACCTAACCCAAGAGGTTTTGGGCGGGTATAAGAAATTTGGGTCGGGTTTTAGGTCTAAATTTTGAGTTACTTTCGGTTTCGGGTCAATGTCGAGTATCTTATATATGCTGCTTCTGAACCCCATTTTTTTTTTTTTTTTGAAAAAAATCCTACTCTTTGTTGGTCTCTCTCTGCCGCCCTCAGCTACTCTCCCAAGTCTCAATCTCACCCGGTTCTATCTCTATGTGTGTAAGTCATCCTTCTCTTCGTTAATTTGGTGGGGTTTTTAATACTTTTAGATTTTGGGTTTTATTCTATGTGAATATCCTGTTTGGGTTTGATTTTCTTGCGTTTTGTGATGTGGGTTTGGCTTGAATTGTACTGACAGGTAGCAAAACTAGTTTTTTTAAGGACCCATTTCGATATTTTTTAGGTTTTTAACTAAAGAGATGTGTTTCTTTAACTAAAGAGCTGTGTTTTTTTAAGGACCCATTTCGATTTGGTTCAGGTTTTTGTATTTCAAGGTTCCTGAAAGTGTTGGTAGTAAGAGGTTTGAGTCTGTAAATGAGAGAGAGAGAGAGAGAGAGAGAGAGAGAGAGAGAGGAACTAACAACTTCTGGTCATTGTCGATTTCAAGCTTCTTTTGGCACCTAATAGTTGGGTTTGCGATGTTGAACATAACCTTCATGTTGGATGTGAGAGAATGGGGTGGAGTGGAGCAGATGCGATTGCAAATGAAGATGACACAAAAAGAGGAAGTGAAGCTTGTGCTTTCTTTAGAGTTTTGTATGATGCGCTTCAGAGAGATACTATGTGGGTTTTTTTTTTTTTTTTTTGGGTTTTGGGTTTCTTCCCAGACGAATGGGGCCAAGGCCCAAACCTTAACAAATGG